>NC_140403.1:2500000-5000000 GCF_056956725.1 Heliconius melpomene rosina | reverse complement strand
AAAGAGTTTTGATTAAAATAAAGAAGTGTCTTTATAATTTCTAGTTCTTTTTACACCTCCATATAATAAATGTGTGTATATTTTACCAGTTGTAGGTTCATCGAGGAAAACTAAAGGAGAATCTCCTAGAAGTGCGAGAGCTGTGCTTATTTTCCTTTTCGTACCACCACTACATTCTTGGACCTAATTGCAAATAAATAAATATATTATTAGTAAAAATTTTCCTCTAAAGATCGTCGTGACACAGCAACATAGCGTCTGACTATAAACGCGATATAAAGTTATGGGTCAATTTCTCCTCGTGGGAATGAATTATTTTCATGCTTTTGTAGCAAGACAAACTGAATAGGCAACGTCTTAAAATGTGAGTAGAAAGTGAAGAGCGGAGTCTCTTAGCACTAGGTATTCTCTGCCGATTCCGCTTTATGCATGATACAGCGTAAAGTAATATATATATATATATATATATATTTTAACAAAAAAAAGACAACAATGGATTTAGTCATACCTTCTTATCGTAATGTCTCATGAATCCCAACATTTCCGCTAACTGAATCGCCCTCGCGGAGCCTACCTTCACGGGTATACCCCGTAAGAGGCAAAATATTTTTAATGTTTCTCTGGCTGTTAAATTCTCCAACAAAGCGTCAAATTGCGGACAATATCCTGTAAATATATTTACTCATTATTACCTAAGGCAAAAATAATCTAACAAAAATATTTTTATAATAACATTATCTTATAAAAATGGCATTAATTCCAAATATTCTTTTACACTGGCACAAACGTCTGAAATCACAAAGGTTGTGAGTTCGACTTCACTCCCACTAGGGAGGATGAACAATTTTCATTTCTCGCTCTGGTAACAAGAAACCACTCAACACAAATCTTTTGGAAAGTGGAGAATGAAGTATCTTGAACTATAGTTGAAGTTATCTAGTATTTTGCCGTCTCTCGTAACGTGGTAGTCTTTTGACTGTAGGTTTTCGGACAAAGCAGGGTGCTTTGTACGCGTCTTTGAAACACTACTTTTAAGAGCAAAAAAGAGATTATAGGAAAACGAAAGAATAATACAATATCTAACATAAGTAACTAACCGATATGTCGGTGCACGTCGCGCACGTGCGTCCTGACGGAGTGTCCGTGCACGTACGCGTCTCCGGCCGACACGCGCGCGTCGCCCGTCACCATGCGGAACGTGCTGGTCTTGCCCGCGCCGTTGATGCCCAGCAGGCCGAAGCACTCGCCCTTGCGCACCGCTGTGGAAATGTCAATGTTTTTAAGTCATCGTTTAGAGGTTACAGTACAAATTATTTATATATAATATAACATGTCTTTTATTATTTGGATTTCACTATGTTTTATTATTTTTTGTAGAGAGAATGGATAAATAAATCTTATCATAAGAAGAACCACATACCAAAAGTAAGTCGATTAACAGCCAAGAAGTCATTATAGTACTTAGTGAGGTCCCGGCACACGAGGCTGTGGCGCGCGAGGGCGGCGCGGGGTAGAGCCTGCACGGCGGCACGCTCCGAGCGTACGTCTTCGTCCTCATCCTGCACTTCTGCTGCTAGCGTTACTGGCGTACGGGCGTTGGTGTAGAATACCTACATGATATACAATGCAGGAAAACTTGAAAATTAATCAATATATGTATGTGTAGTAGCATAAAGCTGATTTATCAATTTTTTATGTATATAAGATTTTCGCTACTGAGTATTGGGTAACTGACAGGTTTTTGATATTTTCTTTTACACAACTACGTCACTTTTGAAACGGGAGAAGAAGAAGAATCTATGCAATAACCTAAAGTAATGGGGACTACTACTACTTTTCCAATTCCAATTCCAATTTCCAATGAAGACGATGTCTTCTTAGCAAGCTTACATTAATTTTAGCTGAATTAACTTATGAATTTAAATTTAAATGTAAACCAGGATCAAAATAAACTGATATAAACCACACTAAAAGTATGTGAAAGTTAATAGAACAAATCTCGATATACGTGAAGATTAGTCAGAAGTAGTCAGGATCACAAATGTAACTTATCTATATATATAAAATCGAAAGGTCACTCACTCATCACGAAATCTCAGAAACTACAAGTGCTAGGAATCTCAAATTTTGCATAAGAGTTACTTATAGGACGTAGGTGCTCGCTAAGACGGGAATTTGCAATATTCGACTTCTAAGGGGTTGTTTTTGGGGTCGAAAGTTTGTATGAAACTTCGTTACTACAAATGCTAGGATTCTCAAATTTCGCATAGACGTCACTAGGACGTAGTCATGGAGACAGAAATTAATAATAACATAGTTCACGCGGGTGAAACCGCGAGCGGACCGCTAGTATTTTATAAAAGTAATATCCTTACTTTATTAAGTAATTCATATTCCTTTACGAGCAGGGTCGTAAATCCTATAATCCCAACAAGGCTCATAGTAAACAGGTATCTACCGATGCCGGGCTCACTCCATTTTAGAAAGGGATCGTCTTCCACTATTAAATAAAAAAAGTTCAAAATTTTATTTTTTTTGCTTTAGACTGTATTGCGCATATAGTAGAAGGAACCTGGCAGAAGTGATAAGAGATTCCATTCCCCACTTTTCGCCAAATTCTCGAGGCGGATACTTTTACTGATTTATGTGTTGCACATAAGATGTTAAAATGAATCTCAATGAGTATTTGTAAGACTTTATATGAAAATTGAGTTGAGACCAATCGTAGCGCATGCATGTAAACGCGACAGATGGTGGGTTCGACTCTCGCTCGAGGAAATGCAATATTGAATATTTTCATTCTCTGGTGTCGATGCAAAACACGGCGTTGTGTTCCGCCACTCAACACGGAATGCCTCTAGTATTGGGCAGAAAGTATGGAGCGAAGTATCTTAATAACAGGCTCGCTCTACCTACCCTGCTACGCGCAGGATGTGTATCCTGCGTGTTGCTGAAGTAAAATAAGGGGTTAAATAATTATTATATTATAGATATAAAAATTGAAAAAAAGGAACATTTTGTATACAAAACTCACTTACGACAGCAAACGGTCACGTTGAGCGTGTCGCACACGGTGTGCCGCGTACAGTTGTCTATGTTCTCGAACTGCTTGCACAGCGCATCGCACGCCAGCAGCCGAAACGACGACACGCTCATGTCTCTGTTATTATTAATAGTTATACGTATTATTATTATATTACTAATTATTAATATTATAAATGTGAAAATATGTGTGGAAGAGTGTTTGTTCCATTTTTAAATCGCAAAAACTTTTGAACGTATTTAGATTTTGAAGAACTCCTAGTTATATAGCTTAAACATCATAATAACACACACAGACTAAAATTTATTTAGAGATTTTGTATAATTTAACTTTGATATAATATTTTTTTCGTAACAATATGCTGCATACCTAAAACTTCTGCTTATACAGTAAATTGGCAAGGGTGAAAAGACCCAATCAAAGATATGCGCGTAATATGGATTTCCAACTTGCGGTAACCTCAGAACTTCTGTTATCAAAAACGGCATGCAACCTAAAAAATAAAAAAGAAACATAACTATTACAATAAATGTAAATTAGAAATATAAATACATGTGTAATGTAGTATTGACTGTAAACGTGACGGTTGTGGGTTCGATTCCTATTCGGGGCAGTGTATTACTTTCGTTTCCCCGCTCTAGTAACAAGATGGCGTAGAAATGGTGGCATTGAGTTCACGGACGGAACGTGGGCAGCGGAGTGTCTTAACACTAGGTTTCTTCTACCTATCATGGTCTACGTGGGATATAGCATGAATCTAAAATATAAAAAAAAAACATAATAAATCATTATATAATACCTGAAAGTATATTTATAAAACACATTTTCGAGAAACCAGTCGCAGCGGCTTCGAAGTAAAACGACGCTAAATAGTGTAGTGGTATCATCGCAAAAGCGAATATTATCAGCACGAGAAGCACTCTGCCTGTAAATAATAATAAAAAAAATACTTTTTAATAAACAAACTTTTTGAAATGTTTATATATATATATGAAAATTATATAAAGTAATAAAATTCATTTAATTTGAAGCTAAGAACTAATTATTTTGTGAATTGGTGCCACAATTTGATAAGGGACATAACACGTGCGACTGTTAAGACAGGTTATAGGTTCGATTCCCGATCGAGGAAATGAAATATTTAATATTTTCTTCATTCTGGAGTTCGAGTATCTTTACACTAGGTACCCAGGTTCCTTCTCCCTACCCTACTATGTGCAGGATACAGCGTGATGGCAAAAACAAAAATAAGTAATTAGATTATTACCACATTTAAATATTTCTGCTTCATTTAACTTATACTAAAAACTAGACATTATACAGTATACAAATATTTAAAAAATTACCTAGCTCTTCAGGTGTGGCGAGCGTGTTCTCTTGAAAGAATGCTAGTGTAAGAACGATGGCGAAGAAAACCATTAATAGCCAAAACCAGTCCCAGACGAGCGCAGTGGTCCACATTATGGCAGGGCGGACCCCCGACACGCGCTGCAAGAGCTTCGCACCACTCGTGCGCTCCTAGTACATTCATTTAAAAATGGCGATTTTTATATAGACATTATTTTTGTGTCATTTCAATCAAAACAGTGGTATTAATTAATTAATTTACGAATGCCCCAACGATTTGTACACAGTCATATACTGGTAGTCTCGATTTTCGGAGTATAATTACTAATAATTATGTACTACGTAAAAAAAAAGAATCAAGTAAATTTTGGTAGTTAATATTAGACTACATACCTTGACTACAAACAGCACTAGGAATGATGTTACAAAAGCCATACAAAATCCAATATTGAATGCAAACTGAAATCCCATACTGCTACCACTGGCCATCACTTTAACCTGCAATAAAATTATAGTTTCATAGAATTATTTTTTTACATTTACATGTATCATAACCGGAAACCGCCAAGTTTTATTTGTTAGTTAGTCATTCCTTTAGTTCTTTTAATGTTATTTTGTTGTACCTTTTTTAACTAATAAGTCATTGGTTTCAATTTGGCTGTAATACTCAATGCTATACTTTGTATCGCCAGATAGATACACTTACAAATTTTTATTGTATTGTTATGTTAGATAATAGATAAAAATCAATACAATCATAGTAAAAACGATTAACTGGAAACGTATATTCCGTATGTTTATTCTGCTACACCCTCCAACTATTCAAAAGAAAAAATACAAACGAATACACATACCAAATTCTCAATAGAGTACGGCAAGGGGTGGTTGACGACGCGCAACGTGGTGCCCGGCGACATTGCGCGCAGTAGCGCGTTGTTAGCGAGCGCGAGTGATATGGCCGAGTCGTGGTAGCCGTAGTTGCCGAACCACGCTGTGATGCGTTGGGACGAGAATGTCGCACCTACTAAATTCTCGTATCGCACTCTCGGGAGATCCGCTTTACTCTGTATGGAGAGATAATAATTTATTTTTATAGCACTTTCATAAGAAATAAGGTAATTATAGCTACAGAAATGATGTTAACAAAGGTTATGAATCAACAACTTGTGATATTACGATGTAACATTTATTTATTGTAACTAAATGATTAGATTGAAGCCAATTATATTAATTAATAGCACAGGGGCACGAAGTGTGATTGTAAACGCGACAGTATGGGGGTCTCATTCTCGAGAAATATTGAAATATTTAATATTTATCTGGTATCGAAGCAAACTGCGGCGTCGAGTTCCGCCTCTCGTGTATATAATACTAGCGGCCCGCTCGCGGTTTTACCCGCGTGAAATATGTTATTATTAATTTCTGTCTCCATGACTACGTCCTAGTGACGTCTATGCAAAATTTGAGACTCCTAGCATTTATAGTAACGAAGTTTCATACAAACTTTCGACCCCAAAAACAACCCCTTAGAAGTCGAATATTGCAAATTCCCGTCTTAGCGAGCACCTACGTCCTATCAGTAACTCCTATGCAAAATTTGAGATTCCTAGCACATGTAGTTTTTGAGATTTCGTGATGAGTGAGTGACCTTTCGATTTTATATATATAGATTAAGACATGAAGAAGACAATTAAATCTAATTAGACTTACATAAATATTATTTTAATAAAAACAATGTTATACACTACCAATTTCAAGTAAAATTTCGATAAATCCATTGTTCCAATATCAGTAAGCATCATTGTTGGATTCGAAGCCATTTTGAAATAATCCTTATACGCCGTCATGGCTCGTTGCTCTAAGCTATTTTCAGTTAAATTTGCGACTTGCGATAAAAGAGTTTCCGTTTTTCTAAATCCACTTTCCAAACTGAGTTCTAATGGCGGTAACTGCGACATGAACTTCCAAGAGCGGGCAATGAGCACCGATATAGTTATATTTATGATAGGTGTCACTATTTGTATGAACGCGGCGAGCATATTTCTCTTTGAGTTGTATGCTAGTTTAAGAAACATTGCCTTTATGTGGTTTCTTAGCAATTTGAAGCCTCTTACTTTCTCAATTGGTTCGTTATCCACTGAAAATAATTTGAAATTATAATTTATATATGAGGCCAGTAGTGGTGTAGAAGCGCAAAGTATGACTGTAAACACAACTGGTTGTGGGTTCGATCTTCACTCGATGAAATTAAATATTTATTTATATTTCCATTTTCATCACTCAACTCGCAATGCCTTCAGACCTCGACGGACAGCGGGGAACGGAGTGTCTTAACACTAGTTTCCCTCTGCCTACCCTGCTGTACGCGGGATACAGTGTGAAGCTAATTAAGTTTATACATTCATTGAAGTCCAAAAACAAACAACTGTGACGTTAATCGGTATTATGTAACATAAATATTTTATAACATACTTATATCATTATTTAGTCGATCTATGGGAACTATGGCGCAGTCATTGTGCGTGGTGTACTGGACACTTGAATTTATATAATTGTTTTTCATACTTGACGTCACCCCATTGTCTTCTGCGCCCGCTCTGGTTTAAAAAATATAAAAATATATGTCAATATTATACGTAATATATTCAATAATGCGTGCTTTAATATGTCACACTGAGTTAAATTTAAATGTATATTATCTTATTTAAACCTTACTTCATGAATACCTCTTCTAGACTCGTCACAGATAGACCATAACTAGAAACTTTTAGATCATCCTTTAGTTCCTCAAATTTCTTGAGCATTTCAGGGAATTTGTTTACATGTTCGTTTGGCAGTATATATGTCAACTCCGATCCTGCATAAGTAAATAGTAGTTGGTTATACAATTTTTTTTTAAATATATATTGTTGGCGGATTTATTTGGGAAATTATTTATTTGATTAATTAATTGTTATATTAATCATAAATGTGGTAAACACCTATTTATAATTACACTGGGCTGGAGGGGTACCCTAAGCCTACATCTATGGCCAAGCTCCAGGCACAGCTCCATGCTCCACCTCATTTAGAGACCCCGGAAAATATTAAGTTGTAACTGTCCACTTCTAAGTGACGTTTTTTAATATACTTCACTTCTGATTTCTAACGATATTGTCATAAATATACTTACCGATATTAGTATTTTCTTTCGCCTCGGGCACGTAGCTTTTAAAGAACTTAGTTACATCCTCAACGTTACAATCGTCACATTTAACGATAGTCAGTTTATATCCAATTCCGTAATGTTTTTTCAAAAAGTATGGGGTTCCAACGCATTGTAACCGACCACCAGACATTATTGCTATACGATCACCTAGTACGTCCGCTTCGTCCATGAAATGTGTTGTTAGAATCATAGTTCGACCTGAATATTAAAAAAGTAATTTTTGTATTTTTAATTTATATTAAATAATATAAAAATAAATTACATATATAATATCAATGTATAGTCAATCTTTACAGTTTATGTTAATTATTATCTTTGTGCCTAATGCACATATGCAAAAATATGAATTTTATCTGTGAGTAATACCGTTTTAAAATAATTTTCTATATTTTGCGTCAAAAACTTACCTTTTTTCTCTTTTTGCAACAAGTCCCATAGTGATCTTCGAGCGGCAGGATCAAGACCTGACGTAGGCTCATCTAATAGAACGACACGAGAGGATCCACACATGGCCGCCCCTACTGATAGACGACGTTTTTGTCCACCCGACAAATGTTTCGAAATAACGTCCCTCTAAAAATATTATTAAATCAGCTTTACGCTGTTATCTCGTACATAGCGGGGTAAGCAGAGGATACTTAGGGTTAGGACACTCCATTCTTTGCCTCGCTTTGCCCCGACACCCGAACGAAGAAAGGTAAATATAAATTTTAAATATTTCATTTCCTCTGGGGATCGAACTCACAACCAGTCGCGTTTCCAGTCACATATTGCCACTCGCCTCGAAAATTTTTTTAAAAATGTTTTTAATAATAAAAACATTTTCTTTACAATCAGTGATATCAAATTGCTTTTAACGAATGTAAAAATGGAAAAGTAGTTTTTAAATAGGTATTGCAATACAAGCCATATTGACACGGATGGCGTCGAGTTTGATTATATTCGAAATTGTGGATTCAAATTCCATTCAGGGTATTCCATGCATAATAAAGTGTAGCTATATATATATATATCTACATCTGAACTGGTTTTTTTATTTTTTTTAACATTTATTATTTTTTTACTCTTCCAATATATCTTAAAAATTAACAAATTTTACTAATAAAACATTTGTCATAATGTCTTATAACATAAATTCTAATAGTTTTTGTCGCGATTCTACAGATCTAACGCAAGGTAATCAAGTTGCAAAGAAATAGAACGTTTGCATTAGAATGAAGAATAATAAAAAATATTAATGTTTTCCATTGATAATGCTATTATAGTCTTTGAAATATTTTTTTATTTATACACCGGATAAAATTTTGTTGTAGGTTTTGCTATATCTGCAAGTCTGGTGTACTTAAGGAATAACGATGAAATTACGCTTGAATGACCTATTTTAATTTAATAGCATAATGCTCATTTTATTAATATTAGCTTTTTTTAACTTCACACTGTATCGCGCATTCAACACAGGGTAGGCAGGAGGAACCTAGTGTCAAGACACCTTTTTTCGCCGAATTCTGAAGGCACGAAGAAAAAGAACCACACCAGACGACCACGAAGATCGACACCAGAGCAAAGAATTGAAAATATTAAATATTTCATTTTCTTGAGTAGGATTGAACCCACGACCGTCGCGTTCACAGTCAGACGCTGTGCCATTGCGCTACGAAAGCCTCAATCTATTTTTATGTTTACTTCTTTTTCAGTGAACGTAGGTTTCTACTATTATCCTAAATAAAACCGTTTAAAAAAGAGATCAATATAAAATGTTTTGGGTTAACCTTGTAAGCCCTACATATGTGTGTATCGACTATTGTTTAATTATTTATTCATGTTCCAGTCATCGTATTCTCATCAATTAAATAACAGAATAATAACAAAATCAGGATTAAGAATAACAGAAGCATTTATTTCTTGTGAAAGTTATTTTTTTTACATTAAAATATTCGCATTTCCAATTACAATATTTTTTTTTATTTTAATAATAGCATTCTCTCTTGCCAAACAATATGTTTTTGAAATGATCTTTGGCTACCGGATATTTGTTAAATCTTCTTAAAAATTGTAAGCGCTAAAGGCCTTGGTCGATTCCAAGTGACACTTTTTGAATTAAAAGATTCAAATTCTTTAAGTTTTTATATATTTATTATTTATTTCTTACAGATAACTTATTTTATTTATAAAAGGAGACGAGTAAAACTAAAAACAACAACAGCGTGTAATTCTCGTAACAAATACAAGTTATTAATTTTTCCTTTAACTTCAAATAAATAATATATCGATTATTTTATTCTTTCCGCTCAACGTTGACCTCCAGTTCGACGTAATGAATTAGAACTTGTGCGTCACACAATAATATAGCAAAATTAATAAATAAAACAAGCCGGTGGCGTAAGTGCATACACATGAAGCTGGGGAACGTAATATTTAATATTTTCATTTCCTCGCTCTGGTGACTAGGCAATACGGCGTTGTGTTCCGCCACTCAACACACAATACCTTGAGTATCCGGCGGAAAGTGGGAAATGGAAGTGCCTTAATGAGGACGGAGTTCCAAGCATTAGGTTCCCAGCTTCCCTCTGCCGACTACGTTATGCGGCACACAGCGTGAAGCTAAAAAAATCATACCTTTTCCTCCAGTTCTAATAATTTGATAAAATGATCGACCTCTTCCGCGATTTTGGATTTATGAACGCCTTTTAATCTTGAATAGAATATAATGTGTTCGGCCACGGTGAGGTCGGGAAACAGAACATTGTGTTGAGGACATATCCCTATAGATTTGCGGGCTTGTTTAGTTTCAGTTACGATGTCGTACCCGTTTATACTGGCCGATCCGGAGGTCGGTGGGACCATACCTGCAAGGGAAGGATTACAACATTAAAAATAGATAAATTATAAATAAAAGTATATTAATTAATTTTTTTCAAATGCCATTTCAAGCGCCACATATCTAATTAAGACTATAGATGCGTATTGCTTTCAAATATAAACGATTCTAAGAATAGGAATTAATTCCACACCCACTCTTCAGGCGGACAGAGGTTCCGTTTTTTTCCTTTTGAGATATGTAACTCTAAAAAGAATCAATACAACAGACATAATACAAATAAGTAATGAATTTGTTTTTTGTAATATATTTATTATTTTTTATAAAATCCTAGCCATGTATATGAACAGTAGTAACAAAACGTTGCTTCACCTGTCAACATCGATATGGTAGTGGTTTTACCAGCACCGTTATGACCTAGAACAACTGTTATCTCGTTTTCATACATTCTGAGGTTTAAATTATCAACTGCTTTCTTGCGTCCTTTGTAAATTTTTGTGAGATTCTGGAAAATAAATAATACATCGTTTTTGTAACAATATTTAAATTTGAATGGCTTAGGTAATATAAATTTGCGGACACCGTAGTTATTTCTTCCGATTTCAGAGGGAAATATTTATATTATACATTTATTTATATCATTAATAGTCATATAATTTGATATCATTATTTAATTTTTTTAACCAAAAGCCAAAAATAAATTTAAATATAATATAAAAAGAAATGTTTAAAAATTTCAACATCTATCAATTACTACGGCATATCACAATGCTCTTTATATACGAATAAAATAAATTAATATATAATTTAGGCCGTATATCAATTAATTATAATTCTCTTTAACTAGCACGTCGTATTAGTCATAGGCCTTCAGAAAATACCTAATAGTCCAAACATTAGTTTGGACTATTAGGTATTTTACCTATACTTAGAACGTTTGGAAACGGATGACGTAAATAGATCAATATACATTCAACGTACCTACATATGTATGAAACTTATGGGACAAAAATAAAGAATCAGTCAAGGACATATATTTGTCGTTGTAACGCGTTTAGAGACGTTTCTACTGAAATCTTATAGACTGTTCTTATCATAGCTGGCAGCATCTATAAAGGTATTACTCCCTAAAATAACATTAGACCCCTCAACAATCAAGTACAATTAGATACGTCCCATTTACAACAAATTAAAGGCTATTAAAATGAGGAATTAAAGTAGTTCACAACAGTTAGACATTTCGAGGTCGTGTTGATATATGTCAAATAATAATCTTTCCACTCACACATATTCACGTATATTAGGTATTAACTAGCGACAGCGACCCGACTTCGATGTCGCCCGCTTGAACCACAATATTAATTGTTTACTAATCTGAATTGCTTTCGTGTTGTAATAGCATTATAATTTTTAATTTTGTACAACAAAATACTTTATACTGATAAAAAACCAATATTTATGTCGAGAAAGTATATGAAAGGTGGGTGAAAATTGCATTTTAATGGGTTCGCCCTTTCTGAAATTAACATGCACAAACACACTGACAAACAGACAAAAGATTTTCATAAACCTTCCAATAAATGTACAGACAGTGATCGGTTTCAATTTTATTGTATGTACCGATAATGTTAGTTGCCTTAATATAGTTGATATAACTAATATTGTGGTGGCGCTTTACCTCTATATTAATGCCCATGGGTACTCCTTTCGGCTCTTCATCATGAACTACTTTCAGCAAAGCATTTTTGTATTCTTGATCGACGACGTGCTCATTCGTTACACCTGCGACATTAATATTAAATTTCACATAAACTGCAATATTATTGGGCTATTAAATTAATGTTAAATTATGTTAAACTATGTTAAATTAATATTTTATTAGTCTAAAATAAATACATTTGTTCGACAAGCAGCAATAATTTCTATGTATTAATATAAAAAATTACAATTAAAAAATATATCTCAAAATATAAATAAATAAATTGTGTTACTTATGAGGAAATCATAGTACATTATAGATAGGTACCTACAAATACTTATCAGTGCGAAGTACACAGGAAATATAGATTTTACAACAATAGACCTTGAATTTTCAAGTACCTAGTGTGTTCTATTCGTAAAAAGTTTTCGGGAATTTGAGTTAGATTAACTGTATATTTGTAATAAAGGAGTATTTTATACAAACATTTCTAAAAAATTTAATATTTTTTATAAACATTTCAGGCAATGAAACATGAGGTCCGTAATAGCACAGGGGCACAAGCTCTTAGGCTCTTAGTAATAAGTTCCAATGTAGGCAGAGAACAATTCGAGGATTTGTACGCGGGCCTCTTGGATAACGTCCAAACGCTAAAGTCAATTACTTTAAGATTGGAGAATGGGGGCATTCTTCTGTGAAGATTCTTTACTATTGTTTCAAGTTTTATTAGTGTCCAGAAATATTTATACAAAGTTGCGGTACTCGAAGACTATTACAAACAATGATAAGTGCAAAAATACATCTATTTATCATATTTTTTATATAACAACTAATTACTATTATTATTATAAACAACCACTAGAATATTTTATTATATGTATATTAATTGTTATAATTTTCTATTGTTTAAATGTTCACATTGATGAGTTATGCCATTCAACACGCAATGCCTCCAGAATGCAGCGGAAAGTAGAAATCGAAGTAGTTTTAGGGAGTTCACGGAGTAAAAGTAGGTTCCTAGATACATGATTTCCGTGAATCCAGATATGAAGTGATTTTTGTATTTATTTCGCGAACTTCTTAGTATTGTTTTTCAAGGAACGACGATGAGGTAACCGATAGTTTTAAAACAAGACAAACATTGCAAAATTATATAAGAAATATATCTATGTAAGAATGAAAAAAAAATGACGATATATAAACATAAAGAAATAGGTTTAATAAAAATCAACTTACCTGCCACTTTAGTTTTATCAGGGGACCAGAATCTTTTTGTAAATGGAAAATACCAAGGAAGTGGTACTCCATACATTCCTGGACGAATTTTCTCGACGTACATTGCAACTAACATATATAAAATAGAATCTAATATTAACATTAAAGCTACATGACCGGGTTGAAATTGATCGTGGTAGGATACTGGGGTGAAAAATTCGTTCCATTGTAAACCTGAAACAATTAATTTAGTTGTATTCCTATATATTATAATTTTAGATATAATGAAAGTAAGAAAAACTAACAATAAACTCTTTTTAATTTTTATATAATTATAGTTTTATAGAATTATAATTTTTTAAGGTCCTGGTAGCGCAGCGGCATAGCCTGTGACTGTAAGCACGATGGTCGTGGATTCGATGCCCACTCGGGGGACTTTTTATTTCTTTTTCGTTCTGGTAAGAAAACAAAAGCACAGCGTTGAGGAGTAGCAACACCTGACGAGAGTAAAGTGAAGGGCGAAATGTCTTAACTCTACGGTTCCTGCTGTCTACCCTGCTATATGCAGATATATCCCGCCTGAAGCTAAAAACAAAATTGAGTGTTGTCATACTTTAAAGTTTGATCTTAAAGTTGTTACAGGTTTAAGCTCAAATTTAATATGTTTCCATTTGTTTTTCTTTTTAAGAAGGATTAGGAATAAGTGTATGAATAAAATAAACGCATAACGGAAAACCTATTAGTCATAAAATGTACTACGATAGCTTGAAATATGACTGGACACTAGTTAGTAGGTATTATATAGGTAGGTGTTAGGAATAGGAAGCGGTTGATGTTTTTAAAGAAACAAGACAAAGACACATGTCGTCTATGTTAAGAAATTATTCGGAAAGAGATTCTACGTAATTGCAATAAGTGATACGTATCACCCAGTAACAATACTTCGCACGAATTTTTAAATTAATTTATTTTTTTAATTTCTATTCAATAAGAGCCTCTGCCTACAAGCAACTGCCTGCGATTGACACAATTCCATTTTTTTACAGTCTTTCTCACCTTCATTCTTTTACACGAATTTGCTAATAATATACATATACGAATATTATACAAATAATAAAAGCAACCTCGCTCATATCATATACCTACTTCTATAACAATGAAAATTATCTAAAACTAACAAACAATCAAAATTAGTTTGAAAATAAAAAAGTGTGGCCTTCGCAGATAAGTTCAGCTTAGCGTGTAAAAAACTACAAAAACAAGTAGGTTGATGAACTTAACATTAGACGTTAAGTCTTCAGAACAGAATTATGCAAATCAAACATAACAATATATTTGTAATCGGAAACTATAAACATATGGAATGCCAACATAACAGTTTATTTCATATTTTAAATATTGTAATAAATTTGGATGCCACTGTGGCGCAGTAGGCACTTATCCAATTCACACACAAGTTCTGAGGTCGAATTTCATTAGATACTAATTTTATAAATGTTTTCATATCTCTGACATGCTTAGATAAAATGAGACATTGAAATGTGTCATCCAAAACGCAATAGACTTATTTCGGCTAAAATTCGCGAAAATAATGATTTTAATAAACAGAAGAGGACCATATGAAACATTACATATTAGCTATTAAATACATGAATAGACGTGGTCACCCAGCTTAATTCCAACGACAATCAAGTTAATAAAAGAGTTTGTTGTCCGTACTGTTTAAACATATGACGTGCGTGGTTCAAGTCCACGTTGCGTGCTATGGGCACGTTTAATATATAAGTACTATATATAATAGTGTAGTGTACATTGATTAGGAATCAAGGAAGGAATTGTGTTAATAACTATAAAATAAATTGCAACCATAATATGCTTTTTATTATATTATGGTAATACAAATACTAAAGAGGCCAGTGGTGGCGCAACGCTGTATAAGTGATAGGTGGTGGGTTCGATTTACACTCGAGGAAATGAAATGTTTATTATTTTCATTTTCTCACTCTGGTAATGAGGCAACACGCGGCGTTTATTTCAGCCTCTCAATACGTAATGTCTTCTATTCGACGGAAAGTGGGAACGTATTGTCTTTACACTAGGTTCCCAAAAAAAAACCGAAAATATTTTTTTTAAAGAAAAATAAGTAACTCTATATTATAATAAAATTTATTACAATAAAGTCGGATCATATACAAATAAGTGAAGTGTGAGTTTTTGTTTTAAAAAAAAGCTTCTTTTAGACACAGGACTTATCAAATAATATGACAATATTTCTTTACATTAGTAATTTACTCGCTACTAAAGTCCAATTCATGGAGGCACATTAATAAACCACAAGTTACAAGGCTATTTGGTCAGTCACAAGAATTATATTCCATGGTATGTCTGTAAGGTATAATTAGTTGGTTGTTCTTCATATTATGCAGATTTAAATAAATAATACAATGACATTTTTTAAATTTTGTAGCTTTAATAAATAGTCAATATAATAAATAACATGCGTGTTATATACGAGTATTTTTATAATCTATATTCCTATCTACGTATCTATTATTATTTTTTTGTATTTGGCGCTAAGGGTACGCCATTTTGTTTTTTGAGACGAAATCCAAAATCCATCCAGAGGTTAAGAAGATTCGTGGTAATAAAGAAAATTACGCACATACAAAATACGCACGAAAACCAATAACGATTCTTGGCAGTCCTTTTATAAATACGTGTTTATTACAAGTGCCTAAGCATGTAATCAATTTATATGTTATGTTTATATTTATTAACAGTTATAACTTTTATGTAGTGTCATTTGCTGTTATGTTCAAAAAATATCTTTAATTCTATCAGAATATTCTAAAATAAATAAAATTAAATGTTTTATTTTATTTATTTTTATTACATACAAGATACGCGCAAAAAGCATAACCCTTCCTTAGCAGTCGGGCAATAGAGGTTGTGATTACCTACTGTTCTGTCATAATACGTCAATGGTTTTTTTTATTAAGATGTTTTTTTGTGATTGTATAAGCATTACAAAAAAAAACGACCTAAGAACCTTTAGTACCAGATTATTTTCCTTTGTTATATTCAATTATGACATAACAAATAAGTACCTACAGCTGTAAACTCTTAGAGTGCCTTTAGAGTACACAGTAAAAACGTCTTCATAAGTATGACTTCAAGTTAGACATTAGTCATTACATTAACTTGGATGGAGGCCAGTCGTGTTGCTTGGACATAACCATGCGATTGTAAACGCGACAAGTTGTGGATTCGATTCCCATTCGAGGAAATGACTCTGATAGCTAGACAAAGCGCGGCGCTAATGTTCGTCACTGAACAAGCAATGCCTCCACAGTTCAGCGGAAAGTTGTGAATGGCAGTGTCTTAAAGGAAATGGAGTCTTAACACTAAGTGCGCAGATTCCCTCTGCCCTCCTTCGTATGGACTATAGAGTGAAATAAAAAAAACTTGGTTTGAACAAAATCGCGTTAAATTAAATAGATATCTATTACATTTGCATGTAATAGATGGTATCTAATAGATTATGTCATACAAAACCATACGGAAAACTGATGATAACAATGGCAACGAAACGATAATACAAGTAACTAGTGGAACACGTGGCACTACATTATGTAAATAAGGCCACAGTAAGTATTCTTGAACAGCACATGTAGGTAAATTCCTAACTTTAAATAAACTTGAAAAAAATAATATTATTTTGCTTAATATTATATTGAAGACATGATTAATGAACATCGATTTCGTCATACGATGCCTCGAATTATATAAATATAATCACCACCTATATTATTTATTAAATATAAAAAAACAATTTTAGGCAAAAACAACAAACAAACTCACCTCTAGATGTGCCTTCACAAATAATAAGCATTTGTAAAGCATAACCAACAGCAGTATTAGATATAAGGCTCAACAACAGTTTAGTCGTCAAACTGATATCCTCGTAGAGCATCTGGGTCAGCATGAACGCAGCATAAGTAGAGAACCACGCGAGACCCATGAATGACGCGGCAGTATTCGCTGCAAAACATTACTGATTTTAAAATGGTAGAAAATTATATGTTATTATTGTGACACGAACAGATTTACACGAATAGAGATATAAATATTATAACGAGTTTGAGTGAGTCGAATAGTGAAAAAAATATTTTATGAATATTTACAAAACTTCGATTCTATATATTTTGTTTATCTTACTAAATAACTTCACCCTATATCCCGCATGTAGCAGGATATGCAGAGGGAACTTTAAGATACTTCGTTCCCTACTTTCCAACGAATTTTTGAGCCACTGCGTGTTGAGTGGCTGAACTTAACACCGCGCTAGCTTTGGTAGGTACCAGAGAAATTATAATTCATTCGCCAGAGAGGACATCGAACCCACAACTATCGCGTTTTAAAGAATATGCTTGTGCTACTGCGAGACGGCCTCAAATGTTCACTGTAGGCAAATTCACTCTCATCTTTGACATTGCTCTTGAGAACTATCTTGAGATACAATTTTCATTCATAGATCTTAAAGTATTGATGAAAACGGACCTAACAACTTCTTTTTTGTCACCGTTTTCCGTTTTCTATATGATTTTCGTATACCAACCAAATTGTAATTTATCAAAACTTTTTTGACTTCTAATTTAATTCAAGGTAACAATAATGATAGGGTGAGCGAGGTTTTATTTATTATGACTTTTGAATGATGCTTTTTGTTAACTGATTATACAAGTTCCAAGCTACAGTACCAAATAGTTTTTATTACTTTGAGTACCTAACTAATTCAGATTCACTAATTATAAACAAAAATTTACATTTAATATACCTAATCATAAATGAAATTGAGGCTGTTGCGGCGCAGTAGCACAGCATGCGACTGTTAACACGACGGTTGTGGGTTCGCTCACCAATCGCGGGAATAAATTATGTAATATTTTAATTTCCTCGCTCTACAACAAGACAAAGCACGCAATGTCTAGAATTTAGTAGGAGTGTCTTACCACTAGGTTCCCTCTGCCCCTCCTACTATGTACAGTACGGGTTACAGCGCGAAGATGATGATATATAATTAAAATTGTTAAAAAAATGGTTATTACCTCTAGTAAAAAATACGCTGACCATAAAACAGAACGACAGCGAAGCTACGACGAACAGTACTAAAAAGAAAAACAAGACGGTCCACGGCGTGAACGTTAAAACTGCATATCCTTCGCCATCTTGTGTTGAATTGAAAGGTATCTAAAATAATAATATCGAATTCTCATAACTTGTTAAAAGAAAATAAATATATTTGATTTATAAAGCCGTTTAAATTAGTAGGCTATCGAGTTTTTTGCGTGATTTTAAATCATCTGGCAACTTGACAGTGATTTTTGGTTCAATTTAAGCACAAATATCAATATGAGCCATATATTATCCTAATATGGTTGTGGGTTCGGTCGCCAATCGAGGAAATGAAATTGAAGGTGTCGAGGCAAGGCGCAACGTCGAGTCCCGCCACTCAACAGGCAATGCCTCCAGAATGCGGCGGAAAGTGAGGAACGGAGTGTCTTAACACTAGGCTCTCTCTGCCTACCCTGCTGTGTACGGGATACAGCGTGAAGCTGATTTTTTTCTTACCTTAAATAATATAACCATTAATATCACAGATATCAATAGAAAAGAGAACTGTTTGACGAACCAGGCCAGCCAGTGTAGCCAAGACGGTAGTCCCATTATCGTCATGGTTTCCTGCAAATTTAAACTTATATTCTATTTTTTTTGAGATATTTATTTACAATAGCAGTTTAAATAATTACAATGATAAAATAATTTTCATAAAGATAATTTTATTTAAAAACTGCATAATATATAGTGTTAAGACGATGAATTATGTATTTTTACACGTAAATTATATAACTACAAAGGAAAAAAGGTAAATTTAAAACTGCAGTAAGCGTGATGTAAGAATAAATTTATTTTAAGTGTCTAGAAGTTTGCTGATTTTTTAGAATTTTATTTTAAAATATTGCATAAAAGGAGTGGGCAAGTACTGATTATTGCTAATAAAAGATCAAGGTTAGCCTTAAATTTCTTAGTAAATGTTGTGTATACAACATTCATATATGCACATATAGGTCATGTGCACTACTGTTCATTTAACTTTTACGACTCTGTAGATGTTTTAGAAACTAGCACATGTTTATATTGGTAATGAACGCCAAATTGAAATTAGGTTTTTTTTTTCGTAGCATTATGGGTATTGCACTCAAATACATAAATATAAAATAGAAATGTCTTTCTAAAAAATTAAACAAAATAAAGTTTCGATACATAATATGAAAGTTTATAATTTATTTACAGTTTTACGATAATTCTTAATTGCTTTCTAAGATTCTTATTTTATTTTCAGTCTGCCTGCTCCAGATAATCACCAAAAGAGCAGAACCGATTTTGATGAGAATAACATAACGAAATAAACAAATATACAATACTTTTACTTTAACAAGTTTTAATAGTTTTCGTTAGTCATTTCCAATCATTCGTTTAAATCTAAGATTTGATTTTAGTTACAATTTTATTATGTGCATAGATTACATACCTTCAGCTGCAATTCTTTTTCAGCAGTAACCACTCTAACGGTATTCACGAAAGTGTATGCGAAGCACATCATAATTATCATAGATATGAATCTTTCCATAGCAACCAGCAAGTCGTCTTGCCTGTACGAAAGTTGAGGTAATCGTTGTAGGTAAACCTTAGTGTTTATCGACTTTCCAGTCTTTTGCTTAATGATTTCTTGTGAGACCGCGTGTTGAACAGCTAAGAACATTTCCGGCGAATATCCTACAAATTATATCCTAATTTTAATATATTTTATATTTACTATTTATAATTAATTTGTTGTTTTTTTTATTAGCTTCACGCTGCATCCCGCACTTAGCGGGGTAGGCAGAGAGAGGACCGAGTGTTAAGACACTTTATTCCCCATTTTGCGCTGGATTCTGGTTTGTTGTTGTTAGTTCCAAATTGTTACAAGTTTATACAATAAACATTTAACAATGAGTGTTTCGCAAGTAGCGCTACTCGTAATATAATCATTCTCGATAAAATTTAGTAATTCGATACATATTTCCGTTAATTACATTAACCGTAAAATGAACGCGCTAATACAATTTACTATAAAAATCTTTGCGCACCTCTCGTAATTTACTAAAATAATGCAAAATGATTGTTTTTTTTTTCATAAAAAATATGTGAAAAACGTCTGACTGTTGACGCAAAGGTTGTGGGTTCGATCCCCACTCGCGAACTTGAATTATTTTCATTATCCTGGTGCGTGACAACGCACGGCGTTGAGTTTCGCCACTCATACACATAACGTCTCGACAATTGCGAGGGAACATTTGGCACTTTCTGCCTTACACACTATATGCAAAATAAATAGTGAAGCTGAAAGAGTAAAAAAACATTTAAAATTCAACACAAACCTGGCATTTTACCCCCATACAAGTCATTAGGCTCCCTGGGGCCAGGCATTGGGAATAGTGGAAATAAGAGGTTTGTCCTCCAACTTATTCTTAATGGATGTTCAAGCATAGGAGTTCTCATGACTGCTGGGAATCTTAATGTAACTTTAATGTCATCCGGCCATTCTGTTGCATCTATAATGTAATTACTTACACTGGATATAATAATATTTATTTTGGTAGCATAATGATAGAGGAATTTAATTATACACTTAGTCTTCTTTTTTCTTATATATTTTTTTTTTATTAAAATAAACAATATTCATAGTTTACTTAGTATTTTTTTTGTGTAGGATACATTTAAAAAAATATAAAAATAATGTTACTCACTAGCCATATCATCATCAAACTGAATACCAACAAGGATGTGATTCATAACATTTGGTTGAGTGAGAGCAGCCTCTAGTGCTGTTGAATTATTATATCCTTCTGGTGTAGGAAGCATAGCTGTATCAAAAAATAAGGCTATAAAACCATTCAGATTATCTAAAGCAACCTTGGCCATTGCATCCTCAGTCACTTTCCTTGTCAATGGATTTTCAGGAGAAAATGCCAATGTTCCTTCTCTTTTTGCTGATGTAAGGTTTCCTCTAAACAATATATAAAGTAAATTTTAATATAAATGTTTCATGATAATTTACAAATTTGAAACCATTTTCAGTATACTTACAACTGCCTTCCACTGATGTTGAAATATGTTGGAAGAAAGGGCGGATAAGAAACATCGGGCTTTGATTGAGGATCCACAAGACATCGTATTAATATTAAAAATAAAGAAAATATCACAGGAGATGCTATTTCAAATAGTGTTTGCCATTTATGTCTTCTTTGCAAAAGGAAATTTTTCCAGATTAAGAGTTTTAATTTATCGAACGAAGACATTTTTTTACTTTGCTGCAAATTATAATTGTATTATAAAACAAAATACGAAAATTTAAATAGAATAGACACAATTGAAAAGATTGCATGTGCGTTCTATTAATATAAATAAAAATAGTAACTCACGTAACAGCGCTACTGAGTCAAATATTATGACGAATAGTACGTAAAAATTTGGATATTAAGCTTATTGGTTTAATGTATCATAAAAATAGTAAATCCCGAAAATCTTCAATTTAAAATTACTTACCCAAACATTTCACTATAATATCACGTATTTTATTAACTACACTAATTTCACAAAACACTATAAAGTAGACTCGATTCAAATATATTGGCGAAATCATAAATTATCATTTATTAAGCAACGAGCCAATAGACTGCTTTTAATTATTTAAATGATTAAATGTCAATTCATAATTGTCAATTGTCAAATATATTTGACAGATTACTAATATATAAAAATCTGTACTTTATGCAGATTATGTATTTAATTTTATACATTAATATTTAACGCTTAAGAATATTGATGTAACAATATAATAGACAACATAAAACATATTCAATATTTATTATTTGTCATAGTAAGCTGCTGCTTAATAAGTTGTTTCTCCACGATGTTTATCTACGCCCTACGGTATTCTATAGATTAAATCAAGTGGAGAATCAGAATCAGACATGTAAAATACTAAGTAATCTGTGACTTATAGACAATATGGCGCTTATGTCAGTTGCATATCAATGTTTTCTAATTGGTTTTTCCTAGATTTCGTAATTTATTAAATGTAATATAGTTTCAATTTATTATTTATTATGTCCACCAATAATCTATCATCAGTTTTAAAATCATGTTCCGAGAGTGAACTAATAAATGAAGTAGCAGAAGCGAATATGACACCAAAACAGGTAGAGGGTTCCCGATTAAAGCGTACTTTTACCTTGCCTCGTAATCCCTTTGGGACATCAAAGCCTAGTTCAAGCAAAATCAAGACCACCGAGAATGATAATAAGCCCGCGAGTGCAAGCTCTGTCATCAACGTTGCGCCAAAAGATGAAGGTGGCTTAGAAAGGAAGTTGTTCAGAAGGCCGTCGTGGAAAATATTCTTGAATAAAATCGCGCAACACATGACCACTGTAAGTGTGTCCAGTGTAAGTTTCGATATTATATTGGTTAGAAAACACTTTATATAATATGTACAAGAAATGTCATTACAATTTGCTTTCAGGTAAAGTCTGGATCAGTTCCTATAAATAGTGATCGAGTACCATGCAGTGGTGAGCCTCCGTGGCCACCAGGGACAGTACCTGCTGCTACTGGCATCAAAAATCATGGAAACACATGCTACATGAATGCTGTATTGCAGTGCCTTTCTCACACTGATGTTATAGCTGAATATTTTGTCTTAGAACACTACAAGGTGCATTTTTAATTAAAAAATCTTCTATTATATTATTTTTAAAAGTCAAGCAATGTTATATAAAATATAAGCAATGTTATATAAATTCCTTTATATGTACTTCTTTATAAATTTCAATTTGTATAATATCTTTATTTTTCTTAGATTGATTTACAGAAGAGAAATAAAATTAATTCAAAAAAATATGGTACCAGAGGAGAAGTAACAGAACAACTGGCAGCTTTACTGAAGGCCTTATGGTCTTGCTGTTATACACCAGATATGAGTACAAGCTTTAAGGTTAGTCCATCTATTGAAAATATAGTAAAAATCAATATTTACTGCTTTATAATTTTCACAGTATAAGGCTCTATAATCAAATTTCTAGTTTATAAGTATGTGATAATTTTCGTAGCTAGGTCTTTTTTATCTGGTTATCATTGTGTAAATAATTAGCAACTCAAACATGACTGCATAAATGTATAGTTATACAAATCAGCCATCACAGTTTCATCTGCTTGAACTTTATGAACATTTATAATTTATACGTACATTTCTAATATTATTTTCAGTTTGGGGGTGAATTTTAATAAACCTTGAAAGATGTGTTCAATGAAATATTTTTAAGAGTCTGAATTTAAAGTGTTATAATAATCAGTGCCGACTTAAAGATTTTTCCATACAAACTTTCAACCCCTTCGTGGGTGTCCACTGAAAATGGAATGGAATGAAATGTGTGGGGAAAATAAACATCGGTCCAAATTTCACATTTCTATCATCAGTGGTTATGGCTGTGCATGTGTCTTATCTCAGTCAGTTGGAACATCTCCTTTTATATATATAGATTATAGTCAAATCATACAAAATCTTTACAAATTATGTTGTTATATTATATTATTAAGCTAAGTTATAATATATTACAGTCATGCCTTGAAAATATTAATTTTTATTCTTCTAGTCAGCTGTAGAAAGACATGGAGCTCAATATAGAGGAAACAGCCAGCATGATGCTCAAGAGTTTCTTTTTTGGCTTCTTGATAAAGTCCATGAAGATTTGAATACTGCTACAAAGAAAAAATATAAGACAATAAAGGTAAGTTTATGCATGTGACTATTGCTTTCCATATATTTATGATAATCCTATTTAATTCTACTGAGTGTTTTATTTTAAATTCTTTCATAGGAAGAAAAATATGACATCATTCTGGCAATGGTTGGGTTGGGTTGGTTGGGTTAATAGATGTCAAATTAAAATGCCTTAATCATGTTATCCTTGAATTAAAATTTGTTTACAAAAAATAAAATTTATAATTGTTTAACAAAAATATTTTTCCATTTAGATGTATTTTTTTGAAAAAAAAAATGTATATTAAATAATTTACAGAATACAGTAGGCAAATCAGATGAAGTTGTTGCTGCTGAAACATTAGCCAATCACGCAAGAAGAAATAGTTCCTTTGTGCAAGCTGTTTTTCAGGCTCAATACAGGTATATACACTTATAAATTATTCACTCTCGCCGTTTTTCGGCTCACGCTTCATCTTGCACATAGCAGAGGATGAAGACACTAAAAAAAAAAAAGAAAAAAGAAACTAGCATTACAACACTCTGTTCTCCAATTTCTGCAAAATTTTAGATTTATTGTGTGTTAGTAGTGGCACTCAATGACGTGTTTTGTTAGCTGAGCGAGAAAATACAAATATCAAATAATATTTGTAGGAATAAGTCATTCCACCAAGTAGGAATCGTACACACTACTGACGCATTTGCAATCACACACTTTGCCACTGGATCTAGTTCTTGTTAAAAATTAATAGTAAATTATTTTATTATATTTTAATAATAGTTAATTATTTTAGGTCAGCGCTTACATGTGCCAAGTGTGAGCGAACCTCCTGTACGTTTGATCCGTTTCATTGTGTGAGCGTTCAGTTGCCAACGCGACCAGCCACTGCCCAGCCTTCTCCGCTGCCTGTCAATGTAAATATATAAAATATAAATTTAACTATATTTAAGGGTAATTAAAAATATAGAATTAGTATAATTGAATATTTAAAGCATATGAATATGTATTTTTATTATTATTTAACATGATATTTTTTTTTACCTTTAATATTTTTCATACCATCATAGAGATATATTAATTTTATTAATGCTAGTTCTAACAATTTATTTTTACCTATGGAGTGCAATAAAAGTTTGACAACTTTTTTAAAAATGCATTGGGAACATATTTTATATATTTTTTTAAATTACACGCAACAATGTCATTTTTTTTCTTTAAATTATTTATAATGAAATTTTTTTACTGTCATAAATACAAAAATGTATAATTGCCAGGGCCAAGCACCAGTTACATATAATTTGTATTAGCAAATGCAAATCACATATAAATATATGTTTCATTTTCCTTTTAGGTTGTTTATGTAAACCAACAGCCTCGACAAGTACGCATAGGTGTGGAGTTGCCTCCAAACACTACAATGGATGACCTAAGAACAACCTTGCATACAGATACCGGTATTGATAGAGAACATATTATCCTTGCTGAAATCAACGAAAATGGTAATTGTTTATTATTTTATTTTTATTAAAAGGATATCTGTCAATTGACAATAATTATGAACGTGAAATATATAATAATATATACAGAGTGGAAGCATCTGGGCTCTTTTACGGGAACAGAATATACGGTAAAACATTTCAAACTAATACCTAAAGAAATTAATTAAGATAGATTTCACGATGTTTATCCATATAGTCCGCGCGCGAATTGTCTGAAAATTTTGTGGAAAGTGAGGAATGGAGTGTCTTAACACTAAGTTCTCTCTGGCTACCATGCTATATGCGGGATACAGCGTGGAACTGAAGATAAAATTATATTTTTTCAGGCTGGTGCTGTGGCCGCGCGGGCTGGGAGCCGGCGGGCATGGAGGCGGGCGCGCTGTACTGCGTGGAGGCGCCGCCCCTGTTACAACCGCCCACGGCGCCCTACTTGCTGCTGCTGTGGGTTAATATGTTAGATGGGGAGAGATTTGGTATGTATAATAATAAGAATAACTATTTGGAAATAACTTTAAATATAGGATCTAATATAGGATATATTGTATTGTATTAATATAGAAAAGTAATATCTTATGAAATATAAATAATGAAAAGAAATGTATACGACAAAACATATGGAATATGAGTCTGTTGTGTAAAAAAAAATTATAATAAAAAGAATTGGGAATTAAAGTGTCACGTTTTACATATTATGTACGTTTGATTGTACTATAAGTAATGAGAAAGTGATTAGCTAAAATAATATTAATAATGAAACTCATTCCATTTTAGTTTTATTTCAATTTCATGTAATTTTAGGATTTAAATTTAAATAACTTTTATTTAGGTAGTTATGAGTGATCATTTAATTTTCTTTATAGCTTCACGCTATATCTCACTAATCTTCCAGACGAGTGTTAAAGATATGTGTTGAGTGTCGGATTTCAGCGCCGCGCTTTACAGACCAAGAAAATGAAAATAATTTTCCCTGATTAGTGAAAATCGAACTCACAATCGACGCGTTTACAGTCAGAGTGCTGCTGCGACTGGACGGCATTCATAGTGTAATTTATAAAAATGATTAAAAATATACATAAAATTACTATAATTACAGATACAAAAGTAACATATAAAGCAAATTAATTTAAAATATAAACGATTTAATACAGGTTCACCCTACGCCATGCAAGTGCCACGCGAGATATCATACGAGGACCTCCAGAAGCTGATGCTGAAAGAAATGTGTCAAGTGGTAGCAGAACGGGTGTTGGAGAACGCTCAGCAGGCTGACATATTCCGGGCCCGCATCGCTGAAGCCCACAGGCCTAGAGACCCCGCTTATTTACAACCTGAGGTTAGTTTGACTTTTGAGGGTATTCAAACCATTGTAGCGTAGCGGTGCCGGACTGTAATAGCGACGGTTGACTTGGTTTGACTTGCAAGACTAGAGACAAGATTTTTCAAAACAAACTGGGGCATTGAGTTTTGCCATTCATTCATATATTCGAAAAGTTTGGAACAAAGTATTGTAACACTAGATTCCCCCTGGCTACTCTACTAAATGCGGGACACAGCGTGAAGCTAAATAAATATGCTAACATGATGGTTCTCTATACGCAATTCTAATTATGCAATGAAAAAATTGCTCTTGTCCTTTTATAGCTTTGTTATAAAGAAACTAAGGAACTTCCATTTCCACATTAACACTATTTTTTTTGTTAACTTTTATATAAATATTATTTTCTTATACAGCTACAGCATCCCCTGTTTTCATTGGACGTGGAGCAAGCTCTGTGCGCGCACGACAAATATCCCCACCTCAGGCTCGAGCTGCTGTGGGATCTGGCTCATAGAGACAGGTATTGATTGCTTAAGTACAGTACGGTACAGCCATTCTTCATCATCATTCTTCTCAGTGTTGAGTTCCGCCACTGAACACACAATGCCTGCAGAATTTGGTGAAACTGATAGCGATGAACGGAAGTTTCTTAACGCATTTCCCAACATACGATTTATACGCATATAAATGACATACGCATTTACGAACATATAAATTTCCTTAGATTTGTAGTAGGTTGTATAAAATAATAATCGCGGTTGAAAGTCCGGGTAGTCGCAAATCCATATAACTAAGAGCTGAGTAATCGAGTTTCTACTGTATATGAAAATTCTGTACTATATGAAATAAAAAACGGATTTAAAAGGTTTAAAGCTTAAAGCCGACGATATCGGAGTGGGTTGTGGTTTCAAATAACTTCGTGTATGGTATATCGTATACTTTTGAAAAAATATATATATATTAAAGGATTTCTTGTAACAAAAGTTTTTCATATAACTACTTCATATAAAGCGTAAAACTTGTAGTTTCAAGCGTCGACCGAGCAAGAAGGTCGGCAAACGGTAAAACAGATGCGTAGAATATGTGTAATTAAATAAAAATCAGCATCACGCTTGGCACAACATTGTTGTTTCAGTATAATCCGCGAGTCGGGCGAGGCGTGCGAGGTGCACGTGTCGGCCGCGCACGCGCCTCTTACGCTGCACGCCTGTCTCACGCACTACACGCGCGCTGAGCACCTCGCGCAGGAAGATGCCTGGAGGTATACTTGTTTTTTTTTTATTTTCAGCTTCACGCTGTATAACGCTAGTAGCAGCGTAGGCAGGGAAGCTTAGTGTTAAGATACTTTATTCGGCACTTTCCGCCGAACTCTGGAGGCATTGCGAGTTGAGTAGCGTAAGCCGTGCTTTATCTCCACACCAGAGCGTAAGAATGCAAATATTAAATATTTCATTACAACTTTCATATTTTTTGTGATAAATATTTTTATTTCTTACATGTTTTTTAATGGAACTTAATATACTACTGCTGCTGTGTATTTTTTTTGTTGTATCGATTAGTGCATTAAGATGTATTTAAATTTTACATTTTCATATTTACTCATTGCGTGTTTGATAAATCTTGACATGTTAAAACAGCCGCTATGATTAGCGGCTGTTTGGTTATTTTTAAAAACCCACAGTTTAAAGAAAGTATTACAGATAAAAAAAATATAATAATATAAAAAATCTTATAATACGTTATTTTATTTCTTCTAAATCTTTTTACTTTGACCCAAAATTTTGCTATTCAATTTTATTGAAATTCACATATTGCAACTCATTATTTGTATCCATGAAGAATTTTGTATACACCTTTTTTTTCTAATTTGATATGTTTTAGATGTCCACAATGTCAGAGGTATATGCCAGTGATAAAAACTCTAGGTCTATGGTCACTTCCTGATATTTTAGTAATTCATCTAAAGCGATTTCGACAGTAAGTATTTAAAATAAAATTAAACATACTTTCTGCAAAGGATTATTTATATTACAAATTAAACTTTATTATTTTCATAGACAAGCAAAAGGCCGATCGAGTACAAAACTAACGACAATGGTAGAATTCCCTATCGACGACTTCGATATGACGCCACACCTCGCAAGACGGAGCGTGCCGGGAGAGTCCCCGCGCCGCGCGTCCCGCCCCGCCCCGCGCGCCTCCCCCCGCACGTCCCCCGACCACGTGTACGACCTCTACGCCGTCTGCTATCACCACGGGGACGACCTCGAGACGGGGCACTACACCGCGGCCTGCAAGAACCCCTACGACTCGCACTGGTACAAATTCGACGACTCCCGTGTCACCTCCGTCGATGACGACAATGTCTACGAAGAATTAGTTAACAATTCAGCTTACATGCTGTTTTACAAACGAAAGAAACCAACCGTTGTGCACACGTGCTCGACAGATGAGGGGGGGCATTGGGCGCTACGGATGCCAAAGTTCAAGCCCGCCGAAAATCTAAACGAAATAATAGAAATTAAGGAGGAAATTGAGCTCGCTAAACCTGAATCGATCGAGCCGGAATTAGATGTACCAGAAAAGGTTCCGTCGCCTTCGAGGAGTATATCAAGTGTATCTGAGAAAGAAAGCAGCCCGGCTAAGAATGTTATACAAACTAGTATAGTACAATCGGCGACGCTACAACGTCCGCTCATTGTAGAAGTCAATGGCGATGTTATAAGCGAATTGAGCGATTACGAAAACGAATCCACTATAGAGCCATACATACATAAAGATGTTCATGTCAATCCAAAAATGACACCCGTTGATACAAGGCGGCCGAAATCCGTGGACTACCCGACCAGATCGAGTACGTCGCCGTCGTCTAGAGATTCTGATAGAAATTATGAGAGTTCCCCCTTGGTAGCTAGTATAAATGGTGTGGAGTACCATCCTACCACTGAGGATCTGATGCTGACGATGTTCCAAGAGTCGAAGTACATTGTGCCCAGACATCATATGGCGGGTGAATCTCATAGGACTAGTAAGTATTTTTATGTTACTTTATTATTATATGTATTAAAAGTCTAACTGAAAGGCGCGACGGTTATGGATTCGATTCCCACTTGGGGAATGAAATATTTAATACTTCCATTTCTTAGCCATGGTAACGAGGCAAAGCGCGGTGTTGAGTTTGGCCACTCGATACACAACAATTCGGTGGAACGTGGGGAACGATAGTGTCTTAATGGGCAACGGAGTGTCTTAACACTAGGTTCTCAGGTTCCCCGGCCTACCCTGCTACGTGCGGGATACAGCGTGAAAATAAGAAGGTATATACAAAATATTGTTTAGCTTACGACGAAAAATAATTTGTATAATAACGTCCACTAGGATTTTATTACCTTACTATTTTAATTCAATTGGCTTATTATAGAAAAAAATAATCACAATATTAAAATTTCCAGGCGAGAAGTCTTCAGTGTGGAAAACTCGAATATCCACATGAGAGCAGCTGAAAATGTGTTTAGTTTGTAGAGAACCATCTTCCCTATTTATTTCAAGAAAACCCTTAGATCTGAGGATTTTATGTAGCTGACTATTGTGTTATAAATATTATTAGCTATGGACATTTTATTAGAAGTAAAATCCGTCGTCGTTTTGACTGTAAACCACGATGGTTGTGTGTTCGATGTACACTCGGGGGGAATGAATTATTTTCATGAGTCGTTTTGTTTGCTCTAGTAACAAGACAATGCGCGGCGTTGAGAGCTCAGCACGCTATGTCTCGAAAATTGAGCAGTGCGTGGGGAATGGAGTATCTCAATATTAGGTTTCCTCCGCCCTGCTCCTTTATTCTAATCATATGTTAGTAATACATAAATAATATATGAAAATACATGTAATCGGAAATTTATCTGATACTAAATAATAAGTCAATGTAAAGAAAGCAGCTGTTCAATAGAAAATTAATATAATTAATGACTGCATACAATAATATAGTGAATCGATAACTTTTATATACTAAACCACCATCTGTATTCTAATAAATTTTGTTTGTTTGATATCGAGCTTCCTATAAGGAATAACATGTTACTCTTTTTAATATTATTATTTTATTTCTCAAAATGCTAGAAGATTCTGTTTCATTGTAGCCTACATTTGCAGTGTAAACTCTAAATAACTCTCTCATTAAAATGTCGTAATCACTACTTTTGTTTGTTGAGCTTGTTTTCCATACAATGATATACTATATATTATCGCACCCACTCTCAGTAACGATTGAAATTTGTGGTTTAAAGTGACAAAACAGTAAGTTTTATGTTGTAAAAATTAAGAACGTTTGTTGTTATTTTATTGTTTAGTTGATAACTTATACAGTTAGCTAGTTGTGGGCTTCACGTGTTTCAGACATACTGAAATATTTTGCTTTGATTTCAAACATTACAAACTAAAGTATATCTTTATCTATATTACAGCATTAAATGTGCAGCTGCCTTAAAGTGTCGTTAAAAGAGTTTACACTGTGTTTTAATTGAAATTAACTTAAAAACAATTCAAGCTAGCATTGTGGTGTATAGTATAGTAGATTAGAAGTAAAAGTCAGCAGTAGTTTAAATACCATTACGATACCACACTTGTGCCTTGGCTCTAGGGTGTTAATTTGTGATTTTTACATTATACGATACGATTTTCCAACGTACGATTTGTGGTAATATTTGTATCTAATGCAATTACGAGTCGTTCATTTTAATAATTATTTTTGTAATGAATGTTTTATTTATAAAATAATGTTCGACATGCGTCGACGTAACCTAGAGTTTTAGGGAGTTGATAGGTACATTTTTGAGTCGTACATACTCATTTAAATAAGTATAAATTGGTATAAAGATTTTAATAAAATATTGATTATTTAAATGTTTATTTCCTCTTTTAACTACCAATATGCCACTTTGAATACGATTGAAAATAATTTAAGAAAATATGTGTATATAGAATTTTGTAATATCAATTTAATTTATATGTAAAGATAGGTTTTGTACCAAATGATATTCTTTGGTAGACAAACACCATTGTAAATAGAGGCGATTTTTTTTTTAATAATGCACATAAATAAGAATAAATGCCACAATGTGATTTTATAAATTAATTTTATTATATTTAATTTTTTTATAAAAGACAAGTATTATAAGAGTAATATAACCTTATATACTTTAAATATTTAAAAATTATGTAAAATTGCGAAATAATAATATATATGGTACTATACTACCAGTGTTTAATTTGTTTGGGCGTAATAAAATGGTTTAAAAGGGAAAAAATAATAAAGTGGATACAACAAAGGCTAAAGTTAATTTAAAAATATTTATTTGTTAAGGAATATCGTGTCTACAGCACTCTGGAAAGATACAAGTCGTTAGAGTAAATGACTGGCTCTCATTTTTTTTTATGTTAGACAAGATAAATGGCCAATTTTATGTAACTAATATTAACAACTAAAATAGTTTCCGATCTCTACTATTATTATGACGCTATTTTCTTTTTAGGAATTTAATTCCTGCTGCCTCATTGGTCGTTTATCTTTTGATTGTATTGTATTACATTCGTTGTTTTAATTTAAAAATGTTTATTTTATTTTATTTAACCCCGTTATGTTAAAATATAAGTGTTATGCGCACCTCAGATTGTTTTCTTTTATTTTTTTACACAATCCTTATCTTTTTTTCAATAATTAACCTAGAATTGTTTGTTACCTTTTGAATTTTTATTTCTATTACTTTGTTGTTTCATTGCATATGACTTCCGCATCTTATAATCATTATCTGTAGAATAACTAAAGGTACTCGTAAAATATATTAAAATTGACTGAGTTAATAAAACATAAAATGTAATAAGAAAACAAAAACTATATACATAATAAAGCTATGTAGGTATATAAAATGTTTTACTAAAAACCTCTTATCGTAAGTTATACTATTTTTTATGTTTTTATTTTTTTCTTCACGCTGTAGCAGGGTAGGCAGAGGGAACCTAGTGTTAAGGCACTCCATTTCCCACTTTCTGCCGAATCCTGGAGGCATTGCGTGTGGAGTGGCAGAACTAAACGCCGCGATTTACCTCGACACCAGAGCGAAGAAATATAAATATAAATGTAAATAAATATTTCATCTCCTCCAGTGGGGATCGAACCCACAACCAGTCGGTTTTATAGTCACACTTTGTGCCTCTGCGCCGCTCCTGGTCTCTTTTGTTCTTAATTATTATAAAATATATTCATCTACATTGCATCTTATTCCCGACTGATATGAAAGGTTTACATCTTCTAGACTATGAATTTTGACCAAATGTAGTAAAGTAAAATTCTGGCGAGCGAGTTCTCACTCGAATGTCATAGCAAAAAAAATTTAATAAGCTACTTAACATTTTGATTTTGAATACCTAAATTACACAATATGCATTATGCGGGATAAGTGACAAATTATTCGAGTTCTGAAACTAGTTTCGAAATAAAATCTAGATTTCTAGCTGGCCTTAATGAATATTCAATTATTTACGATATGACAGAAACAATCGCTAATATAATAATTTTAATAAAATTATATTTCATAATTTAGGCACTTTCACATAATTATATTGCTTAATCTTGGGCCAAGGATCGGCTGAATGAGGCGTAAGTGACCTGCATTAACATGGAATGACGTCAAACTTTACAAACCTTTATATGGTAAGTAGGCCGTGATCGGTCGTTGTACTGTTTACAATTATGTAAATTAAATAACGAAACCATAGAGATATATGTAAATAAGAATTTTACAAACTAGAGATCCGCTCGCAATTTGTGTGAATCGGGCTTAATGAACTAAAGATGGCTTCCGGTGTTAGTGACTTTCGCTAGATTCGATTTGTCTGTCAGCACCATTAGAATTTAAATAAAAAGAAATAAATCAAATATGCTTCACGCTGTATCCCAAACACAGCAGGGTAGGCAGAGGGAAAGTAGTGTTAAAACACTCCGTACCCCGCATTTCCGCTTAATTCTGAAGAAGAGTGGGGATCGAACCCACAACCAGTCGCGTTTACAGTCACACTTTGTGCACTTGTGCCACGACTGGCCTCAAATTCTTAATATAGATAATAGATACATATTACAATAGCAGAAAGGATTGTCACGGCCAAGTGGATTTTTTTATACCACAAGTCAAGTTAGTATGTTCATAGGTCAAGTCTACATACTATATGGATTGATTAGTAGGTAGCCTTAAGATTTTGAAAGTGTATATTTAATTTGACTTTTAAATGAAAGTTTATATGAAATAATAAAAATCTTTATTAATATTTGGTAATATTTCGAAATAGGATGAATTATTATTAATAATTAATACACCAAAACACAGCTCTAGAAACATGGGAAAATATTTTCTCATAAACATCGATAAAGAATTGATGCAATCATTATTGATTTTCTTTATCAATGTTTAATTTAATTAATTTAAAAAAGTAGTTAAGTAAATGAAAAAAATATATATTAATTCGACTTACTTTGTTCATGAAGTAAATGTACTGATTATATTTATAGATTCCATATGTAGATTTTTGATAGCGTCTCTAAATATATAGGGTAAGCACAGATAGTTCAGCCATAGTCATATTAAATAGGTCTCCATTTTCTGATAACATTAACGTTTAGACTTTATTTAGATCAAAATTTTATCGAACACTCATATGTACATGAAATACATTTAAAAGTCGTACTTATCTAGATTGCCCGTGCTCTCTGCCATAAAAGAAATATGAATAAAGACTGGAAGTGGAAGGAAGAAGGAATGAAATATAATTTTAAGCCAAAAGCCATCAATTTGAGTGATCCAATAGGCTTTAAGAAGTTGACTGAAAAATTGATGGTTTAAGGTTATTAACATACATTATTAAAAATATGTATTTGATACTTATAGTAATATCTAAAAGATCGGTCCCCGTGATTGGAAAATATGTAAGAAAAACTGTAATTGGGAGCATTTATTAAGTAAATACGTAAGAATTTTCTTTATTAAGGTAATAGAACTCTAAACAAAAATTTTTCATTTTATGTTTTTGTCCGTGCGCTTGTTCACGCTCATCTCAGAAATAGCTTAACTTATTTATAATACGTAAGCTTTCCTTCATTAGTGTTTGTTTTATTCTTCTTCATACTTCATTTATTGTTTGTTTCATTTCCATCAGTTTACAAATAAAATAGTTTTGTCAATAAAATTTCATGCTGCTAAATATATTTTTATTACTTTGGCTAAAACTTTAGTTATCAATGTAAGGAAAGTCCTTAAAATGAGAAATTAAATAATTGTGTTGTACAAGCGGGCGTAGCCGCGCGGCCACCACTAGTAATAAATACAATTAAAAGTGAACAACTATTAATTATGCTCGTGGTCGTTTATTTTTAGCTGCTTTTATTAGCTCCGCATGTATCTGTCTATCAAACAATCGGTTTAGTTTTGAAATGCTAATTATTTCCTAACGTGTTTGGATTTAATGGCGAAATATATTTGTACGTTGTTTAATGTTATACTATTTGTAAGCGTGTTTTTATTGTTTTTAGGGTTCCGTATCTGAAAAAGAAAAGACCAAAAGCGTTATGGCGCAGGGGCACAAAGTGTGACTGTAAAATCGCTGGTTGTGGGTTCGATCCCCACTCGAGGAAATAAAATATTTAATTAAATTTATATTTTCATTTTCTCGCTCTGGTACCTGATTAAGTTCCTTGGCTAGTCGAGGCCACTTGAGGCAATAAAATATTTATTTAAATTTATTTTTTCATTTCTTCGCTCTGGTGTCGAGGCAAAGCGCGGCGTTGAGACCCGCCACTCAACACGCATTGCCTTCAGATCCGGAAAGTGGGGAACGGAGTGTCTTGACACTATGTTTCGCACTGCCTACCCTGCTACGTGCGTGATACAGCGTGAACCTGATTTATTTGTTTTTAGTTTCAGCTTAAGCCAAGTTTATTATTTAAATTAATTGACCCTAAAAATTCAGTATTAACAGAAATAAAATACCTTCTAAAATATATTTTTATGAAGTTAATATACATACTTTAATTTATAATATTTTATTGAATATAATTTTTCTACTTATATTTTGATACCAACGCGTGGTTGACGTGACCATTTTTCGGTCGGATTTTTTGTTAGGTATAATTGAGACTTATACTTGAGTCATATATTAAAGTGGTATTTTTATTTTTTTTCAAGTATAATTGACATTTTAGTCAATAAAATACTTCCACTTTTTTAACACTAACGTAATGCGACGATCACAGAGAAACTGTTATTTTTACTTAATTGAGATAAAGTACATAACTGTAATAGACGTTATGCCGTGTCATACCAGATCAAGGAAATGTACATAAATAAATATATAGTGATAAATAGTAAATAGAACTCACTACCATCACGTTTTCAGTCAAACATTATCCCACTGCACCATGATAGCCTCACTAAAAAAATCAAGCTAGCGCAGATTTTATGAAAATATCTCAGGACAATATTCTCAACGTAAATTTTGAAATGCGTTTCTTATATCACACGTAACTCCATGTGGAATTTGCGAAGACATGCACTTAGTTTAGAGACCCTCTGTTTCCCATTCCCCACCAAATTTGAGGATTTGCGAAAATATTAATAAATAATAATTCAATACCCCTAATGGGAATCGAACCCACGGCCACGGTACAGTCATGTTACAGTCATGTTCTTGTACCACTGCACCACGACGGTCTCTTAAAATTAGACATTAAATTATTTATTAAAAAAAAGTTATGTAATATTTATGATAAGTACACATATCGATAACTTTTAAATTTATTTGACTTTTATTTTGCTTAATTAAATACCAATCAAAATTATATGGCATATTAAATTTTGCTTTTACTAATTTACAGCGAATGACGCACTTAAATCAAAACTCGTTGGTATTGTTTAAGGTCATACAATGGAAACTTTCAGCCATATCAGGTTTAAAAACACATTGCAGTTGCACTCTAGCTGTATTACTAAATGTAAGGTCAAACTTTCAAACTCTTACCAAAAATATAAAAAAATATTTAATTAAATAATATTTTAATTTTTTTTTTAGGTATTTTAATCGCGCATAATAAGTGCATGTGTATATATAACAGATTGTGGATTCGATTCCCATGGGGGGAAATGCAACGTTCAATATTTTTATTTTCTCGTTGTATTGGGTTGTAAACTGGGTTCCTAGGTTCCCTGTCTGTAGGTAGTTAAGTATACATTAAATACCTACTTATAATCTATTCTTGTCATCTGACTTATTGTCTAACTTTGTGTGGGAGTAAGTATTTTTGCTCCTAATGTAATTATATAAACAGCATTAATAAACCGTAGCAGCCATTGCACCGCATTGTTTTAGATATATGGAATGTCATATAATTATGAGAAATGTTATATATATGAGAACATACGTTTACACATATGTTTTTTTTTCTTTCCTTTTTTTAGCTTCCCGATGGCAGAGTAGGCAGCTAGTATTGAAGAACTCTCTCTCTTGAAGTACTTCGTTTCCGTTAAAACACTTTCCGTTCTTCAATTTCCGTTGAATTCTGGAGGCATTGAGTGTTGACCGGCGAGACTCAAGGCTGCAGCAGCGGAATTATTACATACTAGATCAATGGACTTTTCGTATGATACAACCGCTTTAACTTATCTTTGTAAAAATCTAAGTAATATTCAAACAAATTTTAGCAATAACTTTCAGGGTCTATATTTAGCAGTATTTTTTAAACGTATAATACTTGTTAGGCCGACATGGCGAAGGGGCACAAGACTGTGAATGTAACGCGACGATTGTGGGTTCGATCCAACTCGAGGGAATGAATTATTATTTCTTGATACCTATTTCCATTTCTTTACTCTGTCACCTAGGCAAAAAAACCCTGTGTTCTCTCTGCTTCTGCCCTGGATCCTGCTGTATGCGGGATATAGCGTGGAAACTGATATATCTAGTAAAGGTATTTAAAACATTAGTTGCAAAATATCAACCGATCAACTTTTAAGTTATACGAGCCGAATTGCGTTTTGCTCCAAATACACCGAAACATAAGCCTCTTCCGACATCAAGGTAGGGCTCGTGTTTCCTGTAACTCTTACAGACAGGTTATCGAGCTATTATATCTATTGACGGTAAAAAACGTCTATTGAAAGCCTGGGAATCAAACGTTGCAGCAGTTTATTCGTGGAGTACTTTTGTAACATTGTTAATTTGTTATAATAGGTGTTCCGTGGCGGTGTAAAAAAAAAAAGAAGTTTGTATTGAATTCCTCTAATGATGTATTTCAGATTTTTCTTCTATCTATTTGTATTGAAATTGCATCGATTATATTAAGTTTTTATAAAAAAAAATACTGTACTAAAATTGTAATCAAATACTTTAGATAATACTTTTTACCATTGTTGTAAATTGTCCCTGTTATTAAAACTTGTTGGATAGAAAAACATAAGACCACTTCTTTCCAGAGCGGAAAAAAAATGAATATAATCTTTTCCCGAGTAGCAGTCAAGCCCAGAAATAATTGATTTAAAAAAAAAATTAGACAATCAAATAAATAAATAATTAATACTATTAGACGACGTATCAAAAGCGTTATATATACATATATGTACAAACATAACAAATACAATATTTTAGTAATAAACCTACTTTAATTATTATATAGGTAACATTCAAAGTATTAGGATTATTAAATATAATGACCTTGAAACATCGAGATCAAACAATTGGAATTTTATGCTAGACAATGATATAATTGACAAGATGTCGTGTGTGTCTTAGGTTCCAAGTCATGGCTGCAGGCCACCTTCAGGACCACTTTTACTTTTTGATTCCGCCGTAGAGGGGAGTGAGTTCAGAATGCGTATGGTATTATTTCTTCAGTGTTGTGTACGGCCGCAACGACAACTCGCGTCGCCTTGATTTGTTGTACTGCAAACACGTGCTTGGGCTTCGCATCGGGTGCGCACGCGCCGGTCGGTTTGGGATAATTTTTGGCAGAAATATCTAGTGAGTAGTACATTAAAATATTTATTTTAATGTTTCTAATTTTTGTTTTTTTTGTAATTATATTTGTTATTTGAGATTATTTTAAGAATCCCATCAATAATTGCTAAGGTTAAAGTAGACCGGATGTGCCTTATCTTTGATCTAATAACTAATAACGCAACCAAATTTGCTAGTAATTTGTATTTTTGTTTTAAAGTACATCTTAAACAAAATATTAATTATTAAGAATTATAATATCTAAAATAACGTCAATATTGAAGGCATTGTATTGTCTGTAATTATAATATTGCCGATTGAAAGCAATGGTATCGAATTCAATCTCCATTCGGACAAAAAATAAGCGGACTTCCTGTTCTCTTTCAGACAGACAGCCATAAACATAGATAAAAAATAAAAAAAAAATCAGCTTTACGCTGTATTCCGCATACAGCAGGGTAGGCAGAGGGTACCTAGTGTTACGACACTACGTTCGCCAAAAATATAGGTATATAAACTAATAGTATTCCTAAACAATAGACAAATCATGTATGTAATAATTAGCAGCATGTGTGTTTACTAACAATGAAGGAACAATGAGTCGACGTCTGAGGGAAGTTATTTGACGTGGTTAGTACTTCAGTAGGAATATTATGAAAATGTCATATATTGTTTTGTTTATACTAAGCTATGAATTATTCTCAAATATACCTACATAGAAAGTACTTTTCATAGGTGAGTGTAAACGCGACGGTTATGGGTTCGATTTCTAGTCGAATATTTAAATATTTAATATATCCGTTTACTTCGCTCTGATGTCGAGGCAAAGGCTCTGCTGCGGGATATAGATTACGTTACAATAATAATAATATAATTTTATTTAGTTTTTACTAAACGTTTATAATGGTTAAGCTTTTAAAAACTTTGTAGAGTAAGATGTTATTTAATAATATTTTTATTTTCACTTTACGACGTTCTTAAACTCACTAAGCTATGCTAGAGTAATGTCTAATAGATAGTTTTACATTCGCGGAATAATAATAAGGAGAAACATGCGACAAATGCTTATATTATTAGTTCTAGACATCAGGCATGCCGTAATATCCATTTAAGGATTTTGGTGAAATCCTAAACATTTTTTTACCAGTCTTTTTTAAGGCCAGTCGTGGCGGGGGCACAAAGTGTGATTGTAAACACGGCAGGTTGGGGGTTCGATTCCCACAAGAAAATGAAATATTTAATATTTTCATTTTCTTCGCTCTGGTGTCGAGGCAAAATGTGGCGTTGAGTTCCACCACTCAACACGCAATACCTCCGGAATGCGATGGAAAGTGGGAAACGGAGAGTCTTAACACTAACCTCCCTTTGCTACGGTAAAAAAATTACATGCTCCGAGTTCAATTAACATTTTCGGCTGACAATAATATATGAATGTGTTTATATAAATAGAACAACAATTCCGTAGTGTTTTCATATCATACATAGATGCAAATATCACCTTAACCTAGATTGTGAAATATTTTTAATTAATTACTTTTAGTTTTATATTAATGTGCCAGTAAAAATTTAATTTTGCTACAACCTGTCTAGACTCGTGTGAGTATAATTTATATAGCGTTATTTAAATTATTAGGATAAGTGTATTAGTATCAAAAATAATATTTATGATCTGCAAGCTAATGGCTTTATTAACTTAATACTGAAATAGATATTGAAATTATAATCAAAGTTACTCAGGATTGTAAATAGTTTTCTAATTTTTGTTAAAGTAGATAAAAATATTAATGCAAGTAAAATACATAAATGATAATGAGAAAGATAAATAGATAAAAATCTTTATTGTATACACAATAGAAATAAGGCATTATACAAGAAAAATAAGCAGGAAAAAAAAAACAAATTTTACGCATAGGTAGTATACAAAGGCGACAAACTTAACACTAGGTTCCGGGGATCCCTCTGCGTACCTTGCTATATCTGAGTTCAAAAAAACATATAGGTATTATTGCTCCATAGACGAATCCTATACTATAAAATATGTATAATAGCGTTATTATTATCTTATTTTAGTAATAATATATTTATTTATTTCAAAAGAGAGCCACATACCAGTAGATCATATTTTTGCAAGCTAGTAGAAAAATTACAACTTAAAATTGTTTCTAGAAAAAAATAACAAGAAAAATGTATTTTCAGTAAATATGTTGAAATTTAGATTTCCAATAAAAAAACCATAGAGAAATAGAATGAAATATAATATTATGCTAGAATTATCATTATTATCAGTGAAAGTGATTGGACTTGTTTACGATTTTGCGTTGTCTTGTCATGCGAATCATAGCATAAGGAGAAATAGGTGGCTATTTAAAAATAGATTTTGTAGAAATAGATTCTAAAGGTTATTTTAATATTATCAATAGTTTATCATCAGTCGCTCTTTAGTATTCTGTATGCACTTCATGTGTTAGAGTCACCGTGGTATAACTTTCGATTACATTTAGTTTTATTTTTAGTTTCAGTTATTTATATACTTTTTTATTTCTAAAGAATATAATATAAAACAGATTAGTCCACTAAAACTATTACTGAACTATTTACACATAAGTGAAAATGTCATTGTTTTTTTGCCAATAGAATTAAATAAGCTATAGATGGTATTCATAAATAATTAAATAAAAGAAATTTGTGATCATGTGAGAATTGCACAAAAAATGTCTAAATTTATATGTATCCGTTCATAAAAAAATATATATATTAAAAGATTACAAGCTTAATTTATGTTGTTACAAAAAAATTGTACAATGTTTCGTATTTATTATTTTATTTCTGTAAAAGCTGGCAACATTGTATTTATTATAAAATTTATGTTATGAAATAAATATATTGTGAAATATATTTGTATAATATTATAATAAAATAGCCATTAATTATGTTAAGTATATTATGTGCAACAAAATTCTATTTTTGTTTCATGTACTCGTACATAATAGTATGTGCGTAACATATGCGGAAGTTATCTTTTTTACTTTGGAACTACTTAGTGTTGTTTTTATGTATCGTATCTGCGTGGTTTCACTTAGTTAGTTTATATATGCTATATTTGAAAGTAGGAATATTGTAGTCATACTAAATACTATTAGGAATAGAGTGGGGGGATGGTCCGTGCCCTCCCGAGAATAGTCTGGTGCTCACTTGAGATATTTAATTTAAAAAAAACTTGCCTTAAATAATTAAAAAAAAAAACAATATTTACATGAACATCTATTCAAAGCTAAAATCCAGGCCCACTCCCTAGAAAATATCTCTAGATAATGTCGGATGTCGATCAGAGTGTCTAAACACTAGGTTTAGACACTCTGATTCCCTCTGCTTACCCTGCTATGTGCGGGATACAGCGTGAAGCTCAAAGAAATATGTGACTTTAAACATTTGACAGCATAGGTTAGACAGAAAATACTAAAAAGTTTTTCTTATCAGAGCCTGGGAGTAAACATAGCTTAAATAAAGTTTTTTCCCCAAATGCGTAGTGAACTCATAGCCATCGCGTTTATAATTTTTCCACTGCGCTACGATGCATCAATATTAATTAATTTTTTTTATTAAAGAAATGCATACCAGTCACGGTAAAATTAACACATACAAAAGTATGTAAATAAACCAATATTTCATATAAAATGTACAAGAGTTGTCATCGTTGAATAATTATTACCTTAAGGCTATTCATTATATTATTAATATATCATAATTACCATACTTTTGTTTTTTTGACAAGCTACAATTATAAAAAAAAATTACACATGTTCATTATTATTAATAATTGTTTGGACATGTTAATAAAGATTAATAGTTGATTGTAGTTAAATATGACATATATATTGTTTCAACATCGTTGTAATGTGGTTAAATTAACCTATTGTACACAATAGTATAATAATCTCCAACACATATATATATTCTAACATAATATATCTTAGAAGTATTCTATTGTTCATATAAAGCTCACACCTACTTAATAGGAATTTGCCAGAGTGATATCTATTTTATAGCCTCACGCTGACGCAACGTAGTGTTAAGACACTCCTTTCCCCATTTTCCTCAGAATTCAGGAGGCATTGCGTATTGATTGGTGGAATGCAACGTCGCGCTTTGCCTCGACACCACAGCCAAGAAAGGATTCAATATTCCATTTCGTCGAATGGGAATCGAACCCACGACCTATCGCGTTTATAATTACACTTAAGTGCCGGCAACGCACCACTTGCCTACAGGTGATCCGTACGCTCATTTGCCTTGTCTTTTCCATAAAAAAATAAAGAGTAGAGAGAAGAGGAAATCGTAGTAGAGTCGGTCTCTACTCGGACTTTGGATTGTGACTTATTAACATTGCATATTGTCTTGTTAAATAATCGGAAACTACAACCTGTGTATCCTAATATGAACCCTTAAAATCTTGGATTTAGATAAATCCTTATAAAAATGACAACTAAAGTATACAAGATAAGATTAATCTATGACATTTAATGGCGTCTTAACGAGAATAAAAAAGATTGAACGGAATGTCCTTAATAATATTTGCTGGTCATCTTTAATTAATAAATATATTGAGACCGTGGTAGCCCAAGTGGCGCACAAAAGTGTAACGCGAACCCCACTTAGGGGAATGAATTATTATTTATTAATATTTTTATTTCTTCGCTCTGGCACCAAGGCAAAAACCCGGCGCGGCGTTAAGTTTCGCCACTCAACACGCAATGCTTCGAAAAATTTTGCGGAAAGTAGGGGACGGAGAGTTTTAACACTAGGTTCTATCTGCCGACCCTGGTGTGTGCGGAATACAGTGTAAAGCTGATTATTTGATTTTTTTCGTTCCAGTCAAAAATTAAATTAAATTGTGTATTTAGGTGAAACTAAAATATTATAATAGCGTTACAAATTATATATCATTGTTCAATTCATTGTTCAATTTAAACGTAATTTTTTAATGTAGGAAAGTTAATAATGCAAATTTCACACCTGTAGGATTTTCTTCATTGGTCACAGACTTTTTAGATTATTGCTGACTTCCTACTTAGTCATATATATAGAGAGAGGGTAGAGATAATGAAGTGAGCGGAATTTCTTATAAAATTATTATTATTTTACCCGCACACAGCAGGGCATAGGGAACCTAGTGTTAAAATTATTATATTAATTATAAAATTATTATATTATCTTTAAGATTTTACTCTGTGAATTTGAGAAGTGTACCTTTACATACTACGCTCAGAGACATAATAAGGGGAACGTAAAATTCATATAAAAAAATATTTTATAATTTCAGAAATAAAAACAATAAATAATTAACATTTATGAGCATACAGTATTAAACTTATAGAAAAATAAAACAAATTATAGGTTAATGCCATAATTGTTGGGAGTTTAACTTTAATAAAGTGAGTGTTAATCAGTATTTAGTGTTGCCTTGCCTATGCATGCTCTTTATTAAATTATTGATAAAACTTTCTGGCATTATGTTCCATTCTTCGACCAATTTAGTGTTGAGGTCCCTTACATTAGCAGGTGGTGGATTTCTTTGATTTGTTTACCCAGTTTATACCAGGCATGATTTATGGGACTAACTTTTGGCGAAAGAAAAGAAAATTTTCCCGATTGTCAAAGAAAAGAAAATTATCCTCGATTAATAGGCCAAAATGCATGACGTTGTGCTCTAGAATGTCTGTATCTGTATCTATATCTTGCCGCAGTCAGGACCCCGTTTTCTACGATATGCAGCCCCGTACGTACTTCTAAGCAAATATCGCCTCATACATTTACTGACTGCAACATAAGACTCTCTTCCAACAAGGTTTTACTAAACGTATCTTTCTCTGGGTCGTCTCCATATTTTGGTACTACCACCATCTGGCTTAAGACAGAATCTGGACTCTTCTTAAAAGAGTACTGTTCTTCAAGCGCCAACCCCCAGAATTAACTTTAGTTGTGATTTAATTCGAGGACAGAAATACCATAAACTAATTTAGATACATAGAACGTTTAATTTTTCAGTATAAAAATTAAAAGTTTTGTTGTTTTACAAGTGGTTTCGGAAAAAAAATTGTTGAGGTACAACTTTTCTCTTTGCGCGATATATTTATACTACTGTAGACTTCCTATTCAGTCTTAATTACTATATTTAGACTGTGTTTCCTTGTACTAGTTTATATGAATTTAATCGTTTTATTGTATAGAAAGGTATATTTAGATATATATAAACCTAGGTTTGTACATTTTTGTATTATAACAAACTTCCAGTTTGTAATTTCATTTTCATATTTGCAATACAGGTTCGTATTACTAAAGAAATACTTACAGGTTTTAATTATACGTTTTCATATAATTAATGCATTTATATTATAAACATAAAACAAATTACAGCTTATAATATTCTCATAAGATGAAGTAAAGTAGTAAAGTAACTTAAGGAATTTTCTTATCTTGTAACCTTGTTAGTGTATCCTCTGTGTATGTGTAATCATAAATTAAGGTAAGGACATGTATAGACTAGAATTTGCACTATTTAGTAAAATCTGTAATTTTGTGATAAATGTCCAAATATATTTAATTTAATTTAGGCAATACGTATATTTTATAATTTTTCACGTTGAATTGCAAAATTTTAATAAATACACATACGCATACATCAGGGTAGGCAGAGGAAACCTAGTGCTCTCCGTTTCCCATTTTCGACATCAGCGCGAAGAAATGGAATTATAACTACATTTAAATAACTATTTCATTTCCTTGAGTGGGGATTGAACCCACAAATAATCGCTCTTACGGTCATAAACTTGTGACCCTGCGCAACTACTGGCCTCGAAATTAAATGGTGAAAATTAAAAAATTAAAGATTGCGTATACTTATTTAAATGATTTATTTAAAAACTTAAGCATAAAATATTAATACAGCTTTTAAAGTGCATGTCCTTTCCGGAAAGCTAACCTATATTCAAATTAAAGTTTTTGTTCGCCGCTCTATCTGGTAAGGCAATCGGTGATTGGTGCCCGGCCTTGTGGCCTACTAGTAGTGCAGTGTACATTCTATTGTAGAATAATAATAATTTTCGAGCTTACAATTTAGCTAAAACTAAATTTAAAAAAAAAAATCAGCTTCACACTGTATCCCGTATACAGCAAGGTAAGCAGAGGAAACCTACTGTTAAAACACTCCATTCCCCACTCTCCGCCGAATTCTACGTGTTGAGTGGCGGGACTTAACGCCGCGCTTTGCCGCGAAACCAGAGCGAAGAAATGAAAATATTAAATATTTCATTCCCTTGAGAGGGAATCGAACTCACAACTGTCGTGTGAGTCATTTACAGTCGCATGCCTGTGCCTTTGCGCCACGATTGGCCTCAAATTAATAAATTTTTAAATAAATTTATTTACTTATAAAAAAAGCATACAAACAACAACGTATGTACATACATGCACATGCATTATCTCGAGAACAAATCGCAAAATAAGAGGAATTGCTTAAGTTGACTGACAGTTTGAATACCTCGGTGACATACAAATAGCTTTTATACTTAGCCGTATACGTTCAGACAGAAATGGCATTGTTCACAATAATATATATATTCAAATAAATTGGACTAAATTGAGCCCTTTACAGAACGTAACAGAATTTCTGTTATTAATAAATTTTCTTGTAGTATTGTTGAAACAAAGACATGTAAATATATTATGTTGGCATGAAAATGTATAAACAATGTATACTGTTGTAGTGTGGGTTCAAATTCAAAACGTTCGTTGTTCTAATTGGTAACATATGTAGTTTAACATTTTAGATATTGCTAGAATAGTGGTATGAACATCGATATAATAAAAGTAATACAATACAAATAGAAATTCAAATTCTTTTAACACATTTTTATTATATAAGGTCGTCGTGGCGCAGCGGCACAAGGGTGTGGCTGTAACGTGACGGTTGTGGGTTCGATTCCCACCCGAGGAAGTGAAATATTTATTTATGTTTATATTTTCATATCTTCGCTCTAGTGTAGTGACAAAAGCGCGGCGTTGAGTTCTGTGCCCCTCAACACGCAATGCCTCCAAAATTCGGCAGAAAGTGGGGAACGGAGTGTCTTAACACTAGGTTCCCTCTGCCTACCCTGCTGTGTGCGGGATACAGCGTGAAGCTGATTTTTTTTTATTATATAAAATAAAAGGTTAAGGCTATTATGATAAGCAGGTTACGTTACATGTAGAATGTGAGTAATTGTATAGAAACATTAAAATGTGTTAAAAATAGCAAGACTATTTTTATTCTAACGCTTATATCATAATTATATACATACGTCAAATCTCTCTTAAAATCTAGATAAGAAGGTCATTGCCACTTTCAATTGAAGTTATGTCAGTATAAGATATAAATTCTTCCTAGTAATTTAATAGATATTGAAAAAACAGACATGCAGATTAAGACCAGTCGTGGCGCAGGGGTCGTGTGGCTATAAATACAAAAGGTTCTGGGTTCGATTCCCACTAGAAGAAAGGAAAATAATAATATTTAATTTCACACGCTATAATATACAATGCCACCAAAATTCGGCGAATAATAGGTCTTAATGGGAACCGAGTGACTTAACACTAGTGTTTCATATTTTATTAACATTATAATTTTATAGACAATATTCATATATTAAAAACGAAACTTTTATTTTATAGATTGCAATGGGATTACGGATACTAGCGCTGTTGGCGCAACTTACGATAGCGATGGCGTCTCTGGAAGTCATTAGTCAGTGGAGTTTGCTGCAATTCGACTTTCCTCCAGACCCAGTGTTGCTAGAAAAATTTCAACCAGAAAATACGGTACCAACTGGTCTAGAAATTGGATGGGATCGCATATACTTGGGGATTCCCCGGCTACGTGCTGGTGTACCTGCCACTTTAGCGTGGATCCCACGGTCTCTACCACCTGGTGTCAGTCCTGTTCTGCAGGTAATGTTTTGTTTATTTTTTTGATACTTAATAATTAGCTTCACGACGTATCTCGCATATAACAGAGTAGGAGGGAAGCTAGTGTTAAGATACACCGTTCCACATTTACTGCTGAATTTAGGAGGCATTGCGTTTAGAGTGGTGGAACTCAACGCTCCGCTTTTGCCTTGGCACCAAAGTGAAGAAATAAAAAAATAAAAATTCAATAAATTCCTCGATTGGGGATCGAACCCTCAACCAGTCGCGCTTACAAACAAACAACGACATTATATTTACGTATCTAATACCTTCTACGTTAGAAGGAAAAATTTGACTTTTTTTAAGACAAAATGTGTAACGTATGGCTAATTAAATTTAAAGTCAAATATAACAATTTATAAAGTTAAGTAAAACATCAAGTAACTGTAGATCCAGTTTAATCAAAAGAACAAGCCTTTATCTTCTTATTAATCATTTATTTTATTAATAAACAGTGTCAGAACAGAAATAGTTGATCATAGCGTATTGTTTATAATATAAATATACAATCATTTAAATATAATAAATGGCAAGAGTTGCAAAATTTTCAATAATGCGGCCACTCTAGACATTTACATTGTGATTTGGGTAATTACTATTATTCTACCGGAACGTATAAATTATTCTAAGGTAACAATTGTTGTTTAAAAACGACTGTTTATAAGATTTTTATATAAATAATGATAGAGAAATTTAGTTTAATATTTAATGAGCACCTAAAAAATACTTGATTGCTAAAATGGTTAGAATTTAGTACTTACGACAAAATCATTGCATTTATCACAATCTAGATTTTATTTCCATTTCAATTTAACAAACGCAGCCTTAAACTCCGATATTGCCATTATGTCAATTAATATTAATTATTAGTACATTATCGTATATAGGATTATCTTTCTGGGGTGCCTAGACTTTACCTTTTAACAGATATTTTTGTGTTAACAATATTTTTTCTTGCTACGCTACTACTCTTTAGAAATAAGATTAGGTCAATATACTACATCAATAAATATATAATAAATGTATTGGGTTCGATTCCCACTTGGTTAAAAGAATTATTATTTATTAATATTTTCATTACTCAGCTCTGGTAAAGAGACAAAGCGTGATGTTAACATCCGCCAATCAACACGCATGGTTTAATATTAGGTTCCCTCTGCCTATTCGCTATATATGGGATACAGCGTGAACCTGAAAAAAGAAAGAAATAAACACTAGTATTTGTATTAAATAGTTGCGTTATTTACGTTATATTCAGTTAGTTCTAGATAAGAGTTGTAAAAATGATATGGACGGCGAGCTCGTTGAAATTCTTTGTACTGGCATTCTGTTATTACGTAAACGTTTGCAGCTGTTCACTTATTTTATAACATTGTTTTGATATTCACCTACTGCCCCAGATTACTATCAAAATATCATTCAGTTAAATGATTTTTTTACTGTAACAAAAGATAAAAACATTAGATTAATTTTATTTGAGACGTCATGGCGCAGGAGCACACAGTGTGACTGTAAACGCGGTAGGTTGTGGATTCGACTCGCAGTCGAGGAAATGAAATATTTAATTCTTCGTTCTGCTGTCCATAGGATTCAGTAGCACTAGGTTCCATCTGTCTACTGAGTAAGATCTTAAGGGAATCTTACCTTACTTTGCTTACCTTTTGACGTTAGCTCAGCTAAGAGCTCTACTTGACCTCGCTGCGTGGGCGCTCGCCTACTCTACTAGTCTTACATGCTTAACAGGCGGTTCATAATTATAGCAAGAAAGCGTGAAGGGCGGGAACTTAGATACAGCCTTGATAGTATTTATTGACGTTTGCTCTATTGACGACAATATTTACAAGTTTTTATTTTATTTGACTTGTTAGTGTATGTGAAATCTTGCAAGCTCATTTTGACCTACTTCTCACTGTCCGGTTGAAATTCATTGATAATGAAATTAGACGTAATCAATATTATTGTTAATCTAAAATGGCGTCAACAAAATGGTGGATTATATATTTTTTTTGTAAATAGGGATATCAAATGCTTAATTTATAAAACACTATTCAGCTAGTTTCAAAAAGATTATATTTAATTAAAATGTTGTTATATATTATTATTAAAATATTCTCTTGAACTATTTAAGGTAGCGTACGTAACATAGCGGTTACAAATTTTATAAATATCTACTTGTATTTCATTTTTTGCACCTATTTACTTCTAACATACTTAATTGACCACAACGACGTTGATATTCTTTACAGAATTTGCATTATGCGATGTTTTGTATTTTTTTTTGTTTCACGCTCTACCCTGCATATAGCAGGGTAGGTATAGGGAGCCTAGTGTTAAGACACTCTGCTCTCCACTTTCCGCTGAATTCTAGGCATTACGTGTATATTTGCGGAACAGAACGCCGCGCTTTGCTTCGACACTAAAGCAAAGAAATGAAAATATTAAATATTTTATTTCCTCAAGGGATCGAACCCACAACCTGTCGTGTTAACAGTCACATATTTAAACCTCTGCAGCACGACCGTCCTCATCGTCTCATACCTTTCCAATGAAATAAAAAGTGCCTGTGGCCTTAGATATAATATTAAGTTATAAAAATAAATTATTAATGTCATAAAAGTTTTTTTTTATATAATATAAAATTATTTTTTATTTTAATATTAAAAAAAATATGTGAAATTACCGCGTTTGTAGTTTATATCTTTTTATAAAATTAAACATTCTGTTCCAGTACATTCGCAATCTTTCTTGTATCTTTATTTAAAGTAGACTGATCGTTTTCACACGATTATTGAAATTCTTGAATCGATTTTCCTTTGTTCATATTATTTGTATTCAATATCAATTTGGGAACTGCTATAGAATAATGTATGTTTTACTTTTTTCTTGGATATGTTGCATTAATATAAAGTATATATTATCATTAAATTTGCTTTAAATATTATTTAAATTGGTTATAAATTATCTATAAATACAAGTATATCCGCCATCGTTATATAACTAATTTTAAAGTTGAAATATGCAAGTGTGTTGAAGGTAATGAAGTTTTTTAAGTAATTAAAATAATTTATTACATTACAACATATAATAGTTTGTTTATTTTTATTTAAGAAACATTTTAATATTACTATTATTTTAGCTTCACACTATATTCCACATAAAGCAGAGTAGCTAGAGGAAACCTGGGGAACTATTAACACTCCGTTCCCATTCACCACTTTCCGCCGAATTCTAGTGGCACTGCTGGTTGAACGGCAGAAATGAACTCAAATTCAGAGCAAAGAAATGAATATATTAATAAATAATAATTAATTTCTCCTAGTGGGAATCGAACTCACAACATTTGCATTACATGGCCTTAACATTTCAATGTAATAATTATAAATTTATATTGCTCTAGGCGTATCCCGATTGGTCTTGGCATACGGCAGGGCGAGGGGACATCAACTGCACAGGCCTAATATCGGTGTACCGCGTGCGCGCTGACCGTTGCAACCGCCTTTGGGTGCTCGACGCTGGTGTCATCACAAGTCTTGATGACTTCCGCCGCGTCTGTCCTCCTAAGATTCTCATCTTTGATATGGCAACTGATCGTTTGGTAAGTGTATTTGTTTTTTTTTTCAGCTTCACGCTGTATCCCGCACAAATTGTAGAGTAGGCAGAGGGAACTTATTAGCCTAGTATTAATACATTTCGTTCCCATTAAGTTACTATAAACTTAAGTTTCTCATTTTTAATGTATGTATTAAATGAGCTATAAATTGTATGCACTTTTTTTTCTATGAAATATCTAAAATAGATATATATATAGACCTTTCAGTTTTTTTCGTATTTGTATGGTTTTATTTCGTGCCAATTTTCATAACTGTTAGTATAATCTTAACAAATAGACAGACGGACAAAGAAGCTATCCTATAAGGGTTCCGCGTTAAGTACGAAATCCTAAAAAAAACTATTATTTTAAATTTATAATAATAATTTAGATCTACATTTATTTACGTCGGCTATTGAAAGTAATAATGAAATATGAGAGAAGCACTAGTGACTTGACTCGCTTGCGGCGGTTATTGTGTAAATGATTAACCTCAATTAGATATGTGTATACAGTTGTAGGTCTAGTGTTATTTCAAAGTCAGTGTGGAAACTAAAAGAGAATTAATGTATCTAGATAAAACGGTAATTTATTATTTTTCTAAGTGGTTGCTACTTCCATGACCATTCAGTATTGACATACAGAGACTGATCAATCGATTAAAATACGTAAAATTACAATTTATTGGGCTATAAAATGATACTTAATATGTTGCTCAAACTTAGTCTTGCCATAAATATTGTTAGAAATAAAAAAAATATATATATAACATTTAATACTATTACAGTTTGTTAATTTAATAAGTATATTAATAGAAAACCATTAAAAATATATAAAGCTTATTCGAGGTGGTCTCCATTGCAATACAGTTCTTTAAACGTTGAGGTCAGTTCCCAAAGCACCACACACTCTTTCTTCACTGCTGTTCTTTTGTATTAGGGATTTCAATTTATTCATATTAATATAATTATGGGATGTAGAGCAAGCCTTATCCTCTAAAACTAATCATGACGGCCAGTGAAGGCTTTGGGGAAGTCCGGAGCGTTTCTAATCAAGTTTGGGTTGATAGAGCTTTATAACCCGGCGCTGCGCTGTCTTGCTGAAAAGACCATTCTTGGTTATTAAACATGATGTCGGTAATGGGCTTAACTACCTTCTAGAGAATCTAGTTAATAATAATATCTTAATATACTTTTTTACAAAAATATGGCTCAAAAAATATATTCTTAACAAAAAAATTCTTAACATATCGTACAACATTGAAGGTGGGGAACGGAAATGTGTCTTAACACTATGTTCCCAAGTTCCCTCGGTTACCCTGCCATGTGGAAAAAACCTATTATATCGTATATTGCTTTAACCTTCGCCAACTCAACTAGTTGACTCGAAATATCTCAAATCAAGTCATGTTTTTGCAGCACGCCTTAATTGTGCATGTACGAAACGAACCCTAATTTTAGTCACGCCTTTGGTATAATATTACCTACAGCTATTTTGCTCTGTTAAGATACTAACCTAAATAATTATATCCTCAACAGTTTTACTCTATAAATACACCTAATACACCTAAGCATCTTTAATATCAAAAATATCGTTATAAAAAATAATATAATAAAACAATTTTATTTTACGTATAAAAGGATGTAATATTCGTATTATGCGTAAAGATTTATGACGGAAAGTGAGTGGTAAGAGAGGTAGGGAGACCTCGGTTGACCTTCGAAAACACAATATCAGAGATACTGGAGGAAGGTCACGTAAAAAGCATGAGGATCCCGGAGGACATGTTTGTACGAGGCGAAAGAGGCCTCACGAAGGATAAAGCGTGAAGCTGTGTTGTTGTTGTTATGCGTAAAGTAGATGACTTTGCAAAAGTCGTTAGTTATTAAGTTAATATTGTGCTACCGTCACTTTCTCATGACATACATTTTTTGTCGATTGCATAACCAGTTCCAATTAGGATGCTCATATCATAAAATGGCATCATGTTAATGCTCCTTCTGACCTTAGCGTCCGTTCGTCGATTTGCCCGAATTTTAATTCTCTTATTTATTTAAAAAAAACATCTCTGGGCTGAGGTGTTGAGTTCTACCACTCAACACGCAGGTTCCCTCTGCCTACCCTGCTGTGTGCGGGATACAGCGTGAAGCTGATATTTTTTTATTTTTGGACTGAAAATAGGCAAGCTTATTATTATGTATGTTACATACAGTATAATTATATTATTTTTATTTTAAGAAAGACAGGGTAAGAATTAGCCATATGTAGGTGATTCTATAAAACTCACGATTTTATGACTGAAAGAAACTTCTGACAACGAAGGTCGAGCTACCGTTAAAATATTTGGTTCCTAATAATAATAATTAATTAAGACTCGAATTAAAAATATTTCTTAATTATATGTATGAGTCTGTTACTATGAAAACAAAATTTAAAGGTTGTTTGCAATACAATAAGATCTTAACTTTCAAGGTCTTGATTAGTAATTTATATTAATCATTTCCGGGCTATTTATAATATAACTTTTACTGTACTACAATTGAATGTTATAACCGTTTCTATAATTCTATATATAAATTCATATTTGAAGTCAGTCGAGGTTTAGGGGCATAAGGGCGTGCCTGAAATCGCAACTGGTGTTGGGTCCGATCCCCACTCCAGGAACTGAAATATTTATTTAAATTTATATTTTAATTTCTTCACGAAAAAAAGCTTAAAGCATGACGTTCCGCCACTCGCCATGCAATGCCCCGAGAAATTATGATTTGATTATTAATTCATTATTAATTCATATTTTATTTTTTAATTTCAGGAAATACTAATCGCTGCATAGCACGAAATAATTTGAATTAAAAAACTGAGTTTCTAACATTAAGTCCGACTCTGTGAGTGGCCGAATAAATATACATTTTTTTATTATTTTTCACAATATCTGAACGAAGTGTCATAAAATTTAGATGTCAAAATCGCACCGCTTAGTTAAAAACAATACGAGTATAAAATAAACATAAAATAAATAGAGAATGAGCTCAATAGATATTTTTTTTCGTCTGTTCAAAATAATCTTTCTATACTTGTATTTAGTGTTTACAGTATCAATAAACAAAGAAAAACTTGCACAAAAATAAATAAATCCAATACCGTATAACTAATATGACTGTTATTATATTTCAATTTATATAATAACTAGTGGGCCCGGACGCGGCTACGCCCTCGAAAATATAAGCCTAAATAATTAAAATAAGTTAAAAAATAATAATAAGTGGAGATTTATTATTAGAAAAAATATCTGAGTAACCGAAACGAACAAACAAAAGAAGTAAAAGTAACTAAAGGAAATTCTTAATATTAGAAAAAGAACCTAAAGTTTGCCGTGCGCGCGTACTAAACATTTTTCTATATTAAATAATTAGTATTAATATTAATAATTAGTATTAATAATTAGTCGGTCATACTATACCTACTATACCACTCGTAGGCTAGGTCATTTGGAATCAGTGACATCTTCTTAATTATTTATTAGAATGTTCTACAGTAAACTATAATTTCCATCTAGACGAAATGCTAAAAGTGTCTATTATAATTATTTTCATAAGGATGAATATCAAATTATAGAAATCATCTAATTTTTGTTAATGTATACAAATCTATATCGGCTCGCGCCATGTATGCATTAAGCAAACTCACTTTGGGTGACGTTTTCTTAAAACAACAAACTTTGCAAGCCGTTGCTTAGCAACGCATAGCAACGATTGTTATTAACATGGCGGAATAAATTGCTTGTCAAATTAATTATTTTAATATATTGGTATATATCAAAAATATTACAAATATGAGAAAAAAAAGTATCCTATGTTCATCCCGGGACCCTCAAATATCTCTATATGAGTATTTTATCACAATTAAATTAGCGGTTTGGCCCTGATTACGTAAAAGACAGACAGACAGACAGAGTTACTTTCGAATTTATAATATAGGTATGGATGTATGGATATTGGCATTATATATCTTAACTTATTAAAGTTTATAAATAACATACCCCTCAATTATTAATCGTTGATTAACAACCGTATAGCACTATTAATACCGTAAAATGTTAAATTATTATTGAATGCATACCACTAGGTTGCGCTTAATCAACCGTAGTATATAGGCTTATATTATAATCTTTAGTTATGATAGATAGTTCAAACGTAAAGGTTATTTATAGTTGGTATTTATTAGCAGTAAATAATTGAGTTAGACTGGAATAAACACACCTAGGTGCTATTACACAATATAAGTTTTTAGATTTTTCGTTATATAATAATAAAAATATGTGTTAAAATGAATTTAGTGGAGAAATATTTGCTAGCATTATTTAAACTCTAGTTAATTCGTGCATTTTCTTGTCGTTTTATTACGTGTATAATTTTGTTATTAGGTATACGACGTTTTTTTCATAATAATAAGTACTCTATTACTTCAGATAATACCTATATTATTTCTAAGAAACTATATCATTAATACATTATAAAATCGTTATCAACTTATCATAGGGACTAAAGATATAAGTTTAACGACATAATGAAAAATACCAGTTTTGCTCATATAGTTGAATGTAGATAATTACTGCTCTTAATATATAACATAGTTGTTACCATAAATTACGTTTTAACTATGTACGAGTATGGTGAAATACACTTAAGGGAAACACGTTTCGATAACTAATAATATAACTTACCCTTATATAGTAAACGCATCTATTAACTTAAAATATTTATTCTATTTCTGCGTGACTGTAACGCGACGGTTGTGGGTTCGATCCCCACTCGAGGAAATTCAATATTTATTTCTATTTCTTCGCTCTGGTGTCGAAGCAAAGCGCGGCGTTGAGTTCTGCCACTCAACAGGCAATGCCTGCAGAATTCGGCTGAAAGGGGGGAACGGAGTGTCTTAACACTAAGTTCCCTCTGCCTACCCTGCTGTGTGCGGGATACAGCTAAGGTCTGAATAGTGTTATGGAACTCTCCAGAGGTTTCTAGTAAACCACTCAGGCAGGCAGGACTCTAGGCAAAATATAATAGGTCCAAACACTATAGTATTAATTAATTATCAGATTTTTATCCACTTAAAAATAAGCAAGTGTTATTAATTGCAGTCTTAAAAATGTAAATTGGCAGGAATATCATGTCAGGCCAGTTTAAATAACGATAACAATTAATATATTGTATTATTCTTTTTAATTCCTAATTAATTGTAATATTACAATTAACATCGATTAATTGATATGTAATTTGTCTTATTATATATTTATTACATTTTTAATATGTTATTTCACATTTAGGAAGGAAAAATACTCTTAAAAAAAAAATAAAATTTGTAAACTGGGCGGTTTCTAAAGGCCGCGGCTTCAAATCCCGCTACGTCAATTTTTATTCCGTTTTCTAAGAAGTATATTTCTTATTATTGTTTCAGTAATTAGTAAATACTTATGACAATAAATATAATTAGAATTTATTAGGGCATTTTGAAGAATAGGGAAGTATCTGGCTACACATTTGGAGGAGTTATTATTTTAATTCATTAATTCAGCTGAAAGTGGGAAACGGAATTGTTTTAATGGGAACGGAGTGTCTTAATTCTAGGTTCCCAGCTTCCTTTTGCCTATTATGCTATGTGCGTGATATATTGTAATGCTAAAAATAAAATCTAAATAATACTTTTAGGTACTTTTCATTTAATATTTTGTTATATTTATAAACTGATAAATAATTATTAAGTTTGTAACAATAACTTTTCCTACATAATTAAAAATGACATAGTCAATTTTCCTTTTAAAAATATTAGCAAAATAAATAATGTAAGCGATTGCCCTTGAAGAAAGAGACTACTTGTGTAATATTATGTCACGGCCACAGGTACCATTAATACGGTTTGAAAGAAGCAAAAGGAGATCGCGTTCATATTGATAACAATAGCTTATTACTTTCAATTTTAAAGGTCATAACATTTTTTTTTTGCACTTCTAGACACCAAGTTTACGCACTTTCAAAAGTATTTGCGAAACATATCTATACTAATATATGTAATAAAGCGAAAGAATTTGTTTGTTTAAACGCTAAGATCTCGGGAAATGGTGGTCGGATTTTTTTTTACGATAGGTACATTCTTCAGGAGTGCTATAGGCTTATTTCCTAGTTTAGTTTTAATAACAATGAATGCACTCGAATTGGTTTAACCCCGAGTGCAGCAAAAATAGTTAAATATATGTAAATATATTGTACAGATAACTATACTATAAGTAATCAATATTTTTTTAATACACTTAAATAACATTAAATAAAAAAGAAGCCGGCGAAGCCGCGCAGGAGCCGATTCGATGTCTGCACTTCGCTTGCGAAATATTAATTGAGTTAGAGACTATATCCTTGATTAGCAAGTTGGTGCTTATTATTATTTTTTGTACACTAATATACGGATTAAATAGAAATCTAGTATAGTAAATAATATTTCAGCTTCACGCTGTATCCCGCACACAGCAGGGTAGGCTAGGCTAGAAAGAACCTAGTGTTAAGACACTCCGTTCCCCACTTTCTGCCGAATTCTGGAGGCTTCACGTGGTGAGTGGCAGAACTCAACGTCGCGCTTTGCCTTGACACCAGAACGACGAAATGAAAATATAAACGTAAATAAATATTTCACTTCCTCGAGTGGGGATCGAACCCACAACCGTCGAGTTACAGTCACACCCATGTGCTGCTGTGCCACGACGGCCTCTTAAATATATAATGCATTATTATAACGTATTAATATACCCACTTATTATATCACTCACTTAACGAACGGCCATACTCGATAAACGTTATCTAATAATTGGAAATTAAATACAAGTTCACTTTACGCAATACTTTCCCTAGAGTAAGAGACAGTGCGTACGTTTTCCTGTATGGTCACTAGAGACAATATATATGAGTATATAATGTATGCTTACTTAATTTACTTCTTATACTTACTACAAGCTGCAATGAAAAGAAGAGTATTAATAGTTTAATACCCATTTAATTAAATAACCATTACCATTTATACATAGACTAGTGGACCCGGACGCGGCTACGCCTGCTTGAAATATAAGAATATAATTTCTATAGAAATATAATTTCAATCTAGATGAAATGCTAAAAGTGACTATTATATTTATTTTCATAAGGATGAATATCAAAATGACGCGGTAACGAACGCGGTCGCGTAGCGACGACGTTTGTTATTAACATGGCAGAATAAATTGCATGTCAAATTAGAAAGTATTTTAATTTATTAGTATATATGTGTAATGTAATATTATATAGCCTATAGCACTTCTGAGGAATGCAGCTTTCATACAAAACAAAAACAAAGTAAATCGATCCAGTAGATCCAGAGATCTTAGCGTTCAAACAAACAAACAAACAAACAAACAAACAAACAAACTCTTCCGCTTTATTATATTTAGTATTGTATCAACTTTCACATAAGCTTATAATTTATTTAATAATCAATATGATTACGAGCTTCACGCTGTTCCCGTATATAGCAGTGTAGGCAGAAGGAACCTAGGGTTAAGGCACGCCATTCCCCACTTTCTCCAATTTTTTTGAAGAGTTGGAGAAGTTCAACGCCGGGTGCCGCATTTGGTGCCAGAGGGAAGAAATGAAAATAGTAATAAATAATAATTGATTCGAACCCATAATCGTCGCGTTACAGTTACATCCTTTTGCCTCTGCGCCATAACGGCTTTATGTATTTTAATGAAAACAATAATAATTGTTTTTACTTTTTGTTTTTTTTCTCGGTTAATTATAATCCGTGCCAAATTGCATATCGCTGCTCCTCTGCCCGATCTCTGTTAAATGATATAAATATTTACTAATAAGGTGAAACGCACACTAGCGACGATCCATTTGGAAAAATATTTGACCAGATAAAATTAGACCTAGACCAAACAAGTTTCTATCGACATGATAGAGTGATTTGACCCTGGTTATTCCGTTGTAAAATAAATTTAGTAGGCCGTTTAATTAAAAACCAGTTATTTTTAACTAGGAACTGCAAGTTATGAAAAAAGTGTATCAAGTTACTTCACGCAATCATGAATTAAAACGATTATAATTAACAACCTGTTAATTAATATATCAATTTCTTATTGAATAAGAAAAATATTAGCTGGTATAACGTGTTATCGTAACCACGAGTATTGGACGCGGCTATAATATATTTTTGTCTGCTTCACTCTCTCAGAGTGCCAGTGACATCCGTTTCTGACTTTCCGTCGAATTTTTCAACGTCGCGCTTTGCCTCACTATTAGAGCGAAGAAATGAAAACATTGATAAATAACAATTAATTTTCTTCAATGAGAATCGAACCTACGACCGTCGCGTTCACAGTCACGCTTACCCGCTGCACCACGAGGGCCTCGATTATGTAAATCGCATTAAAAAACGTATAACTATCTACATATAATCTCATTCAATGACGCTGACGTATTTATTGTATGTCCACAATCGCGCGGATACAGCACACCCTTTCCAATCTAAAAGAATGACCTCGGTCGGATACAATGAGCGTAACCCGCGAGAATTCAATTGAAAACGGATATCAATATAGTGTACGTATTTGTCAAACATGTTTTTTTTTTAATATAGTTTGAACAAAAATGTTTTAAAATAATGAAGTCTAGCTATTTGCCTTTACCGGTAGTAAAATTTTTTAATTACCGGTTTTTTTTACTATACTTAATCGTAGTTATTACAATTATTAATTACATTGTAGCGTAATATATAAAAAAGTAATTTAAGTGTAGTAATATATAAAAAAAATATTTATTAAAAAATGAAATGGTATTTTTTAATCAATGTGAATATATGTAGGTAATTCAGATATGGATACAAATACAATAATTAACGTAAAATTTTAATGTAACATTCCATTTTTTCTTCAACGTCACACTTTCATAAACATTAATTGTTATGTAGCGAATCTTTTATAACACACTTGTGTTTTCGAAGAACTTACATTTGCTATGCTATGCCATTGCTAGTGTATTTTACTTACTTATTCTTAAATATATAAGAAAGCAGAAAAAAAACAGACTTGGCCTTTATTAATAAGAAAACCTTAGTTATTTATGTGTTAATTGAAAAGATTTACTTATATTTTTAATTTGCATAAAATAATGACAATAGAAATATAATCTGTGCAGATATATGATCTATATCAATTTTTAATCTATGTCTATGTCATATTTTCAGGTCCGAAGCGTTTACTTCCCGCGTGAGCTGTTACGGCCGAGTTCCCTCCTCACCAACATCGTTTTAGATGACAGCAGATCATCAGCTTCCCGCCATTCTTCTACTTGTGATAATCTTTTTGCCTACATAAGTGACACTGTCGCGCCTGGTACGTTATTTACAAAGAACAATATTAAATATTACAGGTTTCGTAAATAAAAAATTAAATTAAATTAAATCAGCTTCACGCTGTATCCCGCACATGGCGGGGTAGGCAGAGGGAACATAGTGTTAAGACACTCCGTTCCCCAGTTTCTGCCGTATTCTGGAGGCTTTGCGTGTTGAGTGAGAGAGAGAGTTTCGTAAATATTATTAAAAATAACTTTATAGCGCTTTAATAACACTATTAAGCGTATATATAGAGTTTATAGTAATAATTATGTAAAAACTGTTTTATTAAATATAGTTGAAAGGACTTACTTATCTCGTTAAATATATAATTTAATTTACGTAACGCACGTTATGAAATGAAGTGAAAATGCTTACAGAATGACTAAGTAGGCAGGTATATAGCAAGAGAAATTGTATCGATATTTAAATTTTTAAATGTATTTTGCGATATTATGATGTTAATGAATGGTTTATAATATACCAAAAATATACCACAGCTTCACGCTGTATCCCGCATACAGCAGGCTACGCTGAAGGAACCCCGGTAGATGTTAAGACACTCCGTTCTCCATTTTTCCGCTGAATTCTGGAAGCATTGCATTTTGAGTGGAACAATTCGGTGCTTCGTTTCAACACCAGAGCAAAAAAAATGAAAATATAAATATTTCAATAAGTATTTCATTTCCTGAAATGGGAATCGAACTCACAAACACTCGCGTTTACTGTCACACTTTGTGCCTCCTGCTCCACCACTTTCCTCAATACCGGAATAACCGGAAAATAATATTCTTACTCATCACTTTCGTGCAATTTGTGTTCGACTTTTAATAATGCATAATGCATTCCGGACAAATAAACATTCCTAAATATCATTTAGCACCAAAATAGCTATTATTAGTAAATAATTATTTCCAGCGGAACAATCGCGTGGTTCGCATTCTGTATAAATATCTTCTATCAATATCAACAAAAACATCGCGTGAACCCACTTTAAAAGGAAAATTACTCGAGGCATCGTTATTTATTGGCATAAATTGTATATGATATCACATAATATTAACAAAGAGCTTGTTTATGCGTCGTCAAGCGTGCGACAAATAAAGTAAATGTGATAGGCTGTGGGTTCGATTCCTACTCGAGGAAGTGAAATATTTCACTCAATACGCAATGCCTTCAGAATTCGATAAAGTGGGGAGCGGAGTGTCACTAACACTAGGCTAGGCTAGGGGTAATGTATGAAGATGATTAATCCATTATATATTTCAAAACATAAGTTAATTGAGGCCAGCGTGGCTCTGTCATTCCACACCTGACTGTAAGCGCGATGGGTGTGGATTCCCATTCGGAAGAATGAGTTATTTTAATTTTCTCACTTTGTAAGGCAAAAGGTGTTGAGTTCCATCAATACACAATATGCCTAACTTTGGAGGAAAATTGAGGACGTAGTGCCTTAACGCTCTCTCTACCTACTCTGCTATAAAAGGAATAAAACGTAGAGTTGAAAAAAAACATTGGTTAATTTGGCTGATCTTGGTCATAATGTCGTTATAGCTGTGATGTTAACGTCTACAAGCATTTTCTCAGTAGTTTTACAAGTTATACTTCTCATTCACAGAAGTCGGTTTGCAACTTTTTTCTTTATTTTTTGTCGTTACGTGTTTATAACAGGAAATTTATGTTTTTATCGCAAGAAAGGTTAATGTACTGTGTATCTGAAAATACTTGCACAAAAATAATATGTCATCGAATTGAATTATAAATAGTTGGCTTATTTAATTAATTGTTCATTATAAAATTATATTAAATATAAATTAAATCAATTTTACTAGGAAACTTTCCGCACCTTCCGACTAATTTTTCCAGGCAGTGGTGAGTGGCGAAAGTTAATGTCGCGCTTTTGCCTTGGTGCCAGAGCGAAGAAATTAAACTATTCACTATTTCATTTCGAGTTCGAATGGGAATCGAACCCACAAGCATGGCGTTACAGTTTAAATTTTTCATACGTATTCGATATACCTAATACATATAAAAAAAATCCAGTGAGCAATTTATATGAATATTACATTACATTATTACATTTGTTATTCATATACAATATCCACAAAAAACTATAATAGCATATCATAGGAAATAGCTTCAAATTTGTGCTAATTATAATCTATTTCAACGTGGAGGACGTTTCGTTGTTTTGGTAAAGCAGCGACGTGTGTCGGAACTCTACTTTCTCCGAAAATTACATAAAAGGAAAATAACGTATTTACAAGCAGTCCAACAGAATAATTTATATATTTACATAAATTATTCTGTCGGACTGGTGAACCGATAAAACCGAAACGTCTTATTAAACACTTATTAGAACACACAGGGATTGCATCACGTCCTCGTTCTTGCAAAATAAATGTGTTTTCAAATGCGTAAGGAATTATGGAGGTAATTTTCAAATTGGCTTTAATTAACGTTTTAGCAGTCAGTTAATATTGGAGTTATTAATTACTAAAACTATTTAAGTTATTTATTTTGTGTTATGTTTTGCTTACTTTACTATTTTTTTACTTTTGTATAGGGGAAAGGTGCAAGTCATCCTCACAAGGGGATTTCTTAAGTGAGAATGCTCATATTTTACACGATATTTAAATTATTATGAATTTGATAGCGTTTAATTATAGCAAATTTATCGGACCATATGTGGGCATCTCCCAAACACGAAAGATTTAGTTAATGGTTTAATGTTATGTATTTTACGTTTTTTAAAAATCAACTAAATAATCATCTTGGATATATGATAGGGGAGTCTTAGACGACCCCTAGTATATGTACTAGATAATCTGGAATCTCCCTTCATACATGTATTTTAAAAGTCGCTCAAGTTCAAGTCGATATCGATCTCAGAGTGTTCCGTATAAATTTCACGATAGGACGTCCGCGGGAACTTGATTTTATAAAACACGAAAAAAGTACACAAAACAAATTGACAAACTAAAGTATGCGGGTGTGCCCGCTGATTTTGTATGAAAAAATCTACAAATATAAGTTTGTAATGTTTTATTTTGTGATAAACCAATAAATTTCCATTTTTCGAGGTTTTTTATTTGTACTTTAGGTTCAACTTATGTCACTTCTTCTTCTGTCAAATATAATTATTGTAGGTAAGTTGTATTATAAAGATTTCTATTACGCTTCAAATTTCATACAAAATATGGCAAAAACGATGCATAATTGCTGGTTTGTTATGATTATGCTAATTTAGTATCTTAATTTTTTCCGTGCTCTAAGGGACCGTAACCCTGACCGTAAACCGTACCGTAAACCTTGTAAAACGACCACCTTACTTACACGGATGATCTAGTTCATCTACCACGTGATCATCAATTACTTGTTCGATTACATAGCCTATGAGATCTTTATACAAATATATGACATGCGAAAAGGAAAATACAGCGTAATACCTAACAAAATGTCATACCTTTGATCTAGGTCAAATGCAATGAATAAAAATGACTCAAAATCTACCTTACTTTAGCTCGCAATCACTAAATATTATTTTTTCCATAAAAGTTGTAGGTATCTTCTTACTCTCGTACAACTTCCCACTTTCTATACAATATTACTAAATAACCCGGCAAAGATAGTATTAGCGTTTTTCTAAGTAATATCTACTAAGGAACGCTTAAAAAAAGTTCTTTTAGCTTAGAACTCTTTACTTCCGGATCGGTAAGCCTTGTAACTTAGCTCGAGATATAAGGAAAAGTAAGCAAATGATCATTCTAAAAAGCAAAGAAAATTATTGTAAAGACATGATAATAAAAAGTAATGATTATTTGTTTACTTGAGCGATAGGTACTGAAAGATTAAATATAAATTTTATTTTATAAATTAAAAAATATATATTTATTTTAAAAAACATAACGACTGCATAAAAGTAAAAGAAAGTGAAATATTTAATTTTTAATTAGGATCAAAATTTGGGACCTATAATTCTTCGAATCTTCTAAAATTTAACCTGTTATAATAATAACTCATTAAATACACATATATTACACCGAGGCCGTTGTAGCATGTGTTTGTAAACACAACGGTTGTGGATTCAATTTCCACTCGAATTATGAAATATTACATATTTTTATTTCGTCGTTCTGTTAATAAAGCAAGCTGTCTTAATAACTCGGCTTCGTCGTTCTGTTAACTTAATAAATAAAATCGAATAACACGTATAGTTATATTTTATAATATAAATTAATACAAATTACTATCAACTATATTATTCTTTTGTTTCTAGGTATTATTGTATACGATGGACGTCGGGACAACGCGTGGCGTGTCACCCATGCGTCTATGTATCCAGATCCCGACCTTGGAGAGTATGACATTGGAGGAGAGAAATTCACACTTATGGATGGTGTGGTCGGTCTCGCTCACTCGCCTGCTCAAGGTCTCCTGTATTATCAGCCTTTAGCTACTGACAGGTAATTATCTTTTTGATTACTTTTTAAAGTAAAAAAAATGTTAAATTTCCAATTTTCCTTGTTTCTAACAAGCTGCTGCTTATTGGTATTTGTTCTTCGTGATTATTGGTAGGTATATGAGGCCAGTCCTGGCGCAGGGGCACAATATGTGACTGTAAACGCGACTGGTTGTGGGTTCGATCCCTATTCGAAGTGAAATATTTATTTAAATTTATATTTCCATTTCTTCGCTCTGGTGTCGAGGCAAAGTGCATCATTGAGTTCTGCCACTCAATTCGCAATGCCTCCAGAATTTGGCGGAAGATGGGGAACGGAGTGTCTTAACAATAGATTCCCTCTGCCTACCCTGCTGTGTGCGGGATACAGCGTGAAGCTGATTTAAATTTTATTTTAATTCGTACTTGATGCCTAACTTACTTAACAAAAATAGTATGAAATAAATAAGATAATATATTACAGGGTGTTCAGCGTCTCTACAGCGGTTTTAGCATCAGGTCCACCAGCAGAAGGAACAGACTTACCAGTTAACCTAGTGGGGCGAAAATCCTCTCAAGGATTGGGTATTGCCGTTGACCCACGTGATGATACTATCGTCTTCAGTCCCATGACTGAAACAGCCATTGCTGCTTGGAATCCTATTACTAATTCGCACAGGTATTATTTTAAATTATTATAATATTTTTTAACGATACAGCCCCATTGAGTTTGAGTTTGATTCGTTTTGACGAGTAATTTGATACTTTATAGTAACCAGGGTCTGATGATGGAGCTGGAAGGTGGCCATAGGAACTTCGATAATCTTTGAATTAAAGATATTAAAAAGTTAAAAATAAAATTAAAGAAAAAAACCTGTTTTTAAGAACAAGCTTTTATTATTTTAATAAATAAACTAAACGCTAAAAATAAATTAACTCTAATAAGAAATATAACATTTAATAAATAATAAAAGTGTGTTACATTTTGATGGTATAATTAAGAACATTCAGCACCTTCTTTTCCTCTCGCTATCAGACTTTTACGTTTTACGTTTTTTAAAATAATTATTTAAAAATATTATATACTTATCATAGCCAAACATAGCTAAAATAATAATTTACTTGCAGAGTGCTAGCTCAAGACAGTGAGAAATTGCAGTTTTGCGCTGAAGTGCGGTGGGCGGAGCGCGACAACGGCGCTGTATGGGCCCTTTCGACGCGCTTCCACAAATACTTCAAGAGATCCGTGTCCAAGCATGAGGTGGGCTGAATTTCTTTTATTATTTATCGTTCCGCACTTTCCACCGAATTCTGGAGGCATTGCTTATTGGCAGAATTCAACGCCACCATGCTTTGCCTCGACACCGGAGTGAAGAAATGAAAATATAAATTTAATAATAGCGTACATTCTCTATTACTTCTTAAAAAGGTTATATTTAATATGTAAAAATATATTTCATATTACACATATATAAATATAAAAAAAATAACTACCTATACATTTTTAAAGGCCGAGTCATTCTGACTCTTATAGTTTTTACCTATTATTTTGCCTCATTTGAAAATCCATATTACCTACGTATTTCGTAATGGTAATTCCATTCATATTTGTGCAATAAATATTTAAAGAACAGTTAAATACCCTCGACGTGTTGATTTAAGCTTATCTTATTGGTATATTGTATGTATGTAAATCCCCAAACTCAATTTGCAGACAAGAATTTATTTGCAGATAGCATTGATTCATAGGTATTTCTTTTTTTTCTTATTATATAGTTTAATATCTTATTTATTTATTTAATGCTTTATTATAACCAACCTTATAATAGAACAACAAGAAAAACCAATAATATATGCCAACAGTGGTATTTGAGGGATATTTTTTATTATTTTTTTGATATAAAAAAAGGTCATGGTCGCTAAATAAGTATTTTACAGAATATACGTAAATAAATAAATCGGACCGAGAGTGGATTTTTCAAAATTATAGAGAAATTAAATTTGAATTTAATTTAATTAGAAATTAAGGAAGCAGCAGAAGGTCATGACCTTATTAAAATTTAATTTAAACTCAAACATGCTCAAAATGCCAATTTAAATTATAAACTACAAAAAAATATTTATTTAATAAAAATAAAAAATATTTATTGCCATGAAAATAGTATTACCCTGAAAAAAGTAGTACCCTAAATATCTTATTATTATAAATAATTATATTATTGCATTATTTGCATTACAGATAAACGTTCGCGTTTTGCGCGTAAAGGAGCCAGGGTACGGGGGCGGGTACATTCCTGTACAGACTCATGTACTTCGTAGAGCCGCTAACTTCACATCTACCTTATATTAAGATAAAAAAAATATTGTCGGCTTAGATATTTGAAAATGTTGAAAAATATACACACTTTTTTTTTTATTTCATATAGTAGAAATTACAATTCGAAAGTACTATAGTACTCATCTAAAGCACTCATAGTTTTTAAAAACGTAAACTCTCCTGTAATTTTGTGTACTCTACCCACATCAAGCCGACATTGTTATTTTTCGTTTATGTAAATATATTACTATTATAAAGTGAACTTTTCATATATATTATATTTTACAATGCTTAATTATATGTTCAAAAGGTTTTTGTATATTAATCTAAAAACACTAAACTTGTTAATTTGATGACAGGAACTTTTGGTTAAAATTAATTGGCTTATATTATTAACAGTGGATTATAGTTAAAAAATAATCATCTAAATTTGTGACATTATCTTTTTTTATGATATTATATTTTTTATGTTTTATAGTTTATATTAAAGTTGAATAAACTTTAAATTATATTAATTTGTTAATTTAATTGCTCTGCTACAGTTAGCGGCGAGAAATTAGCATTTTAAAAATATTACTGATTATTATTGTAATAGTAATTTACATTGATATATGAAATTAAAAACAAAAGCGAATAATACAGAATTTGATATGGACGTAACACACCTATAGTATATTATCAATTTATTAAAGTTTTAGTATTCAAATTTAAATTTATTATTACGTAACAAAAACCTTTTGAACAAATGAATATATCACAATTGAGGGGTATAAAAGCAAAATTGCTTTAGTCCAGAAGGTATTTCTTACTTATGCATATTAAAATATTTCTTAATTTATATAATATGTTACCGGGAACCTGCATAAATCGGTATTCTATATAATGCCTCATCAATGTGTAGAATACCTAAAACGTGTAAGTAATGTATGAAATGCTATTTATTTTATACTCTGTCTAGGTACTTTATTAAAAAGCTAATACGCTCTTGTGCTAAAGACGAGAGTAAAAATAGCAAGTTTTTTCATACAATCTCTAAGAATTTTATACATTGCCTGGATGAGATATGTAATCAACAATAATGTTCATAATTATACATACATTGCTAGGACCCTCCAGTTATTTTATAAAATACCGAAATTATACAAATTGCCGGTAACATATATAATTAATGTAATTTTTATTTATTTTCATTCATCTTATTTGAGTAACCTTTTCCAATGAAAGGACCAACATACAGAAATATGCAGCTTAGTCTATTTTACTCTATTTTAGTATTTTTACACAATTTTTATATATTTTGTGACTTGCCTTTATACCCATCAATTAGTACGCTGGTAGTAACTGAGCGATTTACATGTTTACTTAATCTTTAGTTATAACGCCACAGACTGCATTTTGGCATAATCTTGAAATTTATATAATAAAAAAAAACAATAACCTTGCAAAAACACTTACAACTATTTTAATAATCTGTATTAGGTAATTATATAATTATTCACAGCAATTTTAATACAGATATATATATATATATGTATTTCCTTTTTCTAAGTTTCAAAATTGGTCTCGGTTTTTGTTTCCTTATTGAATATTTAAAACTATGTCTGAAGAAAATACAAAACAATAAAGTGTGTTTATGAATAAACTTATCTATTTAGAACAAGGATATACAAGCATGTACAGCCATAACTACATGCGCTTAATAAGCAGTTTTCCTCCTTATTTTATTTGTGAAGACGAGTAATATATATTATATGTAAAAAATGTAAATATGCTGTGCAAAGTTGTTATTACGACGTAAATGACTTTATTATTATACGCTAACTAAATAATGTAGAAAATAAATAATATTTACCTAACACCGTTAACTCTATGGCATATTATTTATTCGTCTAGGTTTTCTATTTAAAAACTTATAAGGAAATACTGAAAAACAATTGACTGATTTCTTCTTTCCGATAAAGTCCTTGTTATTTTATGCCAGTAATATCGATATCTCATCTAATTACTAAATATATACATAAACATATGTATTTCTATATGTAAATCAATATTTTTCAGTGCGATAATGTTTTTGAAATTTATTCATTCTTTTATAATTAATTATTTTACATTCTAAAAATGTCTATTAATTTTCTAATTGCTGTGAATTCAACAAACAATGGAGCCAGTGCTAGTATAATAGGTTAGGAAATTTCAGCAGTCTGTGGTTTATTTAGTAACGCCATAAATTTAATTATGATTAGAGGGTCTAGTCTTCCATTACTGATGATCTTTTGGTACCAAATCTGTAGAATGTCATCAATTTCACACACAAAAATATTTATGTATGAATCTGACGTCTGTATGTGTAATTGTAAAACCGTATTTACTGTAATAGCTGTTATAATTCATGTAAACTGTGTTTCCATCTATGAAGTTGACGTTACCAAGGACCCAAGGAGTATCTAAATTACCACTATTTTGTTTTTTTTAAAGATAGTGAACTAATTTATGTATTCTAACGACTATGTGTAAATGGCTGTAAAATGTAAATATGTATTTTAAATATGTATTGTAAATTGTCACGTACCAAATGAACTGTTTGAATTGGGATCTGTTCACTCGAACCTAATATCGAATTTATTTATTTTAAATAAAAAATCATTTTGTACTTTTATAACATTTTAATAAAAGGACCAAATATAAATGTGTTTTTATATCTAACCATATGTCTATGTGTAGTAAAATTATTGTTTTAAAGATATGCCAACGTTTATTGTACAAGATATTATTATCTATATATATAAAAGGACTTGTCCTCACTGACTGAGGTAAGACGCATGTTTACTTTCGTAATCTGGACATCCACTAAGAAGGGATTTTGAAAAATTTTAACTCTAAAGGGGTAAAATAGGGGTTGATAGTTTGTATGGAAAAAAATTTAAATCGGCACCGATTTGTAAAATTTGAAATTTAGATTTTTAAAAGTATTTAATTGAACACGTATTTCATCGTTTTCTAGAATTCTCCCCCTAAGGGTGCAAATTAAGGGTTGAAAGTTTGTATGGAAAAATTCTTAAATCGCCACCGATTTTTATAAAATTTGATATTAAGAGTCTTAAAAATATTTAATTGAACATGTGTTTCATGGTTTTTTAGAATTCACCCCTTAAGGGTGCAAATAAGGGGTTGAAAGTTTGTATGGGAAAATCTTTAAGTCGTCACCGATTTTTATAAAATTTGAAATTTAAACTCTTAAAAATATTTAATTGAACACATGTTTCATGGGTTATTAGAATTCACCCCTAAATACACAAGCGAAGCTGCGCGCGTCTGCTAGTTATTTATATATTTCTACGATGAATCCTTGGTAAAAATGAAAAAATGCATATTGAATAAAAAAATTCGAAAAAGAAAAATAAGGAAAAGTACTATGTAATAAATTTATCTAATTATTTCCAAGAGCTCAAACGTAAAACTTGACTTACATTTTTTTTATTATATATTTTTTATACATGTACTGATTAAAAAAATAGAACATAGATCAAAAAATAACTGTATAAATTTTGGCGTAGTACGTAATATTAAAAAAAATATTAAATTTGTTCATATATGCAGAAGTTTTAAGTAAAACAGCTGTCAGGGCTGTTCAAATATATTTGATAGTCGATGGCATACCAAGCTTTTTTAAGTAATCCAGTAATAATAATAATAAGTAAACGATATGATAAATATCGGCAACCCCCAAATTTGCTATACTAATGTTCTATATGTCTATGTCTATATGAATATCCGTAAGCTGTCTACCTTTTCTGGAGCGGAGATCAGTTGCAGAAATATTTTCATTTCTTCATACTGATGTCAAAGTGCAGCGCTAAGTTCCGCGACTCAACACGCAATGCCTCCAAAATTCAGCGGAAATTGGGGAGTGGAGTGTTACGACACTGGCTAAAATAAAAAATGTTAGCACTAATAAATATTACTACCATATTATCTTGAATTATTTAGATTTTACAAACACTCATTTAATTTAAATAAAACGTGTGTAAAGGCGTTTCGTGATCTCACACACCTAATATAGGAAAAAACGTTCTGCGTCAAGCTTCAAATTGCTCAATATTTACGTGAGGTTGTTTTATGTTTAAACACTGTAGGTATATTATTTTTTAGTTCATGAAAAAAATATATATATGGCATAATTATAATTTTGTCATAAGCAATTCGTGACGTTGGGACACAAGCGTATCGTTGTAAGACTTCAAAATTATAAAATCTTTCTCTAATAAATTACTTGCTTTAAGTAAATCTATGTTAGGTACTTATTTGAAGTCAGTTTTTTTCATCATTTTTCATTCATCAACAGTACAATGTCCGGGTTCAATTACACTAGTAAATGCCAATAACATTTTTTCTGATATAATTATATCTTCCATATACAGACACCGATGAGTTATGGTTTTATTATAAACAGAGATAAGTTGTGCTTTTTTCAAAACAATTAATTATCCTTGTGGGGACTATGAAAAGCAACCTAAAATATTAATAATTTTCACATTAGAAATCTTATGTGCACTGTAAACATACATTATATATTAAAACTAGCGACCCCCTTGCGGCTTCGCCCGCTTTTACTACTGGATTATTCATATAATGTATGTTTGCAAAACACTTAAGATCTACTCTAATGCAACCCGCATTTTCGTAGTTTCAATAAGGATTTTCCAATTGTTTTACACAGCAAGGATTTTTTAGTAGGTACCGTAACTTTAAATCTGTGCTACTAATCTTTTTAAGTACTTATTAAAATATATTTAAATGACTATTTTTAGATAGTTAAATGAATATTTTTAAACTGAAGAAATTATAAACAAAAGCCTACCTACTAATAACTACAACAAAAAATATGAAACCAAATATATCGCGCTGAAATAATACATTCAACTCCAATTATCCAATACGTGCAAACGCATCTAAATCTTTGTTGCTATGCCTCTATAGCGGGCGGGTTTTTTTTTGCGAGCTTGTGGTTAATGCTGAAGAGGGTATATTGTCCCTGATGAAAAGCAAGCATTACGTGGCTGCCTGTGAGGAAAATTAAATAGAATGCATTGGCCGGGAATCGAACTCGGGCTGCCCGCGTGGCAGGCGAGCATTCTACCACTGAACCACCGATGACATGACTCGCTTGTATAAGCAAAACGTCGCGGGGCGCGTTTCGCAGCAAGGATGTTTTGATATTGTAACAACTTCTAAAGTACTTACTAAAATGAAAAAACAGTAAAAGACAGTTTTGATCTACATTAAATGGCCAACGTAACTAATATACTTATTTATATGCTGAGAGTAAGGGATAAGTGAAACTTGAGTAACATACAGCTGATGTGTCAACGGCGGGATGTGTCAACAATTAAATGCGTTTTTCTCTGAAACTATTCGCAATTTCGAAATACTGTAAAAAGAAAATTTTATCTTCATTGACCGTAGAAAATTAATAAAGTATTTTAAAGGATAAGGTTAAACCTTATCCTTTAAAATACCATTATGGAAAAATATCCCTCACAATAAAAAATATATTGAAATTACTATTTTTAGACAGAAATATGATCACTACACGTTATCCTTAAAAGATAAAAATATGTTGTCGCGGACTTTTTTGTAGATCTTTTTAAGAGGAATAATACTCCAGTACATTATTTTCATGTAGTACTTGCCATTAAAGCAGCGCATGCGCGAAAGTGTCTCAACGGGTAGGACTTTATACAAATTTATCGTATTTATGTTAATTTACATAAGAATATACAAATATTAAAGTATATATAAACCTTACCTGAGAAATACTCGACCTAATGGTGAAAACCGCATAAAAATCCGTTGGGTGGTTTAGAAGAAGAAGAGTTAGAAAGTTCAGACAGACACGAAAAGCGACTTTGTTTTATAAGATATAGGATACGAGCGCAATTCAGTGTATTAATTAAATAAGTCAGTAGTTTAAGCAGGCGAACCTGCAAACGGGTGCTAGTATAAAATAAAATAGATTTAAAAACTCAGCGCACAATGCACATCTCATTATCAGTGAATTCATAATTCAATTTAATAAAATAATTAATTTGATTCACAACTTTAATTACATTGTTTAATAAGATGACCTTAAAATATATTTTTTTCTATCCTCTTCATTTTCAGAGTATTTTCTATTAAATAATTTTATTATAAAGATTGTCGGCATTAATTCTTACTATTGTCAATTTCTTCATTCACTTTTGAGCTTCCAAGATATTCTTGTTTGATCATATCAGCGCCCATTTCTCATATCATTATTGACGGAGGCATTATACTAGCGTCTATAACACGTAGATTTTTGACACCATGAACTTTTAAATAATTGTCTACAACTGCAGTTTCAATATTCGGGCCCATCTTACATGTTCCTGCTGGATGATATACTGAAAGAGCAAGGTTTTTCAAGTAACACTTGCAGTAATCCTCGCTTTGGAATTGGAGGTCATTACACTGGGTTACATTTATTCTCTGAACAAATGCATTGATAGATTTAAAATAAGGTGCGTCAATTATCTTTACAAAGGCTTTAATACCTTCTGAGATTGTTTAGACGTCCCTTTCGTCTTCGAAGTAATTGTATTTAATTAAGGGCTTGTCGTAAGGATTTGACGATCTCAGAGATACCGAACCTTGGGAAAGTGGATGTAATAGAATAACACTAAATATAAACAATGCTTGTTTATCGTTAAATGCAGCAAAAGATGTTGCAACCTCGTCCTTAAATTTTCCAAAACGAGATTTTATCCCTGTAGTATTTTTCCTATAGTAAGCGAAACTATTTCGGAATTCAGGGTACGACATATTGTTGGTGCGGGAGTAAAACGAACATACGTCAGTAAAATAATTCTCTGCAAGCAGGCCACTTTTGTTATACAAATATTTAATCACTTCGAATTTGTTAGCGTTTGGATCTACAGTTGAAGAGTCGTCTCCATAAATAGCTATAGGTGCATAGCAATGGTCTTGCAAATTTTTGCCTACATAGGGTGAATCGACTTTAACTGTTATGTTTTTAGCCACTTAATCAGTTTTAGGACCTATTCCCGATAACATCAATAGTTGCGGAGAGTTAACGGTGCCACCACTTACAATAACTTCTTTATTAGAATAATACGTTTTGTTTTGACCATTCACATTTACTTCAACTCCGTAAGCTTCATTTTTATCGTTGAGGAGAATTTTAGTGACATAAGCTCCGGTGAGTATTTTTAAATTACTTCTTTTATTAGCAGGCACTAAGTATGCTGAATATACACTGCTTCTTTTGCCACTAGCAGTATTCATTGATATTATTCCTGAAACACCAAACCCTTCATATTTAGCTGAGTTAATGTCTTTCACTCTTTTAATTCCAATGTAATCCAAAGAGTCTATGACTTTTTCAGTAAGTTCTCTGTTAGTGCTATTGCAGTTATTTATGATTACAGGACCATCACTTCCGTAATAGTTTTTTATTTTTGGGTCTTGTAATAAATTCATATTTTGCAAGCTTTCAAGTTTCTTGAATTTAGAGCTAACATTTTCCGGCGACCAACTAGGATTTCCTCCATCTTGCCAATTTTTAAAGTCAGCGTCTCTGCCTCTTACATATATCATATAGTTAATTGAACTGGATCCGCCTGACATTTTTCCACGTGGCCATCGAATCACGCCATTCTTTACTGCTTGGTGATTTACTTTATCACTTTCAAGATCGTATTGCCAATCATATTTGGTATTTTGAAGTTGAGGACTCAGATATGGTATCTTAAATGTAAAAAAAAAAAAATATTTAAAAATACTATTAGCCACTTACTTCGGTACAAAGTTTTGAGTTACTAAGCTATAAAAAGTATAATAATTCTATTTCCAAATGAAGCTGTCGTGACGCAAGGACACAAGCATGTCGTTATAACTCGACGGTTGCGGGTTCAATTCCCACTAAGGGGAGTCAATTATTATTTACTAAGATTTCTACGCTCTGGTGCTAAGGCAAAGGCGAGGCGTTGAGGTCTGCTACTTAACACGCAATGCCTCGAGAATTCGGCGGAAAGTGGGGAAGTCATTGTCATTAACATTAGGTTCCCTCTGCCTATGAAGCTGAAAGAAAAAAAAAGCAAATGAAAAGATTGTAAGTTTTATAATACATAGTTCTTACTTCAGATTCTATGGGAGGTGTGAAACCCGCTTCTAGCAGCAGCACTTTCCAACTACTAACTTCACTGAGACGAGCTGCTACCGCACCACCGGCAGACCCGCTTCCAACGACTATAAAATCGTTCTTTTCACAATCTGAAATACAAATAGTTCATAATGAAAAGGAAAAAAAAAACAATATTTCTTAAATTATAATTTTATAATTTTTAATTATTTTTTTTAAATATAATTACATAAGTCAAATGTACGTTTGTTATATGTAAATAAATGTATATATAAATAACTATAATGTTACGAATTAAATAACAATCTTATTATCTTATATCTTACTTCCAGTATCATTACTCGGCTTCTCCACTATAAAACATTGTGATGCAGTTAAAAACTGTATTGCCGAAGCGAAGAGCTGTGAGGCTGCTCCTGTGGTTGTGGAGCAACCGGTAGTGCCATTGCTAATGAAATAAACAAATTAAATTAAAATCATTGTCGTTTTTCTTGTTTCATTAAATTCCGCCATTTAATTTATTTACTCGAAAGGACTCCATTCACAGAGTAAAAAGAAAATATAAACATTATATTTTATTTAAATCTACTTACATTTAATATTAATCAATTATTTTTTCAAAAGCCGTAAACAGAGCGTGGAATTATTTTAATTTTAAATTTTTCTCGAAAAGTCCAATTTATATACCTACCTACTATAAAAGTCGAAGCTTATCTATACTAATATAATAAAGCGGAAGAGTTTGTTTGTTTGTTTGCTTGAACGCTAAGATCTCTGGATCTACTGGTCCGATTTACTTTGTTTTTATTTTGTATGAAAGCTGCATTCTTCAGAAGTGCTATATATAATATTACATTACACATATGTACTAATAAATTAAAATACTTTCTAATTTCATGCAATTTATTCTGCCATGTTAATAACAACCGTCGTTGCCAAGCACCGGTTTGCAAAGTTTCTTTGTTGTTTTAAGAAAACGTCACCCAAAATGAACTTATATTTTGATATTCATCCTTATAAAAATAAATATATTATATAATATTAATTAAATATTCTTATAGTTCAAGCAGGCGTAGCCGCGTCCGGGTCCACTAGTCTTCATATAATTTTCTTGATGGAATAACTTTGGTTCGTAAGTTTCAATATAATTTATAACAGATAGATATACGGATTATTTTGTAGAACTAGCAAAATAGAATATTTTTGTCATACAATTTACTAACATATATTAGGCAATTTTTGAAGCGCACGCGCTTATAGCAATTCGATGACGTTCGTTATTAACGCTACTTCATTATTTAAGACTAACTTAGTCTCAGCTAAGCTAAGTTATATAAGTAAGCCTATAGCACCCCTGAAGAATAAAGCTTTCATACAAAATAAAAACAAGGTAAGTTAGACTAGTAGATGAAGAGATCTTGGGTTTAAGCAAACATACTCTTCTAACTTATTATATTAATATAGATAACACAAAAAGATACTTACAATATTTGAGGTAGACCTTCTGGTAACACGACGAGAATGCTAGTAGAACATTTCTTTATCGTTTTATATGATTCCCAAAATAAAAAAAAACAATTAAACAACTAGCGATAAAACTTGAGTGTGTTTGTTCACCTGTTATGCTGTAGAAAAAAAATAGTATAAAATGTATAATATATATATTTCATTTGTCTCCGTGTATGTTTATCTTTAATTATTTAGATTAATAAGCGGTGCAATCTATGCTATAACCCTACCGGGGCAACGTGTTTGAAATGAATAAACGTATTATAAAATCATTTTTGTTATTTTTTCGAAATTAATCTGATAGTATCCCCTTTTTACTCGTGCCCTCTATCTACCCCTACACTAAAAACTAATTCTAATTCATTATTACTTAAAGACTGTGAAAAAAATAATAATAATTTGGCAACCACAGATATGTATAAAAGATTTACATGTTTACATTACTTTTGTATGTGAAATATTGATATTAAACCCATTTTGTACGCTCGTAGTAGTTTTATGAAGATGTTAATCCACTAATATGAAATACAGGAATTGTTGGCCTAGCCGTTTTAGACAACATTACCTTCAAAAGTAGAATGAGAATTACTTAACAAATAAAGTTTCTAAGCATATGTATATCATTAGGGGAAGTTTAAGAGATTAACAAAAACCTGGAAGACTTCTTCATAAGTTTGAAGGAAGATAGACCATTTAAATTACGTTACCGTTACCGTTATTTTTACTATTACCATTATTGTTAATCCTAATGAACTATGGCGCTTGTTATTCTTTTTCTATTTAGTTTTATGCAGTTGGGTTTTCTTATAGTTTACTTAATTAATTGTAAGAGAAAATTGTTAAATGAATCTATTAAGACCACTTGTGGCGCAAGGGCGCAAAAATGTAACTGTAAACGGGACTAGCTATGGGTTCGATCCCCGCTGGAGGATATGAAATATTTCTTTAAATTCATATTTTCATTTCTTCGCTCTGGTGTCCATGTAAAGCGTGGCGTTGAGTTCCGCCATTCAACACGCAATCTCTCCAGTATTCGGTGGAAAGTGGAGAACGGAGTGTTTTAACACTACGTTCCCTCTGACTACTCTATCTATACGTAACGTATGATCCCTAAGCGTTAGTGCTTAATGTAGTGTAAAATTCGTGATGCACATGAGTAAGGAAGCTAGGTTTTCCGACATTCGAATCTTAAATATCCTTACAAATATTTTAAAAAGACAAAAAAATCTAAAAACTTGTAGCATTAAATTTCTTAATAACTAAGAAATTGGCAATCTTTTGCTTCCTAGAAATGGTAAATTTACAGAAATTATATTCCTCTGTAACTGTAAAATAAAAATAAATAAATAATAACTGCATGTCCTTGATTTTTGAACCAACTGCTTTCTTAAAAAGGAGGAGGTTTTATTTTCGTTTAATATATTTTTTATGATTGTGTGTTGATTTCCATAATTTGTGGAGAAATTTAATTTTTTTTATTGAAAAGAATGTACTTCTCCGTTAATTAATATTAATCCATAATATTAGTTATTATCTAGTTATTACAGAGATCTGATGATGAAATTTCATCTCTTTCATCCCTCAATCCTCCCTCCTATTTGAAATCTAGTGGTTCCCGTGTGGTTTCCTACCCCTACCTACCCTTTCCCATTTGATCCATTTCTGACAATTGTATCCATAATAAAATCCCTTATATATTTTAATACGTGAAACATAAACTTTGGACCCATTTTTACAAAAATTGTACGGACGGAGGAGTATAAAATTTGGTACTTTGTCGGATATAGCGTTACGTTGGTTTTTGATACATTTTAATCTACTATACCACATCCACCAAATTTTTTTTTAGTATAATTGAAACCGTTATAGGAGTCCAAAACAAGGACGAAGCGAGAAAAAGTTGTGCCCCCCAGTAATAAGATTAAAATTATTCTTAATACTCCTAATTGCCAATAAAAACATAATTGTCTAAAATTTAAAACTAAATTACCGTAGTTTCTCATTATTGTTGGCTTTTGTCGGCCAGAATACTTTTTGTCGTTTAAAATGAGCGGACACGATTTGTTGTACGACACAAAAAGTTTAAATACATTATTTTTATTGTATTTAAACAAATCTATAGATTTTATGATAATTATTGAATTATTAAAATATAATGGAATGGAAGACGTTGTATGTCGGCGGCGCAGTGGAATACCGTGACTGTAAACACGACGGTCTTGTGTTCGATCCTTACTTGGGGGTATGAATTGTTATTCATTAATAATACAGTCAACAGTTGAATTGAATGTAATGCAGGATAGCTGCCAGCTAATGTAATAGATTGTACCATTGATTTTGAAAAGAGCAACTGTTGAGTTTCTTGCCGGCTCTTCTCAGCAGAACTGCCTTCCGAACCGGTGGTAGCTTTTTGTTCATATGTTCATTCGACGATTCAAAAGTACTTATAATAATTGCCCATTTGAATAAAGAATATTTTGAATTTGAATTTGAATTTGAACACGTAATGCCTTAAAGCTTCATAAATTCGCAGACAGCGTAGAACGGAAAAAAATTGGCTATTAATCCATTTTAGATCAAAAAACATTATTATATTTTTACATTATTATTATTATTTTATATATTTTACAATAAAATTTTAATATAAATATATTTTTATTAATTCCTTAGATGGCTACTTCCCGGACATATGTACTACTAGATATGTAGATAACAATGATAATGTTTTTTCTTGTTATTTACATCTTGTTGCTTGTTAGTCACTGTTGAGTTCTCAAATATCTGTTTTAATTAAAACAATATAATATTATTTGAATTTGTGGCTCGGAAATTAAAAAAAAATACCATTTTTTTTTTCTGTTTCTCGCTGTATCCCGCACCTATCAGGATTAAGACATTCCGTTCTCAACTCTCCGCAGAATTCTAGAGGAATTGTGTGTTGAGTGGTGAAACTCAACGTCGCGCTTTACCTCAATACCAGAGCGAAGAAATAGAAATATACATTTTAAAAAATATTTCATTTCCTCGAGTGGGGATCGAACCCACAACCAGTCACGTTTAAATATATTGTAATAATAATAATAATAATCATTTTAAATATTCTCAACCTATTTTATATTATATCTTTTAATGGCAATCTTTTACAAAATAGGTAAACTAGCCCGTTCTAGTTCTATAGTAAACAGAAGGTCGAGACTGATCCAATAGTTAAATGAATTAATTCTTTTGGTACGCCGGCAGTTTTGAAATACCTTAATAAACTATTGACCAACGGAACGTCAAAATTCTCATTTTTAGCATGACCGCGGACACATTTATCAGTTACTTTCGTAAAGATGAAGACGCAATAAACGTTAACGTTAAAGTTTTTACAAGTTTATTAAGTATTGTCTCACGTTTTTCTCATAAATTTTTTTCGTAATATGCGTATTTATTCTTTGAATTGTTATATTATGTCGAATTTCTGTGGTCCTATCCGGCTATTGTTGATTGTTTTTATGTAGAAAAATGTGGACAGTGCACTGTGTTGAGTTCAGCAAAACACTAGTTACTTAGCCTAATTTCTTTTGGTCTAGTGAAAAATGGCGATTATTCTTAGCTAGTGATATGGATAAGTGTTGGACTTAGTGATATTGTGTCAAAGGTGTCAAAGTTGAAAGTTTACACGTTTTAGTTAGAAGTGATTATGGTAAACTATCGTTACTATCGTATATTTACAGTGGTACTGACGTCTCTAGTATATGAATATGTAATTTACATTTTTATGCCTTTAGATTATTTTGAAATATTCTATAAGTTTAAAATATGATTTTGCTACGACCCCAATAATTACTTCAGATTTTTTTACCTTAGAAACATCTAGGTATATTGTAATTTAATTTTAAAAAAATATTATGGACTTAAGAACACTATTCTGTGGAACGTTAAATAGTACTAAATTCACTAATTCTTACTTTGAGTTTAGTAACTTAAAATTATGTAGGTGTTAAATAACGTAACTTTTACAAAAGCGCATAGAAAAAAGTTAATTATTATGAAAATGTATATGTCGTAGATTAGGATAAAAATAAACATCATCAAGTTAATAATTAATTTAAACAACGTAAAAAATAAAAAAAATAATAAATCAGCTTTAGCCCGCACGCAGCAGGGTAGGCAGAGGGAACTTAGTGTTAAAACACTCCGTTGTCTACTTTCCCCCAAATTTTTTGAAGCATTGCCGTGTTGAGTGGCGGAATTCAGCGCCAGAGTGAAGAAATGTATATATTAATAAATAATAATTCATTCCCTCAAATGGGGATCGAACCCACAACAGTCGCGTTACAGTCACACCCTTGTGTCACTGCGCCACGACGGCTCATCAAAGTAAAAACATTTTTGTTAAACAAAGTGTTTAAATGATATTCAACACAGGAAATAATTATTTAAAGAAAAACAAGGCCATTATGGCGCAATAAACACGGCGTTTGTAGATGTAAAGATCGTTGTGGATGTGATAATAAGGGGATTAAATTATTTTCAGCGTTAAGTTCCGCCAAAAAGATAACAAAAAAGTTAACACTGGGTTCTCTCCGCCTACCCTGATACATTCGGTATAGAGCAATGGCTACAATAATAAAAATATTAGGGTATTACTAAGGTATATCTTGCGAGCGATTAAAGTATGATTTGGAGAGGGTAAACTATTATCTATTAGTAACGTTAAAAACACAAAACCTAAACGAAAGCACACCTCTAAAAAACTACAATGTCCGTTTTGAGACAACCCACAGTCAAAAATTATTGCTTATAGAAACCTAAATGTTAGTATGAAAGTCTTTAAAGGAGTATAGCAGTAGGAGATTTTCTATTTTATTATTATTACCAGGTAACACCTGGCAATATGAACTAGCACGGGTATGTACCAAGTGCTGGATCAGGTCTGGCTGATTTGGTTATTATTATTATTATTATTTTAAGTTTTATTAACCATGAGGTTAACAGTTATAATGATTGATAAGAAAAGAAAAGATTTTCTGATGTTCCTGCGGAAATAGGAACTAATGTGATTTTATGTTAAAACTAATTATGCTACAGACAAAACTTTAAAAGATATAAACCTTAAACTCCACGCAAACTATTTTTCAGGAGAAAACTCGTTAAAATTATAAAAATATAATATTATCAAGAACAATGCATTAATTTACATTTTTTCATTTACATAAGGTTGTTAATTATTAAAAAAATATATGTAAATGTGCAAAGTAAATTAATCGAAAATATCTATTAATTGAGTACAAGTAAGTACCTTAATGCTGTCATAAACGTTAGTTGAAACTTTTTCGATTTCAAAAAATTTACGGGTTACATTATAATACTATCGACTATTTCGCGGCTTCGCACGCTAGAACTTCACATTAATTTACATATTTACTAATCTGAATTACTTACTTATATATATTGAAAACAATAAATTAATTATTTTGTATTGCAACGTAGCCAGAAGCAACTTAGTGCTAAGACACTCCGCTCTCCACTTCCCGCCGAATTTTGTCAAACTACTTTTTATTATACATATATTATAATACTTTGTATTGATATAGCTTTTTATTAGTGAAAACTGTATTTAAATCGATCAAGCCGTTGTTTCGAGTGCTATTACGTTGAATACCTGCATGATACATTTTTTCATATTCTGTACATGACAGACGGCGATCTGTTACAATTCTATTGTACGGTATCTACGTATAAATTATGTATATTATATAATGTATGGACTCAAGAACAACATTCCGTACCTCGAAAGGAAAAAAAACGGAACCCTTATAGGATGGCTTTGTTATCCGACTGTCCGCCTGTCAACATTATTTGATTCAAGAACTCATAGAGGTATCAAGGAGAAATTTATATCAAATATGGAGAAATGATCTTTTAAGTCAACGTAATTAAAAGATACGAGCATTAATACACTAGATTTGCTGCGTTTTCGGTGAAATTCGCCGCGTAATCAAAATATATAGAGTACTTCCTGTGGACCTACAGTTTTGAAATTTGGCACGAGGTAAGAACTTACAATATAAATAAAGGAAAAAATTTATAAACAGAAAATTGATAGATTTTATAAAAAAAAACACTACAACCATAGAGTGCATACATCCGCAAACTTAAGTTTGTCGACCTTATTCGCCACTTGAAAAAAAAATTGCGTATTTCCCGTAGACCTATAATTATGAAATTTGGCAAGAAGCGAGATTTTGTAGTACAAATAAAATAAGAAAAACCAAAAAATGGAAATGTATATTTATACTACAGATAAAACCTTTTACAAACTTATAATTGTAGCTAATTACACACAAAATGTATAAGTTCCCTTACAAAATTAAGTCTGTGAACTTTTAAAAGTTTTACTTCCCATTGCCCTACAATTAATTGGTACTGAACCCTCGGTGGGCAAGTTCGACGCGCACTTGACAGGTTTCTTTTTAATAACATAACGTCTTTACGCAAGTAAGCTTGTATTTGCAAATGAACAAAAAAGATGCCATTTTATAAAATTCTCATTTTATGTTTTGTCCTTGGTCCGGTTACTTGCTCATGTACTTACCTCTAATAGAGGGAACTAAAAATAGATGTTAGCAATTAATCATTATTGGCTTAGTATGAATTCATTTTACATTACTTTAAATTAATTATTGTTTGTTTACAATTAATTTCTTTTTACATTACTTTAAAGATTTTTAGGGAAAATAATTTTAATTTGTAACGCCATCGTTGCACAGTGGGAGGATGTCGGGTTCAATTTACTGTGACGCAAGTCCTTCCCTAATTATTTACTCAAAATGAAATGGAATACCTTCTTTAATTGATTTTATATATTAAACTGAATTATTTCAAATATTCAGGAATTTTGTACTTATTATGTAATATTTTTTTTTATTAACCTACTCTTTGTATCTTAAAAAATATTTTGTTCTTTAATTTCCATGTTTTAATGTTAAATGTAAAAGATAGTGCAGTAGATCTGTAGGTAACATTTTTTTTTCAATATAGATTACTTTTTGATATTGTGCTATATTAATATCTCTTATAGAATAGACGGTCTACAAAGGTTTCACATTAGGCGTTCTAGACGTTAAATTTTCTTATGTCATTATAAAGTGATTATACTTAGGTTTAGATGGGTTTTATATCAGGCATTCAGACTTTCGAAATAAATTATCCATACCTATAATATAAATTCAAAAATAACTCTGTCTGTCTGTCTTTTACGCAATCAGGGCCAAACCGATAATTCAATTATGATAAAATACTCATATAGAGGTACTTGAGGGTCTCGGATGAACATAGGATACTTTTTTTTCTCATATTTGTAATATTATCGATATATACCCATATATTAAAATACTTATTAATTTGACATGCAATTTATTCTGCCATGTTAATAACAGCTTGTTGCAGCATGTTGCTAAGCAACGATTTGCAAAGTTTGTTATTAGAAACCGTCACCCAAAACGAGTTTGCTTAACGCATCTCTCTATGGAAAACTGAAAATAATTTCATAAATATATTTAATGAATATTCGTATAGTTCAACCGGGCGTAGCCGCGTTCGGGTCCACTAGTAGCTTATATATTGCCAAGGACTAATAAAAGCTTATAACAAAAAAGTTACAATAAAATCGGCCCAATAGTATTTGCGTGAATCGAAACTAGGAACAGATAGAAAGAAAAAAAAAATATATTTTTTCAATTTCTGTTGTTTGTTTAAAAACTCCTAGATTTCTTTAATTTATATTTAATATACAGATGTAATAACTTTTACAGTTATGTTATGATTATATTTGTCTTACAAAAAATTGTGAATCCATTTTTTATGTTTTAGTAGCATTTGATTACCCCGCTAGGGATACAGCGTGAACCTAAGTTAGTATTTTTTTAATTAAATAATGTATTACAAAAATTATATTATAATTTTAGTTATTTTATATGGAAATATGTCGTATGATAATCCTTTTTCGTACCGTGACCAATTAGTGCCGTTCACGTTTTAATAAATAATGTTTATTCTTTTCCTTTATAAATATGGATAAGCTATAATGTTATCATTATATTAATAATTAATTATTGAAAATTCCAATCAATTGTTTGTATTATAAATACCTAACAAATATTTAACAATAAATATATTCCTTTTAGAGAAGTCTAACAGTCAGCGTTCGTCATTCGAATGGGACGCTCGCATATGTAACTAGCTTGTATAGAATCAAGTTTTTAATGTGTTTTCTGTATAGTGTTTTCTTATAGCTGGAAGATACTTCTATATAGTATAAAGGTAATCTTATCATATTTCGTACTTAATATTGTAAATGTGAATGTAAGTTTGTTTGTTACCCTTTCACGCCAAACCTACTGAACCGATTAGTATGAAACTTTGTATAAATATTCTAAGGGTACCACCGGAGGAACCTACCTAAGGTTACTATTTTTTTTTTAAATATTATCCTTTGGTAATATAAAAATAAGTTTTAGCGAGAGACAACTTTGAGTCTCTAGTAATATAATATTAACTTTAAAAGATTTTCGTGACATAATATTATAATTATAGGTTTATAGGTATTTTTATAGATATTTAGCTGACTTTAAGTTAAAATTTAACAATTAATATTTATTATTTTATTCCAATATGCGGTTTTAGCATTGCAATAAATTATTCTTTTTAGCAGTACCGGTTACAAACGTAAGCTTTAAACTGGTTTATGAGATTCACACATAGGTCAAAATTAGGTGTGTAAAACATAAATAAAAGAAAAATGACTAATATACAAAAAAAAAATTTTGATGAGTGAAGTCACTTCTTTGAAGTCTGAGTGTAAAATAAGTTAGCATAAATAATTCAGGAAATCAAAGTGTGTAATATTTTATTTTTATAAAATCTACTCTATGAGTTCATGACTTCTATGACGTGATGGTACGGGGACCTACGTGATGATTGTGGATTCGATTCCCACTCGGAGGAATGATATATTTAATATTTTCATTTTCTCACTCTGGTTATGAGACAAAGCACGGCGTTGAGAGTCGCTATTCAACATATTGCCTTGAGAATTCGGCGAAAAGTGGAGAACGTAATTATCTCAATGGGAAAAGAGTGTTTTAACAATAGGTTCCCAGGTTTCCCCTCTGTCTATCCTTCTATGTGAGGGATACAGAGTGAAGCCTAAATAAATACACTACAAAAAGATGGTTACATTTTGATTAGTGGTTATTGAAACATCCTTCCCTTATATCGCTAGGTTCAGATCAATTAACATCAATATGTCGGCTTACTAATTGACATGGAAAACTAGGAATCTTCATACAAAATATAGGTAACGGTGCTAGTGTTTTGTAGAAAATATATTAAAGGGAAAGAGTAGTGCTGTGTGGTCCTTGCCCATATGACAGTACTCTGGTGCCCATCCCAGAACTTTCAAAAACAAAAAATCAAGCGTGAAAATTATAAAAAAAATAAAAGCTACATAATAAGATGAGTTCAAAACTAAAGTCAAAACCCCACTTTGGAAAATATTTGTAGAAAAGCCCAGTCTAATAATAGCGGTAACCTTATTGCACCTTATCATCTTCTCGCGCCTAATCGATACACTAGTATGTACGTAAGTCCGGGTTTTCCCCGACCAAAGTTCTTTGAGGCTCAGTGGGCTCGTCCGTTAACCTTAACCTTAGTGTTTGCTTAGAAAAGCTAACAATTTATTAAAAGCCTATTGCTAAGGCCTTTTATTATCTATTATAATTCAGGTTGTTCAAGTTCCAATATTTGTTAAAAATACGTTTAGAATAAATGTAAGGTCAGGTTCTTATTAAATAAATTAATATATATTACAATATTCTGTTTGTCTGTGAATATGTTCAATGTTATATAAGAACTAACACAAACTTGTAAAGCGTAAGTATTGCCTCCAAAAAGTAAATAAATCACTTATGGTATATACGTCTCTATAATGTGGTATGTGTTTAAATTTGAAATTAGCAAAATTAAAACTAATTGTAACTATGAAAACTGAAAATATCTGAAAGACAAAAATGTCAGCTTCAAGCTGTACTCGCACACAGCAGGGTAGGCAGAGAGACTAAAACCGGCAAGCAGGTTATGATACAATTCTCAAATAATATAATCAACACAAAAAGTAATACTTTAATACTTACCTAGTATAACTTAATATTAGCTGGATTTTGTAATAATATTTTTTATCTGCAGAAAATATAAAAAAAAGAAATATGAATTTATAGGACTAAGTAATAAATTGACAATTTTTACAATTTAAAGTAAAGTTGACAATTTTTTACTGCAAATAACGATACTGCGTTATTTCAAGTCATGTTCGTGCATCATGCTATGGCCAAGCAACGATTAAAGTTTCATTATTTCAATTTTAAACAGTAAAATATCAATATCGTTCACAAATTCATAATCTTATTAATTAAAAAAAAATAATTGTTTAATTTTTTTAGGGTTAAATAGGGTTTGTTATAAGTTTTCAAAAATTGAAAATATTTTATATATCAAATATATATAATTTATTGTATGATTTTTTGTACTACGAACTACTGTTATATAAACAATTAGTCCGTACAGTTAATGTATTATCTCTGTTTAATTATTTAATATTGTATATTATAATCTCATTCAAAGATTTTCTGATGAGTAGCTACCTGACCAGTAAAATCAGTAAAAAACTATCACGACTGTGTTAATCTTTAATAATACATATTTACTATAAAAGCTTAGCATAATTTATAGAAAAAAAAATGATATTATTAAAATGTCAAAATAACCTTTTATTTAACCTTTTTAAAGTATTTTTTTGTTTTTTTTATGGTTTCGTATCTTGAAATAATTTAAAAGAAAAAACGGAACCTGTTAGGAGTACTTTGTTGTCCGTCTGTACGCCTGTACGTCCGTCAAGACCGTTTTTCTCAAAATGTATACGAGACACGAGTGGAGGTATTTAGGTTTAAAGATATTTATTTCTCAAAAAAGACTTTACAGTCACTTACATGAGATTTGTTTAATTAATGTTTACAAATTTAAAAAGTCAGTCTTATTTAGCTGACATTAATTTTAAATAAAATATAATTTTAGGCCCAATGAAGCACAGAAAAAAAAAGCTATTTAGTTATTGCAGCCAAAAGATTCAGATTCAATTACAATTATTTATTATTTAATTCAGATTAATTAATAAATAATTGTATAGTTCAAAAGAGCGAAACCGCGAGTGGTTCGCTAGTTTGTTTAATACAAGAGGTTGAATGACTACCGTCATTTAATTTAATTTAAATTATTTTTTGTGGTAAAAAATATTCATCCTATTGTTTTTTTTACCCATTCAGTTATTTAAAATGATGTACACTATTAAAATAAAAGAAACACAATAAAAAAATAACAGTAAAAATGTAATTTAAATATTTTACGCATAAAATGTTTGTTCTTAATTGCTTAACCCTTACCCATATGTGATCGTTTCAATAAAACTACTTTGTTGAGTGATTGTGTCATGACATAGTTTATTTAAATTTTCTTTTTTTTTGTTTGACATATATTTTTTGTCCTATATTTTTTTCTAGTGAACTATTTGGTGTCTTATCTAAAAGTTTTCTTTTTAAAATATATTTTACTTTCTACATGTAGCGGGGTAGGGTAGAGGGAGAATTGTGTTAAGACACTTGACACATTCAGTTTTAAAACTTTCCGATAAATTCTGGAGGCATTGCGTGTTGAGTGTGGCAACTCATCGCCGCACCTCGATACCATAGTAAAGAAATGAAAATATTAAATTTTTATCGAGCGAACCCGTTTTACAGTCACACGCTTGTGCCCCTAAATTGTACTCGATGTATAAAATAAAATTTAAAAACTTAAAAAAATATAAATATCAAAACAGCAATCACTACGACCACGCGCGACCATTTAACAGTTGATTATAATAGAGGCAAGTTCAATGTCACGATGAGACGTTTGTGGTCGCAATCCGTGCGCCTGCGCAGCGAACGCGGAATCTAACTATTGTTTAGAAATAGCTATAGCAATCATGAGAACAATAAAAATACCTGCATCATCTCAGTCACGAAGAATCGTGGGGTAATTCTATTATTTGAAATCCACCATTGATTGTCACCTTATAATTAACACCATAAAAGATAAAAGATAAAACAATATCCTTGTGTTATAGCCCTTGTAATATAGATGGGACGTTTGCCATATGTCTGTTAGTCGTTTCGCGTTTCTGAAGTGTTAAGTTGTTATTAAGTTTGGTTCGTGCTTATAATTTTGTTGTTCATATTTTATTTAATATGTAGAAAATTTAGTATATCTAGTTCATATTAGAATCTAGTTATTTAATAAATTAAGTTTTTAGATTGAATCTAAAATATTTTTAACCGACTTCTGTAAGAAAAAGAGGTTATCAATTCGACTGTATTTTATTTTTATTTTTAATTTTTGTTTTATGTTTGTTACCTCATAACTTTTGACTGGGTGAACCGATTTTGAAAATTTTTTTACACTATAATCTTAACAACTTACAATTTGTAGACGTCTCAATTAAATATTTTAATCAAATTGTTTATTATTGTCATATCTATTTGCTTAAACGTCTGTTTCAATTCACCAAAAGTAATTAGTGACATTTCTATTTGTCCTCTTCTCTTCCTTCTTTGAATGATATCTTAGTCGTCTCCTTTTATAAATATATTTAACTTTTTTTGTACAGGAGCGAAGTTTCTTGTTATAATTAAAATTAACTTACCCACATTCTAGTTACGTAGCTTGATCTTTTCAAATTCAACAATTTTAATAGGATTTAATAGAACTAATGATATTTGAACAAAGAATGCCGTAAAAAATTCGCATAATCAGTTCTTGAGATAGAAGTAACGGTTACCAAATCTATGGTTAACTCTAAAGGCGGTTAGTTTCATATTAAATGCGGTCCTACGTACACGTTGCCTTTCATAGATTTATATTTGTTTCCAATGAAGCGGAACGCGACAATAAAAGTGATAAGTTACGTCATTAACAATGAAAAGATATTAAAATTCAGTTTAGTAGTGCACAGAAAATAAAGATATATTTGTAATGTCTTTCCCGAGTGTTTTTATAATAATTATTCTTTAAAGTTTGGAACAAATCATTAGAATTTTTTTTGTGATAGTGGTCTTATGTATATCGAAAAAATTCCAATTCCTAATGACACCTGTTTTCTAAACGTTCAGTGATTATTTAGTCATTTGTCGTGTATTTCTATTTTTTGTAATAGATTTAGTAAGTAATAGAAAAAAGAAAACAATGTATTAAAAATGCTATTTATATCATTTTCATTGTAATTATAAAACTAAATTTAAGTTTGTGCTACATATGTATGTGATTATTGTGTATTATTCTTTTATATTTATTATATATTAATTTATTTCTTTTACAATAGTTTCTGCCCTCTTTTAAAAAAATAAATTTCTTAATTTTTTATAATTGCCTGTAAGAAATCGCTTTTAGTGATAACGCCGCCCTTGCACATTTGAGTATCATTAAAATTGTATTTTTCTATTTTCTATTTACTTATACAATACAGAAATATTTTCATGATTATTATTAAAAGTGACTGTATTTATTAAATGAACGTGTAAAATGCCGATCTCCAGACAGAACAAAGTATGCACATCGCTCCTTAGTCGATATGGTAATTTGTTTATTTTTATATCTTCTACTTTTACATTCACACTATATTTAACTTTATTAATATAATTTTTTATCATGTTTATATAAATATTATCATTATTTTATCTTATACATAAGTACACGTATTATGCTTCAATATTAATGAAAATATCTCACAAGAGATTATTTGCCTTAATTTTATCTATTTTCGTCGTCTTAGATCCTCATCTTCTGGACATCTATAAGGCCGAAATGGGGTACGGTGTGGAAAGATTTTTCCTACTGTCGTACTGCTTGGCGTGCTGCTGGCCTGGTCTGGCGGGAAAGAATAACCTTAGGATCGTCAAACAATGGGCAGAGATGAGCTTCGTGTTCCCTAGTGAGTCTGCCCGTGAAGCCGCTATCAACAATCGGTACTACGTACCTGGAAATTCGGTGCCCATTGATGTGGACGTGCAACATCGACAAGGTAATTATAATATACTAGCGGACGCGCGCAGCTTCGCTTCCGTATTTAGGGGTGAATTCTAATAAACCATGAGACATGTGTTTAATGAAATATTTTTAAAGAGTCTAAATTTCAAATTTTATAAAAATCGGTGGCGATTTAAGAATTTTTCCATACAAACTTTCAATCCCTTATTTGCACCCTTATGGAAAGAATTCTAGAAAACCATGAAACACGTGTTCAATTAAATACTTTTAAGCGTCTGAATTTCAAATTTTATAAGAATCGGTGCCGATTTAATTTTTTTGTCCATACTAACTTTCAACCCCTATTTCGCCCCTTTAGGGTTAAAATTTTCCAAAATCCCTTCTTAGTGGATGTCCAGATTACGAAAGTAAACATCTGGCCAAATTTCACGTTTCTACCATGAGCGGTTACGGCTGTGCGTGCGTCTTACCTCAGTCAGTGAGGACAAGTCCTTTTATATATATAGATAATACATTTATTTTATTTTTATTTAATTGAAAGGTGTTTTATTATATACGCTTATCCCAAATTTTGGTGGACCTAGTGTTCTCCTAACCTAGTGTTAAGACACTGTGTTCTATTTAAATCGAGTGACGAAAGCTAACTTTACGCTTTGTTTAACGAAATCGAGCTACCGATTTTTTTAATGTAGGCACAATTTTTGGACAACCTTCATACCATATGTATGATACAGGCGGAGAGTTATTTCACTAAGTTACGAAGACTTGAAAGAAACCAATTAAAAACCAATCAAAAATATTTTATGATGAAATAAATGAATGAATTGGGTGTTTTTCCCTAAGATTTTGTAGGCTTATAATCATTTCATTCTATAATTTATTCACATTACCATAGAACGACTAACGTAGCCTGACTATTTTAAAATTCTAGAACTTGGTATAATAAGCACATTATAGTAATTATATACGGGTAATTATTATTGGTATACCACAATTAGGTGTTCGTAACAGACACGGGGATTGTTAGCAGAAACTTATACCTATCTATTTCTTAAGAGCTGAGGTTATTTATTATAACACAATGTATTTTAAACTGTATTTAAATATTATATAATGTTTTAAACAAATTAAATGAAGGAAAACAAGACAATCTATTTTTAATTAACTTTTTTTGCTTTGTAAGGACCAGAAAAATCACGGATCTTCGTCACGATACCAAGATTTGACGAAGGTCGTCCTATCACCCTGGGGACTGTCAACGACCAGGGTCTTATCGTAGCCTACCCTGATTACAGCTGGCACGATAATCAAGGACACAATTGCGATGGATTGACATCCGTATTTAGAGTCGCTGTAAGTTGTTTTTCTCAGTTTCACCTTGCATCCCGCATTTATCAGGGTAGACAGAGGGAGAATAGTGTGAAGACACTTCGCTACCACCTTCCGCCAATATATGGCGGTATTGTGTGTTGAGTGTCGAAACTCAACGCGCTTGCCTCGGCACCAAAGCGAAATATTAAATATTTCATATCCTCGAGTGGGAACCCATAACCTGTCGCTATTACAGCCTCACGCTTGTGCCTCTGCGCCACGACTGGCCTCAGCATAATATTCAAATTTATTTAATAATAATGGAAAAGAAAAAGAAAAAAAAACAGATGAATTGCATAAGAAATTAATTAAACCATACTAAGTCAATTTGATGCTTGAAAAACAAAAATAATGGCATATTTTGACCAGCAACACCTCAAATTGTCAATTCTGTGTTAGTATTCTTATTCACCAGTCATCTATATATATAAAATCGAAAGGTCACTCACTCATCACGAAATCTCAGAAACTACATGTGCTAGGAATTTAAATTTGTGCTGAAATTTTGCATAAGAGTAACTTATGGGACGTAGGTGCTCGCTAAGTTCACGCGGGTGTAACCGCGAGCGGGCCGCTAGTTATTTATATATGAAACAAAAATACTTTCTATTATGATTTACTTAGTCTAGCAATGTTTTTGTTGTTCAAACTGTTTCTATACAAAAGCATACCTCGATTTTTATATAAAGACAGGTTGAATAATAAATAAAACAAATTATTATATCACTAATGACCGATGACAACGTTAAACGTTTTGTTTGTTTGCGAAGCATCAACAATTACGTTTGTCCGACTGTGCTATAATAATAATAATAATCTTTATTTCCACAAAAGAAATTAACTACATAGACAACAAAGCGTTAAATGAGAGAGGTTTGTACAAGTTACACAGTATAAAATGGTTCCCCACCCCCTAAGCTGGGAAAAAACCTGTATTTTAGGGGGTTGGTGTTGTTGAATGATGTTAAATGAGAAATTTTATCAATATATATTTTTAATTAAGTGTATAATGAATGGTATATTTGGTGGTTTATTTCAGATTGACAAATGCAATAGATTGTGGGTGATAGACTCGGGAAAAATTGGTGACAACGCCGTTTGTTCCCCACAACTCCTCGCATTTGATCTGCACACGGACCAGCTCATCTATCGGCATCGACCGGATCCTTCGACTTACGTTGGAACTTCATTGTTCATTACACCAGTAAGTGAATCTCTATACGTACTTCTGTACATATGTACATAATATATAGGTCTGTCATGACAATAGCTTTAAGGATATCTAATAAGTTAATTATCAGCTTCACGTTGTATCCCGCACATAGCAATGTGCGGGATACCAACAACCCTGCTGGGTAGGCAGAGGGAACCAAGTGTTAAGACACTCCGTTCTCCACTTCCCGCTTAATTATGGAGATATTGCGTGCTGAGAAGCGGAACTCAACGCCGCGCTTTGTCCCGGCACCAGAGCGAGGTCAGTCGAGGCGCAGTGGCACAAAGTGTGCTGCAAAATCGACTGGTTATGAATTCCTATCCCCACTGGAGGAAAGGAAATTAATTACGAATCTATCAAATATTTGATATTTATTTCCTTCAATCAAATCAATCGTTCTGGTATGACATTATATGACGATTTGTTACCGTCTTTTGATAGTAACTTATCACACTCCTAATTACTTAGTATAAGTATATACACTTAGTGTAAAGTGGAGATTGAGGAGAGTGTGTTGAAGCTACTTTCCGGGGATGACCGTGAGAATATAATAAATTAATACATTTTAATATAAATTAATACATTCGAGAATAATTACGTGGACACCAAATATTTTTTAATAAACATTTTTATAAATACTAATCTTTTAATGATAACAGATTGTGGACGTGCGAGGGCGTGGTCCTAAGGACTGTTCCGACACCTACGTGTATATTGCAGATGTATCGGGCTTCGAAATTTTAGTAGTGGATGTCGCCAGAAACCGCTCTTGGAAAGTTAATCATCGATTAATGTATCCTTACCCATCACGAGGCACCTTCACAATTGATGGTAATTATGAGAAGAATACTTTTTTTATTTACTGTAGCTTATTAAAGCGAATGGTGTCTCGAATCTTTTTTTTTCTAAACTAATAGTAATTTATAAAAAAAGAGATTGTAATATTTTAAATACATTCTAATTGTGTACCTAATTTTAAAAGTTGGACATATCTTTTTAAAATAAAACATATTGTTGTTAAGGTGAAAGTTTCGACTTGATGGATGGTATTTTGGGAATGGCATTATCTGCGTACATTCCTGGCAAAGATCGCTTCCTATATTTCCACGCGTTGGCATCCACAACAGAAAATGTAGTACGTACTAAGGTGCTCAGGAACGACTCCTTCATCCATGACTCCAACGCTAACCCTCACTCTATTAACGTAAGTATACACTGCAATTATTTGAAAGTCTTGCTATTTCTATAATTTCTAATAAGTTAAGATTAAAAAAATATTGAATTAGGCGACTCCTTAATATTTTCTTTTCGTAATATAAAATGTATATTATGTTAAAAGTGTTATCTATTGTTATATTATTACTTGAGACCTCCTCAATCATCATGATTGCTAAATATTTACTTAATTATAAAAAATATATATTTTCTTTCATAGGTGAACATTTTAATCATATTACTTATTTTAAAGAAATATATAAGATTTATGCAGGATTAACTCGGTATCAGGTATTGCATAAGAAAAACCTGAATGTAATTAATGCCATAACTAGGAGATGCTTCATATATAATTTGCATATTAATTAATATAGAAATAAAACAACTAGGTACTAGTAATAATTTACATAACTATGTTAATAATAATCTATGTTTTGTTTTGTTTAGGTCTTTTCCGGCGAAAGACCTAACCAATCAGCTGCTGAAGCCATTGATGACAGTGATATTATGTATTTTGGACTCATGGACCCACCAAGTGTCTGGTGCTGGGATACTGGAACCGAATTCTCCAGAGAGAACTTCCATCTAATTGCTGAAGATCGGGAAACGCTTCAATTTGCCAGTGGAATGAAAGTTGTAAATAACCTCAAAGGTGAACAAGAACTCTGGCTTCTTACTTCAAGTTTCCAAAGAGTAATGACTGGAACGTTAAGCTCTGATCGAGTCAATTTTAGAATACATGCAGAGAAAATTCCTATCTTACTTAAGAATTCACCTTGCAAAACATCACGAAACAATTTCGTCTATCATGCTGACCATTTTTCAGCCGAAGTGCCACATTTTATACATAAATATGGTTCTGCATCTTATCTGTAGAGACTGAATTTATGAAGAAGAATTTTGTATGGCCATATTTATTATTAATTGTTTATTTTAAGGTTTTATCCAAAATATATAATTTATTTAAGTGTATGTATTATTACTTACTTTTAATAAGGTTTTATTTAAAAAGAATAACAATGCAGCAGTATTTATAATGATAAAATTAGTAAAAGTTAAAGAATATTTTATAAATACCCACCAAAAATCACCAAAACTCCAAATTTTTAGTTCTAATCATCCTTGAAACCTTAATCCGGTTCCCCTTCAATTTGATTTTGGACTTCTTTATGAGTTCAAATAATTAATCTAACATTTTGTGAGGGTGGCCGTCTTATATTTAAATATCAAATAAACAGAAACACTCGTGTAGTCACCATAACTGGACTATCAAAACCGAGCAAAATATAAAATATAAAAAAAATGTATTTAACTTTAACTTTAGTATTACAAATTTAGTATTATACCGCTTGCTTAAGAATATCCGTATACATTTGAATTTTTCGCGAAATACTCAAATCAATATGCTTATCTTCCACACCAACGATGACACCTCCTATAATAGAAGGATCCACCTTTTCTGTCAATTGTATATTCTTTTTTCCCTTGACTAGCTTTTTTAAAGCATCAATTAAGGCTTTACGAGATGTATCATCAAGAGGTTTGGCCGTGATCACTTCACATAGAGCTTCGCTTCTGTGAGCCACCATCACAGCAAGAAACATTGTAATAATGCGTCTTAATAGTTTCAAACGACCATTTTCAGCGATGAGAACTAAAAAATTAATAGCTGCTGGTGGCATCCCTAAAACGAAAAGATCAAGTTTAAGATCAAGTTTAAGATCAAGAATATCTTTAATTAATTTTAAATTTATCTAGTACCTAATTATATATTAACTAGTGGACCCGAGCGCGGCTATGCCCACTTGAACTATACGAATATTTATTAAATATATTTATGATATTATTTTCGGTTTTCAATAGCGAGATGCGTTAAGCAACCTCATTTTGGGTGACGTTTTCTAACAACAAACTTTGCAAATCGTTGCTTAGCAACGGCGGTTGTTATAAACATGGCGGAATAAATTGCATGTCAAATTAATAAGTATTTTAATATACTGATTTATATCAAAAATATTACAAATATAAGAAAAAAAAGTATGCTATGTTCATCCCGAGACCCTCAAGTATCCCTATATGAGTAATTTATCACAATTAAATTAGCGGTTTGGCCCTGATTGCGTAAAAGACAAACAGACAGACAGACAGAGTTACTTTCGAATTTATAATATAGGTATGGAGGTATGGATAACAAGTTACTGATAGTATTTTTATAAAAGGCGATAACTAAAGCAGAGGATGAAAATATTTAATTAATATGCTGGTTATGTAAAAAATATATTTAAAGTAAAGTAAAGTAAAGTAAAGTAAAGTAAAGTATATTTATATATAATTACCACTTTTTTCTCCAACATCTTTCAGTAATTTAGCTTTTTCAGCTGAGGATACCATGCTTGTCTCTAGAAAATCAATTACTTTAGGCTTAATTAGTTGTTTTTGCAAACCACGCAAATGTTTCTCTACTTCGTCAATTTGTTTCATTTTAGAAGCAGCACTGTATAGTGCAGCAACGTATCGCCCTTCTATTCCTAAAGGAGCATCAATACGAGTCATTATTATTTGCATATTATTCATGAGATTGATATTTGATTAAATTAAATTAAACCACGCAGAGGGAAAATAGTGTTAATATACTCCGTTCTCCACTCTCCGCTGAATTTTTTGAGTCATTGCGTATTGAGTGGCAAAAGTCAACGCGGGGTTTTGCCTTGGTGCCAAAGCGATGATATGAAAATATTATTAAATAATAATTAATTCAATCGAGTGGGAATTGAACCTACAACTGTCACGTTACAGTCACACACTTGTGATATTTTATTTTTTTTATGTATATGAGATAACTTACCAAATACAGGGACAGGCGTATTAACAAGTTTAGCTGCAGTACACATTGCTCTTACGAAATTGCGTGACATTGCTATTAAAAACGACGAGCACGACGTTGAAAAGAAAATGTTAAAATAAAAACGAATTTCAAGATTAGTTACAAGTTAGGCACAAAATAATTTTTGATCTTATATATACTTAAATAGAGGTCTTTGTTTATAAATTATTATAATAATCTATGAATAGCATTTTAGTATTTGAAAAATAAGGTAAAATCGTATGTCTCTTAGCTATAGAATAACTCTATAGCCAACAAATGATATGTTTTAAGTCATTATTGATACAAATTTATTTAATTTAACAATAAATTACCACACAGTAAATACTCTTAAATAATAATGTACCTACCAATCGGAGAAAGAAAATCTAGATTATATCTATTGAATTTTAGTATTATTTCTTAGTGATACTGATTCTTTATAATAAAAAAGACATAGGTAAAACAAGGCTAGCGACATATGTCATATTAATATATAGATTATATTATTAAATTAGAAAAAAAAAACTGATTGTTGAAAGAAGGCCTAAAGGGAAAAAAAACTTAAACACGTTATTTGTTAAACGTTGTTATTTAAAATATGATGGAATTAATAATTTTACAAAATAGATATATTTCGATAATATGGTTATGTGTGACGGAACGGAGTAGTTTACCAGTCTCAGTCGTCGTCATAATATTTAGGAAATGTTTTAAAATAGAAACATTTTCTTTATTAAATTTATAATATTCTTATTTTTATAATATTCTTATATGTTATATCTTAAGATATTTTTATTTTAGCTTCACTATCCTTAACATTTCTAAACAAGAACATCATATTGGAATGCTTGATCGGTTTCTAACAATGCGCGCACGTACATTGCGAGAGAGCCCAAAGCCATTGCAGATGCTAGGGAGTTACAACTGCCTCCCTCAAATGAAGCTGCTTTCTTCAACCGGTATTCTTCCTGTAAATTATTTTTAAATATTTACAAATCACAAGACCATCAACCTTATTAAAATAAATAAAACCTATATACCGAATAAATTAGTATAGTATTAAGGATTATTACGCATTATGTTTAATTTATATTGATATATCAAAGTCACTAGCGTAGAAATAGCATTTAATAAATAACAGTAATATATTTCATCAAACTAAAAATTAAATATAAAAAATTAAAGTAATATATTTTGCATCTATTTATTTTCATTTATACACATTTTATCTGTTATATCTCATGATTGTCATGTTGAGTTCCACTACTCAATAATGTCTAAAACACTACTTAAGGTTCTCTCTCTTATTTATCCTGCTATGCAGAGAATATGCTATGCTAGATAACTATTTTAATAAGTTAATTAATATGTATATATACCTCTCTTTCTTTTGCTGGTGGAGATGTTGTCGGCCCAATAAATCCTGTAAGTCTCATAAACGGTTGTCGGTCATCGGCATAGCAACCCTTAGGCTCCTGCCACGATAATACTTTATTCATCCAACGTGGCTTAATAAATTCCCCGTAGCCTTGTGAAGCACAGTAAAACACTGAAAGATGAAAATATTTTATTTACTTTTGTACGTAGATATCTTCCTCATATTATAATCATGGGATAGAAAAGAATTTTTGGCAATGAATTTTCAAAAAAAAAATCTTCTTCAATTTCAACCGGATTCCTAAATCAGAATTTAACCAAAGTTCCATCAAACACCCTTGAAGATTATTCTTGAATAAATCTTGAAGTAACAAACATAAAAAATACAGTTGAATTGATAACTTCCTCCTTTTACAGAAGTTGGTTAAAAATATAAGAATAAGCAATTGGGTCACGCTTTAACACTACATATTTGTTTAGCTTACTTTGTTGCATAAACAGCGTCCTTGTACCAGCCGGGTGATCCCAAGCTTCTAACGATTTCGTTTCTTTATAAATCTGTATGCAAAGCTTATAAATGTTCGCCGACAGATCCACACCTTCCATACAATCGAATATACGGGCTAAAATCATAGCACGTAGCCGGCTCGTCTGTTGAAATGCAAGACCAGAGCCTTGCATCAGTTGTGCTTGACATTCTGGGGTCAGTTCACAGGAGCCGTCAGTCTGCGTGGTCTGCGTTTCCATTGCGGATATCAGTAGTTGCATCATGCACGCGTCTGTGTTACGAATGAAATTAAATGTTGGTACATTTTTTTTTTAAATACAGCTTCACGCTGTATCCCGCACACAGCTGGTGGACAGAGGGAAAGTGTTAAGACACTCCGTTTCTCATTTTCCGCCGAATTCTGGAGGCATTGCATGTTGTGTGTTGAGTTGCGGAACTAAATGCCCCAATTTGTTGGTGTGAATTTTTTTAACTACCTATTGAATTAATTTATGTCAAGGTGCTTTTCACCTTTTTCATAAAACAATCTTTGAACAACGCCCCATTGCGGTTAATTGTTAAACTATAAACTTCTTTCAGTGATTTAACCGTGTCAGGGCTCATAATACACCAGCATTCATTTTTTTTTTGTATCTATTCATTATAATTTCTTCGTTATCGTCATATCTATTTAATCGATTTGAAAAGACATTTAAAGTTACCTCACATGAGCTTATTAAAAATGTGATTTAAATAATTTTGAGGCCAATTGGGGCGCTGCGCTGGTGCACAAAATAATGTTTGACTGTAAACGCGACTGGTTGTGGGTTCGATCCCTGCGTAATGCTGTTTTCTTTATTACTTTATAATAAAAAAGGCATGTTATAAAGACAAATTGTAAATTATGTTATTTAACTGCACATAATTTTCGTAAGTTTTTTTTTATTTAAATTTTATATAAGAAATGTAAATGCAATATAAGCCCCACAATATATGTAATATTCTAATTTGTTTTAGGAAATAGACATGAAACCCCAAAATTACACTATTAGATAAATTACCTGCTGCCTTTCTAGAAGGCATTTTTGTTTTAGCTTCTTGCACATATTGCTCGAACTTGAAACGAAAGGGCTTCTGTGTACCCATCGTGCCGATTGTTAGTGGTTCAAGAAAAAGTGAATATACTTCCATATTCTCGAAAATGGCTTTTACAACTGTAATAAAATATGAAATATGTTTTTATTTAGTAGGTAGGTAAGTAGTAGGGAATAGTTTAGTGTTAAATCACTTCGTTTCCTATAAGATACTTGCCTAGCCTGCCTTCTCTAGGTTTCTGGAGGTGCTGCGTGTTGATAAACGGTACTCAACGCTGCGCTTGGCTTTACGTTGCCAGAGGGCGTAGAGGCCAGAGAAATATTTCATTTCCTAGAGTGGGAATCGAACCACAACCTGCCGGCCTCTATTATAGTAACTAATACACATTTAATTTGTTATTTTTATATTGAAGTGATAAGAATTAATAAAATAATAAAAATATGTCTAACCACTTTTTAAACTTCAATACACTTAAAAAACTTGTTAGTTTAACTATTTGTGAGAAAGTTTTACCGCAAATAGATATCTGAAGTAATTATCGAGAAACAAGAGCAAAAAATCTACTTCCCGCTATCTGTGTTCGTTAGTCATTATCGATATTGTAAGTTAATTAATTACATAATCACTTTAAGACGATTATATACAAATCAGATGCCCTTACAAAGATTTTTAAATCATTAATTCATATAACAAAATCTATTATTAAAACTACTAGTACTTTTTTAAAAACCAGTTACAAATTCCACATTAGGCACCTCTGTATAATTTTTATGAAATAAAAAAATTGTACATCTCAAATCTCAATCAAAAGAAATGCTTGGAAAAACCGGTTTTCCAACTAATCCGGTTGGAAAAACTATATTAGGTACTTAAAAAAATATGTATAAACGATATTATGTCAATTCAATCACTATTATTTCTTTTATATTGTTTGTTTTCTAAGCACTATTTACACAAAAAATATATTTTACACGGAAATATCTTTTTATAGTCCTATTACTCAGAAGGTCGGGGTCGGTATATCTATTTAAAGTACAGCACGAATAGATAGAAAATGAAAGTAGGTACGATTATTTGGTACCATATCACGTCGACAATCGTGGTACATATTGACCACAATTGTAAACTCAAGAAGTGCAATTGGCGTAAAAAAACAGGTGCCTTAGCTCCCCAACCTCATATGAAGTAAATTCATAATTTTTTTTTTTTTATAGAAGCAAAAGCTAGAAGGGATGTAACAATCAAAAGGTTAAAGGTGTAAAATAAATCAAAAAGGCATAGTTCAAATTGCGGCGTGGTGTTATTCAGCGGAAGGCGGAGAGTGGAGTGTCTTAACACTAGGCTCCCTCGACCTACCCTGCTATATGTGGGATACAGCGTTAAGCTGGAATAAAACATTTCCATTTAAAGTAAAAAAAACATTTCCTCATGTCAAGATTCCATATAAAAGACAGGAAGAAAACTGGATTGTGTACTTTTACTGGACTCTAAATTCAATTCACATTTCTTGTCTCTCCATATAACTATCACTTGTCTTATTCTAAGATATATTGGTTTAATTAATGTTGGTATAAAAATATTTTAATAAGCTTTATTTTAATTTTTACATTGTGTTTCTATTATAAAGCTTAGTACTTTCCAGTATTCTATTTCTATGTTGTATTGAAATACTGTAATTATTTACATATTTTTGGACGTATTTCTAAATAATTGTTTATTAAGAAAAAATCCAAAAATATACTAAGTGCTTATTTCGTCGTAAAGGGAGACTAGTGTTAAGAAACAGTATTCCCCATTTTTTGCTCAATTTTTGAGACAATATGTTGACAATATGGTTCCAATGTTCTACTTTGTAAAGCGAATGGGGAAATTACCAGATCTATCTAGATATCTAAGCAACATTTAAATAAATCTTATTTAAAATATAATTAAAATCATTATCGAGGTGAGGAATGTAATTAAGTACCTATTTATATTTATATCAAAGCAGAAACACTCATTTTAAATGTTATATATGTATATGTTTGCATAATTATTATGATGCCCATGTACGGCATTTTTATCTGAAATTTTGTGACATTAGTAGAAATTAAGCTAATTCGTAACATGTTCATAAATATTTTAAATATTTTTTTTGTTCCCTCTGCCTACCCTGCTGTGTGCGGGATACAGCGTGAAGCTGATTTTTTGTTTTAATGTATTTAAAAAAAAAGATTTCTATGTTAAGGATGCAACGTTTGAATCATCTCACAACTGCTAACAATCTCAATATGACGCCCAATTTCTCTTATTTTTTGAACGTACATAAATTAAGCAGAGATGTTGGTAGAGTTTAGATATCCAATTCCAAAAAAATCTTTTTGAAGTTGAAGATTATTATTTTTTGCATCACGCTGTATCCCGCATACAGCAGGGTAGGGAGAGAGAACTAAGTGTTAAGATACTGGAGGCATTGCGTGTTGTCTGGCGGATCTAAGCACCGTGCATAAACAAATAAACAAATTCTATTTCGTATTAAAATATTTTCAAGGGAAAAGCAGTAAGAATGTTCGGGTGAAATGCAATTTACTTTTTAAACTTAAATTGCTATGACGTATGTTTTGTCCTCTAAAGAACACTTAAATATTTAAGTGTTATGCAATTATCTTTTTAATTATTCTGATGATCCCTCCATACCAGTAAAATGTTATTCAATATACGCATGTAATGTAAATAAATAAATAAAATTAATGTAATTTATATTCTGTAGAAGTTTTTATATAGGTAAATCATGAAATCTATAAATATAATAAATCTATAGAAGCTGTCAATTCTCTACATAGAATATAAATTTAAAAAGTATTTTAAAAACCCATAGATCTTTTTTTCTTGACATAAAAAAAAACAAAAATTAGTTGTGAAACTTTAGGAGTCCAACTAAACTAAATTAGATAGAATTTAAAGAACCATCAAAATCGGTTCACCCATATAAAAGTTCTGAAGTAACAAATATAAAACAAATAATCAAATTGATAACCTCCTCCTCACAGAAGTCGGTTAAAAACTAAGAAGGTTGGTTTGTGCTGCCGATTTTTATTAATACATATATCTACCTAACTCTTAGGAATTGAAATGGTAGGTTTGAATGGTTATTAACAGAACCCAAACGAAGTTGTGGGCGGCAACTTGTATGTATATAAAGAAGATATTTAAAGCTCAAATTCAAGCATTATACTTTCAACTAAGGCTTATGCCTATGCCTAAAATATAGAGGCTATGTCCCAAAAATTTTAAATAGTAGAGTTAGTACTTACCATATTCATAATCTTTACTACGATATACTAATGTTTTGAAATCTGTGTTGTTCGAAATACGATCCATTCTTTTCGTAATGTTCAGCAAATTCTCCTTCAGTTTCGCTGGCACTGATTTGTCAAGCTCGTTTATAGTATATTCAAGTTGACCTAAAAATAATTTTACTATGTATCTTAAAAAAACAAATCAGCTTCACGCTGTGCTATCCCGCACACAGCAGGGTAGGCACAGCGAACCTCGTGCTACGACACTCCGTTCCCCACTTTCTGCCGAATTTTGGAGGCATTGCGTGTTGAGGAGCAGCAGAGCGAAGAAATGAAAATATAAACGTAAATAAATATTTCACTTCCTCGGGTGGGAATCGAACCCACAACCGTCGCGTTACATCCATATCCTTGTGCCTCTATGCCACGATGGCCTCCTTACGGCTATGTATCTTAAATAATACTTATATATTATTAATAGATAAAAAAATAATAAAACAGTGGGTTATCTCTAGATATTTTTATAGATGATTAAAAAATATCTTTACTGTCGACTCATGAATATATATTTAATATTTATTATTTATTTAGGGTTCCGTATCTCCACACAAAAAACTTAACCCTTATATGATCACTACATTGTCTGTCTATCCGTCCGCAAATCAAGCAAAAATTTATATCAAATATTTGAGACTTGGGTCTGTACCCCATAGAGAACAGAAAGAATAAAAATAAACTTCTAAGTCAATGCAATCAGAATATCGTTAAAAACATTGATTGCTCGTTTGATTGGTTATTACGCTTTGTTTTTACCGTATACTGTGAGAAATTTGCAACGTAATCAAAATAGATTACAGAGAGCATTTGGCATCAACCTAATATTATAAAATTTGAGCTTGGACTGTGAGAATTAATAAAAAATTTAATTAATTTAAAGTATTTTGTTTTATAAAAACAATTTTTAGTTGAATTCAAATCGTGTAGTTCAGGCGAAGCAATTCAAATATTACACTTCCTCGACTGGCAATCGAACCCACAATCTGTCGCGTTTCATTAACACTTTGTGTTCCTTTGTCAGGACTGACCTCAGCTATATTATATTCTTAATACAAATTTATACCTCTGGCCAAACCAAGCCCAATGTACCATTCTGGATCTTTGGACATCTTCTTTTCATAGTATCCTAATAACTTGTCAAGAGCGATCGTTATTCTGTATACTTTTGGCACGTTATATATAAAGTCTTGCGTATCGAAGTACGGGTAAATACAAAGAGAAACCGCTAAGCATGTTGTAAAAATAATAATTTTCAGAATCATTTTACGTTCTACAAAAAGGAAAGTGTTAACTTCACTAACCACACAGCAGTAGTTGATTGGTGTAAAAGCCTATAAACTTTCTATCGTGCACAGTAATTAGGCGCTACTAAACTAACGGGACCGAGACTTGGGAAATGGACTAGTTTATACTACGGGATATTCCTTTATTTGGACATTTGTTATTACGAATTTTATTTTATTTACACCAAGGTTGTGTGTGACGCGACGGTAGTGGATTCGATTCCCAGTCGGAAGAATGAACTATTATTTATTAATATTTCTTCGCTCTAGTAGTAAAACAAAAAGCCCGGCGTAGAGTTTCACCACTCGTTACGCAAGGCAGGCAGAGGGAACAGAGGCAAAGAGAAAATATATTCTTGAAGCTTATTTTTTATTTTATATTATTAAAGAATAGAGTTTTCTAAACATCTAATAGGTGTATAGACATGTTGGACTGTTCAGAGTGAAAATGTCACTATGACTTGTTATTTTTGCAATATTTAAGAAATCACATCTAAATTACACTATAAATTATTGATAATTAACAGAATAAAAGCAAAATAAAATATCAACTTGTTTACATTATAATATAATTGAGAAACCATTGACCTAAATATTCTTAAGACCTTTTTGAAAGACTTTACAAATTGAATTTAGGTATCATAATCACGAGAACACATTACCTCACAGAGTCGTGATGTTAATGATAATACTCACACCGCTCTACACGTTTCGCATTAGGAACGAAAGCGATTGCCCTAAAAAATTAACACTATTTTTATATTATTTTATTGAATATTATACTTAGGCCGTCGTTGCGAAGAGTCACAAGGGTGTCACTATAAATGCGACTGGTTATGGGTTCGATCTCCGAGAATTTAAATATTTAATTAAAATTTATATTTCCATATCTTCGCTCTGGCAACAAGGCAAAAACCCTGCGAAAAAATCGGCGGAATTTTACGAACGTAGTGTGTTAACACTAGGTTCCCTCTGCCTACCCTGTTAAGCGGGATACATCGTGAAGCTAATTCGTTTTTTTTAATTTAGAATATTCTTAAATATCCTTATCATCGTTGAAGTTAAGATGTGTAAATCAGTGTTATGTAAATTGTTGCGAAAGTTGCAACCGAAGGCCGTACTTAGTAGTCTTCTTACTAAAGTGATAGCGATGAACATTTAAACAAAGCTTATAATTATTTACGACCTTCTCTACAGTTTAACCGACTTCTTAAGAAAAGGAGGTCATCAATTCGACTGTTTTTTTTTGTTTTAAGTTTGTCATTAAATGTTTGTAATTATTTTTGAACAGTCACTATTCCTTTTATGTTACTTATACTTGGTACCTATTGTAACAATTTAAACTGCATCCCTTATACTATACAATGCTAGTCTAAACATTTTTAAATAAACACAAATTTATGGGTTTAAAATTTCTTTTTAATTTGGTTCAAGTTTATTCATGTTTTAAAATATAAAAAAATAACATAACAAAAACAAAATGTTAAAAAAACAACTTTACACTTAACAAAATAAGAAACTTAATTTATGAACAGGTTGACTCGTAGTAAAAAAGCGGACAAGCGCGAGGCGAGCTCGCCCACCGAGGGTTCCGTACAAAAGTTGGAGGTCTCGAGCTGTTTCTAAAATTAAAGCTTAGCTTAGCCAGAGCCCTTTCAGTTACTACCAAATTTTGCCCCCCTTTTAAGGCTATTATTTTTTAAAACTTAATCACCAATATGCTATATATTTTTATTTCAGATTTTTTCATGAGCTGTTACTAGGTACCTGTAGCTGCCAAATTTCATAATTCGAGGGCAACTGGTCGTTCCTCTGTCTGTCTGTCAAGATATCGAGTTGAAATCCAAACCAATAAAACAAAAATAATTAGGAACATTTTTTAATATAACATTGCGAAAGATAGTTGTTCTTGCCACTTTTCAAATCAAGATCCTTTAATATATAGCCTTAGGTCACGCTCGATCTATCCATAGGTAGTCCAAACGGCGAGTTGTTTACGAAAGGGTGACAGACAGCGTAACGATACCCGAGTCCGACTAGATTTTAACTTGCACTTAGATTGCACGGACGGTGCAGGCTTGCGCTTTGCGGTGCTTTTTTCGCTTAAAATAAAAATATAAAAAAATATATTAAATTAAAATGTTTGAAAGTGAAATAAAAAATAAAATATAATGGCTGTATCTCATCAGTGGTTTCTCCAGTGGTCGGCACCAGCTCCTTACTTTTCGGATATAAGTTCGGAGTTTAAAAAAGTGAGCCCTGATTGGAATGTTCTTGATAATAACAGGAAGTATATAAAACCTTATGAACATCCCACAGTAAATAATGGACGATTTAGATCACGAACACATGTGCCAAATTATAAAGAAACTAAATTCGAAAGGGAAAAACCTCATATAGACGGTATGTAAATATTTAATTTGTTTTGAAAACTGTGAATATTTAGTTTTTTTTAATATATTTGTTATCAGGAAATTTATTTAACATTATTAATTATAAATAATATTTTTTGTTTAATTTCGGGTATCAACATAGTTTATAAAAAGTGTATTGTTTACTGTAACGAATTACTGTTAGATAATTTGTCCAACCGTCAACTGAAAATCACTTTACTTTACTGTCTATTTAAGTTTTATTCTATTTATATATTTATACGTTCACGCTATACGTTTCTGTCTAATTTTCAAGACAATGCGTGTTAACAGGTGGAGCTTAACGCCGCGCTTTGGCCTTGATACCAAAGCGTAGAAATCAAAATATTAATAGATAATAATCATACCTCCAGTGGGAATCGAATCCACAACCGTCGCGTGACAGTCACGCGCTTGTGCCCTAACGTCACAACGGCCTTATGCTCTATTTAAATACTCTTATATTTAGGAAATAATCTTAAATCATTTTTTTTACTAAAAAAACATTTAAAAATAGCTTGTAAAACAAACGTTATATTCTATTTCTATTCGTACAGCTATAAAAACGAACAATCGAATTTCGTGAAGCAATATTATTCATGTTCATGGTCCATATGAACAGTATCTAAAGTATTGGTGCAACGAGGAATGGTGAAAGTTAAGGCTATTAAAACTATCGTTTAGCCACATGCGGAAATATCAAGAGGGCAGCTTTGATACCACAAACCTTCTGTACAGTTAATTTCTTCGAATGCTTACCAGTCAGTAATAGTACTTATTGTATAATAGATAAAACAACTAATTAAAAGATCTAGAGAATTTAATTATTTCGAGATGTTCGTGATTTTTAAATATTGTTTTTTTTGTGTAAATAGTTTGAAGGTACAGCGTGAGTGCAAAAGCTGCAGCATACACATGAAATATGTTATATAGAATGTATAAATAATATTTAAAATATATCTTTAATAATGATAAATCTCAAATTTACTGAAAGATAACCCAAAATAGTTATAATTTATTGAAAAAACAATTTCTCATACTTTCATTCTCTTGAGATAGCTGTGATATTATTAACTAATATAATATTTAATTTTATTGTTATTAAATACGATATGAATTTTTTTCTTACAATGAAATAGTGGTCTAATAAAAATATTATTCATTATTATATCACTAATTAATTATGCTACGAATTAAAATGTCGATTATTAAGTTTATGCAATTTTTATTATAATTATATAGAGCATGACTTGAACTTTCTTTAGAACAAATCGTTTACACTCTTTTGCGTGAAATAGGAAAAAAAAATCTTATACCGTAATCAAATTCAAATTTGACATCTTTGACAGTGACATCTTTGACAGTGACAAAAGAGCCGTTTGATCGACGTACAGTAAACTATTATAAACGTCAATGTCAAACACTTAAGTGTTTTTTTTAAATTATAGAACATGAGAATTTTTTTTTTTTTCTTTTCCATACAACGTGACATTGGCGAAAATATTTATTGATTCAAATAGAAAGAAATCAATCAATCAATCAATATTTTTTTCCCAATAAAAAATAAATTATTTAAAAGTTTAAAATAAAAATCTTAGAAAAACTTTTGTAAAAATAGAACTATTCTAATATAATTTATTATTACTATTAAATAATACTATAATACAGTATTAGTAGATACTGTACATATTATGCAATATTATCATAATGTTACACAACACGCAATGGTAGTTTTCTCTTATTGCGCTTTGTTTATATTTTATCTATAATAAATAAACGTAATTGACGTATACAGCTTTATAAATATATATAGTTGATGGCGGTTACCTCGTCTCGCTCTAGGAATTCTGATTAGGAAAAGTCAATTATTCGAACTATGTTAAATTAAGAATGAATCAAGAGAATGAAAGTGAAAATGTAAAGTACTAAACTAAACCTATTTTATGGCATAGTTGTATCATTGCTTTTTTGTGTTATCTTATATATGCACTTGATATCTTTATTCTCTTGTTTAACGTCGTATTTTACTCGTACAAGCTAGATGACAAAAACTTTCATAATTTAGTCGGAAGTGACCATGGTATCATGACCATATTGACCGCAATGCTTAAACAATCAAACGTACACTACGATGCGATGGCATTTTCTTTTAGCTTCACATAGCAGGGTACACAGAGAGAGCCTAGTGTTAAGACACTCTTTCCGCCGATTTTTTCCTCAACGCCGCGATTTACTTCATTATCAGAGCGAGAAAATGAAAATATTAAATATTTCATTTTCTCGAGTGGGAATAACCTGCCATTCACAGTCGCACACTTGTCGTGGCCTGTGGCGCGGGAGAGACTAAACACAACTGGTTGTGGATTTAATCCCCATTTGAGGAAAAGAAATATTTATGTAATATTGTTAATTATTACTTTAATTACAAAAAATGTAAGATCTGTTTAGGTGGTATAAAAGCAATTTATATTTTTTATCGAATGTTTTTAAAGAACTTAGATAAAAAGTAATTTCCTTGTGCCAACAATATATATTTTTAAAGCTATTCATTCTACAACTTCGTATTTGTTGATATGCGCATAGCAATAAACTTTTTGTGTTAAACGTTTAAATTGCTAAGATTTATTTCGATTACACCTTCTGTTTTTTTTTTTACTGAAAATATATTTAAACGATTTTATCATTTCAATCATTTATTACATTATATTTTTATTATATTATGCTTATTTATATTATGTTTTTATAAATCTGCTTTACGCTGTTTCCTGGACGCAGCAGGATATGCAAAGGGAACCTAGTGTTATTAGTGTTATTATTTTTTATTTAAATAATTATTTCCAGATCACACACGTATAGCTGGAGTAACATTATGGTTAACGATGCTTGGACTAACTCGGTCGCAGCCTACACCTGCAGATATTGAAACTCCACCGTTCAACACTTTATATAAATGGAAACATATCGACTTTGAGTTCCCATCCGAAAGACACAGGCGATATGCAATCTCTAATGGGTAACAAATTGCCTTCTTTTCTAATTTTTATTTAGTACTAACAACATGCGCGCGGCTTCGCCCGCTTGAATGACATATTTATTAATTTACTAATCTGGATTGGATACTAATAATAATTTTCATGTACAGACACCGATCCCTTACAAAAGCACTTACAAAATTAAATAATTTTGACGGCTGTTTTCTATGATTAACTACATATATAACACTATTTTTTTTTTTGTTTTTTTAGCAGATTTTTCCCATTTTTCGCCAAATTCCGCTGAATATTTTTTGTAAGAACTAAGTAAGAGTTTTGGCTTTAAGGAAGACGTTAAAATAGAGAAACTGTCATCAAGGCTCAATCTTTGTAGCGTGTAATTATACGACAGTACGCAATACGACTTTGTTTTAATCCTTTCGAGCATAATCTATGATAAACGACGTCCTATTAAAATTATTTGTATTGTCTCCTAAGCCGCATTTTAATAACAGTATATTATAAGTTTGTAACGTATAATAATCTCTACGGTATCGTGAGGCGGGAATCCAAAAGTATTTATTGTGCATATCGACTGTTAGATAGCTAGGTTATAAAAGGTAATAGCTATTTCAAAATGAAATCCGTCATAAAAAAATGAAAAAAAAAATGTCTTAAAAAAAACATTTGCTTTCCTAATAAATTTGTAATTTTAAATTTTGTAAGGTATATATTATAAAAAATATTTAAATATTTTATTCAAATCAAATATTCCATTATCACGCTAATTTTCCACGTTAAAAGACAACCAAATAACTGAGTTTTTTATTAACATTTATAATATGCATGGATGAATGTGCAATATCCAATATAAATGCGTATTTACTCAACTTTAAGTATTAAATTAGTTATTAAGTAAATACAGAATTCTCGTAATTGAAAGAAGAGTCTCTATATTATTTAATTTTTAATTACGTTAATAGACACAGATAAGGTTATTTATGAATTTATGAATTATATAAAATATTGGGTATCGTATATATCTTAAAAATATGTTATATATTTTATATTTTCAGAGATTATGTTCCAGCTAATGTTTTACCTTTGGGCTTGGAAATTTACGGTTCTCGGATATGGGTAACCATACCTAGCTGGCGTAAAGGAGTTCCAGCTACATTAGCTACTGTCTCTCGCTCAGGTGGAACTACGTCTCCTAAACTCAAACCTTATCCCGATTGGAATTTTCATAGAGGATTTAGTAAGTATAAATAAAAAATTACTTCATTTAAATAATTAAAAGTGATATGTTTTAACATAGACCCTATTTTCAGATAAGGGGAGTAATTGTACGGGATTAACCTCAGTTTTTCGACTGAACATCGACAATTGCGGAAGGCTTTGGGTATTGGACTCAGGCCAAATAGATTCTCAAGATAGTCCAAAGCAAATATGTCCACCGAGCATCATCGTTTTCGATTTACAAACTGATACTCCTATAGCTCGATATATTATTCCAGAGAAATATGTTCTACAAGATTCTCTATATTCTAATATAATTGTTGATACAAGAACAGAAGACTGTTCAGATTTACATGTATACATAGCTGACACGTGGCGTTTTGGTTTACTAGTTTTTAGGGAAAGCGATGAAAGCTTTTGGAGATTTTCTCATCATCTTTTTTATCCTGATCCACTTGCATCTAACTATACTTTACACGGACTAAATTTCCAATGGTCTGATGGTATATTTGGTCTTGCACTGTCACCATATGATAACTATAATGAAAGGATACTATATTTCCATTCGATGTCGAGTTACAGAGAGTTCTATGTAAAAACTTCTGTACTTCGAGATGAGTTTCGAGCAAATAATAGTGCAGCTGATTTCAAAATTTTAGGCGAAAGTCGAGGCTTGTTTGGTCAGTCCTCTGCATCAGCCATTGACCGACAAGGCGTGATGTTCTACGGCTTAGTAACAAGAGATAGTATAGGATGTTGGGACATTAGAAAACCATATCAAAGAAAGAATATAGGTCAAGTAGCAAAGGATCCAACAACATTAATTTTTCCGAACGATATCAAGATTGATCAAGAAAAACGTCAAAGCGTATGGGTGATATCGAACCGGCTACCAATGTTTCAAGCAGGACCTTTGGACCCTGAAGATTATAATTATAGGATTATGTACGCAGACACACAGGAAGCCGTGCGTGGAACAGTATGCGATCCAAAAATTCACTTAATTACGTCTGGACAAAATAATTATTTAAAACATTAAATTATCATCAAATTCTATTCTCAAAATAAAATATCTTTAAAAGATGTTAAAATTTTAAAACTAGTCGTAATCTATTCATAATTAGGATAGAAAACTAATATAAAATAGAAGAACTGTAAAGTTAACAGTAATATATATTCGTTGCCATGCTGCTGCTTGACTTAAATTTGTATCAAAAGTACGTCCATCGCTATTGCTTTCATAAAACTGTAGGTGCTATTCTTGTTCATGTTTTTTTTTGTTTTAGTTGTATATAAAAGAATAAATAAAACAATAAATATTACAAATATTTTTACTAAAACTTAATTATTCATTTAATATGCAATAAGGGATTATCTAACTTATATAATAATGATAAGTATTTCGTATGCCAACTTATATCTGTATTATTTTTCAGAACTTATATGTCTTTATATTTAATTTAAATCTTGTTTTATTATATTTTTATTTAACTTCTAGCTGTTTCCTATATATGGTAGGCCTACCCTAGTCTTAATAAGCTTCTGTTCCCAACTCTTCACGTCTGCCTACACGTCGCCTTAATTACCGGAGCGAGGAAATGAAAATGACAAATTAATACATTTTCAAATTATTTCTCAGTTTTTATTTAATCTTATTCTTAGATAGAATATACTGTTAAATTTTAATATATATTTTTTTAATTTTTACCCCCACAATGTGCGAAGATAAACCAGTTTCATATTGCTCTACATATAACTTTACATAATCAAGGCTCGTGCGTTTCGGTGGAGTCTCATTATATTTCCAAACATACAGACGAAAAGACGTCATATTATTAAATCAGTTAACAACCTGCACTCATGAAACAATCATCTTAGCAAGGTAAGGTCATGTCAACTATTAACTAACAAAGGATTCTAAATACTAAAGTTAGAATTATAATTTATTATAGAATTTTATAGTGCTGCTAACTTACTTTACTAGGTTTTAGATACTAAAAATAATATTAATGTAGCCATATTTATTTGTTTTGTTAATATATTTATTTAATCGGTAAATTATTTATCTATTATTACTGAAATATTATATCAGTTCTTATATTTTGTTATGCTTTTTTCATAATTAGTAAGAAGTGTGAATAAGTGTTAAATTTACAAAGAAGTGAATGAAAAATAGTTTATAATATAAACTATTCTTTACTTACTTTTTAATCTATTGGAAAGAATATAACAATAGTAACTAAATATCTTTAAAAGTAACAATTTCCTTATTTCTTGGTTCACCAAAAAAATCTGACATGATATGAATATGTTTTGGATTCCACGAACAAATTTTATTTCACGCCTATATCAAAAAAACAAATTAATGTATAAACGCAATGTTTAAATATCAAAGTTCAAGTTGATAGATAATTATTTGTAATTTATACTCTAATTTAAAAAGGGTGTGGTCGTGCAGCACTCGTGTATTACCTTGGTTTTTTTTTACAATTTCCTTTATGTTCACGCAATGATACTCGTTTCATTATTTTACATTAAAAAAGTATGTAGTAGCGAGTATGTTTGCAATATTTTTGCTTTTAATATTTTTTGAATAAATAAAAATACATGACATATTTTTGTTAAATTAATAAAATCCATCAAAATCCACGTATTTTGCATGTAGTGAAAAAAAATATAAAATTATTCTTCCAAGTGGTATTCGAATCGAATACATACAAATGTAGATCATTTGAATAAGATATATCTACTACTGTTTAAAAATATATATATATAAAAGGGAGAAAAGTAAAGTAAAATAATTTATTTATACAAAAAATATTTTATTAATTTTATTTAAAAAAAAACTTAAGCCCGAGACACTTAGTAAAATATCTACTTAATAGGTTTATAATTTGCTTCTTTAAGCATCATATCTTCCATATATAATTTAATGAGTTAATACTTTGATAGTTTCAACGTAACAAATTAGGCAACAGAACATTTTTCTTTGAATTTCTTCACAACATTTCTTCACAACATATTTTCAAACAACAGTCACTTTAAAACCATGTAATGCACACCAGATATTTTAAAATATAAATCAGGTTTATAAATTACGTATTCCATTCAAGCAAACTTAATCGTAGCGAAAATTAACGTGGTACGCCCACCACGTTTACATAATTTGAAAGTAGTTCCAATAAATAACTTAAATATTTTATTAATTATCTGTGTATAGTTTGCAGAAATTATATATTTTTTTATTTTTTGCATCATGTTGTATTCCACATACAGCAGGGTAGGCATAGGGAATTAAAATACTCCGTTCCCCATTTTCCCGGCAAATTCTGGGGGTATTGGGAGTTGAGTGCCGGGACTAAACCTCTACACCAGAGCGGAGAAATATTTCAGTTCCTCGAATAGGAATAGAACCCACAACCTGTCGCATTTACAGTAACGCGCTTGTGCCTCTTACATTTACATAAATACTTATGTTTCCAATTACAGATGTTACTAAGGCTAGTCTGCATAGCAGTGGCTTTGGCAACGAGCGACAGTTTTAACTCGTTTCCCCAAAGAAATGCTATAGAAACTTTGTATAGGTGGAAACAAATTGATTATGTCTTTCCTTCACCACAAAGCAGACGGCTCGCTATACAAAAAGGGTAAGCATATACAAAAAAATAATACCTTAAAAAAATTGTTCCTTATATGAATCAATTTTAACCGATAGCTTCCGTCGGTTTATAATTGCTCAATTAAATATTACATAAATTATAAACTAAAAATTAATTATATAGTATATTCGTCTACATTAATTAATTAGATATTACCTAATATTATATAATTTTCAATTTTAGAGAATTCAACCAGATCAACGTTATTCCGCTAGGAATAGAGAGATGGCAGGATCGTGTTTTTGTAAGCACCCCTCGATGGAAGAAAGGCGTCCCGGCTACCTTATCATCATTGCCAGTGGCGTCCCAAGAAGAATCTCCGTTATTGGCACCATATCCTAGTTGGGATTGGCATAATGGAGGTGAATATATTATTTTGCTGTTCTTTTATACTCTCTGTTATAAAGAATTATATAGGGGAATAGTTAAAATTGAGGCCAGTCGTGGCACAAAGGCACAGGTGTGTGACTGAAAACGCGACTGGTTGTGGATTTGAACCCCACTCAAGTAAAAGAAATATTTATTTAAATTCATGTTTTCATTTCTTGGTTATGGTGCTTATTCAGAGCGCGGCGTTGAGTTACGCCACTCAAAACGCAATGTCACTAAAGTTCGGCGGAAAATGGAGAACAGGGTGTATTAACACTAGGTTCCCTCTGTTTACCCAGCTGTGTGGGTAGTTCTCGCATAAATTGAGTCACATCGATCATTAATATATTAATTGTCAATGGTCATACATATTATGACCAGTATAAACCTGAATAATTACGAACAGTAGCTTGGCCTTGATGTTGTTATCTATATATATAAAAGGACTTGTCCTCACTGACTGAGGTAAGACGCGCGCACAGCCGTAACCGCTGATAGTAGAAACGTTAAATTTGGACGGAAGTTTACTTTCGTTATCTGGACATCCACTAAGAAGGGATTTTAAAAAATTTTAACCTTAAAGGGGTGAAATGGGGGTTCAAAGTTTGTATGGAAAAAAAATAAAATCGGCACCGATCTTTATAAAATTTGAAATTTAGATTTTTAAAAGTATTTAACTGAACACGTGTTTCATCGTTTTCTGGAATTCTCCCCATAAGGGTACAAATAAGGGGTTGAAAGTTTGTATGAAAAAATCTTTAAATCACCACTGATTGGCTCAGGCGAAGCTGCGCGCATCCGCTAGTAGTTAAATAAAATCAAAAGTCGATTTAATAGAAATTACTAGTATTTTTTATTAATAACAACCTTTTTGTAAAATATACATTATTTTTTTCTTTTTTTTATTGTATTATATTATTAGATACTTAGTAGGTACGAATGTGTTATCTGTACATAATATGAATTAGATAATATCATTATTATTCAAAATAATTGTGTCTGTCTGTCTAATAGTCTTCAATGCCACAAGTTGCATTATTACTTGTGGCATAGAAAAAAAATTTTAATTTTTTTAATTAAAAAAATAATAATTAATGGTAAGTCCATTTATGTTTAAATGAAGTTTAATATTATTTAATTCCGGAAAAATATGTGTGTACCACGAATTATGCATACGGATATATAATTATGTATATCAATAAAAAATAAAAAATAATATGATACCATTAAGCAATATTAGATTTCTGTTACCTAATATATTATATTATACTTTTTATATAATGCACGTAAATAAAATGTCGGTTTCTTTTTAATAAGGAAGTAAATTTATTTTAATATAATATGAAATATATGTTTTAATTTATAATTTATTCAACAGATAATTGTACGGGATTTACATCTATCTACAGAATGAGTATTGACGATTGCGGTGTCATGTGGGTGCTTGATTCGGGGCAGGTGGAAGCTTTTGAAACAGCTCGTCAGCTGTGCCCACCAACGCTTTTCGCTATCAGCCTTGCAACAGACACTGTCGTAGGCCGTTTTCCAATTCCCAGCGAGTACGTTCTACAAAATTCTCTAATCACTAATCTCGTAGTCGACTCACGGGACGCTCAATGCCGAGACCTGCACGTGTACATTGCTGATGCGTGGAGATTTGGATTGATTGTGTTTAGAGATTCTGACACATCCTTCTGGAGGTTTAATCATTATTCATTTTATCCAGAACCATTATTATCTAATTACACACTACACGGACTAAATTACCAATGGTCAGACGGTCTGTTTGGCATGTCTCTAGGTCAGTATCAGCTCGGAGATCGACCACTCTATTATCATTCCATGTCAAGTTCTTTGGAATTTGTGGTGAAAACTTCAGTTATCCGCGACCCTTCGCGCGTTAATAATGCCGTTGATGAATTTAAACTCCTCGGTGACAGCCGCGGTTTGAGAGGACAGGTATCCGCTGCTGCGATCGACCGCAATGGGGTCATGTTGTTTAATCTGATCTCCCAAGACAGTATCGGTTGCTGGGATACAAGAAAAGAATATAAACTTCACAATTTAAGAATTGTTGCGCAGAATAATGAAACACTCGTATTCCCTAATGACTTGCGAATTGACCATGAGGTACCTCAACTCGGATGGATAATAACAAACAGATTGCCTATGTATCAATTTAATTTGATTGACCCCAATGAGTATAATTACAGAGTTATGTTTATAGATCCTAATGCTGCTATAGAAGGTACAGTTTGTCAACCATTTGAAAATGATCATGGATATTATTTATAGTATTTTATTATCAAGAAGTAAATGAATCATTATGTTACAAAATAAAATAAATATATAATATGAATAGCTGTTTTATTACAAATCTCACTGAATCATATTATAGTATTTTTTTCACATTTTTTAATATTTCCTAGTAAATTTAGGTTGTTTGTTTGTAATTCCTTTTCATGATTTAGTTTGTTTATTTCGCTTCGAAATTTTAGTTTTATCTGCGCCCAATTCCCTGTTGTTGTTTTCAGTAGAAGGCAACTCAGAGCAAGCTGCACGTATTTTCATTCTGTTAATTATGCTTTCGACACTCTCTTCGGAATTATCTTTTAATGATTTTGGTTCTTTACTCTTAATATTCAAATTTTCTATTTCTGCATCTTTTTCAAATTTTGTTACATCTTCGTATGAGTGGATTAGATTTTTATTAGACGATTTTGACATTTCCTTATTACTGCTTCTTACGATATCTTTATTCTCGTCCAATAAGAAAACTGATTCAAACGAAACCTCCTTTGTCTCTACTGAATGCGCACTTTGGTTACTTTCAACTATAGCACTGCTTGCCATTGATTCATGTACGGGACTTAGTTGACCCACTAAACCAGATGGCTTTTTCATAAATATTTGTGGATAATCACGTAAATAGGATGCCATCCTTCCTTTACTACTTGCAACGAGTGGGGGAGTTTCTGATACTTCAGTTGTTATGCATTCTATTTTACTTGGTTCAGGTAGAGCACCGCGTGAAGGAGAATTTAAAAATCTTACAGCATCGACATTAGTCTCTTTTAACGAAACGCCTATTCTCAACAGCATCAATACAATCTGTTCTAAAATACGATCCGTATCACGAGGTACTGTGACCTCACTACCGAACCAGTCCTCATATCTATCTGTATCAGATATTGTTTTGGTAGAAACCATAGGCATCGTGTAAATATCCCCAACGGACTGGACGTCCTCGCTGCTTGAATGTGATGAACTTTTATACGTTTCATCTACTTTCATTATAGGTTTTGAACCGTTAACCGAGGTCTGTTCACAATAACTGCAAGTATAAACTAATATTAATAATAATCTTTCATTTCAATTCAAAAACTAAGGGTCTACTCTTTAGTTAAATTAATTTTACAGGCTGGCCATTAGCTTTTTCCGAACTTGGTCTTCACCCAGCAATGTTTTTGTCCGTCGTCTTCTTACAGCTAATTCCAGACCATAATCTAGATCTTGTGATGGTAATACTGCTGGGAACCTCTTGAAGCCAGATGCCACTTTCAAAAAGTGATAGTATCTATAAAGAAAACTGTGTCAAGCTATCACAAATGTTACTTTAAAAAGTCAAACTTATTAATTAATGTATAAATAGCATTATGCGTATTATATACGTAAATGGTTTTACGTCATCGTAAGAATCATAGTATACGATCATGTTTATTCCTACGTAAAATGTTAGTGATTCACGCATTATGATTGTGTAAGCTACAAGTTTGTTAACAGTTTATTTAGAACTAAAAGTTAATATTAAAATAGTTGTGAAAAATTCCTTTACATTTTCATTGTAATAGTTTATTTCTTCTATTTTTTCCTTCACGCTGTATGTAGAGGGAACCTAGGAACCTGGTGTTAAGATACTTCCGTTCCCCGCTTTCCATCGAATTCTGGAGGCAATATGTGTCCTCTCAACCAGAACGAGCATATAAAAATATTAAAGATTTCATTTCTGGGAGTGGGAATGGAACCCATAACCCGTCACGTTTACAGCCCCACGCTTTTGCCTCGGCATCACGAATGGCCTCAAGGCATATTTCTTTGGCATACAAAACTTGTGTTATTATCTAACCCAAAAATAAGCTTCCACATGTAAAAAGCCGGCATGATAGAGACCAATTTTATAATAACGAATTTAATGCATGGCGGTCGAGCCGGTCCCAATAATACACATGTTCCAAGTCCCAAAGCCAAGCTAGTGAGTTCACATAGTAAATTCCTAATAGCAGCTAGTAGGAGCCACGGCAACACTAGTGTAGGTCGTTCCTCCTATATAACAATAATAAATATTTTAGTTAAGCATCAAATATCATCGAATAGTGTTGGATTTCTTCTAATACATTATTGGTGGCGTAAAGGCACAAAGGTGTGACTGTAACGCGATGGTTATGGGTTCGATGTCCACTCGAGGAAATATTAACATTCATATTTTTATATGCTCATTCTGCTAGTGAGATAAAAAACGGCACTGAATTCCGCCATTCGACACACAATCCCTCCAGAATTCGGCAGAAGATGGGAAATGGAAGTATCTCAACACTAGGTTTTATCATTTACTAATATTTTCATAGAGCCCTGGCACCAAGGCAAAAGCTCGGCATTGAATTGTTTTTATTACTACAAGACTAATATCTGTAACAAACCAAGTCCTACCTAACGTATAGTACCTGACAAATAATATCTTAGATCAGCTTTAATTTCTCTCATTGCTGCCACATGTTGATATGATATGCTCTAATTCTTCGGAATGCTATCATAATAAAGGGATCGATAAACGACATACTATATAATAATAATATTACATAACATTAATAGTATTTATATATTATATATAATATTACATAACATAAATAGTATTTACAAATAATATTTCTGGAAAAGTTAGCGTCAAAGACTAACCAAAAACACTGGGTAAAGTAATACAATATATGCCGCCAAGTAGACGTACACTGTGAAACACTGCACTAGCATTAAACCACATATCATAGTTCTTACGAACCGTTGCACATGCAGCGATAGTTCTACTGGCATTTGCATTTGCCATACCTAAAAGATGAATAGTTAAAAAAACATTAAATCAATTTCACGTTCTATCGCGCGCGCTACAGAGTAGGTAGAGAGAGAGAGAGAGAGAGAGTGTTAAGAGTCTCAGTTCCCTATTTTCTGCCGAATTCTGGAGGCATTGCATGTTGAGTTGCGGAACTCAACACCGCGCTTTGCCTCGACACTAGAGCGAAGAAGTGAAAATATTAAATATTTCTTTTTAAGTGAGAATCGAAGCCACAACCTGTCGCGTTTCCAATTACAAGCTTGTGCCTCTGCTACTACAAATATCGATATTTCGAAAATAATATATCTATTTAGAAATCGATTAGTCCAAATGTCAATTCAATAATTTTAATAAAAATCCTAAATTAGTAGTAATATTAATTATAAATGTGAAAGTTTGTGAGGATGGTTGTTTTTGCTACTTTCACGCGAAAACTACCGAACGGATTTAAAATATACTTTTAAATTATATAGTTTATACATCAGAATAACACATAGGCTACAATTTATAAAAAGACTTTTATAATTCGCTATTTTATATTCGCTATAATAAATCAATAGGTTTAAGCGGGCGAAGCCACTTTTGGGCCGCTAGGTACGCATTCTGTCTGAGTAACTACAATGACGAATTAAAAAAATATCATAATTATGTTTACTAGGTTTTACCTGAGGCTCGGCGCCCGAGGTCTAATAAGAATAATTAAGAATCACGCATGACACACGACACGCTGACCGCAGGTACGGGGGCTAATTCGAAACGATTAATTTCATATAATCATAATAGGTTTATTATTAATAATTATAGGCATTTTTATTCAAATCGAAACAGTTCCTGACATTAGAGTGCTAAACATACATACAATCTCTACAGCTTTATATATATAGCATAACAATAGTATCTACAGTCTAGTATTATATAAGGTATATAAAGCACCTGTTTAAGATTAGCGTTTACTTTAAATAGGGTGGCATCAAATATTGTTCTCATAAGACCAAGTAGAGTCCACAGGCAGGCTTCAGATTGTATGGACAATCCTATATAAGATAGGATATTTATCATTGTATTTTGTGAGAACTAAAAAGGTATATTTTTATAATTTTTTTAGGTTTTTATGAACGATTTTAAAAACAAACATTTAATGTCAAAAGTGACATATTATATTTTTAAGCCGTCGCGTAGTAATATCTATGATTACGTAGAAAGTTTTGAAACAAATCTAATTATATTTTAATAAGTTTTTCCATAAATATTTTTTAGTGGTTATATTTTTTATTCTTTGTAATATAATTATATTTTTAAAGGAAATTCGTTAATCAGCACCTAGATCGGTGAACATGACAGTATTCCCACTGTTATATCCTTTTCTTAAAACAGCTTAAAATTATTTTTAGATCAATATTTTAACACAAATTATAAAGAAAATTCGAACTACATCTGTTATTATGTTAAGTAATTAGGTAAAAAATTTACTTCTATACAAGTAGGAATGTAGGTAACATAATATACGATACACATTTAATGTTCATTAATTCTTTCATTTAGTCATCAGGTCATCAAAACATCATTATTACGAACATTTCTCCAAATGCGATCTCATTACCTTATAAGGTAATCATATAAAAATTCCCAGTTGACATATGACTTTTAATTTGTTATCATCCATAGCATACAACAGGGTAGGCAGAGGGAACCTAGTGTTAAGATACTCCGTTCCTTACTTTCCACCGAATTCCGTTGCAATACGTGTTGAGTTGCGAAACTCAACACCGCGCTTTACCTCGACACCAGAGCGAAGAAATGAAAATATACATTTAAATAAATATTAATGTCTACAATAAAAAAATATAACAATAATGCCTTAAGTCCACAAAGCTGCGACAATATAATCGTCATAGTACGTCATTCTTGCGCTGGCTAAACTCGTCAGATGATCTCAGGCTGGCGAGAGTATCGCGCGGCTTCGTTCCCGACTTCGTGCCCTAATAATAATCGTGCCTTGAAACAGTGCCTTATTTACATTATTAATAGTAAATATTAGTAGAATACTGTGATAATAGTGCTAAAACGTGAACTTCGGTTTAAACATTCAGGTAATAATATCTATATTATTAATAGCAGTAGTTTAATCGTTGTTGTGATTATAAGAAAATGTGTATGTGGAAAGACCTTGATTTTGTTTTAGAATATATAATGTGGGTTACGTCCTTGCCTTGAGCGAGTCGCGGGTTATTTTAGTTTTCACAGTTCCTTTAATTATTTTAAGAATACTTTTAATAATAAAAATATTACATTTTTGTATTTATATATAAATATTCAGATTTAAACCTTCATATTTCTTCATGGTACTTTAGTTTGTATATTGTATTTTATATTTAATATGTGAAGACAAACAGCTCTATGTCGAGCGTCGAGTTCCTCGTAAACTGTCCTCGTAATTATATCAACAAATGATAAATGTATATGATAATTTTATTCTAGTAATACCTACATAATACGTATGTGTTTAATAAATATAGAAAATTTTACTTAACATAATTTGAATAATTATTGATAATAAAAGAGTCTAAAATTCAATTATAATTATTAAAAAATAATTATTAATTTGTATTCTCGTGTACTATCGCTCAGTTTTTAATATTGCAATTATTTAGAAATAATATATTATCTGTGAAAGAAATCTACTCCACATTTGATTTTATTATATCAATCAATTAAAAAGTACTAAAGGCATATTTTTAGAAAATTACCAAATAATAAAAAAACTGTCTCTATAAAGTAATAAAAAAAAGATATTAAACACTATTTAAAAACTCACTAAATAAATATTTTGTATACGTCTTTCACTAACGGTATTATCGATTTGTTATTAGATGAGCACAGCTATCAGAATTCGAGACAAAAATATTTTTTCGTGGGCCGACCCCATCACTATCGATGTGGGAGATCGGAATCGCCCACGTCATTGCCGTAACTGTTTACAAATTACTTGCCACAAATAAACAACCAGTGGTTAGTGGTTAGTGGTTACCACGACTATTGTAGCATCCGCAATTGATACTTAACTAAAAAGCTATTTGGAACCTTATTTACATAAATATTTCATATTTTTATACATTCAACTAATAGGTAGATAGAGGAAACCTGGGAACCTAGTGTTAAGACATTCCGTTCTTAATGAGACACGTTCTTAATGAGACACCACGATTCCCCACTTTACACCGATTATTTGAGGCATTTTTTGAGTGGCGGAATTGAACGCCGCATTCTTATAAAAACGCCAAAAGCATTTAAAGGTACTTAATTAATTCACAAATAATACTGAGTATTAGCTAAAAACTTCCGCTATTCATTACAGTATAATCTAGTTTTTTTGTTATTTTCTATGAAGTCATACCACTAGTTGCGAGTATATGGCGGTTCAAACGGTATCACATGTGGTATGGAATCCGACTTACATATACGTGAGAACATGTCTGTTTACGTCTGTCCATAGACGGCGTGTCCAGATAAGGATGTGCAAATATCACTAGCCGTTTATCCACGATATCCCTAGCTTTCTAATTTTCTACTTTCTATAGCGGTTACTGTCTTTGGATCATACAGCCAAAACGAAATACTTGGTATTTTATGTACCATTTTTATAGCACGTTAGGCAGAGGGAACCTAGGAACCTCCGTTCCCATTAAGCCAATTCGGTTCCCTATTATTAATTATTCCTCATATATTATTACTGAAACGCCGTTAGTAACAATATGATTCACGAATTTCGAAACTCTACTTGTTAATTTTTAGTACCCATACCAGATTGTTAGTGTTACCGCCCTTTGTTTTCTAATTGACGGACTCATTACTTAAATTAGAGTATCTCTAAAATGAATCAAAGACGTGTTGTTGTGATAGGAGAAAACTATAAAAGTTCTATTTGTCGGCCGTTGACCTTAAAATAACTTTTAGTATTATTACCAATAATAGAAACGATATTCATATTAAATAAGATAAGGCAAAATTAGAATATTCCACTCGTTACTGTTAAGGTCGAGGTCAGTCGACAAGAGCCCAAACATGTCATCCGACAAGTGATGGATTCGACTCCTAATCGAGGAAATAAAATATTTAATATTTTCATTTTCGTTCTGGTGTAGAGGCAAAGTGCGGTGATGCGGAGTGTCTTAACACTAGAGTCTCTGCCTACCCTAGCTATATTCGGGATACAACATGAAGCTAAAAAAACTTGTTGTTATTTCAGACTAAATTTTAAATTAAATTATATTTCATTACAAACAAAAAATATTACAAGCCTACTATAAATTGTGATATTCAGTACGTCTCTAAAAATAAACGATGTATCAATGAACCCGCATCCTGACCCTCAAATGTTGCTTCTCAAGGGACTTCTCAATTCTGGGCCTTTACATGACTCAGTGCCTTTAGGTATAGGATTACACACCGCAGTACTTCAGAATGATGTCATTATTTAAACCAAAATGTTCTGAACAGGTTATAAAATATTTAACAGACATTTTATATTGCTGTCGACTATTGTATATTAACACGTGTTCGACCAAAGCAATCTATACCTTTTTTCCTCTAATCGTAATGTCGTATATTTTAATTAGAAATTAAGCATTTTTATTAAGTTGTCTTGTTTATAAACAAGACAAATCTTATTAACTTTGTTCTCGGAAAATATTCCATCTTTGACTAACAAGAGAATATTTACATTTGCAAAACAAACTCATGCCACACCATACATGGACTACAGTTACGAACACGTGTGTGTTTACAAGAAAAAAGCCTTTGTCTAGAAAAATCGTTTTTTTTTACCTTATTATATATATCCCTCGTATATCCGAACCCAGTGTTAAGGCACTTCGTTCCCCACTTTCCACGTGTTGAGCGGTGGAACTTAACGCCGCGCTTATCGTATAATTACTGTCAACTACAAACTAAAAAAAATATTGAATATTAAAGAAACAAGACCCAAATATCCAGAATCAATTGGAAAATTAGCATTAATGGTTGCGGACCCAATTAAAGTAGGGACATACCGGAAAAAGGGGTTTAAGCATAATCGAACGTAACTAGTGGTTGGCCTTGTTCTCCAGTCAATGTAGATCCGAGGTCCACGACATACGAATGTACGTATATGGTTTTCGCGATACGGCAAGGCGGTGAGACTTTCAATGTCAACGCCTTACGTTATCTTGTTGAGGTGATGACGACAGACAGACATGCTAATGACTCAAATAATTGTATATAAAATACAATAAAATGGTAATATGTCATAGAATTATTCACAGAAATAATACTTGTATTAGCTATTTAAAATTAAAGGTAATGCTAAAATGTAGGTTTTTTTTTTCAATGATAATAGAGTAATGCCAAATCAATAATCACGATTTGTTTGTGAAAATAAAAATAGTTTGCTTTTATCGTGGAAAAATACGATTGATCTTCCACATTCAATCTCACCTTCCAAAGATACCTTAAATAAATGCTGAAAATGTAAATTATTTATCAGGCACTAACAAGATATCTGCATATAAAACAAATGTAAACTTTTGTTAGACATAAAAATACATGTTTTAATTGTAATTTAAATAAAAGTATTAAAAAAAATGTATAAAAAAATAAAAGTATTAATTTTTTCATGAACACATACCCACATGGTCTTGTCATATGATGTCACAGCTGCGGTCGCGCTGGCCTCGCGATTATGTCACACAAACAAAACAACAGAAAAACTTATAGGTATCACCTTTACTCGGAAACTTTACATGGTCAACTTCATATTAATTTAGATGTTATTAATTACATTAAATAATCATAATACAAGCGAATTTATTCTCAGTATTTTGCTTGCTTGCTTTTTTTTAGGGAGACCTAGGGGAACCTGGGACCTTAGTGTTAAGGCACTCCATTCCCATTAAGACAATTCGTTTTAAACTCTCCGCCGAATTCTGGAGGAATTACGTGTTGACATGCGGCACTCAACGCCGCAATTATTTTATTTGAAAAATTATAGTACATAGGTTAAAAATCAAGAAATTTTAGAGAATATTTTAAATTTTATAATGACTACACAAAAAAACCGTATACTGATAGTAGGGTATGAACAAGGCCAGTGTTAATGAATGACACGACGGACGGAAAGAGATATACTAAGAGAGAGATATATTGATTAAATAACCCATTTATCTCGCTTATATTACTACAATCCTAACTGACATAAAAAAACTAAATCCTAAGAATAACTGTACTAATAAACTTACCAAATAATAATTTAAATAGGTTAATGAAAGTCCTCTATGAAATGGTTTTATTTAGAACGTATTATAAATAAATTATTACTAAAATCATATATGTATGTTCGCTGTAAAGGGTTGATTGTATGTAAAGTCGATTTACCGACAATAATTTTTCATATAAGAGAAGATTATTATTTCGTTTCGTAAGAATCGTATTTGTTGGTTACTGAATTATATATATTTTTTTGTATAATTTCAATTATTGTCGATAAATTAACGTTAATTCATGTTTTAATTTACTTTACCTACATTAAACAAATTAATTACAAGTAAAGTTTTTATTAAATTACAAGTAACAATAAATGGATAGATGCGTCACAAGCGAATACTTCTCCGATCGTGTCTCTCTATCGTTTGTTCCCTCTCTCGCTTGCACGCTCGGCTCGGGCGGAACGTGACAATGAGTCATACTTTCTCGTGCGTGCAACCGACGTTCATCGTTATATAAGACGTTATCACGTCAACAAATATTATTATATTTAATTAGGTGACTGTAAGTAATATACACCCAAACCGAACATTTAGTACGACCGCAAGTAATCTTAATTTCTATGTGTAACGCGATACGTGTGAGACACAAAGAGATTACATGCACAGAATCTCTGAGAACTGGCTCTTAATACTGATCTTAATATTTATAAATTATAACTAAGTATTACATGGATAACTAAGAGGTTTCAGGCCAGTTGTAGTTCGATTCTCTCTCGAAGAAATGAATATTTAATATTTTCATTTTCTTCGCTCTGGTGTCGAGGCAGAGACATTTTATACGGAATTCTGGAGGCATTGTGTTTTGAGTGGCGTAACTCAACACCGCGCATTGCCTCGACACCAGAACGAAGAAATGAAAATATACATTTGAATAAAACAAATTAATATTCAAATAGCGGCTATTCAAGTTTTAATATCTTCCAATGGCAATGACATAATACTAAAATATTCGAGGAACCGTGCGTATGTATAACCTTCAAATCGGCTAACTTTAGGACGAACACACATCACTAGTATATTTTGCCAAGAGCTAAAAAAAGTATTTGTTATGATGCTGAGCGCGTGAAACAGCAATCTTCTTATATTTATTTACAATTTGAATAAATTTAAACATTTATAAGATGTAGTACTGTACCCAGATGGAAAACATTTACTTATTAATATTTTAATATTATTTTATAATTCAAATTTGAGGCCAGTCGTGGTGCAGCACAAGCGTGGATCTGCAGGGTGTGGGTTTGATTTCTTCGTTATAGTAGTATCCGCTACGCAACACGTTAGTAGTAGGTAATACCTTCAGAATTCAACGGAAAATTCGAGTAGCAGGCATAATACTGGATGAAGCAAATATAATATCAACAGTTTCAATTCAAATAATCTTAGCTATTCTATATTATATAGGCCATTTAGATCCTATCTAGATGACAGACCTCGTTGTTCTAAGTGGAATATAACAGGCGACACCTACTTACAAGACGCTCTCGTAATGGAAGACCAGTTTATCTCACTCGCTAGTTGATGGAGTACCAGCTACTGTGCACAATCATTACTAAGTCTAAATTGAACTCTTGTTATTCTAATAGCGTTTTAAGTTGTTATTGTATATGTTTCATAAGGTGTCATGGTTGGTATGGCAATGTATACTTATTTTTGTTTATAGATATTGTAGCAATCTTGGTGACGGATCACTATTTTTCTCTGCCAAATATCAGTTTATAAGAATTAAGCAGTGTATCCAAGTGCCAATCTATCTAAGATATCTCTAGTAAATATTAAACATTTAGGGGAACGGAGTGTTTTAACACCAGGCTCTGAACCCTGCTATACAGTGTAAGTTAAAAATAAATCTATAGCCAAATATTAATGTAAGCTATATATAGGCAAATTTAATATCTTATAACGTAATAGGAAACGCGAGCCTAGTACTATTATGGTTATCAAGTGTTACGCATTAATCCCACAAACAAAGGCACTCTATATTTGTAAGTATCTACATACATATACTCGTACGTAGGCCGCGCCCGAAATGGCACGCTCTAATTAAGTAAGCTTATATAGCTTATATATTAACAACTAGTGATTAGTTTGCGGCTTCGCCCGCTAATGTCACGGAAGAATTAGTAGTTTTATATTTTAGTACTTGAAAATAAAATAATGGTTATAGCCACAAGATCTGGGTGGGGGTGGGTGCATGAAGTCTGGCACGTGAGAACTCACAATGCAAATAAAGGAAAAAAAAATATAGGCAAACAGTCATTACAAACTTATATTTGTAGTTCATTTCAAACAAAATGAGTGCGTACGCCCGCAAAGTTAAGATAGTCAACTTTTATAAGTTAGGATTGTACCTAAAATTGGTACGAAACTCTCGCCAACGGAGGGCGATTCCGACTCGCACTTGACCATTTTTTTATTTTACGTATAATTCATTACATATTTGAATTTCAAATGCATACGTGTTATATTATACATTTATTAAAACAAGGAGTCGTTAACTGATTGTAAACTTGCTCATGCATGTAGGTATTATGTTGAAACAACGATAATTACAAGCCACATACCATACATATTTTATTTTTATTGTTCGGAAGAGTGAACCCATTTTTTATTTTCAAATATACATTTTATTAAAAGCCACTGGTTTTAATACTTTAAGAAGAAGATATAAACAGAACTCTATTATAAAATTCTCTAAACAGAACTCGATATACTATTTATTGCAGCGTTAAAGCCACTCAACACGCAAAACCTCCAGAATTTGGCGGAAAGTGGGAAGCGGAGAGCCTTATCACTAACTCCTTCTACCTACCCTGCTACAAGCGTGAAAAAAAATATTTATATAATTTCTATAACAAATATATCAAATTACTGAACAAAATTGTGTTTGACTGAAATAAATCAAAAACATGGAATGGAAAGCCCAAGGTTACCTAATGGGTTGTAAAAGGTTAGGCGCGGCAAAAGCGATTCTATAGCTTGATATTTGCAGAAAGTTATCTGCAACCAGGTCAGGTCAATGTCAGGACGGCTATCGGGCCACCGGGGACAAACCCTGATTGTTATTTCCTTCCTTCTCGGTTTACTTTCAATATATTATAGTGTTTTAAAGAAATTTTCTAAATATTTATTTTTTGTAATCTCGATTATGTTTTTTAAAGTTTTAAATAAACATACATAATATTGTTTAAATTAAAAAAAAAACAGCTTCATAAGCTAGGCCTAGTACGGCGCCTGTATACCTACTTTCTGAAAATTGCATGTTGGGATTGCGTATTGTATAAATAGTTAGACTAAATTAGAAAAATATTTAAACTGTGGCAGTAACCACAATGTCTTAAAAAAACATAAATAACTGCACACTATCATTATAGGTTTCAATACAATTCAAAGGGATTTAGGTCGATTTATTTTCAAATATGAGTTGCTATCTCTTGTAAATCAATTTCTCGTTCAAGTTTATTGAACAGCAATTATAGAAAATACATTAAAATTTCCCAACAACAACACTTACTACGAGTAATGATAATGGTGGTACCATTTCTTCCCGAATTAGATGCATTAGCTAACGTCTATTCTGTTTAGCCTCTTAGTCTATTGGTTTTTTTAGCTTCACGCAAAAACCTGGTAACCTGGGAACGTAGTGTTAATACACTCCGTTCCTATTAAGACTGTTTAATCTAGTTTTTGTAATAAATTAGACTAAGTAATCTAATATGTTATATACAATATATATTTTTAAGTATATAGTGTACATATTACATACATCGTAAGCAAAAGCCATTAAAATTCTACGTAGGTGTACATTAAGTTTCTCTTAATGTCATAGTAATAAAAAGTGTTTTTTTGTTGCGAAAGAAATCGTTATTATATAATCAAACCTTGTATTTAGCAATCAACTATTAAATGACAAGATTATAATCTAATATATTTTAATAATAAAGCTTGAATCCACCAAATTCTATTTTCTCTCGTGTCCGGGGTGATCTGTCTCATTATTCTCGTCATACTTTAATTAGGTCAATATGCCGTCCAATAACAAATTAAACCTATAATGTATATAAGCTGAAAATATCTACTCTACGTTGATATCGTCGCGCCTGTTTTAGAAAACAGTATGTCGAAACCACCACCAGCTAGACACTGGCGCCAACATTATTTTCTCTTTTTAGCAAATTTAGTATGTTCACACGTGATGACGTTCTCGATGAGGCCAGTCTTTACACAGGTTATTGTAGGTGACAGGTTGTGAGTTCGATTCCCACTCGAGGAAATAAAATATTTAATATTTTCATTTATTTCTTTGGTGAGGTGTCCAGGCAAAGCTCGCCGTTGAGTTCCACCATTCAATTCGCTTATTAAAGCTTTAATTAAATAATTAATTTATATTCTCTTTTTTCTCAGAAACCATGAGTCGGTGATTAAAGAAACGACTGTCTAAAATATTTATGAGGAATAAATAATAAGAGAGAAAAATGAAGAGGTTACAAAAGTGTTGTTGCTTGGCCTCCACGCGGACTGGCACTATCATAACCGCAATTCTTGGTATAATACTGTCGATAGTTACAATAATAACAGTTTGGGTGATAGACAGACACTATGTCTCCTTCAGGACGTTCATCTTCGCTGAGGATTTCGATAAGAAGCTTTCGGATATGGAGAGTGAGTATATATTATATATAACTATTCTACAGTTATATGCCGCGCGCAGGAGAGTAGGCAGAGGGAACCTAATGTTAAGACACTTCATTCTCCATTTTTCGCAGAATTCTAGAGGCATTGCGTGTGGCGTAACTCAACGCCGTGCAATGCTTCAACCAGAACGAAAAAGTGAAAATATTAAGCATTTCATTTTATCGAGTGGGAATCGAACACAAGACCTATTGCGTTTACAGTATGTACATATTCATAAAGGTTCCCTACAACTCCCTCCCATAAACCCTAAGCACTATAATAACATTAATTATATTTTTCAGTGGAATATATACAAATGTATATTTTCTTTTCAGTTCCTAGGATAATAGTGACGGTCAATTTGTGTTTTACTATATTAATATGTTTACTTCTCATCGTTGCCGTTTTGAAGGTAGGTGGTATATCTAAATACATATTTTTTTACTTTTCTATTATAAGCTCTTTCAAATATTTTTTATTTAAAAAACATTTAATTTTTCATTAATGCTTACCAGACGTCGTTCTCGGTAAGTTAAATTTAATATTTCGTTTTTTTAAATATTTTTAAACATTTTGTGAATAATACTACTAGTAGTGAAGTCAATATGTAATAAAGAGATTATATTACTTTTTCTTAATGTGAACGGAGTGTTTTTAAACTAGGTCCCCAGGTTCCGTCTGTGTACGCTGTTATATGCGGGATAAGGCGTGAAGATTAAAAAAAAGTTTATTAATTGTCTTCCGATTGACCTACAATTCTAAAATTGAAGAAAATCCGTCTCGTACTTGACTAGTTTTTATATACATTGTGTTTATAATGACTGTAAAAAATACAAATTATATTATGTTTACAGAGACGCTCGTGGCTGATGCTGCCTTGGGTGGTGCTTGGAATAGTTCTCGCCATTGGACTGTTGATAAGCATACTGCACACCTCCATCACATATTACCTAGATGATAAAATAAAGGACCATAATATCCTGGCCACTTGCGTCCTTATTGGGGGTTTAATTTATTTGTGTAAGTTCCATTTTTATTTCCATATTAATATGAGATGAATGTAAAATTAGGTACCTTAGAATAGGTATAAAACATACCTAGTTCCAATTTAGGAAAATTATTGACTAAATTCACAAAGTGAAATGAAATAAGTTTTAATAAAACACTCTTTAGAAAACATATAAAAATTTGAATATAGCAAGATTTTATAAATTATGAATGAATAATATTCAAAAAAAACATAATTAAAAAAATTAGGCCAAGAAAGTTTAATAAAGTAAGACTAAGGTATTATATATACCTACGTAGGTATCTCACTTTATTGCTTAAGCTGCTTTAAAGATATCTTTGTGTTTAACCACAATGATTCTTTAAACTGTAATTGAGTTTCCTTTCTGACTCACCCGACCTTTATTTATTTTGAATTAAATCGTAGAGTTAATCGTCATTGTTGAGTTGAGTAATTCATTCATAGAAAATAAATTTAAATTATACGCGAGAAGCAAAAATATACATTTACTAGGATTGTTTAGAAAAATACTAGAATGGAGTTCGCGTTTAGAAAAATAAAAATTATGAAATTTGGAAGACGAGAATTCCACTTTATTTGCATATAACTGCTGTATAAAGTTAAGGTAGCGTTGCCTGTACTCTATTCTGAGAGCCGTATAGGCATAAGACTTACAGGTGCAGAACGTTCCCACCCTAGAAAAGATTGGTAAAAAACTTTCCCCGAAAAACTTTAAAAAAACAACATTTACATAAACAAAATCTGTTCAAAGGTAAAGTCCACCTGCCTGCAGTTGATTTTTAAACTTCAATAGCATTTTAATACGAATAAATTATAGAGCACAGTTATTGCAAACATTTTACATTAAAATGTTACGTTTCGTTATCGGTAATATAAAGAATATTTAAAATTGTTATGTTACTATGAAATTACGAATACCAGTTTATATATAAATACTAGCGGCCCGCTCGCGGTTTCACCCACGTGAACTATGTTATTATTAATTTCTGTCTCCATGACTACGTCCTAGCGACGTCTATGCAAAATTTGAGACTCCTAGCATTTGTAGTAACGAAGTTTCATACAAACTTTCGACCCCAAAAACAACCCCTTAGAAGTCGAATATTACAAATTCCCGTCTTAGCGAGCACCTACGTCCTATAAGTAACTCCTATGCAAAATTTGAGATTCCTAGCACATGTAGTTTCTGAGATTTCGTGATGAGTGAGTGACCTTTCGATTTTATATATATAGATGTATTAGGGCGCCAAAAATATTTATAAGGAAACACATTCAGCCGAGATAATGGAGCGTAGGTTGAAAGATAATAGGCGTAAAATTAAATTTGGTTGATCTCATGGTATGCCAATTATTCTTAAATAGATTTCTGTCGGCGTGAACTCTATAGTTCAAATGACAACGGAACACAAAGACAAGTGGAAATTCATACTAATATTATAAATGTGAATGTAAGTCTGGTTGTTACGCTTTCACGCCAGAACTACTCAACGGATTATCATGAAACATATTCTTACATATTCTTAAAGGTATTAGAAAGGACGTAGGATGTTATTTATTTTAAAAATATTATTATAATTTGGTTATAATATAAAAATGAATTTAAATGAGTTAGGCCACGTTTGCATCTAGTAATTAATAAAAATATTGATATTGCTCGCACTATGCATACTAGGACTTATGGCTAGAAGCGTTTGATTGTTTCGCTATTAGCAGTTATTTACATAAAAAACACAATGTTTCTCTTTTTAATGACTTGATATGGTGTCTTTTTTATTAGTATAAAAAATATATAAAATATTGTATTTTTACAGGTATATATGTCTACTTATGGGTAGTTGTGTTTAGTCACTACCTCGATGTGCGTGACGAAGAAGAACGAGGCCGGTACAGAAAAGCTCCATACAAACGATAATTATAAAAATTAGTTCTTATTTTAATAGATACAAATATAAAGTGCCTTACGTAATTGTCAATAAAATAATACTCTAATATAAAATGAATCTTTATTCAATTACATAATGTGGAAAGCGATTATAAATTTTTTAGAGCATTAAATCGATTCCGATTTACGATTTTTATAATAATAATTTATACTTCCCTGTTAATGAAGTAAGTCATTATATGTTGATTTATTATTGTACATTAGATAATATATTATTAATTTAGTAATATTAATAAGTTAATAATTAAAAAGCAACTTTTTTTAATAAAATAATTTAATGAATGTTCGTGAGTGTTCATAACTGTTTTTATTTGTTGGATATTGTAAATTAAACCATACGAAAGAGTGGAAGCAATCTGAACAAAAAATATTAAAAACCAATAAAAATTAACAAAATATGTTAAGTACAAACTATTTAAAGAATTAATAAATAAAATAACAAATCGTATATAGATATTTTTGTATGGAATATTTCGATTATTTTAACTTCTAAGTAGTCTATAAAGAAATATAATTGAATAAAACAAATATGTCATTGAAGTTAAAATAATTTATACGACTTTATTTTTTAAATAAATGAATTGCAGATAGATTTAAATTTAATGTTTACTTTATTTTCAATATTATTTATTCCAACGCAACATTTCCAATATTTTGAAGTAGAACTAGTTAAAAGTTCAATTATATACCAAAAATCAATTAGTTTTGTATTAAACAGTAGTTAAAAAAATATTGAAAAATTCAAAAACTGAATAGGTTTTAGTATAAGTTACCACACTCTGTTTAGGTAAACACGTGTATTATATTAAAATATAATAACTTATTTTAATAAAATACTATTTAGTTCGTCGTCGTACTATTTAGTATGTCTCATGTAAAGCATTTTACAAAATAAATCATATTGTTTTACGTAATTGGTTTGTACAGCGTTTTATTGTTTGTCATTGTCTCATTTTCCATATTATCCTGCAAATTGATCACGTAGACAATTCCTTAGTGATTTCATAATTAAATCCCAACTTCATGATTTTTTTATAATTTTAAAAAATATTTTCTAATAAATTTTTCTTTTTTTTGTCAATTGTTACTTTTTTTCGTCATTCTATGACCTACATCCTTAATTATAGTTCTAATACGCTTTAATTTAACTTCATTATTTAAATTAAACAGAATCTATTCATATAGAGCCGTCGTAGTGGCGTAGTAATTAAATGCCTGATCGAATACAATATTTGTAGGTTCAAATTCAATTGCAAAAATATTTGATTGTTTAATATTCACTTTTCTTCATTCTGGTTCTGGTCTCCTCCTTCAATACGCAATGCCACCAGAATTCGGCGGAAACTGGAGAACATTTGTACACTTATGTCTTAATGGGAACTCAATTATATTAGCACTAGGTTCCCAGGATCCATCTGCGTACCGTTCTATGTGCAGGAAATAGCGTGAAGCTAAAAAAATATATTTGAAGTTACAAAAAAAATTTAAAATTCTAATTTTACGTAGATATAGTTATAAGTTTACTAAGAATGCTTTTAAACATTTTATAAAAAAAACACATTTAAATATCGTTTGAGGCCGTCGTGGCGCAGCGGCAGAGTGGTTGTGGGTTCGATCCCCACTCGAGGAAGTGAAATATTTATTTACGTTTATATTTTCATTTCTTCGCTCTGTTGTCGAGGCGAAGCGCGGCGTTGAGTTCTGCCACTTAACACGCAATGCCTCCAGAATTCGGCAGAAAGTGGTGAACGGAGTGTTAACACTAGGTTCCCTTTGCCTACCCTGCTGTGTGCGGGATACAGCGTGAAGCTGATTTAATTTAAATATCGATTATATAAGGAGAATGTGAAAAATAAAATAACTATGATCTCTGTATCAGCGCAGTAGATAGCGGCTTACTCAAGACAATACTTATTATCTTATTCAATGTGCTATCGTATTTGTTATTATAACCTTGTGGAAACATAAAATCTTGTTTTATATTTATATAAATTGTTACATAATTTAACAGAGTTCTTATAAGTATAAACTTATTTTGTGTTGTAATTTTTGTAATTTTTATTAAAAATAACTAATAAATAGGTAAGTTACACCAATATGAAGTAATTAATTATGTTATAATATAATTTAACAAATGAATGAGTTGTATTCTATAACTCGAGATAATGGTGGATGCTGTAATTCTACTTAAATATTTTTATTTAAAACTAATCATAGTTGTTAAATAGTAGAATAAAATATTAATTTTCTATAATGAAAATACTTTAATATAATTACTACTAATAATTTGTATAAACTTTTATTCGTCTTCAGCGCCAAAAATTTATGATGGAGATCTCGTTTAAAGGAAAACGTGTGCTAGTGACAGGCGCCGGACAGGGTAAGTAATTTATCATTATTTATTTATTTGTTATATAATATTTTACTTGGAAAAATAAAAACAAAGACGTGTTTTAGGAATCGGTAGAGGAATTTGCATAGAATTATGGCGGGCCGGGGCTAAGGTGGTTGCAATTTCCAGAACTAAATCCCATTTGGATAGCCTGAAAAACGAATATCCATCTATTGATATTGTAGAATTAGATGTTGGTGATTGGGATAAAACTAGAAAGGTCGTTGAAAGTCTTGGACACTTCGACGCACTCGTAAATAATGCAGCTCTAGCGATATGTGAACCTTTCCTAGAATGTTCACCAGACGCTTTTGACAAGTAATTTCTTTAAAAATATATTTTACTTCTTAGTTTTACTTTTTAGTTACTTATTTTATAATTAAATATGTTTTTAATCTAATTAAATAACGTTACAATTGCGCTTCTCAAGATTTTTATAAATTACGTAGGATCTACTTTCAAGCAGTTTCATGCTTTTTCTTGCAAATAGTGGAAGATAGATTCGAATGTTAAAACAAAACTTAGTGTTTTAAAACTCGACTCTTCCACCAGTTACCCACTTTCTGGCCATTTTTTTTAACATTCTGAATACACTCAATAATTTTTTATATATTTATTTTAGCATTTTTAATATAAATGTAAAAGCGGCAATAAACATAAGCCAAATCGTTGCTAGAAAAATGATAGACAGCAAAACTTCTGGCGCAATAGTTAATGTCTCTTCTCAAGCATCTAAGGTAAGGGCAATATATTTTACAGGATAAATTAATTTAATAATATTATTATAAACAAAACAATTAATTATATTAAACGAATTTGGGTAATTAAAATGTTTTTTTATAGGCGGCCCTAAAAGATCATACTATTTATAGTGGATCTAAAGCTGCGCTAGATGCTGTAACTCGTGCAATGGCTCTGGAGCTAGGACCTTATGGTATCAGAGTAAACGCTGTTAATCCTACAGTAATTATGACAGCTATGGGTAAAATTGGCTGGTCAGACCCTGAAAAAGCTAATACTATGCTTTCAAAAATTCCCCTTGGAAGGTACCTACATTTGTTAATTATTTTATTTCAGTATACATGTAATTAAGCGAATAATTTATGTACCATGTTCGGTTACAGGTTCGGTGAAGTTTCGGAGGTCACAGATGTTGTTCTTTATCTTTTAAGCGATAAAGCAAGTCTTATTAATGGCGTTGAACTTCCTATTGATGGGGGATTCTTGGCCTGCTGAGAATACTATACGTTTACAATAAATAATATCATTCAACTATAATATTTTATTTTTCATTACTTGCATATTACTAAAATTCGATAAACGTATAAAGCAATACATAATAGTCATACATGTTGTGCCCATGTGTGTCCTTACTAAAATAATCTAAAAATATATTAACATTTAAGTTCGATTTATTAATCAACTTTAAGACATTTAACACAATTAATTTATTTTTTAAGTCAACGTCGAAGTTATAAACTATTATGATCATGACTCGTGTACCCGAAATGCACATAAGTACCTGTTTAAAATTCAAAATTTTGTTTATTTTGACGTAAGTGTTTAATTTAAAAACCTGCGTACTTTACTAATTTATTCTCTTAAAACAGTTGGTCATGTTAAAGTGCTTTCATGTGCATAAATCATATAATTTAAAAGAAAACTTCAAATTAAACTATGGAAATTTCATTTAAAGGAAAACGTATACTAGTGACCGGCGCCGGACAAGGTCAGTTAAAACACTTTTAAAATATTTAAAGCGTATTTTTTTATAAACTTCTTTTGATATTTGACTCCAAATCAATAGCACTATGGATTATTTTATATTTACTTCTACTTTGCATTCGTAGGTATAGGAAGAGGTATAGCTATAGAACTATGGCGAGCTGGAGCCAATATTGTTGCTTTGTCTCGTACAAGGAGCCATTTAGAACAATTACAGACTGAATATCCATCAATTGATATTGTTGACATAGACGTTGCTGACTGGGATAAAACGAGACATATCATTGAATCTTTAGGACATTTTGATGCACTTGTAAACAACGCAGCTGTTGTTGTACGCGAATCATTTCTTAATTGCTCTCTAGATAATTTTGATAAGTATGTTGTTCTTCATGTATTTTAAGTTGCTTTATTTTTGTTTTAAGTGTTGCCTAAAGAAATAATGTTGAGCTATGTTATTCCAGAACATTTAATATTAATGTAAAAGCTGTTTTAAACATAAGCCAAATAGTTGCTAAGAAAATGATTGAAAACAAAACTGCTGGTGCCATAGTTAACATATCCTCACAAGCCTCTAAGGTACATATATTTATTATCTAACTACCACAGAAATAAGTACTATTCAATATGTAGTAAAATATTATATACCATTATTTTTATTTTTAGGCTGCCTTAAAAGATCATGCCATTTACAGTGCCTCAAAAGCTGCATTAGATGCTGTAACTCGTGCAATGGCTCTGGAACTAGGACCTTATGGTATTAGAGTAAATGCTGTTAATCCTACAGTAATTACGACGGCTAGGGGTAAAATTGGGTGGTCATCAGACTCTGAAAAAGCTAATATTATGCTATCAAAAATTCCACTAAGAAGGTGTCTATGTTTTTTTTTATATAATTTTGTCAACAACTAATAAGTTGCAATATTTTAAATATTAAGTATATGTTCTGTTACAGATTTGGTGAAGTTTCGGAGGTCACAGATGTTGTTCTCTATCTTTTGAGTGATAAAGCAAGCCTTATTAATGGTGTTGAGCTTCCCATAGATGGAGGTTTCTTGGCATGTTAAGAATACGAAGCTTACAATATACAGGATGGAATTGTCAGCACCACTTTAAATGAAACCACAATTTTAACTACTCTATATAAAGCCTAATGTAATTCGGAAAAAAATAATACCCAAAAATGAAAAAGTTTTTTTTTCAAACAAAATAAATAATAAAATTATCCTTTTAAAATAAAACGTCATTTGTAAAGTATAATATAGACACGCACACACTTACCTGTCAAAGCGGCAACATCACACACTTATGTGTGCGTCACACAAAATACAGGTATGGATAAAAATCGTGAAATGAAAAAAAAATCCTACGTCCAAACTGTTGAGGTACCTTAATTATTTTTTAGTTCTGAGTTTAAAATATTTTACCCTATATGCAGTTTCAGTAAAAGTAGCGCTGCCTCTTCCATCCTGTATAATATAATTCTATTTTTGTATTTAATCTCACTATTACATAGTAATAGAAAATATACAAATATAACATATATTAATATTTATATTATTTTTAATTTAATGAACGTTTATAGTATGATACTTAACAAATATTTGTTGCATTTATAGTTTTTTTAAAATATAAATAAAACTTATACAAGTATGTAATACTATGTGCGTACAGTACATGTTAATAGATACAGTTCAGCTGGTTATATTCATGTATAAACCTCCTTTAACTATTGATATTAAAAAAATATTATTTATTTAAAAAAAAACTATCTTTAACGTTTCCGCTTGTTTACTCTTTGACCCCACTTTAAAACGATTCATTTATTCTCTATATTTTATGTCAAAGTCATAAGCTGTCATGAAGTTTACAACTGTCAATTTGTAAATCCAGTGCGATATATAAATTTTGTTTATTTTGACGTCATTAATTTAATAAGCTGTGTATTTTGCAAATTTATATTTCTGAAACAGTTGGTGTAGTTAAATTGCTATTACATGCATATTTATAAGAATTAAAACGATATCTATTAGCAAAACAAACTATGGAAATTTCATTTAAGGGAAAACGAATCCTTGTCACCGGTGCCGGACAAGGTTGGTTAAAATTAGTTCAAAGTGTTTTTTGTAAAACGCTTTTGTTATTTAACTTGAAATCAATAACATTATGGCTTGTTTGTTTTATTGATATTTACTTAACGCATTCGTAGGTATAGGAAGAGGTATAGCTGTAGAACTATGGCGAGCTGGAGCCAATATTGTTGCCTTGTCTCGTACAAGGAGCCATTTAGAACAATTACAGAGTGAATATCCATCAATTGATATTGTTGACATAGACGTTGCTGACTGGGATAAAACACGAAATATAATTGAATCTTTAGGACATTTTGATGCACTTGTGAACAATGCAGCTGTTGCTGTATGTGAACCTTTCCTTAATTGTTCTCCAGACAATTTTGACAAGTATGATATTCTTCATATTTTTTAATTTTTTAAAGTGCTACTTAAACATATAATCTAAAATGAATATTATTCCAGAATGTTTGATGTAAATGTAAAAGCTGTTTTAAACATAAGCCAAGTAGTTGCTAAGAAAATGATTGAAAACAAAACACCTGGTGCCATAGTAAACATATCTTCACAAGCATCTAAGGTATATCCAATTTCTATCTACTACATAAATGAGTTTAATGTTCTGTTACTGTAATCATAATTATCTAGTACTCTTATTTTTAGGCTGCCTTAAAAGATCATGCCATATATAGTGCCTCAAAAGCTGCATTAGATGCTATAACTCGAGCTATGGCTTTAGAATTGGGCCCATTTGGTATAAGAGTAAATGCTGTTAACCCAACTGTGATCATGACTCCAATGTCCCAAGTCGGTTGGTCTGATCCTGAGAGAAGTGCTGAAATGAAAGCAAAGATACCACTTGGGAGGTAAATATGACAAAATAGTTATTTACTACATTTTGCATTTCCTTACTTCTTCACCAATAAAATAAATGTTTTATAATAATATTGCTACACAAACAAATCTACAACCATGCAGTATTTGGTATTTATTGAAATATAATACTATTGATATTGATTTATTGTAGTAAACTAACTGATTTCTATAGCAATATTATATCTTACAGGTTTGGTGAAGTATCAGAAGTGGTTAATACTGTTGTGTTCTTGCTAAGCGAAAAATCAAGCATGATCAATGGAGTTGAACTTCCAATTGACGGTGGCTTCCTTGCTACATAAATATACCAAATCAATCAAAATAATGACCTCCAAATGTTCCTTTTTAAACTTTTTATTCATGTATTGCCTTATAGATCTGTTATAATTAATTTGTTTTAAAAAAAATATTTAGGTACCAAAGAATGAAATGTTGCCTTTTTATATCCTATAATTATAAGTACTACCAATAGTAGAACTACCAATAAAAGATAGCAACCAATCTCAAATAAATTTTATCAGTTATGAAATGCCTTCATTACCCATTAATAATCTAATTGTTAACTAAGAATTTAAATACAAGTATTTAAATATTCTTGATATTATTGTTAACACAAAAAAAACGCTAAATAAGAAAATTCAACATTATTTAATATATAGGATACTCATCTTCTAACATGTAACTTGCTTTTATGCTTAGACCTATTATGCTTGAAATGCATATAATATTTCGTTTTGTAATAAATATAATTGTTTGTAAATTACGAGTTTTATTTAAATTAAAATACAAAATTCTTATTCGATATTATTATTTCTTTATAGCGATAAAACAGGAAGCTGAGTTCAAGGCTGAGCAAAACACAAACAGTAAACATCTCAAATGCGTAATAACTGCGACAAATTTTATTTTTAATAAGAGAAATATTCAATACTTTTCTTCATAAACTTTTACATTATACGAATATTACGTAACTATTAGTTATAAAGCCAGTCGTAGCGCAGGGGCACAAGTGTGTGACTGTACACGCAACAGATGAGGGTTCGATTCCCACTAAGTGGGAGTAAACTGTTTTAGCACTAGGCTCCTGTCTACCCTACTGGTTGCTACTTGCGGGATACATACAGCGTGATGTTTTTTGTATTTTTTTATTTGTTATATATTATATATTTTTATTGGATGAAAAGTAACAAATATATATATATATATATATTTATAAATATATGAAATAACAAATTATAAGGTAGCAATTAATCATATTTTAAAATTGCTTAAGCTCTTTTTAAGTTTTTGGAGTAGATAAGATGCTGTTGCTAACAGAAATAAGTTAAATTTAAAAATTTTAACAATGACTGAACATCCATTACGTGTCAAAATGTTATTTAAACACACTATAACGTACTATGGATCATAAAAACATAAGCATTATCATTTTTATTGCAAGTAGGTATATTATGACGACCATATTAGGGGTCGCTGATAGCGATACGTGTGTTTGTGAAGGAAAGATTACACATATTAAAATAATAGATTCATTTGTTTCTCCTATACCGTTGAAATGGACAAATATTTCGAAGGAAAAAGAATTTTAGTTACAGGAGGATGCCAAGGTAATTTATTTTGTTAGTAATTGCTACGAATACTTAGTTGAACAAATAAATATTTAAAACCTATTTTATATATAATGACGCGTATATAATACGTGGCGCAGGAACACAAGCGTGTGTCTATAACGCGACGGTCGTGGGTTCGATTGCTGCTCGGGAGAATTGATTATTATTTATTAATATTACCATTTCTTAGCTCTGGCGCCAAGGCAATAACACGGCGTTAAGATTCGCCACTCAAGACGCAATGTCTCGAAAAATTCGACGGAAAGTGGGGAACGAAGTGCCTTCCTACCCTGCCTCTGCTTACCTTGTTATAAGCGGAATACAGCGTGAAGTTGATTTATTTATTTTATATTTATAGGTATCGGTAAAGGAACAGTTTTAGAATTGTGGCGCTGTGGAGCAAATGTTGTCGCCTTGTCCAATCAGAAGGAAAATCTGAATAAACTTAAAAATGAGTATCCCTCTATCGAAATAGCTTGCGTAGACCTATGCGATTGGAAAGAAACTCATAAAATTGTGGACTCTCTGGGCGCTTTTGACGGCTTAGTTAATTGTGCGGGATTTATAAACAATCAACCATTTCTAGAATGCTCACCCGAGGCGTTTGAAGCGTAAGAAAACCAAATCAAAATCTATACAATCAAATTTATAATGCTCGAACTATACACTTATTATAAATTAAATAATTTCAGGACAATGAACGTAAACGTAAAAGCTATTCTCAACGTTAGCCAAGTAGTGGCGAAGAAAATGATAGCTAAAAATATTAAGGGATCTATTGTTAACATATCATCGCAAACTTCAAAGGTACGTATAGTACGGCCGATAAGTTGTGGCCGCCTTGAAGTTAGCTGTAGATGGCTACGAAAATTATTTCTTCCAAAGTGAACATAACCCAACTTCAGGGCAACGACTTATTGATAGTACTGTAACACCAATACATATTTTGTATGAATGCACTGGTTCATTATTAAAATACTAATCTTATATGTACTTAATTAGGCAGCCATAAAGGACCATGTCGCGTACGCCTCATCTAAAGGCGCTGTCGACTCGATGACACGAGTCATGGCGTTAGAGCTGGGCCAGTATGGAATAAGGGTTAACGCAATCAATCCTACCGTTATTTTAACAGAATTGGGAAGGCGAGCTTGGGCTGATCCAGAAAAATCTAAAAATATGCTCTCAAAAATTCCATTAGGGAGGTAAGTATTGACTAGAGCTCAAAATCTTAGGTATTGTTTTACAATATATAAAGTAAAATATTGAAATATATCTAATTTCAGATTTGGTGAAGTACAAGAAGCAGTAAATGCCATAGTGTTTCTCTTAAGTGATAAATCAAGCATGATTACTGGTGTCCAACTACCTGTGGATGGTGGTTTCCTTGCTACATAAATATTAAATATAAAAAATAAACACAACAACATACAAGTTTTATTTTATTCAGTTTATTGTGCCAAAGGAATCGAATACATACTGGACGTAGAAAACAATGCAAGCATAATATTTTTTTATGTAATAAAAGCATATTAATATGCTAAGCTAAACAGGGGTCAGCACATATAGATTGCATAAAGAAACACGATCACATAATGTAGAACATAATATCGTCGAAATACAAGATCTATAATTTCACATATTAGTATTAATATACTCAAAATGGAGGGAACACACACATCCCCTTTGCTTAAATTTAGAATTTATTAAAATCCATTAAAAGCATTCATTTCCTAATTCCCTTATCCTACGCATACTGCTGACACTGACGATCAGCTACAGAAAATATGGAGGCAATCGAGATATTAAAGAATAGCCAAAAATTATACGAATTTAACACTACAACAGTTACGTTATTATTATATTCTTTTACCTAGGATATTGTAAAAAACAGTGTACCTGACTTAACTAAGTACCTTACTACGTAGACAGTGTTACAATTATTATATACAAAATTAAGTCGATAGTCTTTCGTCGGTCAGAGCGTCCGTGGCACTGGCGCGTAGTGTCGCGTCACTCACATTCACTATCACTACAAACCAGCACAACTCCACCTCGGAGAGTTCGCGCAGCACAATCTTAAACCCACTGCGGGTTAATCTTAACCTGTCTAACATAAACATGTCCTATTAGTAAAACAATATCATTAAAATATATTTGGGTATTAATAACATACTAACATTCCAATATTACCAAAAGCTCATACTAAAATATGCCAACACTTAGTAAATCCGCTGTCGACTATGAAGCATACATATGACGTGACGATGTTATTATGACGTGAATCAATTCAATCCGTATTCAAGTAAAGTCAGTAAGAAATGCTAAAAATACTGTTGACTAAACTTACTGTTATGAAAAGGTAACACAGGTCTACAACACAAAAAATCTGTATGTTTGAAGAACTTTAACTCATTCTCGTGTAACTCAATGTGCCGAAAACCAAAATAAAACTAGTAAGTGTAACAGTCTAGGACGTCTAAATTTTTCACAAAATTCCAATTCAAACTTAACTTGTCAGTTAGCCCTTTTTGTAATTATGATTTTAACATTATCATTTTTTTTATTTTATGGAACAATTTGTTTTCGATAAATTCTTTCAATACGTAAGTAAGAAAAGAAAGAAAGTAGTCAGTTATTTCTTAGCTTCATATTATTATGAAAGATATCCTAGCAACCGATACAGCAATGGTGCATGCTTCTGCTTAAGTAAAAAAAAGCATGACATGTCTTGCTATTTTAACTTAAGCAAAACAGACTACTACGGTAAAACATAGTAATTGTTTTTAATACCACATAAACAATCTAGATGAGTTGAAATTATCAAAGCTTCAAAAAAAAAATGTTTTTTCTTCACCTGTGTACAACAGCGACACAACAGTACGGCGGACAAAACTAACTAACTTTGAAGTTTCCACCACACTATGAACTCTTCGATGCGCTAGATTTCACACAAATCACTATATAATGCGGATTTTTATATCTAAAAACTTACATAATATCTTATCAATGGAACTTATTCCATTTATCAATCCTTTAACAAAATGTTAACTTTAATTATAATATTTACATAAAATTGAACCTAATTCTCAGTCATATTAGAGATGGATGGTTAATTCCGATTATATTTATCTGCACACATCCAATCTACGAGGTTTGCTAATTTTGATTAATTATACATAATATACAATAATGTCGTTTTTGCAATTAACCTTCTCATATTTTTTTTACATTTTTAAAGTGTTATTCTACACTTAGGAAAGACAAATATGTTTTAAAAAACCTAAAAATTTCGCTACATTCAAAATTTTTATGTTTTCTAAAAAGTATTTAACCTCTTCGTTATAATGGCATGGATAAATTTTACATAAGTTATTATAGTTGATAAAAAATTAATGTATTTTATATTATACATAATATAATTAGTTTATATAAAAAAACCTCAGCAAGTGTGAAAGTAGTACTATAGTATTTATCCATGTGACACAGCATAGAAAATAGTCTTGTTAAACAATTCGATAGATTAGGAAATATACAGTCATTATACAACATTTATCTTTTATATTTATTAAAAATTATCGCTCATACAATGTATTCTTAAAAGATATCTTCCCGTAATATTTTAACATTTTGATTGATTTTTAACATTATATTATACAATTCTATAAAGTTGGCAAAATTTAAAGTAAATGACTAACTAATGTCTTAATTTATATGAATTGTAAATAATTATAGGCAAAACTACTATGATAAGTGTACTGGTGAATTTTAGGTTTAAATTTACAATGTTTACTTTTCCTGAATTCTAATATAACCTTTTTAATTATATGATAGCTAAATTAAAAGATAATTAAAATAATCTAACAATTGATTTATTAATTACAGAGTAATGTGTGGGGCAGCTATGCTTGCATGCAAACATAAAAATCTCTAAGTCAAGTTTAAAAACTAAAAAAAAATAAAAGCTTAATAATGCACATATAGTGTTCAAAAAACAAAATAAATGATATTGGCCCACCAGCCAACATAGTCAATTCATTATGAAGTATAAACATTACCGTCCATGAGGTTACCTATTCAAATATTGTAAACAAATCAATGTGTTTTTTTTTATACAACAATAGCAGTACATTTGTACCACGCAATGTGACTGATATAAAATAATCATCTTATTCATATAACACAGCTTACTAATTAAAATACAAAATTGAAAGATTTTGGTAAATTACATGAGATCAAAGTTATTTAGACAACATGGACAGGTTTGCATTTATATATAGGAATGATCATATGTTGCCAGAACACCCCATTGAACAATGTTATTGTCTTCCACTAAAAGTGATTTTTCATTTTCTATTCTGTATTCAAATATGACAGAACTATGACAGAAATATAGAAGTGACAGACTGTTTTTGGAGTCAACTTACCTAATTAAAACTATGGCAGTGGCTGGACGTGTCAAACTGATGTATGCGTGAATGCATTTCAATTTAGGCAAATGATAAAGTTAATTAAAAAAAATCATAAAAAATAATATGGAAGACAATCGATTTTGAAGAAAACAAGATCATATTGCACATTAGCTCCCACAAGTATAATTAAAAAAAATAAAGATAGTATAGAGTTATCAATCAGTATGGTCAAAAATAGTTATTTAGTTCTAATCGCATGTAGACATAAAGCGATCGTATCTGTAACAATATAAGTGAATACTACAATTCAACCAATGTGATATATTGAACGTATCAAATCATTCTGGAGTCCAATTTTATTCAAGTAAATGCATCGAATATGGTCACTCTCGGCCGGTATTTGACTCCACTATGAACAAATTAACACGCGCTGCTCTCGTCCTAAACACGTCCCTTACATCTAAATATAACTGAGCATAAAGTACAATAGACGTACGGGTAGGCCTAACAACTATCTAATTAACGAGTGGACTCACGGGCCGGCACTCGTGTATTCGGCTAAAAATAATTTACAATATCGTATATATCGACTTAAGAGTGCAAACCTGCTAAATCCGTGTTGTTTATGTACTAGTAGATTTTAATATCATTGGAAAATATAAATAAAATACTAAAATTGACCGTTATTTTATTTCAAATAGTAAGTAAAGAAATCGTAAAAACTTTCTGATAATATACTCATAGTTTTTTATTCTGAGAATTTCATAGTCTAATAGCAGGTTTACACTCAAAGCCGCCGACGACATATGAATGCTCTTATTATTCTTATTATATATTAGCACTCTCGCGCGTCGGGTGTCAGTGCGGCTGCGGCGTCGGCCTCCGCTCGGGGCGGTGGTGGCGGTGTCGGCGCGGGTGGCGAGAACGGCGCGGGGGCGAGCGGCCTCACCGCCACTCCGATATGGCCGCCACGGTCGTGCTCGGCTGGCCCGCGGCGCCGGCGGCAGCTGTACAATGAATAATATTCATTTTAATATACAACATATACGTACTAAAAAGATTTATAAACACAATGTAATGTAAATATTATGATTATTCATTTATTATTTATTTATATGAAAAGAAAAACCTGTCAACTGCTACCCTACCTACTATATCTATAGACATCTAACATTTCAAATTAACCTTATTTAAGCCACTTCACACATTTAAATATTAAAAACGACATATTTTAAAAATATACGATATCATATATGGAATGTATTGATATGAAAAAACTATGAAATAATGAGAATAGTAATACTAATGAATCTTTTAATTTTAATTTTATTATGAAATGTATACTGTTATTTTTTTTTATTTTTTTTATTGGATTATATTATTATAGTGCTTTGCCCCCAATAGAATATTTCGATACTAATATTAATCACATTTCGTTGCCATTTCGAATCTAAGTTATCTAAAACCGGACCAGCGCAATAACGATATGACCTGCATACATTGTAAACACGAACGACGAACAGTCACTGTATATTGTGAAATTAACACATATTTTTAAATGTATGTAAATACTGACTGTTTTCTTGTTCCTGGTTTTGGTCGTGACGTCTTAAGGTGCGGTCGTTAGTTGGATTCACGTAGACGCGAGGAAATCCTATGAAAGAATAGTTACAATTCAATGTTGTTAAATGCTAGGACATTATAATAAACGTGTCAAGGTCGTTTGGATATACGCAGGCAAATAATGTATGAAATGCTAAATATATTAATAACCATAAACCGTAAAATTCATAGGAGTTAGTCAGTTGCCAGGGTTTCTTGTTAGATATAATGAATGTGACATGGAAAGTGTAAAAGTACTATATTATGAAAGATAGAAATTTGATGACGTTGGAAATTGTAAGAACCCAACCACCCTAACGGTCTCAGGTTTACTATTAAAAAAACTAAACATTACATGTACATAAAACTACAAACCTAATTATTAAAAAATAAACTTAACTTGCCCTAAACTTATATTAAAATTATGCTTATTGGCTTACATTTAATTCCTACAGTACAGTTTAGCAGTTGGAGAACAACAACAAAAAACGTTAATAATCATAAAATACAATATATTTAATTAAATAAAAAAAAAACAAACAAACATAAAACTTAAATATATAAAACTTATTTTAAAGACATACCAAATTTGAGCATATTCCAATCATAGACAAAGTCGTATGTGAAGCCTTGTCTGTGGAAGAGAGCGCGGAACAGTTGACGCAAGTGGCCGTAGTCGGGCCTCTCCTCGAAACGCAGTCGCCGGCAGTACTTGAGGTACAGCTGGAACTCGATCGGGTGGTTCTGAAATTGTTTATTTATAAGTCTTTAGAAATATACTAATAATGTTGTATAAAAAACCTAAAAATTAAATAAAATCAGCTTCACGCTTTTCGTTTCGAGAGAGAATTCGTTTTCAGACACTCCGCTTTCGCACTTCCCGCCGAATTGTGGAGGCATTGTGTGCTGAGTGGCGGAACTCAACGCCGCCGCGCTTTGCCTCGATACCAGAACGATGAAATGGAAATATAAATTTAAATAAATATTTTATATCCTCGAGTGGGGTCGAACCCATTACCACCCATCGCGTTTACACTCACACTTTGTGCCCCTGCGTCACGACAGCCTCGAACACTATTTTTTTTAACTTGATATATTTTTGAGTATATTAATATTATTAAAGAATCTTAGCAATCAAACAAACTTACAAACTCTTCCGCTTCATTATATTAGTATAGATATAGATTTACGCTGTATCTCGCAAATAACAAGGTAGGCAGAGTGAATCTGGAAAACTAGTGTTAAGACACTTCCATTCCCCATTTACTATAGTGTGTAGGTATAATTAAATTTCATGATTCCACTTCCAAAATTTAAAATATCAGTAAAAAAAATTCTGACAAGTAAAGCGTATAACACTGTTCAAGAATACTTAGAGGACAAACATGTATGGAATTAATGTCTATTGAATGTAATGCAGGATAGCTGCCAACTAATGTAATAGATTGTGATTGTACCATTGATTTTGAAAAGAGCAACTGTTGAGTTTCTTGCCGGCTCTTCTCAGCAGAACTGCCTTCCGAACCAGTGGTAGCTTTTTATTCATATGTTCATTCGACGATTCAAAAGTGCTTATAATAAATTTATTTCAATAAAGAATATTTTGAATTTGAATTTGATTTTCACCTCAATCAATTACTCAATTCATTACCAGAGTGAAGAAATTGATTTCCCCCAGAGGGATTAAAATCCATAAACATCATATCTCCAATCAAACCCTGTACCGAAATAGCCTTGAAACATACTACATATTTTCCTCATCATTCTACAATTCTACATTAAATCATTCTACATATTTTCCTTTTCAGAGGCCATCATGCTACAGAGGTACAAAAGAGCTACTGTAAACACAATGGCTATGGGTTCAATTCCCACTCAGACCCCTGAGTGAAATATTTAATATTTTCCTCGCTTTCCCTCACGAGATAAAGCAGGGTTGAAAAAAATAAAAAATATTAATAATAACTAGTAACTAGTTTATCTTAGTATATCAAATTTAAAAAGAGAATGATAAACTTACTTTGCACAGCTCATCGAATGGTGTGGATAATTTCTTCTCAGATATTCTCTCATATTTTTGACGTTTGGTCGCAGCTTTGAGTCCCTGCCAGGGCAAGCTCCCTCGGTTGAAATACATTAAGACATATCCAAGCGATTCTAAATCGTCACGTCGCGATTGCTCAATTCCTAAGTGAGTGTTAATTGATGCATATCTAGCTGTGCCTATAATTGAAATTGTTTATAATTAATTTCATGGGCGCATCTAGAGATAATTTTCTAGGCTAGGCTTTGGACAGCGAGGTTGTAGTAAAATTTTTGGGGTGAGAACAGGACTATTCTGGGACCCGTACCACCCAGACTTTATATTATTGCTACACCCATGGTAACCTTTCTTTTTTCAGAGAGACTGTCGTGATGCAGCGGTATAGTGTCTGGCCGTAAGAGCGACGGTTGTGCGTACTATTTCCATTTAGAACAATGAATTATTATCGCTCAAGTAACTAGAAACAGCAGCATTGACTTTCGCCATTTAGCACAAAATGTCTTCAAAATTGAAGGAAAGTAAGGAACAGAGTGTTGATACTTGGTCCCCTCTACCTACCCTGCTATACGCAGGTTGCAGCGTGAGTTTAAAAAGAAAACCTTTTTTTTTTTCAGAATTCAACTTTAGTGTGATGGATGGTATTAATTGGGTACTTGTATATGCAGGAAGCAGGGTCTTGTCGCCAGCTTTTAATAACACCATTGTTTTAATCAAGCAATCTTTAAAGCAAGGTGTTTATGCAATATTTTTAACTTAACACTGTATCCCCTGGCACATAGCAACCTAGTGTTAAGACACTGTTGCTATGCTTATATTCCCCATTTTACGCCGAATTTTTGAGGTACGGCGTGTTGAGTAGCAGAACTCAACGCCGCGCTTTCCCACGATCCCAGAGCGAAGGAAGTGAAAATAAATATTTAATTTCACCGTGTTGAAATCGTACACACACCCGTCGCAGGCTTGTGCCGCCTCCTATTACTTTGTTTATAACATAATATACTGCGAAGATAAAATAGATTACTTAACAAACAAAGTAATAGGATTATTATAATTAAAAAAAATGAAGAATTCATACAGAAAAAATATACATAATCCATTAAAAAGTTTAAGAGCAAAATGAAGGTGGAATTAGCATATCAAGTTCAGATTACAATTGTTACTAAATTATGAAAGATTCTCACGACCTTTAATTGTCCTTAGTTGATTCACAAGTTTTGTGACTCAACAACAAATTCCTAACTATATTCAATTCTAATAAAAACAATAATAATGAGTAAATTGTGGCAAAACACAAGAAGTGTACTAGTGGTATATCGTCAATGTAGTTGTGGTGGTTCAGAAGTTGGAAGATGGATTGATTGTAATTAATGCTTCATCAAGCAAGCTTACTCCTACAATCATAGGATATTTCATTTTGGTTATTTGTCTTTTGTCTTCTTATTTTAAGAGTTAATATGGCTTAATAAATAAGTTCTCATTATTCTCTAAACATTCTGTTCTTCACTTTCCATCCAATCACAAGTTGGACAGAAGGTGAAGAACAGAATGTTTTAACACTAGGTTCCCTCAGCCAACTCTGCTATAGTAGATTACAGTGGGGGATAACAAAAAAATCACTTGTAAGGAACATCACCATTTTGTACATTATACTCACCTGTCAAGTTTTTATTTTCTCTGTATGGGATATGTTGATTAGTGCGAGGATCTTTGTACTTCTTTGCTAGTCCAAAATCTATTATATATACTAAATTTCCCCTTTTACCAAGTCCCATTAAAAAGTTGTCTGGTTTGATGTCCCTAAAACATTATAAAAGGATATTAATTATATTAGAAAAAAACACTAAATTAGACATTTTGAATAAAAAACACTTATAGAGAAGAATTTTAGTAGATACCTTGAGTATATTATAGGTAATATTATAGGTAAATAAATGTAAAAATTTGGAGAAAGTTATATAAAAATAAGTGAAACAATGGTAGATTATAAAATAATCTTTATTCTTTTTTTTTTCTAAGAATATGACTACAATTTGAAAAACTTACTTGACCAATCTATATACAAACATACTCAGCTATATAACATAATAGGAATTCTCGGAAATACTAAGGATATAAATATAATATTAAATTAATATGAAAATCAAGCCATTAACAAGTGTCTAATATAGACTAGCGAGTGTAAAATTTTATTGGTTAGTTCTTATCTATAACCTATAGCATGACCTGCATTAATTGTAAATAAGAAAAGCTGTGATCATTTTATCAATGTGTATGTCACAGAAGGACAATTTTGTGCTCAGTTAAGTTAGAATAAGGTACTGACCTGACCAAACACATTTCATAGATAGTTCATGATTAACTTCACAATATATATAAAAACACAGTAGATTCACTCTTTTTTCTATTAGCACAAACTTTAATATTCACACTTATTTTGTAATTTTATTTTAAATAGATAAGCAGAGAAACACACAGCAGAGAGACACTCCACTTTCCACCTGAGTTTAAGACATTACAGGTTGTGTGACATTAATGGTTCACATGGATGATTTCCACTGACTATCAAATTTCCAGTTACTGTCCCACTGCACCATGATGACCTCAATTTATATTTTACATGATTAGACTATAAAAAGAAAATATATACCTATGTATGAAGCTCCTATAGTGTATATCCTCAATGCGATTAATAAGCTGATCTGCAAGGATGAGTACAGTCTTGAGAGAGAAACGACGTGAACAAAAGTTAAAGAGATCTTCTAAAGAGGGACCCAATAACTCCATTACCATTACATTGTAATCTCCTTCTGTACCGCACCATTTTATTGCTGGTATACCAACTGTTGAAAAGTGAAATTTTAATGTCTTTAAATAATTTTGTTCGGTTTATACTGTATTTCACGTACAGCAGGATAGGCTAAGGCTGAGTTAATAACATTCTATTCTCCACTTTCTCCACAATTTTTGATATTAGTAACAGAATTCAAAACAATGCTTTTATCTCTAACTGAGTGACAATGTGTAAATAACTGTCATGCTTACAGTTGGACACTGCTTTTGTGGCACAACAGTCCCACATCCTAATATTAATATTTATTAAAGACAAACAAAAACAAAATTAAACAAATTTCAAACTATATAATTACATTTATATAGTATATGTGTATATACTATATAAATAAAATATGTTAGAGATAAAAAATATATGTTAGATCTACTTACTTCCTCCTTGCATTAATTTGTAAAATTTGCTTTCTATGTGTAACTGTGGGTGTCTAGTTTTTTTACATTCTAACTTAATGGCCACTTCCTTTTTTGTAACTATATCTGTGCCTGAAAATGAAATAATAAATGAACACTGTTTACAAAAACATCATGTACATTGATATAATAAACAAGAGATCTAAAATTAAAATAATTCGAGTTTGACATATTTTCAACGTAATAACAAAACTGTGTATTCTATAAAATATAACTACTAAAACTATAATTTTATAAAGTATAATTTCTTAGGTTAAAAATTGTTAAAGCCCCAAGTAATCTTAACTTTTAAAATTGAAAAATGCTAATATTAAACTAATCGAAATAAACGACAGGCACGTAAATATTGTTAATAAGGCTGAGTATTTTTAATTCTAATAATTTTATCCACACTCATACTTAATTGATCATATCTATCATTACACAGAAGAAGCCCAGAAAGTCACATGTTATCATTCACTACACATGTAATAAAAATAACACACTTATGAGGTTAAAATATAAGAAGAATCATTTTCATCTAAGGAGCTTGCACCATGAAAGGAGTTGCAGCTATTTCGAAACAAAAAAAGTGCAGCTGGCCTACAATAGTAACCATCTTTCTTTGTTTACAACAAATTCATTTTCAGCTTACCTAGATAAATGTCTCCAAACGATCCCGAGCCTATCTTACGGCCCAGTCGGTATTTGTTACCGACGCGAAGCTCCATTTTATGTTTTGTAAGAGATGAAATTACTGTAATATTACTGACCACCAATTCATTACAGGACGGCCATATTTGCGATAGACGCAGATCTTTATTAAATTGAACTCGTTAAAAGTTCCAAAATTTATACCAAATTTTAAGGTTTTCGTAAGCAATTTCTGTTTATCTGAGGACCGTTATTTGTTATGTATGGTAGCTTTCTTTCACAAAATAATATTTAACAAAATTATAAATTTTTCACACACGCATCTAAGAGGAATTTTTGTATCTCAAGTCTCAACTTAATCTCATACTCATTCTCTAGTATTTTCTCATTCACAGATTATATTAATATAAATTTCCATTCAGTCATTCATTCATTATTGATGCGATCTGAATTAACAGCTTAAACGATGCGAACAGTAGAATAAAAAAATATATAAAACTAAAAATAATTATATCTTTTTGTTACATATTTTCATACTAAATCACTAAGCATTATATTTAATATCTTTACGTATATTTTATAGTAAAATGTATAAAAGGTGGGTGTTTTATGGGTTTTCAAAACATATTGTAACTCAAAAATTAAAAAAAAAAAATTAGATTTTTACTCTTCACCTTACATATTCTACCTCAATTTAAACAATTGGAAAACCACTAGCGTTTTTATATGGTACTTTTATCTATTGTTATGAGTCTTTTTAAATGAATGTTTCGAACATAAGAGTAACACTATGACTTCTTTTGTAGTATTTTATTATTATAATAATTACATCAGATATAAAATTAATAAATACAGATTTAAAATTATTTATAACTACCGGCCCGCCCGCTACATGATTATTAATTTAATAAACAGAATTGACTGACAGTCAAATGTCGAATCCAATATCGAAATCGAATCCAAAATAATTGTTCGAATAAATGAATCGAATATCGAATCGAAAATAATTATTATAGCACCTATAATAAATATTATAGGTCGGTACATGTATGACAATGGCACCTTGTTAATTCTTACAGTCACTTCAATAGGTGGTTGGAAGGAGATTTATAGGTGATTTAAGGATAAAGGTAATAATATATCTTGTTTCTTCTGCACATAAATTTTATTATAATATAATTCATCATTTCGGTACATTCGCCGAGTCGTACTTAAAATATAGATCAAGACATCTAAAGATCTTAATATAAATCTAAATCACAATGTCTATTACAATATATTAATTAGGTATATGTCTACATGTACAATTAGACGAAATGCGATTTACATATTTAAATATTTGAACTTAAAATACATTTATCGGTAACTTTAAGCTGAGATTACATTATTACAATTAAATAATACAAACAGTATACATATATTGTAAAATCGTCAGATAAAAATCTTTAAATAACGACCTAAAAATTAAATATATTTTTTAATTTGACTCATAACAGTTTCAATATGATTTAAATAAACAAGCATATAAAAAATAATGGCAATAATAAATATAATAAGTAAAATTTCTATTCTCATAAAAAAAATTGACAGTATATCAGTATTATGATAACGAAATGCATGTGCATAACGAAGTGCATATAGGTAATATCTAATTGGCACCTCGGGAGATTTCCCTTACCAGGATCTTTACTGAATTGGTAGATATAATCAACACGCCTTCAAAATATGGCGTACATTTGTAGTTATGTATAATTATCTTTAAAAAAATGAAAACTTTTGTTGCGCACCATATATTACGTAAAAATACTTTCTTAACTAATAGGTAATTAGCGCGATATTTAGAAATGCATAATGTCATTCACATTATTATATCGTCCTTCTGTTTTAGTTTGGCAGGATACAATTTAACATTAATAGAAAAAAATAAATTCGTTTAAAAATCAACACAATTAAATCTAAACATATTTAGAAAACATAAAAATAAATGTTTTCAACGAATCAACTTTTTTAATATTTAAGTGTTATATTTCCAGTTTTGGTATCACAGGTACAACAGTTACCAATTTTTTTATTTTAGTAAGTATATTTTTTTCTTATATTTTAAGTAGCATCATAAGTTTTAAAGTCATAAATAATGGTGTCATGCAAGTATATCTTCGACTAGGTAATAGGCATGTTTGTTCTCGATGTCCATAAATTGCCAGATAATCGTAGGGGGAACATACGAAATATTTAGAATTAATACTATATTGTATTAATGCTAAATACTCATGCTGAACTAATACTCTTGCAGTTCATGTCCATGCTAGTAGATAGGCCGTTATTTAGCTGGAAGATGGTCAAAGGCACTCTCCTGGAACTGGTGATGGATCTTCTCTGTCGAGGTCGTTTGGCAAGTTATTGTTTTGCTCTTGATCTCTGCTTAAAACGAACACCGGTTCCACATTTTCATCATCGCTGTTGAATCTGTTAACAAATATAATGTGTCATATACTAACTTATCTATATATATAAAATCGAAAGGTCACTCACTCATCACGAAATCTCAGAAACTACATGTGCTAGGAATCTGAAATTTTGCATAGGAGTTACTTATAGGACGTAGGTGCTCGCTAAGACGGGAATTTTCAATATTCGACTTCTAAGGGGTTGTTTTTGGGGTCGAAAGTTTGTATGAAATTTCGTTACTACAAATGCTAGGAGTCTCAAATTTTGCATAGACGTCACTAGGACGTAGTCATGGAGACAGAAATTAATAATAACATAGTTCACGCGGGTGAAACCGCGAGGGGGCCGCTAGTGTAATATATTTTTGAAACCGTCGTGGTGCAGGGTTACAAGCGTATGACTGTAAAACGCGACGGTTGTGATTTCGATTCGCCACTCGGGGGAATTAATTATTATTTATCAAAATGTTCATTTCGCTCTAGGAAGGAGCGGTGTTGAGTTCCGTCACTCAACTCGCAATGCCTCAAAGATTCATCGGAAGATGGGGAACAGCGTGTCTTAACACTAGGTTCCCTTTGTTTACCCTGCTATACACGGGTAAGAATAAGGGATTTTTAAAAAAATAAATATCATAGGTATTTATAACTCATATAAATAACTTACTGGTAACGAGGAACTTCTCCCCTCATTGTGCATATAGCATTGGTAAGGGCTTTCACATAATTTTTGGCGAGTGTCAACGTTTCTATCTTTGACAAGCTTCGGTTATCTTTTTTAACGTGAGGAATTACACGGCGGAGATCCTGAAAATAGATAGAAACTATCTAAATATAGTCTTATTGCCTTTTCGGTTTTAATAAAAAATGTGAATATTCCATAGAAGGGTACAGAGTGACTGTAAACGCGACTGGTTGTGGGTTTGATTCCAACACGACGAAATTAAATATTTAATACTATATTTTTTTTGTTCTGGTATCGAGGCAGAGCGCGGCGTTGAGTTCAGTCACTCAACACGCTATGTCTTAACACTAGGCTCCTTCTGCCAACCCTGCTATAGCGTGAAGCTATATAAGAAATCTAAATATTCCATTAGATAATAAAAAAGAAAATAACGATTACTTTTCTGTTTAACTTTATTATTTTATTAAATATTTAGGTAGGTTCCATATTATAAACATATTACATTAATAACTAATAAATCAACACAAAATTACTGTATAATTAAATTAATAAAACTAGTTAATTCTAGCTAATCTTACAAATTATACAATTACCTCGAACGCACGATTTAGTGAGTGCATCCGCATACGTTCCCGTTCATTACTTTCCAATCTGCGCAAGTTACGTTCTCGAGCTGATATTCCACATCGGCGTCGTCGACCGGGCCCACTGGAGCCACTCGTGGTGCCTGAGGAAGAGGAACTGGCTGGGGTTCTTCTGGGCCGGCAGACTCGCCTTGGTATTTGCTCGTCACTGCCACTTCCACTGTCGTAGAAATCTAGAACATTGATTTTAATGAAAATAAAAGTGTTAGGTGAAAGTTGGTTAGCCGAACATGCTTCTCTATAATAAACTTTTCATAGTAATGATTCAGTAAGTACAATTGATGTAAATTATATATTACGGGTACTTAATTTGTAGGGGTAAATTGGGGGTTTTTTTTAAAGAACTAGTTCATAATATTAAGATGATAAAATCATAATTATATATTTTTTGTACTATTTATTTAGAATTTACATAATATTTAGAAACAATAAGAGAACAGGTTAATAATTCTTTATTTTCTCAAAATCAATAAATTTTGAGGTTTTAAAAAAAGATTGATAAAATTAATATAGTTAACCTTGAAATCTCGTGGACAAATGAAAATAAATTAGGTAAAACATATATATTAACATTTATTTTTTACCACCGTATCTATAATATGCGGGGGCCAGTATGTATTGGTAAAAATGATGGCAATTGTAGTAAGGTTTACTTAGCGTAGGTGGTATTTAGTATAACAGCAATTGATATCACAATCGACGTTGTACGTCACTGATTACGTTAAACAAAAGCGTTCGAAAAAATATCGATCAAAGATAAGTTCCTGGTGCTCAAATGTGATAAGTATTACTTGTCTTGTCTACCCATCGGAAACATCTCTATATAGGTAATTAACAAAAGTACTTATTTATTAAGTAATTCCGTCCAATTGGAGCTAACAACTATAATTTAGCAGGGTAGGCAGAGGGAGCTTCCACATTTTCCACCGAATTCTGTAGTCATTGCATGTCGAGTGACGGAACTTAACGCCGCTTCGAAACCAGACCAAAAAATGAAAATATTAAATATTTTATTTTCTCAAGTGGGAATCGAACCCACAACTAATAGCACTAATAGTCACACGTTTGTGCCCCTGCGACACGACAGGCCTCAATAAACCAAATTATTTTCATCAACGTTCCCTATACGAAATTGAACTATTATTACTTAATATTAATTAAACATTTTAGTAATATATTAATTACCAAAGTAAACTATTATTACTTTATATTAATTAAACATTTTAGTAATAAATAGTATTTGATACTGCAGTGACAGTTGCCGAACGTTGCAATTGACCTGACAAACTTGATAGTTACGTGACGCGGCCGCACGCTTGATAAAGTATTTGCGTAAGAGACTAATCGATTTTAACACGCCGCTACGGGTGATTTTCGTAACAACCTTATCAATCTCGTCGTTTGCATCGATAATATACTTATACACAATATCGGAGAGCGGAGAGAATAGACTTATACACAATGCTTTTCGAATAGTTATGGTGGAACAGAAAAGAGATGTCACAGAAAAGACATGTCATAAAGGGGCTCCCTTTCTCATTTGATACTGTATCCCGAAGCAGTAATCCATCCGCCTGAGTGGCCATAGAACCTATAACCCTCTCGTTACAGTCACACCCTTGTGCCGCACCACATTAAACTTACCACCAGCTTGTTCTATCTTAATGTCGGTTTCTTGCTTGTTGTCAAAGTATTCTGAAGCGTCATCTTCATAGTATATCATTTGTTCTGGTGACGCTGCTTCTGACCCAGCACCTTCTGCACTGGCCCATTGAGGCATTTTCTCACCTGAAAAAATTGTTATAAGATCAATTTTATATAAATCCCTTTTAATATTGAATTAATTGAATAATTTTAGTAGTAATTGTAAATGAAAGTTTTAGAACTGGGAAAAATAAATCTCTAAATTAAATGTTAACTTTATAGTTCTAAAAACAGGTTAAGTGCGAGTCGGCCTGGCCTCCGAGGCTTCCGTACCAATTTCATAAGTGTAGGTGAAAAGGAAGCTTATAAGAGTTGACAAATTTAAGTTTTGTCAAGCACTCGTTTTTATGAAATTATCTACAAATATAAGTTGGCAATCATTTTTCTTATGAAATACTTATTAATTTAATTTTTTCAGATTTTTTTATTTTATTTGTATTGTAAGTTATAACATCGTGCCAAATTTCATAAATGTAGGTCCACAGGAGTCAGCAAGTACCCTACAGGTTTTGATTCGGCGATTTTCATACAAAATGCAGCAGAATCTATTGTTTCAGTTATTTTTTTCTGTGCTTCAAGAGATCTTAAATTTGAATATTTGATATTAATTTCGAAACCGACACACACACGAAAATGGTCATGATAGATGGACAGACAGACAGACAAAGAGATCCTATAAGGGTTCCGTGCTTACCTTTTAAGGCACGGAACCCTAATAGCGGGAACTGTCATCCAATAAATCAACTATCAAATAATATTTTATTGTAAACGTGTATATAAATAACCATACAACTGTTGCCAACGCTACCTTTACAATGTTCTCTTCATGGTATAATTTATATTATACGAATATTGATTAAATGTTGAATTCATTTGACGGCCGTGTCCAGCAATCAACGGCAAGTGTATAAACATGTTCACAGTTTTAATGTTTACGATAAGAAAGTTATTTTTAAAGAAATTGTGAACATTATTATTGTCGATAAAAGTTACTTATTACATATAGTTATGTCAGAATTGCATCGTTGGTTAGAGCGAAGCGTTATCAGTTTGTCAGTATAAAAAACATGCGGGTGATAGGTAACTATTAATTATACGATTTTTACACGTGTTTAGCTTCATATTTATATAAATAAAAATTCTTAGGAAGGCAGAGGGAACCTAGTGTTAGAGGGAACCGTTGTGCCTCGAAAATTAATTATCAAAAATTGCAATTTGATTAATCTACTTTTAAAAGTAGGTGTTAATATCGCCATATCGTTGTTATGAACACATTGTTGAACAGGCATTGTTATATTATAGCCAATTATACCAAGCCTTTACATAAGTTGTAGCCAATGAGTTATTCTCTTATCCCATTCAGTAGTTTTTGCGTGAAAGTGAAACAAACGTCAAATATTCATCCTCGCAAACTTTCACAGTTATAATATTAGTGTACATCTCAAAAATACTATTTAGTTTTGCTGTAATTGTCTGTAAATTATATTATTTTAAATTAATAAAAACAAATATTTACATTGTAATTTAGTTTTCATGAGATGTTTTGTCTTATAAAATAAATGTCTTTATTAAAATTGTATAAATGTGACAAGCAGAAAGCTTTTTTTAAAAAATACGTACAGAACATGTGAAGAATACATTTTTTTCAGCCTCACGCTGTATCCTGCACATTGCATCTTAGGCAGTGGGAACTTAGGAACCTAGTGTTATAACACTCCGTTCCCATCACTAGATACTTCTCTTTACCAGATCGAGGAAATAACAATATTAATTATCGCAAATCCTCGTATGAAAATAGAACCCACACTCACAACCTATGCGTTTATAAACGCACGCATTTGCCTTGCGTCACGTTGATATACACACAAAACCCACCATTACAAAAACAACGCACTAACAAAAAGTTATTAACTTCCCATTTATTCAAGAAAGCGCTATCAAAAAAGATACATCCCACACAAGTTCCAACTTCTAATCAAATCCATTATCTATTCAGCTTTTCCACTGTCAGAGCAGTTTAGCATTGTTTAATCTTTATTTCTTTTTAAGCTCCCCGTGTCAGTTAGTCTGTATTAGTATGAGAGCGAGGGCGGGGCGGTCGCCAGGCGACGGGCGGCGTCCCTCCGGCGCCGGCTACAAATGACATTAGCACCCATCAGTGTGGACTAGTGACGTTGGTTACCAGAACAGACGCTGGCGGTTGTTATTTTTTTCTTCTACATTTTCTATATTAGCTACTGTTTTGTGGATGAACTTGTTGCTTTGATATGGAAATAGAATAAATCGTCGGCCCAGCTCGATTTTGTTTTTTTTTTTTACACCTTCGGGTAGTACACAATGAAAATGGATTAAGCTACTAGTTTTACACTATAAGCTGACGATATGTGTTATTTTAATGTTTTCCAGCGCAGTACCCGTTTTACTTTTGTTTTTATTGACTTTTTCATTAATAAACATAGTGTTTCAAAACAGAGGGCTTATTAACTTATCCCTGGCGGGGTAGTCAGAGAGAAATGAGCGCCAAACGCTACGGTCAGGCTTATTTACATATCCATTTAATATTTAAAAGTAATGCCAGGAATATCGTAAAAAACTAAATTATGTGCCAGAGGCACTAGCGTGTGACTGTAAAAGCAACAGATTGTGAGTTCGAATTCCACTCGAGGTAATGAAATATTTTATATCTTAATTTTTTTCGCTTTAGTGTCAAGGCAAAGAGCGCTTTTAAGGTCTGCCACTAAACACGTAATGTCTCTAGAAATTGGCGGAAAGTGAAAATCAGAGTGTGTTAACACACTCTCTCTGCTTATCCTGATACATTGGGAATACAGCGTGAAGCTGAAAAAATATATATAATAATTTTGTGGTATCAGGTATATATCAATATCATATAAATATATGACGTAAATACACTGAAAACAAAACAAATGAGACAAATACACTGAAAACAAAACAATATCATTGTAGCGAGAATATAGCATTTCAGTAAAGTAGCGTCTACGTCCTACGTCCGTCACCTCAAATGCCACGTTGCAATTGTTCTACGTCATATGTGCTACGTCGCTACAAAAATATATAGTTTGACAAATCGAGCAAAGAAATACTACGAAAAAAAAGATTCCAACGAATTGAGAACCTCCTTTTTCTTGAAAGTCGGTTAAAAATATATAATTTTTAAATATTGGGTATGTTCGATGATTATTATTAGGAATTAGATTTTTTTGTTTAAGAAATTTTTGTTTCACTTTCTTTAAAAAATTCGTCGACACGTAAAGTAAAGTGATGTTTTTCCTATTTAGTTGGGTAGAAGAGAATGGAGAACATGCATATGTTCGTATTTTAACTTTAAATAGTAATTGGTTATGGGCACAAAAAATATATTTATCTATTTTATAACTTGTTTTAGATTTGTTAAGGGAAAAATATCTATTTCAGGCATTTAATAAACATATATCATAGCGCTTGCGAGATTTCTCAAATTTCAATATTATAAATTCCATAGCATCATTTAATACTAGACTAGTAACTAGAGAGTGGGTGACGACGCATTTAATACCAAAATCTACAAACATAGAACGTATAAAAGCAAATATAATCACTATATTAGTATAAAATCTGATATAATCAAAATAACTTATTAGAAAAATAATTCAAAAATACTTTTTAAAAGTAAAATTGATTATTAAAATTAAAAAAAATCGGTTTAAATATCTATCAATTAATATAAAAAAAGATAGGAATAAATAAAACTCTCTCTTAACGAGTGCATGTAACAGATACACTATTTAAATTATTCATTGGATAAATTTGTATTCTGTGTAGCGCAGGCCGTATTTTTAGACAGGTCGAGTGCGTAAGTCGTAATATAAATATAATAAGGGAAATTTTCTTTGTTTTTTATTTTTCGCGTCACGATGTATCCTCCACACTGTAGTGTAGGCAGAGGGAACCTAGTGTTAAGACACTCACTTCCCCATTTTCCGCTAAATTCTGGAGGCATTGCGTGTTGAATGGCAGAAGAACTCAATGTCATGCTTTTCCTCGGTACCAGAGGGAAGAAATTAATTATATATTAAATATTTCATTTCCTTGAGTGGGAATCGAATCCACAATCTGTTGCGCTTAAGTCAGTCAGTCGCTTAAGGCTGCACGTAAGGGAAAGGAAGATTATAAGGGAAAATGTTGCAGCTACTTTAAAAACAATAAATGTAAAAAAGTTAAATTTATTGAACATAATCTTTTATTATCTCTAAAGCTATTTTTATATTGTTATTTTTATCTTAACAAGAAATAATTATTAAACGAAGTCTGTACAATATCTACAGTAATGATAATTTTCAACGAAGCTGAATCTACTTTCACTTTTCATTTCATAGTTATTAGTTGGTTGTGAGGAAATAAAATATTACGTATAAAATATATTTTCTCGTTTGAATTTAGGTTTTCTACTTTATAAAGCGTATAGAACTACGATAAGAATGTTTTTTTAAAAATAATTCTCGGTTTGGAATCTGTCATTTATTAAGATATTTTTTTAAAAATTTTTAATATTATATTAATTTTTAAATAGATAAAGATAATTTATTGTATTATTTTGTTAAAGCTATATATAATATAACAGAATTATGTACTTGTATATAAGACAAATGATAAAAAGAATATGCGTCATTCTTAAATAACCACTTGTATCAATATTATAAGAATAAAATTAATATTTTTTTTATTTGCTGCATTGTTGTGCGTGAGGCCAGTCGTGGCACAGGGACACCAGCGTGTGACTGTAACCTCAACAGCTTGTGAGTTCGATTCCCACTCGAGAAATAAAATATTTATTATTTTCATTTCTTCGCTCTAATTCATTCAATAAAATGTCAATATTATTATAAGTTTCATTATATTTGAACTTAAATTTCGCTTACGATTAATTTAACAATTTAAAGGGTACCAGACTTATAATATTAATACTTAATTACATATCGAACTCGTTTATAATGATTACATAAATTCAAACAGCAAGTATAAGAGCGCGTTCAATAGTTGACATTTGTGTGACATTTAGCGGACAATCAGTGAGGCCAGCATCTAGTTTCAACATGTTGAGACCTAAGATTTTCCAAAAAAAATAATATTTTTAAGAATGTAAAAAACTAAAAAAAAATACGCAAGCTCCTTCTCTCCTTCTCCTTGAAATAAAATAACCGAGTTTAGGTCAGAAAACGTATTAAATTTCATATTTTGGATAATTTTTTCTGCGCAATTAAAACAGCCTCGTGGCAGACGACCTTCAATCACCTCACGCTTTCGCCTACCACCACCGTTAGCCACTCATATCTATAATATTGTTACTATACTACAAGAATTGCATAATATAGTTCTTTGTATTTGTTGTTCTTATCTTACATGCGGTCCTCGTGTAGACCTTCACATTAACATGAGATTTTACGCTTTCGTTAAACTCGTTTAACGGCGTTGGAATGGCAAAAGTTGTTTATTTATTACCAACTTTAATTTGTTATTCTATATCCGTTATGTTTTAAGCAAAGTGTAATTATGTATTAAATCTACGTATTCTGTAGTAAATATTTTTAAAGTTAATAAATATTAAGGAATCTCGTGTTGAGTAGTGGATCTCAACGGCGCTATTAAATATTACTATAGTATAAAAAATTTCATAATGATTTTGTATAGGTGTTAAGAATTTGCGACTAAATTACAGGGCCGAATTTAGTTCGGTTTACATTTTTCACATAATAGATCAAATTTTCAACATTCGCCTGTTGAATATATTAGATTTTTATGATAATATGATGACGTTAAATTACTTTTATTATATAAATAATAAGCTCTATATACCTATTAAAAGCTCCCTCATGTACGTCGACGATGAAGCTTAGCTGTGAATATAAAATAAATAGGTGTTTATTGTATCTTTCTATCTATTATTTTTTATCCTTTATATATATGGCATCAAAGCAACTCTATAAATCTTTTAAAATGAAAAAAATAATGATATGTTTAGCAAGGAAATAGACTTACAAACAAGATGTTTTATCCTTTCACGTGCCAGTGTTACAACATAACTGCAATATATTATTCATGGATCAAGTATTTCCTAATTCGACTGATTGAAACACGTATGTACCTATAATATTCTATTAAGAGCCTCAGCTACTGTCTTAAACCCCCTTTTTTTAATACTACCGTCCTTGTCTTATGCGGGACAGCAACGGTTCCTATTTAATCTAAAAGAATACATAAGACTACAGTACGGTTAACAAGTAGAGTCTGCCCTGTATGTAAGATAAATATGTTTTTCACCACACCTGACTATAATATCAAGTAAAGAAGGAAAACGTAATGAATGGTAAAATGCAGCGTTAAAAACACTCTGAGAAGAATTTTTATGTGCAAGTAATATGCATGGCGTGCAATTATAGGTCCGAAGCTCAACTATGACGTAAACAACATTAACACCAAAAAAGGTTGACAAGGATAATTTTGAAGCAGACTCTCAGACTACATAATTATAAACGAAGTCATTCCATCCATGGTAAAATGTAAAAAATTGCAGTATTATAGAAACGTTTAAAAATTATATCCCAAATTATTGCTCAAAATCAAAACGTGCTCAAATCACATTTTTTTTAATAATAAAAATAATTAACTAAAAGTTTTTATTATAAAGCTTATAAATAATAATTAAAAAATTAATTAAATTCCACGATTAGCAAGATAATTGTTAAAAAAATATATTTAAAATAATAATAACATTTCTTTTAATTTGAAATATTTGAAATATTTTTAATCTATACTAAACGTCAATACGTGACATAATTCGTCTATTTCGCGCGTTCGCATCACTACCGTATGTGCTCTAAAAATTAAAGTAAGAGAATCAATGTAATTAATTACACGAAGAGCACGCAACACGCTTCACACAATACGTAACAGAATCAGCTGATCAAATATGGAACAATCGAAGTAAATTATATTCTTTTACTTAAATTTATGTATTTTTCTTTATTTCAATTGAATATTTATATTGTTGACCTTCATTATTGTTAACATATTTGTTCATATATGTGAATTGTAATAATGTCAAATGATATTATAAAATGCATTGTATAAAAAGTATTGTTATCTAATAATATTATTTTATTATATTACTTAAGATATTTTTATTTTATTTTTACAAATTTATTTTATAAAATCTATTTTATATCTATCTATTTTTTCTATGTATCTATTTTTTATTTAGACTTGACGTTATATTTATAACAAAAGAATATATTCTATCTAAATGACATTTACTAAGCTATATATTTATTATTTCAATCAGTAATAAAAAGATCGTGACAGTATTATTATATAATTTCTAATGTTTAACTTATAACGCCATGTTACTTTTATGATAAACACGTTCGTACTCGAAATTGTGAAACATTAAAATAAAAAATATATATATCTACGACTATTTAATTAAAAATTTATACTAATAATGCTTTTTTCTTTTATCTACTGTTATCTTATTTTCGCAAGTAATGTTGTTCTTAATTAAATCAACATAAGTTTTTTTTTCTGGTAATAGATTATAGAAAAATAAAATAAGCAAAATAAAAAATACGTATAAAGCCTATTAAGAGTTCTATAAATAAGATCTAAGTTGCGCAACTTCTTTTTCTATGTAATAAAAATAATGTTCTGAACAAAAGTAGGTATATCTTTTCACTTTCTACTAATCACAGTCTTAATATGAATAAGATGTTAGATGACGGCCTGGTGAATGCCTTTAATTTATTATTTAACATTTTACACCGTTGCAATATCTTTTCTTCAGCTTCACGCTGTGTCCCTCACGTGGCAGGAGAGGCAGAAGGAGCCTAGTGTTAGGATACTCCGTTCTCGTCTCGTCTCGTCTGGCACTTTACGTTAAGTCGTAATGTCTGGCATTTTGCGTTAAGAGACGCTAGCGCCACATTTTTATTACCAGAGCGAGGTAAGGGAAGAAAATCATCCCCCCCAAGTATGAATTGAACCCATAACTATCTTATTTTCATATTATCAAAGGGGCTTTGATTTTACTTTTAAACTGATCTTTTTATGTAAAGGTTTCTTATATATTTTTTTCAGGCTTAACTTTCTGTTGCTAAAAAATCTGGAGTGGACACAGTAACGCACTCCTCCCAACGCCCATGACTAGGAATAGTTTCATCACAATCAACAAGTCAACAACAATATTGGCAAGTTATGCTTAACTTAACTTTAGACACCTATTCTTAGTAAACATTAACATTACTACTAGAGCGAAGTTCCGGGAAAATTAAATTTTAATTTTCCCTAAATAACCAGCTAACAAAAACTTCAAAGATAATTAGTTTTTCACAAGTCTCAAGTAAGGAGAAGTAGCGGTGAAATAGTCGACGGTTTTTGATGAACGCTTGTATGTCAATTTTAGCTCCGTTGAAAGTGAATGTAGGAATGGTTTGTCTTTCGCAAGTAATTGTGTACTACTTTTAGAATTATGTTCTATTTTCACTGTATACAATTTAATATTAGTATAATTATATTATTCACAGGATTTCTTTTCCAATAACTTTTCATATTTTTGTCTATTATATTTGAATCAAAAAAATATTAAATAGTACTTTTGACATATAAGCTACCAATGGTATAACGACACATGCCTTTCCAAAGTGTGAACACGTTCACAAAATACCTTTTCTAGTGAAGGCTGTTTTGACATGATTCGTATTTGTTTTATTTGGATAATTAATACGTTTCCTCAATACCTCTTTATCTCTTCCTTTATTACTGTAGATATCTATACAGCTTTAAACTTGTATTTAATTCTATATAGATTTCTTTACTTATCGTGCTACTCGATAAAAGGTAATAACAATTTATCATATGTAAAATATATAACGTTTTAGATAAAAAGGTAAACAATTATATTTTATCAATGTATTGAAAAGTTGTTTTGCCTTTTAATACAATTCTGACACTGTTTTGTATTGTCTAACGCTTTTTATAAGAACGTAGAGCAAAAATTTATTATCAATATCAATAAAAAAATATGTTATAATTTTTAAATGAATAAAGTAATTAATTTACAAAATATAAATAATTGTACAAATCGACTTACGTAAAGTTTGTAACGCAAGTAAAATGAAAACATAGATGTTACGTGCTCTACCTAGAGGTTTTTTAACATTTATTTTCTTTTATATTAAATATTGACCATGGATTTAAATTGATTTATGACAACCTTTAAAATCTATCGATAATACATATACCTACTGTACGTTATCGCAAATAATTTACTGGTTTAAAATTGCCACAATTATTTATTTATTATTTTTTTCATCTAAAACAAAGAAAAAGAAACTTACGTAGCTTTATTTGACAATGCGAAATAATATCTAAATAAATTAGAACTAGAAATAACGTGTAAAAGTAATGTTTTAGCTACGCTTGTTTTAACTAAAGAAGTTTTCTATGGATTCTTAGGTCATCATTATACAATATGAAAAAACAGTTATTAACATACATAGATACTATATCACAACAAACGTAAAAAAAAATCTTTCATGAAGTGCACACACACTCTGACACACACATATTTTTGCTTTTATCCTAATAAATATTACAGTTTATTTTGTTTAACTTTTACAAATTCCTTTTCAATGAATAGTTTGTGAAAGTGTATATTTTAGACAATACCTAAGTTTTGCCTTGCACGATATTTTAAAACATTCCCTACACTAATACCTTTTGTTGATAATTTTATAAATATTTTGAAAATATATTTAAATATAGATTATTTTAAGCGTAAATAGATGTTACAAATAAATATTTATTTGTCAATATCTATCCGTGTAATCCAACAAAGAATTCGCCTTTCACTTAGCATTCAGAATTGACACGTAGGTAAAATTTTATGTCCGACACGGGATCCGAACTTACCTTAATTTTGCTTCGTAGTGCCAGAACGTAGCACCAATACAATTTCACTGAGTTATCATAGTCCAAGCAAACAAGTGGTTATCATCGAAAGTGACAGTTTCCGCGTAGGTACTGGTCCGCGGCGAGATGGGAAATAGTAAACGTGTCGGTAATAAAGGCGTGCGGCACAGGCAGGCACTCGCGGCGGCCTCTCGACTCGTATTGGAGTAGAGTCGTGATGGAAACGCGGCCACCGAGCGAGTGAAGCTCAGAGGCGACTTGCGCGAGCCTCCTTACGTCAGCAACAACCCTTAACACGATTCACCCCGTCTCTCTTATCTGTATTTATAAACCGCTCTCAAGTCTGATGACGAACTTGAGATGGCGTTTTAATTCATAAGTAATATATCTGATAACGATAACGGTAACGTATCTCAAGAGCGATTTCAGTTTTGAGTATCTAAGATGGAAAACGGCATTTCAAGATCGATCTCAGTTTTGAAAGCGATTTATAAATACGGACCTAAATATATATCTAGTGCGGGAAACACATTTGACGTGTTCCTAGTTCTAACGACGTGATTATACTAATTGAAATATAATGTATTAATTATAATTAACCAATTGCCGCCACTCATTAACTTTAACTGTAATTAATTTATAACAGTAACTTCACTTCACTACATATGTGGGACTATAGCAATAAGAAAATTAACCAAGCAACGTATATTGATTTTGTTTTCAAGGTTGCAATGTAGGTATATACTATTTAGATAAAAATACACAGAATGCCGATATCATTTTAACGATCAGCTTTGCACTTAATGTTGCTAATAAATAGTATAGTTTTTTTATATATTAAAAAAAAATTGAGGCCAGGGGCACAAGTGTGTGACTGTAAACGTGACAGGTTGTGGGTTCAATTGCAACTCGAGGAATTGGAATATTTAATATTTTTATTTAATCGCTGTGGCGACGAGGCGACGTTAAGTTCCGCCGCTCAACACGCAATGCCACCGAAATTTGGCGAAAAATGGGAACCGGAAGTAACTTAACTTAAGGTTCCTTCTGTTTACCCTGATGCATGCTAATAGAAATGTTAATATGTAAACTTACTCTTAAATGAAAAGAAATGAACTCTTATCTACATATAATAAGTAAGTAAATAAGATAACTGATTGATATGCACTTATAAAACGTTATCTAATAATAACAATATTTCTTTATAATATAAAATAAATTATGTTATTTCGCCTAATATACATCATCTAAGTGTAATATGTGAATGTATAACGAGTTCGTATACTGAATACATTTTTGTGAAAGTGAAAGCACTTGTATAAATATATTTAGGTTGTTTCAAACGTTCTTAACTTCAATTAAAGGCAAGTAATATATCAAAGTAATAATATTCCGAGCCAGTTCTTACTTCTTATATCTACCTGTTGCATGAATGCCCCATAGACGCTTGCAACAAGTGTTTGCGCCGCCACTCCCTTCAGACCACCTACGGCCTATATAAGGTACATGAAATGATTTTAGAAACATTTCAACTAACTAAATGTAAGTCATTAAAATGGTAATAAAATAGTTATGTAAACATTAAAATATTTCGATATTCTAGGTATTCTAATTTTATTTGATTTTCCAAGTCACTGCTGCCATCTAGTAGCGATTTTCTCGTTATGGTTTGTCTATGAAATTTGGAATTTCTTTTGTAAATGAACGAGCGCCATCTAGAAATAGTTAGCGAAAATATTATGTGAAAATGTTTGACTTGTACTACATCATAGTTTTGCTTAATCCCGTACTGCATAATGATTTGATAATTTTGATATTTCATATAAATAGTTTAAATAAACATAAATAATTTTAAATTCAAACATATGTTATATATATATAAGAATATATTTATCTATAAAAGTGAATTAAAGTAAAGTTTTATGAATAAATGTATAGGGTAATTTTGCGACCTATATTTTCAGTAGAAATCGTTACATACTGGAAGATACGAAAACATCAACTATTAAAACAAGATACAGAAATATCAACAATGAAAACTTTAATTTTTGTTTAGCTTTCACACACTTTTTCTTATATATTTACTTAACTTTTCAATTGATTCTGCTTGCGTTTAAGGTACTTTCAAGCATGTACATCCAAATATCTATATACAGATCTTAAAGATAATGTTAGAAGAACTGTGATTTTTTCCGATTTGGATTAATAATATTAAACTAACCCCTTTATTTTTTCACGTTATCATCAAAATAAATCTGACTATTAAGGCTGTTATCAAGAATGTTTAAATGATATGAATTTTTTGGTATCTACTGCATGCGCACAGTGCACACTACACTGTTATCTCAATCTTGACATGTCTTCCAAGTTTCATGCACTTATCTATTTATTTAAATAAAATCATATATAATATATCAATAATTCGTGAAATCAGTGAAATACTTATCTAGCGTGCAAATGTATTTTATCAGCAGACTACTTCGTCATTTTCAATATTTGCTTATCATCACAATCATCTCGTTTCCTTTGAAATTATATATATATATATATCAACATTAAATATTATAAGATAAGAAAGATAGTATATTGCTATTAAATCACGTTTTAAAATAATAATATATCTATTTAATGTATGTACCTATTTGTAAAATAATATAATTGACCAAAATATATTTATAATTTTATGCACTTTGCACTATTTAGGCAAATTATTTTCACTGGTGGATTGTATGAATGCGTTGTACATTAAAACTTGGGGTAGAGGAGGCACCAGGCTGGATCTGGCACTTTGTGATGACTGGAGCAGCTCGTTGTTATTTTCTTTGTCGGTCTGCAAATTGCAAAATTATTGTTGTTTTAAAGTTTATTTGTATTACAAAATTACTTACATATCTTCGTCAAAAAATATGCGATAAACTTTTTAAATTTAATTCTTAATATTAGATACGTTGTCGATAAGATATGGGGGGGGGGGACGGTTCTACCAGCGGGAAAATGTATATAATTATTTTCTTTCGCGTAGGGATTGAATACGCAACTTTCGCTTTTACAGTCGTATTATAATAAATCAGTATTATTATTTATTATTTATTACTAAATCTCCTACAACTAACCTTTCGATCATAGTAAGATGTGAAGGCAATCGCTCCTACTATAAATATAAGATTGAAACATAACAGAGTACAGGCAATTACGAAAAATACTGTATTGAATACCATTTTATGAACAAGAAATATATACTACACTAAACGTACTTCACAAGAGTTAGCACGATACTACGTCTTACTTTGGGTATCGAATAATCTATACTTATAATAAAATCGTAACGGATCGGTGTCTGTACATTGAAGATTAAATATTTTCATTTCATTTAATAAAGTAATAGAATAAACAGAAATCAGTTAAAAAACTGTTTCGTCTGTTTGTATGAGCGTTTGTTGACGATAATTTCAGAAACAGATTAATCGATTTAATTGTAAAATTATTTTCACTATTGCTTTTTGGCAAGCATCTCTTTACATTTAAATGTTAATGTGTTTTCAACATTTCATTCCACTTTGAAAAGGAAAATACTGTTTTAGAAATTTTAACACAGCGGGATTTAAGCCTACACCTCTTGGAAAATGTTAAAATGCTCTGAATACTTACTAAGCCGCACACAAGCTGCGTCGTATATTATCTAAAATTACCTATATTATTATGAGAAAAGGAAAGTAATGCGGATTAGTAAATCAATAATTATCTAATTCAAACGGGCAAAGCCGCGAGCGGGTCGCTAGTATTCTGATAAGCATATACTTATTATCGTTGCAATTTTAAGGTGTTATCAACTAATTATACGGCATTATTCGTAATTAAACACCTATCCTATATAAGAATTTTTTCTTCAAATATGCCAATAATAGAACTTTGCTAATGTTCTTTAATGTACCTATACCACTTCATTCACTTGTTTGAATATCTTACTATTACAGTGAAGTGGTATATATGAGAAGTACGTCCAGTAGAGATGGAAGATACGACATGGACGCGGAAATGCATATTCCTGCCGCTGCTATGTTTATAGGCACTCACGTTGTTATACGGCAATGGAACATGGGTGCTACAGAAGAAGAAGAAGAAGGTCAAGGCCATAGGAACTACGTAATTAGACGACGCAGCCCCATCGAGTTTGAGCTCGTTTGATTCATCTTAACGAGTACTTTGATACTATATGGTAGCCAAGGTGTGATGATGGAACTGGAAAGCAGCCCCATCGAGTTTTAGCTCGTTTAATTCGTCTTGCTAACTAGTGAACATCTTAAAATAAAATTAAAGAAAAAATATTTTCAAAAACAAGGTTTTATTATTTGTAATAAAATTAACTAAAATGATAAAAATAAATTAGCTTTTCACCTTAATTATTAAATCTCTCCGTTTTATCACAATTTTATAAATAACTAGCCGACCTGGGCAGCTTCGTCCGCTTCAACTAAAAGAATATTATAAGAGTTAATATTAGGAGTCTTAAATCTGTCTAAATTTTACGTTTCTACCATAAGCGATTACGGCTGTGCGTGCGTCTTACCTCAGTCAGTGAGGACAAGTCCTTTTATATATATAGAAGATGTAGATAAAAGCGTGTTACATTTTGATAATACATTCAGCGCCTTTTCCTCTCGCTATCAAAATGTAACACACTTTTACTATCTATAAAATTGGTAGGTACTGAACTAAAAAACGGGACAATTTATTAATTAAGGCGTAAAGTTAATTTATGTTTTAACTTTTTAGTTAATGTTATTAACAAATAATAAAAACTTGTTTATAAAAACGGTTTTTTTTTAATTTTATTGTCCTTAAAAGGTACATTCAAACGAGTAAAGCCACGCAGATGGCGCTTATTATCCTATCCTATATCTTATAAAACAAAGTCGCTTTTCGTGTCTGTCTGTTGTTTCTAACTCTTCTTCTTCTAAACCACCCAACGGATTTTGATGCGGTTTTCACCATTAGGTCGAGTATTTTTCGTAGAAGGTTTATATAGAGTTTATTATTTGTACATTCTTATGTAAATTAACATAAATACGATAAATATGTATAAAGTCCTACCCGTTGAGACACTATCGCGCATGCGCTGCTTTAATGGTAAGTACTACATGAAAAAAATATACTGGAGTATTGTTTTTCTTAATAAGATCTACAAAAAAGTCCGCGATGGCATATTCGTATCTTTTAAGAATAACGTGTAGTGATCATATTTCTGTCTAAAAATAATAATTTCAATATATTTTTTATTGTGAGTCATATTTTTCCATAATGGTATTAATCCTTATCCTTTAAAATACTTTATTAATTTTCTACGTTAAAGGAAGATAAAATTTGCTTTTTACACTACTTTGAAATTGCAAATAGTTTTAGAGAAAATGCATTTAATTGTTGACACATCCCGCCGTTGACACATCAGCTGTATGTTACTCAAGTTCACTTATCCTTTACTCTCAGTATATTAGTTACGTTGGCCATTTAATGTAGATCAAAACTGTCTTTTACTGTTTTTCATTTTAATAAGTACTTTAGAAGTTGTTACAATATCAAAAAATCCTTGCTGCGAAACGGCTCGCCACTCGCCATGCATCCGCCGCGCCCGCCTGCCTTACACGCATCGGTGGTTCAGTGGTAGAACGCTCGCCTGCCACGCTGGCGGCCCGGGTTCGATTCCCGGCCGATGCATTCTATTTAATTTTCCTCACAGGCAGCCACGTAGTGCTTGCTTTTCATCAGGGACAGAATACCCTTAATTTTCACATTATCTTAAGTGCTTTGCAAACATACATTATATGAATAATCCAGTAGTAAAAGCGGGCGAAGCCGCAAGAGGGTCGCTAGTTAGTTATATAATTTAAGTATCATTACACGATATCTTATATATTAATTAAAATTCTGAGATAAAAAGTTTTGTACTAATTTCAGAATCGTAGGTCAAAGGCAAGTACAATTTAAGAAGTAGAAGAACCTAAGTATACAAATGTTTATGTTCATTCACAATTTCACACATTCAAATCACGTATGTACTATGTATTATACTCATCTGCATTAATTTCTTTGTGAATTTCTACTTCTTGCCAAATTTCATAATTCTAGACCCACGGGAAGTACCCAATAGTTTTTAATTTAGCAGAGAATTTTATGCAAATTGTAGCAAAATATATGCTTAAATGCTCGTATCTTTTTATTGCAATAACTTAGAAGTTTGATTTGTCTATGCTTCAAAGGACCGTAGAACTAAATATTTAATATTAATCTCAGTCTCATACCAATACCAATTTCGAGATCACGTGTAGGTACACGTGATCTCGAAATTGGTCTTGACAGACGGACAACGATGTGATTTTATAAGGGTTCCGTTTTTACTTTTGTTGTACGGAAATTACGGAATCCTAAAAATGTGTTCACATTTAAGTTAGAATCTGTTCATATTCAAAAACCTTTTCTTATCACGCGAGCATCATGTCATAATTATAATTGGCTTTTAAAATTATGATATCATTGGATTTTTAATAAATAATAATCTACCTAATATTTATTATGACGTAACTAGATAATTTTTTATGTACCCTTCAAAATTTCCTCAATATCTAAAGTATATATTAGTACGTATGTTTGTATAAATCTGGTACCTAGGCATTTGTTTGGACTCTTCGCAGTTATTCAGATATCGTTCCATAAAATATATAGGTACATAATATAATAGTGGTAATTACCAACAAATTCAAAAGTTCCTTTTACTCTAGAATGCATGGAATGTATCAAGGAGAAAGCGAATATCTAATGTATAGGTATACGGTCCCTCGAAGCACAGAAGAAATGAAGCAGAAGCTTGACGTAGAAACGTCAAATCAATAAAAAAATGCGAGTGCCTATGCATTTTGTAAAACATTAATTGGGGCCAGTCGTGAAGCAGAGACACGAAGTGTGACTCTAAAATCAAATGGTAATGGTCGAACCCACAGGTTCGATTCCCACTCGAGAAAATTAAATATTTATTTTTTGTTATATATTCATTTCTTCGTTCTGGTGTCGAGGTAAACCTATCTAACCTATAGAGTATCCTACTGAACAACCAACATTCGCTCCTACAAAATATTTAAGAACCGTGCCGGCCGTATAAGTTGTAATTAACATAATATATTCTAATTACGATAATGTTAAATACAAATTAATTTCAAATCTATCTGAAAACGATGATATTATAATTTTTAAACGACTTCGGTGTTGCGAACAATGAGTGTACATACGTCATTATACACTTCTGTAACTCAAACAAGTGTTTATAATGTAGTATGAAAAAAATAGATAGGATTAAATAATTTGTCAGATTTATCAAGATATATATCAACTTAATAATATATGATGTCATTCGTGAATAGCAAATGATAACAATCTTCATATTTTCTTCTGAACATAAAATTATACCTACCTATTATATATTTGACATTAAAAAATTACGATATATAATTTATGAAATAAATAATAAATCAATAAAAGACCAAAAATATTGAAATAGAAACAAATTATTAATGCTACTACTGATTGTGGCGTTATCAGTACCTTAGATTCAGGAAATAGATATAATTTTACACAAACATCCTGAATAATTTTTAAATACTTGATAATTTTTAAGTTAAAATATTAATTTATATTTTCATAAAACTCTAGTCTTGAAAGTATTTTTTTTGAGTTCTGATCCTTGCCGAACAGTTAAAAAGAAATAATTTCTCATTGATAGACAATAATCATGTTTTCAAGATATCCCGAAAACGGGGGTAGAAAAACTACCAAAAGTAGTCTGTAAAATCGATTTACGGATGGTAAAAAAAAAAAAAATTATAATATATATCGTCGGTGCGCCTGCCAAAACCGTTATGTGTATTTTTTTGATTTTTTTTTTATTCGATAAATAGCATTAAAATAGTACTCTGCATAGCCTACAAAAACAAATATATAGTATTTCCGTCTGGAAGTCGATTTAACAAAATCGATATGTGCACTTCATTTTTATTTTTGGCAATGACAAATTCGTTATGTGCAGTTATGACCCAGCAGCAATGATCCGATGCGAAATGTTATTACATTATGTAATGTAATACATTAAGGGGAACCGTCACTCGAGCCTTGTGATACAGATTTTTTTGGTACAGAACTTTTGGAGGATCAGGTTGAGTATGTCCCTTCCACTTCTGCCTTATCGGTATATAATGAGAAAGAGCTCAAATCTCAGCGACTGTCGATGGAAATAGCAGATTCAGAGCGAGCAAGTATAGTATTGGTTGAAAATACGACTCATTTGTACCTAGATAAAGCTACTGGAGAATTTGTAAGCCGAAAGTCAGCCGAACTCGGAACTGGTCACTTCATACTAGATAAACAAGCTGGGGCTTAGCTTCAAGGAGATGGATATTGATGAAATATACAACGATAAAAAAAGCGCGACTTTAATACGAAGCAGAGAGTACGTACTTAATACAATTGTAGAAGACACTAACGATACGAACTTAATACATGGGTTAAGCAATTGTATGCCACCAAACCAGAATCATCTTCTGAAAGTAAACCAAGAAATCCTTCTTGTAAGTCAGCTTCTGTAAGAAGCCTGTGAGAATGGTTTTAGGCTTATTGCCAAGAGTTCAAGTTTAATCATTACTGCAGAGCAAGTGCACGACACATATTTGAAGTACACAATAAGTATAACAATTCAACAATAAGTATAAAAAACCGACTTCCACTGGATCCCATAATTAGAACATAACCAAACTCTCATAAGACTATCCTTTCCAATAAAAAAAGAATCATCGAAATCGGTTAGCATGATATTGAGTTATTCTTTCATTCCATATTTAAGACTTATATGATTTTGTCATGGATAAAATTGTCAGAAATAGACCAAATCAAAGTAAAGACCAGTAAAGGTCTGAGGTAACAAATATAAAAAAAATACACTCGACTTGACAACGTCCTCTTCACTGAAGTCGATTAAAAAGTGAAGCCAGAAAAATGAGGAGGATACAATAAAGAGAACTATTTACATTAAATTGGAAGCTGATAAAGTTTTAATTTGGCATGTGCACCGTATTCAAAGAAAATTTGTCACTAAAAGAATATAAGGTACACAAAGAAAGAAAAAGCATACCAAAACAAGAAGAACGCATATTCTAGAATCCTCTAACATGTCATTGATAATCTGAAGAAACAGCGTAGGGGACAGCACACAGCCTTGGGGGACAGCGTTCACGGGCATGTACTCCAAGCAAAAACCGTCAACAGTTGAGGCTGCACCCAGTGAGAAAGCTAGCGATCCACTTGCATAAACTCTCGGAAAGCCATAGGATGGAAGTATTGCAAGGAGCGTCTCATGCCACACGCGATCGAAGACCTTCGCCATGTCCAAATTAACTGCCAGACCCTATTCCTTGCTTTCAATAGCCGTAGCCTACCGGTGGATTAGGTAAACCAGAAGGTCACTGGTTGAGCGACCATGACGGAAGCCATATTGACTGTCGTTAATCAATCAGTGATTCTCCAGTTAAATCAAAAGCTGGCCATTGATAATGCTCTCCATCACTTTCAAGAGCGAGGGTGGCAATAGGCCTGTAGTTAGATGGATCGGAACCATCGCCTTTCTTGGAGATCAGGTGGATAAGAGCGCTCTTCCACAAGTCTGGGACTATACCGATTGAATAAGAGTGCCAAAACAGAAACATTAGCACAGGTGACAGCTCAGGTGCACTAAAGGAGAGATATCATCTGACCCACTCGACTTGTGGATGACCAAAGAAGACAGAGCTCGCCTAACAGCTTTTTAGCTGAACTTAATTTCAGACATTAAGCCCTGGCACGAGTGTGCGCGCGGCGCTATTCCTTGGTCATCCATATTCGAGTTCGAGGCAAAGGGATCTACTGTAGTAACGATAAATACGTTCATGTATATGTGCGGCACGAAAGCGACTGTGTTACTTAAACTTAGTTTTAATTATCTTGATAAAATTTATTGCAATACTTATTGAATTCGCTTTTTATTTACTTCAAATTTACCTAGTTATTTTAGGAATAAACATTAAAGGCTTAGTCTATCTATAAACCTTTCCTAACCACTTTCTAACAACCCTTCAAGTTTTCTATTAAACATTATTAGTATTAATAACCATAGGACTAATATAACGTACCGTACTGTTTTATCGTTATCAGATTAACCATTTTTACGTAAAAAAGCGCCAAACCACAATTCCTTACGTTCATCATTACTAATCATTAGTATACATATTTGTTTTAAGTTTAATACATTTTTGTTATCCTCATAATAACACTAAATAAATCCGATTATGTTCTTTTATAAAACTGATATGTGCATATTTTTCACTTGTAAGAAATGGTGGTTACAAGACAATTCTGATATGTGCATCAAAATGGTTAAAAAAAATTATTGCAGATGAAGGGTACATTTTATCATTTTCGCTTGTATCTCAGTTTAAGCATAATATATTTTGTCACCATACTCCATTTATAATTTTTTGATAAAGCTATTATTTAATAAATAAGATAGTTTATTGTCTCTCCTGAAAACTTGACTAAAAACACATAGCGGTTTTGGCAAGCGCAACGACCATATTTTTTCTTGTAATAAAAGAAACAGACTGTAGCTTAACATTTAAAACGTACGCGTAGTTATAAATGCGCATCTTTTTTCAATCTACCTCACAATCACATTTTTTTTTGTTAGTAATTTTGTTTATGTTTGTGTTTGTTAAAAATATTTGTATCTTTGTATAGTTTTTATGTCTGAAGAATAATTAATTTTAATGTACTTTGTTATAAATAAATAAATTAAAAAAAAAAATGAATGGATAGGTGTGTCACAATCACAAGCTTCGAGTTCGTGTCTCTCTATCGTTTGTTCTGCGCTCTCGCTTGCACGCTCAGCATCACGCATGCGGAACGCGACAATGAGTCATGCTTTTTCATACGTGCAGCCTGAAATCATTCAATTATAAGACATTCAATAATTTATATTTTTATCACGTCTTAAATATTATAGACTCAAGGCCGGGCCAATTCCGGTTTGTTATGTGTAACTTTGTAGTGCATTGTACCGATTGACTGTTTTAAAAAAACATTAACCTATTTAGAATTCGTCCTTGTCCATTAGTTGAAGATTACTGGTAGTTTAAATAATACGTAACACCAATTTGAAAACCATTCCTAGTTAAATGTCGTTAATATGTCACCTGAAGAAAACGAAGTGAATACTGTAGTCTCTGTTTTGTTTTTTTATGATAACTATACTTGACTTATATTTTGCTAGATAGATAGACTGATTTGCCTAACCTACCCTAACAAGATTGTTTTACGAAATAGCCTGTACAAGACTTGCCATGCATTTTAAATTCCTAACATAATATATACAAAGGATATGAAAACAACGTATAAATGTGCGAAAAAAAAAATATTGGTATTAACGCATAGCAAATAGGTTTTATTCTTGAAAATGAATCGGCCAATAAACTATAAATAAATAATTCGGTTTGTTTTTGGTGATACAAAATATGAAAGTACTATGAAGCAACGTTTTATTGATAAGAATAGATAAACTCGATATAAATGTTTACCTTATATTTCGATATTATGACATCTTATGACTTGGAACACAAAACATGTATGACATTTTTGGACTGAGTGACAAATTTGGAGTGCAGTGTTCTAGATATATTGAAACGTAGGCAAAAAATACCATCATTTACTTATGCATCAAAAACGATGCAAAAATGCTGGTTATCTTTGATTACGTTGACTTTGAAGCTTGATTTTTTATGTGCTCCTAGGGACCATAGACTTAAATAATTGTTATTAATTTCAGCTAGAGCTAGACACTTCAAAGCGATCTTGAGATATATTGGTCTTGACTCTTGAGAGACGGACGACAAATTCATTGTGTAAGGGTTCCGTTTGTACCTTTTGAAGAACCCTAAATGTGCACAACGTACTAATAAGAAAATATGTAATTTTTTTTAAATGTATAATCTTTAGATATATAATTAAAGTAATACTGATGTACAATGCAAAACAATTATGTATAATTTATTTTCTGTATTATTAAATTGGAATAAACAATGTTTACTTTTATTTAAATAGACATTTGCTGATATAAAATATTACAACAATATAACACAAAAAATCGGAACAAATGCAACATTCAATAAATTACAAAAAAATACTGAAAATTCTCATCTCAACATAAATATGGAGATTCCTAATATCGCCAACAATTTATGTAAATATTGATATTATAATAAAACGAGCCGCTTCTATACATTAGATAGGCTCGAGAGCCGATAAAAAATACATACCGCCAGTTCGGTCAACGTAACCCACAGTTCGCTTTTCGTACGCGGTTCGAGGCAGTGTATTAAACTTGTTTGGAATTTATTTAAAGCCTTCGCAATGACGTACGCGTTTTTAATAGTAGCAGCTGTAGCTATAACATTGAAATTATTATTTCTATCTTTTTCATTGGTTGTGACATATAAACATGGCAAAGATGAAGCGATAGTGAGTATTTGAGAATATTTTGTTATTATTTGCAATTAAATTCAGTTTATAGTAATAATAAAATTCAAGACCTAGTGTAAATTATTTAAAAAATAGATATACTTACCTTCAAAAATAGTTTTACATACCTGATAGTTAATACTAAGTTTAATGCAATGAATTTTATGAAAGTCAAAAAGTATGGCGAAACGTAATTCTCTTAAAGTTTCATAACTGTGCTTCAAATAACGTTAAGTAATGAAAATGCACATTGCCTAAGGTTTTTAAATATTACTATTTGCTAGGTAATTGAACAATACTATTTAAATATCAACAATTAGATTTATAATATATGTACATAATATAATTTTGTTATCTATGTACTATAAATGTGAGAAGATATAAAATATTATAATTATAGTTTTCTAAGAGATTACAATCTTCATTGAGGTACCTATAGCTTACCTAACATCTCAGTCTCTAAAGTGAACAATAATTGATTTAACAATCGATCTCGAAGTATGAAGTCGACGGGCCCTTTCTCTTCCCAGTCACGTAACTAAAGGCATTTTTTTATATTTTCATTAAACACATGTAGATTTAATAATATAATTTGACTCTTTTGCATGCCTTTTTTTAATAATATTTTTAATAACATACCTACTAATGTATCATAGTGAATTATGTTACTTATTAATATTTGTCCTTATAATAAATTTGAAAAATAACAGATAGAATATGTCAAGATGGAGCTTAGGTATTTTTTTTTTGTTAAACGTGACTTTTAATAGTTATTCCACAACTGCACGTACCTACAACTTTCTCCTTTTGTTGCAGAGCAACATGCAGACGAAGCAACATAAAAAGGACGTGATGAGCGCTTGGAAACAATTTTGTCGTATATTTTTACCAAAACCTTTTTCTTGTCCAGAGTCAAACAGTAATACTCGTAATATATCTGCGAAACTATGATGTATTCGTTTCAATTTTTTATCTATACTTATTATGAGATGTCATTAAAATGGCCGCCAATTTTAACAAAATTTACGATTTTTTTTCTTTAATATACTTAAACAATTTTCATTACGCGGCATTGAGTTCCACCACTCAACGCAAGGCCTCCAGAATTTGGCGAAAAATAATGAACGAAAATAAATTAATGGGAACGGAGTGTCTTAACTCTATGTTCCTTAGCTTCCCTGCCTAACCCGCCATGTGCAGGTTACAGAGTGAAAAAAAAAATCAATATAGCATTTAAAAGAAAATGCCTGTTTGATTAACACATAGGTATAGTATATTTAAATATGACCGTAGCTATAAATTTATGGGCAACGCTTGTTAAGATAAATATATGAAATATTTTTAGCATCGCAAAAGTGAAAAGATTTTACTTGCTAATAATATTGATATAATTAAATATTGATATCGTATGTTATTTGTAAGTGTTTACTTTTAAGAGGATACTTTTAATTAATACCCACTTAATATGCCATAGGTAGGTACTTTTACCTATTTATATTTAGGTCACGATCATTACAGATATTTTTTTTGTTTACAAATACCATTCTTCTACGAGATACTATATTTGTCATATAAAAAGAAATCTATAAAATTGTCCAAATCAAATGGGTGTAATTCCGTTGTCGTTGTTTCGGCCATCCCGATTCTAATCAAAAGAAGACTAGTCCTGGCGCAGGGCCAACGGGTGTAAACGAGACAGATTGTTGGTTCGATTCCCACCCGAGGAAATATTTTATATGTATTATCATTTTCTTCGCTCTGGTGACGAGGCGAAGTGCGGCGTTGAATACCGCCACTCAATAGGCAATGCCTTCAGAATTCACACTAGATTAACACTAGATTCCTAGATACCCTCTGCCTACGCTACTATGTGCGGGACATTTTCGTCCCATTTCAATCCTTCCTTTCCTTTCCAAAATTTTAGAATCCACTGTTCACCAACAGATTTCCACCCATTTCTCAAAATGTGACTTTTTAAATCCACTGCAGTCCGGGTTTAGAACTGGACACAGCACTACTACTGCTTTGTTGAGAGTTACTGAAGACATTAGATCTGCTATGGAGAACAGGCAATTAACAGTGCTTATTTTAATTGATTTTAGTAATGCATTCAATGCAGTAGATCATGAGCTTCTTATTGCTCTGTTATGCAATGCTAATGTATCCAGTACAGCTTTAGAGTGGTTTTCCTCATATCTTCGGGGACGTCAGCAGTCGGTTCGTGTTGGCCAGACTATTTCTGATTGGCATGATGTGACAGCTGGTGTTCCTCAAGGCGGTATTCTTTCTCCCCTTCTTTTTTCAATATTTATTAACTCCATTACTTCCATTATAACTTCTCGATACCATCTTTACGCCGATGATTTGCAGCTTTATGAGCACTCTAGCGTGGAAAATATTGTTGGAGCTATAAACTCTTTAAATGCTAACCTCCGACATATTTCAGTTTGGTCTTCTAAATACGGCATTAATGTTAACCCAGACAAATGTCAGGCCATAATTGTCGGCAGTTCGAGACAATTGGCTAAATTGGAAAAACATAAGTTGCCTAACCTAACATATAACGGCACGATCATAAATTTTACTAACACAGTGAAAGACCTAGGTGTAATTATTGATGACAAGCTAACTTGGAGCAATTACGTTGCCGATATATCGCGTAAGATCTACGCCTCTTTGCACTCAATGATGCGCCTAAAGAATTTTTTACCTGTGCAAACGAAAATACAGTTGGTCAATACCTTGCTGCTTCCTATTATTGATTACGGTGATGCTTGCTGTTTGGATATGAATAAAGATCTCTTAAACAAGCTCGAACGGATATTGAACACCTGCATACGCTTCATTTATAACTTGCGCAAGTATGACCGTGTATCATCTTGTAGGAGGCAGCTTGGCTGGCTTTCGATAGCCGATCGCAGAAAATGTAGGGTCCTTTCTATAATTTATTCCATCCTTTCTGATCCCAATTTCCCCACCTATCTGTCTTCCGACTTTTCCTACCTTTCCTCTTTGCATGATAAATCCTTACGTTCCCAATCAAACCTTTTACTGTCAAGAATCCTTTTTTAATAAACATGTAATTATATAATTTATTTTTTAATTTTTTCTATTTATTTTTAAATTACTATTATTCATTTAAATGTATATAATGGTTTGTTGTATATATGTAGTTATTTTTTTCTTTTTATATAGTGTATATATATAATTAGGTTTCAGAAGTGAAATATCAAAAGAAAACTACACAACACTAATGTTACAAATACAATCTTATTTATTAAAAATCAAAATAACTATAAACTGAAGTTTATATAACTAGAAACTTATATAAAACACCAACAACATTCGAAAACACATATAGGTATTTACTCAGTGTTAATTATAGCAGCTCTTTTAACCAATTCACAATATTTATTAATTAAAACATTTAAATTACTTTATAACTTGCTAATAATTATCTATTAACAACCTAGTAACAAATCACATCAACTACAACACGTGTAACCTCAAGTATATGAGGGCCAAATATGTCTTCCCGCTTAAATTAGTAACTTAATAATAATATGAAAAGAGCGGGAGCGGAAGACATTGACAGTGACATTGACACATTGCAGTACTATATTTGACAGTTGACATTTGTAGCACGGAAGTCTCCCAACTATATATATATATATGTATTTATGTTTGTGTATATATATATATAATATTTTGTTAGTTTGTATATATTATATTGTATTTATTATATATCTGTATGTATTTTCAAAATTGATATTTTATTTTTAATTTTTTTTTTATTTTTGCACGCCTACACTTTTTGTTCTCCCACATGACAGGTTGGCTGGTAGAAAATGCTTGTTAGCGTTAAGCCCGCCTATTGTACAATTTTTTTTTTTATTTTTTTTTGTGCAATAAAGAATATAAATAAATAAATAAAATAGTTTGAAGCTTAACAAAAGATTGCTGATGAAGATCATCGTCATGGCAAATTCATCGCAAAATTGGATCATCCATCGGATTGGTTCATCAGGATGGCGACTTTTTTTTTAGATAAAAACATTTTTGCCTTATCCACTCTATATCCAAGATATTACAACAGATTTTTTCTGTATGTAAAGACTAATCTTGATTGAAAAAACCTATATAAGTATTTATCGTGACAATTTTTTCGTATGTACATGTTACCAGGTATATGTATTCTGCATACTCTCATAAAGTAAATTGATTTGTAGAACATTATTATAGTTATATTTACATGATGGTTTCAAATTATAGGACAGCTTTTAAAAACAATGGCGCTAGATCATAAAAATAGAAGTTCTGCAACGGTTATACCCGTAATGTGCTAAATAAGTACAAAGTGAGTTGCTCTTTTATCTGTAAATAAGATAGTATTAAAATCAAATAAAACTCCAAACATATTTTTTAAATATTTAATTTCATCAACCAGTATAAAATATACCTATGTATACATATATTAAATATACCTATACAACCTTATTCAGATACATACTTAGTAACCGCCAAATAGTTCATTTCTCTTGTAAACTTAGCCCATTGTACTGTTTTCTTTTGAATGTCTAATTTAATATTATCGTTTTTACATTTGAGCGCTTGATTTATAATAAACCTGTTAAAGTAATGAACGTGGGGATGGTTGACATACTCTTCGATATTCATCCACCTACAATCTTTTACTTCCCTCTCAGATACAGTTATATTGTCGGTAAGGGCCTTCATCATGAGGAGAACATATATATCGGAATTACCAAACATCATGTTGTGCGAGTGTCTGAATGATATTAGAGATGTGAAATCTGTTTCCACTCCCGTTTCTTCCCTGACTTCTCTTTTAGCAGCTTCAACTATATCTTCACCTGAATATGAAATATAATTTAAGTTTAAGTGGTGTTTTTATTCGATTAAATTTCTTATATCAAATAATTATAAATGAATATATAATAAACATTTAAGAAATTATTGCAGGAAGCAAGCTAAACAAATCATATTAGCATTTTTTACGTTATTTTTATTCCTACGTCATGTACAGTATGGAGCGGTACGGTCAACGAGTCGTGGCCGCCCTGGAAGTTAGACTTTCCGAACTTTTGCTCATTGTTCATTCGGCAAGACAATAATTAAAAGTTTACTTATTAAGAACACGTAGCGGGATTTGAACCCGTGCCTCCTTGAAAACCGTCCAAGGACGATAGACGGTTTCCAAAATGGCGCGGGTTCAAATTCCGATACGTTCAATTTTTTATACGTTTTCTGTTGGTGTTTAAGTGTGGAATAACACCTTAAAAATTAAAAAATATAATTAAAAGTAATAAAAATTCCAAACTTAAATCTATGCAGTCATCTACTACAACTTCAGGATAACCATAACTCAATAACTTTATAAAGCTAAAGCATAAATCTCTAAATTTCGTTTTACAAAACACTTTGTGTACTATATTATTTTATATTTTAAATTAGGTTACTTATTTAGGAAACCTATAAACTTATTTAGGATACCTATAAAATTTTAAAGTTGCAGGATTTGAACCTGCGCCTCTTTGAACCTGTCCGCTTGCTTCAATTAATTTTTTTGGAGGGATTATAACAAGTTTCCACTACCCAAAGAAGATTTTTAAATGTATAGCTATGCAACAAAAAATTAAATTGAAACTACACATTGCATACAATAAAATAATAACTTATTTTTCAACTTAACATTTGTAACATAAAGTAATCTTATTATTATGTAGGTCATATCTTACCCCTTTCAACATATCCTCCAGGAAGTTTCCAGTGGGGATAATCATATTGTTTTTCAGACAGAGCTAGTAATTGATTTCTTCCATTTAAAACTAGGGCTCCGACACCCAAATTTGTGTGACTAGCAGGTGGCAAATTAGGTTTCGAGTCCATTGGCAGCCATTTATACATCATGACAAAATCATCTCTGGCATGATGAAAATTAAAACCTTTCTAAGAATATTAATAGTATTTTGTAAATATATATACATATACATAAATTTGGTGTTAGCTTAAGTTTTAATTATGTGAATTGTTTGTAAAATTCGTACATAATTGTGTTATACTCACTTCTGCTAATATAGGTACATAATGGGTGTCATCTATATGAACTTTAAACCATATGCAATGTCTATTTTCACTCTTCCATAACTGAAGTGTATCTGTAAGTAAATACGATAAGTGTCAAATAATATTGTAATATAGTGATGGAATCATCGCTCAGACACAAAGTAACAAAAGATAAACTATATTTTTGCAATATTTAAATGTAAAAGTTGTGGGTTTCATACCCATTCAGGGTAATGAATTATGTTTATTTTCCTGTTCAGGTAAGACAACATACAGCATTGAGTTCAGTTACTTACAACAAAAGAAAAATAGAGAATCTCTAGGCTCACCATACTATTTGGGGAAAAAAATACGAAAATGTATGTTTTTAATGAAAAATATGTAACTTTTCTTTATAAGACACTTACTTTCAAGCTGTTCTGAAAACATATCGTTATTACATTGCAGTTTTTTAGTATCAACAGTCATCCCATTAAATCTGTCCATTTCACCTGTAAATACTTGAAGAGATGGATATTTGTTGAAGGTACACGAAATATTTCTAAAATAAAAAGCCATATTACAAAATATATATACACTAAATACCATTTTAGTTCTTTCTTAAGCAGTTTCAAATAACATAAAAAATTACCTTATATCACTACAACATAGCTTTGCTTTGTTTAAATAACCTAGTTTAAGGATAACTCTTCTGATTAATAACATTTCAGAAATTCTTGTTAACATAGATAAAAGATTAAATAAAGGATTCAGTAGTTTAAAAGTTTTATTAAGCTGCCGTTATTTTAATGAATATAATGTTATAATATTAAGCAAAAATAAAATGACGCTGAATAAATGATATATTATGTAAAAAATAAATCAGAATTTTTTGCTTATTCTAAGTTCTCCTTGTAACTTCTTGATTAGCATGATAAATGTATTTTATATTTCTTCTTAAACTAGAATAAAATTATATAAGATTTTCGACTATCATTTGAAATCGCGTTTATCAACATTTCGATGATATTTTAATATATTTCATTTACTTAATGATTATATAGTATATAGCGATACGTCAATGTCATGTGCCAAATGTTGTTGTCCCCTTCGTTCGAAAATTCAAAAACCTTAAAGAAGTTTACTGAATTATATTGAACTCATGAACTGTATCAGTTTTATATTTCAGTGCAGCTTTAGCTGAATGTGGGACAGTGCCATCAGATGCTATATCTGGGAAAAGCGGGATAAACCGAAGTTATAAATTAAATACTAATTAAAGTAATTAGTATTTTTTTTTTAAACCAGATTTTTTTTTCATTATTGTGGATGGATAGATGGATTTCATTAATGGAGTGCGAACCTTGTTGGCAATTTATAGAGGTCTAAAATCTAAAATTAAAACTTGGCCCCAGCTTTGAACAAATCTGTTCGTATAAAGTTTCTTTTTTAATTTTTCAGAATAAATTTTTTGTTATTAAAATTTCTCAGGTGGAACAAGACTATTCTGGAGTGGACACGGGCACCCGGTCCTCCCCTATTCCTACGCGCATGTGCCTCATGACATTATTGTTTATGATTAAACACTGCAATTTTAATCTATTTCAGAATCAAAAAAACACAGATACAAAATAGTTTTATTAAAAAACATTTTTAATGTTTTATCTCCCTTACTCATGAATGATTTGGATATAACTTTAGTTAATTTTGAGTTTTGACACGTCATGCTTTTATTAGGATAAAAATATTGTCAATTAAAGCAATGACAAAATGACATAAGTTTTCATGTGGTAAAGTCATTAATTGTGATGTTCTATATGACCGAAGCTATGTGAGGAGTATTTTTATATACCTAGTTTTCTAAAATTAAAAAAAAACAATGGCTGGACGAGGTGAAAGAGGTGTAACTCGTGTTTTGGAAAAATTAGAGGCGTCGATTAATTCGGGTCAATATTATGAAGCGCATCAAATGTACAGAACTTTGTATTTCAGGTAAAAAATGTGGTTAATCATGTAAATCATGAATGAAATTAGTTTGTCAATTGCGTATTACTTTGCAGGTTCCTAAGCCAAAAGAAATATTCTGATTTATTAAATCTATTATATAAAGGCTCTACACTTTTACTTCAACGCGATCAACAAGGCAGTGGTGCAGATTTGGCTATATTATTATTAGATGTCTTAACTAAATCAGAAACAAAACCTAGCCATGAATGGATAGAAAGAATAGGAAAGTTATTTGAAATGATGAACTCTAGTATACCTGAGCGCGACACTTTCCTTACTAATGCTGTAAAATGGTCAATGGATAGTAATAAGAAAGGACATCCTTTACTTCACAAGGTATATCTTTACTGTTTTATTTAAATTTTTGTTAATGTTTCATTTTTTTAATGTATTAATAATCATGATTAATTTCTAGAAAATTGCAGAAGTGTATTGGAACGAAAAGAAATACACATTAGCACATAGACACTTTTTACACTCAAGTGATGGAGAGGCATACGCAAAAATGTTAATTGAATTGCATACCACTAAAGGATTGAAATCAGAAATAGATTTATTCATTGCACAAGCCGTTTTGCAGTGTCTTTGCTTGCGCAACATACAGATGGCGACAGAGGCATTCAATAAGTATACAGGCTCACATCCAACCATAAAAAATGATAAAGGCCCACCTTATTTTTTCCCCTTGCTTAATTTTCTATGGTTTCTATTACGAGCAATTGAGCAGTATGTATTTTTTTTATTATTATGTTGTTTTTGTAAATGTATTTAAATGAAATATCAATTGTAATGCCTATTTATATTTTGTTTTCAGAAAACACATTGTTCAATTCAAAATTTTAAGAAATTGTTATGCTATTAGTATAAAGCGTGATCCAAATTATGCAGTATATTTAGATACAATAGGCCGCATTTGGTTTGGTATTGAAATCCCACAAAACAAGAATCAAAATTCAGTATTCGGTGGACTTTTAAAATCCATTATTGGAGATGTTGATGTGGACACTTCCGATGATGATGGTGACCATTTGGGAAACTGTGCACCTGCACCAGATTTAGATTAAAATTAATATATTTTGGTAAAGAAAGGAATTTTCAAATGAAACCAGCACTTGAAATTTGTTTTTCTAAATTTGGAAATAAAATAAAATAGTTACTTGAAGTGGTTTATGTGGTGCAAAGTAACCTTCAAAGTTTTCTAAGAAAATTTTATTAAAATAAAATCAGGCTATTTTAATATATTTTTTTAACATATCTAACTCATCTAAAATATGTTATCTAAAAATAATTATTTTGGCAAATTTTAAGCTTATAGTCAATATAGAGCAGATCTTTTAGATCTTATTTGTTTTAATAACCTGTTTATAATGTTTGTATAATTAATAATTGCAATTAATGTTCATTTATTAAATGGTAAAGTTTTATTTTTGAATTATGCTTTATTACTTTCATCATTTTTGAATGTAAGCTTTAGTGCTATGAAGAAAGGGAGATTTTGGTGAAGTTTTTGTATTTAACAGTACAGTGTATCAGGAGTAAAATAATAAAAATAATTAAAAAGACATTTATTTCAAAATAAACCAAAATTCGCCATAAACATTGAGTACTATGAATAGGTACAATAGTCACAAAGCAATTACTGTAAAGACTATATTATAATAAATTAGGCAATAAAATGTCTGTTAAAGAAAATTATATCAACACTTAAAAAAATATTCAATAAAATTTATTATTCTAAAATTCGGATACATTTATTAATTTACAATTACTGTAATTACTTTCAAAATATACATAACACTGAGGTAGACTTGTAATATGTTAATGTAAACATACATTTCGTAAAAAGCAGATTCACACAGTTTAATGCATAGCAGGGTAGGCAGACTAAACCTAGTGTTAAGACGTTGTTCCCCACTTTCTACCTTATCATCGAACAGAGCTCACGCCACCTTTTACTGAAGTGGCGAATAGAAAATAATTTAAATATCCTCCCAAGTGGCACTGCAGACGATTTCTGTTTTATCATATTTAAATTAAACATCTTCAACAACAAAATTGGTTACATCTCTTGACCAATTTTTTATTTTTAGTTGTGTCTTTTTTAAATTAAATTTAAGGCCTCTATTTTTTAAATCTAATGCTTGTTGCACAATAAATCTATTAAATTCATGGACATCAGGATGGTTTAAAAATTCATTTACATCCATCCATTTGCATGCTTTGATTTCTTGTTCTGATCTAGTTATTTCATTAGATGTGGGTCTTAATAAGACTACAATATAAATATCGGAGTTACCAAAATTGGCATTATGAGAGTGCCTTAATGTGACCATTGACTCAAAAACCGAATCAATGCCAGTTTCCTCTTTTACTTCTCTTACAGCAGCATCTTTGATGTCCTCTCCTGAAAAATACATAAATTAAAAGAGCATCATTCGACCAGTTCTTTTATATGGCAGTGAATGTTGGCCAGCACTATCTCGTTACACTCGGGAGCTTCACATTACAGAAATGAAGATACTAAGGCGTAAAGTGGTCTGCCCGCATATGTAACATATTCATTTGAGGTAGTCTTGGAGTCCATGATCTAGGGTACTGTCACTCAACATGCAATGTCTAAATTGAGCGGAAACTATGCAATGGAGTGTCTTAACACTTCCCTCTGTTTATCCTGCTATATGTGGAATGTATGTATAAAACTAAAACAACAATACTATACCTCTTTCAACATAACCTCCAGGAAGTTTCCAATGAGGAAAATCTAAATACTTCTCTGCTACAACAAGCATTTTATTATTTTCATCCAGAACTAGACCACCTACACCAATATTTGTGTGACTTGCAGGGGGCAAATTTGCTGGACAATTAGTAGGGAGCCATTTGTACATCATTACAAAATTATCCCTTGAGTGATGAAAGTTAAAACCTTCCTGAAAAGATAAAAAAAACATACATAATGAAGGAATTTTTCTAAATTATAAAAACATACATTATTTATCTAACACATGATGATGATTGACATCAACCCTTCTGTTACTACATATCGCTATCACTCACTCATCCATTATTATGTATTTTTCCCTGCATTCACTTCAAGAGCTATGCAGCCTTATTTGGTCTTTGTCCAGTATCCTCAACATTGTGTTCTCAAAAGTTAACCAAGATCTCCCCTTACCTCTTGCCATTCACTAAATAATTATATATTTTTTTAGTATTCTTTTGCTTGGCATTTTTAGCATGCACAAACCACCTAAGGACTAAGAGCACTTCATTCTTATTTTAAATTTTGTTTAAGAATTCCTGCGTATAGCAGGATAGGTAGAGGATACTATTTTAAAATTTCATTAGATTTAACAGTATATTATAAAATTTTTAGTGCATATATATTAAGCAATTGAAAATATGAAATATACACATTACTTTTGCAAGTATTGGAATTATCCCTGCATCCTTAATATTAACTTTAAACCAAATACATTTTCTGTTTTCTTCATCCCATATTTTCAAGGAAGCTGAAAATATGAATTATAAACCAATTACAAAATTAAATTTTTAAACCAATAGTTTTTGGATGGTACAATATTGTATGTAAATCAATTACATAAAAGAAATAATTTTATATTTATGTAGTCATAATCACCTATAAGCTGACCACTAAACTTGTCCAGTTCAAAATTTTCATCACATAAATCGACTGTGATGCCATTGTATCTATCTGTAACTCCTTCGAATGTTTTTGTGGACATTGTAAAATTCTTCTGTACATATAAGTAAAAATGTTATGTGGAAAATTTGTAGAATTTATATCTTAAACGGCAATGACTTTATTCTCAAATTGGTTATTTCCTTATCAGATATCTACATGTTTTTTGCGTTTGCTAAAAATTCAAATCATCATCTTTAATCCAGACGTCAGAGCACCGTCTGAGTTAATGGAACAGATAAATAATACTACACTGTCTGTTCACTTGTCACATATTTTATTACAGTAGCGCACATTTTGTACAGCGTTTGCTTTTTAAATTAGTTATTTTCCTTTGATAGTTTATTTTATGTAACAATTTTACCTCTCATTATTTAACTTAAAGGCAATATGTATAGTAATTACTAATTACTAATTATGTGACTTCAGGTATATTATATGAAATTGTAAAAGGAAGTAGGTATAGTTATTAAAAAAATAAGAAATTTAGATTGTGTTATTGTTCTTATTACCTATATAAGTACTTATAGTTGAATAACATATTGCAGGGCAACTACTAATTACGACTAGCGATAAAAGAAGCATATTGGTTATTAAAATAATATTCCTTAAGGAATTTAAAAAAGAAAACAGGTAGAGTTAGGCAGAACATAAGTGTTCTGCAATTTTTACACTAAGGTATTCAGTAAGCAATTTTTACTATAAAAAGCCAAGCCAGAATTCGATCTTTTTCATCGATTTCATTCGATCCATTGAAGACGAGGGTGAGGTATAACAAATACAGTTTAATATGTACCTATAGGTCCACAAGCTAGAAAATAAACTAATAATGCAAGCATGTCAATTGTCCAGTTCGTTTTCTCCGCAACTAACATTGTTTTCCCAGGAAAAAATTCACGGAGACTAAACTATTCAAATGAAAACGAATATAAATGGAATAAGAGCTGTTATTTATAGGTATCTTAGAAACATTAAATGGATTAATACGCTTGTTTTTATCAACGAAAATAATAAGTAGAAATAAAAGGAACAAAAAATAAAGAAGAAAAACACTGACGTTAGCGAGTAGAGACCGACAATAGTGTGTGTAACGTAAAATTCTAATTAAGAATAATTTATAAGTTCATAATTCAGAATGTCAGTTCTGTTAAATATATGTATTTTTTTTTCTTTTTTTTTCGAACATGAGGTTAATGCTGTTAGCCCTATTGGCTTTTACAGCTACACCGGTTGGGTAGGGAAAAGGGGTACTCTGTCCCTAAAGGAACGCAAGCACTAAGTGGCTGCCTGTGAGGAAGTCGACGACTGTAAGGGCGTCCCCTGCGGGACTCGAACTTCGGCTCGCGGCCGTCGAGCGGACTGGGATTAAAATATCTATAAACATTTAGGTAAACATTACTAATATTTCAAAGTGTTCTAAGCAGTGATTATATTAGGTTACCAAGATGACACTAAAGGAATAGTAGTTTTCTAGGTCACCTATTAACCTTAATTCATTTTGTTTAAATATTTCGCTATAAATTAAGGGGGACGTCCTGATAAAGAATACAAATGAATCTAAATATTTGTACACATAAAAAATCAAATTTATAAACTATTATTATTACTTTCAAATACGGCATTGTGTTGAAAAATATCCAAAACAAAAAGGGGATAACTACTAAATTGGGCGTTATATTATCTTGTTTTTGATTTATTATTTATTATGTTATTGGCTGATTGACATTAACAGAGTAGGCGAGGCGAGTAGAGGGAACATCGAAATTAGAATCTAATTGATATCACCTCACGAATATTTGTAATTGTAATTTGGTCTACTTTTTCGAAAAAACAAGGCAAAAGAGCGTACAGGTAACTTGATCACGCTTTTATTTGATTTTTAAAGAGAATATAGATAGATGGAGAATATAAAGATATCCTGAGTGAATTTACTGATATTAAATGTTTTGTTCTTAAAAATATAAGTAAGTACATTACAAGAGAGAAAGAGCAACTTAGTCTTTGTCATTTTTATTAATTCGTGAACAGATTTCTTAGTCTTTATGAAAAATATTATAAATTATAAAATATTATATTTATACGGTTACTGTAAATTGCATTTTAGGTTTTTTTTAATAGAAACACATGTAGTTATATAGTATCTAGTAGTAGTTGGCATAGAGAATTTAAAACTACAATTTCATCAAATCACAAGTAATCGTTCTATTTGAAGGCGATGAGTTGGAAATTGCGTTCGTATCGAAAACTTTTCAATTTTCCCTCTATGGCAAACCGCCAGGGAAAATGGATCTGTACTGAACTGCAATTTTTTACTTTTAGAATAGCAGCAAATTAATTAATCCATAAGAATATAGGACAAATTAATTAATCAACTATAGTTTTATTTTATAGAACGGAGGTAACAAATAATTAATTAATTAGATATCTAGATGTGAAAAAATTGTTTTTGTTATAATCACTGGGCCACAGCGACATCTGGTTGGGTCAGTTTGTAGTAGCATAGTACCTATGCATATTAAGGTGAATGTCTGCGTAGTGTAAGTGAGACGTGCATATGCAACGCTTGGACCAAGGGATTAATCAACAGCTTGTGTTTATTTATTGTTATTAATTTCATGCTGTAACCCGCACACAGCATGGTAGGCAGAGGGAACTTAGTGTTAAGACACTCCGTTCCCCACTTTCTGCCGAATTCTGAAGCATTGCGTGTTGAGTGGCAGAACTCAACGCCGCGGTTTTGCCTCAACACCAGAGCGAAGGAATGGAAACATAAACGTAAATAAATGTTTCACTTCTTCGAGTGGCGATCGAACCCGCAACAGTCGCGTTACAGTCACACCCTTGTGCCGCTGCGCCAAGACGGCCTCATACTTATTGTGAATTAGTTTATTATTATTATTATTGATACTTATTATGAATTAGCATATATGGCATCATAGCATATATATATTATGGCATCAGAAGAAAAAATCCATCGATAGTATAGCTTTTCCACTCCTCCCAGCCTGCATGCCATATTTTAGTAGTACATGTTCGTAGTGAGTACAGTACAGGAGGAATCCCAGTCAGTATTATACACAAACATTATAAGTGCAATATTTAGCCTTAACCCTCGCGAGGGTGAAATGTATGCTTGCATATTTGACTATGATTTATCATTTCATTTTACGTATGTAATATTTCAGTGTCTGCTGTTCGTTGAACATTTTCTTTCAAAACCTGAAGCAATATGCATTTACCTGTAAAATATTTTGAAGGATACCCGAATTATGCAGTGTAACATTTTTTTAGCGTCACAGTAGGCAGAGGGAACCCAAAGTTAAAAAACTTCATTCTCCATTTTCCGCTGAATGCTGGAGACACTGCGTGTCGAAACTAAACGCCGCTCGAAATCAGAGCGGCGAAAATATTAAATATTTATTTTCCTTGGCGGAAATTGAACCCACAACCTATCGCATTTACAGTCACACTTTGTGCCCCTGCGGAACTACTGGCCTCAAGGAACAATTTAATTCTTATATATTTACTCACATTTTAGGCACGTTAATTACCAGCACTATTCATATGCACGTAAATTTACCCGTAAGGCGTCTCGTTACTGTTTACATAAAGGATGCATCGCTTCGTTATTGCATCATTGTGGGATTTAAGTATGATTAGGTAGAACTATGTAGACGCCACATGTCTCTTAAATAATTATTAAAAAGTAATAGTGAAAAAGCTTTTGGCTCGCTATATAAATAAAATAAAATAATTTGTTTATCCGCCTCTTATTTCTTTATTTGTATGGTAACGAGTCATAGTGCGGCGTTCAATTCTGCCACTCAACAGGCAATGCCTCCAGAAGTCGGAGAAGAGTGAAAGAACAGAGTGTTTTAGCAGGCTCCCAGGTGCAGACTTCCTATTTGTGCGGGATACAACGTAAAGCTGAAAAAAATGTTTATCGTCATTATCTACAAATATTTTGGCAATATTTCATAAGTAAAACACCTATATTATACATGTATTTACTTAAAAGTAATTTTAATTTACAAGGTTTTCTGTATTTACTAACACTTTTATGAATATTGTGAAACAATCCACATATTTTTTTTAAAAGAAGACATTGGCCTATTCCTAAATGGAAGGCAGAAAAGGATGTTTCGAAAAGTGATATAGGATAATGTTTTCACTATATTCAATAGTTCAGTCTGTCATACAAAACAAATACGTAGCTTATAAATAGATAGGGAACCTAAGATATAGTTAGAAGTGAAAGTTAAACATGGTATATCTCACCTTCGGTTCGGTTCTTTATTTATGGTGCTTAGAGCGTGCCAGTTGAGCACGCCATCACTTCCCCAATGTCACGTTGTATGGAGAACACACAAAGGAGATTGTACGGTAAAAAAGAGATTATATTACACAATAGGAGAATGCATGTCAAAAAGAGGTCCAGTTAAAGTGCTGCCTTCACGTATAAAAAAAAATCATAAAATAAATATATACATGAACATGGGTTAGTAGTAAATAGTATTTCACAAATATGTTAGTTTATAGTAATATTATTATATCTAATATATCTATATATATATAAAATCGAAAGGTCACTCACTCATCACGAAATCTCAGAAACTACATGTGCCAGGAATCTGAAATTTTAGCAGCATAGCAGTTACTTATAGGACGTAGGTGCTCGCTAAGACGGGAATTTGCAATATTCGACTCTTAAGGGGTTGTTTTTGGGGTTGAAAGTTTGTATGAAGCTTCGTTACTACAAATGCTAGGAGTCTCAAATTTTGCATGGACGTCACTTATAGGACGTAGGTGCTCATGCAGACCGAAATTAATAATAACGTAGTTCACGCGGGCGATGCCGCGGGCGGGCCGCTAGTCTAATATATTTACATAAAAATTTACATAAAGGATTAAACACAAACATTAACAAACATTGAACACTAAGAGGACGGGGGTATCTCACCTTCTATATTTTATTACCACAGTCGAATGTGACAGGGCACTCAGTCGCGGGCACGCTCATGCATGCATGAAATGGAAGCCACTCGTAATACTTTATATGTTTTCCAATTGAGACTGAGTGTAAAATAAAGCTAACAATTTATAATAATTAAATAAAGAAATAAAATTGTAGTAAAAACTCTTTTCATTTCAATTAAATTTATCTGTAATTAATAAGTAGGTAAGGTTGTAATTTTTTTTTCTTTAAATGCTTAGCTATTAAAATTTTAAACAATTATTAATGCTATTGAGATAGAAGTATAGCTTCTAAATTACGATTTTTTCTGTGCTCCAAGGGACCATGGACCTGACCTATTTCATGTTAATTTTAGCTTGATAATTCCAAGCGATCCCGAGATAAATGGTTTCGACAGAGGGAATCCGTTTTTACTTCTTGATGAACGAAACCTTTTGAAAATAACTACAAATTTATATTTGTAGTTCATTTCATACAAAGTGAGTGCATACACCCGCATTTTAAATTTGTTAATTTTATTCGCCGCGTAATAAGCATTCAAGAACTGTAGAATATTTTCCGTAGACCTACAATTCTGAAATTTGGCAAATTAAAACTTGCAACACCTACACACAAGAATCCGAAATTAAATATTTAAAATTTTATTTCCTCGTTCTAGTAACAAGGCAAAGCATAGCATTGTGTTCTGCCATTGAATACGCAATGCCTCCAAAATTCCATGGAAAGTGGAGATTGAAAGTGTATTAATATGAATGAAATGTGACACCATGACACCATGTTTCCAGGTTTCTACCCTAACTTCTATGGTATGTGCGGACATCCTGAAGATAAAAAACAATTGAAAAGCTATAGCAATTGTAGTTCACTTCATACAAAACGAATGCATGCTTCTGGAAGCCTAAGATGTCAAGTATTATAAGTCCCACTTATCATTAACCTAAAATCCTGAAGTTAGTACGGAACCCTCATAGCATTACTTCGACACGCACTTGACCGTTTTTCATATGTCATTAAAGGATGATAAGACGAGAAAGTGGCTCATTTAATAATTACCATCATATTGCGTATATAGTGTTTATTAACCAAGAAATAGATAACAGATACTGAATTTTCAGCAACACTAAAGTTAGTTTATACTAATCCTGGAGCTACGCCAAATTGCTAAACGATTGTTAAGATAATTATGGTTGAAGTCCATTGATCTTAAGCGTACTTAAACTGTAACTATTTAATTAATGTTATCAATGAATTATTGTTTGTTTTTATTAAAATACTAATTATTATGAAAAAAAAATATTATGCAGAACTTATGTAAAAAATTGTGAATTTGTTTAACCCAAGCAGTAAATAAAAGAATTTTACTGTATGGCTCTCTGGCACTCAACCGCGTCGTTGAGTGCCGCTACTCAACACGCAACGCCTCCAGAATTCGGCGGAAAATGGGGAGCGCAAATGTCTTAATGAGAACGGAGTGTTTTAACACTAGGTTTCGTCGTGAAACTCAAATCAAATGTAGTAGAGTATTTTTTTACTGTTAAAAAACATAAAATTATTTCGAATGTCTAAAGATTACGGATCTACGGACTACGAGCTACGGCGTAGCACTCCCGAAAACCGGAAGTTCAGAGATCGGACATAGATCCCTATATTTCAGAGGTTAATCTTGTTTGAAATTAATTTGCAAACTTCTTATATAATAATATATTACTACAAAAAATTAATATTTAATACTTATTGCAAATAATACTGTAATATGATATACGAGGATAAGCTAAACAAAATTGTTAATTTGCATATAAAAACTATGCTGTTCGTGGTTCAGTCTCCTGCTGTAAGCGTGTTACTTAATGATTATGATTAATCATGATTATGTTAATTTTAAATAAAAGTAAAAAAAAAACAATAAATAGAGGCCAGTCGTGGCGCAGGGGCACAGGGGCACCCCTGTGCCCCTGTGCCCCTGCGCCACACACACACATAGTACACCCCCTGGGTGTACTATGTGTGTGTGTCACAGGGTGTGTGACTGTACTGTACTTCGTCCCTTCTGGTGTCGAGGCAATGCGCGGCGTTAAGTTCCACCAGTCAACACGCAATGCCTCCGGAATTCGGCGGAAAATGAGGAACAGAGTGTCTTAACAGTAGGTTCCCTCTGCCTACCCTGTTATTTTAACGATATACATATCATATCATTTTTAAAGTATAAGTAAAGTTAATTATAACAAATGTCTATATGGCTGAAGTCAGTGCAGTTTGACCACAATTACATTAGAAACAGCTGAGAAATTGGCCTGGTTCCAGACGGGGTATAATTTTGTAGGAAGAAACTTTGACTCTTATCACTTCCATGCTATAAATGGAACCTACTCGTAGCAAATTTAATATACTTGTGTCACATATTAAAGCTTTTGTCTTGTTTTTTTAAACCAAAGATGTTTCTAAGCTATTCGAACAAAGATTCTACTAATTACTTTAAACCTATTAATAAGAACCGTTGTCTACAAGTAATTTTAACAAGTGTTTTCCGCTTACATCTACTCTCTTTATTGACGAGACTCATAACAATAACATCAGTTTCACACAGTATCCCGCACACAGCAGGATAGGCAGAGGGAACATAATGTTAACACGCCGCTTTGTTTATTGTGTCAATATTTGGAAGTCAGATTTAAAAATTGTAAAAAAAATAAACTACAGTAATTAAAGTAAAAAAAATAACAAATAAAATTTATAAACATTTATCTACTTCAACTAAATATAAATAAAGTTATTTAATAGGTGCGGCGTTGTTATAAACAGTTTTTTTCAAATTGTATGTAATTTTTTATCAGTTTATAACCACACGTCCGCACTGTTGCCAAAAAACAAAATAGCATTGCTTGTAGATGGACATGAACATTTTTTTGGCTTCGTGAAGCTACGAACTTTTCTCTTGAAAAAAGATATAAGAAATTAATTTTAATACTATGAATAATGCTTATAATATTTACTTTTATTAATCACCAATTTAATAAACGTTTTTTTTTTTCAGCTTCGTAGATAGCCGTGGGAACCTAATGTCTGCTCCCCACTTTACACTCATTTATGAAGACAATAATTGCTGAGTGGCGGAACTCGACACTACAGCGAAGAAATGAAAATATACATTTAAACAAATATTTTACCTCGAGTGAGAATCGAACCCACAATTATCGCGTTTACACACGCTTGTGCTCCCACGCCACGATTGGTTTCAGTTAACTACTAAACTAAACAATTAAATCTTTAAAAGTGATTTAAAAAATCTTATGTTATTTCAGTAAAATAATGTTGCAAAAAAACAAAGTTAATAAAAACGTATTATAGGGAATCGGGTCAGACGTAGCAAAAGCTGATACTATTGAAGAAGACATTCCTTTTGTATCGTCGCGTTGTTTCTCCTCTGTATCAGCTCGTCTCTGGGAATAATGAATAATATACGACTCTTTTAGAAAGTGCAAAACGAAAGATAGTGTAAAATTATTCCGATTTTATTTGTATTAGGAATTTGAAATTGTATACTAAAAGTAATGTTTGTGTATAGTGAAATTGACTGTAAAAAAAAAATTAAAACAATATTATAAAAGTTAAGGCCATAGTAGCTCAGTGGCACAATTGTGTGTTTGTAAACGTGACGATTGTGGGTTCGATTCCCACTCGGAAGAATGAATTATTATTTGTTAATATTTGAAGTTCCTCGCTTTGGTAACGAAGCAAAGAGCGGCGTTGAATGCCTCTACTCATCACGCAAACTTGCTGCTTCAAAAATTCATCGGAAAATAAGAGATGGAGTGTCTCAACACTAAGTTGAGATAAATAATTATTTTTCATACAAAGATATATCATTCTTTTATGCCAACAAAATTATATAATCATATACTAAAAACTTTGATAACAGTTATTGTTTGTACGACGAATTGGAAACTTGTAATTCAATAAAAAATCTGCAGACATGGCTTTCAAACAATCACGAACGAATAAGATCGACTTATTCGTTATTCTCTTTATATGTTGTCGACAGAGTTGCTCTATCACGATGAAGTAATAAAAAGTATCGATTGCTACGAAATACATAAATGTATTTACATTTACATTTTTTTTCGGCTTTGCAATGTATCACGAACACAGCAGGGTAGGCAGAGGGTACCTAGTGTTAAGACACTACGTTCCCCATTTTCCGTCTAATTCTGGAAACATTGCGTGATGAGTGGCGGAATTCAATGAAATCCAACTTCAAATGAAAATATTAAATATTTGATTTTCTTTTTATTGGGATCGAACCCACAACCAGTCAAGCTTACACCAGACCACCAGACCTGCTACGCCCATGCTTTTGAAGAGTTCACCTGGTGTATCCTCTTTCCCCGGTGTCTTTGCTTTTTTAAGATCGTTGATGGCTTGATTGACTTCTGATGACCCAATATACTTCATAATTATGGGGTTCGTCTTCGGAACACAAATTGGTTGAGCTTGAGTTATCAGTACTTTTGTAAAGAGATGCGTAGTCATTTTTCCACTGCACCAGTAATTCTTATTACAGTTATATTAAGAAAGTGTTCAGTTGGTTTGGCCACATCGAAGGAATGAGTGATGATAAAATGAAAAAAAGATTATTGAAGGAAAAGTAAGCTGTAAGAGAGGTAGGTTGGACTCTTAATAATCTGAAAATCGTAATAAATTAAAAAAATCATTGACTTCAGATTTTATATCATTAAATGCCTGTAAGGCAGACGAGAGTGGTAATTTTATGAAATTAGAAAGTACTTACATTTCCAGTAATGGTGTCGTAACAATAAAAATTCACCCAGAAGGCTTTCAAGTACTTAAGGTCTCTATTATTTGAAAATCCATGTCGTAACTCTGCAATAATATTATATTTCAAATAATAAAATATGTTCAAATGTAGTTTTCTATATAAATCACATATTAAGTACACTCCTATGTTAGTGATTATATACTTTGAAATACGGAAAAATTACACCATAAAAAGTGAGAATAAAATTATTATATTACATGTAAGCCCCCCATTTACCTGCACACATTAGCAGGCAGAGGGAAGCAAGTTTTAAGGCACGCCCTTTGCCTCGACACCAGAAATTGTTTCAAGTGAGAACCGAACCCACAACCTTTCGTATTCATAGTCACACGCTTGTGCGTCTATTCGTCCATGTAATTCGTGTGTTTTTATATGGTGGTCTACATACATATAAACATACATAGCTTCACGCTTTATCCCTATCAGGGTAGTCAGAGAGTACGGAGCGCCAAACGCTACGGTCTCTATATACCTCTTTCGCCTCGTCCACTGTCATCAACCTCTCTACGTGACCTTCCTCCAGTATCTTTGATACTGTGTTTTCGGAGGTCAACCGAGGTCTCCCCCTACCACTCTTACCGCTCACCTTTCCATAATAGATCTTTTTTGCCATTCTTTTATCACTCATTCGTTCGACGTGCCCAAACTAACTGAGTACGCTTTTCTTCATTCTCACCGTGACATCCTCGCTAGTACCTGGGACTTTCAAACTGATGACGATCGTCGATAACAATCAGCTAGTGTAACCACATGTATTTCACGTGAAAAATTTGTACTCCGCTTTATACGAGTATGGAAGAGATCGTGTTTCTAGATTTCATTTTATGAGTGCATCCACTTTCGTTCCAATTACTTATAAGTAATTAATATAGCTGTAGTGTCATTTTAATATATGTGGTGGGCATTATTTACTTATTTACCCACAATGTTTCGAATTCGGGTGGATAGTGGAGAACGGAGTGTTTGACACTAGGGCCCGTGTTTATAAATCGCTCTTAACTCTGAGATCGATTTTGAGAAGGATCTTGAGGTGCCGTTTTAATTCATATATTATCATTCATAGGAGGGTCATAATCAGAAAAAGTGTCCTTTTTGTGTCTTTTCTTGTCCCGCTACTTTGAATGCGTTTTAAAAATACAATTTTAAAGATAATTTAAATATTTTGCCATTTACGATAAATTTATTTATTAACTTAATACATTTAAAATATTACAAAAATCTTTATGTCAAATAATAGTATTTGTTGTTAGTTGCAAAAAACCTTTCAAAATGCTTCCATACAATTTTTCGTGTCCCATTCACCACTTTACTTTTTAAGAATTGATTTGTTACGAATGTTTATGGTTTTATTTGATTTCAGATATGTTTATATTACTTTACTTTATGCATAATATTAAATAGAACTACTTTTATTGATACATTATTTAATAAATAATATATATTAGTTAAGTAAATTTGTCCCAAAATATTGTCTTTTTGTTACTCAGGGCTAGTAACGTACAATTAAATTATGAATGCAATTATTTTGGGTGGTGTTTAATATTGTTTTTTGTTGTGGCACCATATTTCTAAAAGTCAATGCTATCGTAGCTACAACCAGTAGTGTACTCGCAGCAGTAGAGGGGTTCAAATGTTTTAGAGTGAATGCGTGAAATTACATCTCAGGGTTATAAACGGCTTTTATTTTGGAAAGTATTCTATAATTTCGTTTTCTTGTTTATGTTATTTGCTTCTTTTTACAAAATCTCAAAAAAGAACTTCAGTGCTTGTAGATGCAACTCGTGGCTTATGAGCAAATATTTAAAAGGGTTAGAATTTCTCAGATTTCATTCTCAATTTCGTTATATTTCGTTACGTAACGAAATTGAGAAAATATGAAGCCTAGTTCACAATTACGGTACCAATGTTTTCTTATATATGTTTATAATAAAATTGTATCGAACCGGTGCTTGTATATGGAAGATATGTATATAAGAAAAAAAAAATTGCTGGCATATGAAAAAAACTATTAGTGACTTTTCATAAAGTAAAGTAACCAAAAATAATTATTTTTAAGTTTTTTGCTTGTTTGCTTGTTTGTCTGTGTTTGTGCACGCTAATCTCAGAAACAGCTGAACCGATTTAGTTAAAAATATTTTTTTATTCTTCCTGAAATTAGTTGTGATTTTGTGATTATTATTTTTTGATATGAAATATTTTTGTATTTTCAGTAAGCGTCATGGCTCCTATGTCAAATGCTGAAATACATAAAAGATATAGACAGCATCTTAAAAAGACCAATCCTATTAAATATGAAGATATGCAGAATAAACACTTACAAAGAATGAAACTTAATTCCAGTGATAACGACTCAAATTTTGATATATTTTAAAGTGGATTTAATTTTATCATTAACTTTGTGATCTCTAACTAGAATTATAAGTTTATTACGTTACGAACTAGCATTATTATATTGTTAATATTGTCACTTTGTTATGTTTCTTCTTACATTTATAATCTGTTAATTCAACGATTGAATCTTTAAAATTTTAATCTGTGTCTCATTAAATAAAAAAACAATAGTTTTATTCATATAATATCCTTATTTTGTTGTGTATAATGCCTTATGACATCAGTTTCGTAACAAACATTATCAGTGTTGTTACTTATCAGTTACGTTACGAATTCGAAAATGTCCACTTTTCTGATTATGACCCAGGAAGAATCTAGTTTCTAGAATCTCTGTCTATTCTGCCCCATATGGAATAAAATGTAAAGTATAAAATAAGTATGTACTTATTTAGGCCCGTATTTGTAAATTGCTCTAAAATATGACACCAATCTTGAGATGCCGTTTTCATTCTTAGTTATACAATTTATGAATGAAAACCGCAACTCAAGATCGATCTCAGATTTGAGAGCGATTATTAAATACGGGCCTTAGTTACCCAATTATATTTTTTTAGCATTACTCGTCTTCCGAATCTAGCAGGAAAGCAGAAGCCTAGTGTTAAGACACTCCGCTCCCCACCTTCCCCCGAATTCTAAAGGCATAGCCTGTTAAGTGACCTAATAATTTTAGTACCAAATAAATAAACATACTATTTATTTATAATGGCGATGGATTCCTATACACATACGCATGCGCCTTCCCGGCAACAAAAGCGTCTTATTCCAGTGAGGCGAGTCTACTCGCTATCACGCTATTAGTGATTAAACATTCAACGTGTTATGTAACCTCAGAGAACAATCGCTTTCGGGAACGGAAAATTAAATTAAATATTAAGATGAACTGTGTAGTTCGTGTATTAATGTTTCATGGTTTTGGTATAAGTATGTGTTTGGTATTTAGTATGTAATATGTATTTGTATAAATATTTTAATTATTAGGTAATATTTTATAGTAATTCTTTTATGAAATATATAATTTTATAAATCTACTAGTGGATCCGAACGCGGTTACTCCCGCTTGAACTATACGAATATTTATTAAATATATTTATGAAATTATTTTCAGTTTTCAATAGAGAGATGCGTTAAGCAAGCTCATTTTCATTTTGAATTACGTTTTCTAACAACAAACTTTGCAAATCGTTGCTTAGCAACGCAACGGTTGTTATTAACATGGCGGAATAAATTGCATGTCAAATAATAAGTTTTTTAATATATGGATATACTCGTATATCGAAAATATTACAAATATGAGAAAAAAGAGTACTATATTCATCCCGAGACCCTCAAGTATCTCTATATGAGTATTTTATCACAATTAAATAAGCGGTTTGGCCCTGATTGCGTCAAAGACACACAGACAGAGAGACAGACAGACAGACAAACAGACAGACAGACAGAGTTACTTTCGAATTTTTAATATAGGTATGGATTATATGCTATGGTAAATAAATATTTATATTAATAAATAATTTGCTGGAATACCCTTATTATATCTTAAATTTCCTGGTATTTTTGGTGGAACTGCATGTCTTACCACCAGATCCTCTTGGTCTTCTCATAAATGGCACATACACATACATATATTTCGTCGATTTTCATTTATTTATTTTACAGATTGCTAAGGAACGTAGTATCTTAACACTAGGTTCCCTTTGCCTACCCTGCTACATGCATTTTCTTGTTTCAGTTTATGTTATTTAATATTTTCTTTAGAGGATACCAAGGTGAACAAAGTAATAAATATGTAATAAAAAAATCGAAAAATGTACATTTCTTACATAATTAACATATTTATGCTTTATTAAGCAAAAATAATAGTTTTACAATGCATTTTAGTGCAATTGGTAATTTCCATTCATATTTCAAGTAATAGCTCCTGGTATTCTGTATTCTTCCTCTAAGAATTTATGTCATTCACAGTCTAGCTGACAAAAGAGATTCTCATCTTAAACAAGATGCTTTTCTTGTAAAATATTGTAAAGCTTTGTTTCTACTAAAGAAAATGAAGTTCGCGGTGATTTTAAATTATAATCCAAGATTCTAATTAAGCTTATCATAATAAGTCTATGATTTGTATACAATATTGTGTTGGGATTTTAGTGAGGCTTTAGCTAAAGTTAAGTAAAATAACATAAATAATTATGTATTTTAGGTAGCTTTTAATGATATATGCGCAGGGGCACAGACTCGACTGGTTGTGGATTCGATCCCCACTCGAGGAAATGGAATATTTATTTAAATTTATATTTTCATTTCTTTGCTTTGGTGTCGAGCATCATTAAGCCTCAAAAAGCAATGCCTCTATAATTCGACAGAAAATGGGGAATTGTAATACTAGGTTCGCCTGCCTACTCTGCTGTGTGCAGGATACAGTGTTAAGCTGATTTTTTTTTAAGATAGGTAATTTACCTAACTTATAGATTATATTATACATTAAAGTAAATTACTACAAATATTAATAAACATTACTTTATGTAGTCTGCATTTAAGCTATGACTACGAACTTTTGTAAAGTTTTTAAATATTACCTATAAATCCTATATTTTTTTAAACTTCACGCTGGTTCCCGCCATTGGCAGGATCGGTAGAGGCAACATGGGACCCTAGTGTTAAGTGCCTCCATTTTCGTTCCTGGCTTTTCTCGTTGCGTGCTTTGCCTTGTTAGAAGGATGAAAAAATGAAAATATTAAATACTTCGTTTTCTTGAGTGGGAATCGAACCTACGCTTGTGTCCCTACGTCACTGGTCCTACCAACCCTAACATTAACAATATTGAATTTGAAATAAAATAAATCCAAAAAAACATATTTTATATAAGCAAGCACGTAGTAATAAAATCGGAAACCAAAAGCGCAAAAAGGCATATTTAATGAACAACTTAAACAGCTGTGCTCAACGGAATTACCAAGACGATATCGACTATTCAGAAATCCACTGAACTCCCCGTACTAACAGTGTAATTAGCGCGTTGCATATTTAATCGTCGTTGGTGAGAACAGCTCCCTGAACCTGCTGAATAAGGGAGTGTGCCAGAAATTACGCTCGCGGGGGTTTCTCGTATGTAAAGGTGCATTTATAACAGTATAAAACTGCTTCTCTCGTTTGCACTTGTGCTTTTACTTGTAATTGTACTATACAGGGTGTTAGCAGAATTAACTATGATTAATTGAGTTTTTGTTTGTAAACTATTGTGGGATAGGGAAGTATGTTAAGTGTAGGGTACCAATTTGTTTTTTTTTCTAGTTTGGTATTTTTTTCTTTTTAAATACTTAACTTAAAACTTAAAGTTTTTTTCAGCTTGACGCTGTATCCCGCACTTAGGAGCGTTATTTAATATTTTCTTTCGAATTTGAATAATTTAAATACAAATTATTTATGTCAATCATGATATTTGACCACAAACTTACTTTTATTGTGATCTCTTGAATAGCTGAAAAAGCTGGCGAATATCCAAGGCGGGGTAACTTCGTTGTCAAAACAGGAACTTAGGTGGTCGTCGTTCCGGAGCCTATTATGGTTCACAGTGGCCGTGCTAACTATTCAGTGAAACTGGTTTGTAGGCATTTAATTTAGTATTAATATATTTTCTGTGGAGGTCCCATATTGTAAATATCTTAATTATAATAATTGCTTGCTATGTAAATTAATATTTCATTAATTATTTATCGAAATATATTGTTTCACGCTGTATCCTGCACACAGCAGGTAAGCAGAGGAAACCTAGTGTTACTACACTCCGTTCTTCATTTTCCGCCGAATTCTGGCGGAATTCAACGCCGCGCTTTGCCTCGACACTAAAGCGTAGAAATGATAAATTAATTTTTTAACAAAAAGAAATTATTGTAGGAAATGAGCAAAGAGAGAAGGGATCATTTCGTTTTATATTTGTCGTGGTAGATATTTAACAAACGATAGATATGTAACATGCTAAAAAAGTTCTTATACTTGTATTCTTAACATTAAATAACATTTAAGATTTTAACCGACTTCTGTAAGAAAAGGAGGTTATCAATTCGACTGTATTTTTTTTAAAGTTTTACATTTAAACCACAAACCAATTTTAATATAACGGTATTAGTAATTTTATATTCAAATCAATTAATGCTAACTTAAATTATTGTTATTTAATTTTGAGGCCAGTCGTGGTTCAGTGTGACTCTAAACGCGACTGGTTGTGGATTCGATTCCCACTCGAGGAAATGGAATATTTAATATTTTCATTTCTTCGCTCTGGTGTTGAGGCTTACAAATAGCATAATAAAATTGACAATGTCATTAATTAAAAAGTATTTTTCTGAATGTTAGAAGCGCTTTCACATAGTAAAAATTTAATTAACAAATGCTCATAGATTTTTGAAACGAGACTCTTGAAATAACGAACTGTGCTATACCGACATACATATATAAATGTTTTGTATTATTTATTCCATTTGTACGAGAATTGATATACTCAAGAGATTATTTTTTTCTTAATGATTACATTTTAAATAACCCAGTATTCCTTGGTTTGTGGATGATTGTAACTTCCACCACTTTTTTTAGCTTCATGCTGTATCCTGCATATAGTAGGGTAGGCAGAGGGAACCTAGTGTTAGACACTCTGTACCACTTTCCACCGAATCCTAAAAGCGTTACGTGGTGAGTGGCGCAACTCAACGACGTGTTTTTCCGGCGGAGGGAGCTTAGTGTTAAAACTCAAATCTACAAACAGGCGAACAGACAAACAGCTTTTAAGATTTTTAGAGATTCTATTGTTTTTTTTTAAATTACCCAAAATTATTTTTATGTAGGTAAATATTTAATGTACAGTCACACTATTATACAATTTTTTAATAGAGTCCACATCTTTGAAAAGATTTAAAAATATAGTTCATATCAAAGTGCCTTTATATTTTTTATAACGTCATATCAAGAACATTATGAGCAAAATTCTTTAAGCTTTCCTAACTTAGAAAGCTATTAAGCACTATCGCAATACTATTATGTTCTGAGTATACCGAATATAGAGTTATTTACTGTCTGTGAAAATTTATTTTCTTAGGAAAATTTACTTTCTAACACTTGATTCAAAAATATTTAACTTAACTTAACTTAATACTTACTTATTTTTTTCTTATTGTTGAAAATAATATATGTACATACATGATTATTTGGCTAGTCTAATATATTATTTTTACACTTTGGCTTTGTGTAGAGACATTTCCTCTCTGTGCGTTCTCTATGGCATATGTCAGGGGGCGTTCTGGGAAAAAGTTTGATCTGAATTACATCCACTGAATATTTTAAGCGCACAGTAGAAGTAAAATATTATCCCCAACATATGGATGAGTGGAATTTTACTACAGGGCGGTTTTTATAGGAACTTCCTACTCGCGCCACACAACTGTAGTGGCCTGCAGCAGTGTTTCCGGGTCGATACGATATGGGTACCTTCAAAAACGGGTCCATCTCCACCTTATAGGTCATAAAGGTATTTATTAACACCTCTGGAGTTATACAAGATGGTGGGCAGCGGAGATTTCGTACCATGAGGAGATCCGTAAGCACGGTTATCCTGTCATTTGTAAAAAAAATTGATAATGAAAAAATCTCCAAAAAAAAGGTCCATCTCTTTGGTCCATCTATTTTATATGACGTACTTTTTGTTTGTTTTATATTTTATCCTATTAAATGAAATTACCTAACGATAAAATCAAAATAAAATATATATTTGACCTTAGGAAATAAAAAACAAACTTACGACAGTATACTTTGTTTCTTTTTTTTCATTTAGACGATAGATACACACTATAATATAGCAGGTACTATATACTATATTAAAAATTTTACCATTTCATGTTAGTAAAAATGGTTTCAAAAAATATTGTGAAGATTAAAATGCACTCGTCCAAAACTCAAACTGATTCAGATAATAATTAAAACCTAACAACGAAATGAAAGCTAGATATTAATAACATACCGACTACCTACTACCTACACAATACTCGCATTTAATACATAAAATATTACCACAGATAAATATTGCACATTAATTAAAAAAAAAAAAAACAATAAATGCATGTTTCAATAACAATAAAAACAAGCATATAATGATTTATTATTAATATCATGTCTGAATGGCAAAAGGCACAATGGACGCCACGACGTCTTTATTGGGCTCAATTTTAATTAGAGTATTAACGAAACGTTCAGACGAGTGCAAGAGGGTGCAAGAGGGTGCACGAGGGTGCAAGAGGGTGCACGAGGGCGTGCGGGGGGAAGGAAGGCAGAGGGGGTGAGGGCGCGCGGGGGCAGGTGCACCTGGGCGGCGGCCGGCGCCCGGCGACCCACGTGCCCGGGCCGGCCGTCAGTCGCTCGCGAGCTGCCGCCGCCGCGCGCTCCCGGCCGCCCGCCCTCCCCCCAAAGCGACAGGTGGCGCCGCCCGCCGCCTGCGCGCTCAGCTCGGCCCGGCGCCCAGTCCATGACTCTACGCTCGGCCGACTCTAACTTTCAGCTGTAGCTCTCGAGTTCCGTGCTGTGCGTGCTGTTACTATTTGTATTTAATGATAATTGAGAGTTCTATGAGTGTTTCTGATGGTTCGGCGGAAAATGGTATATATCTGAAGGATTCGAAAGTCTTACATCTTGTTTAAGGGTGTGAGTATTTTTTGTATTATTTTATTAATTAATGTTTTTTTATCATTTTGTATAGCAGAAGTAATTTAAGTCATATATATATTAGAATCTCTACATGTATACTAGAGTTTAAACCAGCGAAAATCTCATATTTAAGCTAAAAGATTCATAACATTTTTGGAGCTTTACAAACAGTCCCCAAAATATTTTTAAAGCTTAATTTAGTAAAATAAGATAATCATACAATAATGATGTCCACATTAAAGCCAGTCAGAAATATAATTCTGTTGTGTGGGTAGTTGACGAAGAAATGAATATTAATGTTTTATTATACGAATTGATTCGCTATAGAAAGTAATAAAAAATAATTTTATAAATTTATATTTCATACAAATCCCTCAATGGCATTAAGTTAAATCGATTTGTTTTAAAAACCAGTACCGTTGCTGTCCATATGTAGAGTCCTGTGGTTTATAACGTACACGTTCAGCGTAGATTCCGTAAGCCAATATTTTTTTTTCAATTTCAGTTTCACTATAATAGACCAGGATACGTTTTCAATAAATATTCGCACATATTCTAACATTCCTGTACCTCCCGTTTTCTTTAAGGATAAACGAAAACAAAAATACTGGTTTCATTTGTAACAATATATTAAAAAAACCTTAAGTTCATTATCACATAGGATCAAATTGTGTTATTGTTTTTTTTATAATAAAATGATTTTGTCGTTTTAAAAATGTTTAGAAAATAAGCTTTGTGTATTCTTCTAACTGTAAAATAAGCTATGTGCCTAACTTTTTATCTAATTCTGCAATAGATATCCACAATCCAAACCTCGCCTCATATATTTAATGAAAAGTTTATTTTAGTTTATTTAAGTTTATGGAATAATAACGTCTCGCTTAATATAAAATTTAATGTGCTTATTATAACTTATATTTAAAAAAATATTATAGTATTTACATACTTAAAGTGTAATTTTATAGAATAAATAATTTCAACGAGTTTCCTTTTTTATTTTAAATATTTCATTTAACTAAATTGTGCGGCCTCTTTAAATGAACGCATCATCATCCACTTTCCAACAAAATGAACGTTGTGCTCATTTTCGCATATATTTCGAATTTCAACGCTTTTTACTTTTATAAAAATATTCAAAATAGCCTAAGGCTTGTGGTTGAAATAATTTTAGAGCTAAAGAGGTCATAATAGATTTTTTTTTCTTGGTTTAGTTCAAATATTATGCCAACAGAATACAGCCTTTTGAGAGATTTTTTTATATTTTTTTTCTATAGGATGAATAACATCAGTCAATTACGAATTCGTCTACATATGTTTTTACCTTTACCAGCTACGAGTTCCGCTACACACTCAATGTCTCAAGAATTCGGTGAGGAATGGGAAACGGAAGTGTGTAATGGAGAACAGAGTGCTTTACACTAGGTTCCCGGGTTCCCTCTACCTACCCTGCTATGAATATAATCTAAAAGCATAAAGCTAAAAAATAGTTTACTTAAAAATTAATAAATTGCTTTCATTAGTTAATGCTTACTAATTAAAAATCAAATTCAATTTTAATAACTTGTACCTACGCTTACTCCATATTTATTTTTTCATGTATTTGTATAATGAATATGGGGACATTTATAAAGTAGCTTTTAAATTAGGATAATATTTAAAAAGCTATTACCGCTCCCACCGGGTCACGTATTTGTGATGTATAAAACATAATAACATTCTTCAAATGTTTATTTATTTAGGCTTATATTTATTTTACTTCTACCCTTAAGTCCTCATATAAGCAGTTGTTGCAAATTTATTTATTGTAGAGACCTGGTTTCATATGATTAATGACTGAGACCCGTCAATATTATTTAGGGTTCCGTACTTCAAAAGGTAAAAACGGAATCCGTGTAGTAACCCTTCACATTGTTGTCCGTCCGTCTGTCTGTCAAAAGCATTTATCTCGAGATTACGTGGACTTATCAAAGCTGAAATTAATATCAAATATTTAAGTGTACCCTTGAAGCACAGAAAAAAATCCCCGACCCCATGATTTCCTGAAAAAAAGTCACATTTCTACATTTGCTTAAATAAATATATGGCCGTTTATATCGCAAAAAACGACGATATACTATTTTTTCAGGATGTCATGGCGCCATAGATCTAAGTGTATGGTTTGAATTTCAACTCGATATCTTCAAGCGTTCTTGAGATAAAGGCTCTTGACATACAGACAGACAGAGTGATCGTATAAAAGTTCTTTTTCCTTTAAAAGATACAGAACCCTAAAACACTCTATAATTTTCAAAAGGTAATCTGTTTTTCAAATACTTTTATCATTATTGAAATATCGATAAGGTATAAGTATTTTTCCTTCAAGTACCTTCGAGTGCTTCATTTGTATTTCATCTCTATTTCGTTTCTGAATACGAGTATGATATTCTCTGAAGTTGAAGCCAATGTGAAGGACGTAGATATTCATTATTAATAGTTAAAGCAAAGGGCTTTACAAATAATTTATAATTGGAGTCGAAAATGGAAATAGTATTACAAACTTCAAGTATTTGTTTATATTTAAAAATATATATTGAAATATATATTTTTTAATATTGCTTCTAACGAGAATTTTATTTGGTTTTAATTTTCTGTTTTTTTATGTGCTACAATCTTTTGCGATCTCCATCGTCAAACTCTAGATGTCATTTAGCACAAAAGTAGATCCCAAGATAAATCAAACAACTATAAACACAATTTGTCTACTTTTTAACCAACTTCTGTAAAAAAAGGTTATCAATTCGACTGTACTTTTTAGTTCAAAAATCAATTTGGCCAAAGACTGGAGCCTTTTAACTGTAAAATGAAGAGATGGATCTGGTTTTTTACAGTATATCGTATTTTGCAAATCAAGCCTTTTCATTTGATACTGCTAGGTGGATTGTGCAAAAAATGTAATTCGCCATTTTGTTGCGATGGCCGTTTAAAATTAACAACAATATTGTTTAAGTAATTTCATTGTTATCAGCACAGAAGTAATCCAAATTTCAATTCAATCGGAGACAAGGACGTGTTTCAAATACACATATATGTGTTAGAGTATGTGAAATTGCTGAAGCTGAAATTTGTACTAATACAGCAAAGTAAATAAAAGATATTAAAAAAGAAAATTAACTTATCTATAGCTTAACATTTCAGCTTAACAGTTTTTAAATAAGATTATTTCTAGGTAATACTTTAAAACATTTATTTTGGTTTATTTTTTAGATTTTTTGCTTATGGGGGGGGAGGTAATTGATATATCCTATTAACATTATATCAGACGCATAAATGCAATATATCATAATTATTATAACTAAAAGTAAATTACATTTTCCATTTATTGGGGTAAATCATATTAAATTTGCTATACTTGCTTTGAAACTTCCTTTTATTGATACAGTATGTTTTTTTTGTATCACCTTCACGTTGTATCCCGCACACAGCAGGCAAAGGACCTAGTTTTAAGACACTCCGTTCCTCATTTTCCGCTGAGATCTGGAGGCATTGCTTATTAAATGGTAGAACTCACCGTCGCGCTTAGCCTCTACACCAGAGCGAAGAAATGAAAATATTAAATAAAACATTTCCTCGAGTGGGAATCGAACTCACAATCTGTTGCGTTTCCAATCACACTTTGTATCCCTATACAACGACTGGCCTGAATAAACGTTAACCTATTATAATTGTTTTTATATAATATAGCTCGTGAAGAACATAATGAAAAGTTATATTTCACAATAGTATTCTTTTATAAAAAAGATAATTATTAAAATGGACTACGTTGGTAGATAACGAAGAATAAACTTAATCGGTGCTTTTCATACAATAGTTTTTAATTTCCGTATTAATTCAACCGTAGTAACCCAGTGTAAGGTTCACACATGTTAAACGCAAACGAGCGCATATCGCTGTATACGAGTATATGAGGCAGACAAGTATAATGCAGGCTATAGGAAGTTCGCTGTGGTCTAGACTTTTCCAATGAATTATTTTAAACAATCTTAACATTGTGTTTGTTTTAATAGCGACTTTGAAGTATGAATTTGCAAAAGAGTTTGCTATTTTAACTTTATTATTTCTAAAACAAAGAGATATTTTAGCTTGCAAGAAGGTAGTAACTTTTAAAGTACATTTGTTTGCTATGTTCACACATTTCTAAAATATACCGTTTTATGGAAACAACAATAATACTATAATTATAATCTTTTCGTATTGTTTTTGCATATTGGATGGAGGAGCTTAACGCTGCTTTGCTTCGTCAGAACGGAATTAAAACATTAAATATTTTGTTTCTTAGAGTGGGAATCGATCCCATAATCTGTCGTGTTACCAATCCCACACTTCTGCCCCTGCGCCTTGACTGACCTCATACGTATTTGAGTTTGTTTTGTACGGTGCTTGCCACTGTGGGACAGAATATGTTAAAGTAAATGTTTTCAAACCACGTCAACCAAATCTATGACGTAAAATAAATATCATTCAACTACAAGTTATGTTTTTTATGACCGTTTATTCTCTTCTCGTTGACCTAGAATTATGATATTTGGCAGTTAGCATCTACAGTTAGTACTAGTAGTACTAAAATCTATACATTTGTGATAAAATCCTTAAAAATAATAGCCTTAAAAGTGGGGTAAATTTAGTATTAAGCCCGCTCAAGTGAATTATCAGATGAAATGGCTTTGGCTAAGCTAAGTTTGAATTTCAGAAAAAGCTCGAGACTTGCAATTTTTGTACGGAACCCACGGTGATCCGGTTTTTTTATAGATATAAATCCATAATCACATACCTACCTGTATGACATTCATATAACAAATAAATTAGTTTCTAGTTCTAAGCTACAGCAAAATGTAATTACAAAAAAATATGAAAAATCGTTTATTACAATAGTTGTCATCAACATAAATAACTCCATTTCAAAGCAATCAAATATATAACAAAATAAAAACAAATAAAAATATAAATCACAGAGACCAGAGTCCATTTGAACCACTCTAGTTTTAAAAGCTTTTCAAACGAGTTCGTGTAATAAATTTAGCTTTATACATTTACTAGCGGCCCGCCCGCGGCTTCGCCTGCGTGAACTACGTTATTATTAATTTCTGTCTCCATGAGTATCTACGTCCTATAAGTGACGTCCATGCAAAATTTGAGACTCCTAGCATTTGTAGTAACGAAGTTTCCCAAAATAACCCCTTAAAAGTCGAATATTACAAATTCCCGTCTTAGCGAGCACCTACGCTTACTTTCCTTTCCTTTCCTTCTTATAAGTAATTCCTATGAGAATGAAATTTGAGAGAATGGAATTTGAGATCCTAGCTCTTGTAGTTTCTGAAATTTCGTGATGAGTGAGTGACCTTTCGATTTTATATATATAGATTATTATTATTGAGCTCCACCCTGTATCCTGCACACAGCAGGGTAGACGGAGAGAATCTAGAGTTAAGACACTCTTTCCCCATTTTCCCCGTATACTGAAGGCACTGTGTGTTGAGCAGCGAAACTCAACGCCGCGCTTTGCGAAACCAGAGCGAAAAAATGAAAATATTAAATGTTTAATTTCTTCAAGTGAGGCTCGAACCCACAGTTTGTCCATAACTGACTTAAATGGAAAGGCACTGTATACTGGCATTTATAAAGTTTAGACATATAATAACATATTTCTATTATTGGACAATTGCCCATACCCACGGCCTATCTGCAAAACATGGTTTACGCGTTTATTATAGAAAATGTCTTGGCATGCCCTCATACCATATTACGTGTAAAATGTTTATACATGTGTAATCTATCTTTTTCGTGGTATTTTATTGGAATGTCTTATTATAATTTTATTTTGACCAGAAGATAGCTTTCCGCTCGAACGCCATACCTTGTCTTATCAGAACGGTGAATGCCATAACTGTCTCATATATCTTCATAGTTCGCTAGAATAATTATAACACTAAATACCAGTTTAGTTAGGGGATTTCGTCAGTAAATGAATAGGAATTAGTCTTCAAAATGAAACACCACGCATATAATTATAATGTTAGTATATTTTATAAGCACGAGTAACCTACATGTACACTGAAAGGTTTTAGTTATTATAGTTTCAATTCAAGGATACGACATGAAGATTATTAGATCTTTAATATTCTAGATTGAGGCAGGCGTGGCGCAGAGGCACTGTAGTTGCGACGGTTGTGGGATCGATTTCCATTTGAGAAATTAAATATTTAATATTTTCTTTTCATTGCTCTGGTGACAAGGCAAGGTTGGCGTTAAGTTCCGCTACTGAACAAGTAATGCCTTGAGCGGCGGATATTGGGAAACGGAATGTTATAACAGCAGGTTCCCTTACTTACTCTGCTATCCGTGGGATACAGCGTGAAAGTGAAAAAAATATTCAAAACCCGATTGATTATGTACAATCTTGTTATCCAACATAGTTGCCTCAAGACACAAAGAGGAAACCTGTTAAGACACTACGTTCCTCACTTTCTGTCGAATTCTGGACGCATTGCGTGTTGAGGGGTAGAACTCAGTGTCGGTCTTTGCCTTGACACCTAAGCGAAGAAATGGAATTGTAAACGTAAATAAATATTTCACTGCCTCGAGTGGAAATCGAAACCATCATTACAGTCACATCCTCGTGCCGCTGCACCACTACGGCCTCTAGTAAATAAAATAAATCTAAAAAAATTACAAAACATTGTATACCACATCAACAATGAAGCGAGTCATTCAATAAGAAGTCAGTCAACAACTAAAATATTCAGTTGAATATTTCGCTAAGCCTGTGTTTGATACAATTTTCATAATGGGTACTTGCCGTCAGTACTATACGAGTGTTGTCTAAATTAGCCGCAAACAGCAAAGTAAGTACAGTCAGTATAAAAGAATGTTAGTTTTGTATTGTTGCATCGATTGTGTTGTAACAAGGGGGTATTGTTGACAAAACAGAAAACACAATAGAGCCCCCGCATAATAATATGTTGGGAGCGAGTCCGGCTCAAGTTGTTTTACCATTTCATTCATCATGCACGCCTCAACCATTCAGCTTACGTATGCCTAGACTAGAGAAACTTTTTTAAATTCCTACATTTGTACGCTACGTACTTACTTTCCTTCAAAGTTTTCCAGTTTTTATATGTAACTGCATACAAGTATCGTTAAAAATTGTTGAAGTTTTGTTCAATATGTGTCTACAAATAAAAAAATATAACTATAACTATAACTGTATGCATTTGTTCAATGATTTCAGTACATATAGAGTTTCATGTCCTCTTCTTCTTATACTTCTCTCCAAATAGTGAAGGTTGGAATTCAATTTCGCTCATTTAGTCCTGTCCTTGGCTAGATTAAGTATTTCTACAGTTTTATACTTTTTAGAAAACATAAAAATTTGAACGTAGTATTTGAACCCGCACCTGTTGGAAACCGTCTACGCGCTCTGACCAACTAAGCCATACGTTCTCCATTGAAAAAATCCCGCTAAATTTAATTTTTCATATGTTTTCTAAAAAGCGTTTTTCTTTATTAAGTGTGGAATAACACTTTATGTGTGAATGCTAAAAATATTATACAGCTTTTTTATGTTTTTTATTTAGTAAACACATTTTTAATAGAATTTGTTATTGAAAGTATAGAATATAACTCATTGTTATATATATCCTAGCTATCTAAGGCAGCAAATTGTTTTAGACCTCATGTTAGCCTTAAATTATTTTTATGAAATAACCTACACTATACAAATCTGAACAATAAATAGACTCCCACGAGGCGAAGAGCAATTTGTTCTTGGGAAAGCCTAATAAAAGGATATTGAGAGGCAACAATGGTGAAAAGCGCATGAAATATTCTAGTAACAATAAATAAAAATTGAAAGTACAATTGAGGTCAGTCGTGGGGCCTAGGCACAAGCGTGTGACTGTAAACGCGACAGGTTGTGGGTTCGAGGAAATAAATATTTAATATTTTAATATCTTTGCTGTAGTGTCGAGCTATAGCGCGGCGTTAAGTTCCGCCACTCAACACGTATTGCTTCAATTTGGCAGAAAGTCTTCGCCTTTAGGTGCCTCCTGAAGGTCCTGAAGATTGGCTGCTGGCTTTCCAATTTCTAATTTCCAATCCAACGCTAGACGTTTTGTTACGTCCACTTTTTTATTATTAGCTTATTCTATTTTATATTTCTCTTCTACTAATAAAATTCTTGAAGAAGTTAAATAATTATGTAAATACCTACGTTTATATAGTAATTGAACTCATAATTTATTTAACTTAATTAATTACATAGTCTGAAGTTAAATGTATATAAAAATATGTCCAAAAACACAAAGAGATGTTGACATTAATTAATGCTTACAACATTCGTTTCAACTATAAAACGTTGGCTTATTTTATTATATAGCGACCCAGCAACCTAGATTCCTATAGAAATAAATATATAGAATTAATTTAAAACATCGTAATGAAGTTAAAAAAATGTAAAATGATTAATCATCCTTAGTCGTCGTGCTAGATTATTTTATATAAAAAAACCTAAGAAATAGTTGACATTAAAACTTTATCCATTGAGAACTCTATGAATAGTAATTAATTTTATGATGAGGGGTAGGACGAAAAGAAGTTCGTCGTCAGCTCTATTGATTTCCATGTTGACAATTTGCAAAGTGGTAAATGCTACTTTGTTAGCTTCTTTGAATTTACTTTTTTTTCTTACTAAATTCTAACGTTTTTTTTAGATATAAATCAGGAAAAAAAAAAACACAAAAGTAGATAAAAATACTGATTTATGTAACATTTAATATTTACAGTTGCTTAATTTATACCCTGTAAGTTGAAAGCACAATAAAAGAACTATTATTTTAAAAACAGAACCACAGCATTTCATACAGAAATTCAGTATTCATTCGATAAAATCTGAAAACATAAAAGTACTATTTTCATTCATCCATCCATTTGTAAAACCTTTTTGAATCGACAATAAAATCAGGCCATAGACAGATAGTTCGAATCCACGTCACTCTAGAATAAAAACTAAAAACTCGACTCCGATAATATTTCCCGAGAAATAAATAAATATTGTATAAAAAATTCGTGAACATTTTTTTCCTAGCTTCAAATATCTAGTACTGAAAAAAGTCTTATAAAAGTTAAAATATTGTCATACATTTTATTTAGAGATAAACAGCTTCACGACGTATGCGGCGCACAGCAGGGAACTTAGTGTTAAGACACTCTGTATTATCGAGTGGGAATCGAACCCACAATTCGTGCCCCTGTGCCACTACTGGCCGCAATAATACATAGAGATATTTTATTTAATAGATAAAAGATACTAGTATGTCGCGAGCGCCCGTATTTGTAAAGCTTTTATGGTAAATAATATTATGAAAAGCTTTTATTTCTGTTTCATTTTCGTATGTAAGTCTGAAAATATTTTTTTACTATGACTATTGTTTATTTATCCCCAGGGGGAGGGCAAACGTCGTCTATAAATTGTAGTCTATGAGGTAGAAAGTGCGTGACATCTATTGTTGTTTCTCACCCTCGGCTGTTCATCATAATGTCGCAATTTCATTGAATCTCTTTTCTTCTTCTTTGCTTTACTCTGTATCCCACATATAGCAGAGTAGACAAAGGGAACCTAGTGCTAAAACATTCCGTTTACCAGTTTACGCCGATTTTTTAAGGCTTTGTTTGTTGAGTAATATAGCGAAGGAATGAAGAAGGAAAAAATATTAATAAATAAGTAGTAATAAGTAGTTAGAATCACGTGACTCCCTCTTTAGTCTTCTTCTCCATTTTATTATTTCTTTTCCAAAACAATAGTTTATCATATAATCATCTCCTTTTACGAAGAACGCCATTATGCTAATACTCATTAACGACGGTCTAACGTTATTTGTCGCGTCCACAATGTCGTCTCTTTTTGAATGGTAATCACGATCAGCACTGATTTATTGTTTGAATTTTCTAAGGAGACTTCGTGAATCAACATAATTATATTATCATTTATCTCTCCCAATTCTTCTTTTGTGTAAACTGTTACAATTAAAATCAGAATTTTTGAACTGGACGCTGTATTCCGCATACAGCAGGGTGGGCAGAGAGAATCTAGTGTTAAGACACTCCGTTTCCCATTTTCCTCAGAACTCAACACTGGGCTTTTTGCCTTGGTGCCCGAGCGAAGAAACAAAAATATTAAGAAATAATAATTAATTCCCTGGAGCGGGGATCGTACCCACAACAGTTGCGTTACAGTCACAACCTTGTGCTCCTGCATCACAATGGCCTCAAAGTCGGAATTTCAAAGACCCAATTGAAAAAAAAACAGTCAAATTGAAATTTAGTAGCTAGCACTTACAGATAGTACTAGTTCAAGAAAAAAATTGAAAACTATACATTTGTGGTTGAATCCCAAATAATAATTGCCTTAAAAGGGGGAAAAATTTGGTATTATAGTCGCTAGTTTAAGTATGCTTTTAGATGAAAGGGCTTGTTGTGTATATACAAATACATATTTTTTTTATTTTTTATGACGCACTAATTGTACGACACACACTCACTGGGCCAGCCCGACTCGCGCTTGTCCAATTTTTTTTACAAGATTTTATCCAAATTGCCGTTTTAGTATACATATTTGTTAGTGTATGTGAATTCTTACAAGCTTAATTTAAACCAGTGTCCGATTAAGCTAAAATTTAGATTACGACTTCAGTTCTGATGGCAATAAAATTAAATTTAATCAATATTGTTGTTAATCCAAAATGGCTGCCGCAAGAAAATGGCGGATTACAGATGGCATAACCCAACTGATTTGGGTATCAAATGAAAGGACTAGATTTGTAAAAAAAATACACTGAAAAAACTCTGGAAAATTTTGTTTTAAAACAGTTTTTTAATTAATATATTATTTATGATAATAGTTTAACACTTAGCTACTACCACAGATAACATATAAACGTGTTTAGAACAGTTGAATACCTCTTACTGTGCAGGGCACTTACTCGAAAATAATCGGCTTAAATCATAACCTTCGTCGTTTCTTGTTTTTGCTCTACCTTAATGGGTTGAAATTCACTAAAAGTCATAACATATGTTGTTGAGATATGACCCTCGTCATAAATGTCGGGTTCAGACCTCGAACTAGCACTTCATATTCCATACACAAGTCATTGCTGTCCAAGAATGGAATGGAATGTTCATTAAATATGAAAACCCAACATCTGTTAAGACATATTTCATTTTTATACTCTGCTTTTGTAGTGAAACTTTAAAACGTTACTTAAAATAATTCCGAGATGTCAGTATATCTCCTTCGTATTTTAAACATATGCCAACTTGAAGGTAAAGAGAGCATTTAAAAAGTTTCAACTCATGCAAGTTTTCATATTTTTCGTAGTTCGGCTGTAATTTCCACCATAATACGTTTACTAGTAAAACTAGACATCCGTATTTAGTAATCATGTGGTGTATTAATATGCTACAGATCGATCGATCGATTGATTATTTTAACATTTATTGCTATGTAAATAAATCTTAATAAATTGCTGTGTATTCTATATATATATATATATATATATATATATATATAAAAGCTACGGAAAAGGCTACGGGAAATGCTACGGCGTAGCACGTACCAGCCGCGTACAGTGTGTAACTCGATCGACGGCACAACGGTAGTCTACTAACTGTAAGTGATCTCAGTACCTATCTACATCACCTTCATGTATATTTAGCGATTTTTAGTGGTTCACCGTTCAGCAGATATTAGGGAATTTTCGATATTATGGAAAAAGGCAGATTCTTGAACAATATTGACAAAATGCAGCACAACAATTGGGTTTGCGCTCGTTAATTTGTACTTTAATGTAATTTAATAACAGGCCCATCGTAAAAACTATCCGTCTATCATTCTTGAAAATAATATTGACAAAATAGTAGATTTATAAAAAGTTAATTTTTAGCATAGGCATAGGCGGAAAGTGGGGAACGTAGTGACTTAACACTAGGTTCCCTCTGCTTACCCTGCTGTGAGCGGGATACAGTGTGAAGATGATTTGATTTTTGATTATAATTAGTATAATTGAATAAAATTTAATTAAAATATGTATAAAATAAATGTATGTTCACGTGTCTCTAAACTGACAATATTTTCATAAATATATTTAATAAATGTTCGTATAGTTCAAGCGGGTGAAGCCGCCCAAGTCAACTAGTATAGTAATAAAAACAATCCTGTAATAAATTATTATGATGACTAAAATTATGTATATTATATTATTCTTAATATAAGAACTTATCTTATATTATTCAGTCAGTTCTAAAATGTCTAACTTGGTATCTATATAATTAAAGAATATCACAGAGATTTGGCGATAGATAAGTATTGACCTCTTCAATATTTGTTTCTTATTTAAATAATTACAAAAATCATCAAATCAAAAAAATGTAGCTATCTAAATATCCACTTTATAATAAATACGTAAGAGAGCAAAATTATATGTACATGCTAAAAAAAAAGGAATTATAGGTCGCATTTCCTCTTAATGGAAGTTTTATTTGACTTTTTAATTTCAGTCTAAATACTACATTTATTATAAACAGAAATGAAGAAAGCAGAAAAACCATTTCGTCTTTGTAAAAGCCCGACTTCTTGTGAGGACTTGGAAATTCCAACACTATTAAGTTGCTCTAATTCCTTCTCTGGCAGTGGCTCAAACCATTTTTTGCTCAATTCATTAGTCGTATAAACAGAATTTTGTCTTTTAGAAAAACCTTACTATCCCCTAGGAAATTTTTTAACCTTATTCTATACAATTGCAAATAGAGACTTAAGCATTTCTCTTTTCAAAATATCGTAGAATATAAAATAAAAGAAAAACAAATACTTTATACATACAAGATAATATTGTATAGAGACTGGTAAAATTGAATAAAATATAGTCCAACATGTCTATGTCTATTTCTTGTACAATATAATGAAATGAAAAATAAAAATAACATCAACTTCACGCTGTATCCCGCACACAGCAGGGTAGGCAGAGGGAACCTAGTGTTAAGACACTCCGTTCCCCACTTTCTGCCGAATTCTGGAGGCATTGTGTGTTGTAAAAAAACACAAACATATATATTACAAAGAAATGATACAGCAAGTTGATATATTTTGACTGTAAAATAACGATAATTAAAACATGTAAAGATAAAATATACTACATTGCTTATTTCTCATGCCATAGTGATAAAACATATTATATTATTATTTATTTCTCTTAAATAAAAAAAAGTAACTATATATTGTTAAAAAAATATAAATTAGCCTCATTTTCATATAAAAAAATCTTAACTTAGTACTTATTTATTAATAGTAATTTAATTGATTTGACAGTATAATCCGTCGAAAACATCTTAATCCCCACCATCTTCCCATGTCATATAATAGTATATATATATATTAGGTGTATGCAAGTGTGGTCGTTAATCAATTAGAGGAAACCACATTTAGCTCATATATAATTGGCCCGGTCCAATGTATTAGCTTACCCTACAAAGGCTATATCTGGACTAAGTTCAACACAAACTTTACTGACACGTAATATATTACCGAATATTACTGTTATTGAAGTTTTTTGCAAAATATCCTAAAATACATATAGATTTTATGTGAAAAAAATCTAATATATTCATTTTAATAATTTTATGAAAGTCAGAAACTTCAATTCTTTGTTAGGAGTAAAACCACTTCATTAAATTTGGTTGGATTTTTCGTTTATACAATAGGCAAAAACAATTATACAAAAAGACGTAGTAAGTGAGGAACGGAGTATCTAGACACTAGGTTCCCTCTGCCTACCCTGCTGTGATTTATTTATATGACACTTATATTTTCAAAAGTAGGAGGCATTTTCAAAAAGTTTCTCAAATAGATACCCCTATTCTGGTTTTAGCCTAGTACAAATGGAAGACTGAAATAATTATGTATATTTTGGCCCCAACACGAGACCATTTACCTCGAAAACCCCATTTTAAAAGTAATTATACATTTTGTTTTTGCAGTCCACAGCAAAGAGATCCAACATAAATACGAACTCATGTTAATTAAAGAAAAATTCTTAAGCTCTTTCATCGTGATGGATCCAATGTGTGTGAAAGAGCTGTAGTCAAGAGGCACATGATTTAATTAAACGTAAAGTTTATGTAGCTCAGAAGTTCATTTGAAAATAAACTAAATTCATATGCCTACTGCTGTGTTTTTTAACGTTATTAATAAAAAAAATTAAAAAATTGCTTCACGCTCTATCCCGCACACAGTGGGGTAGGCAGTGTAAACTTAATGTCAAAACACTTCGTTCCCAATTTTCAGTTGAATTCTTCAGGTTGCGTCTTGAGTGGCGGAACTCAACGCCGCGCTTTGCCTCTACACCAGAACGAAGAAATGAAAATATAAATTTAAATAAATATTCCATTTCCTCAGCATGGGATCGAACCCACAACCAGTCGCGTTTACAGTTACACAATTGTGCCCCTTGGGCCACGACTGGTCTAACTTAGTTACTTGTAAATTATTTGCAAAGCTGCATGAATCTACATGTTGTTTACCTTATAAAAATCGATTTCCTTTGTAACGTATGGTTTTAAAACCCTTATTATCCATAAAAAATATATTTTCAATAATTATATTGAAGAAAAATCTTACGTTTTAAATTCTTAAGCTTAAAGCTCTGAACATGAAAAAGAACAAATAGAATTTAACTGAGTCTTTCACTAAATATAAATGAAAGCTGATTTTAACAATATACATTTAATTAAGAAATATATAAATAAATATAGTATAGTACATATAGTAAATAAACACCTAAGAGGATAAATTGTCAAACGGTTAGAACCGACAGCTAAAACTAAAAATGTAGAAAAATTTAGACCAGCCAATACTTTTAATGTTTTTAGAGGAAAAACTGCACGAAATACGTATGTGTATATATATGTGTTTCCACGAGGCTTTAGTCTTGATTAAATACAGCTATCGTCGACATACGTAATATATAGTATGTGTCTACTGCCATTACGTTGATAAAAGAGACATAAGATTGTATTTGCACATTAATGCAGCAAGGAAAGTTTTTGTCTCTAGAAACGAAAAAAAAAATATATATAGACAAAAACTCAACACGCTATGCCTCAAGACACTAGGTTCCCTCTGCCTATTCCGCTTTGCGCGGGATTCAGTGTGAAGCCGAAAAGTATAGTTAAATAAAAAATATATATATTTATACATTATTGGAAAAAGATTTTCGTCTCATTCAATTATTTTGAAATAATAACATACCTTTTGCAATTTAATTGACTTAATTATTATAAAACTTTTGAGAAACTTAGTTCTAATAATCAAAATTTGTTATTATAGGAACTTAGAAACTTTCAAATAATAACATCAAAATTGTTATCATAGGCTTCGTAATTTATGGTATGGTATGGTATGGTATGGTTCTTTGATTATAGCGTCCCGAGCGTGCCAGTTGAGCACATATCAGTTAGCCAATCTCTCTTTGTATGGAGAAGACGTGAAGGGGGTTGTACGGTAGAAAAGAGAATGTTACACAATAGGAGAATCTTCGTAATTTAAATCTTAACGCTGATCTGCCCTGTCCATAAAAGAAAAGAGAAGCGTTTGACATACATTGAAAAAACATTATTAACCCCGTTATCGCTTCGCATCTTCTATTATATTGTATGTTTATAATTTTTACTAAAATTGATGGGTTATTAAGTAAAAGAAACTTTTTTCTAATAATTTTTGTTAAATACTCTATTATTTAATCCAACAATAAACACTTTTGCCTTGGCACCAGAGTGAAGAAATGAAAATCTTCTTCTTCTTCTTCCTGGCATTAATCCCGACTATTACCAGGGTCTGCCTTTCTCAACTCAACCTACTCAACTTTGCACGGTCTTTTGCGTCCTCGGTGGTTAGACCATTGGCTCTCATGTCCTGCATCACGACATCCTACCAGCGCTTGCTTGGGCGTCCGGGAGGTCGCGCTCCAGGAACTGGTATAGCAAGGCACTTGCATCCGACATAGCGAAGAAATGAAAATATCAATAAATAATGGGAATCGAACCCACAACCGTCGCTTTACAGTCACACGCTAGTGTCCCTCGAACATCATTGCTATAATAAATTAAAATTATTATTTATTATATTATTATTTATGGATATAACATCACAGGTGGTGCAAATGCCAACGAGTTCAAATTAACACGTGTCAATCCCATATCTATTGAAGCGAGCGCACTTTATATGATTATCGAACGTTAAAATAAATGACGTCGGTTGCGGTGGTTTTCTAGATATAATTATATATGTTTTTTGTAATTATATAAATTAAAATATATGTCATTTGTAACCTAAGTATTAATCTTATATATGAACTACGTTAGTTTAAAGTTTCATCTAAATCAGTTAAGTCGTTTTTGCTTGAAAGTGGAACATCCATCCATCAACATCCATCTTCTTAAATTTTCACATTTCTAATATTAGTAGGACACTAGAGAATGAATTGACGTGTACAAAACGCGTTGCCATAACAATGCGTATTGGTTGATGGGTGGGTTCGGTCACCATTTGAGGGAAAGAAATATTTATGTAAAATTTATTAACTTCGGCACCCTGCTATGTGCGGGATATAGCGTATAAATAAAGGGAAACTATTGATAAAACAGTCTATTACCCATTTTTCGCCAGATTCTGGAGGCTGGAGTGTTGAGTGGCGGAACTCAACACCGCGCTTGTATAGTTATAACAAATTATTAATAATGTTTAAAATATTTAATAATTACTTGTTGTTATACATTAGAACAATTAGTAAACAGCATTTCTCTTTGTCCCAGGTTTCGGTAGGAAGTCGTCAGGTGAAGACAGGGTGCGCGACATGTGGCGGCGATGACGCGGCGTGCAGCGCGCGGCATGCCCTGCTGACATGGCACGCAGCCGCTCAGCCCTCCTTACGCTGGCAGCTCTCACAGCACTCGCCGGTAAATAACTTATTAATATAATAAATATAAGTAGGATAGAACCGAAAGGGTTCCGTGTATCAAAATGTAAATTTGTAAATCTAACAGGAACACTGTCGTTGTTCTGTCCGTCCGTCAAGACCATTTATCTTGAGATCGGGTAAAGGAGCTGCTGAAATTAATTTCAAATATCCAGGTCTATGGACCTTGGGAGCAAAAATAAATTAAGTTTCTAGATTAGAGCAATCAATATATACAAGCAAATTGTGCATCAATTTTGTTGCATTTTGTATAAAATTCGCCGCGTAATCAAAACATGTTCCTATATGTTTACTTCCCCTTGTAATGGTAGGTTCCCGGGAAGGAAAGATACTTCCCTGGTACCTACAGTTACAATTATTGGCACGTAATGAGGATTTACAGTACAAATAAAAATTGCATATTTTTCTTAGATAATATTCAAGTACTGTTGTAACTACTACAACTGCAAGTTCAAATCTTGTGATATCAAAATTTCTATAGGTTGTTAAAACTTTTGTTGTTAGCTTGTCTGTAACAAGAATATAGCTTCGCTTTCGTATCCCGGATTGTTGCAAGAAACAGTAATTATATTAATAACGACTCCAAATGCTATTGTGTCATATTTCAAGAAGAAATCTTACGAAGAAGAATCTTATCGATCGTTCCAACTTTAAACATTTATATTACACTCGGAGGAATGAAATATTTAATATTTTTCATATCATTTCGTCGCTCTGTAAAAATTGTATTAAAAATATATTGATTTTATTATTCATAATTAACTATGCTAATTATGTGTATTGCCATGCATCCATACCTATATTATAAATTCGAAAGTAACTTGTCTGTCTGTCTGTCTGTCTGTCTGTCTTTTACGCAATTAGGGCCAAACCGCTAATTTAATTGTGCTAAAATACTGGATGAACATAGGATACATTTTCTTCTCATATTTGTAATATTTTCGATGTATACCAATATATTTAATAAATATTCGTATAGTTCAAGCGGGCGTAGCCGCGTTGGGGTCCACTAATTTTATCATATATATTTTTTTTATTATTTATTTTACTATATCATACCTAAGGTACATACGAGTACATACTATTATAATACGTCTATCTGAAATAGAATACACTACCACTGGCACATTAATATTCTTAGCTAACACTACGCCCCACTACATGTATTATACCTACCTACTAAAATTACTTTGTAATAGTTAAACGCTTACACGAAAGCGCTATAAGCTAAGGAAAGCATTTACTCCGTTATATCTTGTGAGGATATTGCTAAATATTGTTCTTTGGTTATGAAAGTTAGATAATCTTGTAATATATGAAATTTCATAGGTTTATAGTGTTATTTAAGATAACTATTAAGTAGTACTAATTACCCTACTTTGTTCCCCCTTTTTTTTCGAAGATAGTGGATTCGATTACTATTCAAGAGAGTGTAAGATTTTCATTTCTTTACTCTGGTAACAAGACTAAGGATGGCACTCAATTACGGATTCACGATAATCCAATGGACGGATTGTTTTGACAATGGTTTTTTATACAGGGTGGAAGAGGCTGCGCTTCTTTAATTGAAACTGCATATAGGGTAAAAAATTTCAAACTCGAAGCTAAAGAAATTAATCAAGATGCCTCAACAGTTTGGACGTAGGATTTTTTTTTCATTTCACGATTTTTCTCCATACCTGTATTTCGTGTGACGCACACATACACATACTACTACAAAAATACTACTAAGCGTTGCCAAACTTCTACTTTTCATTCGTCAAAACCAAACCGAACGAGAAAGAACGATATCTCGCGTTCTTTGTCACGCAATTACCTATTTATTATAAATCTAAATAACGTTCAAACCTCTTATTAAAATTGTTTAACAAAATCCTACTTTAAGTCAATTTATTATATCACCTTTATTATGAAATTATTTAGAAATACTGCATGGTTATTGAACCACCCACAAAGTAATATTCAAAATTTTTAACACAAAATGATATTGAACTACGATAGATAGATACTTACATTTAACATTAGTTTTACATCGTCGTTGTCGCATTCTCCTTTTACTATCACTAATATTTACATCATAAGTAATATTAAAAACTCAACATTTGTTTGAAACGTCTTAAAAAAATGTATGTTTTGATAGTACACTCAAATACTGACACAATAGTTTCACATTTGAGAAAAATACTCAGTAATCACATCATCACGATCACGAAACATTCATCACGATTTTAGAAATCCGATTAATGATAAAATTAATATTAAACAACATCCAAATAATTTAAAACACTTAATAATTATTCAACGTATAAAATCGAACAAAATAATGTAAATACAACAGAACTTAGCCGTTCCGCGGCTAAGTTCTGTTCTCACACAGATAATTAAAAACATTGTAATAGTTGCCATTAACTAAAATACTTATCGAATATACTATTAAATTTTTTATTAAGATTTTCATTATTATTTATATTTGTATGATTATTTTGATAGAAAATCGTATAAAAATTAAATATTAAACGAGTTTTATAATGTTACACGAGGACCTGCGAAAACTCAATACGAAATAAATTAATATTTAGTAATTATTTGTAAATAGTATTGATAATTTTATTAATTATTTTAATATCAAATCATGCGTAAAAAGTATAATCTACATTTATTATTAATTATAGTGTTATATTGCACAATCAATCAATATTAAAAATGAATTTTGTTATCTGTACAAAGACACCCCGCTCACGCCGCACCGATTACCGGGGATTCCCATAGAATCGGTGCGGCGCGTACATTCTGCGCAATAGTAGTTGGGTCGGACTATAGCTGAATGCTATTTACTAAACCATATAAATACAACGGGTTATGGGCCCAGACCACGTCGTAACAATAATAAAGAAGTTTGCATCAATCGTAGAAAATTAGAAATACTGGCGAGATTAAAACAGCGTTACTTCACGCGACGCTTCGGCGTTGGTATTGAAATTTGGAGGTTAAGTTGCCGGGAAGGAATAAAAAAGAAAAACAAGCAAAATAAACAATCACAATGGAAAGGAAACAGCACAGTAATAAAACTGGAAGGAGTAAAAAATTGGAATGCTTGGAAGTTCCAAACCATAATACTACTACGGGGGGAAATTGTGTCATCATCATCTGCATTTATTGTAAAAAGAAATCCTACAATTAAAAGAAATATTAAATGTTTCAAGTGTAATAATATGGGTCATTATCGAGCTGAATGTAATGTGGACAGAAAATGTAATATTTATTGTTAAAAAAAGTGAAAAAAAATGCTATTATTGTAATAATTTTGTAAACATGTTAAAAATGAGTGTTAGTTTAAAACGGGAACATAAAAAATGTGTTTGTAGTGCAACAAAAGTAAAATTAAAAACCTAATAGAAATAATTCAATAAAAGTGTGTGTAAAGTGTATTCCTAAGTGTTGGTTGCGTTAATTTAACATCAGCTCGCCGCCGTTGCCTACATACCTACGCTAGTTGCTGCGACTCGATTTCTTGAATGAAGCGTGTGCGACGTTGCCGCGCCGACAGGTAAGTGTGTGAGTGATAATGTAACACTTTACAAATGGCGTTTTTTTTTAAAACGATTATTTTATTATTTATTTTGTTTGAAAAAATAACTTTTTCATTTTTGGGAATTATTTTTTTTCTGAATTATATTAGGCTTTTATAGAGTAGTTAAAACTGTGGTTTCATTTAAAGTGGTGCCGTCAATTCCACCCTGTATATTTCTGAATGCATTTAGCTAAACTCTGTTTGGGAATTTTATTGAAAACGTACATAAATCGCGAATATAAAACTTATTTAATAAATAAATAGATTTTATTTTTATTTGTTATAAATCCTCAGAGCTATACTTATATCGATATAGGTCAGTGAAAACTGGAAAAACTTAATAAAAATATAATTATAACATATAAAATTGAATTTGCTTCACTGCGCTCATCTAATGAAGCTGAACTAGACTATACGGGCTAGTACGAGTATTAGAAAAGAAATATTAGAAAAAAAGGTAGTAGGCGTACTGAGAACTTACAAAATTAATTTGTGTAATTATTTCACAAATTAATTAATATTAGTACAAGATTTCATGTATTATATGAGTATAGATATATGCAAACTAGCGACCCGTTCGCGAATCCGCCCGTTTGAACTACTTAATTATTAATTCACAGCAATTATTAACAGTAATTTTGTCGAACAACATTCTTTAAAATGGTATTACTTTTCTGACATTTTTTAAAGTGTAATTTCACACTTAGGAAAGAAAAATACTTATATATAAAACGTATAAAATTTTGAACGTAGCGGGATCTGGCAGAGGCAGAGGCACGGGTTCAAATCCCTCTACGTTAAATTTTTTATACGCTTTAAAAAATAAACTGTAATTAAATCGCTTAAGCCGTTTCTGAGATTAGCGTGAACAAAGAGCTAAAAAATTATTAATTATTGTTTTTGGTGCTATTACCTTATTAAATGTCGAAATAACATTTTTTCGTCTATATATTTCATGTACAGACACCGTTCCGTTACGATTTTATTATAAGTATTATAATATACATTAACAATAATATATAAGTCACTGGAAATATGCAGTAGTACTTCAAAATATTGACATCATCGATAGTCGGAATGTGATTGGCATTGCAAAAGAGAATCGTTACCTTCGAAAACTTGATGAACTTCTAGCATCATTGCAGATTCCAAATCGAAGTCCAGGTTTGATTGCATTCCATTCACATAAGCGACAAATGCTGTACCACACGCAAATAGCCGAGGCCACTTTACGAACTAACGAAGCGTTTGATAATGACAGCCACATTTTGTGCCCGCTCATCGAGAATACCAACAACAGTCGAAATGGTCATTTAAAATGGCATTGGGCCGTGCTTTTAAAATTTACATGAGTTTTTAGCATATTTCCAAGCATTTATCATACATTCGAAAACACAGTATCAAAGATACTGGAGGAAGGTCACGTAAAAGGACCCCCCGGAGGGCATGTATGAAGAGGTTGATGACAGTGGACGAAGAGAAAAAGGTATGTAGAGACCGTAGCGCTTGGCTCTCCGTTCTCTCTGACTAACCCGCTAGGGATAAAGCGTGAAGTTATTGTACACAAATATGTTACAAAAAGTTACAAATTTAAATTTGTAAGTTTCGATAGTAGTCGTATAACACTAAATATTAATCTCATACCTCTACATAGAGTTGTGCAAACAACAATAACTTTAAACTTTATAAATTTACAAAGTTATTTCTTTTACATATCATATGTATCTTGAGTTCGAAACCAAGTTGGGGGAAAGAAATTTATTTTATCAATATTTTCATATTTCTCTTAGGTAACAAAGCAAAGTGTGGCGTTGAGTTACGCGACTCTACACGCAAAACCTCAAAAATTCGGCAAAAAGTGTCTCAAATCTAAATTTCGTAATAAGCAAACACTTAATGTTTTATACCTATTATGTAAAAAGTGAACGTAAAGTTTGCAAACTTAAGGTAAAAGGGCATATAAAAGTTAACATGCTAATTACTGCTTACGGTTTTATAAAAGTTCTGATAGGCGTAAGTAATTATTTCAATGGCTCTCGGAAACTATGAATTTAAAAATTTTCAGTGAATTATATGAATGCAATATACAATCCATATATTAAACTAACCACTGTATAGAAATATTATTTTAATTGACAGTTATTGCCGTCGTGGTGGAGCACGAGGGTGTGACTCTGACGCAACGGTTGTAGCTTCGATCCTTACTCCAGGGAATGAATTATCTATATTTGTCATCATTATCTTATCTCTATCTCTATCTTAATATTTTCATTTCTTTTTTCTGGTACCAAGGCAAAAGTCCGGCGTCAAGTTCCGTCACTCAACACGCAATGCCTTCAAAAAATTCGGCGGAAAGTGAGAAACAGTACGAGTATGTTTTAACACTAGATTCCCTCTGCCCACCATGCTGTATGCAGGATACGGGATGAAGCTGTTTTTTTTAGTTAAAATGAAACATAAAAATAAATGCTTGTATTATATTGATCACGGGTCCAAAAGAAAATATACTTTATTTAAAATATCACAGCAGGGTAGTCGTGTACAGTGCACACAATAACGTGATGATATTACTGGGTTGCAGGAGTGAGTACTTCTCTTTAATCTGCGGCGACCTGAATTTGCTTTGAAAATTTTTGCTTTGTTCCGCTCTCAAAACCGGTGACTTTCAAATTTACACATTTACCCTATTACGCTTGTTTTACACAGCTTACAATGTTTTTTTTCAGCTAAGACAGGTAGAGGAAAATAATCGCTAAGACGCTTCGTTTCCCATTTCCGGCCGCATTCTGAAAGCATTGTGTATTGAGTGGCGGAACTTAACGCTGCGTTTCACCTCAACAAGAGAAGAAATGAAAATATTGAAAATATTTAATTTCCTCGACTAAACATCGAACCCACACTGTAAGTTACTGTCACACGATTGGACCCCTACGCCCCGACTGGTCTACAATGTTAATATACTAAATGATAGAGTATAAATATTTCATACCTATAATTTCTTTTAATGTTTTCAGAGGTGCTTAAGAGTTCATGAAATTCAAATGTCATTGCTCACAGACGGTCTCTAGTAAAAAAAATAAATGACGGAGCTAATAGTTCTCACAAGGGAAATAGCTCTACATTATACTTAGTTCCTATTATCTCACAGCTTATATCTGATGAAGTTGATTTGAGGCCGAAGACTGTAAGCCCGACAGGCTACGGGTTCGATTCTCCGTCGAGAAGATGTAAAATTTATTATTTCCTTCGCTCTTTTTTCTTCGTTCTCCAGTATTTTTCTGTAATACTGAATAACATTTACACTATAATTATTATTATTTATTTAGCGTCATATTGTATCTCGCATGTATGAGAATAGGCAGAGGAAGGATGTTAAGATTCTTCGGAATATACGAGACATACGTTGAGTGGGGTAACTCAACGCGGCGTTTTGTCTAGTAACGAATGCAAGGAAATGTAAATATTATATATTTCATTCCCCTGAAAGGGAATCGAACCCACACCCGCCACATATTGTTCCATTTTAGCCTCAAAAAAAAAAACTTAAAACATATTTGATATACATGACCACAATACAATAAATACTTCTATCGACATGGCACGGACTAAATTTTAAAATGCGTTATCTCTAACTAACCAGTTATATATGAAATGCATCTAGCCTTCTATTGTATTATTTTTTGTTTCAAAGCCTACTTCCATATTGCTATGTTTATTTGCAAATGAAATTAAATATGAAACTGAAATGAACAAAATCGTTAAAAAAGTTTTGTCATGAAGTCGTTATAATTTTTAGTAGTTAATAACAAAACTAGGCACTAAACTAACTTGAAACGAATAGTCCAGTATGAACTGGAAGAACAATAAAAAAATTAAATTTAACTCATCTAGGGTGAATACAGAATTGCACCCATATAAATCTCCCATTCTTTTATCGGTGAAGTCCTATTCAACTTGGCTCCTAATTGATATTCTTTGATAGGATTCCATTAAGCCCTATAAATATATAAACAATATATTATAGTATACGTTAATTATTATGATTAAGCCCGTTTGTCCTGTCATTGTACACTAAATAAGCTTGTGGTTAGAAAACCACAATTCGCTCTATTTAATCAAGTGAATAATTTATATTGATTAAATACTTACATGAATATATAAGCTATTTCTTTGTTTAATTTCCTGCTATATCCAGCATATAGCAGAGTAGGCAGGAGGAACCTGAGCACCTAATACTTCCATTAAGATCCGTTCCCCACTTACCGCCGAAATCTGGAAGCATTGAGTGTTGAGTGACGCTGTATTCTGCTATATCCCGTATTCCACTCGAAGATATGATATATTTAATACTTTAATATTTTCATTTCTTCGCTATGATGTCAAAAACAAACAGACAGGGAGGAGATAAATCGCGGCGTTAGGTTCCGCTACTCAACGCGCAATGCCTCCAGAATTCGATGGATAGTGGGTAGCGGAGTGCCTTAACACTAGGCTCCATCTGCAGCTCATCAGGGTAGCTGGTTTTTGCGGGATACAACGTGAAGCTACGGGATTTATCGTTAAAAAATAAAATTAATATTCAAAAGCTTCTAGCTAGTAATAAAACGCTCGAACTTTCATTACCTCTCGTAATCAATTATACACGAATATTTTTTTTCTAACTTCCCGAACTTCCTACTCTACGCAACTTGTTACGAATCTACTTCAACATCCCCTCAAAAGTTGTACCAGCAATACTATATTTATTCGCATATGAGTTACAAACGTTCCTCACTTAAAACTTGCAGAATAAAACTAGGAAAAAACTGAAATGTAGAGCTCGAACTTCAACAAAAAGTAATATATGCCTACCACAATCCTCGCTCGCTTGTTTTAGAAAAAAAAATCTGTTTACCGTTTCCACTTGGGACAAAGCTTGTAAAGGGGTCGGTGGTATCAGCTTCACGCTGTATCCCGCACACAAAGGAACCTAGTGTTAAGACACTCCGTTCCCCATTTTCCACCAAATCCTATAGGCGTGCAGAGTGGCGGAACTCAACGCCGCGCATGACACCAGAGTAAAGACGGAAGATGGAAATATAGGCATAAATAAATACTTCATTTCCTCGAGTGGGAACCTACAGCCAATCGCTTTTACAGTCACACCACTGGCCGGTTGTAAATACAGTATAATTAAGCTTGGTATATGTTTGTTTGTGTGACCGCAGGGTGTTGTGTGTGCGCGCCGCAAGGCAGCGTGCAGGGCGGCGTGCAGGGCGGCGCGCAGGTGCCGGCCGTGTCGCACTCCACCGCGCCGCCCGCCGGCGTCGGCGGCGTCCGCAGGTACGGTCACCACCACGTCCCCCTTGTCCTCACCTGGTCCACCACACGTGCACACGATATCAGCGACGAGAACGTGTTTCCGTAGCCTCATATCAGACTACTGCCTTCGTAGATGCCGTTAATCAGAGCATTTTGCCTGTTTACGACCGAACTTTATATACCCCTGAGCCTGTACCTCGGGAAATATTAAACAGCGGACAAACCACTGAACAATATATTCGAATTTAGGTCAGCTAAATGTTTGCTTCTTGAAAAAATATGATATTAATTATATTATGATGTGTTAGATTTATGTACTAAATACATTAAATATTTTTTTACATATTTACATAAATCCAAAAATTACATGAAAGATACCGATTAAAGTCTGTTTTGATAAATCTATTTAATATTTAAACTAAAATATTAACCATCCACTAAATATTGTAATAGCTTTTATTGTGAAACTAGTGGTTATTGTGAAAAGAAGAACTGAATTTTGATCGTTTATAGCTCTATTTTATAAGTTTAATTTACTGAAAAATATTCAATGAGCTTTAATACTAGCCTAAGATTTGAAATTATAATTGAAGAAATATGATCTTCTGAATGTAAGAAATCGATTTTTAATAAAGGTACATGGGCAGTGGCTATCGGAAACACTTTCTCTGTAGTCCTCCACATCATGTTAAAAGTAAAATAATGTGTGTTCTTGTTTAACTAGACAGTGTGTCCAAACATAAATAACATAGATAATATTGTATTAATAAGAAATACAGATAATATAAAAACCCCGTTAATTTAATCCCAATTTTATATTACTTTCTGACGATTTTTGTGAGTTCACAGAATAAGCAAAACTGAATCACAATAAACTTTTTATTGCACATCACTCACTTACGTTGAGTTGAAACAGTAAAAGTTAATTGTGGATGTAAATACATATATGTAAGCTGTGTTTTATATATTAATATTGTTATCACCCGCAACGAAATGGCTCCGACGAGATAACGTAAGTAATTTACCAATTTAGAACCATATATATTTACCGTAATCTCAGTAATAATGAATATCAGAATGCAGATAAGAATCCTAGAAGGTTTCTTTTAAATCATCGATTGTTACCGATGGTTGATGTAAGCCTAGATCCACTGCATGGAAGCAAAATACATAACTGCACGTTTGATTCGTAGTTTATGCGCAAGTAGGAAGCGTTCGAGGCAAAACCAATGCATACTCTGTTACCTAAATATATTTACTTGTATATCAAACTTGGGAGTCCCATAAATAATTGGTATTTAGTAAACTTTGACAATTGTAATATACTTCTTTATAGGAAATGATGAATTAAAAATTTAAGATTTGCGAAATTGAATTGTTTTGTTTTTAACTAAACATTCTGAGTTCAACACCAGTACAACCAATGGTACAGAAAATGTTTGTATATACTCGTAAAAATATTTTGTGAGAGTAAATTGCATTTTATGCTGTTAATATTGTTTATTGGAGCTTGTAATTATATCACTTATTTCGCGCATTAATTAATTAATGTTACAAAGTTAGCTTTAGACATTCGCAATTTTCACGGTAGTTGATTGCGTTCGCATGATACACTGTATTATGTTAATATCCGCCAGGCATCCTGCACGAGACTCGTTTGAAATATCCTTGAAATGGAAACGCTAACAATTCAATTTCGCTTTTTGCTTCTATCAGTAAAAACTCCAATTTGTATGGTCTGCTAACTTGAACATCCAAATATTTGGCTCCAATCCAGCAACAAGAGCCCTTGATAGTTGAATGATGTAATTACTTATTATTACAAATGTCGTCAAGCATGCCATACAGATTATTGCTTATTACTGGTAAAGTATCACGACGATATCTCAGATAGTATTTGAGGTTTCGCCATTATGCGTGTATTTGTACGCAGATACAATCAGTATTCCAGAGGACGAGGCTATCGCGACTGGCGCACCCGGGGCGATCCCACGCTCATCAATTCTCTCTGGAGAAGCCGACAACCGCTCGGCATTCGGAAGCAGCTTGGTAGGATTTAGCTTTTAAATTCTCAAACATTATTTGCTCTTTTTGTAATTAGTATGAAAACTATTATTTACTTAGATGTTACACATTAATTTAACACATTTAAATAAATTTTAACAGGAAACGCAGAGGTGTATATAGTACTAGCGCTGCTCATAGGAGTGGTGACGGTAGTGGTAGGGTGCTGGCTGTCGGACAACTGCTGGTCGCCGGAGCCGGAGGACATCTTGGCGGGCGGGTGACCCGTGGCGGCGGGCGCGTGCACGCACGTGTAGCGCCCGCCCTCCGCGGCGGACCGGGAGAGCCCGTCCGGGGCGGGCTCACTGTCCCCGGTGCTGCCGCCACCCGCGCGCCCCCCCACCTTTCTCCACGCAGCGCGCCACTTCTGCCGCGCCACCTCTGCCTGCATACCCTGTGACCGACGACAACATTTCTGACCCCAACTCTCTCAACACAAATTTCACAATCATATCCCAACTATAGCGAACGGAGTGTGCGAATTCGAATCCGACGGACGCTGTTAATTTTAGTGTTTCGAAAGACAATGGACAAACTGTATGAGCTTCGTTTAGTATTTCGATATATTCATATTGTGTAACCGAATGTGTCTGTGTATGGAATGTTTAAGAATAGTGATCGGTGAACATAAACTCTATCATTACGGATCTGACGACGGGTCTCTCTCATAGATTACGCTTCTAGCGGTCGCTCTTATTTTAACCTTTAAACTTTACCACTTTACTGTTATTTCTAAATGGATGTGCCTTGAAATGCTTTCCTCGATTCGACTTGTAGTATAGAGCGTTTTTGAACCCTTTAGAAGGAATTTCTCTCTCTGTTTGTGTGGAAGTTCCCGTATTATAAGTGCAAAACACATCATTACCGTGCCTTTACCGTTCTATAGACTTCGTAAGGGACGTAATTAACAATAGGTTTTTAAAAACGCTTTCCCAATGGAAAGAGAAATCAACCCAAATATTATTTGTTCTTTGGATTTGTGTAATTGCCAGCTTCTTTGTATTATTTTAATAACAATTTGTGATCTAATGATATTGAGAGGAGAGTGAGCTAGGACCAAAGTCTTTGTCAAATGCGCGTCAATTGGTTAATATTAAAAAAAACATAAAATAATAAATCCATGGTAATAGGATAGTATTAACAATGTGAGACAACGACATGGTTACATGTAATGTAGAATTTTGATAAATTTTGCCTGTTTGTAAATACCTACCTTTACATTATAAATTTGGAATATGATGAATTCACAGATACCGGTATTTTAATGTTATGATAAATTTATTAAATCAAATATTTATAATTATGTAAATTTAGGTTTCATTGTGTTTATGGAATTTTTTATAAGTTAATTAAATAATAGTTATTTCACTAAAAATACAGAGTTAAGTTCTTATTTATGTATATATTAGATACATGTGGAAATAAAAAGATACCACTTGCTACAGTAATTAGAAGAATTAAAGTTACTGAATGTTTACATCAACAATTAATTCACTTCAATTCCTTATTTATATATATTAAAATGATATTTTTAGATTATTTAAATTATAACCTGATAGAATATACGAACCACCGCCTACTTTAATCACTAATATGTATATCATAAACTCATTTTAACTGATTCATTATAAATATTTCACGATTTAATATAATTTGTAAAATCATTAAAATATGATTCATACTTATTCGCTGAATATATTTTACTATATTTATGTAAATAGGTTATTTGCTTAGCTCTGCAAATTAAAAGAGCTATCATGTCGATCATTACCTAAAACCCCACATTTCAGTGACGAATAACCATATCCGCACAGATCTCGTGAAAGCTTATGTAAATATATGGAAATGTTATTTATATTTAAGTACGTTTGCGTGTAGTACACGGAAATGTAGTCATCTTGACGTGTTTTCGTAATCGAGGCGAGCGCACAAATTTAGTCCGCAAATGTCAAAACTATAATCTTCTCACCAAAAATAGCATACATTTTTATTGAAGTTATTATTAAAGGAGGTTTTGTTGCAAATTAATATTTTATTTAATAACTCTCTATATATTTACAATTGTGGTATTTCTAGAAGTGTTTTTTTTTTCATTAGTATTTATAATCGCTGTAATTTTATTCTTCTATGCAGTTGTTATTCTTGTTCTTCTCAGAAAAGTTTTCTTTAATAATATAAGTACACACAAAAATATACTTAAAACTCAATTCAGTATTATGAAAATTATATACGCTTTTAGAGTGTCCTGGGAGTACGCGATTGTCATTATGATTCGTTTACATTCGGATATTTGCAGTGCAAACACGAGAAATGAAAACCGCTTGCTTTATACAGATGTGAATAAACGCAGCTGTTGTTGAACTGTATGTTTCTAGTTATATTTATTCAGATTACTTTGAACTCTCCTGCTACTTACAAGTTGCAAACTAAGTAAGATGTATACGCGCTCTTCTTTTCCTCTACTTCGTCTTCATCTAAATGCCCTCGCGATTCGGTACGGGCGATTAATAGATTTAGATAATTGGTTTACACGAGTTATTTAATTGATATTTGTAAATGCGTCTCGATAAATCCAAATATTACGTATTTTTAGTTATATATCCATTTAATTCTATTCAATGGTTATTTAATTTTCAACAGAATGTAAAATAATTTTAAAAACAATCTTCTTTATTGACATCAAAAATTCGCAGTTGTTGAAATGTCCACACACAAGTAACAATAAAACAATACAAACAATGGATATCGTATTTGTGAACTTTAAATTAATTCGATAATTGGACGAGTAATTAATTTATTCATTAATCGCAATGCAGTCTGCTTTTTAAGCCATTATACATGTATTACCCAAGCCAATTACAAGTAGATGCAAGCATGGTTTACAATTAAATGTGCCATATATTTTGATAAATTTATTTTTTATCTGTGCCAACATTTATTTTTTAATGCTTATTAAAATTATATTTATCGCTTACATCACTAGCTTTTATATTTTAAAAATAATAAAAGTGACACTCGGGCGGCCGACTATGAAAGGGCGTTCCATATCGTTTTATAGGATTTGACTCTAGAAGACAGTCTTTTATAGTTATCTGTGGGAACTATTACTGCCAAATACTCGTATATGTCTACTGTGCAACTATATATTTTGCGTGAACGTTTTAGACTCCATTATTCAAAAAAACGCCAGAAATGGCTCCATGACTGTCTTTGTAAATATCTGAGGAGTTGAAGAGAGAGATTGAACTAATTATGGTTGTACTCACTGCATTATTATATGTAAAATAACTTTAGGTGTCCACGTTCGTCAGTTTGTTTGGCGTTGTATGTCGAATAGTTCTGTAGCATATAAGACAACCGACTGAATAGTCAACATTTTTTATATATTGTATAAATAAGGTAGACTGTAGAAAAAATGTACGACTAGGTAAATAATTTACTCATCATATAGTAATGTAAGGTAATCTTTTTATTATCTGTGCCTATTCACCACTTCTGTCTTTTGTTCCTTCGTAGATATTAAAAAGAAATACTTAATTTTTCTGACTTGTGTACATGTTATAAAATATTTCAATTTACTATATAATTTATATTTTAAGAAGTAGGAAAGTCTTTAGAATTAATATACACATTTTGTAATGAAAAAAATATTCAGTGAGAATTTTTGCATTCCACATACATATATTATCTGTTCTCTTCAATAGTGCGAAGTGATTGCTAGAATCACAATATAATTACCATTATTTACTATGAATGTATGTAATAATTGTCTATTGATATATATATGGTGCATTAATTAATGCAATTAAATATGAACGTGATATGTGAATATTGTAAATATTCAATTATCCATTTCTGACGTGCCTGTTCGCGACTGACGAGCAGCGGCTTGGCTGAATTAGGAATTGAGAGAACCAGTAAGCTCAAAATAATGTTTAGCATAACGTATTTAGTAAATAATTATTAATAATATGTCATTTGTCACGAATAATTCGAATAAATGTAATACTATACTGAATTCACTTTTCATTTATTAACAAATGCCCCTATGAAAAACTGAATGGGACTTCAGAAAGTAAACTGTTGCTATAGAAAGAAATAGGCCGTGATGTGCTCCGCCGTGGAAAGGTGACACAGAAATGCTTTCCATTTTACATGTAAACCTACAGAATAGACAATTTTCTTTACATAGTTTAATTTAATGAAATCTCGCAAATAGAAACAATTAAGAATTATTATCTATACTAATATAATAAAGCGGAAGAGTTTGTTTGTTTGTTTGTTTGTTTGTTTGTTTGAACGCTAAGATCTCTGGATCTACTGGTCCGATTTTCATTGTTTTTGTTTTGTATGAAAGCTGCATTCTTCAGAAGTGCTATAGGCTATATAACATTACATTACACATATATACTAATATATTTTAAAGTAAATTCTAATTTGACATGCAATTTATTCTGCCATGTTAATAACAACCGTCGTTGCTACGCGACCGCTACCGCGACGTTTTGATATTCATCCTTATGAAAATAAATATAATAGTCACTTTTAGAATTTTATCTAGATTGAAATTATAGTTTACTGTATAACATACTAATAAATAATTAAGGAGATGTCACTGATTCCAAATGACCTAGCCACCTAGCGGGCGTCACAGTATGACCGACGCGAACGGGGAGATGACGTTGACGGTTTTATAAATTTTCATACATTTTCGAACTTTATTTGTTGTTTATAATTAATTTAAAATACACTTTGATTCTCTTCTTATTTTATTTGATATTGCCCGCTAAAATTATCCTACTTAATAGAGAGAAATGTTTAGTTATTTCGTAGAGTCGATATCTATGTACGCATGTACGGAAAACTTTAGGTACTTTTTCTAATATAAAGAATACCTATCCTTTAGTTACTTTTAATCCTTTTGTTAGTTCATTTCAATAACTCAGATAATTTTTTCTAACAATGTGTATCTACTTTTTATTATTTTTGATTATTTGGGCTTATATTTTCTTACTAATTCTATTGAGAATTGAAAATAATTTCATGAATATATTTAATAAATATTCTTATAGTTGAAGCAGGCGTAGCCGCGTCCGGGTCCACTAGTTTATCTATATATATAAAATCGAAAGATCACTCCGTCATCACGAAATCTCAGAAACTAGATGTGCTAGGAATCTCAAATTTTGCATAGGAGTTATTTATAGGACGTAGGTGCTCGCTAATACGGGAATTTGCAATATTCGACTTCTAAGGGGTTGTTTTTGGGGTTGAAAGCTTGTATGAAACTTTGTTACTACAAATGCTATGAGTCTCAAATTTTCCATGGACGTCACTTATAGGAGTAGGTACTCATGGAGACAGAAATTAATAACGTAGTTCACGCAGGCGAAGCCGCGGGCGGGCCGCTAGTTCATTATAAAAATAATAAGTTAATAATACTTATAATTGACATATCATTTTCATTATCTATATACATTATCCGGGTCCACTAGTCTATATATATAAAAGGACTTGTCCTCACTGACTGAGGTAAGACGCACGCACAGCCGTAACCGCTGTGCGTAGAAACGTGAAATTTGGACAAAAGTTTACTTTATTAATCTGGACATCCACTAAGAAGGGATTTTGAAATATTTAAACCGTAAAAGGGTGAAATAAGGGTTCAAAGTTTGTATGGAAAAAAAATTAAATCGGCACCGATTTTTATAAAAATTGAAATTTAGATTTTTAAAAGTATTTAATTGATCACGTGTTTCGTGGTTTTCTAGAATTCTTCCCCTAAGGGTGCAAATAAGGGGTTGAAAGTTTGTATGGAAAAATCTTTAAATCGAAACCGATATTTATAAAATTTGAAATTTAGACTCTTAAAAATATTTCATTGAACACATGTTTCGTGGTTTATTAGAATTGACTCCTAAATAAGCAAGCGAAGATGCGCGCGTCCGCTAGTTCTAAGATATATTTAAATGATAGTGTGTCGTAAAGAAACTGCTAATTAACAATTTCTTTGAAATATGGAAATATTGAATTATAAAATAGTTTTCTCTAGAATTTTTGAATAATTAAAACTTAATTCACACTAATATTTATTATTTTTTTTGCTTTATGTATCAAAATGTCAAAAGCTTAGAAAAACATCCTTCACAGGCGCTTTGCGAGCCACTAAGGGGCGCTACATTTCGAGTGGTTGTTGTTTCAACAACTCATTAATTCTGGTGTCAAAGACTCGGCTCAGACTAGCGAAGGCCATCAAGGAGACGAAGCGAACTCCTCGACGTTGAAAAGTTGCTCTTTATTTTCCTCTGCCAAAGTGTCGGGTGATCTTAATTTACGATTTTATTCCGATAAATGATGGTTGAGGCCGGTCGTGGCGAAAGGGGCGCAAGATTCTGTAGGAAATTAAATATATTATATTGTTATTTCTTAATAGAGGCTCTCGTGGCGCAGGGGCACAAGGGAGTGACTGTAACGCGACGATTCTGGGTTCAATTCCCACTTGGGGTAATGAATTATCATTTATTAATGTTTTCATTTCTTCGCTCTGGCACCAAGGCCCAGCGTTTAGTTCCGCCACTCAACACGCAAGGCCTCGAAAAATTCGACAGAAAGGGAAGAACGGAGTGTCTTAACACTATGTTCCCTCTGACTTTACTGCTATGTGCGGGATACAGCGTAGAGCTGCTTTAATTTTAATTTAAATTAGAATGAATTAATCTAGGAATTTTCAGTGATATTGGCATTTCCAATACGGAATTTAATATACTTGCTACCGCATTATTGCATTGTTTTGTACAATATAGATATAATATTAGAGATATGTTTACATTATTACAATCATTTTTTTGTTAATTAAATAAGTAACTTAGCAATCACATAACTTTTTTCTTGATTTAAACTTTAAAAAACTACGACTATTAATTAAAAAATAATTTCAAGTTTTCTGTAAGTTTGCAAGTAGCCTTACAAAGTTGACTTCTTTGTATTATTTATTTACCTAAAAAAGAAGGAACCCAGGCGAGTAAACGTCGTCTCATTAGCAGGACACTTCGTCATAAAAAAGGACAAAAAGTAATGCAAAAATATGGCGAGGGCTCAAGGCTTCAGCTTTCGTACCGTAGTTTGAATTATTAATATGTAATACTTTTTCCTTTTTTTAAGATTAATTTTAATGATATTATAATGTTTTAATAATAGCGGTTAGTTATTAAATATGATTCTATATTTACTTTCAAAAAAGATGACGCCGTTTGTATCACAAAAAACGCGTATCTTGACACTCTATCAAATCAAAATTAATAGGATACTACCGATTAACCTACAATTATGAAATTTGGCACCTAGCATCTACAGGCAGACTAATTTATGGTTAAATCCTAAAAAAAAAATACTCTTAAAAGGTGGGTAAAATTTGGTATTAAAGCCATGGCTAGTTCAAGTGAGATATCAGATGAATGGGCTCTGGCTAAGGTAAGCTTGGATTTCAGAAAAAGCTTGAGACCTCCAATTTTCGAACGGAATCCTCAGTGGGCGAGCCCGACACGATTGCACAACTTGTCAGTGACACGACGGTTGAGGAAATAAATTATTATTTATTTATATTTTATTTCTTCGATCTAGTGACAAGGCAAAGGGGTCCTTGAGTACCGCCACTCAACACACAAAGCCTCGAAAAAGCGGGATACAGCGTGAAGCTGAAAAAAATCATGTAGACTATAGAGCATATGAGCACCATATAAGTTTAAGGTTCTTCAACATAATAGCAAATATAATATCAACAGTTACTCCTATATATCTACTAGCCGAGGTAAAAAGCTGTATCTAATCTGGTCCGTAGCGATCCAATAATACCTGAATAGATGAGCTATAAATATGATAAAGGCTTTTACGATACGGTAGAAATGTCACGTAGAATTTGTTCGGGGAGATACAATATTAGAAATTTATTATTAACTCTTAAAGTAAAAGAATGCTTGAAGTTCTCTTGGAAGTATGGACTGTGTCAATACACAGTATATATAATGTATAATACAATACAATAGAACAGTACAATGTACTGTTGTATTGTATTGTATTGTATTGTACTCTGGCGTGCGATTGTAAGCTTACAGGTCGTGGGTTCGATAACTACTCAAGAAAATGAAATATTTAATATGTATCATTTCCTTTATTCCTCTAGTAACGCACCAAAGTGCTGCGTTGAGTTACGCCATTCAACAGACCTGCCGAATTTGCGTGAGCTAAAAAAATTAAATATGTACGCTGTTACTTTTTATCCAAAAGATATTATTAAAACAAGTTTTTGAGAAATCTGATTAGTTAAGAAATATGAATTAACAACTATTTAAAACGCGCGGAGCGCGTGCCAAGTTTCTGGGTTTCAGAACTGGCGAGCAGCACCGTGTGTTATTTTACACGAACCATTTGAAGCCACTTTTTACCTATTCGTAACTCAAAAACTATTCCACCTAAAGCTGTCATATTTGGCTCAAATATTTAGACCCCCTACCTGTATACGTGCATAAAATTTCATAAACACAGCTCAAACAGTTATTTAGATAATGACGTCCAAAAATCGTAAATTTTTAGGGGGGTGACTGACCTATAGACCTTAATGTTAACCAAGTTCTAGATGATCTAGAATGGTGAAATTTAGCATCCGGTTAAGTAATTGGGTGTATGTCAAGGGAAAAATCCGAAACTAGTATTTTTTTAAATATTTTCTTATAATTTTTCAATAAATAGATTCAATTAGGAACATTTACTTATAGCACCTGTAATGAAAGCATAGCAATCAAAGTTAATGATAACTGATTTTTAGGCATAGCGCCTGCCAACAAAATAAGAGCAATGCATTATTTATATATATTTGCTTTTATTTATGTCACACGTTAGTAAATATTTTATTTGTTTTGTAGACTAACTTCACTATTACTTACGTAAGCCATCTCAAACAACACGATGCTTTCAAGTATATTTTAAGATGAGATATGTCTCCATTTGTAGCTGAAAATGACTCTAATTTATGTCCTGAGAAAGCCTGTCATCATGTGGACTTCAAGGGCTTCACGTAAAAATATAAAAATATAATAAATGGATTAACATCCTTCATTATTATTTATTACTAGCGGAGGCGCGCAGCTTCGCTTGCCTATTTAAGGGTGAATTCTAATAACCCATAAAACATGTGTTCAATGAAATATTTTTAAGTCTAAATTTCAAATTTTATAATAATCGGTGGCGTTTTAAAAATTTTTCTATATAAACTTTCAACCCCTTATTTGCACCCTTAGGGGGTGAATTCTAGAAAACCATACAACATATGTTTAATTATATACGTTTAAGAGTCTGAATTTCAAATTTTATGAATATTTAGGAATATTTGCACCCCTAAAGGTTCTCTCTAGGGGGGGAATAATAAGAGGGGAGAATTCTAGAAAACGATGAAACACGTGTTCAATTAAATACCTTTAAAAATCTAAATTTCAAATTTTATAAAAATCGGTGCCGATTTAAATTTTTTTCCATAAAAACTTTGAACCGCTATTTCATCTCTTTAAGGTTAAAATTTTTCGAAATCCCTTCTTAGTGGATGTCCAGATTACGAAAGTAAACTTTTGTCCAAATTTAACGTTTCTACCATCAGCGGTTACGGCTGTGCGTGCGTCTTATCTCAGTCAGTGAGGACAAGTCCTTTTATATATACGAGTATATAGATAATTTAAACATTTTAGTACTTATTATACTAAGAGCATTTGCATAGTCGATTAACGTATTTGATATTAAATACCTGAAGAACTTTTATTAAATTAGTGAATCACTTTTACATTTTTAAATATAAATTATTATAAAAAAGATACATTTAAAAATATAAAAAAACCACTCTTCCGAGGGCGGGACAAGGGTCCAAGCCATCGGTGGCTAGGGCTCCAGAGAGAGGAACCTCCGCACAATACGTGCCGGCTCAAGTAATACTGCCTTCTGTATCCGGTTCTTGATCCAACAGCTAAGCGATAGCCTCTTAAGGTGTTGGTCGAGGCTTTTCGCTATTAAACCGTTAACCGAAACCACTATCGGCACAATGATAACAAATAACAAATTATTATAACAAATTATTATTACAATATTTAAGTACTAAGTCCTATAAGGGTTCTGTTTTATTGCTTTCGAGGTACAGAATCCTAAAACAGAAAAAAATACACTAAAAAATAAATATAAATAAAAGCTTTTAAAAAGTGATTATATTGATAGAAATATATATAAAATTTAATAATAATATACTATCTGTAAGGTCAGTCGTGGCACAGGGGCATAAAGTGTGACTGTAAAACCTGACTGGTTACTGGTTACTAGTTACTGAGTGTTTTAACACTAGGTTCTCTCTGTCTACTCTTCTGTGTGCGGGATACAGAGTGAAGCTGATTTGATTTTTATTTTGAAACATTGTCAGCCTACCAGCTATCTTAACAGAAGTAATTATAAAGTAATTATTAACAGTAAAAAATTAAGTAATTGTTAATAAAAAAATAAGAGAAAAAGAGAAAATTTTAAACAAAATAATAAAAAAAACCATAATGTGGTGTTGTGGGATTTTTTTCAGTTCGTTCACGCAGCGAAATCCCTATCCCTTCCAAGCCTGCCGTAAGGAACTTCGTTCCAATAAATAAATCCGCTTTACGGTGTATCCCACACATAGCGGGGTAGACAGAGGGAACCTAGTGTTAAGACACTCAGTTCCCCTCTTTCCATCGAACTCTGGAGGCATTGCGTGTTGAGTTATTCCAACAAAATAATAAAATTAGAAAAAAATAATAATAAATTTATCAGATTTCTAAACGCAGCATACCTACATTAATTACTTTATAATCTGACAACTGTCATTTAATCAACAAAATAAAAACTATAGTCGAGATTCATAGATAATTATAATCTAAATTCATATATAATTAAATATCATCTTAAGAGTAATAAAACATAACATATTATTGACTATAATAAAAAAAGTAAATACCTAATTATATTAGATACATTTTATTGTACGAAGGCGCTCATATTTTAATGGTTTTTTTGGCCTGGGTTTCATGATTTTACTGGTTGTGAAAACGGCAGAAAACGAAGTTAACCTTGGGATCATATTAATTCAGATTGGTACCGTCAGCACTGAATAAACTTATTGTTTATATTTTTTCCAAGACATGTTGAACAATGAGTCGTTCAATAGAATTGCTTGTGGGTGAAACAAGAACCTTACACCGAATTGTTCCAATGCCTCCCGATGGGAGCTGTCTCTTCCATGCTTTTGCATATTCTTTGTTTGAGCGTATTGATAAACAACAAACTAATAAATTGCGCGAGACTATAGTAGAGTACGTATGGCGTAACTGGAATGATTTAAGTATCTACACTAGCACTAAAAACGGGAATCCTTACTCTTCTAAAGAAGACATGCTTTGCTTAACTACGTACGGAGCTACTTCCGAAATAAAGGCTGCAGTAGATTTGTACAATATTAAGATAGAAGTGTATTATCACAATGGTGTCCTACTTGGTTTATTCGGCGAAGAGAAATGTCCTATGAAGCGCTTACTCTAAACTATGTTTTAAAAAGAGCAACTCTTGAGTTTCTTGCTATAGTAGCTTCCTATAGGAAAAGTACTTGTAATGGCCAAATTGAATAAAGAATATTTTGATTTTGATAACATTATGAACCTTCCTACTTATAATTTCTGTACAAAAAGTAATGATATCCCATCAAAAACATATATGTAAAAAGAAAGCCAAGTTCTGTAATAAAACGTATGCTTTCAGCGATAAAAGAAGTGAGATGTAAATGTATGCCAAGTTCAATGGTCAGTCCTGAAATTTATTTTTAACAATATAAAATATTTTATAACAACTGAAAATGCCCATTCTTCTTACAACTTGGAGACTTCATTTATGTGTAATATCTGACTTGGCTAGTTTTCAAATTAATTTACATCGATATTAATGAATGTATTCAAATTCTATTCTATTCTATTAAGATTCTATTCAGTTGTTATAAAATATTTTATATTGTTAAAAATAAATTTCAGGACTGACCATTGAACTTGGCATACATTTACATCTCACTTCTTTTATCGCTGAAAGCATACGTTTTATTACAGAACTTGGCTTTCTTTTTACATTTATGTTTTTGATGGGATATACCTAATATTTATCTATATGTTTGCGTTTACACAAAATTTTCAATTAATTATTGTAATCTTTTTTTCATTCGTGATTTAAGTAACATATATGATTTATATTTCATGAGGTAGAATAGCGGCTGACAGCGTGCAACCTACATATTAAAACTTAAACAAGATTTTCATTAAAATTTAAGCATTATATTGTTTAGAAATTACTTCTGTGCTTTATCCAGCCTAAAGAATACAAAGAATGAGTATAATAATATAATATGTTCCCTATAATTATGTTATTATTAGTAAAGTATAAATTATACATAAATATATCTCAATTAACACATATAAAACTAGGATCACCCCACGAAGTGTCTCCATATATTCTACCTGGAAAACTTAAGGCGTATTCTGAAGTCTAATAAAAGTCTAGTAAAATCTCAAAAGAGTAGTGAAAACATATTCATAGTTATAATAATGAAAATAAGACATTTTTTAAAGAATTCCAAATACATTATACACTTTTCTTCCTTTTTACGATATGCCATTTCCTGTAAAAACAGCCAACTCAAAAGGTGGATGTTTAAGCGATAAGGTCGTCGACGTGCCCTAACGATCTGTATGTAGATAGCTGAATCTTTTTCTTATAATATTATATTTTATGTAAACTTCATGAAGATTGCTTTATGACTATTTTAATAGTCTATATTTAAAATTACTGTAAAAGTATTAGTAGTAAAAATACAAATATAAGTATAAAAAAACCGGACAGCAGAAAAAAAACCGGAGGGCTCCGTACAGCCAGAGCCCTTTCATCTGATACCTCATTTGAACTAGTGATGTTAATACCAAATTTTACCCCCCTTTTAAACTGTTAAATTAACAATTCTATTTATAGTGTCGAAATACACCATTTTTCGATACAAACGGCCATATCTTTTTTTTTAGTAATTATTCTACATTCACGATTTTTATAGAAAATTATGGGACCGTAAATTTGAGTATGTGGTTTGAATATCCTTCCTGTTCCTGAGATAAAGGCTCTCGAGAGACAGACAAACAGACATAGGTACGTCTGTATCTTATAAGGGCTTGTTTTTCCCTTAAAAGTTACGGAACCCTAAAAATAACAAAACTCAAGCTCCTAGTTGAGGTTGTTTCATTATTCAATAGATACTTCGAGCGGAGTTCATTGCTCGGCTGACGCGATGCTATACAAAGCCGTAACTGTCGGTTTAATTCATCGTCCACCTCATCCACCTCATACACGTGTTCACATGTACCACCGCAGCCCCAACGGTGTGATAACGTACTTGTATTTTAACTATCTAGCAGCTATTATGCCATTCCAGATATATCAAGTATAGTCAAGTAAAATCACGCCATTCGTTGTAATGCCTTAGTAGAGTTTACATTGAAAAAATATTTATACTTAAATCGTTTCCATTTCCTAGGCCTGGCAACACAAATTCCAAGTAATGTCATTAAAGTATTACGTCACGATTAAAAAAACTTATAAATGTGATAAAATTATAATATAAAAATTCTATATATAATCTTCCAATAAATTGATTTACGAATAATTATTTACTAATACCATTAAATAAGAAACATGAATCTACTTTATTGACTGGTATGTTCTTTTCGCAAGTCCTCAGTGATGCAATAAATATTCATGCGACCCGATTCTTTTGTTAAGCAGCACTTGTTATTTGTGTGAACCAGCAAAGAATACTGGTAAGACTCCATCGATCCATGAATAATTTCATAAAAACTATGGTTGTGGATTCAATTCCCGATTTCCCTTGGTAGTACGTTTATATTATTAAGAAAGCCTTAAACGTGACTCGCTTAAACTTTTTATATTGTAAGCCAAAGGATATTTTTTTATAATATATAATTTAAAAATTAAATGTAATTTACGTTCTCTGTAATACATCTATGGTAAAAGAACGTGAAAACGTGACAAACCAACTTACATTCACATTTATAATATTAGATAGATTCTCAGTAGACAAAGAGCTACAATGGCTTTCTCTACAAAGAGCTACGTCATCTCTGTGTTCTCTGCAAAATACGTAAATTGAATGAACATTACTTCCAAGCAATAAGATAAAAAATATTATTTGTTCCTGTATTTAATACTAGCGACCCACGCGCGGCTTCGCCCGCTTATTTTTTTGTTATATTATAAGGTGTTATTTTGATGTATAAGCTATATTATTGTAAAGTTTTATCTAATTCCGTTCAGTAGTTTTTGTAGTTAAAATGGAACACACATTTATGATATTAGTAGGATTAGTAGGAAATGCATATTTTTATTCCACACTATCTTATTACCAACTTAGCTAGAACTTACTTAATTAAGCAAACTATACTATTTTATCTAAGTATAGTATAATAATGTTAATGTGTAGAACTAAACGCTGTTGATGCTCGCTCGTGAAGAAAATTACCGTTATAAAGGTATTCTTATTTTATTTTTTAAAAGAGAAGCTGTTGAGTTTCCTGGCGGCTCTTTTCAGCAGAACTGCCTTCCGAGCCGGTGGTAGCTTCCTGTATGACTAGCACTACCGACATTATAATCTAACTTAACTATTTAAAAGTGCTTCTAATAGAGTCTTTGGAAATAATATATATATTGTTAGGCTGTTTTACATACTTTTTAGTTATTTCAATAAATAAATGTTAAAAAATATATATGTATAAAATATAACATATACCTTTATATGTAACGCGACGGTAATGGCGAACCCATTACCCCACCCCACTTGATGAAATGAATTATTATTTATTAATATTTTTATTTCTATACTGTCGCACCAAGGCAAAAGCGTGGCCTTGAGTTACGCCATCCAACACGCAATGCCTCAAAAATTCGGCGTAAATCGGGAAATAACGTATCTTAACACTAGATTCCCTCTAACTACCGTGTTGTGAGCGGGATACAGCGTGAAGCTGGTTTAATTAACCTACAATAAATATGTACGTAAACTAACAAAAACTAGCTTAGGCTGTTAACTAAAAATCGTGAAGCTTCGTGAGCCAATTGACGAGTCACGTAAGTAACGTCTGGCTGGAGCCACGCCAAGATTTACAAAGAGACGCAAAAAGTCGAAATTCTTTATCCATTTTTGGTGACTGTGATACTTGTATATAACCTTTTTAATAACAAATATTAAGAAGATATTAAATATAAGACATATGCTATTTAATAACATAATATAACCAAAAATAATTATTTTTAAAATGTTTATCTGTCTGTAACGTTAATCTCGGAAACGGCGATTTAATTACAAATTTCACTATTGTATTTATTTGTTAGAGAATAGAACCGACTAAATGTTGAGGGATCTCAACATTTAGTCGGTTCTATTCTCTATTTTATTTCTATCGGTTAATAAATAAAAAAGATATAAAATTTTAAAGAATGTTTTAATAGATGTATTATTTTGACGTCCAACTAATCTGTATAAAAATTAATTCATCTTCCTTCTTGCTATTTTTTTTTTGCTTGCTTTTTTCTCTTCCTATTTCCTGTAACCTAACTCTTACGAAATCAATGTCGAAAATAATTTAATTATTTACTCATAAATAATCAACTTTTATTATCACTAAAATATTATAATGTTTATATTAAGATAATTCAACGAAAAGTGTAAAATGTACGGTCTATTTTTGTCATACATAGTAGAGAGTAGAGGGTAAAGGCTAAGTCGCGTCTAATCTAGAGCAAAGGGAGCTATAAATGTGGTGCCTGCATTGAAGCGGCCTATAACTGGAACAGAAAATGGCAAACTTTATTCCTATTTTAACATGTAATACAAATTCTATTTTCACTTAAATTTATTAGTACAATTGAATTCAGCTTGAATATATGATACTCTCCGGCACGTAGCCAGGTCGATAGGAATATAGTGTTAAGGCACTTCGTTCCTCACTTTCCACTGAATAAACGCCTTTCAACGCCGCACTTTGCCTCGTTACCAGAGCGAAGAAATGAAAATATTATATATTTCATTACCTCAAGTGGAAATTGAACTCACAACGTGTCGGGTTTGCACGCACGCTGCTGCTTCTGCGCCGCGACGGCCTCTAATCTATATATATAAAATCGAAAGGTCACTCACTCATCACGAAATCTCAGAAACTACAAGTGCTAGGAATCTCAAATTTTGCATAGGAGTTATTTATAGGACGTAGGTGCTCGCTAAGACGGGAATTTGGAATATTCGACTTCTAAGGGGTTGTTTTTGGGGTTGAAAGTTTGTATGAAACTTCGTTGCTACAAATGCTAGGAGTCTCAAATTTTGCATGGACGTCACTTATAGGACGTAGGTACTCATGGAGACAGAAATTAATAATAACGTAGTTCACGCAGGCGAAGCCGCGGGCGGGCCGCTAGTACATGATAAATAAGAAAATTATTCTTTCAATACTTTATATTCTTGATACAATATAGCTATTAATGTTGATTTATAACATATATTTTATATCGATACATTTTAACGAAGTTTTAGTTCCTACAAATAGTATATTTTCAATGCGTAACTTCTTAGTGACGCAGTTGAGCTAGCTCAGTATTGAGACAACTTTAGTCACGTAGTTTCAAAGTAGTTATACTCTGAGTGCTATACTTATTAGAAAACTACATGTGCCTCCTTCATTAACTTCTCTTCTCTATTATCTTATTAAATAGTGTTATGTTTAGCACTAAACAAGTCTACTTACGTAATACTTATAAAAATATATTAATAATTAAAAATATTAAACGACATTAAAAATTGTTTTTAAGTTCAAAAGCAACTATATACTTACGTTATATCTATTTATCAAAATATATTAATAATGAAAAATTAATTTTAAGTTCAAAAGTAATTAAATTGTAGTAGATTCCCAAAAGGGAAGTTCGTGGCTGGAGCCACATCGAGTTACGTTCGTCTGGGCGTTGTTTTTTGGCTTCCGATATTAAAATATACCGAAATATTACTGACCTCATTAAACTTTTCATAATCAACCAGCAACCACAGCTACGTTTCGTTGGTTGCCATTAAATATATGAAGAAGATTAAAACTACATTTAATAAAAAGGTATTGGTTTTAGTGGATTATTCGTTATTTAGTCAGTAAAAAGAAGTAATTAACTTGAAATTAAAATAATATTTTATCATTCTCAATTATTATCTAAATTCATTCTGTCTCATTCATAGTCTCTTTTTTACCATACAGTCTCCTTCGTGTGTTCTCCATACAACGTGACATTGGCGACGTGATTAATGCTCAACTGGCACGCTCGAAGCGCCATACATTAAGAACTGAACTGAATTTATGTAAAGACTAGCGGACGCGCTCAGCTTCGCTTGCTTATTTAGGGGTGAATTCTTATAAACCACGAAACATGTGTTCAATGAAATATTTTAAGAGTCTAAATTTCAAATTTTATAAAAATCGGTGCCGATTTAATTTTTTTTCCATACAAACTTTCAACCCCCATTTCACCCCTTTAGGGTTAAAATTTTTAAAAATCCCTTCTTAGTGGATGTCCAGATTACGAAAATAAACATCTGTCCAAATTTCACGTTTCTACCATTAGCGGTTACGGCTGTGTGTGCGTCTTACCTCAGTCAGTGAGGACAAGTCCTTTTATATATATAGACTAGCGACCCTCTTGCGGCTTCGCCCGCTTTAACTACTGGATTATTCGTATTATGTATGTTTGCAAAGTACTTAAGATAATGTGAAAATTAATTAAACAAAAGCCTACCTACTAACTACTACAAAAAATATGAAACCAAATATATCGCGCTGAAATAATACATTCAACTCCAATTATCCAATACGTGCAAACGCATCTAAATCTTCGTTGCTATAGAGGCAGGCGGGATTTTTTTTTCGAGCTTGTGGTTAATGCTGAAGTGGGTATTCTGTCCCTGATGAAAAGCAAGCACTACGTAGCTGCCTGTGAGGAAAATTAAATAGAATGCATCGGCCGGAATTCGAACCCGGGCCGCCCGCGTGGCAGGCGAGCATTCTACCACTGAACCACCGATGCGTGTAAGGCAGGCGGACGCGGCGGACGCATGGCGAGGTGCGAGCCGTTTCGCAGCAAGGATTTTTTGATATTGTAACAACTTCTTATTAAAATCAAGTACTTATTAAAATGAAAAACAGTAAAAGACAGTTTTGATCTACATTAAATGGCCAACGTAACTAATGTACTTATTTATATGCTGAGATTAAGGGATAAGTGAAACTTGAGTCGGCACAGCTGATGTGTCAACGGCGGGATGTGTCAACAATTAAATGCGTTTTTCTGTAAAACTATTCACAATTTTGAAATATTGTAAAAAGCAAATTTTATCTTCGTTTAACGTAAAAAATTAATAAAGTATTTTAAAGGATAAGGATTAGTGCCATTATGGAAAAATATCCCTCATAATAACAAATATATTGAAAATATTATTTTTAGACAGAAATATGATCACTACACGTTATTCTTAAAAAATACGAATATGCCGTCGCGGACTTTTTTGTAGATCTTATTAAGAGCAACAATACTCTAGTACATTTTTTCATGTAGTACTTACCATTAGAGCAGCGCATGCGCGAAAGTGTCTCAACGGGTAGGACTTTATACACATTTATCGTATTTATGTTAATTTACATAAGAATGTACAAATAATAAACTATATATAAACCTTCCCTGAGAAATACTCGACCTAATGGTGAAAACCGCATTAAAATCCGTTGGGTGGTTTAGGAGAAGAAGAGTTAGAAAGTTCAGACAGACACGAAAATTGTGTATAATTTCGACTATAACTGGGCGAAGCCGTGTTATTTGTATATTTAGGATATCCCACTAAAATAAATATATAGTTCACATACAAATTTCTGTATATAAGTTGTAAGTACTTGATTATTATTAATATGACCTATTTTTCGCGTTTCGCTACTATTAAATATATTTTAAAGTTTATCGTCACGTAAAGTGGATTCTGAAAAAGTCAATTGTCTATAAAATTTTCAATCTGTTCGTGGTGCTCGGTTACAATTATGAGACTGACATAATTTTAGCAATTTTTCACTTATTACAATCTTAAATGTTATAGTAAATTATTAATTACGCAATATTAAATGTTTTAGAAAAGAACGCCCCATTTATGTTTGATATATGTGCATAAATAGAAAATCTATAACATGTACGAGTTTTATTTATTCACTCTGGTGTCGAGGCAAAGCGCGGCGTTGAGTTCCGCCAATCAACACACAATGCCTCCAGAATTCGGCGGAAAGTGAGATGTCATGGTGTCTTAACACTACGTTCCGACCTACCAAGTTGTTGTTATTTGAAACAGGCATTTATAACATGATGGACATTATTTAATAAAATTATAAAAGTTTCCTCTTTGATGTAAAGTTAGGGTAATTGCCGATACCAAATCCCTTAAAGTTAAATACCGCGCCGTCGAAGGATTTAGGCCAATTTCAAACATCTTCGCTGACTGGATTGACAAGGAATTTTGTACTCATAAATATTATGCAAGGAAGAAGAAGAAATATTATGCAAAGGAATATCGTTTGAGATGATTGCATTTTTGAAAATACTTACTATATTACTTATACAAACGCAATTTTTTTTTTTTTTATTAAAGCCTGTATTGTTAAATTGCTTCCAACTCTGAGATTGATCTTGAGATGCCGTTTTCATTGATAACGGAAAAAAATGGTATCTCAAGATTAGAAGACGTTCTTAAACTGGAGAGGATTGTTTTTATAGATACGGGCCTAGTCTTATATCTTATACAAATTTATTTGACAAATAATAACGGAAAAATTGATTTTTAAACTTCTTTCTTTTTCTTCTTATTTTAAAGTTTACTGCAGTTGGCAGTGACTTTATAAAGCTAATTAACTATATTATTATTTCACGCATATTTTGGCTACCTAGTTCCGCTCCCCACTTTCTGCCGAATTCAGGAGCCATTTCTTGTTCAGTGGCGAAACTCAACGTTGCTTTGCCTCGACACCAGAGCGAAGAAATAAAAATATTAAATATTTCATGAGTATCGAACCCACAACCTGTCGCGTTTACATTCGTAGTTGTGCTACTGCGCTACTGGGCTCTGACAACACAACAGGTAAAAATGAAAAATAAGAAAAACTCGTCATTGAAGTGGTGTAAATGAAAAATTCATTCTTTTCTAGTTTTACGATTTCCACTAAAATTTTAGATACTACAAAAACACATATGGGGCCACAGCCTATACATATGTACGAGTATAGTCATCGTTTCATTGAATTTTCTTTAAAGGTTGTAAATGTTCCTTCTGTTTAAATATGTAAAACCACCTCTACTAAATTTAAAAGGGTCTCTCATAAATATTTCTACGTTTTTCAGATATATTGGCTCAGAAAAGATTAATCTTAAAATTTTTGAACTATTATTTATAACATCTTTAGTATATTAACTTCCCATTAGCAAGTATGTGAAATAACAACAATACAATACATTGTTACAACATATAACAGAAGAAGTTTCTTTTTATTAACTCTTTTTTTTATTTATTTTCTCTTCGTTCTCTATTCTCTTCTTTTAATTAGAGGAGAAATTTTATATAGATGTACTATAATTAGCTATTATTACAATCAGACACAAACATAGCTTAAATAAATACAAGTCAGTCACTTACACTGTTTGAAACGTCTGGCTGGAATGGTGCAAAGATTTGCATATGAATGCAAATACACATACAGTATACATTTCGGTCTCACTAACCAGTAAATGTAACATAAACATATAGATTCTTCGTAATAACAAATGCAATACATATACATAAATGAGTATATTAAATATTTTAAAGAGAAAATAGACCTATAGGTGCGGTTTTTTACTAGCTTTTTTACATTTAACTTGCCGTGTTTGTATTTTGTAAAATAAAATACAGGATTAAAAAAACATCTAGAGACTAGAGATGGAGTCGAAAAGTAACTAAAGAAAGAAGAAATGAGAGAATATAATAAGTAGAAAATAAACCATTAATTTAAAAACAAGCTTTTATTCACAACGTAAGTTATACTAAAAAACAAATAAGAATTTTATGAAATAAAATATAAAGAGAAAATAAAAAAAATCTTTTGTATCATTAAATAATTATTTTCATTTTACAGCTTACCTTTTAAATAAAAGTCTATTTTATAAAAGGATTTTTGAATTAATATTTTTTTGTCATACCGTTAACGGAATATGGTAGAGACAGCTCATTCAAATGTCAAATATCTTCACGACCTTTATTTTCAAAGGACATCTATGGCTTTTTAATAACTTTTTGTAACCTTTTATAGCTTTTCGTTTATCTCTGCATACCTACTATATCTATCAATATTTTATAATATAACGTATCCCGCACAAAGCAGAGTAGGCAGAGGGAACCTAGTGTTAGGACACTCCAGCCCCATTAAGAAACTTCCGTATCTATATTTTTACAGATTTAAATACCATTGGACAAAAACGGCCTTTCAGCATTAAAAAAATAATAGGACTTTGTATTTCTCATTACCGTAACCTGTTATTTTTTCCAATACAGCTACCAACTCTCCCGAAGCTCCGGAAGGCGAATAAATATTTAAGCACCTTGAGTCTTTGTTGTGTACTGGTTGCAAAGAGGTTGGATACAAAAAATAAAGTAAAAATTTTAATATATGAGAAAATTCTACATTTTCTTTTGTAAACATATAAATAATAACAATTCTAGGTGTTACAAGTATTATAACTAGGCACTAGGTAAATAACAATACTAGGTATTATACATAAAATAAATATTAATTAAATTTTACTATTAAAAAAACCTAAAACTATTAAAAAAAATAAGAACAATTTGTTTATTTTTTTATTTTTCACAGATTAACATTTCAAATGAAAATATTGTGAATTTAGTAAATAAACAATATCTGGTACATCTATGTAAATAAATATTGACATTAAAATAAAATAAAAATCATATAGAATAATTGCTATGTGCGTAATAATACAGGACGAAAATACATAGCGTGGGGGGTATTAATAATAATATTAATATTCAAAAAAATATTTAACATAGACCTTTACTTACTTTATTAAAAACTCTTCTTAAATAATTTTCTCCGAAAAAAAAAATTACGCCATAGGTTGCAAATAAAAAATATTTCTAAATTAATATCTACTTTTATTCAAACAATATAAACAGATGACACACCAAGCTAAATTACAAACCAGAAATTAAAATTAAAAATGTCTTATAAAAACGAATTTCTTTAAGTTCTACCACCAAGGTGAAAAGGGGTTGGCGAAGCTATTACCCAACTTCTCACTCCTACGATGGATTGGCTAAAACTTTATGCAACTAATAATAGCGAACGCGGCTTTGGGCGCAAAGCTGCTATAAATATTATACCAACAATAAAATAGCATATAGAAACGATATATTTCTTAGATGTACTTTCAAATTCAATGTCTATTATTATTATAAAAAATGTCCAAAAATCATGCCTAAGCTGTCTATGTCTCGTTTAATAAATTACGAGATATTCATCATTAAGATTTTTTAAATCATCACAAGGTAAAGCTTTATTTTGATAAAATAAAATTTGTTAATCAGCTTCACGCTGTATCTCGCACGCAGCAGGATAGGTACAGCGGCGAAACCTAGGAAACTAGTTAAGACACTCCGTTCCTCATTTTCCTCCAAATTCTGGAGGCGTTGCGTGTTGAGTGGTGCCTCAGGTAACGAGGCAACTCGGCGTTGATTTCCGCCTCTCAACAATGCAAGATATTGCTTAAGAATTCGGCGGAAAGTAAGGTACCCGAAGTTTGAAAAGGAACCAGAAGTCGTCCGTCCCTCCTGCTATGGGCGGAATACAGCGTGAACCTAAAAAAAACTATAAACGCGATGCTCGAGGATCAATTGATCTCTTTTCTAAGCATTTTTTATTTCACAACATTTTAAATTCTTTGGTTGGATCACAAACACCTGTAGCACCACAGGGTATATACACCTGTAGAATGTCTTAACACTACTTTCTCTTTGCCATAAAAATAAAACACAAATTCATACAAAACAAATTCTAATATTCCTCAAGTCGTAGTATAAGTATCATCTTCATAATAATATTATGTAACATCCTAGAGATTTCCTTCAAAGTTTAAAAGCTATTATTCACGAACTACACTAAAGATTTATTACTTCTTAAATTCGAGTGAGTAGACAGCTATCTGGTCCGATGTTTGCCAATTTGCGCTACTCTAGCTAGTTCATTGCTCAACTTCAAGCCGTTTTTAATGTCCATTTATTTTGTAACGACATCTTAAATTTTCAATCAATATATTTATCATCGTCATCGTCAGCCTTTCGAACTGTGAACACAGCCCACTGCTGAACACAGGCTCCTGGCGACCTTGACCAAATCACCGGTTCTACTGGTCCAACACTTGACAACCTATCCACCCCTACGGCTGTTGGTTCTCCCCGCTATATATTAGGTGCACAGTCTCTTCAGCGAGGCTCTCCCTCGTAGGGAAATACCAACCTCCTCTATTATCTCTCCATATCCGCTATGTGACCTTGATCATAAGAGTTAATTTCACACAGCGGGCACGATATGAGATACATACTTAGCGGTCACGTCTTACCCCATAATAGGCAAGTTGGCAACAAACAATTTCATGTTTAGACGCTAAGGAGGTAAAGATAAATCAAAATATAGTAAAGTGCTTATTGTTTAATTACCTTAACTAGTTAATTACTTTTTCAGTTTCACACTGTATCAGGCAAGTAGTAGGGTAGGCAGAGAGAGCCTAGTGTTAAGACACTCTGCTCCCCATTTCCCCGACTTTTGGAGACATTGCATGTTGAGCATACATACATAGCCTGTCGTGCTTACAGTCACACACTTGTACCCCTGGACCACGTCTGGCCTGGAACTCATACATATATTTAAGCATTACAATTATTAGCATTACTCATAAAAATACGGTGACAATGTTTTAATATGCAAATGAAATATGAAATATTCCCAGAAGAGAATGTGTGGGTATCACAGTGTCATACCGAAATGACTTCACACGCATTTTTTTGCATTTATTTTAATATACACACATAACATTGCTCCCCTCATTAAGAAGAAAGCTCTTTACATTTTTTTTCATAATGAACCTGCCAGAGCACCTTTTCATCCCGCCTACCGAATGCTGAAAACAGTATAACCCTTACTCTAATTCCTTAAGATTTACTTAATATAATGCTCTGAAAAGAAAAGACTCTTTTAGTTATACTTTATTAGATTTTTTATTACAAAAGATTTTTTTTTTAATTTAGGAGATGCAATAGTATTTACTTTTTGATATATATATTTTTTATATTATAATACAGATAGGATACAGTTTAATTTTATATAATATTATATATTATAATAATAATATTATTTAGCTTGAAAAACTTAAAAAGGGTAATTAATATACAGGTAAAATAAAATTAATTTATTCAAAGTGGCTGATATATAAAAAAGGTAGTAGAATGTAGAAAACTACTTTACATAATTTACGTTACAAATGATTCAAGTATCTAATTCTACAAAATTTGAACTTTATATTTTTGTTTTTAACCGAAAAGGAGGTTATCAATTCGACTGTATTTTTACAGTATCAATTTACGAATTTTCTTCATTTAATTTGTTTTGTAGCTAATAATATATTATAAAAATATGATTATTTACTATTAATCATGTTACCATGGCTTGTAGTTGCGAGATATCACTAAATTAATACATATGTATTTAAAAGTGGTTAAAAGCGAATAGGCGAAAATTAAGGTCAGTTCTTCTTCTTCTTAATGAGTCTCTCCAACTAGTGAAGGTTGGCAGTCAACTTTGCATACTTAGATCTGTCCCTAACCAAATGAAGAAATGAAGGTCAGTTCCATATTACCAGAGAAACCAGCTGTGGAAGAGGATAAGCTATTGATGATAATGATTCTTTTATATACTTAATATAAAAATATTTTAAAAAATCAATTAAATATTTACAATTTCTTAGTGTTACTTTTTTATACTAAATATTCATAAGCCCACACGAGCTATATACACGGGTTGGTTCATGACTCATGAATCACACAGGCAGTAATGTCTCTAACGGCACAGTACAGCGCTACGTCGACCAAACGATGAATTTCACTCGCAACTTCACTGAATAATTAATGAAGTCAGGCCAACTTCTACGACTTTAGCAGAGTTTTTGTATTTAGAGCTCTCCGTTCAGTATTCTGATATCTGTAACCAGGATGTGATTTCCAATTTCTATTGTGATCGTACTATTTTCTCTAAATTTCTTTGCTTATATAAAATATATGGTATTTATATCAATATTTATTAGTCATAGTAGCAATGGAGCTTTCCAAATTGACATTACATTTCTTTTAATTAATAAAAACTCACAGATTAATCATCTTTTGATTTAAATTGTACAAAACTTTTATATTCTATTGTATAAGCAATATTACTCACTGTAAGGTTTTATGTAAATCCGTTTAGTAGTTTTTGCGAGAAAATGAAGCCAAAATCCTTCCTTACAAACTTTCACATTTATTATTTTAGCACAATATTTTTTGCTATTTTTTTTATATTTGCATGCTATTTTGGCAATTCGATAGCTCATACAATACAATGTATGAAACTTCGAAATATATTTACAAAAAAAATACTATTTATTTTCGTTTAGCTTCAAACCAATCAATCATAGAGCAAGTTCCTACAGTGCCAGTCCAAATCTGATCGACACGAGTCGATGTAATCTGGTTTTGCAGTGAACTTCGATCTGTCCGGATGTCAGACCAGGGCCGGGTGCTGTCTCTACATATCCAATTCTGTCTGGAGTGTTGATTAATACTGATTGGTTAACTGCTGACGTCAGATCAGGACGGACGTCACTGTAGGCTCAAATGAATAAATAATTTATTTTGTGCTTTTATTTTCTTAGTACGTTGTAGCAGTTGTAATTACTTTTGTTATTAAAAAAAACAGCTTCACGCACACAGCAGGTTAGGCAGAGGGAAACTAGTGTTAAAACACCTTTTTCACCACATTCCGCCAAATTCTGGAGGCCTTGCGAGTTGAGTGGTGGAACTCAATGTTTTGGTTGCCAGGGGGGAGAAATATAAATACTAATAAACAATAATTCAATTTTTGGAGTGAGGATCGAACCCACAACCGTCGCGTTACAATCACAACCTTGTGCCCCTGCGCGACGACTTATATAATTATTTTATTATTATAGACTTATACCTTTTCACACTTTCGAAGTGTTAGAGTGCGTAATGTTTCTTATACTTAAATATTTATAAAGCACAGTTCTAAATTTGAAAGGGTTGCTTATAAATAACTCAAATTTTCTGTCACGGCAAGTACGTACGTGAGCCCTGGCATATTTAAGGACTGTAGTATGATATGTATATAACTGTATATTCCATTGTAGAATATATACACGAGTTTTTGTTAAAATTTAACTTCTATTAAATCTTATCTTATTTCCAAGATTAACAGACAGACAGTTTTTAACTATTCTACTGACGAAAGGCGTATAACTGAACTAAGGAACTGAATATTGAGGAAATAAATTGCGAGAGCAGACCTAACATTCGAACTGGTTTTGCCAATTACGATCAAGAATCTGTTTTTTCTCCAAATCCTAAATTCCCTTATATCTGCTGGGCCTCTAAAAATAACTGAACATATATGGGGGTGGAATGGATAAGTACTGAGGTCCTTATCCACTTCACCCCCACCTATAGATTACTGTCCGTCGATCAACCTACACCTGTATATGCTACCATTACCAATACTAGATAAAATAGAATTACAAACATTTAAAAAAATAACTTACAATAGATATTCATATTAAATCACAGCTCACAATTTATGCGCTCTGTCGAACTGAAAAATGAATAGAAATTGTAAAATTGCTATTTTGGCATCAGTATTCCTTTTACTAGTGCTCAAAAATCATATTTTATGCTAAAATGTTCCTTACTTTCACAAATGTTCTCATGTTTATTTAATTTCATTTGCATTTCACATGCAGAGAAAGCCTACTGTTAAGCCATTTTCCTTCCTTCCTGTTCTATTCTTCCTTTCTCTAATTTCCGCCAATTCTGAAGCCATAGCATGTTGAATGGCGGAACCCAACGCCGCGCTTTGCCTCGACACCAGAACGAAGATTTATATATTTATATAAAAATTTCATTTCCTCGAGTGGGAATCGAACACACAACCTGTCGCGTTTAGGCCGTCTGGCCTATAAAAACATATTCTTATTGTATAATTAGTACAAATAAGATATAAAAAACTTAGATATCATTATATATACTTACTATACAAGAAATTGGGCTAAAAATTTAATTAATTCACCGCGCGTTACATCCGTCCGTTCCTACACAACACCGGCTCTCCTTGTCGCTCCGGCCCCGAACAAATAGGACATCGTTCTTTCATTACTGAGATACCTTTTTTAATCTTCTTTGCCGTAAAACTGCTGATACGTTATTTATACGAGCTCTCAAGCCGATAAAAGTTTAAGCGTCCCGATTCCCTCATAGAAAGAAAAGTTTTCGATCGTAACCATTTAAAAAACTGTTAAACCATTTTACACTTAAGGTTGCTTGGAAAATATGAAAATTCTATTGATAATCAATACATAATATATTGTCATATAGTACTTATTTATTTGGTTGGTGTGCTTTTTCGATAATGATGGAGTGTCTGAACACTATGTTCCCTCTGCCAATCCTGCTGTATGCGGGATACAGCGAAGCTTTTCATCTATTACTAACTATTATACTTTAGGATATTTATTAAATTTTACACTATTTTCTTTATATTATCCATACCTATATTATAAATTCGAAAGTAACTCTGTCTGTCTGTCTTTTACGTAATCAGGGCCAAACCGCTAATTTAATTGTGATAAAATACTCATATAGAGATACTTGAGGGTCGCGGGATGAACATAGGAATTTTTTTTTTCTCATATTTGTAATATTTTCGTTATATACCAATATATTATAATAATTAATTTGACAAGGAATTTATTCCGCCATGTTAATAACAATCGTCGCTACGCGTTGCTAAGCAACGGCTTGCAAAGTTTGCTGTTTTAAGAAAACGTCACCCAAAGTGAGTTTGCTTAATGCATACATGGCGCGCGCCGATATAGATTTGTATACATTAACAAAAATTAGATGATTTCTATAATTTGATATTTATCCTTATGAAAATAAATAATAATAGTCACTTTTAGCATTTCATCTAGATGGAAATTATAGTTTACTGTATAACATTCTAATAAATAATTAAGATGTGACTGATTGCAGATGACCTAGCCTTCGGGCGGCATAGTATGAGTATGACCGACGCGAACGGGCAGATGACTTTGATGATTTTGTAAATTTTTATATATTTTCGAATTACTATTATTTTTTATGTAATTATTTGCTGCTTATAATTAATTTATCTCAGTTCGGTTATCTTTACCGATGTTATACACTTAAAATATCGTAATTTTAATCATTTGAGATTTTATTTAATATTGTTCGCAAAAAATAATAATTATTTAATATAGAAAAATGTTTAGTACGAGCGCACAGCAAACTTTAGGTTTTTTTTTCTAATATTAAGAATTTCCTTTAGTTACTTTTACTTCTTTTGTTTGTTCATTTCGGTTACTCAAATATTTTTTCTAATAATAAATCTCCACTTATTATTATTTTTTAACTTATTTTAATTATTTAGGCTTATATTTTCGCGGGCGTAGCCGCGTCAGGGCCCACTATTCTTCAAATAAAAATATCATTACCTACATTATTATAATTTCCTTTACTTAGTGTTTTAGTGTAAAAAAAGAGTACTAAAAATGCTGTTTTTGTGTTAATAAAGTATTATTTTAAACATACAAAAATTATGTGATCAAAGTAATTTATAGGAATACAATTAAATTATTAATAATATTTATTGTTATCTACGATTTTCGAAGCACAAAGAGAATTTTCTATTTTGTAAGTAAGAATTGATGTGTTGGAGAAATGAGAAGCCAAATGTGATTGTGAATCTCTCTAAATCCCTCTCGACAACGCTATCCTACTCCAGAGCCCACATTGCTTTCGATTCAAGGAAAATTCTTTGTGTTTTTGTAAAACGTTAGGATAGCAATTTTTCAACAATTTATACGCTGATTCTTTACATTTCGTCTTAGTTTTCGGTATATAGCTTCACGCTTTATTCTGCACATCGCAGGGTAGGCAGAGGGAACCTCTGAAATTAGTGTAAACACTCCATTCCCGTTTCCCACTTACCGCCGAACTCTAGAGATATTGTGTGATGAGTGGCGGAATTCAACGACAAGGAAAAAAATGGAAAAAAATAGTCTTTCGCTGAATACTTCATACACAAGGGTAAGAGAGAACCTAGTGTTAAGACACTCCGTTGCCTACTTTCCGCCAAATACTGGAGGCAATACGTATTAAGTTGAGGAACCCGACTCCGCGGTTTTTCCTCGACACCAGAACGAAAAAATGGCAGTATAAAATTAAACAAATGTTACATTGGCTCGAATGGGAATCGAACCCAAAACCAGTCCCGTTTACAGTTTGTATAACCGGGCCACGATCGGCCTCGATTGAATAAAAAAAAAATTGAGTACTGTAGGTAAAAATATCCAAATCTGACGCAATATCTAGATTAAATATATATATAGTTTAACAAAGTCCAGTCCCCCAGTCAAAATGTGTGGGAACGTCCAGTGTCGACAAACGGGATAATTAATCTGTCATGAGGTGTTACCGCTCAATGAAGCTGAACATCCACTTACCAGAGCATCGTGTAATATATATTGAAATACGAAATAATTAAAAAATATATAAATACTAATAGCGCAGTGGTAGTTGTAAACGTGACGGTCGTGGGTTCAGGAAGGTTCCTAGTTCCAAGAAGGAATTGTTTCAGTTTCTAGACCTTTGCATGGACGTCTGAGCTAAGAAATGATAAAATTAAATATTACGTTTCTTCCAAGAATATTTAATAAAACATTTATTGAAATTTATATTTTCATTTTCTTCTCTCAGGTGTCGAGGTAAAGCGCGGCGCTGAGTTTCGCCACTCAAATACAAATCCAAATTCAAAATATTCTTTATTCAAATAGACTATTATAAACACTTTTGAACCGTCGAATGAACATATGTATAAACCAAAAAGCTACCACCGGTTCGGTTCGTTCGAAACAGAATGTCCTATCACTAGGTTCCCCCTGCGTACCACGCTGTGTGCAGCATATAGCGTGAAAATGATAATTTAATTTTCATTTTCATTTCCACCAGAATCGAACCCACAACCAGTCGCGTTTTATCACGTACTTGTGACCTTACGCCACGACTGGCCTCATTGAAGATATAATACAATTAATTTTGAAGTAGGTACTACTAAGACGACACTTGTCGAAATAATAAATACAAAATAAGTTGGAGCTTTATTGTATGAAAATTACTAAAACTACAAAATAATTGTACTAACAACCATTAAGTACTTACGTTCTCAATCGAGATAAACCCGAAGTTCCCTGAACCCCCCGAGGGAACCCGAACCACAAAAAATTACAAAGCCATATTAAATTCAATATCATTTTAAATAAAACATCGATCCTTCTTGCTCCAAAATTACCATAGAGAATAAAAATATTATTCTCCACACGGATAAAAGAATTTTAAGACCAATAAATCTTAATCGACAGCAATATCATACGTAATGCAGATCGCGCACATCCTTTATACAACGAAAATTACACCCACAAGTGTATTAGGGTGCAAATACGTTTTTCAAAAAAGAAATATTACTTCCTTCTTTCTGTCGTATTTTCGTAGTTTCTTTATTTTCACCAACTCGGCGTACAATGAGCAGCTAGTTAAGAAATGCCAACTTTTCGCAGTAATTTTTCAGTGAAAACTAAGAATGTTAGCGCAATTAAAAATTTGGTTTATTATTTTTTATCCTCAATTGCTAGTACGTAACTACAAGTGCATAGTTCTATATAAGTCATTTGTTTGTACTATCAAAGTCGGTTTTTAGGGTTCCTTACCTCAAAAGGGAAAAAACGGAATCCATCCAATGTTGTCCATCTGTCAATACCATTTATCTCGAGATCACGTGAGGATATCAAGCTCCAAGCTTCAGGTCTATAGTCAATTTAATCATTAAAAAACATCATTGCAATAAAAGATACGAGTATTTATGTATTCATTTTGCTGCATTTTGTATGAAATTTGCGGCTTAATTAAACCCTATAGAGTACCTCCCGTGGACCTATAGTTATGAAATGGAATTTGACAAGAAGTGAAGAACTTACAATACAAAGGAAAGAAAATTAAAACGTTATAAAAAAGAACGAAGTGTCCAGACACTTTGCTATCTCATCCTACTTTAATATTTATGCGAATACTGGAAACACTTAAAAAGCGTTTATAAAACAACAGTACTAAATAATGTTTATATTTATCGAAAATTTAAAGCCGATGGTTCCAGGTATATTTATTTAGGCCAAATTTTGACTTTGCATCATAAAGTTTAGGATAACACGTAAACATCTGTCCGTTTCAAATCTTCTTAGTGGTACAGTGATATAAAAAATAGAATGTGACACGTGACTACACCTCAACATACTATTTATTAATTTTTTTTTATTTTTTTAGCATGGTAGGCAGAGGGAACCTGGGAACCGAGTCTTAAAACGCTTCGTTTCCCATTAAAACATTTTCCAGCGAATTCTTGAGACATTGCGTGTTTATTGGCGGCGCTCAACACCGCGCTTTCTTACCAGAGCGAAAAGAAAGAAAATATTTAATATTTAATATCCCTCTACGGGTATCGAACCCCACTTATATTTCTTAAGTAAAGATGCAAAATCTAATATTAGGTCAGATGGCTATCTATAAACGAGTTCAAATTATTTCTTTTAAAAAATCTACTCTTCTACATAATTTAAAATAGTCAAAGAGACATAAATTAGCATAAAATTCACATTTCAGGCAAAAGATCGAAATGATGTAAGTGGTCATGTTTAATATATTTTGTATGTTGAAAAATTTATGTGAGCAATATACTGAGTAGGTACTTACATGAATTTGTATTTTACGTACTTTCACAAACTTTAAGAATGCAATTTATCACTCTACGAAATGAGCTACACGCTGTATCCCGCATATAATAGGCTCGGCACAGAGAACCTAGTGTTAAGACACTCTGATCTTCTCTTTCTACAGAATAATGAGGTATGCCTGTTAAGTGGCAAAACTCAAAGCCGCGCTTTACCTTGTTACCAGATCGAACAAATGAAAATATTCATAAATAATAATTCATTTAGGTAATATTACCATAATTAAAATTTAACTATAAAATGCCATTTACTTATTCAAATGTTTGTACGTAAAAATATTTGGAGAAAAGTTTCATTATATCTTTATATTCTGACATCACGGAAATGTCATTTAAAAACCCTCGATTGAGCCAACTTTCAAACAAAACAAATAGATTAAAATTGGTTCATCCGTTTAGAAGCTACGATGTGATATACAGATAAATAGACAACAAATAAATACACACAAATTAAAAACTTATAATACTCCTCTATTTTTGTAGGGGGTTAAAAGATACATTTCTATTTAATAGCTATAAGGCGTAAATCTGAACAAGGTAGCTAAGATTACAGAATGATGAGATTGGTATTAATCCAGAATATAGATAACATATTAACATTTAGGTATGGACCAAACTATAAACAAAAGCTAATGTTCAAGAGTACGGTAGTCTTATTAGGGTTCCGAAGTCGTAACTACTTGGTAAGTACGTGACTGAAATTACACCAGCAAAATAAAATGATGGAAACTATTGTATTTTTTTTTATTTTCACGCATCTTCAATAAATGTGTATTCGATTCCCATTGGGGGTCATTTCCTTGGTCTGTTTTAGAGGCAAAGGAGGTGCTCATTTCTGCCATTCAACCCGAAATGTCAAAAATTCAGCGAAAAGTGGAAAATGAAAGTGTCTTAATGGGAGGCGGAGGTTCTTAACACTGGGTTTCGAAGTTCCCTCTGCCTATCTTCAAATTTGGGGGATATAGCGTGTTTAAAATCCACATATTATAGCATTAACTCGATTCAATTTTCAACCAATAGGTTGAAAATCTTGTCTATCTCGTATAATAATACGAGACAAGACAAGATCAACTTCTTATGCTATAAAATTTGAACGTTCTTTTTAATTTTAATAATACTACAGATTTTGTTTAATAATGAACTTTGCTTCCACAATTTCAGTCTTAAACTTTATCAATATCGTTTTTTGAGCTAGTTCCTTCCTTAATGAAACGGAAAAGTTTATTAAAGAAATAAAATATTATATTTTCTGTGAATAAAAAAATATTTTATCGACACTAGCGACCCGCTCGCGGCGTCGCCCGCTTAGACTACACAATTATTAATTTTATTATCCAAATTAGTAGAGAATGTGCATTGCTTGTTATAGTCTCCAACTTTCTCTGTTTTCATGATATGTCCGAAAATTCCTTCTCCCCACCAAATCAACATCTATCTAGGCCTTCTATTATACTAATAAAGACTAATTTTAGGCCAATTACTATATAAATTTGTACGTACTAAAAAATAAAAAAACCTAATGATAAGTCACTCTCAACATTTAAATAATTAATATTATAATTTTCCCCTATGAAGGATTTATATCCATAATCTCCTTTGAATCAGGCACAAATAACTGCATGATTAGTAGGCCTTATTATTTTTAATAGAGTATAATAGTATAAAGAAATTATAATCAACGGTTAGTTAGATAAAAAATAATTATAACTAAATAAATTACATTATTTTTTCCACCGAATTCTGGTGGCATTGTTGAGTGGCGGAACTTAACGCCGCGCTTTGCCTCCTCACCTTAAATAATTTTATTTTACAATAAACTATATATCTATATCTTACTAGACGGGTTTTTAGATAGACGGTAAAATTTAAGACGCCAAGAAAATGTTAAGATTGCGATTTGTACTCCGCTCTAACAGACAATGTTTTATTCAAAAGCTTAGGCTGGCCTTTGTGTTACTCCGTAAACAAGTCCAAATAAATTATTTAGGATAAGGTAATCCGAGGAAGTATGCATATATACATCCTGCCACATTTTTATTCTATGGCGGTCTGTTTTTTTTAGCTTCCCGTTGTATCCTTCATGTACCGGGGTACGCAGAGCGAGCCTAGTGTTGAAACACTCCACTCCCCACATTCCGGCGAATTCGTGTGTTGAGTGGTGGAACTCAAAGCCGCGCTTTTGCCTCGATACCAAAGAGAAGGAATGAAAATATTCTTCAACTGGGAATTGAACTAACAACCTGTCGCGTTTACACCACGAAGGGATTGGCCTTTTACTAGATCTTTTGTCTATAAATGGGAACTAGGTGAACTGTAGTCGTCTACATCAGTGGGATTCGTTGTAAACATTCGTGAACAAACCTAACATAAAACATTTAGTACATAAATATCGTCTAGCCTTTTGTCTATACAATTGTACAGAATTTAGCACTTTTCGGCAGTTTTTATTTGCAGCGCAACGGGTTGGAATGGTTCGAGCCGCACAAGGGTAAGTGGATCTCTAACGTTTCCCTTTGTGGACTCTATAACGGCCCGTTAGAGAACTATTTAGAGTGCTGGTCACATAACTATAGGGGTTTAAAATTTAAAAGTTCAATTCAACGAATTTGTGATGGGTACATTTGCTAGTGTAGATACGTTGTAATGTTAATTTAATGCCACTTTTTTCAGCTTCAAACTGCATCCTGCATGAAGTAAGGTAGGCAGAGAGAGCCTAGTGTTAAGACATTCGGCTTCCGCCGAATTCTGAGAGTCAACGTGTCAAGTGGCAGAGCTCAACGCTTCGCTTTGCCTCAACCAGAACTAAGAACATGAAAATGATGTTCTCTGTCGATATTCTATCGTTTTCTTTATTATAGAGAACGTTCCCGTGAGTTATTTACTATAAAAATATAAATCAATTAATATTATACACATTTATATATTTCATAGATCTTTTTAAAAACAAAAAATAAGAAAAATATAAGGAATTTAAAAAAATAGTGTGTCAAATTTACCTACAAAACAAAACTTACCTTACGTAAAGTTAATAAACATTTTAAGCAAGAAGTGCGACACAAAACTCATCCTAGCACTGCAAGATCATGTATATATGTACATCTTAAATGGGTAGTCGCGGCCAGATCTCCCACGTTGTTTTAGGCATATCTTAACTATCATGAGAGTATCTATTTATCCATACCTATATTATAAATTCGAAAGTAACTCTGTCTGTCTGTCTGTCTGTCTGTCTTTTATGCAATCAGGGAAAAACCGCTAATTTAGTTGTGATAAAATACTCATATAGAGATCCTTGAGGGTCCCGGGATGAACATAGGATACTTTATTTTCTCATATTTGTAATATTTTCGATATATACCAATATATTAAAATATTTATTAATTTGACATACAATTTATTCCGCCATGTTAATAACAACCGTCGTTGCTAAGCAACCATTTGCAAAGATTGTTGTTAGAAAACGTCACCCAAAATAAGCTTGCTTAACGCATCTCTCTATTGAAAACTGTAAATAATTTTATAAATATATTTAATAAATATTCTTATAGTTCAAGCGGGCGTAGCCGCGTTCGGGTCCACTAGTAAATACTAAATAATATGCGTTAACCACACTGAGACTTACCATTCATTCTAACACTTCAAAAAAAATAAACCAATATCAGAAACACAAAGTAAAGAAATTCCATACAAGAAACTACTTCCATACAAGAAAATATTATACATTTTATGCCCACTAGCTAAAATCAACTAAGGTTTTTAATATTATATATTTCTTAGCTTCACGCTGTACCCCGCTTACGTCAAGGTAATCAGAGGGAACATGGGAACCTAATGTTAACACTCTTCCGTTCTCCATTTTCCGCCGTATTCTCAAAACATTTCGTTTTGAATGGCGGGACACAACGCCGCGTTTTGGCTTATTACCAGAGCATGAAATTAAATTAAATTATTAAATATTTCATTCCCCCGAGTGGGATTCGAACCCACAACCGTCGAATTTACAATAAGCAATAACACAGTTGTGCCCCCTAGCTACAACTATGAAAGAGAAATATATATATAAAACTCTTATTTTATTTAATTGTTTCTTTTATAAATGACCAAATCGTAAGTGTAATACCGGAAAAGGCTCCCACTTGTGTGTGCGGCTGTACGTTGTACTAAATTTATTCCGGTTGAATTTAACTACAAAAAGTACTATGAGAGTTGGTTAAATGCCAAACTTTCAACTTGATTTTTAATGTTAAATGCGTAATGTTATAAATATCTTTAGAATAATATTAACTGTAATTCTTTTTATTGGCTGGATGCCTCACTGCGTAAAATTTTTTTTAGCTTTACCCTAGAACTAGGTTCCAGGATACTCCATTCCATATTTTTGGCCGAATTCTGGAGGCATTGCTTGTTAAGTGACGGAAGTCAAGGCCTCGCCGTACCTCAACACCAAAGCGAAGAAATGAAAATATTAAATATTTCGTTTCCTCCTTAAATATATTATATATTCCTTTTCCAGGTGGGAATCGTACAAACAACCTGTTGCTTTTAAAGTCATACGCTTAGTGTTTAAGCACTCCGTTCGCCATTTTCCGCCGAATTTTTCGATGCATTGCGTGTTGAGAATGTTTGGTGGAACTCAATGCCGGGTGTTTGCCTTGGTACTAAAGCGAAGAAATGAAAATATTAATTAATAATAATTCTTTCCCTCGGGTGGGTATCGAACCCACATCCATCTCTAATAAATAATCTAACTCTTCTAGTTCTAGTTTATCCATGGACCTGAATCTCAACGGATTATTACTATTGCCGTAAATACACCTGTTGCTAAACTTATTCGGGTTCAGGTAATAATAAATGATTGTAGTGAATAACGAAAACGGCTTACTCGTATGAAGCGAAACACTTATTTTCAACTTCACGCTGTATCCCTGCACCCTGCTAGAGGCTGAGGGAGCCTGGGGCTAAGACGCTCCCCCATTTTCTCCCTCATCCCCCCCCCCCCCCCCCTCCATTCTCTAAATATATCCTTTTGAGTAACGATATACAACGCCTCGCTTTGGTTTATGCGAAGAGCGTAGAAATTAAATTATTAGGTAAACCTGTCGTTTTTATAATCAGACGCTTGGGCCCCTCAACCACGACTGGCCACAACACACACATTATTATTTACTACAACACTACAAAAAAAATAAAGATATATCTAGACTCACTTGAATGAAAAATAATATACCTAATCTTAAATAAATTTTTAGCAAGGTACAACACACAATTTGATTAGTTTTATATTTTTTTTACTAGAAAAGAAAAGGTGGTAGGGACAAAGATATCTATTTTAAAGTGCACAATCTTCTGTTAAAACCTCTTGGAACAAAATCAATAATCCTCTTTGGTTACATGTAACACGCTCCAGGCGGCGGTGCTTGAAATATATTTATTTCACATAAGTTGTTGGAAGCGCTGGAAAAATATGAATGTATGGAATAAGATTTTAAATAAAATAAGTAATTGTAATTAATTAATCTGTGGAAACATATAATTTTTTTAATTTAACAAGATGACGAAAGCTTTAATCTGTGTTTCGTAGAGTCCGTCGTGGTTCATTGATACATGCATGTGAGTGTGTGGTTCAACTACCACCCGGGGAAATTATTTTTCAATAAGCCCGGCCTATCAACACGCAATGCTTTGAAAATGTGAGGGAAAGTCGGAAACGCAGTGTCTTAAATAAACAGCCTACCCTGCTTTATGTAGGATATCGTGACGATAAAAAACATTTAGTCGTCAGCCTACAAGATAAATGCATCAATTCTATATAGGTATGTACACATTCCACATTAAAGTTCGTATATATTTACTATATCAGTAATTATAGGTATAAACTAAGATCCCAGGACCCCCAAACCTACGTCGTTGTAGCAAAGCTGAAATTTTGAGGATTAATAGTCTAATGTGTAGTTGAGACTACATATGCATACATACTCTCTAACTTGAAAGTATGTAGGTACACGTCCAGCTACGTTAAAGTGTAAAGGCTCGTTTTTATATATGTTTTACGTGGGCCTTTACTACTGCCAGACGTCCTAAAGATTGTTTAAATTAAAATTGGGGCAAATCACAATAAACTATCAATCTTTAGTTTTAAATATATTATCTACGTACTATTTCAAGACCCCTTATACGCACCCAGACCAATCCGGTGGCTCGATCATCTTTCCAGAAAAAGATATACCGTTATTTAGCGCTACCTCAGAAAGATCCCACTTTCAACTTAGTGAGTAGGCATACTGTCTTAACCACATATTAGACTAATAGTCCTCAAAATTGCAGCTTTGCTAAAATGACGTAGGTCTGGCGGCTCCGGGATCTTGGGCCAGTGTATTGTTGTGCACGACACCTGACAAAGTTCCGAACAGTACGGGTTTAGGTTGTTTGTTATTCCGGTCAAAGTTTCGGTTGCGACCGCGGGCAATTTTCAGTTTTCCCCCCAGCTTGGCACCTTCGACCTCTAAATTAAGCAACATTTCACCTTGTTGATAATAATTATTTCCTCCGTAAATATCGCAAAATCTAATATTGAAAATTTTAAATTCGAAAAAGTTATTCATACTGTCAAAAAGATTTATCATTTCCTTTATTTTTAACTAAATAAAATTTGCTTTTTTCTGCGATTTCGTCTGCGTGGAAAAGTAGATATATATAACTTTTTTTATTTATCATTCGATTACAATTAAATAAATACTCTATTTTACGCTACCTAAATACAATAGTGAAATTGTGTTTAAATCTATCTATATTTATTTATCGTAGACAATCACTTAATAATTCTAAATACCATTATTTGATAAATTCACGTCGATCGGCAGACATCACCTCGATGTACAGACAGCGGTCATTTACATTTTTAGGGTTTTTAAGAAATACGAATCCCTTATAAGATCATTTTCTTGTCCGTCTGTATGTCTGTCTGTCGGTCTGTCTGTCACGAGCCTTTATCTCAGGAACGCTTAGAGATAATGAGTGAATTTAATTCAAAACGTATTTGTACATTTATTTAAATAAATATATGGCCGTTTATATCGCAAAAAAGTATTTAGACAATATAAAATTTGGTATTGAAGGCGTTCGTTCAAGTGAGGTATCAAATGAAAGGACTCTGGCTAAGATAAGCTTAAATTTCAGAAAAAGTTCGAGACCTCAGATTTTCGTAAGGAACGCTCGGTGGGCGAGCCCGACTCACGCTTGTCGGGTTTTTATTATATGTAATACATAAAATGGATAACATTAAATGGCAATACGATACGTGTCCGATTAATATATTAAGGAAAAACAATTGGGGGCTTAATAATATTTATTTGATTCGAATTTTGCCAAATAAATTAATGACTACTTCCTTATTTTAATATAATTTTTATATATAACTGATAGAAACATATATTACTGTAATACCTCTATTTACCTGTAATAAGGAGTGTAAAAATGAGAAAAAAATATAGGTCAACGATCTCGTTGTGGTATAAGAGGTAAGCTTTCGAATTATTGATCCATTAAATTGGTTGGAAATCCATAGACTAGAGTTAAACAATTTAATGAGGTATAAATTAAAATCAGCTTCATCAATTCAATTAAAAAAAAAACAATTTCAATCAGCAGCGTTGGTAGAACCTAGTGTAAAGACACTCCGTCCCCCACTTTCCCACAAATTTTAAAGGTAGTGTGAGTGGCGGAACTCAACGCCGCGCTTTACCTCAACATCAGAGCGAAGTAATGAAAATATAAATTTAAATAAATATTCATTAAGGCTCCTCGAGTGGGAATTGAACCCACAACCAGTCACGTAAACAGACACATACTAGTGCGTCTGCACCGCGACTGGCCTCAGACTAGACTAGAGTTAAACCATTCAACGAGATCCATATTTCATTTAGAAAAATTTTAAAAATTATGAAAAGTAAACACAGCTATTTTATACACTCGTGACCTAAGTCATATAAGCAAGACAATGGCCCACGCAGAGGTTGTTACGAGACCTATTAGGTATGTTTTTGTTCCAGCAAGATTTTCGTTTAATAAATTAGACAGTCATGCTCGTGATGAGCTCTAAAGAAAATCAAATATGGAGTTTGTATGCTAAATGTGAATGACATTGTTTTGTTAGTGTTTTATTTGTTTTTAATTTTTTGTTTTTTACTCTCACATAATATCGTATATCGGGTATTATTATGTGACCAGACCTTCCATTTTGAACGATGAGATAGCTTCTCCCCAATATAGCAACGGGACGTAAAATTTCCAATTAAAAAAAAATTAAAGCAAATGTAAAAGGAAAGATTCTAAAAAAAATCAAAGGCATGGCACACTAAAATGAAAGTAATCTCTTATTCTAATAACTAGCCAAATGTTATTTTTTAATACAATATTTAAAAACGAAATCCGAAACGTATACGTTAAATATTTTTTTTTAGTTGGAACACATTTTTGACGCATCACTTTTATTGTAACGACTATGCTATCTTTTTAATAAATATTTAGTTTTTTAGTTCAGATTATTTCTTTTCGTACAAACTCAATATCTCCAAGCGTTCCGAAGATAAAAGCTATTGACAGACAGACTGACATTAAAGTGACCTCATAAGTGACCTTATAAGGATTCCGTACCTTTTAAGGATAGAAGGAATCTATCCTTAAAACGTACGGAATCCTAAAAACATGCAAATTAACGAGGCCGCCTCGTTAATTATTTATCAAAAAAAATGTATATTTACTTAAAGTGAAAGAAAGATCTTGAAAGGTGACAACAAAGTGGTTAAATTTATATATAAAATTCCTAATTCCTTGCTCTAAATTAAATTAAAAAAGAGTGTGAATGCTATAAATATTATTTCAATGAAATAAACTTTTGAGAACATAAATGTTAACACAATGCTAGATTTCTATTGCTGAATGCGCTTTTCTTTTATGATAGTGCTTGAAATTTTAAAATTAATTAGAAGCAAAACAAAATAGACGACAAACTATTAAATTAATTACTTAGGTAAGTATATAAATATTTTATAAAAGCTGGAAAAATATTATATTTACCAAATATATTTTTATTTTTGTTGAAATTATGATTTAATTCACATGAAAGGTTAGGTTGGATTTCGTTATTATTAATTATCAGCTTCACGCTGTATCCCGCACACAGAAGGGTAGGCAGAGGGAACCTAGTGTCAAGACACTTCATTCCTCGCTTTCCGCCGAATTTTGGAAGCATTGCGTGTCGAGAAGCAACACTCAACGAACGCCGTTCTTTGCTTCGACACCAGAACGAAGAAATGAAAATATAAATTTAAGCAATTATTTCATATCCTCGAGTGGGGATCGAACCCACAACCAGTCGATTTTGCAGCACACTTCGTGCCGCTGCGCCACGACGGTCTCATATTATATACTATTTGTTATCTTTTATTATATTTATAGATCGAATTTATTATATGCATATATTGATCTCTATCTTAAAACTCCGAACTAATGATATTTAAATTATATGCGGTACTTCTGCTGAGAGCTGCATAAGCTAAAAGCCAAAGCCTAGGAAGTAAATCTAATCTAGACCACGTTGAAAGTGTGAAAGAGCTACTCTTCAGTAAAATCATTTTTTCCGAACTTTCAATGAGCGAATTTGATTGATTCAAATTAAATCAGATACTTTTTAATATACCAGATTTTTTATTTCATTTATCTTATGTATTCTAAACGTAGTGGCATAGGTAAGTGTCGGTTGGCTAACACTTTATGGATTCAAGTCAAACGCGTTGGAGTCCCATTAATAAATAATTGAATCACTTCCCTTGCATGGTTGGGTAGTGTGGTGCTATGACACGCTTCACACACAGTTATTTATATGGTACAGTGAAATTCATCATAATAATAATTGAAAAATATATAATTAAAACAAAATTATAACTAAAAATAAATAATAAGCGAAAGCCATTAATAACACAATATATATAATACATATACATAGATAATTGTATAGATTTTAGACCAAGTCTACGTCAGTTTCAAGACTTTCTAACAGTTGCTGAAGTTTATTGAAAAGTAGTTTTTGTTAAGTTTAGTTTTAGATTTTTTGAAAAAATATATGTATAACGAAAGTATCTTAATAAGAAAGTAGTGTCTTAACAGTAGGTACCAAGGTTCCCGCTGCTACGTACAGAATACAGCGTAAAGCTAAAAAGCAATACATAAAACTTACTATATGATATCTAATGATAATAAATCCAATATTACAGTAAAATGGATTATTTATGTCTTTATTAAATCGTATTCCGCCCTTAGTACTATTTATTCCCATTTAGTTCTTGATTAATAATCTAATTACGGTAGGGCAGCTCTCTTCGCCTCTCTACTACTACTTCGACGTTGTAGAGGACCCTCTAGTGCCTACTATTCATGATTCAAGAACAATTTTTTAATTTTAATTTCAAAACAGATTGTATTCAAACAAAAAGTATTGTGGCCATTGTGCACTCTTTTAATGTAAATGTTTTTTACCCCGTTTTTAATATTCTTCAGATGAGTTTGAAATACAAAGAGCCTAAAAATCTCCGCCTAGATACAATTACTTGAAATACTGGAACTTTGCAGTTCTATTTTGAAAAAATGCGTTTTTCAAATGTATTTGTTATTTTAAGTACTGAATAAAATTTTGGTACCATTTAATTGTTTTTGTATTTCACAAATATATATTTATTTAATAAAATAATTAATTCTATATTATAGAATAGTAATAAAGAATTTTTAAAAAATAATATCATGATTAACGATTTTCGTAGAATTATATTTATAACATATTTATGATAAAGTGCGGCGTTAAATTCTGCCATTCCTACAGTTTCTCGGATTCGGGTGAAAAGTACCTAAAGTTAGCATTTACTAAAGATTGCTTATTCTCTTTTCATTTAATTTGAAAATATTATAAATTTTGACTAGCCGGGACCTATAAGTAATTCTTCAACCAATGAAATCTTTACCAGAAACCCAGTATAATTTAAAGAGGTCCCGACTGTTAATCCTAATAAACTTTTGGGCTTGATTTTCTTATCGGTTTTATGCAGTCGGTGTTTTTGTTTTTTCAAATATTTTTTTATTATATTCCATTATTTAACTTTACAATTCCCTCGTGTTCTTTCCATGAAATATTAAAGCTCTACCTTAGAAAACCACTGCCTGTAAAAGTTTAACTTCCCCCCTACACGTTACCAACATTGCCCTGTTTTTACTTTAATGCTACGTCTAATTATGTGATCTATATTTTGTTCTAAAAAATACAGATTACTAAATTACAGTTTATTAAATATTAGATAATATATTGGAAATTTTAGTCTATTGTCTATATGAATAAAAAAAAATTAAATGAATGAAAAATGAAATTAATTTCTAAGTTTACTTTAATCCATTTTGAATGCTATTTTTGTTGTATCCATACCTATGTTATAAATTTGAAAGCAACTCTGTCTGTCTGTCTGTCTTTTACGCAATCAGGGTTAAACCGCTAATTTAATTGTGATAAAATACTCATATAGAGATACTTGAGGGTCTCGGGATGAACATAGGATACTTTTTTTTCTCATATTTGTAATATTTTCGATATATACCAATAAATTAAAATACTTATTAATTTGACATGCAATTAATTCCGAAATGTTTATAACAACGTCGTTGCTAAGCAACGATTTGCCAAGTTTGTTGTTAGAAAACGTCACCCAAAATGAGCTTGCTTAACGCATCTCTCTATTGAAAGCTGAAAAAAATTTCATAAATATATTTAATAAATATTTCGTATAGTTCAAGCGGGCGTAGCCGCGTTCGGGTCCACTAGTAGATAATAAATGACATTCTTATTCTACTCTATGAGTACCTACTAATAGAGAATCAAAATTCAACAAACGGTAAACCTATCATGATTATTATAACATTTAATTATACATTAAAGCGTGTCGCCCAAGGACGCAAAGGTATGACTGTAACGCGATGGTTGTGCGTTCGATTCCCACTCGAAGGAATGTATTATTATTTATTTCTTCGCTCTGGCACCAACACAAAACCCCGGCGTTGAGTTACGCCACTCAACATAAAGAGAAACGAAGTGTCTTAGCACTAGGTTCCCTATGTCTACCCTGCTGTGTGCGAGATACAACGTGAAGTTGATTATCAAATTTTATATTAATTTTAATAACAATTCAGTTTATTTAAAATTATTGCTTAAAATTCATAAGTAAAAGGAGCAATAGAAGCTGAAAGGAGCGAGCGTAGGCGATATACAAACTACGCAGTATGCTTCCTACGAACCTGACGCCTACTCAAAATGTGAAAATGACTTTGTAGCAATGGATTTACAGTAATTTTCTATTTTTTTTTTTTCTTATTTGTGTCGCAAAATTTACATGAAACTCGAATATTTTAATTTTATTTATTTTGTTAAATATACACTGTACTCCTGTAATATTACCTTTGTAATTCAAATAGTTTAATGCAGTTTTTCTAAATGTTGTTTAGTTAAAACTAAATTTATATTAGCTTAAATTTTTTATAATAAATACTAAAGCATTAAAATTGTTTTATAATAATTTCTTTGTTTTCCGCGATTGTTGCACATATTTAATGATTTGATTGTTCGTAGAACTTCTATCCAGGTTTATGATGTATAGGTTTTTTTTAAATCGCCACCAATTTTTATAAAATTTTAAATTCAGACTCTTAAACGTATATAATTAAACACATGTTTCATGGTTTTCTAGAATTCACCCCCTATGGGTGCAAATAAGGGGTTGAAAGTTTGTATGGAAAAATCTTTAAATTGCCACCGATTTTTATAAAATTTGAAATTTAGACTCTTAAAAATATTTCATTGAACACATGTTTCATGGGTTATTAGATTTTATATTCACCCTTAAATACGCAAGCGAAGCTGCGCGCGTCCGCTAGTCTGATATATTAACAAAGAGTAAAGACATTTACATTTATTACCCATCATATTATAGTAATTTTTCATAGTATCAAGTATTAAATAATAATATTATTATTTGAATAGAAAATATATATATTATGTACAAATTTAATTTCTAAATTCTGCAGAAAATGTTTACCATTTTATGTAGGTATATATTTTTTATTTTAATGTATGGCAAGAAAAAAAAAGTTATTTCAGTATTTCCTTATAATATATGAATAATTTCTGATTTGAAGTCATCAAATTAGTGCGGTAGGTAAATATTTACAAAATTTATATAACTATCAGTTCTTAATTTAAGGCGCTTCATCGCTTGAGAAATTGAGAACACGTCAACCTCAAAGTCAGTTTGACATTTGACAGCTTAGGGTTAAGCACATTGTATTTTGCAGGCCCGGTCGACTTCCTTAGGAGCTTGGGCGACATACCTACGTGGGAGCCGAGTCCGGTTGCTATATTAAAGTAAAACTACTAATTAGTAGTTTTTCTAAGAGTATTTTTTTAAGAATTTAATTTTAACTCACGCTTTAGTTACTTAATGTTTAATAAATAACTTTCTTTATAATATTTCATGTATGCAAGGCACCGTGATAAATTTTTTTTCGATATGAGAAACATTTTATGTAACCGGTATTTAAAGTACAGTAGTAGGATTATGTTTTGATATGGCAATGGCAGCATTAGCATTTGCAAATGGCGAACATACTACTGCGACTTAAACAAGCAACCTGTTTTTAGCATTTCTGTTGCATTTTATATTTAGATTTCTATTGTTGTTCAGTTGTTCTCTTTGTTTGAATATTTGGATCTAAAATATGGGAGACAATTTAAAAAGTAGATGCCTCAAATGTCCCCTCGTGAAGATCCTGAAATTAAACTATATAGGTTCCCTAGTACAGGTCCTACCAATTCACACCGGTAAGTAATCATTAAGTGTTAACTACTCTAGATAAAGTCATATCTTAAATGTTGTACTTTTTCAATTGTGAAACTTGGGCCAAGTTTAGCTTCCTCGAAGGCCCATGGTATTCTATCGATTTTCAGAAAAAAATGTATGGTGAACATAGAATGTTATGTTGCCACCATTTTGAAAGGGCTTCATTTGTCAATTTTATTGAAAAAAAAATACTGTTTAGAAAAACTGTTTTATTTATGTACATATTAGTAATCATACATTGGCAATGTATTTTCATCCAATTATATTTTATTTTCAGAATCAGGTAATCCAAGATTTAAATTTTTCCACTGAACAACCAGGGACATCACATTTTCCTGCAAATGTTATACCTGGAGCATTGCAAAGAACAGTATTGACAAGTATTCAAATGGTAATTCAAGTATATTATTAATTGATACTGGTTCACTTGTAATGACAATATATTTAACATAAAAACTTATCATAATAAATAGCCTATCTTATGGTAACAGTGAAAAAAACCTAAAACAGATAGATATATATGTAAAAATAAAATATTAAATATTAATTAACAATTTTATAACAATACGATAAATTTAACAAAATACTAATAGTTACAACTAAAATTACATTAATCTTAAACAATTTCTTTAATTTTCTTTTAATTGCTTAATCAAGAAGATTCATCTAACAATGATATGTTGATTTTAGTTTCTGTAACCTGACCTTTATTAACTCTTGTTATTTTCAGGATTGCTACCCGGAGAGACAACAGTCACTGCAAATTTAGGATTTATATGTTTAGCTGCTGAAATAGTGATTCTGCAGATCGAAAGAAAGGCAGCCACGCTGTACCAACGTGGCTGACAATTCTTCATTTGAAGAAAATGTATGTCTTTTTTTCTCTAACTCAATCATTTGAAGAAAATGTATGACTTTTTTGAAAATTATACATTTGTCATAGCTCTCCCCAATGCAAGCTTTGTGATTCAGTTTTAAAAGTGAAACATACCGATAATATATTATTGTACACTTTTATGGACTTGAAAGAATATGATAATGCTAAAAAGAAGTTAAACTATGTATCTGAAAATTGTATAAGATTTTATGTGTTGAGAACTGTGCCACAATCTGCAATAATTTATACGAAACATTATCATATTCTTTAAACCTCAAAAAAGAAGTTCAGTTCAGTGAGGAACATCTTAATGAAAATGTTGATTTTATATGTAATAGTGTCTTCCACATAACAGTTAAAAGATTTTGTTTAGTTAAAAATAGACAATTTGCAGATTATCAGAAATTGTTAAAAAGGAAAATAGATATATTAAAAATAAGTAATTGTATATTAATGTTAGATTTAAATTGACCAACACTGTATTAAGTTCATTATACCTACTTTATTAATTTTATCTTTGTCTGTAATTGTTTCAAAAAAAAAAGAAATTCAATAACACAACAATCAAGTACAACTGCCTACAATCTTATAGGTTAATAAATATATAAATTATATTTTTTTTGCAGATTATGATCTATTTAACTTATAAAAATTAAAATTGTTATTGTTTTTAACATATAAGAGCAAGTTTGTCTTGTAGCAATGTTGTAATCTTTAGCAGTATATTTTAATTGTTTTGCAGAAATACTATTTGTGTAAATATAATTAAAACAAATGTTTATAAGCAATAAAGAAAATGTAAAATGTTTATTAGTTTTATTACTGCATTTATTTTTTATTATTGTACTATAAATTATTCAGACTCTTTCAAAATCATTTGGAAGTATTATTATATAATTTAAATAATAATACTTCCAAATGATTTTGAAATAGTCATAATTCTGGCTTTTGAATAAAATTCTAAAGCCAAATTTTCCCGCAAATAGTTTTGCTGGGCACGCACAGAGATGGCAGCAGCATCGTTTTGTCACCCATTTTTTAGTATGAAGTGAACATTCTTTGAGTAAATGTGTTCTGTGGTATTTTGTAAGCAAGTCGCCGTGCGTGTTTTCGAATATAACCTTAAAAGTTGAATAAACAAAACTAAGAGAGCTTCAAAAATGGTAGCCATAAAACCTTTAGTGAAACAAGTAAAGAAAAAGAACCTTAAAAATGATAAAAAGAAGAACACGGTAAAGATCACAATATCGAAACAAATTGTGGAAAAGACAGTTGCAAAAGAAACAACTAATTTAGTAAAATACAAATTACCATCCAAAACAATAAACGAAAATCTTGTTACCCAATGTTTAAATGCACTGGAAAAGTTAAATACACTTCAAGATAAGAAAAATGCTATTTTTGGTGACGAAAGTCAAATATTTATGGAGATTCGCAGTATCAAGCTATTAAACACAACAGGAAATTTAAAGTTGTAAGTGCTATACATATTAATTACATTTTACATATAATCATTGGAAAAAAATATAACATTTACATTTACCTATATTTCAGCATTTTACCTCATAGCACAGTAGCATCTACTAAAGAAATTTGTTTGATTACACCAGATTTAAAAAAAGGAAGAAAAATTGACCATGAGCCTACTATAGATCATTGGGAACAACTAATAAGAGAAGCAGGTGTAACTAGTGTATGTATTTTATTATTGGAAAAATTTAGCATGGCCAATTTTTGTTATTTGCTTAGTTATATTTAGATTAATTTAAATATTATGTTTTTTTTTAGGTTAAGACTGTTTTGCCAATGCGTCAGTTAAGAGTTGAATATGATCAATTTGAGTTAAAGCGCAGACTATTAACTCAACATGACCTCATTATGGTTGATACAAGAATATTAAACCATGTATCACATCTCTTAGGGAAAATGTTTTTCAAAAAGCACAATATGCTAATACCAGTGAAAATAAATGAAAAGAAGGATTTAAAAAAAAATATTGATGTTGGTGAAAGAACGGTCATGTTAAGATTAAATGAAGGACATACAGCTTCAATATTAGTTGGGCACACAGCAATGTCACAAAGCGATATAAAAGACAATATTATGACATTAGTGAAAAACCTCAAACAAAGATTCCCAGGAGGAGAAGCAAATATAAGATCCCTTTCACTAAAACTACCTTTATCCTTATCTCTGCCTTTATATCTTACATTACGTAGGTATTTATATTTATACTTATATTTTTGTTTTCAATTCTAAAACAAGGCTTTAAGGCAGAAATAGTAGAATTATTTTCAATGTGATGCCAGCTGAGAGGGGAGCTGAGACAGTCAGAAGAGTCAATGCATATTATAAAGGAGCTGCTTAAGCCTATACTACTTTTTCTAAGTCCCAGGAACTATATTGAGCTCCCCCCTCTGCAATGTGATGGATCTTGCACCCACATAATAAATTCATTGGATATTAATATGTTTTTATTTTACTAAAAACTTTTTTCTCTTTACTCATTTTTATTGTTGTATATTATGAATTACAGGCCCAACCAATTCTGTACAGACAGTAAAAATCAAAACAAAAAAACCAAAAAGCTTTGTTGTATGTGAAGGAGAACTAACAACTAAAACTGCAAGTATTGTCCGAGTAGCTCCAGATGGAACTGTTCATGTTAAGAAACAAGAAAAGGAGGACAGGTAAAATATATATATTTTTTATAAATGGATAAATGAGAAAATATAATGTAGCAGGACTTCAGCTAGGACTTGAGACCATCCAGTGATAATTTCCAAGTTATGTAAAAATTTGTGCATATTCCAAAATATATTTATACTTTTTGTAAATAAAATTAGGGTTATAATTTATTATGAATAAATATGCTATATGGAATGTTAACATTATTATTGTTGGGTTGATATCCACTTAAGAGAATTAATTTATTTTATTTTCTTGCTCTATTAAAACATTGAGTTAATTTTTTTAATTAAGGAAAAATTAAAATATATAGGGAATATTGACACTAAGATCTGCTATGCATATTTATTTTAGAATTATTTTATTTAAAACAAAATATTAAAATAATTAATTATTTTTTAGTGAAACTGAAGATGAAAATGATGAAGAAGACAACAACTCAACAATTAATGAAGATCAAAAAGATTAATTAAATTCTTGATTTTTTATCTTTTTGTTGATATAAGTAACTTTTAAATATATTGATTTCCATTTATGAATGTACTATTATTTGTATTATGTAGTAGTATTCTTTCTCAAACTTTAGTTATACAAAATAACTTAGGGTCTCATAAAAATAAAATTTTATAATGTATGTTAAAAAATTAAATATATGTAAGTAATGATATATGATAATGACAAATGTTTTTTACAATTTCTTGTTTCTCGTTTTTCAATAAAAATTACATAAACGCAAATTACGAAAGGGAACAAGTAAATTAGAACTTGCAGGTTTAGCCAAACAAATAATTTTATAATAAGCACCACACCTTGAAATGTTTTGTGAATGAATCATTTTGATATCAACACTGCTAACATGACAAATTAATATAAAAAATAAGTTTTACTCAATAAACTGTCACGAAAATTGTCTGTTGAAAGTCCTAATACTATTTTCCCTCCGTATACTTCACTGTACTGCTTTAAAATGGATAGGAATAAATTACAGAATTAGGTCTATTGTCATATATGGAATTATAATAAAATAAAAATCAAAATGGATATAATAATATATTATTAAATACAAAAGTACTGTATGTTGTTAACAGATTATTATAATATTAACTATGCATAAATCTTTTAAGAAATTACAGAATTCTCCTTATTATCACAGAAATTAGATTCATTATCATTTACAAAAGATTTTGGAACAATTGTTACATGCATTTTAACAGGCCAAACTTTTTTAAACTTTTTGAAATTCTTAATACCATATTCAGGTGCCTCAACATGTATAGTTTCTTTCTTCACAACCAAATCTGCCCTAATAACAACACTTGTAGATCCTAAATCAATATTGCTGAATTTTTCATCTAAACCAGAGGTGTCTTCTTTTTTTATATGTTTAAAAGGTAAAATGTTTGAATTGTTTTTCATAAGTTCCTCTAATTTAGATCCTCTTATAACATTCATATCAACTTTCTCTTCAACTTTGCGAATATCACCTTGTTTAGAAGTTATTGAGTCTTCATTTGTATTTTGAGATTCAATTTCTGGACAAGGTGATTTATGAATAGCAATTCTCTTGTTACTATTATCCACAAAATTAAACAAATCTTCATCATCATCACCATCTGTATTATGTTTTCTTTTTAATGGTTTAGACAAATTAAGTTTTTTGTTAGAATTTGAAGCTTCATTTGCACTTGTGGTCTGAGGTTTCAGAAAATTAAACATATTATCTTCATCATCATTAACAATATTAATTTTTTTTGGTGGATTTCCCAAGTCTGCAGAGTCATTTTGCCTTTTATTTGACAGAGGTAAATTAGGTTTTTCCAAAGCTAGTTTTTTATTAACATTATTGATGTCATTAATATCACTGTCATTAGATAATTTTCTTTTGGAGTTAAATGCCGGATTACAATATTTACTTAAAGAACAATATAATATAGCTAAACCAATTTCTGCATCAGCTACAACTCTTTTACCTTTGCATTTAAGATAATCAATTATTTCATTAATTAAATCCCTCTGAGACTGTGTTTCTTGGCTTGTGGAAGATATTTGGTACTGAATGACAATAACTTCTTCTTCACATAATGCAGACTTTGTTAATTTTGATTCACTTAATAACAAAGGAACAGCAGAACTTTTTGAAAGAACAATTTTATACATTTCTAATTGTCTCCTTGAAAAAAAGATTACTTTTTTACCAGCAAACAATGTACATCTTTCTTTTTGTGGAATAAATGATACATTTTCTTTGTTAAGAGTTGATTCTAAAATTTGTGGTGTAAAGCTATTTGCATTTGGTAATACCAAATTACTATTGATAGCTTCCACACATTTTTTCCAATAATCCAAAGTCACAATGTAAGAGTTTTGTACCAACGCTAAGACTACTTTTATAGTGAGGGTTATAGCTGGCATAGTTAAAAAAGCACAAGTATCATCCCATTCGTTTTTAAGAGTGCCACCTACGGCGTCAAGTATTTTTTTAAGATTTTGCAAATTCTCTCCTTTTAATGTTGAAGTGCATGTGATAAAATCAAGAAAATTAATTTTCCATACGCAATTGATTTTACCAAATTTTACTAGATCATTAGAATTCAATTTTGTCATTTTGTTGCTTTCTATTTTATCGGAATTGTTTACATAAGTACCGTATTTCGAACCTAAATCTTTTAGAAACAAAGCACCTTCTGATATTATGAGAGTCGCATGTTTTCTACTAATCGAAGCATCGTCGGCGATAGTAAAATCACAATTTGGTCCGTCTACACGCCGTCCAATTGTTACCGTATTTTTTCTTTCAAATAAATATATTACTCTCTCGTCACTATTTGATGTAAGATACCACATTTTAGTGACTTCAATTTAACATTTGAAATCTTAATATTGAATACTTAAACTGCTTCACTGCTTATTTTACGTTGAGAATATTTTATACTCGACCCAATTTGCTCACTTATATACAAATTTCAATAGTAAATTTATTTGCAATAAGATTTCTAGAATTTGGCAGCAAATCAACCAAGTCTAGCTAGTTGACGCTTGACAGATGACAGATAAACAATAAAAGTAACTACAGTACCATAAAGCATAGAAATATTACAGACACAAAAATTTATGTATATAAGGTTTGGTACCATTTTAAAATTATGATACCATACTGATGTTGTTAAATGAACTCTGAGACTTTTATTTTAATTTGCTTATTATACCTTCCTTTATGCAGACAATTTTAGTACTGGCATATAATTCAAATTTTCGATATATCTTTTTTCTAAATTGTAATATAATTTGTTCAACGGTCACACATTTGTTATATGTTTACGGTGACGTAATTAATTATTTAGTTCACAAAAAATATATTTTTATTGAATACACAAAATAGATCATAAATTAATAACATTGTGAATTTTGACATTTGAAGTTGACTGTTGTCATAGCAACAGTTTTGTAAACAGCGGATAGATAGAGTATTTGAATTTTAATTCATTAATAATTTAATATAATTAAATAATAAGAATAACTAGTATGTTAATATATCTATGAATGTGTTTCTTTACTGTTTTAATATTTTAAGACTTCATTTACGCCATTACCTAATTTGAAAACATGACTCTTTACATTGATACTAAACTTAGTTTTGCCGATAGTAATGTAGTTACGACTCTAAGTTCATGGCATCCTTCCCTACCTTTACTGGCTGTTGGATCGTACAATCAAGAAAAAGGTGGATTTGTAACAATTTTTCAGGAAAACGTAAGTTCATGTTGTATGCATTATTTGGAAATGTGGCAATATCTTTATTAATATATCTTTTATTACAGGGTATTTCAATAGAAGGCGATTGGCCTGTTTTACTTTCAAATCAAGTAACTGCTCTAGCTTGGCATCCAACTAGAAAATTATTAGTAGTTGGTTGGGATGGAGGGGAGTTGTATATTTGGTTGGAGTATTCTTGGGCTCGTTTGGAGGCGCCTCACAATGCTGCATTGACTACAGTAGCCTTTAGCCCTGGTGGTGGAAGACTGTTAGCGTCAGATGCTGCAGGATCATTTTCAGGATGGCAATCAAGTTCAGGTGCACCTTTAACAGCTTTTCATCATCAACTTGGAGAAATTATAACACATGTAAAATTTTGTGCTCCAAATGCAAATTGTGAATCATCAATAAGAGGGTTGGCACGAGCTGCTGTTGCAGGAGACGAAAATGCTTTAGATGCATTAGCTGCTTGGAGACCTCGCACAACAGCAAAAATAAGAGAGGGTCTTCAACCTGATAACTATGCTTGCTATGCTTCTCAAGACAATGGTGTCATATTATATATTGATCATGCTGGAGCATGTTCAGAGGTACTTAACTCTCCTGGTGTCATTGTTTTTTTAGATATTTTGAGCAATTTATACTTGTTGGTTGCTTGGGAAACAGGTGGGGCATTAAGCCTCTCGAGGTTTGTTATATCTAGTGATGGGTCATTGACTACAGATACCCATGTTAGAATGACTGCTAGAAATGGACAGTGCATTGTACTGGCAGGAAACTTTTCTGTAGCTGTTATTACTGGAGACAACCTCATAAGAATTTGGGACAGTGAGACTGGTGATAATGATGTGCTGCCAAATGAGACTGATGTAACTGTACCAGGGGATATCTTCACTAGTATTAGCTACTGTCATTTAAGTGACACATTGTGCTGTGGAACATCCCAAGGATATTTATATTTATGGAGACGTGATCACAGAAATAATTGGAAACTTATAAGTAGCACTTCTGTTAAAGGTACAGTTAAAGAAGTGTCATGGGGTTCAGAAGGTTTGATGAACCCATTGTTACATGTAAATTGTATAACCAATGCATTTATACTTCGTGAACAACATGTATGTTGGGGATATTCTAATAAAATGTGGATGGTCCAAAAATCTGCCCATGAAATAGCTATAACTGGGATTAATAATGTTTCTTCAAATATTAATACATCAATAACTATAAAAACATTTGCATTTAAAGAGAAATATATAGTTTTAGGAGATGGTAAAGATGTACAAGTAAGTTTTTGTCAAATTAACTGACTCAATCAGTTGTTAATTACTATTTTTTTAATAATAATTTAATTTTAAGGTTTGGACGCAAAATAAGGAAAGCATGGGAAATTTTAGTCTATTACGTACTTTTCCGTGGAAAACTGATGTTCTAATTCTACATAATGAAATTATAGTTGGTGTTTCGAGTCCTCATATTGAATGTTACAATGTATCTGGAAATAAAGTGGGAATTCTTCCTAGTCCTGAAGGTGAAGGGGAACCAATTTCTATCACAAATACTAATAAATTTATAGTCATAGCAACTATGGATGGCGCACTTAAGCTAGCAGAAATAACAAAAAAAGGATTAAGAATGCCATATCCCTCTAAAAATTGCTACCATGTCATTGAAGATTTTGGAGAAATCATGAGATCCTCAGTCAATGCATCTGGCCTTTATATTTGTTTAAGTGTCGCAACTGCAGGTTTAGCTCCTGATCCCAGAATTTACTTATGGGATGTTGCAAATGATGTTATTAATAGCACTCTTCTATCTGATTCTAAATTACCCCCTTACCAAAGTGTACCCATAGCAATATTATGGGATCATAATGACCCCAGGCTTCTCGCGGTACACATGCGATCCACTGAATTTGACCATATCCATCTATTTTTTTGCCAAGAGGGCAAGCTTTTCGAATACAAAAATTGGTGTCCAACAACCGAAGATTATTTTACGTCCGATTTTATCTTCTGTTCATTATATTGCCCGTATGTAGTGATTTTATCACAGCAAAGTATTAAAACAATATTAATGAAAGAGTTTGAAGATTCCACCGAATATGAAGCAAATAAACTGAAACAAGTGCTTAATTTCTTATGTTATATGACAACTGGTTATTTGGAGAAAGCTGTGGTAATTGCTACTAATATAGCTGGGAACAAAAAATCTGTTGTATGGGAGAGCTTAGCAAAAATGTGCGTATCTTTAAAGAGAGCAGACGTCGGCGCTGTGTGCTTAGGAAAAATGGGGAATATAAAAGGGGCCTTAATGATGCGAAAAGTATTAAATGATGACGATATGGACGATACTTCTAGAGTTGGAGTGTTAGCAGTTAATTTGGATCTGATAGAAGAAGCTGAGAATTTATTTCGTGAAGCTCAAAGACCAGATTTAATTACTCGTCTGATATCAGCTAAGGAAGGAGGACTAAGTGAAATTATTGACGGTGAAAAGGAGAGTGAAAATGCACTACTTATCAAAAGTGCACAACACAAACTTGCTAAAATATTATGGGCAAATGGAGAAAATGGGCCGTCATTAAAACTTTTCGAAAGTGCCGGGACTCTCGTGCCTCACGTGCCAAGAATGTTAATAGCCCAAGGTCAAGCTTCAGTGTTGGCACAGTATGTTTCAAATTCAAATGACAGTAACTTAATAACTTGGTGGGGGCATTACTTGGAAAGCATGGGCGATCTCGATGGAGCACTGGATGCATATGCTCGAGCAAAGGATTTTGGGGAGCAGACCAGATTGTTATGTCACATGGACAGATTCGAGGAAGCCGAAAAAATATGTTCAAAAAATCCATCATCATTATATCAAATGGCACGGTATTTAGAAATGAATGCAAACGAAACAGAAAGAGCAGTTAAAGTATGTCCAAGTGAAATAATAAACGAAATAGTAGATGTCAATAATTCTAATGGTTCATGACCTGTTATTAAACCTATTTACTGATTTCAGCTATATTTGAAGTGTGGCGCTGTATCGTCAGCTATAAGAGTATCGACTGAAGCGAGCGCATGGAATCTCGTATGGCGCGCTGGAAATTCGTCTCCTAAACACGCTCTGTACGCCGCATCGATTCTTGAAAATGCAGGACAAGTGGAACAGGCTATAACATTGTATCAAAGAGCAGGTAACATCAAAATTTAATCTATTAAAGTAAAAGACAAACAAGAACTCTAATAAACAATGTTAAATAACTACCAGAAGGTGTAAAAATACCACGATTATTTATTTATTTTTATATGTAGTAACTTTATAATAATTCATTGACAATATTAGGTTCTGTTTTTCCAGAACCTATATTTTTTTTTTATGGAAAAAAGACAAGGCAAAGAGCGTTCGGGTCACCTGGTGGTGATCACCGCCGCCCACGACCCCGTGCAGCACCAGAGGAGCTACAGGTGCGTTGCCGGCCTTTGAGGTGGAGATAGACGCGCTTCTTGAAGGTACCCATATCGTACCGACCTGGAAACACTGCCGCGGGTAGGCCATTCCACAGTTCGGTGGCGCGTGGAAGGAAATTTCTACGAAACCGCACAGTAGTGGAGTGCCACATATCCAGATGGTATGGATGATATTTAAGTTTGTGACGTGCTGTGCGGTTAGAAAATTCGGCGGCAGGTAACAGGTCAAACAGTTCTTCAGAACACTCACCATGATAAATGCGATAGAGAACGCACAGCGAGGAGACGTCTCTACGCAGAGCCAAAGTGTCAGGCCTTTCACAGCTTACTGGGTCCTTAATGATTCGAACAGCTCTACGTTGTATGTGATCAAATGGGTCAAGCTGATACTGAGGTGCACCAGCCCAGAGATGAGAACAGTACTCCATGTGTGGCCGAACCTGGGCCCTATATAGGGCCAATCGGTGTTTTGGCGTGAAGTACCGTCTCACTCTATTGATGACCCCTTCGTTTCTTCGAAGCCAACTTGGCCTTGCTTTCCAGATGATCGCGATACTGACAGTCACTCGAAATATTAAGGCCCAATATGCTGATACTGGGCGCGGTTGAAAGGGGAATGTTCTGAAAGACTGGCGATACGATAAATGGGGCTTTTTTAGTGGTTAACGCGCAAACCTGTGTCTTCAGGGGGTTAAATTGGACAAGGTTCTTTTCAACCCATGAAGAGACATTCTCGAGGGATGCCTCATCAGAGACACAAGTTTATTTCGGCACTGTTCAGCGTTTTCCCGAGAAAGACTTGCGCGGCCGGAGTAAACAGCGTCCACCGTGCTGTCATCTGCATAGCAAAGAATGCTAGAATCTTCCAGCATATCATTGATATGCAGAAGAAACAGCGTGGGGGACAGCACGCAGCCTTGGGGAACGCCAGCGTTCACGGGCATATGATTGGAGCAAAAACCGTCGACAGCGACCTTGATGCTGCGCCCAGTGAGAAAGCTGGCGATCCACCTGCATAAGTTCTCGGGAAGCCCATAGGATGGAAGTTTAGCAAGGAGCGCCCTATGCCACACTCGATCAAAGGCCTTCGCCATGTCCAAACTAACTGCCAGGCCCTCTCCCTTGCTTTCGATAGCCGCAGCCCAACGGTGGGTTAGGTAAACCAGAAGATCACCGGTTGAGCGACCATGGCGGAAGCCATATTGACGGTCATTAATCAATCGGTGATCCTCTAGATAAACCAAGAGCTGGCTATTGATGATGCTCTCCATGACTTTTGAGAGTAGGGAGGTGATGGCAATAGGCCTGTAGTTAGCTGGATCGGAACCATCGCCCTTCTTAGGGATCGGGTGGATAAGAGCACTCTTCCATGAATCTGGGACTACGCCGACTGAGTAGGAGTGCCGAAACAAACGCGTTAGCACCGGTGTCAGCTCAGGAGCACAAGAACGAAGCACTAAGGGGGAGCCGCTCGACTTGTGGATGTCCAAAGAGGACAGAGCTCGCCTTACAGCTTTTTGGCTGAACTTAACCTCAGGCATTGAGCTCTGGCACCGCGGGATGGTCGGCGGCGTTGATCCTTGGTCATCCAAAGTCGAGTTCGAGGCAAAGAGAGCGCCCAAGAGATCGGCTTTCTCTTTCGCCGTGTGGACGAAAATGTCATTCCCCTTGTGAAGTGAAGGCTGGCTGAAGTTGCCGAGTGCCGCCTTTGAGAGCGCCCAAAACTGGTGAGTTCCGGACGGGTAGCTCTCAAGCTTCTCGCCGATTTTGGCGATACGCTCGGACCTTACTTTGGCAATTTGCCGCTTAAAGGATCTAGAGGCCCGGTTATACTCTCTTTTTGAGGCTTTCACCTTCGGATCCTTAGTAACCAGCGCCTCGGCCCAGATTTGATATGCCTCGCGTTTGCTTAGGGCAGCAAATTTGCAAGACGTATCAAGCCAAGGCTGTGACTTGCCACCGATAGGCACTACAGTGCTAGGAATATAAAGTTCCATGCCCTGCAGAACCACATCGGCAACAGCAGCGGCACAAGTACTAGGATCATCAGAAGAGAAGCAAACAGGGTCCCAGGGATAAGATGAGTAAAATGTACGCATCCCATCCCAATCTGCTGACTTGTAGTGCCAGACGCGACGAGTTGCGGGTGTTCTGCGGCTGCCGCAGTGGTCAGAAGACCCTAAAGGAGCATCGACGACAACCTGGTACTGTCCCGGGTGCGAAGTCAGCAGAAGGTCCAATAAGGAAGCATTGTGGTTGTCCACGTCCGGGAGTCGCGTAGGCGACTCAACCAATTGGGACAATCCGTTCGCCATAGCAAGGTCAAAAACGGCCCTCCCCACGTGGTCGGTGGTGCGTGAACCAAGCCAACTGGCATTGTGCGCGTTAAAATCGCCAAGTATCACGACCTCAGCTGAGAGGATCTTTGAGAGCATATCGCTGATGGCCGATTGCATGTGTTCCATGAGCCGATCGGTCTCCGCATTGCCACTGTGGGACCTGTAAAGGCATGCGTAGACTCGGGTTCGATCGTCCGAGTCTACACGGAGCCAGATAGTAGACAGGTTCCGACCTTCAAAATTTGCAAGACGACGGAAACTCAGGTCCTCCCTTCCTCCGTCCTCCAGGCTAACACAGCGACCCCGGCATGAGGCATAAAGTTATGTTCTATTTTGTAGCCGGGGTGTTGGAGGTAGGCTATGTCGCTCGGTGGGACAATTTGAGTCTCCGTCAGAAATAACAAGGCCGGCCGTGCCGACTCAAGATGGTGGTGGACGGCATTCAGGTTGGAGTGAAGACCCCTAATATTGCAAAAGTCCACGTTTAGTGTGGTAGGGGTTGCCGTGGGGCGTACGTCTCGTTTGCCTTGTTTGAGATTTTGTCTTGTGCGCGGTACTTCGCCCTCCCCAGAATTCGAAGGGCAGCCTGAGTTTGAGAACTCAGGGAGGGATTCTCCAGCACCGGAGGTGCTGGTACCCTCCTGGGGTAGTTTCTCTTTATGTGCCGCTTTCATATTCCAGGGAGGGGTGGGGGTTGGGCTCCGGAGCCCGGCATTACCAAATGCGAAATGCAGTGGCATAAAGCCACTACTTAACGCCGGTTTTAAATGCCGGGGGTGGTAATGACCCGGTCGAGTCTGCCCATGCGTGTTGCCATTACTGGCGACGTGACTCTACCACACGTACTTTAGTCGCCTCTTACGATACCATCAGTACCAGGGTGATCCTATTCTAGGCCGGGATCACACGGTGACATAATATACAACACAATTTTTTTGTACTTATAGGAGCGTCACACATGGCATTAAAATTGGCCGTAAAGTCTGGCGATACAGACGCAATGGTTACTGCGGTAGAGTCACTAGGAGATAAAATAGATCCAGAGCTGGCCGACACTCTCGCATCTCATTTGCGAAAGGCCGACCATCACTCTCACGCCGCTGCTTTACTTGCTACTGCAGGAAAGGTATTTTAAATTTTTTTTGTAGAAGTGCTGTAAATGTAAGGCTAATAATAGAAATGGCTAGAGACTAGCTTGGAGCGATATGTATCAGGGTTTCAGATAAAAACAGATAAATCATTAAAACATTAATGTAAGGCAGTCGTGGCGCACAGTTAGATTTCTACTCTTCTATTAATTTTCATTTCCTTGTTCTGGTGTCGAGGCAAAGCGCGGCGTCGAGTTCCGTTACTAAATACGCAACCTCCAGAATTCGGCAGAGCAGAGTGTCTTAACACTGGGTGCCCTTCGCTACTGTTTTATGCAGAGTATAGCGTGATTTTTTTCCTGAACTAGTACTATCTGTAGATACTAGCTGCCAAATTTCATAATACTAGGTCAGCCGGAAGTACCCTATTAATTTTGATTTGATTGAAGGGATCTCATAAGGGTTCTTTTTTTAAAAAAAGGTACGGAGTCCTAAAAAGAAAATTCATGTAATTAAATTTCGTCTGGTTTGTCTGTTGCAGTACGAAGAAGCGTTAGACATAGTGGAGCACTCGTCGGCGCCGCTGTCTGAAGAGCTGGGCGAGAGGCTGGCGGCTCCAGTGGGCACGGCGGGCCGCGACGCGCTGCTGCGCCGCCTCGCCGACGTGCTGGGCACGCGGGGCCTCTACCACCAGGCCGCTAAGCGACTCGCCCATATTGGGGACAAGGTTCTTTAAACACTTTTCACGCTGTATCTCGCATGTAGCGGGGTAGGCAGAGGGTACCTAGTGCTAAGACACTACGTTCCCCACTTTCCACAACATTTATGGTGGCACTCAATGAACCAGAAGAAATTAAAATGTCACGTTTATAGGCTTGTGCGTCAAGACGCACAATTTAAGTTAAGTAGATATTAAATTGTCATTATAATAACATACGAGTACGTAATATGAACATACATCGTTTTAATACGCTTTTATTAGCTGTACAGTTATCAGTCTTCTGTTTCTTCGTCTTCCGACCCCTATTGAAACAGGTCAACACTCGTTTACCTGTTCTTTTGAGCAGAACTGCCTACAGACCTGATGAATTCTCTAACTTGACTTAAACCATAAATTATGCTAATACGCTGCAAGCACCTCAAACTACGACCACTACATTCAATTAAAAAAATGATGTCCAGGCCGGCGCGTTACGTTGGCTGATGCGTTCAGGCGACTCTGAACGCATAGCGACATTTGCGCTAGCGTCCCGCGACCGCGGCGCGCAGGCCCTCGCGGCGGACTACCTGCGAAGGCGCGCGCCGTGGCGCTCCCGTCCCGACCTCGCGCGCCACGTGCAACTGCTGTACACGCGCGCGCGCGCTCACGGGAAACTGGCTGGTTTCCACGCGGAATGCGCCGCGGTGGAGATTGAGGATTATGAGGTATGTATGTTGTGTGATGGGTAAGTGCACAGTACGTCACAAACTCAAGTACCATTCACACTATATGGATATGCGGCACTACTGTGCTATGTCGTAGAACATTCCTTCCACGCCTACCTGCGTCAGGGTTTCCAGGTCGATCCGACCTTTATACACAGAACAACCTATAATATTCATTTTATAGATAGATGTATCTTGTTAATTCATTTAATTAAATCTCTAAATATATTCTAGAATTACGAAAAAGCTTTAGAGGCTTTGAAGGAGGCAATGAAATGTATGGCAAAGTCCTCAGACCCAGAAACAAGTATGTACCATCCTTTTTATTTATTTTTTCTTACTATTCTATTCACATTACAGAAAAATATTTTATATTTCTTTGGTGATAAACTTTGGATGCCAGAAAATTAAAATCTTAACTTAATCTTAACATAAACTTAACTATAGCTATAGCTTATTATAGCTATAGCTTAACGATTTTGCTATTTTAATTTTATTATAGTATATACTTTACATTTATGTCGATTTTACCTATATTTTTTAGAATTAAATTTTTAAAAAACATAGCTATTTAAAAATGTCATTCAACAGGTTCTCAAACTATTGCGCTCCAAGAGCAGAGTACGTTTGTTAAACGCTTTATAGATGTCAGGAACGCGTTATTAGCAGGAGATATAAATACAGGTAAGATATATTTTAATGTATAAAAATTACATATGCAATTTTTTTTATTTCAGAGTTTAAAAAATATTTATAGCTTAGCAGGGTAAGGAGTGGGAGCCTAGTGTTAATTGTAGGACTATAGGAAAGTGGGGAGCCGAGTATTCCGCTCCCCCCTTTTCGGGGATTCAGGAAGAACAACGCCATGCTTTACCTCGACACCAGAGCGAAGAAATTAAAATATTAAATATTTCATGTCCACGGTCGCGTTTCCAGTTAGAAGCTTGCGCCAGGCCTTAATGGGATTTTAATTTAGTAGATTTAATTTATATTTTTAATATAGTAGAGCTGAAAAGAAATTATTGGGACTCCAAATGTAAACGCAACGGTGTTGGTATACTCTGTGATATAGGTGTATATAAGGGTGAGCTGGAAGAAGTAACTCCTGTTTCCAACATAGATTATATAGGCACTTCGTTCTGCGTTTTGTACCATCCTTCGGGTCACTTTATCCTTCCTGTATGCCTACTACTGTACGATCGGTTCTGAAGTTGCTTGTAGACGGCTGCGCAGGCTTGATATTAAGATTTTTTATAATTTTGAATTTTTATATAATTACTAGCGGACGCCCGCAGCTTCGCTTGCGTATTTAGGGGTGAATTCTAATAACCCATGAAACATGTGTTCAATGAAATATTTTTAAGGGTCTAAATTTCAAATTTTATAAAAATCGGTGGCGAATTAAGAATTTTTCCATACTAACTTTCAACCCCTTATTTGCATCCTTAGGGGGAGAATTCTAGAAAACTATGAATACGTGTTCAATTTAATACTTTTAAAAATCTAAATTTCAAATTTTATAAAAATCGGTGCCGATTTAATTTTTTTTCCATACAAACTTTGAATCCCTATTTCACCCCTTTAGGGTTAAAATTTTTCAAAATCCCTTCTTAGTGGATGTCCAGATTACGAAAGTAAACATCTGTCCAAATTTCATGTTTCGGCCATCAGCGGTTACGGCTGTGCGTACGTCTTACCTCAGTCAGTGAGGACAAGTCCTTTTATATATATGTATAGATTAATTTTGATTGTCTCAAAACTTAACTTCAGGGCGGCTTCAACTCGTTGACCATAATTAATTTCATATTTCATACATTAATGTTTTATTTAAAATTTTAGGTATTTCTAGTGGACAGCAACTTATGCGTGCTGTGAGTGGTCGCGCTGGTCTCATTTCCGAAGAGAAAATTTTAAAATTACTTGTACAATATGCCACCGTACATCCTGATGGTGAACGTAAGATTTGTATCATAATTTATTTCTCTATTATCCCTAAATATTATTCTTTTTCGTAACATAAACAAATTTTTTGATAAGTCGGTAAAATATAAGTCGGTGGCACATGGTCTGACAGTAAACGCGACGGGTATGCGTTCAATTCCCTCTCGAGTTTTCTTTTTCATTTCCTCCAAAAAATATTTTCATTTCCTCGCTGTGGTACCTAACAAATACAAGCGCTGCTTTGAGTTTAGTCACTCAACGTGAATACTAGGTTCCCTCTGACCATCCTGCTATATGCATTATTATAGCACAAAAGTAAAAAAAAATTGAAGGAGATTTTTATATAAAACACGCATATCAGATGCCGATACCCAACTGCTAATGTCATATTTTGTATAATCAATTTTTTTTATTTATGTATGTTTAATACATAAATAAATAATAACTGAATGTTTTAATTATATATCTATTAATGAGAGACTATCTTAATATTAGATGAATGGTTCGTACCGTTTCAGATTTAGAAAAACAATTGAAGGCGTTACAAAAGCGATCAAACGAAGAAACAAGATCAAGTGATTCCCCAGAACAGAGCATTGAGGAAGTAATATAATATAATGGAATACTATATGTAAATATTTTTTCTTGTATTATAAAATTACCATAAGTGAAATACTTAAACAATCTCATATTTTTTTAATTAAAGTATAAAACCAACTTTAATCGTTTTTATTACTTTGCACGCATTTATAATAAACTTTTAAAGACATCAATGTTTTTTTTGTACCATAATACAATGCGTCATAACGTTAGCGTAGCTAAAAGTGGGGGATGTTTTCGCCCAGGCTTCGTCATGAGAGTATTTGCAATTATTTATAAAATTAAACAGCAAGTAGGTAAGACGTTATTTTATAATATAAAATATTATCCTTCTTTTCATCTCTAATAGTATGGTACAACTTATTTTTAATATGAGCATTAAATATTAACTATTTTACAAATTAAATTACAAAATATAATAAAAAATATCAATTTCCATTAATAATAAGAACATAATATCTTTGTATTCACAAAATCCATGACGTAAGTATTTTATAACTATAATATAAACATTAATTTTACAAAAATAAACCGTATTCATTTTACGATACTTAATCGATGTGTTTATGGTTCTATATGTTTTAACTGTAGTTTGCTAATCTGTAGACATCAATATTTATGATAAAAAAAACTTCACGTCAACTCAGAAAGTCAGAAACATCAATCTGACATTTTTGGTAATTGAGGTTATGTAAAAAGTGTATACACATGTGAATTTAAATACAAACAATTATTTAATATAATCATGGTGCGACACAATAACCAATTGCCAAATAATTTAACACAACTTCAAAACTTGATAAAACGTGATCCCGACTCATATAAAGATGAGTTTCGTCAACAACTTGCACATTTTGAGACGACTCTGGAAATTTTCAAACTAAACCCAACACAATATAACAAGAAATTAGATGAGCAGGCAATGTTTTTGGCCCAGGTGACGCAATGTTATCAAAGTGAAATGAAGACTTTTCCACAAAAAATTGTTGATATTTTGAAAACCCATAATACAACTTTACATAATGAAATGAGATTATCATTATGCAAATGTTTAATATTGCTAAGAAATAAAAACTTTATCACAGCTTTTGATTTACTTGAATTATTTTTTTCATTAATCAAATGTCAAGACAAACATCTTAGGGAATATCTAAAGACCCATATCATAACAGATATAAAAAATATGAATATGAAACATAAAGACATGAAATTAAATTCAACTCTACAAAATTTTATTTTCTCAATGTTACGCGATTCAAATGTCAAAACAGCTAAATTAGCTATTGATATTTTGATTGAGATGTATCACAAAAACATATGGAATGACCATAAAACTGTTAACATTATTGCTGACATTGGATGCTTTGCAAAAGTTACTAAAGTCATGGTAGCTTCTTTAAAATTTTTCTTAAGTCGAGAAGAAGAGGAAAAGCAAGAATCAGATAGTGATGATGAAGTTGATCCTCGAGACACAATGATATCTAATAAGTTCAATAAAAAGACTAGGAAAAGAGAGAAAATGGTAGAAAAAGTAAAAAAAATTGCAAAGAAAATAAAAAAGAAGAAGGAGAAAGCACCTATATTTAATTTTTCTGCACTACATCTTATTAATAATCCACAAGGATTTGCTGAAAAACTATTCAAACAGATAGAATCTTCAAATGAAAGGTTTGAGGTTAAATTGATGACATTAGATGTCATATCAAGATTAATAGGGCTTCATAATCTCTTCCTATTTAATTTCTATCCATTCCTGGCTAGATTGATTATGCCGCATCAAAGAGAGGTTACGCGCATATTACAATTTGCAGCTCAATCAGCTCATGAACTGGTACCACCAGAGATTTTAGAGCCAGTGATGAAAGCGATTGCCAATAACTTTATTACTGAAAGAAATTCTACTGATGTGATGGCAGTTGGATTAAATGCTGTTAGAGAAATTTGCACTCGTTGTCCTTTGGCAATTGGAGAGGATCTCTTAAGAGACTTAGTTCAATATAAATCATACAAAGAAAAATCTGTGATGATGGCTGCCAGGTCTCTTATACAACTGTATAGACACACTATGCCCACGCTCTTACATAAAAAAGACAGGGGTCGACCCTCTGAGGCATCAGTGCAATTAAAAACAAAAAAATATGGTGAGCTGGAAATTAAAGATTATATTCCAGGGTCAGAGGTTTTATTAGAAAAAGAAGAAATAAAAGACAAAAAGAAAATTACTAAAAAGTCCAAAAAAGATGATTCTGAAGATGAATGGATAGATGTTGGATCATCAGATTCAGAAATAGATATAAACACTGACAGTGAAAATGAACAAACAGATGATGAAGAAGAAGAAATTGAAGAACTAGAAGAGGAAAATGATGATGTTGAAGATGAACAAGAAGAGGCAGAAGAAGATACAAAAGAAGAAAGTTCTATTAAACCCAGAAAAATATTGAAAGCCAAACCTGTTTCAAAACAAAATATAGAAGAAAAAATTAAAGTAGCACGCGAAGTGGCTATGGACAAAATATTTACAGATGAAGATTTCAAAAGAATAGAAGCAGCTCAAATAAAAAAATCTATAAGTGGTGTCAAGAGAAATAGAAGTGTAATAGAAGATGAAAATGAATCAACAGAATTAGTGCAACTCTCAGCAATTGAGAATATACACAAGAAGCGAAAGCATGATAAAAAAGCTAGGCTTGAAACAGTTTTAAAGGGAAGAGAAGAAAGAGATAAATTCGGGTACAAGGACCGAAGGAAGAATGAAAACTGCTCTAAAACTAATAGGGAGAAAAAGAAGACAAAATCATATCAAATGGTGAAACATAAGGCCAGAGGCAAAATTAAGCGGTCCTTCAAGGAAAAACAAATAGCCTTCAGAAATTACTTAATAAAGCAAAAGAAAATGCGTTAATAAATAGTATTTATCTTTGTTATGGCTCTTATTAAAAATAGATTCATAAAATACAATAAATGTTTTATTTGTGATGACCTACGAAAATATTCCTAATACTACATTGTCTAATAATACTTGTAAAAGTTTGTTTATCCAAAAAAAATATAATTTTAAATATTTATAAAATATATTTAAGACTTAAAACAAAAAATGCATTTTATTATATTAGTCACGTTTACCATTATCCGTCACCTGTGTGACTTACTCAAAATAACTTGTTAAGTATTAAGTTTAATAAATCATAATTAATAACTTCTTTCTTAGCGATAATTATTGTTCTGGAAGCTTAAAATATATATACTCTTTGCTATTTATGAACAGTATTATATAAATTTATATTATTTTCAAGGCTCAAACATTTTAGGACGAAGTTCGCATACAACAGTCACTACTCACCACCATTTAAATGTACTTGGCAGGGTCCATCAACTCCCATATTAAAAGTTTTGCCTGCACACATAGATATTCTTTGGCTGTGTTTGTGTTTGGTGCTAAAATTATGAATTATTATTATTATTAATTAATTCATTCCACGTTACGTTTAGGCGTGACCCTCCCAGGCTGCTTCTATGTTACAAGATTCAAACTTGCTTTCACATTACTATTTTAATTTTGTGTACCAACCATAATTTGTATATTTTATACAGAAATATATATTGTACCAAGATTTCTAACATAATAGACAAATTACAATGCTGCAATTTTGTACTTAGTGTTTTGTTAAAGTGGAATTAAAAATAAATGTTTGCTTAATTATAATGAATTTAATTTATCTGCTGAAGAATATTAGAATTAAAAAGCATTATACAATATATTGGACTTTTATAATATTAATTTCATTTTCCACATGTTACTTTTTTGTTTATTTTGTTATATTTGTCAATGGCAACAATGTTATCTGGGTTGGGTTAATTAACATGGCGGTCGATCTTGTTGTTCCATGTGATTTAGCTGATCTTCTCATTTGATATTTTTAAAATTCTTGTGTGTATACGAATTAATATATTTTTTATTTAGTTAACGAAAAGATGTACTTTAAGTTAAGTGGTTTCGTGTCAGTATATTGAAGAGTTTGTTAAAACACGTGCTTGCAATATGGCGATTGTCTTTTATAGTTTTAAAACAGGAAAGCTAAATATTATGAAGTAAGTGTACAAATATTATAAAGCAAGTAATGAAAATTATTTTATGATATATTTTGGACTTAAAAATCAAACTCTTATTGCGAGTATACCTTCAAGCATTATAATTACGTTATTCATTTGGTAGCCAGTGTTTAGATTGAAGTTTTGTAGCTGTTAAATCAATACTAACACAACTTCCAAATTTAAGTAAAAACCTATTATGTAAAATGTTAATATCAGAGAGCAGTAAATGTTAGAATATGCGTGTTCAGTTAACATTGCTGTTAGGGTCATTAAAAGTAATTTCAGAAAGGAATTATTTGTTTTTGAAAGAAATCTATAAGTAGCCCAGTTCTATATTTTATGGTTTTTTTCACCTTAATTTATTTCATGTTTCAGGGCACAGACTTGGGTCAAATGTTGTTGGCCTAAGACTTTTTTTGGAGTCATTACACCCACTATTACTATACTATAAACACTACCTATACTACCAATAGTCTTATGTGATTAGTATGTCATGTTTTTATAAAAGCGAAAGGCAAACCTAAGCATATAATATGCTGTGCCAGATATAATTGGGCCATCCTATTCAGGTATTAACTATTAGAGGTATATATTCAGGTAAAGTTATTTTTTGCCATTGTAAATATATTTTAGGCATTCTGCTTTTCTTGCTCTGGAGGCATTAAGAGTTGAGTTGCGGAGCTAAATGCCACGCTGCACCAGAGCAAGGAAATAAAAGCATAAATTATCAGAATATTTTGTTTCCTTGAGTGGGGATAGAACCCACTACCGTTGCATTACAGTCACACCCTTGTGCTGCTGCGCCTCAACTGCCTCTTATATTTAGTGTTACTTAGGCAAAGGAGTGTCTTACCAGTAAGACACAGTTACAGTATGTGGGATACAGTGAGAAGCTGATTTATTTTATTTTTTATAATTATAATATTAAAGCCCAGTTGAAAATAAAAAAAATATCAGTAGAAACTAACAAACATGCAATAATATGAATTTTAAATGAATTCTTTTTTTACAGATGAAAGAGATTCCTTCTAAAGCAAGGGACATTAACTTTTAAAAAAATATAAAATTTGAGAAATAGAGCAAGACGTGAAGATAACATAAAAATATTGGTTTAGAGTCAACAGCATGAGAAGAGGTATTTTATTATGTTTTACATTATTTTTACAATTCCATTCCTTAAATGTGAGTACAATTTGTGATACAACTCCCAGGGAAATTACCAAAAGAAAATAAAATGAATAATAAGATTAGGAAATATTTAAATTTATAATATTTAATAAAATATTCTTTTATGATTTATGTAAATTAATGCCAAGTTTTTCTTTGCTCCAATTGAAAATAATTAATATTCAAATATAAACCATATATGCTGGAAATTTAGTTTTGATATGACTACTTAAAGGATAGTTAAGAAAAGTATATGTAATAATGAACATGATAATTATAATAATACTTGTGTTAATAATAAATAATAACGGACTAATACTTATGCTACTTGCAGCTTACAGTTAAGCCAGCATTCCAAAGCATAACTGCAAAGCATTGGAAAAAAAGATTAGAATGAATGTCTAAGATGACACCAGCAATGACAATTCAGAATCTGAAGAAAAAGAAGCTGCAGAAATCTTGAGCCTGGAAGTGGGGACTCCCGCAGTAAGTTTTTAGAGTATTTTTAAATTGGATGTTTAATAATCTAAATTTCAAATATGTTGTGTTAGTTGATAATATATTTCAATGTTTAATTAAATTCGCGTGTCATTTTTTTCATAACACCAAATCACTCTGCTCTGCACGCTGATGTCCTCAATGGCATGGAAAAGTCCCCTATGATTGACAACCCAGCAGAAACAATAGCACCAGAAGAGTTGGATGTCTTGTTGCAATAACTTCACATTCTCTCCCGTAAGTATTTTTAAAACATGTAAATACCAATAAAAAAGATTTTATTTGTTTAGAAAAGGAACAAATTATAAGTTTATTTTAAAAAATCGATTTCATAAAGCAAACTTTTATTAAATTAACCAAATCATTACTGTGGTTATTACGGCTTATTGTTCCTTTATACAACTATATATAAATTTGCAGGCCGCAACTGAAGGACCCCTCGAGAAGAATTCCCAGTTCAGTGTATAATAAATCATTAGAAATGTGAAACAGCCATTTGTAATTAATGTTTGATATAAAATAAAACATTTTTCATATTTATATTCTTTTAATATTATACTTACCAATATCATTTTAATTTAAATTTAATAATTAAAAAAAATTTATTACAGTATTGGGGTAATTTTAATTGTAATTGACAATTAAATATTAACAATTTAACATATTTTGTTTGTACGGAAATCACAATTGATTGTTTATTATGATCAATCAAAATTAATTGGTAATTTTGATTTCCGTACAGACAGATGTTTTATTATTAATATTTAATTGTTAATTGCAATTAAAATTACCCTAATACTGTGTACTAGTAATTATGCTTTTGAATTTGAATATTCCCGCTTTTCCGAAAAAGTTTGGTGCTATAAAATGCGGCGCTAGTAGTATAAGCGTGTAAAGCTATTGGCAAAATTTTTTGTATGGGAGTTACGCTTCTTCTAGTATATGTTCCTTGGTACTTGGTATTCTGTGAGTCAGCTTGACAGTTGTCATCTTGACATTATTATTTATAAATAAAAATTCTAGACTCAGTTTTTCATATTTAAAATAATAAAAATCTTACAATTTAAATATAACGTTTGTTTACCCAATCAACATGCTAAAACCAAAAGCTTTAACCCAAGTCTTAAGTCAGGCAAATACTGGTGGCGTTGAAAATACGTTGTAATGTTTTTAATGTATTTTAAGTAAATTTATTGTATATAAACTCTTTTTAATGTTCACATATTTATCTATCAATATTTCAGGTTGTTAAATCATCAAGGTGCTTTGTTAGCTTACTCTGGATACAATGACAAAGATGCGAGAGTCACTGCTGCCATTGCAAGTAATGTATGGTCTGCATACGAGAAACACGCTAGAAACGTTTTTAAAGAAGACAAATTACATTTAATATTAGTAGATTGTTTAAATGGAAAAATTGCTGTCACTCAGGTAGCCAATTTGCTGTTATGTCTTTATGCGAAAGAAACAGTTGGATTTGGGATATTAAAAGAAAAAATACATGCAATAGCACAATATTTAGAAGGACCCTTAAAGCAAGTGGCTAGTTCATAAAAGCTCTATGTTATAGCTAAAATGTATTATAAGTTTACTTTAAAAATGTATAATATGTTATATTTTCATCTAAAATGTTAATATTAATGCCAGCGGTATGTGTTTTTTTATTATAAATATATTCTAATAAATGTATTTTAAAATGTAATAAATGTTTGCTTCTATGATATTTGAGTTTCCTTATCTAAGCCGTTACTAGTATATGTTCCTTGTACTAGATTTTGTTTAATCACCATTCATAAACTACTTCTTTTTTTCATTTAGGATTGTTTAAATTGATTTTCAGGTAGTTTTTCATGAAAATGTATTAATATAAAATAGTGGTGTGAATGTCATGTTTTCATGCAATTTTTTTCTGTTTCATGCTTTGTCCTGTTTATAGAAGAGTAAGCAGGGAGAAATCAGTTTTCAAGGGGAATTTAGTTTTTCATTTTCTGCTGAAATAAGAAACATTTTGTGGTGCAGTGATTTGCTGTAACTTACAATAGCAAATATTTTATTCATACATATAACATTTAGGGAATATAAGCTTTCCAATTAGAATTTAAGTATATTAGGTTTATATAAGCAAGCTCCAATAAATTATTACTAATGTATAACCACTCAAACCATACTTGGCCTTATAGTCTTCATACAACTCCTTGCACAATTTATGATGATACAAGTAGGTTTGAGACAATTTATGATTAGAATTCTTAATTTTCCACATTTGATTTTGTGTTTTTAGTTGGTGAATTCAATATAATAGGGATATTGTGTATTGTATTGTTGTTTTAGAGCTATTCATTTTACTTAAAAGAAACTATATATATTAATAAAAAAAGGGCATCTCATAAAAATTGAAAAATTTGCAAATGAAGTTATTTAATTATGTATCATTGAAGTTATGTATAATAATAAATTAAAAACAACAAATGTTCACCCAAAATCAACAAGTTTTATACAAGATAATTTATATATACTTATTAGTTAAATAAGAAATATTAATAAAAGACCAGTAGGGTGTATCTTAATAAACAAACCAAATTAAACAAATATAGGATTATATTCAGAGAAACATTTAAAATCCAACATGACAAACATTGGAACACTCCAACAGTTTACATACAAGCTGTACAAACTCACCTTTACATGGGGTTCTAGATGTAAGTAAAAGTTAAATCAACTAAGTCTATAATCCCATTTGCTCTACTTTATTATAACGGCATCGGCACATAATCTAAGCCACTATTTTAACTATACTTCTTTCGTATCTTCAAAACCTCAAACCCAGAAGGTTAATGAAGCGCAACTGTCGTCATTGTTAAATAACATTGAAACAAACAAGACGCACCATACAAGCCGCCTCTTATACAATGTGAATAAGTTACAAATGTAAAATAAATTTTAAAGGGTATAAATTAAATAAGTAAGTTTTTTACCACTCTCAAAACTCTTAAAAGATCTAAGGCATCTTTAAGATATTTTTTTTGTGTTAATAAATCTTATGTATAAAACGTTTTTTTTTTTCTTAATTTATTACATCATATATACATAACACCAGTATCATGTTAAGGTAATATTAGTCTGGCAGGTCTGGTCAGAAAATTAACAACACATTTGACAATTGGGATGACAAGATTTCCAGCCAAGCTATAACATTTAAGAAGCTGTCTACAGGTAATTTATAAGAAATCTTAAAATAATAATAATAAAATAATTTAATTAATTGTATTTAATATTTTATTTAAATAATTAAATATCAACGAATTTAACGAAGCTTGGTTATTCGGCAACCGTTACAACAGATTATTATGTTAAAAAAAAATTTATTTAATAAAAAAAACACCATAATTTAATTTTCCTAAAAATAGTATGTGTCACTATGTACACTGATTGAATAACCAGATATAAATAACACAATTAAAAGTGAAATCAATTTAGACATTATGTTGAGACGAAATATTTTTAATCAATTATATAAATCGTATTTTTTTTGCATTTTATAATTATTATGTATGAAGAACATATTTAATAATAGTTGTGATACTTAGTAAGCATTATAGTTTATTGCTATAAAATTTATTATTTTGTTATACAGTGTTGAGTCAGGCCAAGACACCTAGCGCAACATACAGGCACAATAGAACATGTATAAAATCCTTTTAAACATCAGTTAACTATAATAATACAACTAGTATCTAAATAATGTATTTTCTTTAAAAAAAAAAATAATTTTGCCGAATGACCAAATTGCCTATTATGAATATGCTTTACAGCAGTTGGGGCACAGCCTGATGAGATATTTAACTAAACCATCTAACCAACCAGTATGATGCTGAAATAATATTTAACAAGAAAACTATCACCATTTTAAACATTTTGTACTGGATTCTGGGATATATGTAAAATAAAGAGGTTTGATATTATTAATAATTTAGTTTAAGAAACTTTCTCCTATAAACATTATACTAAAATAATACAATAATTTTAAATAAGGACCCCAAAGAAATGAATGAAAATAAGTGTAACATTGATCTATTTTTTAACTATTATTATAGACAAATCAAATCGTTATTACATGTATATAATCTATGGCGCGGCTGGAGTTTTGAAAGCCACAAGTCATTATAAAAAATAAATGTCACAAAGAGCAATAACTATAAAAGGTTATAAATGATATCCACATAGTACTTTCATACTCATTCACCATCCACCCTCTTTATCTACTCAGTTTTTACTTTCCGAGTGAGTTACGTGTTTAATGTTCTGCAATTGTTTAACACGTTTATATGTATAAATTTAAGACATGCATTGATAAAGGTGATATGTTGCAAAATTTGATTTACTAAATTACTTATAGATTTCAAAATATAGTTTAAACATAAATTAAATTATTATGTTGTTTTGTTTGCGTTTTATTAAAAAAAGGAATATAATTCTATTTTGAATTTAGAATCAGAGTAAAATTATTACAAAGAAAATTTCTCAAGAAAATAGCTAAAATTGCGGGATTTATGATTTATTTTGTTCTCTTATAATATTAATTCTTGCATACAGCTGTGAGAATCTAAAAATGTGTTGTATTACCTTCATTCATGCATGTTTTCAATTATGTTTTAACAAAACTGCATATTCGTAGAAAAATATACTATTATCATCGCTACTGGACTTTACAATAATAACTTATATTTTGGTATATTATAATGCAATTTCTCGATTTTTTTTATTGGTAGGTATGAATATAATATAAACAAAATGGAGCAGTTTCGATTCTGTGAATGTATAAATGTAATAACAACTTTTTAAATAACACATTCTATATATAAAATGCAAATCTGTTTAGCTCAATCAAAATGCACCTTAAGTCTTTGAAAAAGCAATAGTATTTTGAATATAAAATTATTTTTATTCGAAATTGAATATTATTTAGAAGAAAGAATAGACGAGAAACACAAATAGTAATCATATTATGATTTTAGATTTGAACTATTTACATATTATTATCAAGAAACAAAGATAATGAATGAATGAAACATACACTCATAGAATGAACGAAAAAAACATGAGTCTTATACTCATCAAATATATACATATATAACATACAAGTATAACCTAGCAAGTACATTAAAAAAGGCATTATTATAGGCGAGTCCAGTAGCTTTGCATATAGTATGTGTGTATGGGGAGGCGGGTGCTATAAAGGGGGCGGCGGCGCAGGAACCTCGACTCAGTTGTATATCTTGATGGCTTTCTCCAGGTAGTTGACGCGCGAGCGCTTGGGCGTCTTGTTGATGTGCTCGAGCCCGAGCCAGGGCCGCCCCGTCGCGTCTGGAAGGGACAGATCTTTATTCAATTTTAGCACCATTCCCATTTGATGTGGAAACAATGCCACATATAATGGGTTTGTGAGTTAAACAGTGTAAATTCTGTTTTATATTTCAAATTCAAATTATTTAAGAATATGTATAGAAATTCGAATATAGACTTGCATCTCTTGGAATCTGTTTTAAGCATAGAATTCAGCTATGTTCAAATATTTATACATCTTTATGTATTCTTCTTCTATTCTTATCTCTTTTTAAGAATACATGAAGATCTTATAAATATTTTCTTATAAGATTTCTTAGAAATATTTTTTAGAAAATTCACTTAAAAATATTAAGATTCAAATTTAAATTCACATGTTCACATTTCAAATTCATTCAAATAAAATAAAAAAAATTATATATCGTTAACATTTACTTAATATTTTAAACAGTTTAATTAATACTTTATTAAAATAATAAGTCTCAGCAATAAATTATATTGTTATAAAAGGAATATGTTAGTTTTAAAAAGGTGAATTTGAATGAAAAGTATAAATTTGGAGTTATTAAATTATTGGATTACTTACTAAATTTGTTTCATTCTAATTCTTTGTGTATACAAATTCAATATCAACAAGCTTTATATAGAAACAATAAACATTTAACATAATAATAAATATATAATGGCATGGCATAGATGATATCTATAAAATTGTGTAACACTCACTTGTATTGCTATTTGGCCTGAAGTCAAATATATTAATTGTTGCCCCTTCACTTATATAGTTAGGTCTGCCATTTGTAACTATAGCAAAGTTGTACTGAAATAAAAATAAAGCTATTATTCTCCTGTCAGTAATGGTTCTTTATTATATACTACAAATATGGCCGTAGTCGGACGCCATCGTGGCTCAGCGGCAATTACGACGGTTACAAGTTCAAATCCCACTCAGAGAAATGAAGCGATGTTACGCGACGACGCACTATGGGAAATCGAGGTCTGTATCAGATCAAAAATCGACAACTTTTTTATTTGTTAAGATAAACAATTGAATTTTTGCACAGGCATAGAGTATGAAATAGTGCGTTAGGTGACGTTCAGATATTATACTTTTGTTGGAGAATATATATATAAAAAAATTATGAAAAGAAAAGTTTTCAGTAAATAATAGTAAAAATTAAAGGAATAATAGTAAAAATGTATTATTAAATTAGTTTATTATTAATCTCGACTGCTAAAGAAGAGTTGTTGTTTTTCGCGCGTATTTTGTATGTATGTATGTACGTATGTATGTATGCAATATTCTTTATTACCTTGTATCTCCAGAACCGCTGAACGGATTTACATAATTGAGGCATCGTTATATTCACTTTAGCAGCCCAAGTGTTCTTAGATAGGTGACGTTAAAAAATAATAATCATGGCGGCTGTGGGAGGCCATAGGACTTAGTGAAAAAAAAATTTTTGGTCTCGAATACCACAATATGGGTATCAAATTCAAGAGCTCAATATGAGGATTTCAAAAAGGTATATCATGATTATCATTACCATAATGACTCCTAACAAAAATTTGAAAAATAAAAAAATATTTATTAAAAAACAAACACCCCGACTGCATAAATCTGAAAAGAAATTAACAAGTCCAATAGTTTATTAGGATGAACAGTCGGGACCTATAAGTAATTTTTCAATCAATAAAATCTTTACCAGGAACCTCAAATAATTTAAAGAGGTGCTAATTCTTCTCCTATTGAACGTAAACCCTGCACCTTCAATGTATGGGAGTAATAATTCACACTTGGAACACTAAAAGTATTCGTCAATTTGAAATTTAGTGAAAACACCTAATAATCAAACGTCTGTTAGTAATTTTATTACTAATTTGTAATAGTTTTTTAAATTAATTCACTTTTCATATAATTTCATAAATGAGGGTAGTGTGAATAAATGATTGTGCAAAATGTGTGCAAAATGAAGATAAAACGTCCTTTTATCAATAAATAACAATAATTTTATGGAAATTTACCGCAATCTGATCAATTAAATAGTAAAACATTAGAAATTACAATAGATAGAGTTTTCGTGTCCCCTGACTTGTATCGGAGTTTTCGTGATAACTTCTCAGTCTGCAGGTCTCTGCAGCTGATTTTTGGTAAATCTTATTTATGAATATGTGGACTATAAAACAATATCAAATATAACGCGTCGGGAGACATCGGTAACTGTTAAAAGTCTCGATGAACTTTAAATACGTACCTTTTTTCTCTTCACTTATTGTTAATATTTTTTATAAAAATATAGTCACGATATCCACAATATAATATATTTTTTAAAATCTACATACTATGGGCTCTTCAAAAATATATAACACTTTATACCTACTTGCTCATTTTTTTAAGGAAATTATGTTTAAAGTATCAAAGTGAACAACCTGAAATAGACGTTCTCACGAATGACAATTTTTCACGATGAATAAATATATATTCCAAATGTAATTCACGAAAAAATAATTCATAATATTAAAGTTCTACTCTTATACTATTAATTTAAAAAAAAATAATGCAGCAGGGACTACTTTGAAAAAATGACTTTTGATCTGCCGTTGTTCTACCATTGTCCATAGTGCGACGCCACGCTTTCAGTTCCGCCAATCTATATGCTGGGTATAGCAAGAAATCGAAGTATTCTAGACAAATGATCGAAAGGGAAAAATCGAAATACTTTTATTGCTGTTTTGAACTATGTATTAAAAAAAGTAGTTTTCGATTACGTACATACACGTTAAAAAACTAAGTCATTAAAACTTTTTAATGGTTTAAAAAAGCGATAAAGAAGATAAGTGAGTTTTCGCTTTCGATGCTTTAGGAACCGTCGAAATATGTCAAATTCGTCAAAGAATTGTATAGAATTATTGTAGCTTACCTTTTCCCATTCTTTATCGGGTATGTCCAGTTTCTTCTGCAAGCGGTCCTTGAAGGCTTGGAAGGGTTCGTGGTGTTTAACACGCGCGAAGAACGGGATGCCAAACGTAGAGTACACTTGTTTGTGGAAATGCGCACATGGTACCAACATCTCATCCTCCTGCAAAATATGCAATCATATAACTTTTTTACCTATCAATTATTATAAAAGTGGGCCATATATTAATTATTATAAAATTACCTATTAATTAAAAAAAATAAAATAGGCTACAAATTTCTATAACTTGCCTGTAAATTTACTTCATCCCTAGGTATTTCTTCTATTCTGTATAGTCGTGGAGGTGATATGGTAACCTGGTCGAGCGTTAACTCTGGGTCGGGTCCTTGTAATACTTTGTGACACGAAAGCTCAACAATACGTAATCTGAAACATGTACATATGATAGCCATATAGATGGAGTAGGTAAAAACTATTCATCTAATTGAGTATGATAAAACAATTGTGCGCGCCGCGTGTTTTTCCCTCCATACCAGAGCAAAGAAATTAAATATTAAACATTTCATTTCTTTATATTCTAGCACAAGATTGTCCCTGCCCATCTATAACATGTAAAAATGAATAAATATACAAGAAATATATATTATTACCTGCCAGAACCTTCAGGGGACAATTCAACAACCTTTGCAGCTTCTTCCAAGATATCGGCTACTTTCCCGCCTTTGTTAGGATATAAAATTAATTCTTTATCTTCTTTATAATTTGGGCCAACCTATGAAGCAATTACAAAATTACTTTAGGAAATTGAGTATATGTATTAAAATCATGGATTCTTTTATTGTATACTTATATTATGTTCATTGAACAACTTAAACATTTGACTTCGAGCGCAGTGGGATAATAGTGGGTTCGATTACCACTTCAGGCAATAAATTAATTTCATTTCCTCTCCTGATAAGAAGACAGCGCAGTTGTTTCCAGAAATAACATTAAATTCTCTCTGAGTACTCTGCTACATACGGGATACAGTGTGAAACTAAAAAAAAATACCTTAATTCCCTTTATACAAAAATATATCTTACCCATAAGCATTTAAACTGTTTTTTGTTGTCTAATTCATTAACTTTAATAGATAAAATCTGGTAAAACAATTTTTTAGGGCACTTTGGTTTACAGTACACTAACAAATCCTTAAGTATTCCATCATAAGAGTATCTGAGCGGCGGTCCGGGAGTGTCTTTGTAACTGAAAATGAAATTAGACAATGTCAGTCAAGTATGTAAATAAAATTATATTTGACTAGGCAGTAAATAGGAAATTACATATATTTTAAAAAAATATATAAAAAATTAATTCTAAATTAATTCAATAAAATAAAGATTTCTTACTTTTGACATTTGAAAAATTGTATTAAAAATGGGTCTACATTGAGTCTTTGCCCAACAGCACGAGACATTTGATCATAACGCATTTGCATCGACAACTCCATTGTAAATCTGTAAAGAAACGAATTAAGTATTAAGCACGATTATTTTTATTGTGTGACTGTAAACACAATAGGTTGTAGATTCGATTTGCACTCGAAGAAATGAAATATTTAATATTTTCATTTCTTCGCTGCAGAGACAAGGCAAAGCGCGGCGTTGAGTTCCGCTACTCTCTACGCGAATATAACGAGACTAGCGTAGTAATGTGTTTGAAAGTTTATAGAAGTTTGTGGAATTTCATTCGGTAAGAAATTGATCAAACTTATGACATAATCGTAAAATCAAATCTGCGCATGTGCAGCTAACTTTACGACGGCCACGACTCTTCAACGATACTGCATATTGTACATACCCGTTATCATTAGGCAGGGTCTTGTCAACGAACTGGACCTCGACCTTATAGAAGATGTACTTGAAGTAGTCCTGGCAGGTGGGCAGCTCCAGCTCCTCATGGCGGTTGTCGGCGCGCTCGAACACGATGATGTCGCCGTCCATCAGCTCGTCCAATACCTGGCCGCGTGCACACGACTCAACCCGAGGGGCGGACGGTGCGTGTGTGTGAGTGCATACACATACACATACACACACAACACAAGCACACGTCACCCCTCTTCCGATATTTTTTTATTCATAATATAAATTTCACGCTGTATCGCCGCGCACATAGCAGGGTACGCTTAGGGAACCTAGTGTTAAAACAATCGTCCCACTTTCCGCCGAATTCTGGAGGCATTGCGTGTTGAGTGGTGGAATTTAACGCCGCGCTGTTGCCTCGGCACCAGAGAGAAGAAATGAAAATATAAATGTAAATAAATATTTCACTTAGTCGAGTGGGGATCCAACCCACAACCAGTCGTATTTGCTATCACCTGCGCCACGGCTGGCCTCTGACTGATTTGGACATTGACATTTTGACTTGATATATATTTATTTGCTGTATCAGAAAAATTATAATACATTTGATTTATATTGTGGTAGTAGATTTTGTTTATATATACTGGTTATAATACTGAATTAAAACAATATTATTTATAAATAACATAATAAAATAAATATGAACATAAACAATTCGAAAAATATTCATAATATAAAACATACTAATCAGCATACCTGAGCCGTCAAGTTTGGTTAGCTAAAAACTAACAACAATTTATACATGTAGCCAATACAAAATCAATGTTATGTTACTAAACATAGCATTAGCATCTGCTTTGGCATATTGATATATATAAATAAATACATTAATAATTAAAGAGAAACCAATTTTAAAATATAAATAAAGATATTTTTGTTTAAAAATATGTAATTAAGGAAAAAAATGTTGAATTACTTTCAATAGGATAGTAAAATGTACTATACACTTAAAACTATGTAAAGAGGTTTCAGCATAAAACTGATAAATAATACCTTTTCAAGTGGATCATTGTAGTTGTTGATTTTCTCCACAAAATCTGGTTTTATTTCTTCATACAGAACGAGTGGAGTGTCGGGAGGGAAACCTAAGCAAAAAATTATTTTTAAATCACTATCAAAATTAAAAGCCGTAAATGAAAGTTATCTATAGGAATTTTATGGATCTCCGTAAACAATATTATCGGATATTCCAAATAAAAATTATCCATCACCCTAATAATAAAATCGATCCGACATAAGCCATATAAGCTTTATGATGATTTTGGATATCACTAGTCTAAATCGATACCTTAATTCGCATACCACCTAACAAACCAAATAACTTAAAAACTAAGTAGGTCGATAATATGTTTTTATAAATAAGTGGTCTGTAAAAAATAACATAATATTTTCGGCGACTCTTGTAAAGTTCATGCATATGGAGTGTACTTTAGCAAATTTAAGGTTAGAAATAAAACATGTTATGACATGTTTTCGTTTTGCTTGATCGAATTATTAAAATAAACATACCGGCGCGCTTATTCAATATGGGTATAAGGTCTGCCGGCTTGCTGGCTATGGGCAGGTAGTGATGTCCACAATAATGTATACGTTTCTGTTTTGGGTCGTAGAATTTAAAGAAAAGAACTACGTCATTGTCTTTGTCAAAGGGCGGTAGAGCACTAAAACCGGAGTCCGCAGGTAGCATTTCCAGAAAGATGTTCCATGGATTCATGTTCTCCGATATATCCGCTATAGTCTTGTTCTGCTCGTTCAGGTCCAAGCAAGTTGGTCTGCATGTCTGCTTAACATGAAATATATATTGTTAATAATGTGAAAATGAAAAAAAAAAATCATAGAAGCACTATTTATATAATTTTTCTACCATACTTAAAAGCAAATTATACCATTCCAGTATCAAAATCTTAATTAAAACTGATATCAATTCACAATTTACAACTACGAAAAAAAAGAATAGAAAAGTATTAAATATACCAATTAATCCATTTGGAAATCAAAAATAATCAACCATAAGCTTTAAAGAACAAATGAAGACGTGAAATTTACAAAGAAAACATAATAAACTATGAACAAAATACCTGATTCGAACGCGCACTAAACGGCCACGGCCTCAAATGCTTCAACGGATACCGAAAGTTCTCAGCCAGCATATCCATGAGCTCGGAGACGGTCGCCTGCTTGCGCACGCGGAACACGCGGTAGTGGGCGCGCTCGGGGTCGTAGAGGTCGTTGCCCTGGTGGCCGTCGAACGCCTCTTCAAGGACGACGTTCACGTTCATGTAAAGGTGGGCCTCGTTTCGCTCTTTGCGGCGTATCTGTTTCAAATTTAAATGATAAATACGTAAAAGAAAAGATGAGAATGCAGTACCTTCTGTCTATATCATTATATGCGGACAAAAGCGTAATGCTAAAAAATAATAATCAATTGCTAGAAAGAACACAAAATACATTCTTATCAAACTACGTCAAAATTTTTATATGCATGTAACTATTTATAGATGTTATAAGCATCTCTGCAGAATTCATACCGTTTCAATTCTTTTCTCCTCTGCAAGACGTTCACTGAGCTCTGTTGGTATATCGGCCTGAGTTACTTCTTGTAATACCGTTTTCAATTGTGAATCACTGTAAAAATTAAATCGAAGTCATTAGTTATTGTGTCATATATATTCATGACTTGAGATACAAAAATATTTTTTTTATTAAAACCAATAATATGAAATTTGTCATGTTAACTATCAGTTAAAAACACACATTAGATCTTATAAAAAAAATATTTTTGTTTATCCAATTCGAATTCGATTCTCTAAACCCATTAAAACAATATTACCGTATATACACAAGCATATAAGCGTTGGTGCAATGGCGGACGGTCAGCGCCATGTCCTCGTCGTGGCCGCCATAGTTGTACTCTATGGCCTCCTGTTTCGTGCAACGCGACACCACGTCGTCGTCAAATTTGCACCACTGTAAAAATTAAGGTAAATACACATAATTTTGTTGAGAAAAACACAGCGTCGACAGCATATGCGACAGTTGTGGGTTCGATTCCCTCTCGGGTAATGAATCATTGACTACAACGGGCACCGCGCCCGTTATAGTCAATAATTCATTCGTAATTAAATAATTCATCCGCCAGTTCCGCCACTCAAGACGTTTCGAAAATTGAGCGGCGTGTGGAAAAGAGAGTAGTCTTAAAACTAAGTTCCCCTTGCTTACCCTGATATACTATAATATACAGGATACAGGATACAGCATGAAGCTGGAATAGGAATGATCAAGCTTATATTTACAATACAATTTTTATTTTTATTATTTTTTATTTAATTGAACTTATTAAGTATAAGTAGTGACTTAACAAGTCACTATAACATTTTTATGTACTATCTTTTTTTAACAACATATATAAACTAGCATTACATTACTTGAATAAATATACTGAATTCTTTTCATTCAAATACCTTTCCATCTCCCTTAGGATTTATAAATACAACATAATGGCCTCCGTGGTTGTCTCCAGAGTGTACCAGAACAGCATGAAGAGTATAGTCTGCGGGTGTCTCTGGCTTCTCTTGAAGATAGGCATCTAAGTTGATGTGCTCGTAGAATTCAAATCTATTGCGAAATACAATATAAAAAATAAATAGAAGTCGTGCCGCAGCAATGAAACGCGACAGTTGTGGGTTCGATTACCACTTAGGTAATATGACAAAGCGCGGCGTTAAGTTCAACCTACAAACAACAATATTCATCAATATCACATTAAAAAAATAAACAAACTAACCTGTCGTTAAACTTCACCGAGTTATCAGTGATTGGGTCGTATTGGAAACGCATCAAATGTAAATGCAGTACGGGCGGGAAAGATGCGAATATGACTCCCTTCTCGGCCTCTTGGAGGCCGTGCTCGCCCGCGTCGTACTTGTTCTCGCCGTCGAGGGTCTCCGTACTTATGTAATCTTTGAACGATTCGTCAACTGGAATTATTTAAAAAATGCTAGACAACATTTTCTCAAAAATACTAAAGAAATGTATTTAGTACTTTTTGTTTTAATGTTAAGAAAAATTTGAGGCCCACCCCTCATACACGATATCTCGAAAAAAATTGGCGGAAATTGTGAAATCCTTTGCTTACCATGCCAGCATGTAGCCAGGCATTCCCCATTTTCCGACAAATTCTGATTTCATTGCGTGTGGAGTGGCGGAACTCAACGCCGCGCTTTGCTTCGACTGCAGAGTGAAGAAACGGAAACATAGATTTAAAGAAATATTTCATTTCCTTGAGTAAGGATCAAACCCACAACCAGTTGCGTTTACAGTATCACATTTGTACTCTTGGTTTGGCCACAACTGTCTTTAGGTAAAAGTTTGATTATACATTTACTTACTGTTTTTCTTTCCTTTTATGTTCAGTTGAATATCATAGAAAGTTTCAACTCTTGTACTGGATACATTAACATTCTTACATTTGATATATGACGTCATTTTCCCTTCGAACAGACGCGGCACGGTGCCCTCTACGCATGTACCCTTCATTTTGCTTTCTAGTTTATCCAATAATACCTAAATATAATAAAAATGTCAATAAGAATATATTTTATACTTTCACGTTGCATGCTGCTTAGGCTGTGGGAAACTAGTGACAAAACATTCCTTGCATAGAGGAACTCAACAATGCAATTTAATTACTAAATTGAAAATGAGAAAACGATATGATTCATCCCCTTAAGTGGGAATTGATCCCACAATCATCGCACTAACATCCAAACACCATTCTGCTGTGCATTAATTCTTTAATACAATTATGATATTTTTTTAAAATATTATTAAACATTGAAGAAAACATGTAGTTTTCTTATAGCAATAAATAATGATGATTAAGAAATATTTCCAATAAACACAATAGAATGAACATTAAACATTGAACTTGTATCGCAGTGTTCAGTTAAGCACTCTGTTGATTCAATGCCTTGAATTTTCGTCGGAAATGGGCAATGGAGTGTCTTAACATTAGGTAACATAGGTTTGAAGCAAAAAAACAAGATAAACTTGTAAATATATACAGACTAGCGGACGCGCGCAGCTTCGCTTGCGTATTTAGGGGTGAATTCTAATAAACCACGAAACATGTGTTCAATAAAATATTTTTAAGAGTCTAAATTTCAAATTTTATAAAAATAGGTGGCGATTTAAAGATTTTTCCATACAAACTTTCAACTCCTTATTTGCACCCTTAGAGGGTGAATTCTAGAAAAGCATGAAACACATGTTCAATTAAATATTTATAGAGTCTATATTTAAAATTTTATAATAATCGGTGGCGTTTTAAAGATTTTTCCATACAAACTTTCAACCCCTTATTTGCGCCCTTAGGGGGAGAATTTTAGAAAACGATGAAACACGTGTTCAATTAAATACTTTTAAAAATCTAAATTACAAATTTTATAAAAATCGGTGCTGATTTAAATTTTTTTCCATACAAACTTTCAACCCCTATCTCACCCCTTTAGGGTTAAAATATTTCAAAATCCCTTCTTAGTGGATGTCCAGATTACGAAAGTAAACATCTGTCCAAATTTCAAGTTTCTACCATCAGCGGTTACGGCTGTGCGTGCGTCTTACCTCAGTCAGTGAGCACAAGTCCTTTTATATATATAGATTATCTTATCAGACATACAAATTGGCTTAATGCAACTTTTCACATTTTGTATGTATACATATTTGTAGTTTTTTATTTTCTTATTGCTGTTTAATTCTTGTATATTTATGACCTTGTTATTTTTATATGAAAATTACTTCATTTAGAAAAAAGTCAGAAACATGTATTTATCTATACACAAACAAAAATGGAAGTCTATCTGTATCTATTTAAAATTGAGTTGAAAGGACTAACAAGTTATTTATAAAATCTGGGCTAATCTCCGGAACCACTGAACCAATTTTTATTGGACTTTCACTGGAAGATAGATAATCGCAAGATCAGTATTTACGCGAGAAAAAACACGTTTACTGTGCACAAGCACCAACTATTATGATAGATATGAAACAACTCAATATTTTATAATCATATAGTTCAAGCGTTCTATATAAAACAGTATTTATTTTTTTATACACACACAAAAAATAAATTGAATATACCCTTAAAAATTCTTGAACATCATGTTGCATGAATGAGTCTAGTGTCTCCCATCCAAAACTTTTGGTTAACTTCTTTGTACCCACAGGTTTATCAGAAAATTGCAATTCATAGAACACTCGTTGGAGGGCTAAGGCCACAGATCTGAAAACAAATAAAAAAACTGATAATCATATAACTTTAATAAGGCCATTGTGGTGCAGAGGCAAAATCGTGCGACTATAAAAGCGACGGTCATTGGTCCGATTTCCACTTGGTGGAATGAAGTATTTGTTAGTGGAATATGGGGGTAAGGCTTGAAACTTTTTTTTTTCCTCTGAGTTCATCTGCGATCAGTCCTAAACTATAAGCAGATCTGTTCATTTCAGTAAAGGCTTGAAACTAAGAAAAAAAACATGTGTATATAATTATTTTATTAGAACTCACCTAGTGCTATCATCTGACTCTGTCGGCATTTTATACACAGCCTTCCTTAATTGATTTGTAAAATATAAGGTTTGTAACAAAGAGTTCATGTAACAAGTTGCTCCTTGGTTTTTCAAACCTGTCAATATTTTTTAAAAATTAAAAATTAAATCAGCTTCACACTGTATCCACTATATCTTTTAGAAGGGTAAACAGAGGGACACTTTGTCCCCCACTTTCTACCGAATTCAATATTTTTTAATATTCAATAAATCGAGTATAAAAATATAATTTTATTGAAAATATATTCTTATATTTTTATCTTAACATTACATTTGAAATTAGATCAGATTGAAAATTTGAATGAACTTTAATCAAGATTAACTTTTCATGCTCTAAAGAAAAGAGAAGCTTTCAATTATAAGGGAATAAAATTAAATATTTTCTTACCAACATAACCAGTGTGTTTCTTTGAATCCCACGAGACACCATGGGGAGCCTCGGCAGTGACATGCACTTCAAGAGTAATTGAATCCTCCTTAATGTATCCCTTTTCTGGATCTAACACATCATTCCAGGACATAAAGTGAGAGAAACCCCAATCATTCTCCTTGCTGTAAATAATTATGTAATTGGCTAATTATGTTTTAAATTTAGAGTGTTTTACACTCTAAATTTAAAATATACATACATAGTATAAGGATTATAAAAATATAAAACACTGGAAATATTTAATAAAAAACGACGAAACTTTATAGTGATAATATAGTTAATTAAATTTGTATACAAACCTATAGAATAAATGTTGAATCTTTCTATAAAAAGGTTCAGTTTCTGGTTTGTGAGAGATAAGTCTGAGTTCAGCCATGGCATAGCACGACCATGACGAGGATTCGCTTTCACCATTACATTGGAGGAAAAATCCTAGCGATTTCTGTTGTTGACGATCAGGGGAAGGCGCTTGTCTGGGCATCACCATTATTTTCCAAGGCAGGTTACGGACGTAACATGGAGGTGACAGCACAGAATCTTTGAGATTTCTGAAGTTAGGCACTGAGAAGCGAAACGTTGCTTCCGACCTTGCTTCATCATCTTCCATCTCTGCGTCTAAGCATGCCAGCTGTTTAAAAACAAATTTTAAAATTACAATATTAAAATAATACACACGTAAATATATATGTATATAGATATATATTTTAGCTTCACCCCTTATCCCACATATAGAAGATTGAGGGAATGTTGTTCTAAGTCACTCCATTCCCATTAATACACTTCCATTTGAAATCTTGCCCCTGACATCTTGAGGGTATGTTGAGTGTCGTTCGAGTGACAAAACGCCGCGCCTTGTCTCATTACAAAAGTGAGGAAATATAAATATTGAATATTTCACTTCTTTGTGTGAATTGAATCCATAACCTGTTGGATTTACAGTCACAGGCTATAAAGGTATATACATTTAAATAAACTAATTTTAAATTTTAATAAGCTTACAGCCATGTCTGTCGATGAGGTTTCCTGGTTTTTCATCACATCTGTCATAACTACTCCACCATTAGGTCCCTTCATTAAAACTTCAGTCCAAATTTTATCGGTTGCAGTAGCTACAGTTTCAACTGAAACAATTTTTGCCTCCATATTATTTCATATTAAAATTTGTCATAACTGTTTCAATATTTAATTTTTGACATTAATGACAATAAAGTGCACAAATATTACTAATTTTAAAGTTGCTTGTAGTCGTTTTTTTAATAATTTTTGAAAGCAATCAATATTTTACATGACAGCTGAATTGAAATTGACAAATGTTTTTAAATTTACCTTTTTATTGCACAAAATAGTTGCTTGAATATGAAGTCATGAAAATAATAATGAAATTAAAATATTTTATTTGTGTACTTTACCTTTGTTCAACAAAATTTAAAAAATTACGAAAATTTTTTTAAAATAAATTATTACAAATCCTAAAACCTACATACATAATGATTTATATATACTATAAGATATATGTTTATTTATTTAATTGTTTTAAACAATTATCCAGAATAATAATTTATACATTGTATTAACTTGATTGATCTGAGCGAGATACAAACTTTCTTTTATACTGTATTGTTTATGATTTAATTAGCTCCAAGTATGAAATGCTAAGATGGTCTTACTTGATTAAAATAGAATTTACAATTGGGAACAATACTTATGTTTTCAATTGAATAAAGGACAATGAATTAAATCTTTTTTCCTTTCTCAAATAACTTTCTTTAAAACAAGCTATGTAATTATAGCATATTGATTTTTAAATTATTGTCAACATATTTTTTAATAATAATTACATATTTATTTCTAATTTAATTAATATGTGGTTAGCTATACTACTGAATATAACATTAGGGATGTGAAACTTCACCTCATTTGTATTACTGTTGTAAGCACATATAAATAGTATGTAGCCATAATATTATTCAAAGGTTTCCTTTTGCAAGGTTTTAAATTAAAAATCTTAATGTTATACACATTAAGATTTTGTCAGGTTAAATATCAATACATTAATAATTTGTAAGGTATCCCTGTTTTCTTATAAAGTATTTATTACACAATAAAAATGATCTACTGGACTGTAATGTAATATGTAGAAATCAATCTTTTGTTATATATTAAAATGAATTTAAATATTATAAAGAATTTAATATTCAAAGGTTCAGAAATGAATCTAATTCTTTATCAATATAAAGATACATTTTCTTTTAAACAACACAACATTTTGGTTGGTACCTTTTGTGTTTTGCCGTAGACATTTATTTTTTATCTTTCATTATCTACTCAAGTTGGTATCAAATAATAAAAAGAAATATATTTTTAAGGTAAAATTTTATTTAAAATAAATATATATTTATTGTATAAAAGTAAATAATACTCTTTGGATTAAGAAATATGTTCTTTAAGAGCTATTTAAATTAATAACTTGGACAAATCTGCTAGTAACAAATAAAAAAAGTAAATAAGAATTCAATTTTAATATTTTTTCATAACTTTTAAAAGAAATACAAGAAATAAAAAAATTACATGATGTAAACACTTTACAAACATGTTCAACACAATGCATGTTCTGAAAGCATATTTAATGAAGCATACTATCACTATGTAACAAGTATGGTGATGTATATTAACATTTCAAACATAGATTAACAAAGATTTTTTATTTCACTTCTTCAAGTATAAATAGTAGTCACTTTTGAATATATAACAACATACTAAAACAAAGCAATCTAATTTTAGAACTTTACAACTTGCACTTTTATGGCAAACATGTAATAATAAACTTGAATAAACTCAATACTACATTAACAGATTAAGTTATAATTACAATAGCATTAAACAAAAAATAGATAACAAAGACAATAAAAGTTTTAGGTTAAGTTAGGTAAAAAGCAATAAAGTGTATGTTTAGGAAATGTACATCTGATGTCTGTCACTATATCATAATAAGTCAATTAAGAGTAATGACATGTCAGATTTCAACTATAGTTGTAATCTGCAAAGGAGGAAAAGTATGGATGACGAAAAGAGATATTAGAACAAACCTTCTTGGGTTTCCATTTCCTCTACTTGGTTCACATTTGGGTCTTGCTGCTGCCTGTCAGGGGCAGGCGTATGATTCATGTTAGCCGGGCGCGCCACCGGGGACTGTCGCCCACAACTTTTTGATATTTCCTGAACAAATTGCTAGTTTTAGCAAACGATTACTTGCACAACTTTTGACATCCGACTGTCGCACTTCACCTACCTTTAACGCCAGGGGATTACTCCCTTTAGGCTTACTAAATATTCGTTGAACAAATTTCAACGGACCTTTCTCATCGACATGAGAACCCAGCGCACCCGGGCTTTTACTTTTCTTTGAGGATAAGTTGTTAATTTTCAAAGAGTGTTTACTAGCGGCGCGGCCGATGTCTGCAAATTTCAACACAAGGGTTCGACAGTAGTGTACGTTAATAGCACATTCCTAATCTTATAATCATGGCCAAATTTCGTTAACAATGTAATATTTTAGCGAAATACAAAAGCTCACTATCGTATCCGACTTATACAATATTTTCGGAAAAATAAACAAAATGGTGGATGTCTAATTTAATTTCAGGCTTCGAATGTATGGCCCGGTTTGATCGACGAATGCACCATTTTATCATTCTCTCACATTCACTGTAGTGATGTGCTACACTAATACACGGTTAACGCTTATACCGATTTTGTCTATACAAAAAGTAATCCGTAATTAATTTTGTTATAGGACACATTGCAATTAAAAGTATTTTAATTTATATCTATTGATACAATTTTATAATGTTATGCTACTATACACAGTAGTCTAATCTATACTTGTAATAAAATAGATGATGGAATGGAAGATGGTCGGTGTCTGTACTTGGAGGATATTTAAAAAAATAATGTGTTGTCTGTGCGTTTGTTTTCGCTAATCTCAGAATCGGCTTTACCGATTTAGATATGTTCTTTATATGTTCTTTCGAAAATAGCATTAGCAAAATAATGCAATAGTCTCGCTGCGTGTGTCACGTTCTTTAAAATTTATGCTGTGGTATAGCTACTGACATTGTGACTCGTGAGTCATGTCACTCATGACAGCTACACTATCCTTGCATGCTTGCATAGTTGCATGACACTGACAGTGACCCTAAACAATAATTACAAACTTTGGGAAATGTATTGATACTTTAATAAATATGTGTTAGTTAATATTTATATTGCAATGTTTCCTACCAATCATAAAACTATATTTGTATTAGACCATACACCGTATTTTGGGATTTCTTCTGATAATCCCATTGATTTTGATCTCTCTAAAAGCCGGGGTCCTGGATATGTCCCTTTGCCACCGGTTTGTAAATCACTCTGGACCTGCAGTGTCGAAGCAGCAGTTGAATATTGTCGTATAGTGTGGGATTTATTTCCAGAGGGGAAACTGGTATGTGCAACCTTTTGTTTATGCTACCATAAAATAATAATTATTTTATTAATATAGTAGTAGCCATATAAAAATATCTGCATATAGTCCTGCGACTGTTTGCAGATTTATTGATAAAAAAAAATATATATTACTCTAGTAATTGTTATGAGTATTTAAAATTTTCTTCTTACCTTCCACCTTAACAAATTGATATTTTAAAATATTTTTTTAAAATGTTATAGGTCAGATTTGTTGTCAGCGATACAGCGGCTCATGTTCTTAATACCTGGGCAGTAGCACAACAAAATTTAACTTTTGTAAGTTGTTTAGGTTTAGTACTACTATCTAAATACAAAGTTTTATTTCAAAGTTTGATTAATTATCATTGTTTAACACATGATTATTTTATTCTAGATACTCAATGGATTATGTTTAGTGGGCCCAGTGAGGAGGGGTGCTGGCGGTGATGTAGTGGGCTTATGTGCGTCTATTGAAGCCCTAGCTGAACCTTCACCAACACAGACTTCTCGTCCCACAACTGAGAGACTTTTTCAAAATCGGTATGAAATATAAATTTATTACAATTAAGTTACTATGTTTTTTTTTTAATTTTAAAGTTTTACTATAGTTATAATAAAACAGTAAGAAAAAAGTGTCTTTACATTGATATTTTTGTGATACAGAGTGACTTAAAAATATTAATATAATATGATCATATTTGAGATGTGACCCTATTGCCTTTTATAATTCTAGGTCTAAATTTCAATAACAGTAATTGAAAGTAGTAGTAAGTCCATCCAAATAAAGATGTGAATGGCCTCTAGTATATTAAAAAAAATTTTACATACGTACATACATTATTATAATTTTGTATTTTAGAAAATATAAATAAGATTAATTTCACAGTGGGCGTATCATATGCATAACTAGTGCAAGGGATGATGATTCTATTAGAAGCTTAGCAGAAATTGCAATGAACACAATAGTGCAACAAAACAAAAAGGCATCAACACCACCACCCCCAACATCAACTGATGCATCATCAGCTCCTCAGTAAGTGATAATTAGATATGAGATTTTATGTATTTACATATTTAAGATAAAAAAAAGTGAGACCAGCAGACTACTAACTGCGATAATAGTTTTAAATATATTTTATTTAAATTTATGTGCACTATGGGAATACATGAATAAATATACAAGATCATTGAAGTTATAATGTCTTTTTTAAAATGTTCATTTTCAGATCATTAGTAATAAATTACTGTCATTTAGTAATAATTAATGTAACTCCTGAGAAAGCAGACACAAGAGTAAGCAACCAACCATTGATTGAGGTAAACCCAAATTTTTGATACAAAATTCTCTTTTCCAATAAAATTAACGTATTAACTATTAAACAAGAAAAAAGACAATTTTAAACACATTAAGTAAGCAGTTGTAGGTTTACATATAAACCTAACCTTTAGTTAATAAGTATCTTAGGAGTACTCTCGGTAGCATATCACAGACATATATAATATCACAGTGTAGGCAGACCCTGGTAATAGCCGGGATTAATGCCAGGAAGAAGATATAATATCACAGAGTAATGTAATATCACAGAGTAATATTTTTTAAATATAGTGTAAAATATTTCAGATGGGTGGAGGCTTGATGGGAGTAGAGGTTATAGTGTGTCGTGCGAGTGCCTTAGCTAATTTACTAGGGAGATTAGTTCTTCCACACTATAGGCTAGCTATTACCACAGTCACTGGTATTCCTATGAAGGTAAAATATATTTTTTGTTTATATTACAGTTTACTTTTAACAGAAGTTATAAAATCATAATTTATGAATTTCAGACAGTCTTGCGTAAATAGGAAAACAATATACTATATATAGATCACGGCATCATGTTAAATATGACTTTTACCATAAGGGCACAAGGGGCCCATGCCAAGGTCCCCTGACCTCATAATGGCCTTAAATAGATTATAAAAGACTACAATGTAATTTTTTTATTTGTGTTACTTCTTAAATTCTTTGTCACAAAGTATGCTGCGAAATCGATTGCTTGTAAGCTCAATCCCCACTTGAGGAAAGGAAATATTTATTTAAATGTATATTTTGATTTCTTCGCTCTGGTGTCGAGGCAAAGCGCGGCGTTGAGTTCCGCCACTCAACATGCAATGCCTCTAGAATTGGCGGAAAGTGGGGAACGGAGTGTCTTAGCACGAGATTCCCTCTCCTACCCTGCTGTGTGCGGGATACAGCGTGAACCTGTTTTATTTTTTTATTTTTAATGTTATATAAATACATTGAAAACTTTATTACTTAGAGTAAATGATATTGTACAGGAAGAACAAAACGCAAGTTCCAGTGCTAATTATGATGTAGAGATCATACATTCAGCGGAAGCGCATGCGGGATTGAGGGCCTCACAGACGGCGCAAGAAGCTACTGAATCAGTAAGTTTCTTTTACAGTACGGTCAACGAGATGTGGCCGATCTGAAGTTGGCTGTAAATGCAGATTTGATTTTACGATTTTTTTTATATCTGATTATTTTTTGGGTACCATACCATTTAAGGAAAAAACGAACCCTTATAAGATCACTTTCTTATCCGTCTGTCTGTCAAAAACCTTTAACTCAGAAACGCTTGCAGATATCGAGTTGACATGCAAACCATACACTTAGATCTAGGGTCTCTTGATTTCATGTAAAAATTATGTTTTTCTACATTTACTAAAAGATAAAAGCTAAGCTAAGCTTGTATTTCAGAAAAAGCTCGAGACTTCAAATTTTTGTATGAAACTCTTGGTAGGCGAGCGCGACTTTTGGCCAATCGCTTTTGTACAGTTTTTTTGACCGAGTGGGCAATATAATTTTTACTTTCATATATGTACACATCTATTTCATAGCTGTTTTTTTTTTTCATAAAATGAAATTAACAATTTACAAACGTCAAAATATGTTCATATACATTCTAGATGGTAATATAATAAGTATCAAATGCATGGGTAATGTTAATCATCGCGTATCCGCAGTACCAAATTGAGTACTATAATATAAATGCCAACTTGACTTTGATATTGTTTCCAAGTGACCACTGCAGGCCAAGTCCTGCCTGAAAAATATCTAGATACTCCAATGTCTTTTTATAATGAGCTAACTTAGTGCACTAAAACTTAAGTCTAGACTTTTGATATTCCCAAATGAACAATGTGCGGCCACGTCGCAGGTAGTGCTCCGCTGGTGGACGCCGCGCGGCGCGGAGGGTGGTGCGGGCGGCTGCAACGGCCCGCTGTGGCGCGTCACTCCAGCCGACGTCGCGTCACGCCCCTCCGCCTGTCTAGTCAACTTCCTGCTCAATGGACGATCCGTCACTTTGGAGGTGCCTAGGTACGTAATGTCATGTTTATTTGATTGCTATTCAATTAAAAAAATATTTTTAAATGAAGTCTGGTATATATTTCCACAGCAGGAAGGGCGGTGGGCGGTCGGCGTCGCACGTGTTGGCGGCGCAGGGCGGCGAGCTGTGGGTGGGAGCGCTGGGTGGCCGCACGCCGCACGACGACCCGCCCGCACTGTCCGAGGGCGCGGGCGGCCGCGTCACCGACTACAGGTACACACACATATAAACCAGAAACCGGTTTCTATATACCTATTAAAAATAAAGGCGAGAGGAACAACATTACTTATAAAACTATAACGGTTGTTGTACTTATATAAAATAACCAAGCAGTTTAACATATCTCATAAATCGCCAATCTCAAATTAAGGTTTTTAAAGACTAATCATTATGCTAGTTTTTAATGATATCTTCATATCTTCTCTTTCTCATAATTAAATAATCTTCATTGTTTATCTTTTCTATTATAATAGAATAAAGGAGTTTGGTGCTCTGATGCAGCAGAACAAGCTATTGCCGCTACGCAGTACAGGCGCCAATACGCGAGCTCGAGCTCGTTTGCAACGACACACCACCTACTGGCCTCTTACTATATCGTCCACACTTATATTTAATTTGGGTTCTGTAAGTACGTTTATGTATAGAATAGTTTTTTTTTTTAGAAAAATTATAATATTTATACGTTATAACGAATGGCTTAGTCGGATCGCTTTGACGGTTGCCGGTCGTGGCGCAGTTTAATCATCTGACTGTAAACACAATCGTTGTGGGCCCAATTCCTATTCAGGAAAATAAAGCACTTTCCTTTGATTTGAAGATAGAAAGCGGCGTTAAGTCCCGCCACTCAATACCTCGTATTGGGTGAAAGTGGCGAACGGAGTGTCATGCAGAGGAATACAGCTTGAAGCTAAAAAACTGGAAAATTTAGAAGATTAAACAATGCAACACTTGTACACAGGTAATGGAGCCATTAACGCGGCTAGTGGTGCAGGAGTCGCTCACAGAGGAAGAGGTGGAGTCGTGCCGAGGCGTGCTCCTCGCGCTCCTCGGAATGGAGTCGCGACACGAGTTCCCTTCCGCGCAGTTGCCATCAAATTTAAGGTATAATAATAATTATGTTATTAATAAGTTTTTTATATGGCAGGATAAAGGATAATAATTAAACAATTAAAATTTTGGTGTTTCCCTTGCATTCCGTCCTTTCTATTTTTTTTTCAAATAGACAAGTGTTCTGGACCTTAACATTTCTCACATTCAGCCATAGACCATTATTTTTAAACCCTTCTTCAGATTGACTAATGCCTGCAACTCTCATTCTTATGAGGTAATGAGCACTGCGTGATCTGTGTACACCAAGCAATTTACTTTCAGGTCACCTACTATCCCATAACACTTTGTTTGTATAAATATTGTCTATCTATTGTCTAAATATTGTCTATCTATTGTTATTAGAGCCCGACAACTAATTCACATAAGTAAATACATAAGTCCATAGTTCAAGCGGGCAAAGCCGCAAGTGGATCACTAATTTATAATACCATCACAACATTTCAGAGGTAAATCGTCCAACCGTCGCGAGGAGCAATGGCGACAAGTGTGGGGCGAGCTGGAAGCGCTCATACGCGCGCACTCCGCCTCGCCGGCGCACCGCGCGCTGCTGCGCACCGTGCTCGAGTGTCGCTCGCACAATAATCATGGCGCTGAAGGTATGCTGTGGGGGTAGTACCCCCCGTAGGTCGTAACGGGCTAGTAAATTACTTATTATTTTTTAACTTCACGCCGTATCCCGCACACAGTGGGATCCACCACGTAACTGTTATTATTACTTATAGAATCTTTGTCATGAATTTAATATCAAACATCTAGGTCTACTAGTCCTTTTTCAAAACGAAAACTCACTTCTAAGCCTATCCTTCAACGCCTTCACATGTTACGACCATCTGTAAGCTCAGATGGTATTTTGCCGCATATTATATAAAAAGCACAGCCACACTGTAGAATCAAGTTTGTCCACTTTTATTACATTTCGTTGATCTGCAATCATGAGATATACCCCTCGATGAGAGATATTTTCTCCACATTTCAGTAATCCGCGCGACCACCGACTCTCCGCTCTCGCCTGTGGCCGCGGGCGCCAGCACCAGCGACGTGTGGGCGCCGCGCAACGTGCTGGACGCGCTTCTGGGCGCGCCCCGCCCGCCGCGCCGCCCCGATTTCGCGGGCCGCATGGCCGCCGGAGCGCGCGTCGCCACGCTGTACTCGCACCTGCAGCAGGACGGGGAGACGACGCATTGATTGGTTGTTGTTTTGTTGATTTGGGGAAACTGTGGAGTTTTAAATAAATTTATTGATAAGTCCGTTTTTTTTAAAAAATAATTTATATTATATGTGTGTAGATAATCTAAAACAAATATAGAATATTATTAATTATATATGATATTTTTATACGCCACGCCACTAAGCAGCCTATATTTACATCAAACAAAACAATGGATTAGATTAGTTATTCAACACAAAAATATTTTTTTCTTTTAAACTGGTGATTTCAAAGACTGTATTTAATCACACAAATTCTTCAGGTTTATATTTCTATTGCGCAGTCGCACAAGTGTATGACTTTAAACGCGACGGTTATGGGTTCGATGCCCACTCGGAGGAATGGAAATTTTCATATCTTCGCTGGTAAGAATGGAGTGTTAACGCTAGGGTCCCTCATCTACCTATCTATATGCGGATAAAGCGTGAAACTGAAAGGAAGAATTGTGTAATAATTATTTTCCTTAAAAATACTAAACACAATTAAAATAACTATGACATAATTTTGTTACTTGCTTTACTTAATGCGGCGTTTAACAAAGAAGACTAATTTATTACTCGAGTGTCATATGAAAACGTTCTTAACGAACTACTCAAAAGTATACACTCAATAAAATAAGATAAATTGTTTATATTAAAACTAAAATAATATTTAGATAAAGTTGAAACGCGAGCGGCAGCAACGCGTCATATCTTCGGCATTCTTTTATATATTTTGATAAAATAATATACAGTGGAACTGTCAGGGAAGTTAAAACTGTGGTTCAATTTAAAGTGGTGCTGTAAAAAGCACTCTGTATACACCATAGTTTATTTAATAATTTATAAAGAAACATGCACTTCACTGATAGTGATATGTGGGACGTTCCAGAGTAGATAAGGACCTGGTGCCCCAAGAGTTCAAAATAATAAAATTCTTGTTATATTACATTCTTGAAGGACATTGGCAGATATAGATATTGGCGACTAATCGGAGTCTCCGCTCGTGGATTTTGTCCTCAATATAACAGAATAAAAAATAATATTTTGATATCATATAATAATTTAAAACTATCAGCAATTTTATGAGGCTGTCGAGGCCCAGCAGCACGCCAAGCTTGCGTAATATAGTGTCGGGTTCTGTGTGATTAATATTAAAAAATTATGTCTAATTAGCCGGCTATTTGAGCAGTATGGTTCAACTAGTTACTGATATTGACCGACCATATTTACTCGTATATATATAGCAGTATAAGTATAAATAAGGACAACAGGGTTGTATAATTGAAAATGCCACATTATAAAATTAATATCTTATATTTGTTCAATAAAAACTACATTGTGGGCCCGTGTGCCCGGCGCCCGGGTAACACGACCTTTGTATTATCTTGTTGCATATAAACTCTGCGGGCAGACTGTGTCATAAGGCAATGGAGTGTGTCGTCAAGGCATCTGGTCCGTCCCGTCCCGTCCCGCCCGGCCCCGTCCCGTCCCGCCCTCGCCCACTCGTTACGACTACTGGAATGTCACGCGGGATGCGAACGAAACCTAACACTGGGCCCCGACCGGAGCTCGAGCCCCGTCGGAACGCGTCCGTATATCCCTATAAAACTTACAAAAATCGACCGGTACTCAAAACTTAACGCTAAGTTAAAAATTAAACGGAATTGAAAAATAAATTAACTAGGTACAATATTTAAGTCTATGAGCTGTGGACGCGCGGTCAGTGCGTGGCCTCGCGCAGCTTCTTTGCGGCGGGTGGCGCGTCACTCGCGTCCAGAGAGTCGCCCAGGGAGTTCTCCTCGGCCGAACTCGCCTCCTCTATTTGTCTGCAACAAGAACAACACTTAGTACCACATATATTTAACACAATTACAGTTAGGCAGAAAAGTTGTGGCCGCTTTAAAGTTAGCTGGAGGATTTTTATTACTTTCTTCTCAAGGGACCATTGCGCAAAATTCAAAACATCTAATTCCAGGGCGGCCACATAACATCGTCCATGCTGTAGCAAAGGCGGTCTTAACGCTCGAGATTGTGATCTACCAGCCAAAGTTGGGCCGCGACATTATATATTTATATATGCATGACTTGCTACTAATTAAACCCTGTGCAGCAATGATAATGCACCGATGTTTTTTTTCTCTGGCATGCATGTTGACTTAAAATAAATTCATTCTCCTGAGTGGGGGGATCTACAACTACAGTTCCTCAATGTTACCTTTGATATATTATCACTATTTGCTATACAGATATTGTACAGGAATAAATTTAAACCTTATTATTGCAAATTGATTTTGAACACAAATAAAAGCAACATGTGGCATGACTCACCATATTAAAATATTGTTTATTAGATACAGGAATAAAAAGATACTACATATACATACTATATTGTTATTAATAGTTAAGTTAGGTTATTATAAAGATATCATGAGCTAATCGGAATTTTAATAAAGCATGTTGATACGTATATTCTATATTTATTTATAATTTATATCATCTAAGTCAGGAGTACTTATACTGTAAAGCAAGTATTAAACATTTTTATATATATTTTATTTCGCTGACATACTTAAGGTTAAAAAAGGAAACAGGCAACAACTCAGCTTCTTAAAAAATATAAAATAGAAAGCAGATTCGAGTCCAAATTTTTATATATTTTTCTAATCCCAAAGTGAAATATTTAGAAAATGTTTTTGTTTTTACCTTTTGGCGCGCGGCGTGCTGAGCGCAGAGTCGGAGTTGTCGGAGGGCGAGGCGGGGGTGGCGGGCGTGGCAGGGGTGGCGGGCGACGCGCCCTTCGCGTCTAGTGAGTCCTCCGTGCACGACGTTGTGTCGTCGTTAGCGGATTCTACTCCTAGCTTGCCTGGAATATGCGTTTTCTGTTAATATTTGTATAGGATGTTGCAGCCCAAGTCTGGCCTTGTCGGGGCACAAGCGCGACGGTTGATTCGATTCCCATTCGTGGAGATGAAATATTTTAATGAGGCAAACGCCTTAAGAATTCAGCTGAAAATGAAGAACGAAATGTCTAAGACTATGTTCTCAAGTTCTCTCTGCTTACTATTGTGTACAGCATAAAACAAAAAAAATAATATAACTTGTCCCAAACTAACGCAAAATTAAATTTAAACAGTAAACATAATGATTAATCTTCAGATTTTTTTTTATTGAATTGAACATTATTAAATCAAATGAGTAAAAGTTTCAATTGAAAAAGAATTGCGACCGCCAAACAATTTGATAATTTTTGAATTGTCAATCTCAACTTAATCAATTTAAGTATTATAGAATATTATATTATTATTGTATATCATATATATAATTCTCAGTATATTTATATGTCAGTATTTTCATTCCCATTAGTACCGTACATACAGTTATTTCAAGTACAGTATTAAAATTTATAAAACTTTCACAGGTAGTCTGTAGGTATGACTAACATATTTCGTCGTTGGGTAACAGGAAAAATGTATTTTTTTTTATGTCAACTGGTCACCAATTGATGTTTTACATATTACTTTCTAAAATGCATAACCAAAATTATGACATTTTATAAGAATTAATAGTATCTAAATGAACTAAATAATATTGCATTTTTTTCTTGTTACTAATTGATTTATAACTTAATTTTTGACAAACAGAAAAATAGACTTCTAACAACAAACTAAGAATTGAAAAACAATTTTACAAAGATTTTATGATTTTGAAGTCAATTTTGTTCAGTGTATACAAGAATTTGGCGGAAATGGAGAACCACGATACTTAACACTAGGTTCCCTTCCCTGCTTAATATGCAATATGCCAGATACAGCATACATGTGCACAAATGTTTATAGACTGGCAGAATTCAGCGCCGAAATTATCATAATAAAAAGAAACATCAAAACTCACCATTGCCATTAGTAGGTGGTTCCAGGTTACTCTCATCGCTGGGCGGCAGTGGGGAGCCGCCGTTCGCCGGTGTTATGTTACGCTGCTTGCCTAGAAGCTCCGGCTGTAGATCTGACACTATGTGGTGTGTCCATAAGGCAAGCTCCACCATGTGTGGTGACCATTTTTTTCCGACACCATTTTGTTCCTGCAAATAATTTAACTATTTTATATTTTTTTTATATTTAAGTAAATATCTATTTATACATTTATTTTAGTTCCAAGCTTCTAGCATTCTTACAAATTCAACATTTTTTAGGTATATTAAATCTAAATATATATTATAAGTCCAAATTTGTGTATGTAAATAATGAATATCAATATTGGACTCAAAATGTGAGATAAGATTTGAATAGTGTTATTATCAGAAAGTGCCAAAATGTTTGTTTAATAATAATTCTATTCTATATAGTTTAAAAGAACAAAACCCTAGTGGCACAGCTCCTGCATAGTCAGGAGCTGTGCCACTAGGGCATCATACTCCCACTTAGGGGAATGAAATATTTTCATTACCCTTCACTGTTAAGACAAAACACAGCTTTGGGTTCTGCCACTCCATACATAATGTCTTGAAATATGGCCAACAAATGTGGAATGGAGTATCTTATTGCTATATATGGGACATGAAGCTAAAAACTAACCTTATTTAACCTATCACAGACTGTTTTAATATGTTTTACAAAATTGAGGTATTCCTTGGCAGTGTAGTCGCTTCCTTCCATTTCTGGTATAGCTTGTATACATTCATCAGCCATGAAGGGTGCATTTTCTGGGCTGGCTGCTGCTAGAAGGGCAGAGGCTGTGGCAGTTCCTACTCCTTTTAGGTTACTGAGTGCTGTCATAGCTGATTCAATGTTAGGCAGTTTTTTAAATGCTTTCTTTGTCTCCTGCATTACCGCTCTAGGTGTGTTCACTTTTATGAGGTATGATAGCTGTGGATAAAATCTTCCTCTCTGAAATAGAATAAAATAAAATTATTAATACATAAAAAAAATTAAGTTTAAAAAGTATCTATAATTAAAAAAAAATAGAATATTTTATTGACAAAAATGTATATGGTGTGTTCAATTATTGAAATAATATATATGAATTACACTTACAGCTTGTTTCCATTTCATGAGTTGTACCAGCTCTTCATGCAACATGTGTGCATCTTTGCCCCTTGATTTGATTTTCTTTGGCAGTTCATTTTGATACCTATACAAGATGAAAAGAGGTTATGAACATAAGTTATATAAAATAAAATAAAATGTATTATAAATTCTTATTAATATTTGAGATATTTCGATATTTTAAATGAATTCAGCATGTGCTTTTAGTTAATTAAAAAAAATCCCATTTGACCTTCAGGATATACTTATTATATAATTGAGATATTGAGCATTTTTTTTGAATAATAAAATAAATATCAACCATTTTTTAAAGATTCGATTAAAAATCTATAGACGAAAACGACAGTTACTTGGAATGAAATGTTTCGTACTTGATGACTCATATCAATTATTTCAAAGAATTCTAAAAAAAAATCGCATATTTCAGTAAATAATATATATACCTAGTTATTAAGCTTCATTAGCGAAATATATAAAAGCCTATCAATGGTCTAAAAATGGGAAATACTAATATTACAATACGGTGTAAATGGCAAGTCACCATTTTGAACGGATGTGAGTTGTATTCAACAAAGCAATGTATTATACATCTAAAAGTACCTAGAAATACAAAAAGGTTGTCCGTACACGGCCAAGGGTATTATTTAATAAAGGGACATACGCAATTAGCGAGCGAACGCTTTAAAACAAGTACATAACAAATGCATTTTTACGAGCGTAAAGGACAGCCACCATTTTATAACGCCTAAGCGCGCTGATATTTTTCCCCACACTGGCTTCAGGAAAAACGATAGTGTCAATTTGACATCGATCCCACGTGACGCAGTGATTTTAATGAGCCGTCCGCGGACTAGAGATGCAGTCCGCGAGGGAGGCACCTATCAAATCAGTTTGCACGGATACACACACAATACAAGTTCATTGACACGCCACGGCCGCGTTTTCTCCTCTGTAAGACGTTCGCACTTACCAATTGTCCAATTTTATGAGCTCCTCCGGTTTCTTTGTTTTCTGTTCGGCTTTTAATTTTATCGCTTGCGGGTATAACTTTAGAACACTGTCAAATTCTTTTGAATCTGCCTCCAGAAAGAAAGTGGACGTGTCTTTCGCGGTAGCCATTGTGGACGTTCTAAATGTACAACACTCCGCTCTGCGTACCTATTTAGTTAGCTGTAGCGCCGAACTCGACGCGGCGGCAGCACCTGGCCAACTGGGCGCCCTCTCCCCACTCGCCGCCATCTTGTACAACCAACCTCGTTGTGACGTTCGATATTATTACTACTTACATTTTTACTTGTATTGCAACCTTATTTTCAAATTATTTCTAATCCTATATATGTATTTTATATTAAATAATTTAGCCAAATTAGAACACTATAACGTTTTAATATTGGCATTAAACTTATTGTACGACAAAAATATACTTACTCATCACAACAAGGTTATATCGGACACAGCTTACGTGTGGCGTTGTACCGTAATTAGGTCTCCAACGGAGATATAGAAAACTGAAAAACTAGATTTCTCTATATCTCAAAGCACTCAAACACAAATAACAACAAATAGAAACCAATAAATAATCACAAAAACAAGCTAGATCCACAATAATGTTAGTCACGTCGTCCTCGCACTATCAATTTCCTTGAGCGTGACGCAACACACGACACCGTTCCGAAACGACTTTGGTAAACACGCATATTTTCCGTTGCAATGCAGTACTAACTGAGCTCGGAGTGGTCATGAAGTAGTAACTAGCGGTGTACATAAGGCATTTAGGTAGTACAGCGTACATATCACCGGGGTGGTACGTCACCACGCCAATCGGCTTTGTTGTTTTGGTAGGCCACGTGCTTGGCTCCCTCTTTTTAATTTACGTTTATTAGTTTAGATGTAGCTATATTATTGTTGAGAGTAGCGGTGGAGCGCTAATGAATTTACTATGTTACTGTATTTTTCGTTTTACCTACAAACTGAAAATGTGAACGGGTCTGATGAAACTCGTCGACTAAATAGAATAGATTTATAAATATAAAGTATTGTTTTTTGACCAATATATTTAAGAATTTGTCTTATCTATTTGTTATATTGTATTGTAATATTGATGTGACAAAATACATTTAAAAGAAGAAAGTGGTTTTCAGTTTTTCTCAATAACACCATAGTGGAGCATTACCCACCAATCCACATTTATAATTTACAAACTGGGATATTACATTCATTATTGTACACCACATAAATTGCAAAAAATGTATATTTGTCATCCAATAAATTTAAGAGACCATTAAATTCGAAGGAATTCCAAAAAGTAGTGACTAGACAATACGTGTAATGTCGCATCTCACTTGACATAAATATTGTATAATTAAGTTCGTATCGTACTTCTATCATACTTAAACATCCAACAAAAATTAAATCAGCTTCACGCCTGCAAACAGCATGGTAGGTATAGGGAACCTAGTGTTAAGACACTCTGTACCCGACTTTCCACCAAATTTTGGAGGCATTACGTGTTGAATGATGGAAATCATCGCGGTCCTTTGCCTGGACACCAGAGCGAACACATGGAAATATAAGTTTAAATAAATATTTAATTTCCTCGGCCACAACAGCCTCTTACTCTTATCTTTTATGCTTAAAAAAAAATTTAGAAAATGTTATTAAATCAACCCATGGAAACGTTAATCGCTAATTTCAAATATTTTTGTAGATCCTCTGGAAAAAAGGTGGTGGAGGCTGGTTGGATATCGCCTTAAATCGGTTACAATTTATTTTTTCATGTTTTTGGGTTGCAGATTTTATATAATACGGAATTATATAAGAATCACATTATATATTAGCAACCATTAATTTGAAAATTATTTTTCGATCTTTTTTTTTATCGCTAATTAATATTAGTTTAAACGGGTTTTTGTTCGGGTAAAATGAAATATTTAATATTCACATTTCTTTGTTCTAGTGTCGAAGCAAAGCGCGGCGTTGAGTTTCGCAACTCAACACACAATGCCTTCAGAATTCAGCGGAAAGTGGAGTGTCGTAACACTAGGCTCTCTCTGCCTGCCCTGTTACAAGCGGGATACAGCGTGAAGCTGAAAAAAAAACAATGTATTATCATTATAAAATATTCACAAATAAAAGTTATATAACATTTAAATAAATGACTTTTCTGTGGCTTCGTTATCAATTATCGTTATCACAATACAGTTGGTATATATACGAGCGTGTTCTAATTTTGTCACAATATTATATTAATGATAATGCAAGTTCGTATTTAAGTACTATTAAGCAATTTCTGGCAGTATATAATATAGCAGAAAATAATATACAGTCAGTCCTGGAGATAATGGAGATAATGAAATATTTTTGTTTGAGTTTCTTCGCTCTGGTGTCAATGTTCCGCCACTCAACACGGAATGCCTTTAGAATTCGGCGAAAAATGAGGAACGGTGTGTCTTAACACTTGGTTCCCTTTCAATACTATTGTATGCGTGATGTGCGTGACATACAGCGTGACGCTAAAAAGAAGAAAGAACATAATATGAGGTTTTTTAATCATTTAAAAAAAACATTTAGTATTTTTTTTTTATTTATTAATATCTAACAAGCAACCTTCCTGGCTGCTTGTTTCATTATTTACTTCTATTTAAGATTAATTAAAATTTAAAAATATTTCTTTTAGCTTCACTATGTATATCTAGACAGACTGAGAGGATCTATCTATCTAAAATTAGTCGCAAGGTCCCAGAATTTTTTTTAAGTGCGAAACCCTAAAATTTCATAAACCGTGATAGTTGAGTAGACAGAGTTGAAATTATTACAGTTGATGTATTTCTGTTGCCCAATTAACAACGAATACCAGAAAACAGATTAAAATAAATATTTAATGAAAGTGATTTTTGGCCGTTTTTATAAATAATAATACGGAATCCTTTGTGCATGAATCCGACTTGCACTTGTTCAGTTTTTTTTATATTATACCTGCGTTAAGCTTAATATTCTAACGAATTTTGAGCGGACTTACTATAGAAATATTCTCATTGTAAAACTTCGTTACAAAAAGCCAAAGATGAATACAGCCCTACTGTCTTTCTGCTGGTTTCTAAACCGCCATTACCATAGCAAGGGGGCAAGGGGTGCGCAAATGTGCATCAACGGTATACGGCAATACAAAAAGCCTAAAGTTTTTAGGGCTGTCGTATAAAAAGTAAAGGGACGAACGGACGTGCCGAGGGCTTTGCGTTCGGGGTTCATTTTTTATGGAACCCATCCTGAGCCTTTGATAACGAAGTGTGCTCGCGTTGGAGAAATATAAGCCTTAATAGGTTAAAATAGAGGTGGTTTCGGAGTAATGTGGTCGCGGCAGACTGCATGCTGTGAATCTGTTTATTCAAAAATTGCTTTAGCGTAGATAAATGTTGGCAATATGTTGGAATTACAAAATATGAAATGCATTAATGATCAAAATGTTTTTTATATTAATATATTTAATAATTATTAATTAATAATCATTTATCTATATATATAAAATCGAAAGATCACTCACTCATCACGAAATCTCAGAAACTACATGTGCTAGGAATCTCAAATTTTGCATAGGAGTTATTTATAGGATATAGGTGCTCGCTAAGACGGGAATTTGCAATATTCGACTTTTAAGGGGTTGTTTTTGGGGTTGAATGTTTGTATGAAACTTCGTTACTACAAATGCTAGGAGTCTTAAATTTTGCATAACGTCACTAGGAAATTAATAATAACATAGTTAACGCGGGTGAAACCGCGAGAGGGCCGCTAGTTAACTATACTCGTATAAGTAAATAATATATAATTAATGTCATATTTAATTGTTTTCTGCTCTAATAACAAATGCCTAGAAGTCATATAAGTATATTAGTAATAGTAATATCTATTTCCGTTAATTAAACACGGATTCATCGTGTTCACACGTATAAATAAAACTGTAATATTGTAACTTAAGCATAACATTTAACATATATTATAATGACTAATAACCACTTGTCCTCTATTATTTATATAAATTTATTAGATATTGCGGTGATGTGGTCTTGTCATGGAGGGCCTTAAACAGATATGTAATGTAAAAGATTTTTTTTATTTTCCAGGGTTTTCTGTAAAGATAATTTCACAGGCCACCCGGTCTCCCCGCATCGGCGTAGCAATCTACGCCTGATATGAGTCTAGCTTAAACAAGCATAATGTCAATAATAAAATACTTAAATAGTACAACTTATCAAAATATATATTTTAAGTATAAGAAATAAACGTCTGTGATGCCATCAGCTAGTTTGCATAACCACGTGTTCCGCCACTCACGCAATTCCTCCAGAATTCGGCGGATAGTGGGGAACGGAGTGTTTTAAAACTAGGATCTCTCTACCTACCCTGCTGTGTGCGGGATACAGCGTGAAGCTGATTCATTTATTTTATTTATTCAATATTGACAGTTAACTTACTAGTTAAGTTAAATTTATACGAAATTATATATTCCTTTAAGTATTATACGAATTACTTAATTCTCAGAATGGATGTAGCTTTATTAATATTCTCTTGACTCTTAGTAATAAAACTTTGCATTGGAATCGAAATCGTTTCTACTTTTTGCCTCAAGGTCAGTGAGTCGACTCGCTAAGTCACAGTACACTGTTACAAAACGAATGAAATACGATAAAATTGTGTTATTGTAATAAAGACTTTATTTAATACAATTTAGAGTTAGTATTTAATCGTCGCTAGCTATAAATAACAGACGGTCGTCAGCTTAGTATACTGAGAAATGTTTTTAGATTTTTTCAATACTACTAACGCCATCTAGTTTTTGTATGGAGTACTAAGCGAAAATTATCCCTAACGTGTATCGCAGCTGCGTTGGTATTGTAAAAAAACTTATTTTGTAAATTTTGTTTTTTTATTTTATACAATTTAGGAAATAAATGTATAGTTACTTTAATGTTATAATATTGTTGATTACATAATTAACTTTTTATGCAATTAATAAGTTTTTACACCTGTCCTGTAAATAGTTATGTAGAAAAGGAGATCCTAGTGTCGTAATCTCTTTTCCGTTTCGCGCCTGAACTCGAATTGTCGTGTTTATATATTTTAAATTATGTATTGCATTGAAAACAATTTAATGTTAGTAAATACTAGTGTCTATTTAGAATTAGATTATCATCTACAAAACACCAAGCAAGTAAAGGAAATCTAATATTGAGACATTCTGATTCTGATCTCTATTCTCCCCCAATTTTGAGTTTGAACTGACTTATCTTATGAAAATTAAAGTTTACACTTTGTTTTACTAGATAGACTGGGAGAAATCATTTCAATTGAATAAAGTGCTATAATTTGTAATGCATACCTAATTGATAGTTTTTTCATTATAATTTCTCTAAGATTTTTTTTTAATAACTCACGCTGTAAACAGCACTTGGCAGATTAAGCAGGTTACACACAGGTTCTAGGTTGCGTGCCGAAATTCAACGCCGCGTCTTCGTTATCAGATCAATGGAGATAAAATTATTGACTTATTTAACTTTCCCTTATTCTACTGAAATAATATTATTAATGAAATTTAATAAAAAAAAATATTTAATCGTTTTCAGTTCTGCTTTCATCAATCGAGGGCCATAATATGGTTATTCGTTTAGTTTAGCACATGTCTGTATGTGAGTGACGCGTCCCATCTGGCCGTGGCAGATGGAAGTGTATTACTTGTTACGTACGTTTATCGACATGGCGTTGTTTCCGTTAAAACTTTTAAAGGAAAATATGGAAATATGGTAGACCCTCCGTTCCCCACTTTCCGTTGAATTTTTCAAGGTATAGCGTGTTGAACGGCGGAACTCATCGCCAAGCTTTTGCCTTGGTAGATAATAATTCATTCTGCTCGCATGGGAATCGAACCCACAACCGTCGAGTTAGTCATACCCAAATAAAAGTTTTAGCAATACCGCTACTACGTATAGTACGAAATTACATTTTTTTTCATTATAAAATTGGCAAAGCAGACGACTAAGACCTAAAGTCGTGTTTAATTAGTTTTTTTAGACTATCTTTGCCCTCTGCTTATAAGCCTTCCTCAGAGCACAAACCATCCCCGCTTTAATTAATTTACCTAGAGCTAGACGAAAAGAAAAGAAATTTGAAATCAGTATTATTTAAAGTGAAATAGAAATGTTTGATATTTTCGCAGGTTAGGTACGTTTAGTACACTCACTGATTAGATACAAAAGAAAATCTTATTTTTCCTTAGAATATCTACTTTTATTTACATTTGAATACTGATTAAGTTTTTGGTATGTTATTAAAAAGCTCCTCTATTTATACAAGAGTTAGGGTTCTTTAAAAAAATAATAAATTTCACGCTGTATCCCGCATGTAGCTTTTGCCTTGATACTAGAGTGAAGAAATGAAAATATTAATAAATAATAATTTATTCCCCTCCGTTCTCTAATTTACCTTTACCTTACTTTTTACTTACCTAACTTTTGTAGACTGGTGACGGAAATAAATTGTATATAAACAGTTTCTCAAGTGGGAATCGAACTCCTGATCATCTTTCACACTGACATTGGAAGTAGGACCAGAGACTCACATAAATTAATGTACTATCGGAATACGGATAGGTGTATGCTTACGTTGTTTAGAAAACGTATAATAATTGAACGTAGTGGGACTCAAACCCGTGCTTCCTGGAAACCGACCAGGCGCTCTGACCACTAAGCCATACGAGTCCAGGTACTTCTTTTTAGCTTCTCTTTAGATAACAATAAACCTTTATTAGCATTAAAGAAATAAATGTTAAAATAGTTTTAATTACAATTTACATAAGATGTTAAATCATAATTATATATATACATAAATAATTCCAATAAGAATGCCATTGACCCCATGTTTATCGCATGACTAGCCTACGTTTTGAGGTGGCCGAGATCAATGAAAGTTTTGCGGGGGTTTCGTGAATGAAATGACGTCATTGTAGTACGCACATATACTATACTATACTATATATACATACATATAGTACATATAGATAGATAATTTCAATCTTTCTTTTAGCCTGAGTTGTGTATACAGCGGTGGTGTTCCTGCTCGTGCTCGAACTGAATAGTCGCAAGTCGGTAGCGATGTGAGTAGGACGCCGGTCTCTGATCGCTTCTTGTCTTTTCGCTCTTTCGCGCGAGTGCCTGCCAGTTTTAGACCAAATATAAATACTATGGGCCTTCTCTAACTCGTTGGCAATCGTATCGGCCATCCTTTTTCAGTATTTTCCGTATTTTGTATATATTATGATAAGTTGTCATTGATATATATATATATATATATATATATATATATATATAATCAGTCTAAATCCAATGTTTACATTGTGTAGTATCAAGCGATGATAATTTGTTATAATATAATAGATCGGTCGTACCGGCGCGATTGGGTGAAAGGTAGGTAGTTTTTTTAATTTTTTTTTAAGTGGCACCTTGTATCCCCGCTTACAGGGTAGGCAGAGGGAACATAGTGTTAAGACACTCCGTTCTCCGTTTTCCGCAAAATTATGGAAGCATTGTGTATTGAGTGGCGGAACTCAACGCGGCGATTTTTCTTGAAAAGTGTTTGAGCGTAGAAATAAAAATATTAAATATTTCATTTCCTCGAGTGGGATTCGAATCCACAACCTATCGCTCAATAGTTTACAGTTACACTTTGTGCCTCTGCGCCGACTGGCGTCTGAGGTATGTAGTTGTCTCTGTTTTAATTAAAGTTATGTTTATAATTGAAATTAATATTCCTACATGTATATATTTTTGGTTTTATTAAATCGATTATTTGCCATAATATTACCTGTAGTTCAAAATCGTTAATCGTTATTACGTTTAACGATTTTAATATTATTACGAAATTTCCATATAAGTTTTTTTCTTGTATTGAAGAAAATTTGATTATTACTAATATTTAATGATAAAGTTCAACAAAACATATTTTTAAAACTTTATAAGTATGTACATATTAAAAGCATAAGATGCGATAACAATACAATAACAAAAAATAAATGTTAAGCATAATCATCTGTTAAATACAATATTCTCTTATTGAAATATACACCTGGGTAAATGACGTCAAGTTCCATAAAGGAATTGACAATAAAATATAATTCTTACAATTCTTTGTTTATGGCAGTCGTGCTAATTGTGCACAATTTGACTCCACTATGTCGTAAATGTATGACAAAATAGTTAATATGTAATTTACTCATGAAACAAGTCAAAGAAGAAAAATTAAATAATAATTAAAATTTAAAAATAAAATAATTAAAATTTAAATTTAAAGGACATTACAATTAATTTTATATAATTTAATTTACGAGAAGGTACTCGAAAAGTCATGAAATTTTTGCACCAATTGGTACATGTTGGTACTAAACTGGTCTGCGCGAGAATCGAATATGGGACCACTCATAGGACCAAATTGGGGTGAAATCTATATACGTACTAATAATTCTTTAGGTACACGCAGGTACAATACAATAAATAAATATTACCTTGCATTTCAGTATTTGTACGAAAACGTAATTTTAAAATATTTGCCAATTGTTCTGTAAAAATGTGTTATTATTCTTTATTTTATAACAAAAATATTCATTTTATTTTAATAACAGCATTTCAATTTCTGGGTTAATACAAGTGCCAAGCACAAACAACTTCCGAGTATGAAATTTGAACTTGCAGGCAGATTTAATTTACAGTTTTGGTTATGAATATAATTTATTTTTTAATACCGCAAGTTCGCTGTTTAACAATTTTTTTCGATTCACGCTGTATCCCGCACACATCACAGTAAACAGAGGGAATCCTAGTGTTAAAACACTCTGTTCTCCATTTTCCGTTGCTCAATTCAAATCGAACCCACAACCTATCGCGTCACATGCTTGTTCTTCTGCACCACGACTGACTTCACTCAACTAATAGTGATTTTTTAACTTTTTGTTCAGTTTAAAATTACTAGTGAAGTTCGTGACATGTTTCACTTCACTCGTGGAATTGGTGTCATTATAATAGCACTGTTTTGCATTTTTGTGAGTTTATTAAAAAAAAAACTTATTGCACAATAAAGGGTAAGATAACGTTTTATTTACATTTTAATTCTATCTAATTATAATTTTATCTAAGAAAATAAATATAAAATGTAAATTACTTACAATAAATTCACATTTAAATATGTCACAGAAAAATAACCTATATACCCGGGCCAGCAGTGGTGCAAGAGCACGAGCGTGACTGTAAATATGACAGATAGTGGGTTCGATTTCCACCCGAGGAAATTGTACGCTCTTGTGAAGAGGCAAAGTGCTGTGCTGAGTATTGCCTGACCGGCACGTAATGCCTTCAGAATTCGGCGTAGAGTAGCGAGCGGAGTGTCTTAACACTAAGCTTCCTGCTGCAGTGTAAAGCTGAAAAAAAACCTATATATCATAATTTGCGGTTTTAGCTTTGTTTATAATTGAGCGGAAAATATTAATTTGAACGTTTCATTAACAGTTGAACTAATTTAACTACTACTTTAGTAGAGCTGCTATGTAGAGGACAACGTAATAAACTTTTAAATTGTATTTTATTGAATTAGTAAAAGCTATTTTATGAACGTTGTACAAAAATTGTGGGCGCGAAAACTATATTTTAGTATCTTTTTCATATAGTTTAAAGAAATATATCTAATAGTAAATCTCTCTGTTATTAAGTTTATTTTTTTGATGCCTGGTTACCCTAACCAAGCCTTGAAATTTATATAATCTTTTGTTTTTTATATTTTTTTTAATAGGTATTTTAAATATTAAATAACTGTTGCCTGGCTTATGTTCAAATAATAATAAAAATATATACTATTTATGTTTAAATACAAAGTCCAAGCAAATGTTCGTAATATACCTACTCGTATGATGTATGTAAATATTTCCTGGTAAGTAATTTGCTTTCCCATTATTGTTGTGAAGGTAGATATTTCCTGAAACACAAAGTCCAACAAATTGTTTATATATGAACTATTGTGTGATTTCGAAATTGATAACTTGTTCTGATTACTGTTTAAAAAGATGTTAGTTTAGAGAAATTATTAAATGTTTAATGGAAATAATAATAAATGTACTTATAATTCAATAAATCAACCAAAAAGTGATAAAAAATAAAAATCTTACAAGGAGAAAAATGTCTAAACTATTCGAATATACGCGATACTTTTTTTTATTATATATTTTAATTGCAATAATTGCCATATAAAAAAAATATAGATATACCTCCCTATTTTTTTACACAATTGAGAGGTACCCTATCCTACGTATTTCACAAAATATAGATTACCATTATAATAATTATAACGTAAATCTAGTGAAAATGACAAAAGCTTTATAGCCATAGAATTATTAAGATAGTTGGCGTCTGGCTGCATTCCAAACTGTTCAGGGTTCAAGATACTTTGAGCGAGCCAAATTTCCATGTAGAAAAGCAGACACATATTTTGTGTCTCATTGAAAATATATTATTTATTTTTATATTATTTTCTGTATAAATATGTTAGGCTGTTTCCCACTCTGCCGGGTTTTGGGGACATTGCGTGTTGAATGGCGGAATTAAACGCCGCGCTTTTTCCTAGACTCTGCAGAATTCGGTGGAAAATTGCGTAAAGGACTGTCTTAACACAGGCTCCCTCTGCCTATCATGGGCGTAGTAATAGGGGAGGACTGGATGGACGGTGCACACCTCAAATTAGTCTTTTGCCAAGCTCAGAAATTTTACTAACAGAAATAGCCCCGAAAATTTTACAATGCCACATTTACATGAATATATCTGTTCAACTAAAAGTCCAGGCCCCATGCTGCTTACCCTGTTGTATCAAGGATACATCGTGCACCTGTATATACGTAACTTACTTCCCTAAAAGCTATTAATGGTATTCAATAAATACTTGTAATATCATCACGTTTGTTGATTTAAGCTAAGTGACGCTTTACATAAGTAGTAAGTGTGGTAGTGTTTAGTGGTAGACACTAGTGTAAAAGATTTAGTGGCGAGAAAGGTACTTGCTGCTCAACGATTTGTCTACTTACCTAAAACATGTAATTGTATATTTAGACATTTATTTAAATAGTGTAATTGCAATTCTCTCTCTCTTCTTTACTCTCCATTCTTTCTGCGTACTTCGCTAGAGTCCCTCTATATAATGTAATAAGTATATACAGGAATAACTCTCTAGTGAATATAATAGTGCTATAATGATAAGTAATTTCATTTTTCACTTATAATTTTAATACTTAATAATATAATTTCAAATGGACTGGCCAAAGAGGCTAGTGTTATGTAACGCCTAACTGCATTAATTTACCTGGGAAACCTGGGAACCTTGTGTAAAGACACTGCTTTCCCATTTAAATAAACAAAAACTTGCTTTGATTTGGACTTTAATATATCAGTCATTATTATTATCTGATTAATGCTTATTACTCGCTGATACTCTATCGTAATTAATTATAATAAAATTAAATAATGATTTACAATTATAAAATAATATACCTCTAAATAAGCCATATACTTACTTATATTATCTAATACAAAGATGTTTATTGCTTTTATCAGCATTTGAACTTTGTTACCAATGGGCCACCTCAGTTCAATGTATGTATTCAAAGTCCAATACTAAATGCGTTTAATATAGGTATTATATAATAATTTAAATAAAGTGCGGTCAACGAGTTGTGGCCTCTTTGATGTTAGCTGTATCATACTGCCTGTATAATGTTCTGTCCCCCAGATAAATTAACCTTACGGTGGCCACAACTAGTTGACCGTAATGCATTTAAATTATTATACAATACCCATATTGAACGTATTTAGTATTGGACTTTGATATCGATTGTACTCGCTCGCTAATATAACCGAAGGACTTATTCTCCAAATGTTTTATTACATTTATTAATAACACTTATATGTTAATAGGTTGTTATTCTTTGATGAGTGCTTCACGCTAAATAATATTCAATGTTAAATATTTACTGCTGAAATTTAATGAGACAATGCTTTTGTTCAGTTCCTTTGTCCATAATGACCTCCAAGTGGTACATACAGTGGCGTAGCTAGGGTATTTGCTGCCTGGTGCGGCTTAGGACTTGATGCCCTTGAAAATGGTCTAAAAAAACCAGATTCAACGTGTTCTGTTCTTTCTATTATGGCGTTCTGAGCGTGCCAGTTGAGCACAAAATCACTTCGCCAGTGTCAAGATTCAACGTGTCTTCTATTCTCACGTATATCAAACGTCAGACACTAAAATGTGACATTGGCTACCTTTAAAAAAAATTAATTGTCGATTTTGATGCCTAGCACCCCCCTAGCTACGCCATTGGGTACATAGAGAATATTTTCTTTCAAAAATGATGTATAATACAAGTAAATACTATGTATGTATGTTGTTTGTTCCATTAAAAGTCAGGAATAATAATAACTAATACTCTAGGGTTCTCATTGTCTGCTTATACGGAGCATTTTGTTGTCGATTTGTAGTAATCATACGTAGATAACGTATAGGTTATATTTTTTATACCATAATTTTTTTTAAATTTCACGCTGTATCCCGCACATGGTAGGGTAAGCAGAGGCAGGTTGGGAACCTAGTGTTAAGACATTCCCATTAAGAGACTTCCGTTCCCCGTTTTGCCGCGCTTTGCCTCGTTACCAAAAAGCGAGGAAATGAAAATATTAAACATTTCATTTCCTCGAATGGTAATCGAACCTGTCACATTTCTAGTCCTGAATTTTAGTATTATGCATAGGAAAGCCTAAAAAATATCTATATTTTCAAATACTTTACCTCGAGATAATGTTATGACGTCAACACATTCAAATGACGTCATTCAGCTTCATTTTCCACGTAAAACTATTGTTAAGAAATTCAATATAAGACGACATTGTGCATGTTGACATGAAAAAAGAGCACAAAAACATTATTTTCATTTAATTTCAGGTTTTTCAAATAATTCACCTTTTTTGCTTGTAGTGGCTCAGGTTTTTCAATTTATTTTAGCCTGACCTTAGTAATAAAATAAATGACCAGATATTATTATTCGATTTTTACTGTTAAATGATAATACAATAATTAGATTTTTCGGAAATTTCGTTTTATTCAATCGAAAAGTTCTCAGTTTTTGCCAAATTTTCTTCCACGGGAAACACCCTAAGATAGGTTATGCAACGAATAAAATTGACTTATTTAACATTTTGTATGAAATAAACGATAAATATAAATTTGTAATGATTTTTTTCTATAAAATACTCGTAAATTTTCACTTTTCGGATTTTTTCCCTCTATTTGTGTTGTAAGTTCTCACTTCGGGGTAAATTTTTACAACCGGGAAATACTCTATTTATTTTGATTACGATTACGATATTTTGATGCATAAATGCATTGATTTGCTCCAAGAGATTGTAGACCTGGATATTTAGTATTAAATTCAACTAGACCTCCACGCCATCTTGAGATAATAGCAAGATCACTTATCAGAGGGACAGACGGACAACAGAGTAATCCTGTAAAGGTTCCATTTTCCCTTTTGAGGTAGGGAACCCTAAAAACCACTTCACATACATACATATATGTCTAAATAATATGCAATAAGAGGTGTTATCGATTAACCAGCCTTGACTTCCTTCAATATAAGCTAACTGATATACCTACTATGTAGGTGCATATAGGTAATTTTACAGTCACGTAAACTAGATATAATATTTTCTGCTTTAAGAACTATAATAATATAAATAAAAAACTAACTTTAAAACTATGTTTTTTTTGTTCCTTTATTGCATATTTTAAGAATATACAAATATAGATATTGTAACGATTTCGTATTGCACTTCGGCCTATTGCAGGTCATAACCTACTAAAAAAATATGCTTCTAACATTTTGAAAAAACAAGAAAGTACCTAGTATTTTTTTTCCCTAGCCTGTACTATCCCATTGTTGGGCAAAAGCCTCTCTCCACTTCTTCCATTCTGGTCTATTTCGCGCTATTGAGCACCAGTCAGGCCTATAATGGTCCAGCTCGTCTCGCCATCTCCGTTTTGGTCTGCGAATTCTCCTTTTAGAGCTCGGAATGCATTTCGCCCAAGACTTCCGTAGGAATTTCCTTCCACGCGCCACCGAACTGTGGAATAGCCTACCCGCGGCAGTGTTTCCAGGTCGGTACGATATGGGTACCTTCAAAAAGCGCGTCTATCAAAATTCAAAATTCAAAATATTCTTTATTCAAATAAACTTATAATAAGCACTTTTGAATCGTCGAATGAACATATGAACAAAAAGCTACCACCGGTTCGGAAGGCAGTTCTGCTGAGAAGAGCCGGCAAGAAACTCAACAGTTCCACCTCAAAGGCCGGCAAAGCACCTGTAGCTCCTCTGGTGCTGCACGGGGTCGTGGGCGGCGGTGATCATCATCAGATGACCCGAACGCTCGTTTGCCTTGTCCTTTTTACATAAAAAAAAAAAAACTTCTAGTATTGATTATCATTAAAACTGACCGAGTCTCTTAACAATTAAAAAAGAGAGAACGGTGAAAAATATCACTAAATATCATATACGTGAATTAAATGCAAGTAATATATAAAAAAGTATATATTTTTACACTATTTATATATATTGGTTTTATAGAAAAGTGATAAAGAGACAAGATGCCTGTGCTACGCAACGCTGACCACCCCGCTTCCAAGGCCACTGACTCGGTGGCTGCGCGGTACGGGGTCGCCGTCCTCGGCTCCTGGGCGGCGGAGTCAGGTAAGATTATTATAAGTATTTATAGAAATATAGATTTTATCATATATTTTTTTTATTCGATGAGAACCCGATCAAAACTGAACAGACAAAAAATTAAAATTAAAAATCAACAGACAAAAGAATTTTTTTTAAAAATATTTTTTGTAATATTTCAATATTAAATGTCGCCATTAATATTTTTTGATGTATATCTTTTATATATAGATGATCAGTTACGATTTTATTATAAATATAAATAAATATAGATAAACATATCTTTAAGAATATTTTTTTAAATATGTCCATTGTCAGAATAGATACTATCATTCAATAACAAAACTAATTTGATAACATTAAGCGCGCTAAAAATTAATTTCAACAAAACAAATAATTTATGTATAACATAATAAATCTATATAATCGTAATTTGCAAAACTATATTAAACTGTACCTTTTTTTTTCTAAAATTACCTTTTTAAAATTGGGATCTTAAATAACCCATTAAATTGCCCATTTCCTAGTGGGCTAGGAGTTTCTTATCATTATGTTGACCGTAGCCAATTATCATTATTACGCAATTTAAACGCCGCAAGCCGTTGTGTTTATAAAACGAATTCAAGGTTCACCGGGCAATAAGAAACTTTATTTCTTTTATCACCTAGTAGAGCCCTGAGTGTTTTAACACTAATTTCCCTCTGCCTACTCTGCTAATCGGGAGATTACAGCCTGAAGCGATTTTATTTCTCAATATAAATTAGTAATATAATATTTATTTGTTTTTTTATTATTGTTCGTTTATTTATTTTCAGCTACTTATCCATTCGATTTAACAAAAACAAGATTGCAAATACAATCGGAAGTGGCCGCCGCCAAACATGGATACAAGGTAAATATATAAGCTTTATTAATAGATATTAAAATTGTCGTCTTTACTCTGTTTAAAACTTTTCGGAATAAGAAATAATACTTGCATAAATGTGCCTCCAATCTTGAATTTATTATGACATGCTTTTAAATACAAGAGACAAAATGAACTGTGAAAGCCAAATTTGGCGGAAAGTGAGGAACAGAATGTCTTAACACTACCTTTACGTTCCCTCTATCTATTCTACAATCTGCGGGATACATCGGGAATCAAAAATAAAAACATTTTATAATATAATGAATACAGATGGAAAATCACGGGATGATAAAAACAGCTGTTGGCATAGCGAAGCAGGAAGGTGTGCTAAAGCTGTGGAGCGGACTGATGCCAATGTTCCAACGTCACGCTATATACTCGGGCTGCCGTCTCATATTCTACGAGCACTTCCGCAATGCATTGAAAGACAGTAATGGAAAAGTCTCGTTGGGAGCTGCTTCTCTAGGTGAGTGACGTTTCTTTTGTAACATCTAGATAATATTATTCTCCAGGTTCACGCTGTATACCGTATATAGCAGGGTGGGCAGAGGGAACCTGGAACCTTGTGTTAAGATATCAACTTCCGTTTCCCATTTTTTGCTGAATTTTCTCTCAACGCCGCGTTTGCCTTGTATACAGAGTGAAGAAATGAAAATATTAATAAATAATAATTAATTCCCTCGAGCGGGGACCGTACCCACACTATCATATAATTTATTCTAACAAAACATACGATTATTTACTTTCTTTTTTGCAAATATTACTATAACCTTCTTATATAAAATCATAAATTAGAACATAAAGAAAGAAAACAAGGCAAAATTATAAGTAGAATATCTTTAAGATAAATAATAAACTACAGATAATGGGCGATTGTTTACGTTATCTATCGAGCAAAGATAAAACACTGAGTCAGTGAACTTTGATACCCAAATACATAATTTATAAACGATTTTTATTTAATATTGTCAAGTACTTAAAAAAATAAAGTAAAAGTTTATAAAAAAACGATCTTATTCTAATGTTTTTTGCTTCACGCTGTATCACGCATGTAAAAGGGTACGCAGAAGCCTAGTGTTAAGATACTTCGTTCCCCATTTCCCACAGAATTCTGGAGGCATTGCGTGTTGAGTGGCGGTCGCACTAATCAACGCTTTGCCTCGACACCAGAGCGAAGAAATGGAAATATAAACGTAAATAAATATTTCACTTTCTCGAGTGAGGATCGAACCCGCAACCGTCACGTTACAGTCACACCCTTGTGCCTCTACGGTCTCTATTTAAAGCTCGTTGGCGTTATCAATTGAATAGGCACACTATTTGCAATCACTTGCTATCAATGACTGGTGAACTTCGGTAATGTCTATTAATGTCTTTAAAAATATCTAATGTCTTATTATAACTGTAATATAATTATATTATTATTATTATAATAATTGTCTGTGGAATCAATTCGGAAATATGTTCTAAGCAATAATATTACTATTAAATTGTAAAAAAAATACATATTTGACAGTTTATAATATCTGAGCATAAAAAGTATGGTATTATGTGCCCTCTACATAATGTTGCTTCACATATAATGTACTTAGTTATGGACAGGCACGCGCTAGATTAACCAAAAAAGATAATTTATAAAAATTTGGCTATAAAAATATAAGACAGTAGCGACCCCAACGCAGCTTCGCCCGCTTAAATTTATTGTTATATTATAGCCATATTATACAAAATCTTTACTTAAATTGTAGCCTATGTATTATTCTTATATACAAAAAAAAAGCTATATTTCTGTAAAGTTTCACTTAAAACCGTTTGGTAGTTTTTGTGTTATAGGGAAACAAACATCCGTCCTCCCAAATTTTCATTATATTATTTATATTATTAGAATAAGATAGTAGGATTAATTATTTTTATTTTATAATCTAAAGTAGGTAAAATTTAACAGGCGGTCTCGCAGCTGGCTCGTTGGCGCAGCTGATCGCGTCACCCACTGACCTAGTTAAGGTACAAATGCAGACGGAAGGGCGAAGGATCATTCAGGGCAAGCCTCCACGGTTCGCTAACTGCAGGCAAGCGTATGCGATGTTATATGCTGAGTCCGGTATCTTAGGGTTTTGGAGAGGTGAGGAATTCTTTTGAAATTTACATAGGTTTGACTGTAACGATGTTTTTTTATATTTAAGCTAGCCAGAGGGAACCTAGTGTTAGAACACTCCTTTCCCAACTTTAAATTTCGAACGATTTTTCATCATGAATTTAATGATAGTTACAACTTGTGCTTATATTTGTTTTCTGGTCTACATCACATTTCATTCTATCTATGCATAAAAAAAATCGTGAGAATACCATTAAGTTCTAAAATTCCACTTTAAAGCTCAACTATATAAAAGAATAATATAAAATATGAACATACTTTTTACATAGGTGCCGTACCTAACGTGCAACGAGCCGCACTAGTCAATATGGGAGATTTGGCAGCTTACGATTACACCAAACAGTTTCTGATGCGAGAGTTCAACATGGCGGACACGGCGTTGGTCCACGCTCTCGCCGCCTTTGCCGCGGGGTTCGTCGCCGCGGTAATGGGAACACCGGCGGATGTACTTAAAACTCGACTTATGAACCAACCCGTGGGACCAGATGGAAGGTAGTTATAAATATAATTTTCTGCTTCATGCTGTATCCCGCATGTAACAGGGTAGGTAAGCCGTAGGTAGAAGCCGCGGTTTGCCTCGACACCAGAGCGAAGAAATGAAAATATTAAATATTTTATTTCTTTGAGTGGAAATCGATCCTGCAAACTGTCGACTTTACAATCACACGTTTCAAGTACCTATTCGCCACGAATGGTTCCTTTTTGTAATACTTTTGATGAACAATTTTAATAGGATAGTTTTTATTGAGATAAAAAAAGTATAGTAAGTTTTTAACCTATACTGTATTCATTTTAACTTAAGACAAAATGTAAACAAAAAAAGACAAAGGTTCTCAAACATTTTTTTTAGAGAAATAAGCATGTGCTCAAACATAGAACAAGACGTAAAAAGGCAGGTAGCGACATCTCTTAGAGCGGTGCGTATTCATCTAATATACTCGTATTTCAACAGCTATGTTAAACACTCGCGTACGTTCTAAGTATCGGACTTGTGAAACTTTCGTAATTCGTATCTCTAGGCTAATGTCAGCGTAGTGTTTGATCCACTGACCTATATTTGGGCAATCAATAATATTGTACTTGTTATTTATGTCCGTAAAACACTTTTATTATCTTTTTTTATTAGGTAGAACTGTAGAAACACACTAAATAAGTATAATCTAGTTTAATATTATGTTTTTTTAGCTACAAGCTGTTTCCATATAGCTGGGTAGGCAGAGGTATGGGTAACTCGGTACCTAGAGTTACAACACTCCGTTCCATTAAGATATTTTCGTTCCCCATTTTTTAACGAATTCTGGAAGCATTGCACGTTGACCGAGCCGCCATAGCGAGGAAATGACAATATTAAATATTCCATTTCCTCAACCGGGAACCGAACACACAACCTCCAATATATGTTAAATAAATAGTTAAAAATGACTTTCCGTTATTATTATACTGGTTACAGATACAAGAAATGTATCTATATAGACTAGAATGTAGGTTGATATCGAGTAATATCCTATTTTAGCTTCACGCTGTATTAGGGATACAGCGGGATACAGCGGGATACAGCGGGGTAATGAGAGATCGTAGCGCCAAACACTACGATCTTTCCTCGTCCACTTCCATCAACTTCTTCATACATGTCCTCCGGAGGGTATCCATATTTTTTACGTGACCTTCCTCCAGTATCTATGATACTGTTTTCGAACTAAGTCAATAAACTGTTTAGTAAATGTTTACAGTGAATTGTTTTGACGGCACTCGAGTCGTACATACTAGCTATTAAGTAGGTTGGTGCGTTCAAAGTACGGTCGAGGTCAAACATCGGGGTCAAAGTCGAACCCGCGCACGCTCAATGTAAATACTTTCGATTTCAAATGTCCAAAATTCAATTTAAATATAATGCCTTTGATCTTATAAAACAATAAGTTTAAGTAACAATATTAATTTCCTGTAGCTTAATTGTAGGTATTATAGAATATATCTGTAGGTAGAATAATTAGATAAGGTATTTGTCGGCACTGACATAAAAAAATTGTGAGAATTCAATTTTTTTTTGGTTTTACGCTATATCACGCACATTGTAGGGTACGTGGAGAGAACCTGGGAATTCTGAATCTCCGAATTCTGAAGATATTGTGTGTTGAGTGGCGGAATTCAACGCCGCGCTTTGCGTTGTTACCAGAGCGAGGAAATGAAAATATTAAATATTTCGTGTCCACGAGTGGGAATCAAACCATTGTGCCCATTCGCCACGACTGGCCCGAGAAATTTCTACTTCGTTATGCCTACGAAAACGTTCGCTTCACCTGGTTCCCAAGTGGGTATCGAACTCACAACCATCGCTTCCACAGTCCGACACTGTACCACTGCACAACGACGGCCTATTTCATTTGAAGAATTTCGAATCCTAAACTAAATTATACCTTTTTATTTCCAGAGGAACGCTGTACCGCGGCATGATCGACTGTCTCCAGCAATCAGTGAAGAATGAAGGCATATTTTCGTTATACAAAGGTTTTCTTCCTCTATGGATGCGACTTGGGCCGTGGGCTTTGATCAACTGGGTTGCTTTCGAGAACATCATGTTAGCTATAGGGGGTCATACTTTTTAAAACAGCATATATTCTTATAAGTGATATAGACAATAAACGTGTGAACGTTAGATTATATGCAATAGAGGCTTGAAGTTGAATCAAATTGTGATGCTGGAAGTATGCAGGAACAGTACAGTACAGTAACAGTACTCGAATAAATATTTTAATTTATTCTTGGCTATTCTGCACTTCTACTTAGTTGAAAAAAAAACATGTTACCCAAGTCAATTGCGTATAATCTAATTTCTTATTTTATAAAAAAATAATAATAAATATAAATATAGGTATTATTTATATTTATTATTGCTTAAGTAGGGTCGCTTACTTAATTTTAATATTTAACTTATATTATGTTTAGTATTTACAGCAAAATATATACACATTTTGCTAGTTGACACAAAACGTAAAACTGCCAATGAGGTTCATAACACCAAATAAAAAATCTATTAATATTTATTAATGCGGTTCAAAAAGATAGGTTTAGGACAAAAAAAATAGTTTAAATAGGTATGTAAGTCATGCAATGTGCAATATATTATTTTCAAATGACTTAAAAAAATTACTAATTAAGAATAGAAAGAAAATTTATATATTTTACTGCTTATTTATCAATCGAAAATTATAATAATTTCAAAATTTTAAGCTCTTAACTCTGAACTCTGATGTCACAACACCGGACGGAAAGTGAAAAAGGGAGTGTCGTTATACTTAATTTTACATTCCTAATATTTCTTTTCTTTTCCATACTAAAAAAACTTAGAAAACTATCGGATCGTAGACTAGTGATGAACGCTGATGTTAAATAAATATATTAAATATTAACAAATAATATATATGTAATACTTTACTGGTGTATAAGAAAAGATTGCAGAAGAAGGCTATTCAGTACGATTTCTTTGAATTTATTTGAAACGTCATTAAAAGAGTATTTACATGTATATAGCACAAACTGACTGTGATAAAGTTAATATTTATTACAAATATATTTTTAATTTTTAAAAGCTTTTTCCTAAACCAAAATAAATAAAGTTAGTTGCACAGACTATACAATACAATACAGTATAATTTATTAAAACAATGTGTAACATTTGAGGCTATTGTTCAATAAAAAATGTAAAATCATTGGTATTCTAATGTGATTAACTTTATTTAATAAAAAATATTAGCAAATAGCTGCTAATAAAATTATATTTTTCTTAGCAAATATTTTTTTTCATTTACAATCATGTTTAATATACAAAAGAGCTAACTTATGTTAAATATGTACTTATACAAGTTTATTATTTTTGATATTGTTGGAACTATTCCAATGTAACTAGAAAATATATTTTAATGCAAGAACAACTTAAAAATCTGTCACAGAGTCAATATAACTTCAGTTTACTCATATAAAAAGATCTGCACTGAAAGTGACTGCTATATTTAATCGTGTTAATCTATGTAATTATAGATATATTAAACATAAAATGTTGTTTACAATACTTGTTCATATAATTTTAAGTATATTCCCTATATATAGTATATTCCTACGCTACTTAGTGTTGGCTGCTAAAATTATAAAAAAAATGTGATGCTATTTGTAGTTTTGTAGAAATATTAAATATTTATTGTTGAACAACATATAGTTTTATTTTTATCTCGACTAATTTATTCTTTAGTTTTCGCTTAAAATTCAAAGAAATTTTCATTAATAAAAAATATTTTATTTTATTAATAATTTAATTCCATATAAATGAAATATTTATTATTTTATTTTCAGCGCTCTAATAACGAGGCAAAGCCTAACCTAAATTCGATGGAAAGTTGGGAACTCAAGTGTCTTAACACTAAGTTTCCAATTTCCCTCTGCCTATCTAACTAGAAGCTAAAAAAATATTTATCATTGAATATTGCTCTTAACAATTTAATTACCATTGACGGGAGGTTACATGCCTAATATATAGGCAAGAAAAACAAACAGAAATACAATATTAAATTTATTAGTAAAAAATATTATACATCTTCCACAATATTGGAGAACCATAACTTAACTATTTAAATATTTGATTATTATAGATTAGCACTTTCTTATTACATGCCATGTAACGCTCACAGTCCACCGGCGACCTCACATGTGCGTTCCTATATTGCGATACCAAACTTACACTATATAATGCACACAGCTAAATGCTTCGCTTGATGGGAATCCTCATACAAATTATATATTTTCCGTTGGAAACATTCACTTCTTACTAATGAATTACGATTTACGATTTTTTTATTATTATTAAATTACGTAACCATTAAAATTACGATTCGATAAATATAGCAAAATTTCGGATACATTACGATAACAAAAATAAATATCTACACATTGGATTAACGAGCACTCAAAGTTATTAATTTGAAATTCTTGACTATATATTGTTAAACGCTAACTAAGTACACCGGCACAGGAGTGCCACGCGACGATGCGATACCATTTTATTTAATTTATCATCGAATTAGCATCCGTAGTAAGCAACTACGTCGTCTTAAGATATTTATATTTTTATATTAAACGTTCGGGGCCATCCATAAATTACGTCACAATAATATCATGATTTCTGACGTCCCCCACGTTTGCCACGTTTGTGTGACCCGCCTACCTAGCGAAACGTTACATATTTTGCAACTTAAAACAGCTAATTGGCTATTAGTTTTGTTCACACAAATTTAATGTTTCAATACTTATTATATGTTGAAATGTGATGTCATAAATAAATATCTCAATCTCTACACAATGTCTACGAGCATACTTCGAGGACCCCATAACGTCCCCATAACATGTGACACAATTTCTGCATGGCCCCATCGCAACTCTTCACGCCTCATTGTAAAACACTAAAACCGGTAACGAATTCCATTCAAAACAACACACCAAAAGCCTTCATCAAGCACGTTACAACAATATTCGCGGATATCCAAATATTGATCTAAAAACTTCACTGTACATACCTATCTATCATAATATATCGTCGATATAAAACGAATATAAAACATATTATACGTGTTTTCGTTTGTGCGCAACACAAAATGGCTTACGTCTAGAGGAGCTAAGCTGTACGTGTATGGGATGCTATATTCATAATATGGGATACGATACGATCTTACAATATGACTACTGAAGGTACCAGACTGGGATGTTACGGATGTTCTGTAAATGTTTTTGTTTAGTATAGGTAGGTAGAAAGAAGATAGTGTTAAGACACTCAGTTCTCTACTTTCCGCTGAATTCTAGAAGCATTGCATGTTGAGTGGGGGGAAATCAATGCCGCGCTTCCTCGTTAGCAGAGTGAGGAAATGAAAATATTAAATATATCATTTCCTCTAGTGGCATAACCTGTCGCATTTACAATTTCACACTTGTGCCCCTGCGACACGACTGGCCACAATCTGTAAATAATTGTTTTAAAAAAAATACAGTTGAATTGATAACCTCTTTTTCTTACAGAAGTCGGTTAAAAAAAGAAATCCCACTGAGTTTTTTGAGCCAGTTCTTTTCAAGTCTGACATAGTAATTTTAGTGAACCGATGTTAAATCATTTGACGTTCACGAAATGAGGCATATTATTTTTCATTTTCAATAAACTTATTTGACTTTGGATCTGTATACGGCTACAGAGACGGATAAAATAGGAATATATCGGTTCCGATTCCGGAAGAAATAAATATTCGGATTATACGTTGGTTTTGGATAAATACGGTTACGGATATTAGATTTTTGTGGAATATAATGTAAACACGTTCCGTAAAGCATTTATTTAGGGTAATCTATAGCAAAAACATTTTTTGTTCTTTTGATATTACTTTCAACTTCTTTTTTAAATAATTAAAAAAAATCTATCATAACAACCCTCATTTACATTCCGCATTTACATTTATATTTATAGAGTATAGTTGGGTTACGGAGCTCCATAACATCCCTGGTACCAGATTATATATTTTGTATACTGATTATGTTGTAATAAAACCAAACGAACTTAAAACTACCACTAAACTAAACAAATAAATGGTAAATATTTCAAAAATGAGCATCATACGCTAATAGGGGATAAATAATGATCATACTTTAAAAAAATCACATCAATTTGAAAATGTATATATTAATAATTATAAGGGAGCTTCAGCGACATTGATAACTGATTTGTTCCCGTTTCGTATTTTTATTACTAAGCATATATAAAAAAAATCTAAAATAACATTCTGGCACTTAAAATCGGACGAAATACACGATCATCCGGCTAGTTGTTACGATAATATTGAGAAAATAAATTCGTCACAATCATGGCAGTGGCGGATCCAGTCATCGTCGAAGGGTTATGTTGGCGACAAACAGTAATACCTACACGGTATGTAATATGATAATAATGACATAATAAATGAAAATAATGACATATACTCGTATATAAGAGAATAGTGACATATAAATGAAAATAATGACATATTGTGTTGTTAATGAATCTTAAATTTAAGAGGCCTTGTTTTGATGTGTCTATATCTATATATAATGAAACCGATCCGGATCCGCCATACAATCATGGTATACGTTGAGAGAGTACCGAGGCAACTTTTGTACTGGCAATCGATTCGACGCGACGAACGTGCTAAGGCGTGTATAGCGCGTTCACTTAACCGTAATATCAAAATAGCGGGACAAAAAGCACCATAACACTTCAAACGTTGCGTAAAAAATAGATTCTAACTTCCGACGGCACCTCCGTTGGGTAATGAGTAAATTGTTGGGTTACACAAGTCAGTGGCGGTTTTTACATTTCAATTACTTTTTCCCCGCGTTTCAAATATTATTTTTTTAATTCTTCACTCCATTTTATATATTAGTGGCCCATATATATTTTCTTTATTTAAGATCTTGCAGATCTAAACTATCATCGTCTAGGAACAAGTTACGAACTTCAAATTCGACTAGTTAAAATATATACATTGCAATTACACACAGACAGACAGCTACGAGTAACAACTATGTAGGTATAACATTTTATAATGTACTTACATGTTACGTATGTATATTGAATATGAAGTTAGGAACTTTTCATAGTCAAAGACAGTAAATATTTGAATTGAGTACCACCACTGAGCTTGTCGATGGGAATACCACGACCGGGTGATAACGGGACCAAAAAGACCAAAGTACCTGAGTTTGAGCCTGAGATACGCTTTCTAAAACAAACAGGTATTAGTTATAATACTTAGGTCTTTTGTACAGACTGCCTTAAATTGCTGGAAATTAAAAGGGCAGAGGTCCTTTGTACTGTTCCACATCACCCGCAGTAAATGAGGGGTTATAACTCCTGGTGATAGCTGTTGAACGAGTAGATCCATTGTACCGTCTCATCACCCGTAGTACTTAAGGAGTTATAATGGGTAGTTTGGGGGCCGTTCGCCGTGGTGGGGGTTAGCGGGGAGGCGGGCGCGGGGTGGCGTCCGGCGGGCACTATGAGTGGTAGGCGGTGACGTACGAGGCGGGGAACAGGCCGCGTCGGTGAGCTATCTCTCCCTGAAACAAATTCATTATAATATATTATTTTCCGATTAAACAACAATAAGGCCAAGTGTGAGAAATAGAGTATTTTAACATTAGGTTACCTTTACCTTCTGATTATGCACGAATTTGTGTTCTTTCTATTTACTTATCAGATTTACATTGTGTTTTTGTAGATTTAATTTTCGAAAGACTGGCAGATAAAACTATTTACAGAGGCAATTTAATATATTGATATTGTGTTGTTAATATAAAGAAAATCCCTTAACTGTATTCACAAAATTCACTTCACCTAAGCACTTTGCATTTTAAAAACAAGCAGATCAATTTGAAACATGTATAAGCATATCTCTGGGAAATAAGCGATTAATTTAACATATTTATTATTGTTACAATTTGTTGATAATTTATAATAATAATATAAGATTTATATGAACACACCTGCCACCAGTGCTGGTCGGTGCGGTCAGTGACCGTGATGACGTCACCGCGCCTAAACTCTAGCTCGCCAGCTTCTTGCGGAGTGAAGTCGTACAAAGCTTGCACCAGCATCTGAAGAAAATACTATACATTTAGGTGGATGACATATGTATTAGAATTGTATTTTTTTCAATTTCACGCTGCATCCCGCATACGACAAGGTAGGCAGAGGGAACCTAGCGTTAAGACACTCCTTCTATCACTTACTACCGATTTTTATCTTATTACAAAAGTGAATGAAGGAATGGAATTAATTAAATTAATACTCTAATCCAACTAGAAAATGATCTATATTGTCCATGTGTACATTTCTGAATTGGAGATGTAAACAATCTTCTTTGGATTCATAATTTGCATTAAAATATAAATTCAATATTTAAACTGATACATATGTCATTTTGGTTATTTCCAGGAAAACAACCATCAATGAATTCAAAAGCGAAAACCCATCGTAGATGCGTAAATTAAAAGTTAAATACAGTATAAGCTGACAATATTTTTGGTCCCTCTAATTTCATTAGGAAGTTTAATGTAAATTATTCGAATAGGACCAGGAAAATAATTAAATAGCAGGTGATTCGCACTTTGCGAGCGAGGTCAAAATTAATAAGGCCCGAAGATACTATCAGCTAAAAGTAACGAACCTCCAAATTGTTTCAAGCGATAATTTTATTTTATTAAAAAAATAGGTGTTTTCATTTTGGCCAAATTTCCGATTAGAAAAATATCTATCTACTGGCACAAAAAGATCTAACAAACATAGGATCAGAAAAGGGAAAAACAATTTAAGCTTAATATATATTTTAAGTATGTAATTCTGAAAGTATTTAATTTAACTTGGTTTTCCCATTCCAGTTCATCATTTTTGAGCAATCGGATTTTTTGTTTAGATAAAGAGTAATTTTATTAAATTTATTTTTATTTGCTTTTCGATACACAATGTATTGTGTTACACGTGTTACACGTGTTCCTTATTTTCATGATTTTCATCTAATCAGGCTAGAATACCTCGACATATTTTTTTTTGCTTCACCACAACGTAGGAGAAGGAAACCTAGTGTTAAAACACTCCGTCCCCCCATTTCGCCGAATTTTCGAGACAATACGTATTGATTGGCAGAACTCAACGCCGCGCTCTGTCTACATTAGTAATAGTGATGAAAAATGAAAATATAACTATTATAATATTATTGTGGTAAGGTTCTCTATTTTTAATTCTCATTTAGAATTCAAATTTTAAGATTTTAAATATCAGCTATAGAACTTGTTAAAATATTTTATGTTGTAATGAAGGTATAGCAAAGAACCTAAAATTTTACGATTACCTTTATATAATTTTAGGCCTTCAAAAAAGTCTTCACATTTTAAATAATTAAAAAAAAAAAAAAAAAAAAACAAATATCATCAATAAACAAATTCAACTTATCGCACAACATTATTACAATGTTAAAAACAATTCACAATTTTCTATTACAGGAAATACAAACCACGTAATATCTACAATCATAGTTATAAATAGAAATTCCATAGTATAACATATTTGTATTCGATTCATATCAGTTTTACAACTAGAGATTATAGAAGTATATTCCCACAAATTCCCGAGTTATTTTCGTTTCTTTATCAGGGTCAGGCGGCCATTATTTACACGGCGCGGGGCGCGGGGCGGCTATCAGGGATAATGTATTGAACCAGTATATTTGACCTGACGAAAATTGATCCGTTGGGACGTTCAACCAAATTAAGTCCAAATAAAATTTGGGGACAGACATCGCCACGTACGTGTTTAACTGTTTTGACATATAAAATTAGGTCAATTTTGTACGAAAACTTGAGAAATATTGATGAATTAGTAAAGTTATAAATTTCAAATTGACATTTTTTCCAATTTACGCTGTCCCCAGATGCAATAGAATGGGCAGAAAAAGTCTAGTGTTAGAACACTCCGCTTAACATGTAAGCCGAGTGTTGAGTGGCCAAACTCAACGCCTTCCTTTGTCTCGGCACAAGCGCGAAGAAATGAAAATATTAAATATTCCATTTCCTCGAGTGGGAATCGAACCCACAACTTGTCGTGTTTAAAGACACATGCTTGTGCCACGACAGGCCTAACAATGTTGAAAATTGAATTTCTTATTATTTAAATTATCACAATTTTTACTAGAATCCGAAAATAGTATTTTATGAGTCATACTGAACGTTACTCAGCGTCTATATTATATCTACAAATAATTGTCTAATCAAATGTTGCTATACTCTAGCAGGGAGGCGCCCGTGACGAATCTTTATCGATTATTTGTTTTCTTTATGAGTATTTACCAATAGCCAATATAATTATATTAATAAGTTGTCCGCTGTGTTTATTGCGCCGGTTCTTCTCAGGTCTGAGGCCTTAGTTTCAGTGAAATGGTTGCAAAGCATGTAACTTCTTATTTTGACTTTGACTTTTGAGACTGTAAATACATATCATATGAATCTTTATTTAAATTCCAATTGGCTCCAAATTCGACACTGCCATATGATGCCAATTTTTTATGTAGAGGATGAACGCTAAAACCATTATCACAGAAAGATTCACTATAGCTGGCACCAGAACTCAAAGTTCTGTAAAAATCTGATTTTCTTTCAAAAGAGACGAATTACTATGTATATCAGCTTCACGCTGTATCCCGCGCACAGCAGGATAGGCGGAGGGAACCTAATGCTAAGACACTCCATTCCCCATTTTACGCCAAATATTCTGGAGGCATTGCGTGTTGAGAACGAAGAAATTAAAATATAAATGTAAATAAATATTTCATTTCCTCGAGTGGGGATCGAACTCACAACCAGTCGCGTTTACAGTCACACATTCGTTCCCCTGCGCCACGACTGACCTCAACTACTACTTAATATGTATAAATAACGCTAAAATAGTTTTTATTTAGGTACAAGAATATAAATAAACCACAAAGCTATTTTCACTGCAGGCCACAGTTTCGCCTATAACTATTTTTGAACGCAAAATAACCGCATAATTAACGGTGTTTTATATTAGGTTAGTGGCTAGGTGTGGCCGAGATAATGAATTAACTAGTCTGATCATATTTAATTAAGCCATGACAGCTGAGATCGTCTAAACGCGCCACGGACGCCATTTATAGACCAGATGTAGTATTAAAAAGCTGCAATTAATTATTATTATGAGGCCAGTAGTGGCGCAGGCGACAAGCGTGTGACTGCAACGCAATGGTTGTGGGTCGATTCCTACTCAGGGCAATGATTAATTCCGGTATTCCGGTTCCAGTTCCGGTACCAAGGAAAAAGCTCGGCGTTGAGTTCCACCACTCAACTGTAAGAATGTATAAGACACTAGGTTCCCTTTGCCTACTCCGCTATATGCGGGAAACAGTGAAAGCTGTTGAAAAAATATTTTAAGGATAGAACAAAATATGTTATTTAAAAGTATTTTTTGTTATAACTATCTATACTAATATAATAAAGCGGAAGAGTTAGTTTGTTTGTTTGTTTGAACGCTAAGATCTCTGGATCTACTGGTCCGATTTACATTGTTTTTGTTTTGTATAAAAGCTGCATTCTTCAGAAGTGCTATAGGCTATATAACATTACATTACACATATAAACTAATATATTTTAAAATATTTTCTAGTTTGACAGGCAATTTATTCTGCCATGTCAATAACAACCGTCGCGTCGCTACGCAACGTTTACGTTACGATTACTGTATAACATTCTAATAAATAATTAAGGAGATGTCACTGATTCGAAATAACCTAGCCTTCGGGCGACATAGTATGAGTATGACCGACGCGAAAATATTCTTATTGTTCAAGCAGGCGTAGCCGCGTCCGGGTCCACTAGTGTGAAATAAAAGAAAACATAGAATTGTTATAACAACACAACTTTCTATTATTTACATTTACGATCAAATATTATACAATACGAAAAAAGAAATTCAAAATGGTCACAAGTTTATGAATATTAAATATTTGCTATACTTTACTCCGAATATTTCGCATAAATTATTAGTCACTATTTAACATTTCCGAAAGTAAAGATTTATTGGCTTGTTTTTTTAATTAAATATTCATTGGTATATTAAAAAAATCGAGGAAAAATAGTATTTTATATTAATCAAAAATATGAATTAAATCTGGTTTTGAGGTAAATTCTATAGGATTACCTCAAAAAAAGATTTAATTCATAAATTTATTAGAAGAATACACTTCGTTGTCGTTATAATTTAGAAGAAACATTTGAAGGAAAAGATAATTGTATTAGAACAATATAAATAGAAAGCATAGAACTTTAACGTAATAAAATTCATCTTTAAAATTCTGTAAGTAATTGTTTAGTTTCTATATTCGTTAAATATTTTTTTTAGTTCCTGTAGTTTACTTACAGAAATTTAAAAAAAAAATCGAGATTTGTAACTTATTTTTTCATATTTTTCCTTTCTTCACTTCGGTATTGAGGCAAAGCGAGACGTTAAGCTCAGCTACTTAACAGGCAACGCTTCCCAAATTCCACGGATAGCGAGTATCAGAGTGCCTCAACACTAAGCCTACCCTTAAATGAAATGAAAAAAAAAAACAATACGACATACCTCTTCAGGCACAACATCCCTAAGTTTGACGTCCTGCAGGCGGCTAACGGAGGCGGTGCGGTGGTAGTCGACGAGCTCGTTCAGGGAGTTGAACTTCACCACCCACAGGAAGAACTTGCTGGACGCGTCACGCAACACCTTGAAATGTTGAACGCCGTCTGGACATCTGTGAAATAAATCAATTCCAAGTTCTTCATTTTGTTATTATTGTATTTTTTTTTATATATTTTTTAATTTAAATTGTTAATTGATTAATTTTAGACAATATGTGTTATTTTTCTTGAGCTTAACTAACGATTTGTCTTGCATATAGCGAAATAGACAGTGAGAACATAATGTCAAGACAGTTCTCCAGCTTTCTTCGAGAATTCGAGACACTGTGTTTTGCTGAGTAGCGGAACTTAACGCCGCACTTCCGATCGAGGAAATGTAAACAAATCATCAAATGGATCCATACCTCGAGCACATTGGACATAATTGACAATAATATTTTTATATGAATCACTTGTTGCAATAATAAAAACAACTAGCAAAGTAACAATATCATAATATGAAATATGCATAGAGAAATCGAGACGGTCCAAACCGCAGAGTTGGTAACCGTAGACGCGCGGACCGATGAACCAGAATAGATCATCCATCGTGATTTGTTTGGGTGCAGAACTAAAATAATAACGTTTGTACGGCGCTTTGTACTCGACAACACGTACAAGTGTTTATTGAATGTTTTCATATGGTAATTACACTTTTTTTTATTCTTTACAGGCACGTTTCACGCTGTATCCCGCATATAGCAGGTTAGGCAGAGGGAACCTCGTGTTAAGACACTCAGTTTCCCACTTTCCATCGAATTTTCAGAGGTATTGCGTCTTGAGTGATGATGCTTAAGCCCGCACTTTGCCTTGTTACGAGAGCGACAAAATGAAAATATTAATAAATAATTAATTCCTCCGAGTGGGAATCGATTCCACAACCGTCGCGTTTACATATGCTTGTGCCACCACGCCCTCGATATGGGTACTGTCATAAAAATAAACTATCAACACTGTCTTAGTAATTGTTAGAATAGATAAGCTTCCGAGAATACCATTTACAGTTTGACATATCAGCGAATTGTAGGCGGTTTTTATGGTTCTACTGTACCTACCTAGCCATATTAATTTTAAGCAATTGCTTTCAAATATAAAACGTAAGGCCCCCAACATAAATCGAGCAAATATACTTATGAATCACCAATAGACGAAAACTGGTTTCAGCTCTCACGTCGGCTGATTCACGCAGCGCGATACAGAACGGGTTAAAATTGTTACCGAGAAAATTGTATGAAAATATTCTCTCCTAATATGTAATAATCAAGGATGATTTGTATTATATGACACGTATTGTGACGTACGTTTAAATTTCTTTTCCTTATGAATCATACTTATATGTTTTTTTTTCAGCTTCACGCTGTATCCCGCATGTCACAGAGCAGGCAGCGAGAATCTAGTGTCCAGACACTCCGCTCCCCACTTTCCCTCAAATTCTGGAGGATTTCCCTATTGAGTGGTGGTACTCAACGTTGCGCTTTGCCTCGACACCAGAGCGAAGAAATGAAAATATTAAATATTTCATTTCATCGATTGGGATACGAACCTATAACCTGTCGCGTTTACACACGCCTGCACCACGACTACCTTCAATACCTATGTGTGTATATTTGTTTAAAACGTAAACCTAAAACAGTAACTAAATTGTTAAAAAAAAAACGTGAATTTAATCAATTTAGTTAACATTTTCAGAATATTTCAGAAGCCACAAAAATCGACACTAACAAATAAAACTAGGCACAATACTGTGTAATCAATACAGAATAGACGTTTTTTTGGTTTCAATAGCACTTTCAGTGTTTTTGCGACCGACGTAAACCAATTATCGTTGTAGTATATAATAGTGTACTACGTTTTTGTACACTTATTGCGGAAAAAAATGTCCACAAATTAAATAAATATTTTTTTATGATATGTAATATATTTTTTATATAACGTTACTTCAGTCTCAACTTAGTACCGTCCCAAATTGACATGTAGATTTTAAATTATAATTTACAAGACCTGAGATGGGCAAAACCCTAATTTCGCGTTAGCGGTCAAGTTTACTAAAATATTGAAAAAGGAAAACGTTTTTTTTTTTTTGGAAAGGACAGGGCAAACGAGCGCACTGGCCACCTGGTCGAAATGAACGCCGACGCGTGTCTAAAAAATACTAAAGACATATTATTAAGAAATCAATTTTCTTATAACATTATTATGCATAATCGAACGAAATTGTTTAAAACGATTGAATTAAAATGTTTGCGACGTCGAAATCAACTATAATATGCTAAAAGAAATGAGCTGCTACCACTTCAACTGAGTCACATATTAAATTGCAACAGTAATTTTTTTATTAACTAAATTAATGATTTACAGTATTGTTTGCAGGAGAGACTGTGAACAGACAAGAAAGTTTGATCACTTTATTTCTAAATAATAATGAATTTGTTTTGGAAAAAAATTAGTTTGAATTTAGTCAGTTATTAATGTGCCATTAATAAAATAATAATTTGGTGTGCTAAATAAACTTTGGGATTTTCGATCAAACAAAAGTCATAATTTAGAGTAGAATCCAACATTTAAATTTAATAACAAAATGCCTTGATTCAACTAAAGTTTAATCTATTAAATGTGAATAATAAATTCAATATGAATAAAATATTTTTTTATTTAACAGCTTTACTGTGTGGGTAGTCAGTAGGCAGAGGGAACCTAGTGTTAAGACACTCCATTCCCCACTTTCCGCCGAATTCTAGAGGCATTGCTGATTGGATTCGCTCAATGTCGTGCTTTGCCTCAACACCAGAGCAAAGAAATGGAAATATAAATTTAAATTAATATTTCATTTCCTCGAGTAGGGGATCGAACCCACAACCAGCTGCATTTACACTCACACTTTGTGACCCTGTGCTGCAACTGGCCTTTGTTGTTCTATTTTTTCCCCCGATTTCAGGACACTACCACTCAGATGGTAGATCTCAACACCACACTTTGTCAATGAGATTAAAGAAATCGTTCATTCCCAGATAAGTGGGAATTGAATCCATAAATGCTGCATATGTGGTCAGACACTATCCCATTCCACCATAATGATGGTGTTTTATTGAAAGAATATATATAACTTAAAATTTTAAAAGATAAGACATAAAAGTAACACATATCAAAGATAGTAAAGTAAAAAGAAAGTAGAGATGAATTATAATACAAAAAATCACATTCATGTGAACTACAGCATTGTTCTCAGTGACTGAGTTTTATTAAAAGATGTTTTCTATAATAGTTTTGGTATTGTTTCAATATTTAATTTTGTATATAAACTTATAGAAACCTATGGTTTATATTAAATTCAATTAACATGAAAATATAGAAAATATAAAATATTCTTTTTTAATCCTTGATATTAATTATTTACATAGTTAAGGAATGTTATTAATATCATCCTAACTTTTTTTTAGCTTCATGTTTTATAGATATTGCTATTTAACAAAAATATACAAAAAAACATCTACAATTAAGATTTCATTTGAAAACAATTTTTTAACATATGTTAGAAAAACATATTTTATAAAATAAGCACATTATTTTTATTCACATTAGGAAAATCTTAGCAAATGCCTAAATTATAGTAAATAATATATTTGCAATAAAAATGTGTATATCATAACTTACTTTACTGATAAGGAGAAATCACCAGGGCTTGACTCACTAATGCGTATGAGGAATCCTCCTTCAGGTTTATTTGCTAAAAGTTTTTCTGCATCTGCTCTTGTGATTCTACCATAATACCAACTGAAATAAATTCAATTGTTATAAATCATGTCCCCTTCATTATATTAGTGTGCATATTATTTAATATGTATCTATAAGTGTATATATGTACATTCTATATCAAAAAATCAGTTATCATAGGAAAAATAAGTTGCAGTATATTAGAATATTTAACAAAAAATAACTAAAAAAATAATAGTTTTTTAAATAATATTTATATCAAATTCATATGATCATCATACCTATGACTTTTCATTTGAATATAGTTGCTAGGAATGAGACCTTCTTTGCCGTCTAATTCAGCCCTATACCAATTCATATCGTCCTCCATGTTAAGTATCTGCAATAACAAAAAATTCTAGAAGGAATCTGTCACTAATGGGAAATCTTCAAATTGGAAAATAGTAAAGTGAAATTTACTTTCAGAACTTGATTTTTCCTAAAACTAAGCTCATCATCCGCAGTTGCAGTGAAATCGTGTTTTGCTATAGCCTCCATGTTCAAATTAGGCACTTCACTCTAATGTCACTGATCACCGAAATAACTCACTAAGTATGCGATTTTATAACAGCACTTGAGGTCAGGGCAATAAAGTAATCATAATGCATGAATTATTAGTATGAATATAAAATATTATTCATCAAATGTTCAAATACACGAAACTATTTTATCCGTTCTCAGACTACACATCAGTCATTCACATATATCTCTATCTATACACATAACTTGCCATTGTTGCCATCGCCCCATAGACATTTATAAATATCTAAAATATACATGAACTTTAACATATTTTATTATTATGCCACAAAGTATATTAGGCTAGTAATATTTGAAAATAATAATAATAATCTTACAGCGTATTTTAAATAACTTTTATTATGGTAAAAGTTATACATGAAGGCTCAAAATAGAAGAATCTACGTCGATTTTTCTTAAAAAGACTACTTTGAAAGGTGTCACGATTGACAGTTCTTTTAATCCGACACTCTCCCAGTGGCATTACACGCGTAAGTTTAAAATTAAATTTTAAATTATATTATTAATCTTAATGGATAAATTCCATTCTACAGCAAAATAAAACCATCGCTTTTATGTTCTAGTAGCTATTTTGTGTATTTTTTAATATTTTTATATTAATGAATTTGAGTCGTATTTGTATTTGTATGACCCGGTGTAAGTTGTACTTGTGTTCTTTAATGTAACTATTATTGCTTTACAGGTTTAGTCGTAACTCAAATAAACGCAACGATGTCGGGAGGATTAGATATTTTGGCCCTCAACGAGGAAGATGTAACCAAAATGTTGGCGGCAACAACCCATCTTGGGTCAGAAAATGTTAATTTCCAGGTAAGTTACGAACAAACACGATATATCATTTTTATATAAATACTAGCGACCCCCTTGCGGCTTCGCCCGCTTTTACTACTGGAATATTCATATAATGTAGGTTTGCAAAGCACTTAAGATAATGTGAAAATTAATTAAACCCTAATGCAACCCGCATTTTCGTTGTTTCAATAAGGATTTTCCAATTGTTTTACACAGCAAGGATTTTTAAGTAGGTACCGTAATTTTATATCTGTGATACTAATCTTTTCAAGTACTTGTTAAAATATATTTAAATTACTATTTTTAGATAGTTAAATGACATTAAATAATACATTCAACTCGAATTATCCAATACGTGCAAACGCATCTAAATCTTCGTTGCTATAAAGGCAGGCGGGTTTTTTTTTTCGAGCTTGTGGTTAATGCTGAAGAGGGTATTCTGTCCCTGATGAAAAGCAAGCACTACGTGGCTGCCTGTGACGAAAATTAAATAGAATGCATCGGCCGGGAATTGAACCCGGGCTGCCCGCGTGGCAGGCGAGCATTGTACCACTGAACCACCGATGCGTGTAAGGCAGGCGGGCGCGGCGGACTCGCTTGTATAAGCATAACGTCGCGAGGCGCGTTTCGCAGCAAGGATTTTTTGATATTGTAACATCTTCTAAAGTACTTATTAAAATGAAAAACAGTAAATGACAGTTTTGATCTACATTAAATGGCCAACGTAACTAATATACTTATTTATATGCTGAGAGTAAGGGATAAGTGAAACTTGAGTAACATACAGCTGATGTGTGAACGGCGTGATGTGTCAATAATTAAATGCGTTTTTCTCTAAAACTATTCGCAATTTCGAAATAGTTTAAAAAGCAAATTTTATCTTCGTTTAACGTAGAAATTTAATAAAGTATTTTAAAGGATAAGGATTAATACCATTATGGAAAAATATCCCTCACAATAAAAAATATATTGAAATTACTATTTTTAGACAGAAATATGATCACTACACGTTATTCTTAAAAGATATGAATATGCCATCGCGGACTTTTTTGTAGATCTTATTAAGAGGAACAATACTCCAGTACATTTTTTTCATGTAGTATTTACCATTAAAGCAGCGCATGCGCCAAAGTGTCTCAGCGGGTAGGACTTTATACACATTTATCGTATTTATGTTAATTTACAAAAGAATGTACAAATAATAAACTATATATAAACCTTCCCTGAAAAATACTCGACCTAATGGTGAAAACCACATGAAAATCCGTTGGGTGGTTTAGAAGAAGAAGAGTTAGAAAGTTCAGACAGACACAAAAAGCGACTTTGTTTTATAAGATATAGGATAATGATGATCCATTTCGTTCTCGAAATTATGAAGATATTTTATTTTTGATGAGGCACATATTTACAATTTAATCGTTTTCATAGATGGAAACCTACGTATACAAGCGTCGCGCTGACGGTACCCACGTGATCAACCTTCGTCGCACCTGGGAGAAGCTTGTGCTGGCCGCACGTGCAGTTGTAGCTATCGAAAACCCAGCGGACATTTTCGTCATCTCTTCAAGACCTTTTGGTCAAAGAGCCGTTCTGAAGTTCGCTGCCCACACTGGAGCCACTCCCATTGCTGGAAGATTTACTCCTGGTGCCTTCACTAATCAGGTGAAATGCTAGCAAATGATTGTTATTTCATTAATAATATTTAATAATAAATATGACTTACTTCTATGATGACAAAAATTAACTAAGGAACCACTGATTGCTATGCAAGTATGATTACAAATGATTCTGACAATTAGAAACAAAATTTGTATTAATTGTTTGTAAAGCAATAAAAGTCAATAAAGACATTTTATTCCAGATCCAAGCTGCATTCAGGGAGCCACGTCTTTTGATTGTATTGGACCCGGCTCAAGATCATCAGCCAATTACTGAGGCGTCATATGTCAACATTCCAGTCATTGCTTTCTGCAACACTGACTCTCCTCTTAGATTTGTTGATATTGCCATTCCATGCAACACTAAGGTAATTTTAGAAGCATTAACTTACCTGCTTGGGCAAATGGAAGTTGTGTGTGACACATTCTAACTGCCCAGGTTGACTCTGTCTAGTAGACTACTTGATAGATAAATGGACAAAAAAATAACTTTTCAAACAAACTTTAGCTTTATAATATTAAATATAGATTAGTATAGTTCATTACCTATACTGTTAAAATGTTTAGATTATATTTTATTATATAAACAAATAAGCTTGTAGATTCCATAATTCCAAGCATAGATCTTATGTACACACTTTTAAGTTAAAATATAATTTTTCCCCTGTACAAATACCCTTCTAACATAATATTGATACAAAATTATATTTGTCAATTTCATGTTTATGTTTCAAATGATTAACTTTCAGGAAAAATTGTTTTGGAAATTTCTCTCTAAAACATTGATCTGAAAGAAATTAATAGAATTATATTAGTATATTTTTGTTGTCTTTTTATTTGTTTTATCTTAATAGTATTACTTATTGGTTTAATGTTTTTTGTTTTTTTTCAGTCATCCCACTCCATTGGTCTCATGTGGTGGCTCTTGGCTCGTGAAGTTCTGCGTCTGAGAGGTACTCTACCACGCGACCAGAGGTGGGATGTCGTAGTTGACCTCTTCTTCTTTAGAGATCCTGAAGAAAGCGAAAAGGAAGAACAACAAGCTAAGGAACAGGTAGACTTGTTTTTCTTAATTATATGTTAATTTTTTTTAGCTGTTGTGGAGCAGTGCTGCTACTGAATTAAATTGTAATTGGGGTGGTTTTAAATAAATTATTTCCTTTTCTATGATTCTAAAAAAAATATGTGAAATTATGAATTGTCACCTTGGTCCTGTGTGGAACATGTTACTTTTACTTTCGGCTATTACATATAGCCGGAAATATAGACAAAATCTTTACTAATATTATATATGTTGTAAAGAATCAGGGTGCCATCTAGGTGAAAAAAGGGATACAACATGTAAAATAGGAGATGAATGCTTGTATTTCTAAATTCTAAATATTGTTTTAAAATATTACTTATAGGCTGTCGTTGCTGCTAAGCCTGAGGTACCAGCACCACCTGTACATGAGGACTATGAGCCCCCAGAGCCTGTTGCTTCCTGGAATGAAGAGGCTGCTGCACCACCACCTGCAGCCAGCTTTGGTGCACCTGCTGCGGCTCAGGAAGATTGGGCTGCCCAGGTAATACATTATTTGATTACTTTTTATGACTGATACTGCGATAATTTAATAAATAAGACTGCTGGCACATATTTGAATGTAAAGACGACGGTAGTGGATTCTATTCACTTTGGGTTTTTTATTCCCTCAGTCTGGGTAACAACAAAGCATAATCATATAAAATAGCATGTAAGTTATTCACAATTTATAAATTCAATTTTTTTTATTGCATAGGTTCAAGAAGAATGGGGTACTGCCGCCCCAGCGCCTGCTCCTGCTGCACCCCCATCATGGGGAGGTTCCGCTCAGGACTGGAGTGCCGCCTAAACCATACATTAAGTTGATTGACGCTAAATAAATATATAAAAATTTGATGTTTTGTTTAATTTTGTAACCCAGTGAAATGATACTATATCATATCATAATTAAGATTTACTATGCATGGAGACTAGTGATGACTAGTGATGGAGAGACTAGTATCGGGAACAGTGGGGAACAGTAGTAGTACATACACTTAAAAATTCCAGAACACTAAAGAGTCATTCCAGGTTTAAAGCGTTTCTAGTTTTCGAACTTACTCCGATTTTTTTAATTTATGAACCGTATGAAATAAAATGAGCACTAAAACTGCATTTACTAATTTGCAAGCATTTAAATTGGTGAAGTCGTTTCTGAGATTAGCTAGCGTGCACTAACGCACAAACTACAGTACACTGCCATGTAGAGACCATAAATAAATTTCATTGTTTTGGTTCTGCTGCGTTGGTGCATGCCCCCAACAAGTATTTTTCTCATATCTGTCATGTACAGACCGATCAGCCAATTTTATTTATAAAGATTTAAGACCAGCTTTACCTGTATCCGGCACACAGCAGGGTGGAGGGAGTGTTAAGACACTCCATTTGCCGTCGAATTCTGGAGGCGCCTGAGTGTCGAGTTGCAATTCGCCTCGACACAAGGGCGAAGAAATGAAAATATTCAATTTCCTCAAGTGGTGATCGAACCCACAACCTATCGCGTAAACAGTCACTTGCTTGTGCCCCAGTGCCACGACAGGCCTCCATTAAATATTACCTACTGAGTATCGTCTGCAATCGCTCATTCGATAATATTTAAGTAAGTTCATGTTTTCGCTTTTTCGTTTCTCATTATTACGACGAATAAAAAACACAGATAAGTATTACTTAGAACTGTTTTAATATAAATTTATTCTCATGAAGCTGCTATTGAGTAGCGTAAAAATGTAATCTGTATATACAGGTGTATTTCGGGTTGCCTTGGTTCGACAAAACTCTGACAACAATCCGTTGGAATGGAATGTTTCTATTGTCCAAATGAAAGTATTGTTTTGCTGGTTTATTGTGCTGGTACACTCCGTCAGCTTCTTTCATCCACGTACCGTTACTGAGAATACCCTGGAAAAAGATATGCCGGCAAATTAGCCCGATTTTACTTATTTTAATTTTAATTACAGGGCAGTCGTGGCGCAGGTGCACTAGTGTGCGACTGTAAAAGCGACAGGTAATGGGTGGGTTGTGTTTCTTCGTTCTGATAACAAGGCAAACTGCGGTGTTGAGTTTCGCCGGAATGTGGGACAGGAAGTGTTTTAGTGGGAACGGAGTGTCCTAACACTGCGTTCTTAAGTTCCCTCTGCCTACATTGCTATGTTTATATTTCATCCTCCAAGCGGGAATCGAACCTATAACCGTTCTGTTTACAGTGACGTCTGCGCCGGCTCTACAATAGCTTCATTTACTTTAAAGGAAAAACTAAATGTGGTGTAGTTATTTGCATAAGCTTAATTATTCTATAAGCACTTACATAAATTGTGAAATGCTTAGGTGCACTAAGGGCGGTATCCGGGCGAATGTGTTCAACGCTTATTCTGTTCACCATTAGTTTTCGTGGCAGTTGTATAATAATTTCACCGTATGATCCTCTAAAAATAAAATGTCTTAAGAAAAAATGTGTGGGAATACAACTTTGCATATACTTAACAAAATTTTTTTGGGTACTTTCATCATTATATTTTTAAGCTAAAAATATTGCATCGAAAATACTTCAAACTTCAAACGAAGTAAATAGAGTGTAAGTTAAAAAAATATTGACAATTGACTCAAGAAGTGAAAAACTGCATATTAGGTAGAATTCCATAATTAAACTATTATTAAACTACTTATTTTATCGCTTAGTAAAACTTATAGAGGTAAACAAAATATCGATTTTGTACAAGAACCCTTAAGATTTCATTGGTGATAATAAAGGTAATACCACTAGATTCTTTCACTATGTAAATAAAAAAATTATAAATAATGAAAAATCTATTACGCCTGATAAATTAATGAGGCAAATAATGCAATATGACATTTTTTTATTTAACGACATCTAAAAATGTTTTTTTTTACCTGAATACCGCGCTTTGTCTCATTACCTGAGCGAGAAATTGAAAATATTATTACCTATTTCATTTCTCCGACTGGGAATCGAATCCTTTCCTTCCTCCTTTAACTCATATATATATAACAAAACATGTCCAATTCACAAATTCTATCTAATATAAAGATATTTCAACACAATCATTGGTATGTCATATAAAAAAATAAACAAAATTAAACATATATAATTTATATTTTTACCTAAAAGGCCAACAATCAGACGGCGTAAGTCTTCGCAATTTTAAAACCGTATCAGGTGGTGGGGAATTACGCCATAATGGCAAGACACCCCAAAAGGCGACGTTTCCCCCCCACTCTGTCGTCTCGCTACCCTTCATAGCGGTAGCTCCGGCTATGTATCCTGTTTCTATTGACTTAGTTTGTGAGGTTTCTGTAATGTATTGTGTAGAACACATTTCATATGGGAGCTACTGATATAATATACCTACAGTTGTTTGTAATTTAGTATGAAATAATTTTAGGATAATTAATAGTAACTATGTGACTTTTTACAGATGTGATGTTTGTCTTGTTTGACACCATATTTATATATTTAGCACGATAGGCGGATGGAGCCAAGTGTTAAGATACTCCATTCCCCACCTTCTGCCGAATTCTAGAGGCATTGCGTGTTGAGTGGCAGAACTCAGAGCGACACCAGGGGGAAGTAATGAAAATATTCAAATATATAAATATTTAATTTAATTTCCTCAAGTGGTGGTTGAACCCAAAACCTATAGTGTTTACATGCTTTTGCCTCTGTGCCACGACTAGCTTCAAATCGCGCTGTTATATACATCAGAAAATCGTAAAATAATAAGATACAAAAATACTATTGTTTTCTTAGGTTGTATTATCCAGGCACAAAAGATTGAACGAAAATATTCATAGTGAAACTGAAAATATACCCAAGACCAAACATAAAAACATATAATATAATGTATATATATCTATATCTACGTGAAATTATCAAACATTTATACAGACGCCTCGTACGTAGGTGTAGGTACAATAAGTTCTCAATATAAATAATAAAGTGGGAGTCTAGGATGTTCCTCTATAAAGGATGAGCACTCTCCGTCATGAATAACTTTTACATTCGAATTTCTCTCTCTATATTCTTTTTTTTAAGCAAATAAATTGTTAATATTATAGAACTTGTTCGAGCTAATTTATTAATATAACAAAAGAAAGTTGGAACGTACCTTTGTTTGTGTTACGTAACAACATTGTTTTTCGATGTCGAGTTGTTCTGTTAAGATAAATGAGTATGTTTTATATCATAAAAAAAAAGAAAAATATTATATTAGTTCATATGAAATGAAAATAAAAGAAATCTATTTATTACTAATTATAATGGGGAACGGAAGTGCCTTAATGGGAAAAGAGTGTCTTAACACTAGATTCCCATGTTCCTTCTGCCTATCCGGCTATGTTTGCGGGAAACAGCGTGAAGCCGAAAAAAATGAATTATAAATGTTACCGTCGTGTCATTATAATAAGGACCTTTAACAAAACAATAAAAATCAAATGGTGGTTTATGGCATAATAATATTTAATTATTAAATTTTAATAAAAAATACAAGCTTTATATTTATACTTTTTAAGTGACCTTTGAAGCCTGTAGGTACTAGATTATATATAGGTATATGACATTTTCATATGAGTGATTGATATAAGTATGTAACCTTTAGAATTTATTACTACAGATTTTAAAATAGTAAAATTTTATGTTTTAATGCTTTTAATAATTTTATAAAGTATAATAAACCATTACTATCGTTACTAAACCATTAATACGTTTTATTTTTTTAAGTTTCCCGCTGTATCCCGCACATCGTAGGGTAGGCAGATGTAGCTTGGGAACCTAGTGCTAATACACTCTGTTGCCATTAAGATACTTCTGTTCCCCACTTTTCCAGCCAAAATTTGGAGACATTGCGGCGTTCAGTTCTGCCACGCAGACAAAACTGAACGCCGCGTTTTGCCTCGTTACCAGAGCCAGGGAAAGAAAATATTAATTATTTTATTCCCAGTAGTGGGCTTCGAAACCACAACCCTTGGGCTTAAAGAACTTGGCGAAAAGTATTAACGGAATTATCTTAATGAGGAAAGAAATGTTTGAAAACTAGGTTCCCATCTTTCCTTTGCCTTCACAAAGTTACATAGAAATTTCCTTCCATTCTTTCCATTTAACCATAAATAACGTATATAATAACATTATACTAATTTACTAGACATTTAAGCATAGTTAATACAACTACGTTGCGTTTATGATTATTTCCAGTGAATACCTCAATGCCTGTTCGGCCTGGCTTAACGCGAGTGTTAAATGCTTCAGTCTATGGCAGCATTCGTCGTTCACTCGTAAATCGATGTCCACTGAGTGAGTGAGTTAATATGTTAGATTTATTTATGTTACATTAGTATTTAAGGAGAATAATTTAATTTTCAACAAAAAAAGTGACTTGAAAACAGTAAGCTATATAAAATAGACAGAACTGGGACCACATAGGAAACATCAGCTTTAAAATAAAAAAAAGAATTATCAAAATCGATTCAGTCCAAAGTTCTGAGGTAGCAAACATAAAAATACAGTCGAATTGATAACCTCCTTTTATAAAAGTCGGTTAAAAAACTTGCAAAAAGCTACGCTTGCCTAGTTCATAAAAATGAACCTATATGGTACCATCAGCTTAGAATGTAAACCTGCTAAATCCGTTTTTTGTTTTTTCGTTATCAATATTCTTATGCCATTTGAAAAAATATAAAAACTGACCTTTATTTTATTTCATATAGTAGAAAATACAAATCATTTTTCTAAATTGTAAAAATCTCTTAATAATGCATATTCATATAGATATTTATAGTTTTTTTAAATGTTTTTTTTGCTTATAAGTCTGTTAGCACGTTTAAACTCTATGCTGGCCATATATTATAGTAATTGTCAAATTATGAAGTCTAAACGTGTACTTATAATACTGTCATTCGCAAGTTTTTTCCTAAATAAATAATTGTGTGGTTCAAGCGGGCGAAGCCGCGAGAGAGATCCATAATTACTTAAAGGTGCATTGACCGACCGTCTTTCTATTTGTATAGAGTTATTTCAGGCAAATATATACATATATATTTAGGTAAGCAAACGATTTCTTGCTTAGATTTAGCACTCTACGAGTCTAAGTAAAACTAATTAATGTCAGTACTTACTGAAAGAGATAAACTTTGTTTTCGACAGAATCCTCGTCAGTTGATACATTGGGAGAATGTTATTGGGAAGAAAGTATAAAACTAAAATTGAGGAAACAAACGATGATTTATGTATTTTCATCCAGATATTGGACAGAAATAGAGTAAAGTGAGACTGATATAATAATGATTGATATTTCATTGATGGGAATGAAATATTTGTTTTGTATAGAACTAGTGAATTGAATGTTATACTCTTTGGCTTACAAGAGATTCTAGAAAAAAACGATAGGTTGCTCTTATTTGCAGTGGCACTAGCTTGTGATTGTAGACGAAACGGCCGCAGGTTCGATTTCCTCTCGGGGGAATGAAATATTTAATAGTTTTATTCCTTTGCCCTGGTAACGAGGCAAAGTGCGTCTTCGGAAAGTCAGGAACAGATGTTTCTGAACAACGAGTGGGGTGTCTTAACACAAGGTGCCCAGGTTCCCTCTACCTACCCTGATATGTTCAGAATACAGCGTGAAGCTAAAAAAAAATATTTATAAAATATTATTTATATCTTATAAATAGTATTATAAAAGTTGCAAATGGAAAGTTCTTGTCTTTATGAAGAGCGTAATCTATTCTAGGTCGCCCTTCTTTATAAATCTTTTTTATAAATCTATATTGTGCCTATAAATTACTTGTTACGTGTCAGATAAGTTGAATTTCTTATTTTATAACTTTTTGTATGTAAATCTTTTTTTACATGCAAAGATAGTATATTTTTTAACTTCACGCTGTATCCCGCACATAGCCTGGTAGGCAAAGGGAACCTAAGAACCTAGTGTTAAAACTCTCCGATCACGAAGACTCTCCGATCTTCATTCTCCTAATAAATGAATATTTTTTTATAGAATTTTGTAAACTAAACAAAAACAAATGTAAGCAGTAAGAACGAAATACTAATTAAATATACTCACTTGTAAATCCCACAGCAAGCAAGAAAAATATGACCAACTTAGGGTTTATGCTTTTGGAGCGCTTAATTAGCTTTTGTTTGTAATTTTTTTTCGTAACTCCTTTTTCTACAACCTCGAAGTCAGTATTATCATCTTTAGAATACTCCCAGATGTTTGGACGTCGTTGGTAAAATGATTTTAAACAATGCGGTGTAACTTTTCGTGGTTTTCTCTTTTCGTATACTGTTCCTAGAAATTTCGAGGCAAATGGACTAAGGTTACCTGGGTGCCGTAATTTATTTGGCGTCTGTGGGATTTTGCTTAATTAATGCCCGAAAGTTTTAACTTTGTGCCGTTTATTTAGCACGTACCTACTCTGCGTCAAAGACACATACGTACTATACTTAGCTAGGCTATGAACAAGTGCTTTATTACTGAAAATGTTTGAACCTTTTTGAGTTTTCTTGGTTTTAATTAAAGTTATTTAAAATATATACTTCTGGTTGCTTAAATAATTGTGTTTTTTCTTAACTTCACACTGTATCCCGCAAATAGCAGGCTGAGCAAAGCGAACCTGGTGTTATGACATTCCGATCCTATTAAAACACTTCCGTTCCCCACTTTCCGAATTCTAGAAGCATTGCCAGTTGATTGGCAGAACTCTACGTCGCGCTTTTCCTCGTATTGACAAAGCGAAGAAATTAAAATCTTAAATATTTATATATTATTTTAGTTATCTTTACAAGGTGAAATACAAGGTTAGAATAAGTCACATAACATGTACGCAGTCTCGAGAAACATCTCTACAAAATTATAATTTAATATGAATTATCATGAGATTGGAAAATGAATATTTTAATATATAAAAATCATAGAGATTAAGCTTATTCAGGTCGCTGTCTCGTTTAACGATTTAATTAATAGTATTTTATGTAGTTTCATTTCCCACAGCAATGAGGTTCATTTAATATTTTGTGCTCCCGTCACTGCAGGTGGCAGCACGCTCCAATTGCATTATGCAAGCTATACGGTTTTTAGGTCGTACGAATTAGGGACGGACACGGTTATAATATCTGTCACAACTATTTAATCAGAGAGTGCTAGCCCTAATTTTATTTGAATTTCGAATCGCGATGACGCATTAATCGCGTTAATATGGAATAGTTTTCAAATTAAATTAAATGTTCATTAGATTTGAAGTCGTAAAAAATTATATAAAATGGCTGTATATATGTTGGAAATCATTTACATATGAGTTTATATTTTAGTTCTATGTGTGTCAGCTAGTTACATTGACATACTTTATTTTTAACACATCTAATATCTCCATGAAGTGAATTTAAAATTATACATAAATAAAACGATATTATAAATATAACGATATTATAAGCTGTGCCAAAAATGTGGGATATAAAATTAATAAATGATTTAAGCAATTGTCGTTATTTATTAAGATATGTATTGTAAATGGCGTTTCTATATTGTTCAACTGTAAGATAAGGCCCATATTTTTCTAAAAATTACATATTATGTGTGGCACATTTCTTTTGAATTATATATTAGGAAGCTATATAAAGTATGGACGAAAACTAGTTTAGGAGTCGAAGTGCTCATGAAATATTCTTAGCTGGCTGTTTATTTAGTATTGCAAACAAGTTACTGGGTCACCGTAATGCTGAGCAAGAATCACGTCTAATTAATGTCAATGTTTTTTTTTATTATCAATACTAATTAAACATTATTTCTTATAGCAGCACATTCATATTATAAAATTGTTATAATTTTCATTATTTTTCGTTTTACATTATATTATATATGAAAATTATGAATACTAAAAAGTAAATACAAATACAAACCCAATGAACACCATGGCACTGTTAACTTTTTTTGTGACATGTACTTAAGTTAATGCTTGTTTATAGTAAAATTAAATTTATTTTTAAATCACTTGTATTACGTTATTTTACGAAAACCAAAATATAGCTAAATATATAGAGTTATCACTTTAAACAATGACTTTAAATGAATGACATGAATGTTTATTTTTCCCGCCAAATTTTTTTTTTTAAATTAAAAGTATAGATTATGCAAATATAGAAAAACAAGAGACGAATTTCGAACGAGATGAAGATTAATTTATTAATAAGAATATTATTAATATCATTATTACATTTCATTAGTTTTTTTTTCACATAAAATAATTGATAAATCATAAATAAATATACCTATATCAAAATTTTATGAGGTAATTAGAAAAATTACAAATATTCGATTTGTAACAATAAAACAATATAAATCCGTAGAGCAGTTTTATTTTGTACAAATGCACAAAATTTTTTTTTTGGGGACTCCCACTTATTACTCTGGAATGCTCGAGCTATAACTAAAGGACATTTTGATTTATTTCGATATTTTAAAATATATTAATACTCAGTAAATTTTCTTTATTTTTGGCTACAAATTAATTGTAAAGATACTTTAGTATTAAATTATTTCAGGATTTTAATTATATTTGCGACTAGCTCTATAAAAGATTCGAATCTGATACTATTTATTATTATTTTTTATATTATTTATTATTATTATCGTAAATTAAATTGGTTGCTTGCAAATTGCTATGTCACTGTAGTTAAAAATGGCGTTAAAAATTAATTCCAAATAAATTTTATTTTAAAATGTTTTAATTATTGAATCATAAATTTAAATTGCTTTGAAAATAGAATAAATATTTACTCAACACAATAAACGACGACTATTGTACTCTAACTTATTTTAAACCGTTAGGTGAAATGGAGTTCTCCGTTTCCCTTGATCAAACATGAAATTGTGAATTTATAGCAAAGTTTTTAAATGAATTGAAGGTCTTGAAGCGTAACAGTTTAGTCAATCATGTTAGCTGCTGTTGTTGTTTTTTTAGTTGTAACAAAAGTGTCCGCTCAGGAGCAATCCTTGAGCACCGTCACCCCCCAATCACCGCCTATACCATTTTTAGATCTATTCACAAGTGCCTCAAATTATTATTCTGAACCTATACGAAAATCATATACGGATTCCGGATATTACCATAGTTCGTGTCCAAAAACAGATACATTAGCATCTTTTGCCAGTGTCTTAGCGAGTGCAGCTAAAATTATGATGTCGGCGGCTGTTATAGCTCTTATGAAATTACTGGCAGGTAAACTTTTCCTATTCCCTCTAACACTCATAGTGCTCGCCAAAATGGGGCTAAAAGCTTTGTTATTGTGGCCAGTGTTATCGAAAATGATGAAATATTTGAAAAAGAAAAAGAAGAAAAACAGATCTAGAGTTATTATGGATTGCTCTGAGCGACTCGCGTGTGTTATACAAAGATCGTCTAATATAGGTTGGGGTAGTAATTTCGGGACTGCTGTAACATTTACAATGATCGATGACGTAGAGGAGGACGGCTTCATCGCTAAAACTCTCTTAAGCATTCTCGCTGGGGACAAGGTCGCCGAATGTATGTCAATGGACTGCAACTCTGGGGGCGACATAAGCTGACAAAGCGTTGTGAATACATACTAATATATATCTGCGGTTTTTCTTCTTGCTTTTATTTTTTGTGATAAAAATTGTAATGTTTTTAGTATAATATTTATGTATACACTAATAATTAGGGAATGATATTGTAGGGAAAAAAAAGTTTTTTTTAATTACCAAAGTAATGTTCACTCTTGAGTAAGAATTAGATTAAGTAATAAAAATATTAATATTGTGTAATAAATTCATATTATTAATTATATAAATCATATTCTGATAAACGAAATAAGCAAATAAATTGCAAAGAGAAAAAATAAAAGGGTAAAATTAAAGCATTTTTTATTATTGTACAAAAATAAAGCAAAAATAAGTAGTAAATATAAGTAAGTAGGTCAACATTGTTTATTTATTATTTCGAATGCGACGTGCCTTCTCATAGTTCACAGTATAATTAAATAACGTGCCACAAAAGCTAAAATGCTCTTTAGATAATCAACATGTCGATGTGTTTGACGTTACAAGTGTTCTTGATGTACTGTTATTGGTGCATATTTTGTGTGACGGGTGATCCGGTAAACTACTATACACCATTTGAATATAGAAGTGCGCCAGGCGATATGAGGTCGAATGTGCCTCACAATTCAAATACTTTTCCGCAGTCCAATTTTATGAATCGGCAACAGATAACTCACACTAACTCAATGCGATCCCAACGAATGCCAAATGCAGAAAAAATTCATTCGCAAGATTCTGATTATTCTTTTAAAGATTTCCTCCGTGGGTTGGATGAGTTGGCGGAGGATGAGAGTCAAAAATTACGTGCATCGTACCGCAGTGATATTTCTCCGAAAGACGTCAAACATTCATCTGATGGACTTCCACGTCAAAATTATAATACCTGGACACAACCATTCAAAGCATCTGCTACGGTATTTGAAGAACCTACGAGTGTTGAGGAAAAAACGAGCCCAGCCTTGCCTAAATTGAACTTTCTAGAACCAATTACAGCGAAGACGTCGAGCAAAATGAATGGGTTGATGGGATTGGTATTAACTCTGCTAAGCTCCGGATCTAATAACTTAGTAATGAAGGGTTTTAAGGAGGTTATTATAGATGGTATTCTTAAACCGTTAATGGTTGCGAAGGGTGGTCTCAAAGTACTAATAAGTAAAGTGACAATTCCTCTCATTTCATTATTGTTAATAAATGTAGAGGTCTTGGTCACCATGTGGTGGCTCTGGGATGACTGTCCTAGCTCACAGTCACATTTATCGGAATCAGCAAGATATAATTATAACAGTTACAACACTACATTTCGATAATTAATTAATTATTCAATGAAAATGGCGATACATTTATTATTTATTTATTTATTGTAATTATATGTCAACAGTGAATAGATTAAGCATGTATATTTTTTAATATATTTCTTTTTTCTCATAATAAGAGTTTTTACAAATAATTCTTTAGGTTTAAGTAGGTATTTTACACATAGATAAATAATTAATAATATACCTACTTGTTTGAGTATTATTTATAATTTTTTGTGTGTACTGTGCAACGCTAACTCTGTACCTATCTATACGAAAAAATAAAATTAAACTATCTTTTCCCATACCCTTGAAGTTTTATTTATTTATTTATTTATTTTTGTTTTATTGAATACCCTTCATGATATTTCTTTGCTTGGCTTCTATTATTTTTACGAGATATATTTTGATGCCTCTGTTTTTCTATATAATATAATATTATAGCTAGCTTCGTAGAGAAAGAAATAAAGTGTGAACTGACGTAAGTTATGTCTCAATGAGATAAAGCCAAATTGAGCCAACCGAGGAGAAATCCTTTATTAGAAAGTTGGATGAGGAAAATGGAAAAAGCTAAAATTTCAGTGAGATGCATATATGTAAAGGGTAATATTAGATTTTCTTTCGTCTATTTTTTTGGCGTGACGTATAAAATATGAATAAGATTTAGAATTTTTAAATATGGCAATTATGACTTTTAAGTTTTAAGATATATATTTTAATGCATATAGCATATATACAGTAAAAATAAATTGTTGTTATTATGCGAAATAGAAATATGCTTATTCATTATGCAGTTTTTATATTTTTTAGCTTTCTGCTATATCCTGCGCATAGCAGGAGGGAACCTGGGAACCTAATGTTAACCTTACGTTATTAAGACACTTCCGTTCCCTACATTTGGATGAATTCTGGAGGCTTAGTCTGTTAAGTAACTAAGCTTCGTTACCGGAGCGAAGTAAAAGTATTAAATATTTCATTTCTCGAGTAGGAATCGAACCCACAATCACACAGTCACATTTACAGTTGTACGTTCATGCCCTGCACCATGATATGCCTTTTGAGGCATTTATTTGCATTTCATATTATTAGATTATCTATTATTAAGATTTCACGAATCTCTTAGTATTAATACTTAACAAACTATATAAGTAGGTGATACAAAATTATGCAATGCAAGTACTGCATTCTGTGTGAAGTAACCAAAATTTGATTTAGACGTTTGTGTATTATGTAGATGTATTGCAGATCCCCGGAACGTATCTTCTAACCAAATAGAGTTAGTGTTTTACTAGGTTATGACTTTACAAGGAATTACGTGTAAATTTTCTAGTTAAGTAGTTTTTAGATGACAAATGTTTGTTATATTGTAATCAAAAACAAAAAATATATAGGTATGTGATTTACAAAATATTTGACATAATTGGAAATAGAGATTTTTAAAATTGCTATATTTTTTTCCATTAAGTAATAATATTAAAATTTAATTATGTCTTATTTATTTATTTTATTATACTTACCAATAAAATTTAAAAGTTAAAAGTTAAGTTAAGTTTTAATAATGTTTTTTAAAACACGAAAGTAATTCAGATAAATAAATAATTGTGTAATTCAAGCGGACGAAGTCGCGAGTAGGTTTCTAGTATAAATAATAAAGTTCTTTCCAATGTGATATTTGACCAAAAATAATCTCGTAAAATTGTTATTATGTAGCAATTATTAGAATAAAATGTGAAATATTAAAATGTATTTCGATATTTTACATAAGTCGACATTTTGGATCGTGCGCCGCCAATAGAGGGAACATAATGGGATTAGATGACAGGTGTCTGCGTTCGTTTGGCTGTACCCCGCTACGCCTAATTGGGTAATGGTCTCGAAAATACTCACGTATATTTTCATATTATTTTGCATGGTGGGTAATAATTTTCTTTAAAAAACATGTATATGATTAAACAATTTGCTTAATTTAGATACATAGGTAAATTATTAAGTTTTTATTATTTTTATTGATTGTTTTAGTTGAGTTAATAGTCCATTTGATGATTTTCTCATGGACAGCAGAAGCAAGAACTGGTGGTTAGAACCAGACCAAATAAAAATGTACCAAACGGGAAGCACCAGCTTTCAAAAGTTAAAAAAAATTATCAATTAATTAATCAATAAATTAAAAAAATACAAAAAAACAAAAATTTAAAAAAAAAGAAAAAGTAAGTTCTAATCTAATAAAAATTGCTACCGGGACGAGGGTAACTGGTTCACGTGTTACGTTCATTAACTCTTATTTGATTGTCGCGCCCCGCTGCCACTCGGGCTGATTCACTGTTAGACAACTTCATGGAGAATTAGTTTTTTATAGGACACGCGAAAGGTTTTTTATTATTTGGATCATAATAACGACTATTATTGCAGTAAAATACTAATTTAATTATATTTTTTTTATATTCTTGCTGTATCACAAATAGCAGAATAGGCAGAGTAAATCTGGAAATATAGTACTACGACACTTTGATCCCATTAAGGCACTTCCGTTCTCTACTTTCCGTCCAATTCTATAGGCCATGCGTATTGAAGGTCGGAACTTAGCGCCGTGCTTTACTTCGTTACCAGAGCGCAGAGCGTGGAAGTGAAATTATTGATTCTTTATTGAAAATATTACAAACTTTACGAGGACGTTGAAGCCAGTCGAAGCCTCCTGCTTGAAATCCGCCACTCAACACGCAATGTCTCCAGAATTCTGCGGAAAATGAGGAACAGAATGTCTTAAAACTAGGTTACCCTCTGTCTACACTGCTGTGCACGGGGTACAGCGTGTAAATGAATTAATTTAATTTAATTTAATTTAAAAATTATTGTAATGGCAGACACGTTTGCAATATCGTTAGAAACTGTTAAAAAAAGCTTTTAGTTTGTATCATTAAGCTTATGCTAATCGACGAATGTTCTTTGTAGACGAGAAGTTTGTAGCAAATTTTGTAAATGGGGCTCCCCCTTTCAATTGGGGTAAATGTTAGTATAATAATGGGTACAGCGAGCGTGCGTGATTGAACCAAACCCTGTTAGGGTTTTACAAGCCCCCGGGGATGTTCCATTTCGCATTGATTCTCTACCAAAAATGTATCATTACAGCTGGGTCTCTAGTTATATGCTTGCCATGTGAGTCCTCGTTATAATATTTGATACAATAAATATTATCATGTTCTTATAAAAGAAATAGATGTAAAAGAAAATGTATTGAGACTTAAATATTTCTGAAATACCGTTGTAGACTTTTGAATATAAAATATTGCTTAATACATTTTCTATGTTTATAAAAAATATTAACTTGTAAGTTTATCATATTGTAGGCACAGGGAGGCTACCTATGCATACCCCGTGTCAAGATACTCAGCCCCCCACATTCTACCAAAATTCTCGACTCCAGAACGAAGAAATGAAAATATTTAATATTTGATATTCTCGAGTGGAAATCGAACTCACAACCTGTCTCATTTACCCTTGTGCTCAAGCGCCAGGACTGGTAACTGACAACTGAGCTGGATAAGAAAATAATGATCTCTTTTAAATTATATATAGAGAAAGTATAGTTCATATATTATATTATTATTATTATATGTATTTGTCACAGCAGCTAAGAAACAATTCCAATTTCTGTACGAGACAGATACTTGTGTACACGTAGACGTTGTTGTTATTTCTGTCGGTCTGATGAGTTAAGTGAGCGAACATGGTATAGTGCCATCTTGTGTATAGTATAAACTATATTTCTATTAGTGAATGCGTGTTAATATCTTTTTTCAGCTTCACGCTGTATCCCGCATAGAGCAGGGTAGCTAGATAGAGCCTAGTGTTAAGATATTCCGTTCTCCATTTTCCGGAATTCTGGAGGCATTGCGTGTTGAGTGGTATAACTCAATTCTGTGCTTTGTCTTGTAATCACAAAAAATATATCTATTAAGAACTCTCTGACCGACCAATTAATTAGTTTTACAATTTGTTATGTGCATTTGATGTTATCTCCTAATTAGTTATACATACTAACTGGGGAACCTGGGAACCTAGACAAAAGACATTGCACTTCCCATTTTCACCTGAATCATAGAGCATTGCGTGTTGAGTGGAGGAACTCAACTTCACGCTTTGTCTCGACACCAGAGTGCCTCGAGTGGGAATCGAACCCACAATTTGTCGCGTTTACGCTTGTGCCCCTGCGCCATCACTAATCCCAAATTAAATTACAAATTGCAGAGAAATATAGAGTCTACTTGTATGTATGTTTATAAATATTTAAAGGCCATACATATATTTTATCTATTCCATCCAAGTATGGTGTAGGTTGGCAATATTTATAAGATGCTATTTTCTTCTTACTATATCCTGTTGCATTACTTGCAGCGCATCCTGTTATAGACCGGGAGGTCCATAATATCAGATTTAACTCGCTTTTGTATCCGAATTGAGGGTAAGGAGGTGTTAAGGTTTATTTTCCTATTATTTTTTTAAAGTTAATATGATATTTTAACTGCTTATGACGTTTATCTGTTTTACTTATATAAATAGTTTATATTCCTTGTTAAAAAATCAATTAACTTAGTATAATAGATGAGGGATTTTATTTACGAACTGTAAACTTTAAAATTTTAATTTTAATATTAAGAAGACAAGATACAAATATCGAAATTGGTGACTAAATTCTGGCGTGCAAGTTCATGGTAGATATCCGTTATAGGCAAAAAACCGGTTAAGTACGAGTCGGGCTCGTCCACCGAGGTTTCCGTACCAATTTCAGGATTGTAGGTCAACGGGAAGTACAACTTATAAAAGTTGACAAACTTAAGTTTGTGGGCATATGCATGGGTTTTTCCTTTATTTGTATTGTAAGTTTTCACTTCGTGCCAAATACCATAATTGTAGGCCCACGGGAAATACTCTATAGGTTTTAATTACGCAGAGAATTACATATTCTTCGCTCTGGAGTCAAGGCAAGATTGGTTGGGATAATAGGCAAGAGTTTAGAAGCGTTTGTTCTTTAATTTATATGAAATTGAAATATACTTCGAATTAAATCAGTGTTACCTGTAGATAAGATTGTTTTCTATTTCCACACTTATCGACGTACCTAACTAATATTAAATGAAAATTCCTGAAATATTAACAAAAAAACCTTTGCCTATTACTTTTTTCTCGTATTACTTCAGAAAAAGTTAGTTTTAGTCAATTGATATTAATGTTTAAGTGAAACGACGAGTGCCTATTTAGTTTAGTACTGGCAGATCCCAATATAAGTTTATGTCGATACTTACATTTTTATCAAGAAGTTCGGTGCTTAATAAGTATTAGGTATTTTCGTATTTTGAAGATTATTTAAGGGATTATTGATTTAATTTTCAAATATAAATGGTATATTTTTTATTAAATAAGTAATCTTAAATATTAGTGTTGTTAGTTTAATTATTCTTTTGTAAGGTACGCACGCTGTGCCCCTCATGTCATAAGGAGTCTAGTGTTAAGATACTCCGCTCCTCACTTTCCGCCGAATCCTGGAGGCATGGCGTTTTAAGTGAAACCAAAGCGAAGAAATAAAAACATTAAATTTTTAATTTTCTTGAGTGAGAATCGAACCGAATATTAATTTAAAAAAAAAACGGTTAAGTGCGGGTCGGGCTCGGCCACCGAGACTTCCGTACTAATTTTAGGATGGTCAATGGAAAGTACACTGTAGAACTCATAAAAGTTGACAAACTTAGGTTTGAATGAAATGAACTAGTGATACTGAGTGACTGACTGACTTTTCTTTAGTTGTTTTGTAATTTCTCCCTTTGTGCCAAAATTTCATAACTCTAGGCACGGTAAGTGCCCTATCAGTTTTGATTACGTGGATGTAAAATGCAGCAAAATCAATATCTATAAATGCTAGATGCATCTTTTGATTGCGGTAACTTGAGTTTCATTTTTTCTGTACTTCAAGGGACTATAAATCTGAATATTTGTTATAAATTTCAATTCACGAGGTAAATGGTCTTGACAGATGGACGATAAACAACCAAGCGATGCTATATCTATAGATAGCTTCCTTTTTTGCCTTTTGAGATACGGAACCCTAAAAATGTAATATAATTTCGTCCGTAGCATTTATTGTACTTAGTAGTTCAATTTCTATCTACTAATGAGTTAAAAAGTCGAATTTGTAGGTGTTCAATTAAATAGGATTACATGTGTCCGTCGGAGGCTTATTGGGAATTCAGTATTTTTGTCCGTAAGGTCTGAAGGTAGCAGCGGGCCGCGGCCGCGACGTCGATACGCGCACCGGCCTGACGTCGCCGCGCGCCCCGCACACGCGCACTGCCGCCCGCCCGCCGTCGCTCGGCACAGAGCGCCGCGCGACGCATGTCCCTCGTCCTCGCGGTGACACCTCCTCTGACGACCTCTAGGTCTGTGACGCGATAACTTGATTGATCATTTGCTCCTTTGTGAAACGGATTCTGCTAAACGAAACGTTGTGTGTTAAAACATTAAAACGGATGCCAGTCGAGTGAAAATAAACATCGGAAAGTGATATTAGCGCAGGCGCGCCGCACGCGGACATGACGAGAGCGGCCATCTTGCTCGAGGACGCAGTTTCGCCTCGCCCCAGTGTAAGAGTTTAAACGAAGGCGCCCCAACCTTGTAACGGGCAACGGAAGATGCGTCGCGCCCTGTCCTCGGCGACGGCGACTCGCTGAGGCGCTCCGCGGCGCCGCTATCGATCGCCATGGCGCCCCCGGTGTGAATGCGGACGGGCCTGCGTGAGGGGCATGTGAGCGCGGGCGGCGGCGGCGCCGGCTGACCATGGGCGAGGAGTACGCGCGCTCCCCGTGCGAGCGCTTCCCGGCGGTGGGCGCGTTCAGCGTGGCGCCGCCGGAGCGGCTCAGCCCGCCGCCGCCCGCGCCGCTGCCGGACCGCTTCTCGGCCTCGCCGAGGCGGCGCGAGGCGGAGCGCGCGCGGCGGCCGCGCTACGTACCGCCCGCGGCGCACGTGCCCGTGGAGCGCTACGTGCCGCGCCCGCCAGCGCCCGCGCCTCCACAGCCCGCGCGCGCGCCGCCGCCCGGCTACTGCGCGCTGGCGTGCCGGCCGCCCGCGCCCGCTCACCGTGCGTGCTGCGGGCCCGCCTCGCCGCCGCCGGCGCGCTACGTGGACTACGTGCGGCGGCTGGCCTGCACGCCACCGCCGCCGCCGCCGCCCGCGCTGCAGCTGCCCTGCGAGCCACAGGAGCCGCCTTGCTGTGTGCAAGCGCGACGTCGGAACCAGCCTCCACATGACTGGTGAGTACCGACACGTCAGACGTAAACACACTCGCACACATACTGAGTTACTATGAAAATGAAACAAACAAATCAAAGTTTACCCTCGGTGAAGGATACGTGATTGCACTAACAAGATTACTTACTTACTTAGCTTTAAGATGTACCCCTAGCGGGGTAGTCAGAGAAAACGAAGCGCCAAATGCTATGGTCTCCACATACTTCTTTCGCCTCGTCCACTGTCATGAACTTCTTTGTACATGCCCTCGGGGTGTTTTTAATTTTTTACGTAACCCTCCTCCAGTATCTTTGATGCTGTGTTTTCGAAGGTCAACATGATCAGGTCAGTTTGATCTACATTCATGAGCGAAATTTATTTTTCTCACAAATGACGCCAAAACAGTAGATGACGACTACTAATGGCAAAGATAAAAGGGTTTACTGTAGCGACGTGACGTGACGCCGGGCGAAGGGCGGGTATTGTAATTGGCTAATATTTCGTGAGTGGAATTGATAACGTTTGATTGATGACTGGATGACTGCCGAGCAAAGATCGAGCTTACCTACTATGAATCTATGGTTTTTAAACATCAGACTTCTTAGCAGAACTGGCTTCACAACCGGTGGTAGCTTTTTGCTTATACTTGATTGTTCATTCGACGATTCAAAAGTGCTTATTACAGTCTATTTGAACAAAGAATATTTTGAATTTTAATTTGAATTTGAATCAATATGTCAGCATAGCTGCACAGTGGCCGTCGTACACTTTACACAATGTAGAACTGGTACTGATGCTGCTATACGGCAGCGATACGTAGATATTACAGAAGTAGAATGAAAACACGATGAATGATGTGGAGATATGATCTTGGTAGAATATGTGGAGTCAGCTAAGATGACCGAATCCGGAATGAGGAGATAAATACACAGAATGGCAGGATTGGCCAGGATGTCACAGGAAGAATGAAGAAGAACGTGTCCAGGTGGTTTCGACAGAAGGAGATCTCGGTTCACCATCGAGAACACGGTATTGATGATACTGGAGGAAGGTCACCTTAAAAGTATGAGGACCTACCAGAAGATATGTATGAAGAGGTTGATGATATTATCACGGTGAAAGAAGTATATAGAGACCGTATCGCTTGGTACTCCGTTCTCTCTGGCTATTCCGCTACGAATAATGTGTGAAGCTAAAAAATAATAGTTTATTATAATTTTAAATATTTTATTGGTATTAAAATTTTTTCAAAATAATCTTTATGCCTACTTGGAACCTGTAAATATTGAAGTCCACGTGACACTAACATTATTTTTTATCTACAAGCGTCTATGTTATCAGTTGAATTGTAACAAGATAAGAGTTGGGTGTGCCGTTTTACTATTAAAGAGTGATTTGTTAAATACCTTATGTGGCATCAAGGGAAGAAAAAATAAATAAAAATAATGTGTAGTGAGTGAGAGTTTTTGTGTTTGATGAATAAATAAAAATAAAATATAGGTGTAGTGTTTTAAAAACATCAAAATCTGCAAGTAAAATATGGATGAAAAGTAAGTTTTCCAATTAAAAAAACAACAAATATAAACTTAAAAAATATATATCATGTCTCTTCTATCATGTTTCTTTATATTGCACGAAATTCACTGAATTCTAAAGATCTCAATTGGAAATATTTCGAAATTGCTGATGCTGAAGTAGGTAATTTTTGAAAATAATGAAAACTTCAAATATTTTCTCATTTAGTGTATTGTCCAGTATTTCTCTTTGAAAACTTTAAAATATAAAAATTGTATAGACATTTTAGATGTTTCAAGTAAATTTCAATTAATTAATTTATAAATTTAATAAAATAATAATTAAAAATTTTATTCTGATCAAATATGATATTAATAAAAAAAAATAAAATAATCATATAATACATTGACCACGATCTTACATTTATCTATTTTTCTTCCCTTGCTCTGGAACCGAGGCGAAACGGCGTTGTGTTCCGCCAATTACCTACCAGCCCTATCTTCACAATTCGGCGGAAACTGGAGAACGGAGTGTCTTAACACTACGAGTATGTTCCTATTGCTACTCTCTATCTCTATAAAAATGAATTTTATCATACCCGTAGTAATATTTCAATACATTCGATAGCTCGTGCATAATTAGCTATACAAGAAACACATTGATGGATGCATTTGAATAAGCGATGTTATCGATTTCCCGATGTACGCATGCTAGAAACAAAAACTTTTCAATCAATGCTTAGTTATACCGAACAGACCCGAATTTCAATGGTATGTTGTTATTTGAATAGGACCTTTGTGTATCTATTTGTAATTGTAATTAAAATGGTTTTTTTTAAAGTTAATACTGTTAAAGTTTGTTTATTTATATTCTAAGGAAATATTTATGATGTAAAATTTATAACTCACCCGTTGATTAATTATGAAATGTCGAAATATATTATACGTTATAATAGGAGGATTTATGTAAAAAAAATATTTTATTTTATTAGATTTTTTTTAGATAAGGCCGTCGTGACGCAACGGTAAAAGACGCGACGGTTGTGGGTTCAATCCCTGCCCGAGGAAGTAAAATAAATATTTACGTTTATATTTCCATTTCTTTGCTCTGGTGTCGAGGCAAAGCGCGGCGTTGAGTTCTGCCACTCAACACGCAATGCCTCCAGAATTCGGCAAAAAATGGGGAACGACGTGTCTTAACACTACGTTCCCTCTGCCTACCCTGCTGTAAGCTTGAAGCTGATTTTTTATTTATATTTTCCCAAATCAATTTAATTTAAAAGTAATCTATGTAGAATAATGGTAAAGGCCTAATGGGTAATAGAAATAACTCTAAGGAAGTAAGGTGTGTGATTTATTGATAGCGTTAGTGAAAAAGTAACTGGAGCAAAACAAGCGAATAAGGAAGATAAATGAATTACTTCCAGGAGGCCCATTGTACGAGCCCATCTAGATACTAAGGGGCTTTAGTCTCGGTCGATTGCGTATAACGTTAATTTAGAATATCCTTTTAATTTTATATATATTGTAAATACCTACAAATTTCTATTTTATAGCAGTTGTTATTTTTTTTACTGTTGTCGGTTTTAATTTATTATTATATTAGTTCTATTTATCTGTACCTGTTATATATTTTTTTGAACGTATATAGTGTTTAAAAAAGATAAATAGTATAAAAAGGCAAGAAGAATCTAGTGTCTAGGCACCCGGCTCTCCACTTTCCACCAGAGTACGAGCTTATTTGATACTTTTTTTAGCTTTACCCCTGTATCCCGTATATAGCAGGAAAGATAGAGGGAACCTAGTGTTAAGAAGTTCCCACTTTCTGCCCAAATCTCGAGGCATTGCGTGTTGCTTGGTGGAATTCAACGCCTCGCCTTGCCTTGTTACCAGAGCGACGAAATAAAAATATTAAATAATTTATTTCTTCAAAAAGGATCGAACCTACAACCCTCGCGTTTACAGGAACACGTTTATGCCCCTCCGCCATGACGCCCTCGATTAATTTAGTTACAGTTTTTAATTAAAGCTGAGTGAAATGAAATTGAACACAAACAAAATTACGGCTTCATTAGAAATGTAACGAAAAATATTTCTGATTAAAGGTGGCATTTCAATCTGTAATTGTAACGAGAATATAAAAAAGTCAGTTCAAAAAAAGTCAGTACAAAAATTTAATCAGTGTTCTTTCGCGATCGCCCGTCCGCTGTCAGCGAACATCAAAAAAGGTCAAAAGGGTTGAAGACGGCCGCCTCGTTCATTTTATAGGGGGTAAGTGACGCGGACGGACTTAGGTACGGCTACGGCGAGTGCCAGACAAATACTCGTATATTATTTAATTTTAGTGATGTGTAAACAAGATTAGTAGAATGTTAGATTGTTTATCGTTGATCTATCACTAAACACTAGTTGTTTGTTTATAACAAATAACTTTATCGAAATCAATTCAGATAATTTAAGTTTTTCACTGAATTACGTATTGTATCGTGTTCAATTAGCATTATCATTTAAAAACCGTACAAGCGCGAGTGGGGCTCGCCCACCGATGGTTCCGTACGAAAATTGGAGGCCTCGAGATTTTTCTGAAATTCAGGCTTAGCTTAGCCAGAGTCCTTTCATCTGATACCTCACTTAAACTTGCAGGTGTAATACCAAATTTTGCCCCTATTTAAGGTTTTTTTTTGGATTCAACCATAAATGTATAGTTTTCTGTTTTTTTCCTAAACCAGTACTACCGTAGATAGAGGCAACGAAATTTCATAATTCTAGGTCGATATAAACGGGCATATCATATTTTTAAGTACCTAAATATAGAAATATGATTTTATTAGGAAATCATGGGGTCGTAGATCTGATTATATGGTTTAAATTTCAATTCAATATATCCAAGCGTTTCTGAGATAAAAGACAGACGGACAGACAGACAACTGATCAAACAAATGATCTTATAAGGGTCCCTTTTTTCCTTAAAAGGTACGGAACCCTAAAAAAGGTAATTTCAGAGATTACAATAAAAATGTATTTACTAATGTAAAATGAATATATGATGTAATTAGGTAATAACCCAATATAATGGAAGATAATATAATTAATTATTCAATTACCGCTCTCCGTCGTCGGTTTCTTAGTCCTACATCAACATTTGTACAGAGAACGATATCAGTTCAAATAAAAATCGTACATTTGATTAATTTTCCACTTCAGAAGTTTCAACAATTCAGTTTTAATTGTGATTTCATTTGGATTCGTTTGGGCTTTGTTTATTCGATTTATATTGAGAAATGTTAATGTTTACTTTTTTATATATAAGAGAAATATTGTATAAAATGATTGATTTTTTCCAGTAAAATTTATCGGTAGAGTAATGTAATATACGAGTATGTGCAGGCACAATCCTATATAGAACCCGATACGTTTGAATGAAACAATGAAATGACATACTTGTGTTTCCAATTTGCAACTTTAAATTGTATTTTTAAATCTTATTTCGTTATAAGTGGGAGACAATGCTATAATCAATTAATATCTATGTCCATTCAGCATTCAGACTTCTCCCTCAGTAGGATATATTATCTAATATTCTAATAGTAAATAAAACGATTTAACGAGATATATATAGGTGGTGTCAATTTGGGTAGCAATTGATTATTTCGATTTGGATTTGTTGTTCATATCATCATCATACCTACATAGCGGTGATAGGTTTACGTGTTTAAAATCAGCTTTACGCAGTATCATATAGTTAGCATAGTTTACATAGGATAGGAAGAGGGAGCCTAGTGTTAAAATACTCCGTTCTCTATTTTCCGCCGCATTATGGAGGCATTGGGTGTTGAGTGACTGAACTCGACGCTGTGCTTTTGCTTCGACACTGGAGAGAAGAAATGAAAATATAAAATATTTAATTTCTTCGAGCGGGGATCGAATCCACAACCAGTCGCATTCTACAATGACACACTTGTGACTCATAAGTTCTTTATAAAATACTTAAAGTATAACAATGTATTTTTATCTAAAATATCATATAAACTTTCAAATTTTATGAAATCGTGAACCGTATTGTCGTTCCGAGCATAAATATTCCACTGCACTAAAATGGTGAAAACTGAAAACTTTAGTTCTTACGTCCAAATGCAACGCTAACGACTTTATGAGTGAGTTCTAATGACCTATACGGCTCTCTATGTTCCGTTGCTCTTTTTAATAAGATACTACCGCTTAAATACTTGCTAGCATAGTGTTAATGTGAAAAAAAATCATTTTTTGTTTTTTTTCTGAGGCCTCGTGGCACAGGGCACAAGGCTGTGACTGTGATTAGGTTTCCTCTGCCTATCCTGCTGTGTGCGAGATACAGCGTGGAGCTAATTTAAAATTTATTTCTTTATTTTTTCACGATGTATTTTCACTTAGCAGCGAAGGCAAAGGGAACCTAGTGTTAAGAAACTCCATTTCTAATTTTCCTGCCGAATTCCTGAGGCATTGCCTGTTGAATGGCAAAACTCTACGACGCGTTTTGCCTCGACACCTTAACATATATTTAATTTCGTCGAGTGGGGTTCGAACCCACAAACTACGTATACAGTCATACTTACCACTACGCCAGGACTGGTTCCGTGACTAAAAAAAAACCTGCTCATTTGTACTAACTTCGTGCATTATTCTTAGGCATTCCCGTTCAGAATATTGAAATGGAGAACGGAAGTTTGTAGGCGAACTGAGAACTATGTATAATAAGAACATGTACTTACTGAAACTACAATCATTGTATTAAACAGAATACCATCTCTTCAAAAGTTGACTGCAATAACATAGATTTCTGTGGGAAAGTTTTTTACTTTAATTGTTATTGTTTTGTTGATATTTTAGACAAAGCTAGTAATTAAATTTTAAATGGTAATTTTTTAATGAAAAATTTATAATATTATCATTTGTTAATTTCGTTGCTTCACGCTCTATCCCGCACTTAACAGGGTAGGCAGAAGGAGCGTGGTAACCTAGTGTTAATACACTATTCCCATTAGGAAGTGTCTTAACGGTAGAGACTGTTCCCCCCAAATTGCTTCTTTCCGTCGAATTTTAAGGGCATTGCGAGTTGGTATTGAGTTGCAGAAATGAAAATATTAAAATATATTTCATTTACTCGAGTGGGAATCTAACCCACAATCTGTGTCGTGTTAACAGTCGTTCGTCGTTCAGCTTGTGGCGCTGCGGTGTGACTAGCCTCGTTATTTTTTAAGATAATTAATATATATTTTAAATTCCGATTTCAATATATTTACAATGAAATTTCTACTTCATAGCTAAGAATGCAGAAAAAACAAGCACAATCATTCTCATTTCCTCATCTCCTTTAAAAAATATATTATTATATAACTCTAGGAATTATTTTAGCAGCATCCATTTCTTCTTTGCTGACAGTTATTCGACTTCGCAATTTTCACGTTTCTGTCTCTTTCCGAATTCACCTATGTGTACGAACGACGTACAGTCCTCAACACTTGCAAATTGCTTGTAGAATTATGGCCCTTATTCTCAATGCCATAAGAAATAATGAAAGTCTCTTCGTGTGGTCGACTGTACGTGTCGAGAGCGGCAGTCGACCCAGTTGCCCGTTGCAACGTTTATATGCCTTCACAACTACCCTACGTAATTTAACTCTATGAAAAGTGTATGCGAGTTTCGCGATGTGATACAACTTTCGAAATTATATAACTTTTTTTTGTGCATCGATGATTTTGTTTATATTTTAAAAACGCTTTTTTATGAATTATTTTACCTGTTTTTTTAGGTTATTATTACATATAAATATATTGTTGTGGATTCGATTCCCGCTCGAGGAAATAAAATATTTATTTACATTCACATTTTCGTTTCTTCGCTCAGGTGTCAAGGTAGAGAGCGGCGTTGAGTTCGGCCACTCAACACAGAATGTCTCCAGAATTGGCGGAAGGTAGAGGAACGGAGTGTATTAACCACTAGTTTCCCTCTGTTTATCTTCCTGCGTGCGGCATACAGCGTAAAGCTGATAAAAAAAACTGAAGTAAAAATATTCTATCCTTACTTATTGTAGTTACTGTTGATATTGTTACTTTTTAAATTCACGTGAAATAATTAAAAAGCAGTTTAAAATTTCAATGTCGGTCGCTATCTTTTCTGATCGCAGCCGTTTAGCGAAGCGTTGTCTTGGCGCACGCCCAGCCCACTTGGCAACGAAATTCCTTTTGAATTATCTGATACAATTTCTAGCTCTTTTTATCTTATTCTGATTAAAGACCCAATTTTTTCAAATATATAAGATATTAATCTATATTTGTTATCAATAATAAATATTTATTAAATTTAAAGTAATTATTTATTTAACGAATATCATTTAATTTTTTTAATTTATTTACCGCTCACAGCAGGGTAGGCAGAGGGAGCCTAGTGTTAAAACTCTCCGTTGCTCATTTTTCTTCGATATCTGGAGGCATTGTGTGTTAAGTGGCGGAACACCCGACACCAAAGCGAAAAAATGAAAATAGTACACTCGAGCTTTGTTAAGAAAGTTGCACAGAAATTACATGTTTACATTTAACAATTTCATAAACAATCAATTATATGTTTATATATTTTTTAATATATAAACAAAATACACATTTTAACTCTATAACGAAGTAAGAACAAATATTCTGTGATTCTTATTATGCTTACAGCATCTTATGTCCAACTTTATATAATAAATAATCATTGATTTAAATTCTCAAGTGTTGGTAGACTGTTTATCGAGAACTTTAAAGTTTTACGTTAATTCTATTCAAAGTTTATTTTTCTTTAGAGAGAATTGGAAGTGGAACCACAGCGGCAGTGAACTGGCAACTAATCTCGCTAATGTGTTAAACTCAGTTAGCTTTCTAGTACTAACAACTGTGCTTTATCATGATTAAACCAGAATTTGTATTTTTTTAATGGTTCTGTACCCAAAGGGTAAAATAGGGGACAACGGAATAGGGTCCCCCTATTCCGTTGTCCATCTGTCTGTCTGTCTGTCTGTTACTAGGCTGTATCTCATAAACCATTATAATTACAGTTCAAATTTTTATTTTCACAGATAATTTATTTCTGTTGCCGCTAGAATAGCAAATACTTAAAAGAAAATGGCTCCAACACAAATTTGCCTTTATAGGAGGCGTGGGTATTAACATATTTGATTAAATATTGTTACTAATGTATTTTATAACAATTTTAGTACTTTACTTGTAAAGAGGTCATCTATTTCAAAAGCTTACTAGGTTATCTCCACTCAGCTATAGATAGATGCGAGTGAATAAATAAAGCCAAAGCAAAACTATTAATGTTGGCTGCCTCCTCGGTCGCTGGACGTCTAGCTGGGCCTCCCACGGGAGGCATTCTAGATCATCCTATCACTCGCTCATCCCCTCCCCCACGAAATCTCTCACAGGTTTTCCCTGACTTCCCCTTGGCTCCAAGGCCAACCCCCGAGGACGCAGCAGTGTTAACAGTTGCCGCAAGAAACCACGGTCAGGGGACGTTCGTCCTGGCACCGTTCCCCGGTTCACAACAGAAATAACTATTAATGTCGTATCTACACAAAACAAATTTCACACAAAGTCTCCTTCACTCACAGATGCGCTCAATTTTCGATCACGTACAACTAAAATCGACTTTTCGACTAAACGACATCGACATTGAAGTTCTTCAATCTCGGAGTTTCAGACGAATTACCTCGGGCCATCACGCCCCTTGTCTCTAAAATAAAAGTTCTCCCTGATTCCTTTGAACGAAAGGTTGTTTGAAGCGGTCTTATTTCTCAACTTTGAACCACCAACTTAAAAACAACTTTGGATGTTTCACTTCAAATTTTAATTTGTAGGAATGTTACGTTACATACATAAGCCTTTGAAATTCTCATATATAACTAACTAACTACACGCGCGCGGCTTCGCTCGCTTCAGTTTATACATTATAGCTTACGAGTATGTATTATCCTGTAGCATAAATTATATTACTGTAATGTTTCATCTAAATCCGTTCTGTAGTTTTTGCGTGAAAATGCAACAAACCTCCATGCTCATAAACTTTCACGTTGATATAATGTTTTCTAGAGAAGTTAGGTTCATTTTATCGGCAACAAACATTGTACCTATAAACAACAAATCCTTACAGTATCATTTTTACTATTTTTATAATGCAATTCTACACATAGTAAAGAAAAATACTTTTAAAGAAAACATAGATATGACACCATCATGTCGCAGTGGCACAAGGGTGTGATTGTAACACGACGGTTGTGGGTTCATTTCATTTTCATTTCTTCGCTCTGGTGTCGAGGCAAAGTGCGGCGTAGAGTTCCGCCACTCAACATGCAACGCCACCATAATTCGTTGGAAACTGGGGAACGGAGTGTCTTAACACTTGGTGTGTGACATAAACAATTAATGATATAAAATTACAATATTATTTATTCATTGTTTTTGACAGTTACTTTCTTTAGTAGGTCGGACGTGGGAAAGCATCAATCACTCGCCGGTAACCGCATTACTACGCTTGTAATTGTGATCTCGCCCGAGGGTATTGGCATCTTTGTTATCGATCGCTCCCATTCTCGGGATCTGTCTCGGATCTCGATTAAAATTTTATGGCGTTCTTAAATTGTGACGTTATTTCTCTCTCTTTCTCTCTCTCTCTGTCGTCATATTTATATTTATAAACACATCGTCTGTGAAACAAAGAATTGAATTGAAAAGGACAAAACCTGCTAACTATTAAGCAGGAGAGTTACAAGGAGAAAGAGAAAGACTTTATGCTTATATCTAATAACATTTGGCTCGCGTCGTAGTTTTTTTAAAAAACAACCGGATCGCACGTATTCACTCACATATGTAGGTTTAAAATATTAAAAAAGTCAGATTTTTAGAGATATCTTAAAACGGGGGTAGTATATGAATTCTTTTACCTACAAAATTTTTTAGCATTTCTGTTAAACACCGCTATAAATCATTAATGTTGACAAGGACATTTTTAATTGTTCGCGTTATTTAGAAAGGGTTGCTTTAATATTTATTGTAAAGAATATTTTTAGAACCTTGAAAATTTTGACCTTAGGAATTAAATTATATTTAAATCGTACATTGGATATAAAAAATCAATAATTAGACACTTAGACCCTAACCTAACCTATTCTGTCAAACTGTATTTGTTTTTTTTTTTTCTAAATTTCACATTTTTATTTCTTTGCTCTGGTGTCGAGGCCAAGCGCGGCGTTGAGTTCTGCCACTCAACACGCAATGCCTCCAGAATTTGGCAGAAAGTGGGGAACGGACTGTCTCAGCACTAGGTTCCCTCTGCTTACCCTGATGTGTGCGGGATACAGCGTGAAGCTGATTTAATTTTGTTTTTTTTTTTAATTTAATTGTTAAAACCATTTTGTTATGTTCATGTATATTAATTATACGCCCTGAATTATAAAATTACTGTTTTAAACGGTTTGCTGGCGGCAATAATGTGTCATGTGTGACCACCAAATTTATACGATAAATTCGTTTTAATTTATTTCATTTAATGAGTGTAAATTTCTCTTAAATATTTATTTTGTTCTATTTATAGGACTGTGAAATACGTCAATACCGTTACCGAATAGTATAATTTTTATTTAGGTTTATTTAATAAATGTAACCGATAAGGACAAATTAACTAAAGCTTATTAGTTAAGGTAATATTTTTTATAACTTTATATATACTAACAATAAACTTTTAGATTAACAAAATAAAAAATAATAAATTATTAAATAAACTTAAAATAAAATAAATTAAATTTAATGCTTACAGTGATTACTGGAAATTTGCAACTAATGTCTCTGTTAGACAATATCGTGAAAAAAAGAATGATTTTACCCTATTTTATTTTTGCTTAACCCGTATAATGGTAGAGATTAGTGAAAATTATGAAACGAATTTAGAATAGCGTGGTATTTTTGCAAAGTTTTGGGCGTAACTATACATAAATGGCTACCATTTTAGTTTTTGCAGCGCCCAGATATCGGCAAAAAGTGGGGAATTTTACATATCGAAGCTGACTTTTTGCGGTGCACATGTAATGTTGCGCCGTTAAAAATGAAATATGTTTCCTTTTCATAACTGTAGATGCTATTAAATTTATACGAGAGACTATGACTTTTCTGATGGTCCATATAACACTGTAACGACTTCCTTTAATATGTCCACTCGCATTTGCTACATTGTAATTTGTCATTAAGCGTAAAAACGATTGGGTGTATTCAATAGGAAGAAATAAAATTGTGAAAAGTTTATCGAAAAAGATACAGGAACATAAATGGGGCTTTAAAAATGATAATTTTGTTGATATTCTAAAAAAAGGGAAATAAATCAGCAACTTCACTCTGTATCCCGCGCAGGGAAACTTGTGTTAACCATTCGTTCTCCGTTTTACTAGTTTTACTAGTTTCGAAAAATTGGGAAAGAAAATATCTAATCTAAATATTAAGGCTTATATAATCTACATGTTAGATTCACTGAGGTGTCAAATGTAAGCGTCGTAATGAGATACATTAGTCGTATAACGCTCGACAGCCGACATTTTAAAAGATGTCATTCGGATCATTTGACGTTTAATTATTTTCGTACCGTAGTCCGTAGTCCGTACGTAACCCAGTTTCGGAACGTGGCCGAGGACCGCTTTATGAAGGTTTTTGTAGCACCCGAACACATTTTATAATGTTTTGCGTTAATTAGGTTTCTATTCTCTCCGTATCTTAATTGTTTTTTTTTGGTACGATGTACCGTTTAACGACATTCCAGTTCTTTGTTTTGCGGTCAGTGATCTTTTTTCTTTCACAGTAATCAGATTTATTTTTTATTTAGGCTTAAAATAAAATGTGAGTTGAAAATCAAAATATTTTGTAATTGCTTTTTGTTAGTTTTTTTTTATTTTTTATTATTTCTCCTATTGTTTTCTCAACAGACTATTTACTAGTAATATATATATGTATTAATTCGATATTAAACGTCATATCTTCTATATATGTTTACGTTATGATATTCAAATAATATGATTCATCTCTTTTAATAAATATACATAAATTATATAAATCTGCTTGTTCATATAACTTACTAGCGGCCCGCCCGCGGCTTCGCCTGCATGAACTACGTTATTATCAATTTCCGTCTCCATGAGTACCTACGCCTACAATACAAACTTTCAACCCCCAAAAACAACCCCTTAGAAGTCGAATATTGCAAATTCCCGTCTTAGCGAGCACCTACGTCCTATAAATAACTCCTATGCAAAATTTGAGATTCTTAGCGCATGTAGTTTCTGAGATTTCGTGATGAGTGAGTGACCTTTCGATTATATATATATATATATATAGATAAGATAGATAGATAGATGATGAAAAATCAAATTATATTTGTATGTAGTTGTTTGACCGTTCTCTTTTTCGCGATGACGCAGCCACCACGGTCGTTGAACGTTAACATATCGTTGCCTTCGTTCAAAGAGATTTACTATCTCTTTAGTCTTCACAAAAAGGTGATGAAAATTCAATGAACAATGCACAAACATAACAGGATGGGTATGTACGGACGCTGGAAAAACCTATCACCAGTTTTTACAAAAAATATATGTATATAGAAATTTACTTAGCACATACAAAAATATGTAAGTATTTATGTTTGATTGTCTTATTGTGAAATATCTAATAGTTTCCTTCGCATTGATTAAATATTTATATAAAAATAAAAATATTATAGAAATATGTTACGAAAATTTTTAGGAAATGTTTATTTCTAAAGTTTATATTTTAAATATTTCGTGTCTTTATGTGTTAAATAATGTTTTATATCTGTAAGAATCTCGGAAAGAAGTAGTAGAAGTAGGTCTCGTCTGTGGCGGATGAAATAAAAAAAAAAATCTTAATTGATATCATCTTTTGTTTTAATCTCTATACTTACTACTCATTCTCTTTTAATTTTGTAAGAATTTCTTGTTAAATCTAAGATGTGGGTAATGACAACAATCTAAGTATGAAAAAACAGATTTTATATTCTGCAGCAAATCTTAACCTGGCAACCTATTTAGCTGAACCGAGAAACCCAACTATTTTAAATATAACCTTTGCAGACACTGCCTTCTTAACTACACCAAGACCTATTATGATATATGGCTTTACGTATTTAAACATAATAATAATAAATTAATAGTTTTACTTACCTTTTACGCTGTATCCCTTAATTCCCTATTGTCTTAACATAGTGTTAAGATACTCCGTTCCCCACTTTCTCAGAACAGAACACAGAACTCAACGCCGCGCTTTTGCCTCGGCGCCAAAGCGAAGAAATGGAAATATAAACGTAAATAAGTATTTCACTTCCTCGATTGGGGATCGAACCAACAATCGTCGCGTTACAGTCACACCCTTGTGCCGCTGCGCCAGAACGGCCTCAACCTTTTACGTACCTTTAATATTTTTACTGTGATCATTTTTTTTTTTTTCGGTCTTGAGGTTAATGCTGTTAGTCCTATTGGCCTTTACAGCGACACCGGGTGGGGATGGAAGAGTGTACTCTGTCCCTGAAAATATGTAGACACTGTGTTGCTGCCTGTGGGGGATGAACAAAGCACACACGCCCTACTTTTATACCCAAACCTTAATCTCTCTGTTAGCTGACATTCAAAATCATAAATAGACAAGATTTTAGGTGCTTAAGTTTAATACAGTGCTGTACTGAACGTCTGGTGCTGTTCTGTAAACAGGTCAAGTTGTCTCTTTCAGTTTTTATGTAACGTTGCCATCTTCTAAGACGCAGTTTTAAATTCTTATTTCCAGTATAAGTAAGGCACGTTACGAAATGTGTTTTTACAAAAATATAACATCTTTTTTTATTTTACATTTTAAATATACGTATGTAGATACGTCGTATACGTATGTAAGTATTTAATAAAATTTTCATTTTGTTTATTCTTGCTTATTTCGTCTTTATTTTTGTTTTTGTCAATTTCATTGAAATTTTGCATTTAAACAGAATATATGTGTTATTTTAACATGTACTTAAAAAATGTATCTTTCAGCTGAAAATTTTTTATTTTGCAATGCAATTGAGGTCAGTTTTGGTGTAGGGATACAAGCGTGTGAAGTGCGATAGTTTATGGGTTCGATCTCCACTCGATGAAATGACATATTTAATTTTTAAATTTCCTCGCTCTGGTAACGAGATAAAGTACGGCGTTGAATTTCGCCACTCAACACAAAATGCCTTCAGAATTCAGCGGAAACTTTTCCAGTTTCCCTCTGCACCCTACTATGATATGGATACAGGGTGAGCTCAAAAAAAAAAGGAATTCAAGGTAATATACGAATTGTATACACCTAAAAAGGCAAAAACAAAAATAATGTTAGTAATATCTAGATGTCTTATTAAAGGCATAGCGATAGTTGTTTTTCAAAAGGTCGCCCCGGGACGGTAGGGTGTGCGGGCGTCGACCTCGAGGGGGATCCCTCTTGAATACGAAAGTGCTCTCGCAAAACTCTATCGCTGGCAAATATGTAGATGGGATGGAGATGTATATTATAATTGGGTTCTTGCAGTTAGCGCTCTGTGCATTATGGTTTTATTTATTTATTTTGGTTTATTAAATAAAGTATTGATTTCGAAGATGGTAAGAAGATGGTAGTAGGCGGTTTTTGTTAATATTGTTAGTTGTATTGGTAATGTAGACAAATTTCTGTTTTACACGTCCGTATCCACTCATTTTGTTCAAAATTTACTATAATTTATTTATTTATTATTAATATTTTATTTACAAAACCAATACAAATTATATTAGGACAATTTTATTTTTATTTTTGACCAAGAAAATCGCTTGAATGTCCTGATATTTGCACCTTGGATATCTCACTAGGATTCCCTGTGCGGAGATATCCAAGGATTGCCGTGCCGTAAGTTCGTAATGTTTTTTTTCTATGAAATAGTTATAAATTTTCAATTTTCGTATTTTTCTCTTTATTTGTATTGTAAGTTCTCTCTTTATGCCAAATTTCATAACGAGGGGTCCACGGGAAGTACCTTTTGGTTGCGTTGACTAAGAAGCTTGATTTTTACACAATCCTATATCTTATAAAACAAAGTCGCTTTTCGTGTCTGTCTGAACTTTCTAACTCTTCTTCTTCTAAGCCACCCAACGGATTTTTATGCCGTTTTCACCATTAGGTCGAGTATTTTTCAGGGAAGGTTTATATATAGTTTATTATTTGTACATTCTTATGTAAATTAACATAAATACGATAAATGTGTCTAAAGTCCTACCCGTTGAGACACTTTCGCGCATGCGCTGCTTTAATGGTAAGTACTACATGAAAAAAATGTACTGGAGTATTGTTCCTCTTAATAAGATCTACAAATAAGTCCGCGAGAGCATATTTTTATCTTTTAAGGATAACGTGTAGTGATCATATTTCTGTCTAAAAATAGTAATTTCAATATATTTTTTATTGTGAGGGATATTTTTCCATAATGGTATTAATCCTTATCCTTTAAAATACTTTATTAATTTTCTACGTTAAACGAAGATAAAATTTGCTTTTTACACTATTTCGAAATTGCGAATAGTTTTAGAGAAAAACGCATTTAATTGTTGACACATCACGCCGTTGACTCATCAGCTGTGCCGACTCAAGTTTTACTTATCCCTTACTCTCAGCATATAAATAAGTATATTAGTTACGTTGGCCATTTAATGTAGATGAACTGTCCTTTACTGTTTTTTCATTTTAATAAGTACTTTAGAAGTTGTTAAAAAACTAAAACATCCCTGCTGCGAAACGCGCCTCGCGACGTTTTGCTTATTTATACACAAGCGCGTGATGAGCAGTCATCGGTGGTTCAGTGGTAGAATGCTCGCCTGCCACGCGGGCGGCCCGTGTTCGATTCCCGGCCGATGCATTCTATTTATTTTTTCTCACAGCCACGTAGTGCCTACCCAACCGGTGTCGCTGTTTTAACAGCATTAACCACAAGCTCGAAAAAAAACCCGCCTGCCTCTATAGCAAAGAAGATTTAGATGCGTTTCACATATTGAATAATTTCAGTTAAATGTATTATTTCTATAGAGGCATAGCAACAAAGATTTAGATGCGTTTGCACGTATTGGATAATTGGAGTTGAATGTATTATTTCAGCGCGATATATTTGGTTTCATATTTTTTGTAGTAGTTATTAGTAGGTAGGCTTTTGTTTATAATTTCTTCCATTTAAAAATAGTCATTTAACTATCTAAAAATAGTCATTTAAATATATTTTAATAAGTACTTGAAAAGATTAGTAGCACAGATTTAAAATTACGGTACCTACTAAAAAATCCTTGCTGTGTAAAACAATTGGAAAATCCTTATTGAAACTACGAAAATGCGGGCTGCATTAGAGTTTAATTAATTTTCACATTATCTTAAGTGCTTTGCAAACATACATTATATGAATAATCCAGTAGTAAAAGCGGGCGAAGCCGCAAGGGGGTCGCTAGTCTTAAGATAAACGCTCTTGACAGACGGACAACAAAGTGATCCTACAAGTGTTCCGTATTTTCTTTTGAGGTACGGAACCCTAATAAAAATTATTTAATTTTACATTTTATTTACGCATTAAACAAAAACAAACAGAAAATTGTTTATTTTCTACATGTAATGGAAATAACGTTCATTTTAATATTTTACAATGGACCGTGTTAAAATATGAAAAGAAGGAATACAATCGTTGTACGCACATTGCTTTTAATATTTTCTCTGCATTGTACTGTCAATTATCAACGATATCCGGGGTTTTATGGGTCCATACTCGAACTGCGAACCCTTGTACTCGTAAATTGATCACATCCGACCTTCCATCCAATAGTTGGAGCTTCAGCATTAGCTATTTCTTTCTGAAGGATCGTATATAAAAAAGCTTTTAAAAACAATGTTAAATATTTAGTTGTTCAAGCATATTCGATTTACTAAAGTGAAAAAGTGCTAGTACGACAAAATGTCAATTTAATTCGTAATACAACCAAAAAAAAAAATTTTTTTATAATAATCCTAATATTTTGAATGACAATTTAGAGTAACGTCGACAATACCTCACTTTCTTTCTACGATAAGTAAAGATTTAAAATACAGAATTTTAAACCACCGTCATTCAATCGAGTATATATAATCTGGGCCACATTTGACTAAAAGTTTAATCAGAGACCTAACCCTTGATCCATAACACTAAAGCTCATCTAATATTTTAGAATGAAACCGCAATATGCGGTTTTATTTTAGAATGAAAATTCTAACTAGCAAGGCTTCGATAGGACAATCTGAGTAACTATAAATTAATAATAATATAATATTAAAGTAGAATATTTTATTTGAAGGTTAAAATAAAAAAAATCAGCACAGCATCATCACATCATCACAGCAGGGTAAGAAGAGGGAATCTAGAGTAAAGACACTTCGTTCCCCATTTTCCGTCAAATGTAGGCACTTTGAGGTTAAAATTCTAATAAAATAATATTGTTCTTCTGTTTGATCGTTTGTCCGAGGCAAAATATAGACATATTTGAATTAAGCACGGCAAATCGTCCACTAGGAATGAAATTTGTCCTTTCGAGAACATAATACGACCGTATAATAATGTCAACCCTTTTTCGTTAGACCGTACAGAGATATTAATGTATTTTGATATTAGATATACAGGAAGACTATTGGGACCTTTCATGTTTATTTAAGATATATTTATATAGGACTCGTTTTACTTAACATCATGAAGACGTCAGTATATAGACAGAATGTAGTGGCTTATCTTTAGAATTTCTGTCTTCTTCGCAAGCTTTGGGTTCCGCCACTCAGCACGCAATGTCTCCAGAGTTGGGCGGAAAGTAAGGAACGGAGTGTCTTAACAGTAGGTTCCCTCTGCCTATCCTGTTGTGTGCGGGATACAGCGTGAAGCTGATCGATGTTACTACTTCTACATTGACTTTTCTAATATTATCTTCTTTAATTATTATATCCTTTTTTAAGTCACTCTGGAGTCCACCTCAATAAGTGTATTTCGGACTATACTCGTATTTTTACTTTTCCTTTAGTTTGAACCAAGTACTAGATTCGCGACTTCAGAAATGTTCTCTGAAAACTTTGAAGCTTTCTGAATGAAAGCTTGAGTAAAATTTTTGCTAGTTTGAAATTGTTTTCGAGTACAAGCCTTTTTCTTAGTTATAATTTAGATATAAAATGTGAAACGGTTGAGCATTTTAGTCTTTATAGATGAATTTTGCAACTATCTCAGATGTTTGTTCTTCGTCTTATTTACGTGCCCCAAAGGCAGCAGGAGGATTATAAATTATTTTAAATTACATAAGGCTTTATTGTATTTGCTAGTTAGTATAGGTATTTCCAACATTACTGGCATATTAGGTAAATATTTGGTCTGGTGGTAAAAAAGAGCTAAGTCAAATTTAGAAATTTATTTACTTGATTCTTATTTCACAAATATATTTTTGATGGAATATTATTACTTTTTATAAAGAAATTATTACAAGTATTGATATCGCAGAAAATTAAATCGATTTTAAAAATCTCTAATCGATTAATCCGGTTAAAATTGTTTCAATTAAAACGTAAATTAATTTTATTGCCAGAAATACCTGCTTCTAGATTACGTTATTACCATAGCTTTATTTCAATTTAGTATTAAAATTCATGTTTATCATAAAGTTTTTATATGTAAACTTACATATATCGCATCCGGTTGGTGAAATAACTGAAAACTATAATATTAATGCATATATGGAGTCAAAAACTTAGCGTTTCAGTGCTGGAAGCATCTTCTCATAAAAGTAAACCAAAACAACAGAACTTTGATCGTAAGACGACTTCGTCGTGATGAGTTCGTAATTATTTAAGTAGTTTTTCCTATATATACTAATAGAAGAGGAGCTTATAACTTTTCTTTCCTGCCAATTTATTTTATTGCCAATGAAATAAATATATTAATTTATATATATGTATATCTTTATTTAGTAGAAATATATATCAATGAATATAATTAAATTTTTCTTAAAATATATGTATATGTAACATGCGTAATAAGCGTCTTTGATAACAAGAGGGTCGGGAATTCAGTACAAATATTCCATATTCCAGCTGGTCAGTCAGAGTTCATTTTAGTTGATTAAGATATACGATTTACAGCACTAGTAGAAAACAGCAATAAGTTAATCTTTTTCAATAGAATACAGACAGACATTGATTTAATACTCATACATAAAATGCTTTGATTCAAATCAAAGAATTCTACTGAGTAATTTATTGTTACTACTTTTATCTTAAATTACTTCTTTCTGTCAGCAGTAAGATGGATTATCAGAAATATCCTGTCTTTTGCTAAAAATACCAGGTTTGGTGTTTTCTGATGAAGATTTATGACGGCAACGACTTAGGCGGAGGACCCTTTGCTTATCGCTCCGAATGTTGGACAATGATTTAGTTTTTTACCCGTAAAATGATATATGTATGTGAAAAGAAAAGATATTTGCTAAGTTTACGGAATTTATATTGCAGTTCATTCGTTCTTGGGATATTATTAGCATTTTACTTTTTATATCTTTGTATATTAAGCTAAAATTAAAGAAAAAAATAAAAAAAAGTAATAAAAGAAAGTGATAAATAATTTATTAATGAAAATATAAACAGGAATTTAAGAAAACAGCGTATCTTTTATAAGCTAAGAAAAATAGTTAATATCAACATTTATCTAAATTCTGATTTAAATTATGATTAGATCTTTTCTCCATATTTACTTAAGGCTTGTTCATCATCAGCTTAACTGTATCCCGCACACAGCAGGGTAGGCAGAGGGAACCGTCGTTAAGTAAGAAAAGGCATGTTTTTAAATATATTATAGATATTTATTATTTTACTTTGCCGCAATGAAACACACTGCGCTCTAGTTGTACAGTTGGTAGTGTCGACCGCAACTCGAAACAATGTGAATAATGTAAGGGATTTGCGAAAAATGCTTTAATGATGCTCTTTCCTTTGAAATGTGAAGTTTAGTAATCTTTGCTGAAAATTCTAACCGCCGGTGTACTTTAATTATATAAGATGGAGATTTTAAGATATGTTAAAATTTGCTCAGGAAAAAAAACCACGCCTACTATAATTGTCCAAAAATCTTCTTTTTCTGCCAGAAAGGAAGAAGAAGAATATTTTTACACAATTATAGTAGGCGTATGTTTCTGAGCTAAGCATAAGATCATTGTTGAAGTTTAATAATGCTTTATGAAAATCGTTTTACTAAGACGCATATAGGAAAATGGTAGACCCATTTTTTGAAATTTGTAAATTAATTCTGTTATCTTTTATTTGAAGCACCGATTAGTTAACATACACACACTATAAGATTCCATGTTATTTTATGTATTAAGCAAAGAAAAAGAAAAAAAATACGTTTCACGAAACATAGAACTGAACGTTTTTTTTTAAATTTTGATTGAAAATTCCCTGGTGTACAAAATCTATGTAATTGTTATATATAAAATCTACGTTTTATGTAATTTTGATTTTAACCTAATAATATTAATAATTAATAATATTTCCTTTTTGTTTCAGGTATGTATATTTAAATCAAACGTTTAAGTATGGTATGTTATGTTAATTATAATAATTAAATAGACTTTAGATAGATTAGGTTTACAGTGTATGATTAGAATTATTATTTACTTTATCTACGTTATTACAGCGGCATATGGATTTTTGTATTGACTAGATCTGGGTGTATGCAATAAGTGCAAGAAGTTAAAGATAAAAAATTAAAATTAAAGGTAAATTGTTTATAAATTGTGGTAATTTTTTTTAATAAGTAATAAGGACTGCAATATCCAATCAACCAACCATCCAACCAAACCAAGATCCCAAATTTGATCCTTTTTACACGTCCCCTCGGCTGTGCGCTATCTTTTAGTAATTGTTGCAATCATAAATAACCAAAAATCTCAGAAATATAATCTCAATAATGTCAATCAGTTCATACGTCACTTTCTAGCATAGATTTAGAAATATGTATCGAATGAGTGGAATGAAAATCAGCTTGCATTTCTGTGGGAAATGAATATTTTATATATCATTTCGCAATCCCGGGAATTCATCTCGCCTGAAAGATTTATACCGGTAAAAATCTCAAGTAACGACTTGCACTTAGGCATCACGATATTTCCTGCAGGTTCGTAGTCATGAAGCGAATAAGTTTTGTAAAATGTTGAAGCTTTTTATTACATAATTATCTTTTTAGTATTATTTTTATCTAAATTGGCTCAAACCCAAAGTAATAATTTAATATTTTAAATTTTTAGGAGCTCCTTATTTTATATTTTTTTTAGATTTCAGACAATATATGAAGTGGCGGAAGTAATCGCTACATATTAATTAATTATACCATTGTAACGTGATATTTTAACATAAATATTCTTTGTATTGAAATATATCTGTAGTTTTATCTGTAGAAGGTAATTTCAAGAATGGTCTATGCTTAGCAGATGGGCTATTATATTAAGTACAACGATGAAATTCTAAATAGATTTATAATCAATGTAGTCAGCAATTTTGAGAAAAAGTCAACGCCCTTTATGTAAGCTAGAATTGTAAAGATATAATAAAATCTCATATAAATAGAGCCGAATTTTAAATATTTAGAAACGTAAATAGTAAATACAGTTACAAAAATCTCTAATAGGACCAATTAATTTAATTGCTTCAATATCAATCGATAGAAATGAATACATTAGCAAATAGTTTATCTTTTAATCTGTTGATCATTAAATCTATAATTTAATAATAATAAAAAACATCTAGATTAACATCTAGACATTATAAATAAGAACAGGAGAAGTAGAAAAGCCTGTAAGTCAGTTTTGTCTCCGAGGTAGCTAGCGAGCGGTACGTCACTCATTCGCAGTTTGCGGCGCTCATAGCGTTATCGATTTTCCCCGGGGTTGGGGGGTGGCTGGTGGGGCCGCGGGGCGCTCAGCTGGCCTCACCCCCTGTAAACATAAACACAGACTCTTCACAGGATCGGCACTCGAGGTGAAATAACGACACTGAATATTTATGAAACCCTCGTATCAGGATTTAGATTCGACATTTCTAGGTCACAGGATCGAATGTCATTTCGCAAATGAGACTAAAATTGTTCTAAAGTTTCTAATTTGTGAGTCTCGTATGTTATGTTTGTTGTGCTAATAAAATCTAATACAATCAGGTGTAATCTATATATATAAAATCGAAAGGTCACTCACTCATCACGAAATCTCAGAAACTACATGTGCTAGGAATCTGAAATTTTGCATAGAAGTTATTTATAGGACGTAGGTGCTCGCTAAGAAGGGAATTTGCAATATTCGACTTTTAAGGGGTTGTTTTTGAGGTCGAAACTTTGTATGAAACTTCGTTACTACAAATGCTAGGAGTCTCAAATTTTGCATGGACGTCACTTATAGGACGTAGGTACTTATGGAGACAGAAATTAATAATAACGTAGTTCACGCAGGCGAAGCCGCGGGCGGGCCGCTAGTTATTTTATATAAATATCACCATTTTGCGGTTATTTTAGTAAATTTTAGTTAGATAGTTCACACATTGATTATATTTTATTAGCTTTATACCAATTTGCTCAAATTAGGGACAATTTTAGTAATAATTATATCAAATTTATTGATGCGTGCTTTACGTTTTATCAATTTGTATGTATATAATGTTAATTAATAAATAACAAATTGAGATACTAAACAAATATTGCTATTAAATAGATAGCGAAAGCTAAATTGCATACTAACTTAATATAATTAAAAATAGTGCTAAAAATACAAATCCTTTTCGAAAATACAGATGTTAGGTAACGTAAATTCTTAGTATTATTTTTTTATATACTAAACGAGGACAGTCGTGGCGCAGAGGCACAAAGTGTGACTATAGGGCGACAAGTTGTAAGTTCGATTCCCACTCGAGGAAATAAGAGATTTTTTCACACTTTTTCTCACTCAACACGCAATGCCTCCAGGATACGGCGAAAAATGGGAAACGTAGTGTCTTAACACTGTGTTCCCTTTGCCTGCCTTGCAAATATATTGTACGTTACACCAGATGATGGTAAAAAAGCGGAGAAATTAATTGAATTTGTGACAGCAAATTCACGAGATATCGTTAGTATATGTATATTTTTGAAATTAATAAAGCCTTAAGCCATGGCAGAATTACCGTGGCGTCGTAAATTAAACGTATTATAACGTTATTAACGCACGCCCATAAACGTCATTGTTTGCGCTGTGAGATGTATAGAAGGAATTAGGTAATTTTATATCTTTTTATATTATAGTCATATTAATTAATATTTTAATTCATTTATTATTTTATATTTTTCCATTCTTACTTTAACTCTTATGAAAGAGAAATTAGTGATCTGTCACTCCGTATTGCTATTGGAGATATTGTGTACCTACTAAATAGATGCACGTTTAGTGTGAATAGATCAGGGAATATCTATATTAAATTTATTTATGCGCATTGAAGCCAATGGCGCAGGTTCGATTCTCACTCGAGGCAATTAAATATTTAATATTTTCATTTCTTCGCTCTGATGTCGAGGCTAAGTTGTGTTCGGCCATTCAACACGCAATGCCTAAAGAATTAGGCGGAAAAGCGCCATCTGCCTACCTTGCTACATGCGGGATACAGCGTGAAAGTAAAAACATCTATGATAAAAAATATTTCTTCAGTGGAAATTTGAACCCATAAATACCTACTCTAAACCTACCTAAGCTGAAGATCGAGCTTAGTGGCGTGCCATTGGAGAGGTCTATGTCCAGCAGTGGACGAGGACACGCTGATGATGATGATGATGATGATGATGATGATGATGAAATACCTACTGTATTCAGTCAATATAAAGTGCGTTTGATTATATATACATGTATAAGTGAAGCCAGTTCTGTGAAATAATTTTGAGCAATACAAACTGGTTATATGTTTATTTAGAGCAAACTTTACTTATTGATTATTGGAAATGGAGCTAACTAAGGCACGTAGTTACAAAACTAGAACAGAATTCGTATATTATGCAAATTTTGTTATTATTTTTTAGTACTTTTGCATTGAACTTTAAAATTTAATTTTTCGTTTTGTTAATAAAAATCTTATGTATTTGAAATGATTGTCAGAATTTTCTTTTTTTATTACGTTCCTGAAAAAGTAAAAACGGAACCCTTATTTGTTAACTTACGAAGAATTACGTGGAGGTACAAGTGAAAGTTAATATTAAATATTCAGATGATTCCTTAGAGTACCTACAGAAAAAATCAAGTTTCTAAATCAACGCAATTATAGGAACGCACGAGCATTTATGCGTCGTTATTGATTTATTTTTCATTAAATATGGCAAGAAGCATATTTAATGAAAAATGCAATGCATAGCAATAGCTAAATAAAAAAAAATCCGAAATGTAGAGATTTATAGGTATTTCATAGAAAACATAAATACAAGCTTATATTTTTATTTCATTTCATAAAAAATGAATGCGTATGCCGTATGCTTACTTAAATTTCTCAACTTTTATAAGTTGTAAAATCCTGAAATTGGTACGGAATCCTCGGTAGACGAGTCCGACTCGCACTTAACTGTTTTTTTAAATCTATACATAACGTAGACTATGATTCTCAGCTTACAAACTAAATGGCACGCTTAGCCGCAAGCCAGAGAGTAGTGTCAAATATGAGTCATTCCGGAATTTCTTTAGAAATAAACACTAGCGAAGTGAAAAGTGTACTTTTGTGTAGAAGAGATGGCGTCCCACTTCATATATAGCTGTGGGCACATTGCTACGCAGAATCAACTGTATACTGAAAACTTTTTTTAATTTAAAACTTTATTCATTTAAATATAACAGACAAAACACGCGTATAAAATAATGATAATATGAATATCATTATTTTATACGCGTGTTTTAATGATATTCACATCTTTTGGTATTAAAAGACGTGAATATCATTATCTGGTCCTAAACTATAGATGTTAAAGTTTATTTTTATAATAGAAGGTTATATTAGCTTCACGCTGTATCCCGCGAAATCCGAGAATCTAATAACATACTGATTCCGATTTACCGCCGAATACTTCGCTCTGATATCGAGGCAAAGCGCGGCGTTAAGTTCCGTCACTCAACACGCAATGCCTCCAGAATTCAAAGGAAAATGGAGAGTATAGTTTCTTAACACTAGGCTTCCTCTGTCTAGCCTGCTATATGCGTGATACAGCGTGAAGCTGACATATATATATATATATATATATATGTAGGGAGACATGCATTATATCCATCACTAGTTCCGGAAAATATATATAGTTCCGGAAAACGTAATTAGCGAATTATATTATGCAATACATTACAAATGGCGTGAAGCGAATATTGAAGTGTATAATGACGTAATTGTAGCAGAAACCTCGTTAAGTAGTTTTGTTTGTGACTGCCGAGCTACAGTACCATAAAAAAATCTACTCTTGGATGTAAATATTTTCTAAGCGTCTGTAGAATAGCGGAGGTACTCCATTCGAATTCTATATTGGATTGAAATAAGTATTATCGTTATATATGCTGCTTTCACAACAAATTTAAAACATTTAAATGAATTTCAATCAAGACTTTTATATAAGTAGTTATTTTTCAAGAAAACAGAAATAAGAAATTATTTTTACATATAGGTATTACTTATCCTTTAACCAACCTTTAAAAACGACCACGACCCCTCTGTCAAGAGTGAAATGCCAAAGAAGAAGAAGAAGAATTACGTGAAATAAACACTAAACTGGTTCACTACTCTGCGTAGAAACTTTACCTCATAACAAAAAAATAATTTAATATAATTTCTTTATTTCTAAAATACGTAACGTTATCGTTATTTTCCTTTATGTTTATAGTAGAGTACTTTTATGAATCATGAAAGTCGTAGAGTTACTTACCGACTTATTCTGATACTGTAAAAGTGTATTGTTTCAGTCGTTGTAATAGAGAGGCAAGGAGCGGAAAATATAGTAAAATACATATATTTGCTTTAAAGAACCACTCTCAAAGTGCTTTTAACTATTTTTTTTATAAGATTTCATCAGTTTATTAAAGTTTTATACTGCTTTTTTATTTAATAAAAATAACGAGGTGTTTATTTATTATTGCAAACTTATTTAATTTATTCTGTAGTACAGAAAAAAACGTGTATATGCATATAAAAATACAGTAATTCTATATACGTAATGAAGTACATGATGAAAAATCTTTACAAAATTATTACTATTTAGCAAAAGAGGTTTAAAAATGAGTGTTTCATATAACCATTTCCCTAATGGTGTACTAATTTTTGCTGTGCCTTTTTCTCTAATCTTCGTTATCGATCGATGATTTTCATATATTTATAGTTGTATTTTCAAGTTATTTTCACTTTTGGGAATTAATTCTAAGTGAAACCTATTACATGATTTACGAAATGAATAAATATAAAGAGAAACGAGAAAATAAATTAACATGTAATTTTTTTCTTTTAGCCTATGACCTCAGTTATTGAACTCTGCATGACCTAGATCAGAGCTTAACCTGGAAATTTAAATAGAACTTGGTGCGTCTCATAATGTTGATGATCTCAGTAGTGCATATGTAGAAGTAAATATGATTCGAATAAAATAAATATATTTCAAAGGATTTTGTGGAAATATATGCTTATTTATAATTTATTTAATCATGTTTGTTTTTAATATTAAAAATAAACTAGTGAGTAGTGAATACTAAAAAAATTGTAAATACATGATATTAGAGATCCTCAAATTTGCGTTATTCTGTTAAGGATAGTTTGATTGGGCCGATCATGCCTCTCTATCGTTTATTCAACTCTCTTCCTTGCACACTCGGTTTAGGCGGAACGTGACAATAAGTTATGATTTTCGTACCCATATTGCCACCCACTCCAAAAATAATGGATTTTGAAGTCGGTTTTTTTATTATTATTTTTATTTATTGTTTGTTTGTTTTTATTTATTGTATTATATAATTGCCTTGTAATCGATTATTTTAAAATTTATAATATTTATTTTGCATTAACACAGTCATGATCGCCTTATTTAAATTAAAAATCACAGAGTATAGCAAAAGTTTAATAAAGCTACACTTCACAGAGTATAAAACTTTTAACAAGGAGAGTTTATGCAACCGGAGATAATTCTATAAAGTGCGTGAATGAAGTGTTTGTTTTAATATTTTCAGTACTAAAAGTCAAAACAGTTGAGTACAAAATTAATTATGATCTTTTTTGTCTATACCTACTATGAGGTCGTAGTGCAGGGGAACACGCGTGTGACTGTAATCGCAATAGGTTGTAGGTTCGAGCCACATTAGAGAAAATAAAATATTTGATATTTTCCTTTCTTCGCTGCGATGTCAAGGCAAAGCAATATCATATGGCAATATCATCCACACCATCTGGATGCGTGGCACTCCACTACTGTGCGGTTTCGTAGAAATTTCCTTCCACGCGCCTCCGAACAGTGGAATAGCCTACCCGCGGCAGTGTTTCCATGTCGGTACGATATATGTACCTTCAAAAAGCGCGTCTATCTCCACCTCAAAGGCCGGCAACGCACCTGTAGCTCCTCTGGTCCTGCACGGGGTCGTGGGCGGCGGTGATCATCATCAGGTGACCCGAACGCCCGTTTGCCTTGTCCTTTTTCCATAAAAAAAAAAGCGCGACGTTGGGATCGGCCACTTAACACACAAATAATTCGGCGCAAAGTGGGCGGAGTGTCTTACCACAATGCTCTCTCTGCCTACCCTGCTACATGCAGGATGCAGCGTGAATGTCTATACTATACTATAAATGTAAGAATCTTAATGTTTGATGGAAAATTAGAAATAGGACTAAGTTATAATTAACTAAAGTTGTGAAATTGTTACTTAGAGGAAATGACAGCTTGCACCTGCAATATTAAGTTATATTGCTGAGTATTACTTAATTTCCTTAATATTACTCCTTTAAGTATTATAAACCTGAAGCTCTGATAGCTGACGTCATCAAAATGGCTTCGTCTCTTTCAAAAAGGAGGTTCTATATTCGGTAGCTATATATTTTATGATTGTCAGTAAGTTTCTTCGTAATTTGTGGGCTCATTATAAAGAATATTTTTACATAGCTTCACGCTTTACCCCTAGCGAAGAGAACGAAGCGCCAAAAGCTTCCCTAAATCTCTACATACCTCTTTCGCCTCGTCCACGGTCATCAACCTCCTCATACATGCCCTCCGGGGGGTTCTCATACTTTTTACGTGACCTTCCTCCAGTATCTTTGATACTGTGTTTTCGAAGGTCAACCGAGGTCTCGCACTACCTCTCTTACCACTGTTCCGTCATAAATATTTTTTGCCATTCTTTCATCACTCATTTGACTCGCGACTCAGCGTTTCGCTTTTACTTGAGTAAAGTTTCGCCACTAAACATGCAATTGCAGAATTTAAAATGTCTATGAGTTAAGCATGTTAATATTAGAAGTCATTAATTAAGTACACTTCAAAGTTAACATTGAATAAAGTTTCAAATTATATTTTCTTTTCAATAATTAAAATTTAAATTCAACTTAATCCTCAAAAATGTACGCTTTTTATTAAATAAAAATAGCCAAGTTCATTATCGTGCGGTCTCTAGAGACACATGTAAAAGGATCCCTTGAAACCGCTATTACTTTGCGAATCTAAGCCCACAAAGATTCAGATGACATAGCGGGATTATCATATATTTTATTATGGTTATGTTTTCATATATTTATATGGTCTGACTTAGAAACGGTTCATTGTTATAATAAAATAAGTAAGGTAGCCAGAGGAAGCCTAATGTTAAGACATGCCGTTCCCATTAAGACATTTCCCGTGTTACTAGTAACTCTCTCTCGTTATCTTTACTCCCTCGCTAACCAGCTAAGTGCGGGATACAGCGTGAAGCTAAAGCAAAACCTACACAAACTGGAGGGAAGTCAGTGATGTGCAGGACTGCATCGTCTACGATACATTATTCTGAGTCAAGTGTTACACTTGTGTAATCTGAGTAAAAGCTGACATATCTAATTACGGGTTTCCTTCTACGTACTATTTGTATGTTAATTCCCTTCAAGCGACTTAGAAAAGGCCCGGGATAGCTGTTATGTGAAACTTCCTTCGCGGACGAGAAGTTTGTCACGTGATCCGAAAAAACGTTTGTGATTATAATATTGCTGAGTTATTTTTTTTATTTTTTATTTTTAGATCACGCTGTATATTACACATAGCAGGATGGATAGGCAGGGGGAACCTGCTAATTTAGTGTTAAAATACTCTGTTTCCAATAAGACTTTCGTACTACATTTCCGCCGAATTCTGGGGATATTGCGTGACAGGAATTGGACGCCAGAATGAAGAAATACCACAGAAATCCACAACCCATCGCGTCTAAAGTTTGTGCTTAGTCACTGTAGTAAGCTTAAAAATAATATAAGACTTCGTTTAATAATCTAAATATCTAATAAATATTAAACACACCTACCTGTGGAGTTGTAGAACCTTTAGAAATACCAGTAGTTATCATTTCGATCAGATTAATTGCGAACATGCTAACGAGTCGATTAAGTTAATGTGTTACCTGTTTGCGTTTAATAGTCTGGCTTGTGTTGGAATCGATTTTATGACTTTGATGAAAGTTGGCACATATACTCGTACTTATATGCGCATAGGTTGTTTTTGTATGCGAAGAAGTTGTTTTAATTATTTTCTATTAAAGTAAAAATAGAGGTTGTCGGTTCGATTTTCACTTGGGTTAATGAATTATTATTTATGAATATTTTCATTTCTTCGCTCTGGTACCAAGCGCGTCGTTGAGTTCCACCTTTCAAATTCACAATGCCTCGAAAATCCGGGCAAAGGTTGGGAACGGAGTATCTTAACATTAGGTTAAAAAAACGTAATTATTGGAATATGTAAGTAGGTACCTAAGGCAGATTGGAAATGTTAAATATTAAAAATTTTCTATGTTAACATTTTCAAATAGACATCTAAATAATGCTTTAGGTATCTGTCTACATCCACAGATGTCTAAAGTACTATTTAGAGTAAGGTATTTGAACCATTAAATATTAATTTTCCTTTGCTTTAACCAAGCAAATAAAATTATTTATACATATTGCAGCATGAATATTATAAGAACATAATAACTTGGCACCAATTCCAGACTCAATTGCTCCGAATTAATTCCAAAAGTAAAGTAATCAAGAAAGTTTCGGACATTGCAATAAAACAAGTTCCAAGTGTATTGTATATAACAAGGCGAAGCCGCGGGACGTGGCTTATGTCAAACATATAAATGGAAATTGTCGCGATTTAAGTTTCCCGGGCTCCTCATATTGTGCGCCGGTTACGGAAATGACAGTCGAGTGATATAATGGTTGGAAACTTTCGTTTACACGCTCTCGCTAAAATTATTGCTTGAGCTTTAAATTATTTCATATATAATATACATGATTCCAGTCGTGATGCAGGGCCACAAGCGTCTGTAAATACGTTAGTTGTGGAAATGAAATCTCTGGTGTCGTTCCTTCAAAAAGCGCGTCTATCTCCACCTCAAAGGCCGGCAACGTACCTGTAGCTCCTCTGGTGCTGCACGGGGTCGTGGGCGGCGGTGATCCTCATCAGGTGACCCGAACGCTCGTTTGCCTTGTCCTTTTTCCATAAAAAAAAAAACCAACCAGAATTCAACTCCAGAATTCAGCGGAAAATTGAGAAGGAGAGTCTTAACACTAGGATCCTTTTGCCTACACTGCCATGTGTGGGTTAGAGCGTGAAGCTAAAAAATATATATAATTTTACTATGAAGAACGTAGCGTATAAATGGATAAACGGTTTCGTTTTATATTTCATATTATTTTTGTATGTGACGTGTTTGCAATGCAACTGAAGGCCACATTGCATGCGACATGAGCTATTAGATTATTTTATAGAACATTATATTTTTTCTGCGAAGTAGACAAGCACCTACTAATAAAATTTTAAATAAAAAAACGTTTAATACTTTAATGTATTTTATGTATACTATAATGATTAAGACAACCGGTAGCGTGTGAAGCCAAGTTAACAATAAAAAAAAAGGAAATATATTTTTTACTGAAAAGCTCAATTTTGGCAATTCACTGAACAATCAATGATTTATGTTACCAAAAATTTAAATTAACAATGCAACGTTAAATCTACAGCTAAATAAATTAAAATACAAAAAGAAATGATCGAGGTGCGAGGCTGACTCTAAATTTATTTTTATATACACATATATAAAAGGAATTTGTACGTACATCAGCATATTATATTAAAAACTTAATCATTAAAATTAATATTAGCAAATTATCTTATCTTTTCAAATTTTCTCCTAATTTCTATAAAATATTTCAACTAAATGAATATGTGCAAAGTTTGTTAAGTAAATAAACAACAATGGCGTCAGAAACACGAGTCGGGACGGGAGCAAATGACGAATTTACGTGGCGCGATGAACTTTCGTCCTCTGGCACCGTCCTTGCATTATTTATACCAATCTCGGACGAGCGCCAGTCGTGAAACAAGACAATGGAGCATATTATGCTCACAATAGCTGGGTTTATTGCCTGCCAACTTGCACCCGCAACTATGAATTCAGACTTATGCCACCTACTTCTAGATTTGTTTATGTTTTATTACGTAAATCTGTGTGTTTGTTTGCTTTATTTGCTGCGTTATAATGTTAATTAATATATTTTAGTTTTTTAGTTTTACGCTGTATCCCGCATATAGCTGGATGAGTAGTGTGCAAACACTCCGCTCTAGAGGCACAAACGTGTGATTGTAAGTAAACGCGATAGGTTGTGCGTTCGAATCCCACATGAATAAATTAAAAATTTAGTATTTTCATTTCTTCGATCTAGTGACGATCACAGTGTAGCGTTGTTCCACCACTGCACACTTAATGTTTCTAGAGTTCAGTGGAAAGTGGAGATTGGAAGTGTCTTAATGGGAACATAGTGTCTCAATACTTATCTACGTTCGGAACACAACGTGAATATACATTTAAACGCGTAAATCTATCCAACAACAAAGAAATGATGGAACACATTTATCAAGTGACTAATAACATCAGATAGCTTACACACGAGAGCTGTTAAGCCGGCAAACGTCAATTTCCTTAAAACTAAGGGTAAGAGGAAACTGTAGCGTTTCTACGAGAACTGAAGATAAATTTCAAGCAGGCGTCGTCTCATTTACATTGAAAATCGCTTATGTTCGCTGACCGTGGCTTGACATCCCCAGGAGTACCCATTTGCATGTTGTACCAATTACTTTTTACAAGTTGGCTAATTTTGTCTTCTTTTTAAAATAAATTATCCTGAACATTTTCGTTTGAATTTCTTAGGCTCGTATTTATAAACCGCTCTCAAGTCTGAGATCGATCTTGAGATGCCGTTTTCAATCATGGATGTATAATTTGTAATTAGTTTTAAAGAGAATTGTTAAGGATTCCTTTGTATTTTCACGAAATTAATTTACATATGTACTTGGAATTTCTTTGTAAGTATTTTCACATACCATGATTGAATGAGTATTCTAAGTAGTCAGCGAATATTAGTTTCAATAGGAATTAACGTGAATTTTATAATGTTTCTAGAAATAACTTAAAAGCTTTTGTGATGAGGTAGTTTTTATAGCATACGTTGTGTTAATTTCTATGGAAAATATAATTTTGGAGATATTACCAAAAGTCTCTACTACTAAAAGGAATCTAAATATATAATATAATATAAATTTTCATTTCATATTATAAAATACTAAACTAAATATATCTAAAATGTGAATATATATTTCAAATTTAACCTTATCTCAATTCAAATAAAGTTTGTTGGCTTTTTCAACCACTTTGTTTATCGTTTTATCTTCTCTGTAAGAAACTGTGTCCATCAAACCCTTCTCATTATAAGCTAAGGAATTAAGAGATTGGCGACTGTTGAGGAGGAACTTTATATAATTCTAGGTAGTTCAATGTTTTGTAATAATTCTTGCATTTTATATATATATATATAAATAATATATATATATATATATAACCTATATATATATATATATATATATATATATATATATATAACCTGTATATATATATATATAGGTTATACGTATTTTTTTTCTATGAATTGCTGAATTTTAAAATAATTAACAAGTGAAAAAAAGAAAAACCGATTTCAAGAAACAAACTTATAATAAAAAATATTTTTATAAAGATTTTATAATTCTGAAAGGGCACAAAGAGTGATTATCAACGCAACAGGTTGTGGGTTCGATTCCCACACGACGAAATTAAATATTTCGTATTCTAATTTTTTTAGTTCTAGTGCAGATGCAAAATGCGGCGTTGAGTTACGCCATTCAATTTGCAATACCATCAGAATTCAGCGGAAAATGCGAAGCGGAGTGTCACAACACTACCCAATCTGCTGTGTGTATCAAAAATAAATTACTAAGCCGACATCTAAACCAAATATAACAGGTATACCGCTATCTCTGTACACATTAAAATCGCTCATGGGCTTTTTGTTATAACGTCAAGAAACGTTATAACATTTCGTACTTACGCGTTTATTGCGAAGTTTCTCTGATGATGAGGGCGTCACAGGAGACGGGGCTGGAGTTTGATAAAAGTTTTGGAGCACTCCAACTTAAGATATATCCTTATTTAGGTTAATGTGGGTAGAACAAAATATTTTATTAGGCGACGAAGTGTTAACACCACTCTATAAAGACGTATGAAACATAACGTAAAACAGAAGTTAGATTATGTGAATTTGAATGGAGTTATTGTTGTTAGTATGATATCTTCACACTGTATCCCTGCTATACAGCAGGGTAGACAGAGGGAAGTTAGTGTTAAGACACTCTGTTCCCTAATTATTGACGAATTTTTGAGGGATTGCGTGTTGAGTGGCAGAAGTCAATTTAGTTCGATTTCCACTCGAGGAACACTTATTTATTAATATTTTCATTTTCTCTTTCTGTTACTGGGGCAAAGCGCAGCGTTAAGTTCCACCATTTAACACGCAATGCCTGAAGAATTTGGCGGAAGTGGGGATCGAAAGTGATGATGGGAAATGGGGTACCTTAAAGTTCTCTTGTTCCCTCTGCCATCCTGATGTGTGCGGGATACAACGTAAAGCTATAAAAAGTGTATACTAATTGCGTTCTACTTAAAAATAATTGTTTCTTGAGGTAATGTACATTTAATCCTTAGCATATATATTTTTCTGGTTAACCACCAGCCATCAAATAGTTATGAAATAGTAATAAGGTTAATATTAAACATATTATTAATAATACAGTTAATGACTAACTGACAGCTGCGGTTAGTACTAATGTATGTATGTATGTCCATGCATATTGCATATACTACTGACCAAATCCAACCTAAATCATTGTAAATTGACTATGAGGCGAAGTACATCATTAGAATTAAAGATTAACCTTAATTATAGATTAAAAGTCATTAATATTATCCTATATCTTATAAAACAAAGTCGCTTTTCGTGTCTGTCTGTAGTTTCTAACTCTTCTTCTTCTAAACCACCCAACGGATTTTGATGCGGTCTTCACCATTAAGTCGAGTGTTTTTCGTAGAAGGTTTATATATAGTTTATTATTCGTACATTCTTATGTAAATTAACATAAATACGATAAATGTGTATAAAGTCCTACCCGTTGAGACACTTTCGCGCATGCGCTGCTCTAATTGTAAGTACTACATGAAAAAAATGTACTGGAGTATTGTTCCTCTTAATAAGATCTACCAAAAAGTCCGCGAGAGCATATTCGTATCTTATAAGAATAACGTGTAGTGATCATTTTTCTGTCTAAAAATAATAATTTCAATATATTTTTTATTGTGAGGGATATTTTTCCATAATGGTATTAATCCTTATCCTTTAAAATACTTTAGAATAGAATAGAATATACTTTATTGCACACATAAAAGAAATATATAGAAAGAACAACACAAATAAAATTTAAAGAAAAACACGTATGCAAAGGCGGTCTTATTGCTTTAAGCAATCTCCACCAGACAACCTTTGAAACATTACGGAAAAATTGTAATGAGGAGAAAGGGGACAACGTCTCAGTGCAAACTTTATGAAATATAATTAAATAATATATAATATAAAATAAACTAAGTCAATAACATAAAATAAACTTATATAAAATGTGTTTAATGTTTATATACTTTACACATACATACATACATACATACATACAAATATTGAAAAAACAATATATACTTACACATATAAACATACATACATAAAACGTGTTCAAAAATATATACATAATATTAAAAAAAAAAATAATAAAGATAAACTATTATACTAAATTAAATAAGTACTCTTTCAGACGATTTTTAAAGCTGTATAGAGATTTGGAAAACTTCTGTAGGAAGTTCATTCCAAAGAATTGCAGATTTCATAGTAAAAGACTTAGAATAAAATAGGGTATGGGAAGTTGGTAATTTAAGGAGATTATCACAACGGGATCTCAGGTGGAGGTGAAGAAGTGAATCGGCACCTAGGAAACAAAATCGATCTTTTAAGTAGGAGGGAGAGAGAGAGTTGTACAGGATAGAATAGAGAAGAGTCAGCATGCGGAAATTTTCTACGTTAAACGAAGATAAAATTTGCTTTTTACAATATTTCGAAATTGCGAATAGTTATACAGAAAAACGCATTTAATTGTTGACACATCCCGCCGTTGACACATCAGCTGTATGTTACTCAAGTTTCACTTATCCCTCTCTATCACTCTATCACTTATTACTCTCAGCATATAAATAAGTATATATAAGTATACTTTAGAAGTTGTTACAATATCAAAAAATCCTTGCTGAGAAACGGCTCGCCACTCGCCATGCGTCCGCCGCGCCCGCCTGCCTTACACGCATCGGTGGTTCAGTGGTAGAATGCTCGCCAGCCACGCGGGCGGCGCGGGTTCGATTCCCGGCCGATGCATTCTATTTATTTTTATTTTTTTTACTAAAAAATCCTTGCTGTGTAAAACAATTGGAAAATCTTTATTGAAATTACGAAAATGCGGGTTGCATTAGGGTTTAATTAATTTTCACATTATCTTAAGTGCTTTGCAAACATACATTATATGAATAATCCAGTAGTAAAAGCGGGCGAAGCGGCAAGAGGGTCGCTAGTATAATATAATTTTATTAATTTCGTATATAATCACTCAAGTGTATTCCACGGGAAGTAGTTCCAGTCATATGCACTTATTCAGTATGAAATGAACTACAAGTTTACGTTTGTAATATTTCCATCCATCCATCCATCAGCCTTTCAACGTCCACTGCTGGACATAGGCCTCCCCTAATTCTCGCCACTCCGTCCGGTCCTGCGCTCTTTGAATCCAACGGATTCCCGCTGTCTTTTTAAGGTCGGTCGGTCCACCTGGTTGGAGGGCGGCGTTGTAATATTTATTTGCTTTGAAATACTGTGAGTGATTCTACCTTATTTAAAGATAGCTTTAGGTAATATAGTCAGCTTCTAAACTAATATCTTATATTTGGGCTATACATGCACACGTATATGCAGATATTACTCCTAGCCGCGGAATTTCCAATAATACATATAATTGAATAGTCTCGATTGTTATATCAGCCCACAACCATTACATATGTTATTGATCCACAATACTGCACATATCAGGGTAGGCAGAGGGCACCTAGTGTTACGACACTCCGTTCCCCACTTTCTGGCGATGCCAATTCTGGGAACATTGCGTGTTGAGTAGCAGATCCCAACGCAGTGCTTCTGCCTCGATACCAGAGCGAAGAAATGGAAATATAAATTGAAATAAATATTTCATCTTCTCGAGTGGGGATCGACCCCAGAACCAGTCGGTTTTACAATCACATTTTTTGCCCCTATGCCATGACTGGCCTCAATATGACATATTAGATATTCAGACATCTTGACGATATCAAAACGAAAAATAATGAGTAATAGTGCCTAATCATTATATTTATTTTACCTACTGCACTAAACATGGCAGAATTTAGACTAAAAGGGGTAAAATTATTTAAGTATATCTTTTACCATCTATTATTAATTTGTATAATAAATACCATATTTATATTTGTTTTCAACATTTACTTAAAAAACAACACTAGCTTTGTGTTGCGGACAGTTATTTCACGCGGCAACACGTCTGTCTAAACTAAATCCTGTGTTGGTGAAAAGGCTGTCCATTTTTATTCTGTCGTTTGTGCGCCTATTCGATTATTTAAATACTGAATGGATTTTACTTTATTTATTTTTAACTGAATATACTATTAGTTTATATGTTTATTGTGTTGTTTTATATAAAAACAACGCAATGAACATACAAATATATGGCTACGTTTTGAAAATAGTTAGTTGTTTATAACCGACGAATATTTTCATTGTAAATATAATAACTGTAACTATTATTAAAAGTAATTGATTGCAAAAGTAGCAATAAAGGCCAGTGGTGGCCCAGGGGCACAAATGCGACTGGTTGTGGGTTTGATCCCCACGACGAAATGAAATATTTATTTAAATTTATATTTTTGTTACTTGGCTCTGTTGTCGAGGCAAAAGTGCGGCGTTGAGTTTCGCCACTTAAGATATAACGCCTCCATAATTTGGAGGAAAATGGAAAGTCTTAACACTAGGTACCATCAGCCTATCCTGCTAGGTGCGGGAAACAGCGTGAAGCCGATTTTTAATTGCAAAAAGTAATAATATTTTATTCAGAACATGGCTTATTTTACTAGAACATGTGAATCCTCCGGCTTACATAGAAACTTGTCTACATAGTTGAAAGGAATTTTCTATAAAGTCTTTAAAAGCCACTTATTGAAAAACTTGGCGCTGGTGTCCCGTGTTTCTGGGTCAACGGATCGTGGCCACAACTTTTAAGAGGGGGAAGTTTGCTTCAGCAATTTAGATAAGCGTCCGTACTCTCTCTCTCTCTCTCTCTTTTTTATCCAAAAATAGCAATTACCCTTTGTTGAACGTAATATCGCTTATTTTAATGACACTTGTTAAGTCGTTGTATAAATTTGCTAAACGTCGAGTGGTTTTTCTTTCTTTGTATAACTGGAATGTGGTGGAGAGTTGTTGACGTTATTCGATATAAATAAATCTGAATTTTAAATATTTTGGTACCTTACTTTAAATATTTGCAATATTTAAATTATGAATTATAAAATTTTCGTTAAAAATAATGTTTTATATTATTTTTTATGTAAATCATTTTAAGTCTGTACTTTATAGATGATTCAAAGCCTGCATAGTATATATAAATGTAGTGGAAATATAAAATTATATTTATATTTACATTTTGAATTTCCTTGGGAGAGGCTAGTCGTGGAGAAGTAGTGATGTGTGTGTGTAGTGACTTGTGCCTCTGCGCCACGAATGGCTTCAAGCTGCTCTCCTCCAGAAATCAACGAATGTGAGGAGCAAAGGTTCGTAATACTAGACTTGTTCTGCTTACACTGCTACATGCGGGATACAGCGTGAAGCGTGAAAAAAACAATATTTATTATTATATAGAGGATATATATATATAGAGGATCATATTTTTGTACTTCCCAGAAGTGGATTTCTTTAATGTGAAATCTAAAGAGATGAAGTTTGAAGAGTTTTAATTACTTTTCAAGTATCCGATAGGTTTCGCCGTTTCATTGTTAAGGCCGGGATTTCTTGGTAATGTGTTTTTTCCTATAACCCACAAAACTTTTGAAAAACATCTAATTAATGAACTTAAGATTCTTCAAATTCACTTAATATGTAAACCTATTATTGGATTTTATATTGAGTTCAAATCTGAAACTTTGCTATGTTTTTTTTTTTGTAAATATACAGAAAATTTGCTTTAATATTTTGCGGAGCATTGCGAGTGGAATGGCGGAACTTAACGCAGCAATTTGACTCGATACCAGAGTGAAGAAATGTAGAGTAGGAATCGAACCTGCAACTCGTCTTATATACAGACTCACGCTTGCCTCTGCGCCACGACTGGCCTCGAATGTTGTTTCGATCTCACATTAAGTATAATGTATTGCTGAATTAATTATTGACTGCTTTTAGGTCTACGTCTGTAGAACGGTATTTACATAAAATATTACTTACATTTGAAATTATCAAACAGCCTTTTGCTATAAAATATGATCAAATATCCATTATATTTACCTCTTATTATATACTTATTTTAAAGTGCATTTATACGTCTATAATTCAAGTATTTTACAGCGATAGTAAAGCGAAATATTTTATAGATATTGGAATTTATGGATTCGTAGTGTTCCCCGCACTAACGGCCTGCAGATTACACTCAAACATTATAGGTGCCAATATTCTATAGGTATATTATATGTATTTTAATGACAATATACAAGTTAAGTGCGTAAGGTTATCGATAAATATGACGTTTTTTTATTAGAAATTATTTATATTAATTAGTAACCCCACAATTTCGATGTAATAAGGATATTTTTTTTGATAATACAAATACATAATACATATGTAGGTATCTAATTCATGAAGTTTAATAAATTTCAAATATATCGAAATTCATAAGTATATTAATATTAATTATATCTTTAGGGTTCTGTATTACAACAAAAAAAAACTCTTAGATCTATCTATCTAGATCATTTTATTCTTGTCTGTCTGTTTTTCTAGTATAACAGAGAAAAAGAAATTACAAACATACAAATAATTTGTTATTTCATGCAATATCAGTGAATACACCCTTAACTTTGTCAATTTTAATAAAATTTACTTTAAGTTGACTTACTATCATAAAATTGTACGTTACGTTACGTTTCAATTACATTGCTGTATTAATTGCTAGGAATCCATAAATCATAATAACATTCATATAATTAAACACAATTAAGACCTGAGAAGCTCTGTCTTTCTCAATCTGTCAAACCGCAGGGTTGTGTTCCACCACATGACACTAATGTCTCTAAAACAAACCCAAAATGAAGAATAGAGCTAACACTACATTTTTTCCGTCTTTCCGCTAAATTACAAGTATTGTAAAGAGCTTTCAGGGACGAAAACATAGCTGGGGTCACGTGCAGGTCACGTTTATTAAGGGTAGGTAATTTATTTTTACGAAGCCGTACTTACTGAGTACACAACGTCATTTTAACGATAGGAACCTTTTCGTCTAGGTCTTCTTTTACGTATTTCGAATTTTTAATTTTATATTTGTTATTCTTATATACCACACCTTCACATTTTCTCTCACATTTTCTTTTTGTTGACCACATATGGACAAAAAAGGAAATCTCATTTTCTTTTGTTCATTGTGTTTATTATGTTTGTATAAGGGAATAGAATAGGGAGTAATATAGTACTTTTTTGTAGATGAATTCAAAATTTTTAGGCTTGTATTTGCTTATTTATTTTTCAATAATTTATATAGCAAACGCATTTAATTTTGTGATTAGGTCATTTAGGTTCTTAGTGAAAATAGCACATTATAAATTATTTCAAGTATTCTAAAATTTGAATATAATTTCTCCTATAATTCTAAACTCTAAAGTAATATGCAATGCCTCCAGAATTTAGCGGCAAATGGGAAACGAAAGAGTCTTAATGGAAATGAAGTGTTTTAACACTATGTTCCCTCCGCCTATATGCGGGACAGAGTCAGTATCTGAAAAAAAAAGAAAACTTTTAACAATTTATAGTCGGTTAACATTTTTGCACGTACTTTTCACAGTCAAACTAAATTGAATATCCATCAAAAGTGACTGCAGCGTTAAAAACTACAGATTGTTAGTCAAATGTATGACATAAATCATTCACTTGACTGAAACAGTTCATTCTTGTGTTTGATTGTGAACGTAAATCAATTCATTCATTTACTACATTGGCTGTTTATGAAGTGGCTTTAGATAAATAAAAGCCAGAAAGTGGGGAAAGCAGTGTGTTAGCACTAGGTTACCTGTGCCTACCCTGCTGTGTGCGGGATACAGCGTGAAGCTGATTTATTTACTTTATTTTTAAGTAATAGCTACGAAAAAAATAAAGAGTGATGAAGCGAATTTCTTATGAAGAAAGCATTACCTATTAGAAGTAAAGTAAATTGTTTTAAAATATTTTAAGTAAATTAATAATTATGATATGTTACTATTTCAAATTTTGCTAAAATATTAATTAAATTCATTACCGACTAGTTGTGGATTCGATTCCCATTCGGGGAATTATAATTTTATTTATAATAATTATTTATTTCAATTTTTATTTATATTTCTTCGCTTTGGTGTCGAACGCAATGCTCAGAGAATTTGGTAGAAAGTAGGGAACGGAGTGCCTTAACAATAGGTTCCCTCTGCCCTGATGTGTGCGGGATAAAGCGTGAAGCTGATTTTTTTGGTTTCTTTTCAGTTTTTGCTTGATATACAAAATAAGATTGGGATTATTTGTCAGTCGTATAAAAGTAACATCTTAAATAAATCACCAAAAAAAGATTTTCTTTTACTAAATTTCCAGTATAATCGTTATAAACGGCAGATTTCATTGCTTTCAAAGTATCCACAACTTAAGCGTTTCAATGTTTAAAAAGATTTTAATTAAATATTATAACAAAAAGTTTAAATTTATTTCTAAATTTATTAAATATTTTAAGCTCCGAGACAAAGAGCTTTAAAATACAAATGACTAAGTATATTAAATTTTAAAACGAATTATTAAGTTAGTAACGTTTAAAAGTATAAAATGTCTAGATTTTATATTCTTTATTTAGTCTAATTCTCATCTAACATGAAATTCAGAGTTGAAATTAATAAAGTTTATTTAGCAACATAAAATATATATTTTGTGGTAGGAATATAATGGCGCAGAGTACCTAAGCATAGGGGAACCTAGTGTTATGATACTACGTTCCCCAATTTCCACTTTCCGCCAAATTCCGGAGACATTAAGTGTTGAGTGGCGAAACTTAACGCCGCGCTTTGTCTCGTTACCAGAGCGAGTATATAAAAATATTACATATTTGATTCGCCATCAAATTATGCCCCAATGTGACGTGGATTTGCATTTCTTCCCCATGGCAAAAGCTTGGCGTTGAGTCCCACCACTCCACACGCAATGCCTCAAAACTTGGCTGAAATGAGGAACAGAGTGTCTTAACTAGGTTCTCTCTGCCTACCTAGCTGCTTGATACAGCGTGAAGCTGATTTGATATTATTGTCATCTGTTACAATTAGAAATAATACTCATATCCAACTAAAACACCCACTTATCGTATCCATTTCTCCATCATTTGTCTATTCAAAAAGAAAAAAAACAAATCCGTCTCTCACTTTTCCCCTCCCTCTTTCTCTCACTAAATAGAGATGCAGAACGATAGAATAGAATTCCTTCACGCTTTTCAAAGCGACCGAGCTCTAGAACTCGAACACTTTTACGACACTAAAGCTTTATTCATTGAATAAACGAACAATGTGCAAATAAAACTGGAAAGAGAACGTTGTAAAGAGCTGTAATGTGCTTTTAGATTGCATGTCTCGTTTCTGCCTCACGTCCGCGGATTGGGTGTAGTATGGATCAGTATATTATATTGTCACAATTTATGTTCTAAGTTACGTAAGATATTGTGAGGCCAGTGGCGTAGGGGTCACACGGTGTGACTGTAAACGGGGCTGGTAGTCGGTTCGATCTTCACTCGAGGGTGAATTTTCATTTTTTCGCTCTAGTACCAAGGAAAAACGCGGCATTGAGTTCAGTGGTAGTGACCCAACACGCAATGCCGCGATAAATACGATGGAAAGTGGAGAACGGAGTGTTTTAACACTAGGTTCCCTGTGCCTACCCTTTTATATACGGAATAGTGAGGGAAGCTGAAAAAAAAACAAAGATTTCTTGAACCACTTATGTCCAGTTTTTTTCAAAATATATATAAGAAATAGAAATAGAAATATTCGTAAGACTAGATTAATAAAAAAGTAAGTACTTAGTACAGCAGTCACTAGGTAAACTCACTGGCTAGTAAATTTCAATTATTTGAAAAAATAAAATTGGAAAATTGAAATTTACAATTTTCATCGTAAAGGTACCCCCCTCTCAAAATGGTAATTTTATCACTTATCTCACCAGAGACACGTAGCGCTTTAATGATTCCTTGTAACTGGGTATTATCATGTCTTGATGACGCGAGGCAATTAGGTCCGGGTCGGAGGCGTACTTGACCCACTTTTCCTTTCTTTTCTTCTAAAGGCCTGTTAAATAGACATGAACTGGGTACAATGTTTTTTTTTCTTTAATAATTTTCTATCAGAATTTTTATCAATTTAATAGTATTTCAAGTTACAAGATTGTTCTTATTTGATTGTTGTAAATCAGTTTCACTTATCTATCAGTACACTTTACACTACGTTAAGTGTTGCTAAGGTGAAGCTAAAAAAGGATAAAGGATATAATTCGGTTATAATAATAAATAATAAATAGAATAAACGTGTTTATTCACATGGAAATATTACGTTTGGCCGATGTGAGATTATCCTAATCGAATGTGTCAATAGCGCTCTTGTTGACCAGCGAAGTTATTGACAAGCAATAAGTGCCGATGTTTATAATATTATAGAAATGCTTTGTTCTACTAGATTTATTATTATTTTTTTGGTGTTTTTGTTCACGCTGTAAAGCACAGAGCAGGTAGGCAGAGGGAACCTGGAAACCTTGTGTTCTCATTAAGCGACTTCTACTTCTCACTTTCCGCCGTATTCTGTAGGCATTGCGTAGCGGAACCCTACGCCGTGCGGTGCCAGATCAATATATAATTTCCAATAATCGCGCACTTGAGCCCCTGGGCCCAAGTAGTTAATGCTATTATTAGGACTATTACTGTGTAAAGGCTATATCAGTATTAAATTGCTTTAATAAGGTTAAATTATTATGATATTAAATATCTATACAAGTTAAGACATTAAATATATTATGATAACGAATATGTACAAGGTTTTCAATGAAATCACATCTTTGTTGATATGTTACCATATTACATACAGAAAGAGAGAGAGAGAGAGTACATATTAAAAGACGAGATTTGTGATTTTTTCCATGTAATAATAAGAAATTATTAGCAACCTTCACATAATTACATTAATTTTTATTAATTACATTAATAAAAATAAAATTGCTTGGTAAGTTTCACATATAACTGATATTAGATCTCATAAAGCAAACATATGGTGTATAAGTTAAATATATTCACATTTTGCTTTCTTATTTTTTCAGCCATATCATTAGTCTAAGCTTGTGGTTAGACAAACTGTAACGAAGGAAGTTAATTAATAACCTAGCAATAAGGTACAAATGGTGCATTTTGTATGGGGTTTAATGAAATAAGTCATAATTATTAAAATGGGCGTTCGCCTGGACTTGGCATAGAGCCCGGGCGGAATCGTAGTCGCACAATCTTAAAGTAATTGTTCGAGCCCGGCCTCTTACTGTTAATTAATTTATAATTTGTACGCCAACTCTCGACTTCTAGCTAACATTTTATTTCTGTTTTTTGGAAATTCTCAAATGAACTCTCTGGGAACGGATTCGGAAATAGTATTTATTGTTCTCCTTTATTCAAAGCTTCGTTTGAAAAATGGAATGGTAACTTTGGAGGTTCTTTTTTTTAATTTTTTGGTGGGCGGCCAGTGTTTTTTTAAATGTTTTTATGTGAGTTGGAGATTGAGGAGTTATTTATAGAGTTATTTGTTAATAAAATATCACCTACAATACAATTAATATTTAATTTGTGCTAAAAAGTAATTTTTTTTCATATTTCTTTTTGTCTTACGAAATATACATCTGCATCTCATTATCATTGCCAAAGCGTAGGGTTGAATTCCTAATCTCAAAAATTTGAAACGGAACAATGTAGAACGGAGAGTTTTAACACATCTCTCATTAAATAATTTATTGAGTAATTTTATAATAAGAAGTAACAATCTTATGTATAACAATTAGGGTAATTAAAACCGTTCACTTTCAAGATATCGATAATAAAAACAAACCTTAAAATTATCAATTTCCTATATAAAATTAAAAAAAAAGCCATTAAAAATATATTTTAAATGAAAATTACTTATGAACGACATAAATACCGCAATAAAAATACAATTTTTATCTCACATGAATATTATAAGAGCTTTGATTTTGGTTGATTTTATTGATTTATGAATTAGGCCTGGATGAGATTTTTTTTTGTGAATATTAAATATATATCATTATACCTCACCCGTGCGCGATAAATCCATTCTGATTGGTAATTGCCTGTCGTAAAAATTAGATGGAGGTATAACTTGACGCTGATGAGAGAGGGAAATCAAAATTGCCCATTGCTTTTTAATGCTGGAATATTGATTTTTTTATATAAGAATAACAATTTTAACAAAACATTTTTTTTCTTGCTTGTCACGCGTGTGGAAGGGTAGGCAGAAAGAGCCTTGTGTTAAGACAGTCTGTTCTCCACTTTCCGCCGAAATCTGCAGGCAGGCGTTTCGTGTTGAGTTACGGAACTTAACGGATGGATGGATGGATGGAGTGGGAATCGATCCCATAACCTGTCGCGTTCGTTGCCTCGTGCCTCTGCGACGGGACTGGCTTCTAGCTGATATATTGATTTCAAAGTTCTATTATAATTCTATCTATTTATTGCATTTAAATTTAATTTAAGACATTTATCGCCTATATTTATTCATGTTGTGTTTTTAGTTATAACAAAAATAGCTTATCGCAACTATTTCTAAATGCAAGTTTCCTTCAAAGTAAAAAGTTTCTCGATCTAGAGCGGAAACAATGTACGGCACTTTGAGCTGAAAGTTAAAGATTAAGTTTATGATTCTTTAGTTTTATGGTGATTGAAATTCAAAGTAATCTACGGCTAGGTTTAGACGGTAAAAACTCTACTATTTTGATTTGTTTATAAGATACAAAAATATAAACGATTAAGGAATCAATAAAAAATCGTTTTGTTCTTATTATTACAAAGAATACACCAAAAGTATGAATAAAACAGAATTTATATTTTTAGCCTAAAATAATACATTGCCTTAAGGAATATTTTTTTATTTAGTAAAACGTGGATTTCCGGAAAATACGTCTTTAGACTTAATATTCTATTCAGTTTTTATCTGAGGTTATTAGATATTTTTAAAATACTCAAATAAATTTAATTAATTATATATATACACAAGAAAATATCTTCTTACTCTCCTAAGATTTACATAACGTATATAGTAGTCATTTCTAAACTATAAGTTAGAATTGTTTTGAATTGGTAGAAAGTAAGAATTATTTTCTGTGCTTCAAGAGACCATAGATCTAAAAATCTGATTTTAAATTAAACTTTATACGTCCAAGCGATCTTGAAATAAATGGTCTAGACAGACGACAACGAAGTGGTCCTATAAGGGTCCCGTTTTCCTTATTACAGAACGTACGGAAACAAAAACAAGAAAAGCATCTCTTTCTCACTCTGCCAAGGTTTACATAAGATATTTATTACTCATTTCTAAACTATACCAAATATCGAATGAATAAAGCTCTTACCACAAAATCCGTTTGCCATTTGAACGTAACGTCTCCATTTAACCTGATCCCCGGTACTGTTGCATCAATGACCTGGTTGTCATTTGAATACCCAATACGGTCATTTGGATATATTATTTCTGTGCTATATTGTTGTTATTTGGTAAATCTATATATATTTTCAGCTTCATACTGTAGCCTCAATTTCCGTCAAATTCTGGAGGCATTGCTTGTTCGGTGGCGTAACTCAACGCCGTATCCTCGAGTGGGAATCGAACCTGTCGCTTTTACAGCACCGTGCCGCGACTGGTCTGAATCGTCAGTCGCTTTTTAACCGAATAACTTTATGTAAGGAAGTGTAATGGGAAAAGGTAGTATGGCCAACACCAATCGATTTAATTACTTAAACTGTTATTTTCCATAATTATGTCATTTATTATCGTTAATGGGAGCTTCGTATAGTTTTAAAGCCAAATTTGTTTTATTTATGCTACAATATTTATAAAGCCTATTAGTGCCTTCGATCGTTTTAATATACTCGTAACGGATTTTAAAATTTTCGACAAATAATTGAGGCCGTCGTTCTCCAGTGGCACCAGAGTTTGACGGTTCTGGATTCGATTCCCATTCGGGGAAATTAATTATTATCTATTAATATTTTCATGTCTTAGAGTGGAGAACCCGTACAAAATGACTGGTGGGACGATCCTAGATGGGCCGACGACATAAAGAGGTTGGCGGGTAACGGATGGGTCCGAAAAGCTGAGGTTCGAGTGTAGTGGCGAGAATTGGGGAAGGCCTACGTCCAAGAGTGGATAAAAGATGGCTGTTGATGATGATGATGATGATGAATATTTTCATTTCTTCGCTCTGGTAACAAGATAAAACGCGGCTTTCAGTTCCAGCAATCAACACGCAATGGCTTGAAAATTCGGCAGAAAGTGGCGAGCAGAGTGTCTAATCACTAGGTTCCTTTTGCCTACCCTTCTTTATGCTATATACAGACAGCGCGAAGCTGAAAAATGATCGTGGATAAAATGAAAATAAATTCAAATTAAGTTTCATTGAAACCAGTCAAATGGGTTTTAAAAATAGTAGAATATAGCTTTTTCCTCTTTTTTATCTCATGTTATTTTTTTATACAAAACTGAAGCTCTTTTGTTTGCTTTCAGCTTATGTATATTTGAAGTGGTTATATAACATCAATAGTAGGTGTATGACAAATATATAACTACCTTTATATATATTTTTATTTCACTTTCAATAAAACAAGTATATTTCACAACAAATAAAACAATATCTCAAGATATTTCTTATAAAATGGCGCTATGATGTACGTATACTGAAGCCGTCACGAAGGGTGCGGGTTGGATCCCTATTCGGGGGAATGAATTATTATTTATTAATATTTTCATTTTTTCGCTCTGTCACCAATGCAAAGGCGTTATGTTCCGCCACTCAACACAAAATAGCGTGAAGCTAATATATTTGAAAGTACGCTGTCTATTTATATTGGAGAATAGAAAATTTATATTTGATTGACTTCCCTCCACTACAATGGTTTATTATATTTTAACCAAACTATACCTAAGCATGTAAATAAAAAAAATTAAATCACCTTCACGCTGTATCCTGCACATAACAGGGTAGGCAGAGTTCCCCACTTTCTGCGCTTTGCCCAGACAGAGCGAAGAAATGGAAATATACATTTAAATTAATATTTAATCTCGAGTAGGAATCGAACTTTTGTGCCTCTACGCCACGACTGGCCTAAACATATATTTCTCAGTACCCACATCTTAATATAAACTACCCTAATTCGTGAGATCGCCTCGTAAATTCGTAAGTAACGACACTGTATCGCATTAATAACATCGTAATACTGCCATCATTTCTAGTTTATAGATATTGTAATTATGAAGCGTGGGCCTTGTAATGTGTATAGAAATTAATATTACTTTAATTGTTGTAATCTATTAAAGAATTGCTTTAATGAGAGTTTTGAAAAAAGATGAAAAAGTGAAGAAAATGTTAAAATACTCCTCCAGAATTTGTCGGAAAGTGGGGAACGGAGTGTTTTAACACTAGGTTCCCCTGCCTACCCTATTGTATGCAGGCTACAGTGTGAATCTGATAAAAAAAAATTGAATGAAATGTATAATATAATGTTAGAAATATGCTAAGGCTTACTTTTAAAATAAAGTTAAACATAAATATTTAGAACAGTTTTAAAATATTTTTTCAGTTCCATTTTTTATTTTAAAATTTATGTTTATAAATATCACTTATATTTAGCAAAAAGATTTATTAAAACTGAACACGCTTTTGGAAATCTTCAAAAGGATAAGTGAGGAACATTCCCTCTGGATTACCTTCTTTCAAACATTCAAATTATAGCGATGATATTGGAAGAGTTTGAGAATTTTCTTATGCAAATATAACTTCTTTGTTCTTGTTCTTATCTTTTATGTTTTAGATGTTAAGCCTTAGCCTTAGTACTATAATGTATGAATGTAATTTTTACAGAAATATTGTTTTAGATTGATATCTAAGTATATAATATACAAGCGGTCCGCTCGCGGTTTCACCCGCGTGAACTACGTTATTATTAATTTCTGTCTCCATGACTACGTCCTAGTGACGTCTATGCAAAATTTGAGACTCCTAGCATTTGTAGTAACGAAGTTTCATACAAACTTTCGACCCCAAAAACAACCCCTTAGTAGTCGAATATTGCAAATTCTCGTCTTAGCGAGCACCTACGTCCTATAAATAACTCCTATGCAAAATTTGAGATTCCTAGCACATGTAGTTTCTGAGATATCGTGATGATTGAGTGAGTGACCTTTCGATTTTATATATATAGATGATAATCTATATATATAAAAGGACTTGTCCTCACTGACTGAGGTAAGACGCACGCACAGCCGTAACCGCTGTGCGTAGAAACGTGATATTTGGACAGATGTTTACTTTTGTAATCTGGACATCCACTAAGAAGGGATTTTGAAAAATTTTAACCCTAAAGGGGTGAAATAAGGGTTGAAAGTTTGTATGGAAAATTTTTTAAATCTGCACCGATTTTTATAAAATTGTAAATTCAGACTCTTAAAAATATTTAATTGAATACGTGTTTCACGGTTTTTTATAATTTACCCCCTAGGGATACAAATAAGGGGTTGAAAGTTTGTATGGAAAAAACTTTAAATCACCACCGATTTTTATAAAATTTGAAATTTACACTCTTAAAATATTACATTGATTGAATACATGTTTCGTGGTTCATTTTAATTCATCCCCTAGCGGTGCAATTAAGGTGTTGAAAGTTAGTATGGAAAAATCTTTAAATCGCCACCGATTTTTTTTTAAATTCTAAATTTAGACCCTTAAGAATATTTAATTGAACACATGTTTCTTGGTTTATTTTAATTCATCCCCTAGGGGCGCAAATAAGGGGTTGAAAGTTTGTATGGAAAAATCTTTAAATCGGCACCGATTATTATAAAATTTGAAACTTAGACTCTTAAAAGTATATCACTGAACACATGTTTCGTGGTTTATTTTAATCCATCCCCTACGGTTGTAAATCAGGGGTTGAAAGTTAGTATGGAAAAATCCTTAATCGCCACCGATTTTTATAAAATTTGAAACTTAGACTCTTAAAAATATTTCATTAAATACATATTTCGTGGCTCATTTTAATTCATCCCCTAGGGGTGCAAATAAGGGATTGAAAGTTAGTATGGAAAAGTCTTTAAACCGCCACCGATTTTCATAAAATGTGAAATTGATACTCTTAAAAATATTTCATTGAACTGCGAAAGCGAAGCTGCGCGCGTCCGCTAGTATAATATCCCATCAAAAACATAAATGTAAAATGAAAGCCAAGTTCTGTAATAAAACGTATGCTTTCAGCGATAAAAGAAGTGAGATGTAAATGTATGCCAAGTTCAATGGTCAGTCTTGAAATTTATTTTTAACAATATAAAATATTTTATAACAACTGAAAATGTCCATTCTTCTTACAATTTGGAGACTTTATTTATGTGTAATATCTGACTTGGCTAGTTTTCAAATTAATTTACATCGATATAAATGAATGTAATCAAATTCTATTCTATTCAGATTCTATTGTAAATTCATATGAAAACTAGCCAAGTTAGATATTACACATAAATAAAGTCTCCAAATTGTAAGAAGAATGGACATTTTCAGTTGTTATAAAATATTTTATATTGTTAAAAATAAATTTCAAGACTGACCATTGAACTTGGCATACATTTACATCTCACTTCTTTTATCGCTGAAAGCATACGTTTTATTACAGAACTTGGCTTTCATTTTACATTTATGTTTTTGATGGGATATCATTACTTTTTGTACAGAAATTATAAGTAGGAAGGTTCATAATGTAATCAAAATCAAAATATTCTTTATTCAATTTGGCCATTACAAGTACTTTTCCTATAAGAAGCTACTACGGCAAGAAACTCAAGAGTTGCTCTTTTTAAAACATAGTTTAGAGTAAGCGCTTCATAGGACATTTCTCTTCGCCGAATAAACCAAGTAGGACACCATTGTTATAATACACTTCTATCTTAATATTGTATAAATCTACTGCAGCTTTTATGTCGGAAGTAGCTCCGTACGTAGTTAAGCAAAGCATGTCTTCTTTAGAAGAGTAAAGATTCCCGTTTCGAGCGCTAGTGTAGATACTTAAATCATTCCAGTTACGACATACGTACTCTACTATAGTCTCGCGCAATTTATTAGTTTGTTGTATATCAATACGCTCAAACGAAGAATATGCAATAGCATGGAAGAGACAGCTCCCATCGGGAGGCATTGGAACAATTCGTTGTAAGTTCTTGTTTCAACCACAAGCAATTCTATTGAACGACTCATTGTTCAACATGTCTTGGAAAAAATATAAACAATAAGTTTATTAAGTGCTGACGGTACCAATCTGAATTGATATGATCCCAAGGTCGACTTCGTTCTCTGCCGTTTTTACAAGTGTTCTTAAAACCAGTAAAATCATGAAACCCAGGCCAAAAAAACCATTAAAATATGAGCGCCTTCGTACAATAAAATATATCTAATATAATTAGGTATTTCCTTTTTTATTATGGTCAATAATATTATGTTTTATTACTCTTAAGACGATATTTAATTATATATGAAAATAGATTATATTTATCTATGAATCTCGACTATAGTTTTTATTTTGTTGATTAAATGACAGTTGTCAGATTAGAAAGTAATTAATGTATGCTGCGTTTAGAAATCTGATATATTAATTATTATTTTTTTCTAATTTTATTATTTTGTTGGAATAACTCAACACGCAATGCCTCCAGAGTTCGATGGAAAGAGGGGAACTGAGTGTCTTTACACTAGGTTCCCTCTGTCTACCCCGCTATGTGTGGGATACATCGTAAAGCGGATTTATTTATTTTTTATTATTTTGTTTAAGTAATTTTTAATTTTCTCTTATTTTTTTTATTAACAATTACTTAATTTTTTACTGTTAATCTATATAAGTATATATATAAAAGGACTTGTCCTCACTGACTGAGGTAAGACGCACGTACAGCCGTAATCGCTGTGCGTAGAAACGTGAAATTTCGACAGATGTTTACTTTCGTAATCTGGACATCCACTAAGAAGGGATTTTAAAAAAATTTAACCCTAAAGGGGCGAAATAAGGGTTGAAAGTTTGTATGGAAAAATATTTAGATTGGCACCGATTTTTATAAAATTCGAAATTTAGATTTTTAAAAGTATTTAATTGAACACGTGTTTCATCGTTTTCTAGAATTCTCCCCCTAAAGGTACAAAGATGGGGTTGAAAGTTTGTATAGATTTTTTTTTAAATCGGCACCAATTTTTATAAAATTTGGAATTCAGACTCTTAAAAGTATTTAATTGAACACATGTTTCATGTTTTCTTGAATTCTTCCCCTAAGGGTGCAAATAAGGGGTTGAAAGTTTGTATAGAAAAATCTTTAAAACGCCACCGATTATTATAAAAATTTAAATTTAGACTCTTAAAAATATTAATTTGAACATGTGTTTCATGGTTTTCTAGAATTCACCCCCTCAGGGTGCAAATAAGGGGTTGAAAGTTTGTATAGAAAAATCATTAAATCGCCACCGATTTTTATAAAATTTAAAATTTAGACTTAATAATATTTCATTCAACACATGTTTCGTGGTTTTTTGGAATTCACCCCTAAATACGCAAGCGAAGCTGCGCGCGTCCGCTAGTAATCTATATATATATAAAAGGACTTGTCCTCACTGACTGAGGTAAGACGCACGCACAGCCGTAACCGCTGATGGTAGAAACGTTAAATTTGGACAAAAGTTTACTTTCGTAATCTGGACATCCACTAAGAAGGGATTTTAACCCTAAAGGGGTGAAATAGGGGTTCAAAGTTTGTATGGAAAAAAATTTTAATCGGCACCGATTTTTATAAAATTTGAAATTTAGATTTTTAAAAGTATTTAATTGAACACGTGTTTCATAGTTTTCTAAAATTCTCCCGCTAAGGGTGCAAATAAGGGGTTATTAGAATTCACCCTAAAATACGCAAGCGAAGCTGCGCGCGTCCGCTAGTTACTTTATAATTACTTCTGTTAAGATAGCTGGTAGGCTGACAATATATCAAATTAAAAATCAAACCAGCTTCACGCTGTATCCCGCACACAGCAGAGTCTATCTATCTATCTATCTCTCTGTCTAGAGAACCTAGTATTAAGACACTCAGTAACTCCACTTTCCATCGAATTCTGGAGGCATTGCGTGTTGAGTGGCGGAACTCAATGCCGCGCCTTACCTCGACACCAGAGCGAAGAAATGGAAATATAAGTTTAACTCAAGGAAATAAATATTTCATTTCCTCGAATGGGAATCGAACTCACAACCAGTCGGTTTTACAGTCACACTTTGTGCCCCTGTGCCACGACTGACCTTACAGATAGTATATTATTATTAAATTTTGTTAATATTTCTATCAATATAATTATTTTTTTTATGTTTATTTTTTAGTGTATTTTTTTTCTGTTTTCGGATTCTGTACCTCGAAAGCAATAAAACAGAACCCTTATAGGATCTTATATAGGACTTAGTGCTTAAATATGATGTTAATCCATTTATTATATTTGTATATTTTTACGTGAAGCCCTTGAAGTCCACATGATGGCAGGCTTTCTCAGGACATAAATTAGAGTCATTTTTAGCTACAAATGGAGACATATCTTATCTTAGAATATACTTGAAAGCATCGTGTTGTTTTAGATGGCTTACGTAAGTAATAGTGAAGTTAGTCTACAAAACAAATAAAATATTTACTAACGTGTGACATAAATTAAAGCAACATATATAAATAATGCATTTGCTCTTATTTTGTTGGCAGGCGCTAAGCCTAAAAATCAATTATCATGAACTTTGATTGCTATGCTTTCACTACAGGCGCTATAAGTAAATGTTCCTAATTGAATCTATTTATTGAAAAATTATAAGAAAATATTTAAAAAATACTAGTTTCGGATTTTTCCCTTTACATACACCCAATTACTTAACCGGATGCTAAATTTCACCATTCCAGGTCATCTGGAACTTGGTTAACATTAAGGTCTATAGGTCAGTCACCCCCCTAAAAATTAACGATTTTTGGACGTCATTATCTAAATAAGTGTTTGAGCTGTGTTTATGAAATTTTATGCACGTATACAGGTAGGGGGTCTAAATATTTGAGCCAAATATGATAGGTTTAGGTGGAATAGTTTTTGAGTTACGAATAGGTAAAAAGTGGCTTCAAATGGTTCGTGTAAAATAACACACGGTGCTGCTCGCCAGTTCTGAAACCCAGAACTTGGCACGCGCTCCGCGCGTTTTAAATATGATAACACTCATTTCCATCTGCGGGGCACTAGACGTAGGCTGGGCTTTCACCCTTATGTCATCGATATTCCTCCTTTTCGTACGCAGCGCTTCGCCTCAACTTTCTTAATGCGAACAGCAAAAGAGTGGAACTCCCTGCCTGCTGAACTGTTCCCCGACATGTATAACCTCTCTCTAACGAACGAGTGAATAGGCACTATCTAGGCAAGCATGCTCCACCTTCGTTCGCATCATCGCTTACCACCAGGTGAGATAGCGGACAAATGCTTACCTATCTACAATAAAAAAAAAAAAGATTGAGGCCAGTCGCGGCGCAGAGCACAAGCGAGTGGCTAAACGTGACAGGTTGTGTATTCGATTCCTGCTCAACGAAATGAATGTATATTAGACCTTTCTATTATGAAAATCTATTTTTTTGTTATTAAAGGCTTTTTTTAACAATAGTATAGTGATTTTTATATGAAAAAATATTGAAATGTACGTTTTGAATATTTAAAATCAGATAAAATCCAAAGCTAAAAAGCATGTGTTGCGATGTATTTATTTATGAACTCGCTGTATTTCATATGAAAAAGCACTCCGATACTGTCACAGGTTATAAAGTGCTTTGTTTCAATACATTTTTTTTATATACAGACAGACAGTGAAACGATGAAGATTCAATATATATAGTTAGATAGAATGATATAGTATCTGTGATATTGATTACTGCAGTATATAAGCTGTGAGAGCTTTGTTGGTATGCATATTGGAATGTATTTTAAAATAATCGCTGTTTATTTGGCATGACCTTATATAGGCTATTTAACATTTTATTTACATAAAAGACAATTAAAATAATGTTTAAGCATAATTTAGCCTTATGTTTACAATTAAAAAATAAATCAGCTTTACACTGTATCCCGCACACAGTAGGGTAGGCAGAGGGAACCTCGTGTTAAGACACTCCGTTTCCCCCTTTTCTGCCGAATTCTGGATTACGTGTTGAGTAGCAGAACTCAACGTCGCGCTTTTCCTCGACACCAGAGCGAAGAAATGGAAATATAAACGTAAATATATATTTCACTTCCTCGAGTGGGGATCGAACCCAAAACCGTCGCGTTACAGTCACACCCTTGCACCTCTGCGCTACGACGGCACCAGATTTACAGTTAATATATAAACATTTAAAAATGTAAAAAAAAATAACAATAATATTTATACAAGTATGGCTCACATATCTATAGAGGTATCAGATTTGATTTTTGATGTATTGAATTCAATCGAAAAGATTATGGAAAGTGGATATCGGAGTGTCCTAACACTAAGTTCTACCTGTCTACCCTGAGATGAGCATGATATGGTGAAACTGAGTTTTCCTATAAAAACAACATATAACAATTCAAATATTAAATTACAACATTAAAAATATATTTATTTGGCTATCTCATATTAAAATGAAATCCATCTAAATCTACCTAAATTGATATTGTAATTCCAAGTTATTGAATTTATACAATTCATACTATAATATGCTTTATATAATTCAAATTAGAGTTGCTTATAGCTTGTCAAAGCTCGATCTCTAGGTTGCATCTGATATAGCCTATGTGTTGTTGACCGCTAATCTAATTAGTTCTGGTTCCATATGAAACGGTGTTGTTAATGTGAAAGCTTGTGAAAAGATGTGGATTGTGAATTGTTATTTGAAATAACTGTCACGATATTTTTATTTAATTTTTTTAAAATCAATTTTATAATGGCAGCGATTTTCAAGATATTACTATTTTCAATATAATTATAATATATTTGACTGGATAATTATTTTTTTTATGTTGATTCAATAGAATTTGAGGCCAGTCGTGGCTCTGGAGGACAAGCATGTGACTGTAAGCACGGCAGGTTGTGAGTTTGATTCTCACTCTAGGGAATTAAATATTTAATATTTTCATTTTTTCACAAGCGGGATACAGCGTGAAGCTGCACAGAAAATTATAGCCGTAAAACTTTATACATAAAAAAATAATGGAAATAATTTCGAATATGTATATGAAAAGATGAAGTCGAAGTGATTATTTGACTTCATATTAACAGAGCGTGACGAGATCAAAGAGTCCTATTCCATGTTGCTCGATCGACATAGGGTGTAAAATAGTGAAATATTTCCCTAGTTTTATATTTTTATGTGTATGTCGTTATACATACATATATATAGCAAATTTAATCTTAGAAGCATAGTATATGATGTTTTTCTCTTAACATAAAGTTTATATAATATTTTTATTACTTATATGCTGTATATAGCTCTGAGTTCCACCACTCAATGCCATGAAAATTTGGCGGAAGGTGGAGAACGGAGTGTCTTAACTCTAGGTTTCCTCTGCCTGTTTTGTAGGATACAGCGTAAAGCTGAAAAAATGTTTAATTAATAATAATTAAGTAATTTACGTATTTAGTATCTATATTGGTCAGTTAGTATAAGAGAAACTAAGTTTCTCGAGTGTATTTGAAGTTTCTGATTTCCCTGTGGCTTATGGTATATACTATATACAAAATATATATGTATGTACATCCCCTAAATATTAGGACAACATCTACAAAACATATAATTTATATATTAATGCGAAATATTAATACAGAAATTGTTATTTTAGCTTGTAGTTATGTTTGTAGTTTTTCTCTGTTTTCCTAGAATTGTGAAGCCATAAATTAGGCAGGTTTAGTTAATATTTGTTTTGTTTTTTAATATATATAGATAAAGAGTGCTTGCTATACCTAGATTAATTCAGTAGCTCTGAACTGGATTTGCACTTTCTATTTTTTCAGCTTTCTGGAGGTATTTCGTGTTGAGTGACAAAATTCAACGCTGCGCTGTACCTCCTAGTAGAGAGAGAGAGAGAGAGAGGAAATGAAACTATTTCATTTCCTTACCTTACATTAGGTTAACTTTCTTTAACTACCAAGCATAGTGTGTAAGAATGGTACCTATATGAGGAAAATGCCTACAAAGCCTTAGAATGTGCTTCCACAGCCGCTTGTTGAATTATTTATGTACTCAGAGAAAATATTTTCATGGTAAAACGAAAAACCGCGCTTTGCCTTTACACCAGAACAAAGAAATGAAAAAAATGTAATATTTAATTTCCACAGGTGGGAATCGAACCCACAACTCGTCGAGCTTAAAGTCACACCCTTGTACCCGTGCGCCAGGAATGGATTTGAAAGATATTTGGAACATAAAAATATTATTGAACAAAATTATAAAATAACTATATCATAGTTACTATAATAAAACGACAGACATTTTGACAGAATTCGTTCTGGCCGCGCGTATCATAAATCTCGATACAAAATGTGGGCGGTTCGTAAAAGTTTCGGTTAAAATTTTCTGTTAGTTACCAGATGGCTGGTTGGCTTTCCTGCGGAAGCGATGCTATCGATAGCCGAGACCCTCCATTATACTGCGCCGTATCACGCTATCACAAGTGGAATTTCAACGAGCTTTCAAAGAAATTAATAAGAAGAGCGTGCTTCGCGAACCCGTTGAGTAATTTTAGATTTGTTTTCTTTTTTTTATTATATAAATGATAGTAATATATATTGTTTTGTATTGTTGATGATAAGAATTTTACTTTATTAACATAATTAAATTTATTTACTTCGTAGAAACAAATTAAAAACTATTAAATGTAAACGATAATCCGCCGTAATACCTAATTTATTTTGTCATCCATCGAAACATCGGGGGATGACGTTTCACTTTAAAGCCCATATTAATAAACCGCTCTCAATTCTGGGGTCGATCTTGAGATGCCATTCTCAGAGTAGACAGCGGATAATATACCTAAATGCTTTTGTTGCGGGTTCTGTATGGGAACCTAAAATTAAAAAGGTGACGGTTGAATACAATTAAATAATATTTTTTTTTGGACTCGAGAAATAATCTCATTTTATACTTTTCTTTTAGTATCTTCATACTACTATATATAGATACTAGCGGACGCGCGCAGCTTCGCTTGCGTATTTAGGGGTGAATTCCAAAAAACCACGAAAGATGTGTTCAATTAAATATTTTTAAGAGTCTAAACTTCAAATTTTATAAAAATCAGTGGCGATTTAATGATTTTTCCATACAAACTTTCAACCCCTTATTTGCATACTTAGAGGGAGAATTCTAGAAAACTATGAAATACGTATTCAATTAAATACTTTTAAAAATCTAAATTTCAAATTTTATAACAATCGGTGCCGATTTAATTTTTTTTCCATACAAACTTTCAACCTCTATTTCACCCCTTTAGGGTTAAAATTTTTCAAAATCCCTTCTTAGTGGATGTCCAGATTACAAAAGCAAATATCTGTCCAAATTTAACGTTTCTACGCACAGCGGTTACGGCTGTGCGTGCATCTTACCTCAGTCAGTGAGGACAAGTCCTTTTATATATATAGATAATATGTACATTTAAGATATATTACAGCATTGTCTTTGTACATATTATGTACAAAGACAATGCTGTAATATATCTTAACACCTGGTTGATCTTAACATGGCAATCAAGTATCGGCGTTTGTTTTGCTTCGGTAATGAAGTGCTTTCTCAATCAATTGATGTAAGCTTATTCAAAAGTAAACCAATATCTAACGTTTTATTACAAATTTGTATAAACCGACGGTCCCCAGGTAAATTATCGAAAGTGAAAAATTGCAAGTATCTTTTATTGCTATTTTGAACTATTAACAACGGTAGTTTTCGATTATGTACACGTTTAGAAAATTCATAAATAATATATGTTTTTGTAATTTTGAAAAAAGTTGATTAAAATGATATTTCTCAGTAGTTTTAAAGAGCGATAAAAATATTTGCTATTTTAGACTTTCGAAACTTTATCTAGATCATTGAAATATTTTCTGAATTACAAACTTCCTGCTGTATGCATATAGCAGGGTAGGCATAGGCGACCTAGTGTCAAGACATTGTTTTTCGCGCTGTGGTACCAGAGCGAAAAAATAAATATATTCATAAATAATAATTCTTACTCCCGAATGGGAATCGAACCTAGGATCGTTGCGTAAGAGTCACACGTTTATGCCACACCACGACTCCCGTCTCCATTTGCTCCGCATTTCAGTGTCCTACTGGGGTTATTAAGTTCGTGCTATCCATTTTAAACCTTGCCTCTTTTAAAATAGTCAAAGCTTGGTGAAAATTTTCGGAAACCATTTGTAACTGAACTCCTTATCGTTTTCCTGTTCTTATCTCTTTTGAAGCTTGTCTAATGTCTATTAAAATGTATAAAGAAGAAGCTGAAAATTTAACTTTATTTATGAAATAGATTAATATCTAGTTTTCTAATTACTTTAATATTAAAGTTTACCGTATTCCTAAGTACATTTTTATATATAAGCTAAAATTATCTTTCTTCTTCTTTTTCTCCTTCTAATAGTGCCTCTCCAACTAGTGAAGATTTAACAATTATTAGTCAACTTCCCACCTTACCCTTCCATCTACGGCGCTTTTAATTCCCGTCCATTCTTCGATGTTCCTCAGCCATGACTCTCTTCTACCCCCGGTTTTCCTTTTCCCAGAAACTTTTCCCATTATTATAATTTGCAAGAAAATTATTATCTTTACACAATTGTAATTATTGTAAGTATTGTGTAACATATTTTATATAAAAACGTTTTTGAAATCATTATTTTTAAGCTGGGTTTTTATTTGTACGACCCACAAGAAACATTTTTATAAGCATTGAATTTAATAAGGTAGGCGTGATAAACAGCTTAATATTCGTCTAGCCATATTGAAAATAGACTAAAATAAGATTCTAATGAGAATTCTTAACAGACCTATTATATTCTTAGAAGATATTTATTACGTTATGATATGGTAAATAGATAATATTAGCTGCTTAGGCCCGTATATATAAATCGTTCTTAAGTCTGAGACTGATCTTGGGATGCCGTTTTCATTCATAGATATATAATTTATGAATGATAACGGCATCTCAAGATCGATCTCAGATTTGAGAGCAGTTTATAAATGCGGGCTAAGGCAAAATGTCAGAAGGGGATTTAAGTTCTTGCCTGGTATATTTCATTAAAATTATCTCAATTATCGGTAAAAGCACTATATTATTTATTTTATAAAAATATTAAGCATTTGTACGCTTACAATATCAACATAAAGTGCAAATATTTGATGATGTATAGTTTTAATAACATTTTGGTACATTCCTCACTTTTGTGTTAGTTAATTAAAATGTAATATACATTTTGTAGATGAATTTTAAATTTCGTTATCGCTATTAATTTTCGTTTAAAAATATTAATTTCTAAAATGTATTTATAAATATAGTTTCGGAGGAATTATGGGCGGGAAGTAGTTTTCTAGTTTCATAATAACACTTGCGTCCTGCTCGCGACTTCGCCCGCTTTAACTACAAAATGATTTATTTACTAACCTTAATTAAGGATTTTATGTATAGACAGAAAACAGTTACAATTTTATTATAAGTAAAGATATAGACGTTATTTCAATAAAAAAAGTAATTTTAAGATTTATATACGTGCTTGGAAGTGCACACTTATTGCACTATAACTGTTAAAGTAATTATTAGATAACATCAACTAGATTCTAGACTAGACCATCACGTACTTGGAAACTAGGTTAATACCTGTAGAATTGATTAAAGTCCTGTACGAAGTTTATTCCTTAATAACGTTATTTCTAACTGTTTGACCACGTTTGATACAAAATAAGATTTTAAATAAACTTAAATAATGATACGAAAAAAGAAATTTTTTGAGCTGCATACTGTATCCTTCATACAGCTTGGTTGGCAGAGAGATACCCTGTGTGTTGAGTGGCAGAACTTAACGTCGCCCTTTGCTATATCAAACGGAGAAATGAAAATAATTAATTCCCCCAAGTGAGGATTGAACCTACAATCGTTGTCGGCCTGCTTTAAAATATATTTTAAGCATTATAAGGCATTATGAGCTTAATTTTTAAATTCTCTACCAACACCAATTATTTGCATCTGGTTACCCTTCTCGAATCTTCGAAACTTCCAATAGTGGTCGGTATTGGTTGTGCGCTAAGAATAGCAATAAGCCTGACTATCGCACTGTCTTCGATTATATTATATCTATAGTACAAAAGAAGAAAATTTAAAGGAAATTTTTACAAAGAAAATTATAATGAGAAGTACAATTTACGTTTTAACGAGAGCACTTTTAGAATAAAGAGACTTCCTCGACTTTTTAATAAGGTTAGTAATTAAATCTATAAAACTATTTTAATGACCTGTTATTAAGAAAATGTAAATTAGTGGCACAGTTGCTGGTGGTGCCTGAGGTATGGTTTTATATACCCATTTATAATGTATTAGTAAATAAGTTGTTTGGACTTAAATAAGTGGGTTTTTGGTGGCTTTAAAATATACTTACGCCTTAGCGACGGTTTTGGGTTTCGATTTCCATTCGAGGGAGTGAATTATCTCTCTGGTACTAAGGCGAAACGCGTCGTTGAATTTCGTCATTCAACACGCAAAGATCTAAAAGTTCAGCTGAAAGTGGCAAACATAGCCTTAACACTAGGTTCCCCTGGCCTACCGTGCTATGCGGGATACAACGTGAACTGATTTTTAATATTTTGTATGTTATTATATACTATTTTTCAATTTTACTATACACACATTTTTGATATCTAAATAATATATTCCCCGAAATATATATCGTTTACCCAACGATTTTCAAAATTGCTTTTGATCCTGCCGAGCATGGCCAACGTTTACGATACATTTTCCTCCAGATAAGGTCCTCACTGGCACCACGCCCTGCGAATGACGTGAGCAAACTGCCAACCAACGTAATAATCCAATCGATCTATTTGTCAACATTGTGCCATATGGCGCACGTCCGACACTGTTGATATATCCTCAGGATAAGCCTCCTTTATCAAATTATCTGGTAAGATATCTGCAAGACAATTCTGCTACGTGTTATTATATAATAGGGATAATGTGACCAGTTGAGGCCAATTGTGACGCAGGGACAGGGGTTGTGGGTTCGATCCCCTTTCGAGGAAATGAAATTGGATATTGAAAATATTTCTTCATTCTGGTGTCGAGGCAGAGCGCGGCGTTTAGTTCCGCCACATAATACGCTATGCCTTCAGAACTTGGCGGAGAGTGGGGAACGTAGTGTCTCAACACTAGGTCCCTTGCTAAAGAAGAATGAAGTGCCTAAATTACGTTGAATCATCCTAACCTAATCCATGTTATGATAAAGTTGTGAATGTTAACAGCAGTTTCTGTTGCTGGCGTGGTTTATATGACAATTTAATAATTAAAGTTGTCTTATACAATAATGTTGTTACAATGTTGTCGGTGTTGACAACGGTGTTGTGAATGTTGTTATAAGGAAGTATGATATATGAAGCTAGCGATCTAATCGTGGCTCGAATTTAAGCTAACCTATTGTTAAACATCAATAAATTATAAGGGACGTTTCCAGTACCGTTAAGTGATTTATGGTTAGCTTTGTTAAATTGTCAATACAATATTTTCGTAAACTGTTTTTTTTATTAGAAAAGATAATTATTTTGACTTACTGCATTTTGAGGTAGACGGGTTATTCGATGTGTGGGTATTTTAAAATATTAATAAAAATAATTTGTTTATTTTAAAGGTAATTTGTATAGTGTGTTTTAATAATTGATTTATTTAATCACACAAATATAAGTTGGGTACATATCGATGAACCCTGGGTAAATTATAGAAAGTGAGAAATTGCTAATTTCTTTTATTACTGTTTTGAATTATTAATAACGGTAGTATTCGATTATATACAGGTTTAAAAAACGATTTTTTAATAAAAAAAACTTATTAAAATTACCCTTCTTAGTAGGAAGTAATTAGCATGAAAGCCCCGATGGGAGAATCCGACTCGCACTTAACCGTTTTTTATTAAAGCAGTACAGTGAATTTTATAAAATGTATTATATCTCCAGTATCAATGTATGAAAGAACCTGTCCAAATCATAGACTGCCATATAATATCATGCTGAACAGACCTAGTTTGCACTCTACAGTGCGAGCTGCATCTACCTATGTAACACAAAGAAAATGTACGCCAGGTCAAGGTCGACTGTTGTATCTCACGGATGAGAAAATCACGAGAAATTTTTCAAAAGAATTAACGAGGCCTCGAGCACATTTTAAGACACTCGCTAAGATGACGTTTAAATAAATACTTTCAAATAAAAGATCTTTATTTAAGTTTGCTTGTGTAACTTGAAAAAGTGAATCTTTTGATGTGTTTAGATATCAATCCATTATATTTTTATTTTCGGCTTGGTATATTCTCCTTTGGAAATTCTAATTAAATTTAAAAATTGGCGTTGTATCTTGTATATAGCATGGTAAGCAAAAGGAACCTTAATAACCGCTTAATCTTTCAAGGCACTGCGTTCATTGGTTTGCGTTGCTTTGGTACCAAAGCGAAGAAATGAAAATATTAATAAATAATAATTCACACCCTCGAGTTCAAATCGAACCTACACCCCTCGCGTTACAGTCACACTCTGCACCATGATGTGCTCAATATTTATCAAAGATATATAGCGAATTACATAAATTGCTTGGTGTTATGGTAAATAATTACCAGTAAACTAGCACACCTGTGTCCTAAATGGATTAATATTAGCTTCTACTAGTTGAACGTTATGATATAGCCGGTTATAAGATTTGAAATAACTATTACTAATATTATTAGATAACATTACTTACATAAATTTTAATATTTGCACTTAGAGCTCGAAAATTATCATCATCATCATCATCATCATCAACAGCCATCTTTTGTCCACTGCTTGACATAGCCCTTCCCCAATTCTCGCCACGACACTCGATCCTTAGCTTTTCGGACCCATCAGCTTCCCGCCAACCTCTTTATGTCGTCGGCCCATCTGGCAGTTTTAAACGACGTAGTTTTCGATGCTGCTTGATAAAACCATGTGGCTTAGTAGTGAGAGCGCTTGAACGGTTTCCAATATGTGCGGGTTCAAATACCGCTACGTTAACGATAAAATAGGTAGGTATATATGTAGATTTATATGTATAGAACTACATTTAATGTGAGTTAATTGGCAATTAACGTATCTGAGTCTCAATATTTGTAGATACAATTTAAGTAGGTACCAATGCCAGCAAATTACATTTCCAATCTATATAACATTTAGTTAGTGTAAATTGAATTTCCGTTGGAATTGCAGTCAGAAATACCAAATCAATCCGGTCAATTTAACGATGACGCTTCAACCGGAATAACGAAAATAGTACAAATTGAGCACCTGTTTATACAATTCTATAGTATTTCTCTACTTGAATTACGGTTAATGAGAATAAATTGCTAGTTCCTGAGGTCTGAGTTCGGCGGAAAATAGAGAGTGAAGTGTGTTAACACTAGTTTCCCCATACTTATCCTGCTGTACACCTTGTTCTAACATAAAATTGTGTAATGAACCCATTGCATGACATTCGAGCATTGGTGCCTGAAAACACAAAGAAGCAGGTAGTTATTATATATATTTTCAAGATTATTGTCGCTAGTTTTATCTAGTAGGTTTATAAATAACTTTTACGGCTTTTTCCTTCTTTCGAAAAAAAAATTCAATTCAATCGAAATGGATTTAATTAAAAAAGCTAATTACATAAATAAATTTCCTCCTTATTAAATATACATGCCTATATTACTATATTTTAACATAGTTTATTGTCTTTGTTACAGGCGCGCCAGCGCGGGGCTGCTAGCTCCACAACTAACCTGCCAGAGCTCACCAGGACCTGCAGCATCAGCACCTCCACTTCCCCAACCAACATCTCCACCCAGGATCGTATCCGCCCCTCAACCACCTCCCGAGCCAACCCCCCAACCTACCCAAGACGACGGTGTGCGATTACGTCGTGCGCACACGGTTGCAGTACGGGACTACCTGAAGAGGGAAACTCAGACTTTCTTTGGAGTTCAAAGAGACAATGAAAGGGAACAGAGGAGGCTGTGGCACGAGAGGCGGAGACGGCACGCGGCGCGAGCATTGGGGGACCTTAGGCTTGACCTGCCGCCCGATCATCATCCTGATGTCGACGATATTAGGTTAGTAGGTTGTGTATTTACTTAAAAGAAAAAATATTTTTATTTTAAAAAGTATTTTTTTGTATGGCGCAGTAGCACAAGCGTGTGATTGTAAATGCGAGAGGTGTGGGTTCGATCCCTACTCGGGGGAATGAGTTATTAGTTATTAATATTTTAACAAAGCGTGGTATTGAGTTCCCATGCCTTGATAATAACGTGGGGAACAGAGTGTCTTAACACTAGATTCCGTCTGCCTACTTTGAATTAAAACATATTAAAAGGGCTCAAATATTACATGGTTTTGTATAAAATCAATTTTTTTATGTAACTGTAGGTAAGATATGTATATAAGATATTTCGTAATACTGCTTAAATATACAAATAAAGCATATACTCTCATATCTTATTAAATGAATAAATAATAATATATTCCATTACGTTAAATTAATGGAAGCACTAAACGATTTGGAGTCTGATGTTAGGACGACCTTGGAAATGCTGAAATTATACATTATGAGAGAGATTTATTATAAAAAAACATATATAGTCTTTGAGGGCAGTCGTGGCGCAGAGAAACAAGTGTGTGATTGCAAATGCGACTGGTTGTGGGTTCGATCCCCACTCGAGGAAATGAAACAGTTATTCAAATTTATATTTTTATTTCTTTGCTCTGGTGTCGAATCGTGATCCACCACTTAACTATGTCTCCGGAATTTATTGGAAAATGGGGAACGGAGTGTTTTACCACTAAGTACCCTCTGCATACCCTGCTGTATGTATTACTGCTGTGTGTATCTACATACAAATACCAGTTGAAAAATTTTTAAATTAGAAAAAGTGATTTATTAATCCATATATCAGTTTCCAATACATGAAGCTCGAAGTTATTGAAAACATGTCTTTGTATCTGGAGCCAATCCAGGACAGACAGCTAGTATCAAAATAATAATAGCTATAAAATATAGTTAGAAGTTTACATCTTCAAAAGAAATTCAAAAAAATACTAGCAATTTATTACGCATCTCATCGAATATTGTAAACCATTTGATACATCAAATACCAAATGGTGCAAAATGTTCAGAATTTTATAGCAATATATCACATTAAATATACAAGGTTTTTCTGGAATGTAAAATGTTTCACAGTGAAGAATATCTTATTTTGCATTCCGTATATAGCACCTCTTAAATATTCAGTCAACGTTGATATTTGAGTCGATCTTCATATTATCGTTCGCTGTATTAGTATATTATATATATATCCCTATATATCTATGTAGGGGGTATATTTTACAGTGTTGGGGCCCTTCAAGTCATATCTTCATAAAATATGGATATTTCGTTGTATTTTTTGTTAAGTTTTTTCAGTTTCACGCTGAATCCCGCATGTAATAGGGTAGGAAGAGTACAACATAGAGTTAAGACATTCCGCTCTACACTTTCCGCCGTATTCTGAAAGCATTGTCTATTGAGTGGCGTAACTCACCGCTCTACCTTCGCCTCAGCATCAGAGGGAAGAAATCAAAACATTAAATACTTTCCCAGAGTGGATATCGAACTCATAGCCACACGCTTGTGCATCTGCACCAGGACTCGCCTCATGATTATGAGATGAGATGAGATGCATGTCTTCATTATTATCTATACCTTGTTTCTAAGATATTGCAAATCGATAGCTTAAAGCGAAATAAATACACTGAGGTAATAAATTTACTTTTATTTATTTGAAAGTTTAAAATACTTTTATACCTAGACTTAATAGCGCATTAGTAAAGTAGTATAAAAGTAACCCAAGAATAAATTACGGTTTCCGCTGTAGCATTGACTGGTCTCGAGATACTTGTAGCTGTTTCTTATTGGAGAGCTGTCGGAAGTAAGATTTATGTTTTCAAGGATTATAACTTAAATGTTATTCCTTTAAGAATTCATAAAAGTTGAGATTGTTTGTTTAATATTATAATGGAGATATAGCTTTATATCACGGAACTTATTATGTTTTTCTTTTATTTTTTCATAATATTTTTAAATATTGTAAGTGACATTATCGTGCCGAAGTTAGGTTATGTAAATTTATAGTTATTTTTGTTTTTTCTGTCGAGAAACACTACGTTACGCTACCCGTCTCCGCCCATAGATACAGAAGATATGTGAACACAAATAGTAATAGATATAGAAAACATAATTAGTATATTTTAGGATTTGGCGGAAAATGGGGAACGAGTGTCTTAAAACTAGGTTCCCTCTGCCTTCCCGCTATATGCGGGATACAGCGTGAAGCTGATTTATTTTTTATTTTATTTATTCTTATACACTTAGCAAATATTCTATTACGACATTTTACCCGTAATTAAGCGCTGTAAATTACATATAGGCATTTTTTAAATTAATAAATTTTTAAATTTACTTAAATTATAACTGAGAAAATAAAAAGGCAAGTTAGTAATTTTCCGTAGTCGCCACTACACCGCGTTAGGCTCGGCGAATGTGAGCTAAATATTTAATACCGACCTGACCTGTATTTTAGACGATCGAAAATGAGGTCGTGCGAATTATAGAACAGGTTAATAGGCGTTTGCAATAATAAGAAAAGAAAAAAAAATGTAGTAGGTAATGTATGTAATTTTTTTAATTGTGTATGTTTTTTTAGTATTGTGCTGGGATCGAACTCACACCTGTCGCATTTACAGTCACACTTTTGTCACAATAATTTTGATTTTTTTTGAATTGTGAGTTTTTCTAAGTACACACTTATTTAATACTTATTTGTTTAAGTTTGAAAAGAAACACATACTAGTGCTTGGGTTTCCAACATTATAAATAACAACAGCAAATCGATCAAATTCCTTTTACGTGAGATACTACGGGAAATTTATAAGTTTAAAGTATAACTTTCATGTAGATACTTAGATAGTTATTATCGTAACAACACAAAGGTGTGGTGTCGTAGTTGGGACGTGAGTAAATGTAATGCGAAGCGAAGAATTTTTTTTTATTAGCTTCACGTCGTACCTCGCACACAGCACGGTAGGCAGAGGGAATCTAGTGTTAAGACACTCTGTTCCCTACTTTCCGCGGAATTCTAGAGATATTGTGTAGAGTGGCGGCACTGAACGCCACGTTTTACCTCGACTCCAAAGTTAAGAAATTAAAATATAGTATATTTACTTCTTTGAGTGGGAATTGAACGCACAATCATTCGCGCTTAATTCAACATAAATCCCATCAATAATAAATTGAACTAGAACACCTAAGTTATATATTAAAAAGAAAAAGAATATATAAGAAAAAGAAGATATAAAACTTTATATATGACCAAAGTTCCTATTTTTATTTATATTCCAAGTGAAACCAATATCCTATGACGTATATAGTTGTATAAGATTCCAAAGCGTGAGAAAATCGCAAATACTCTTCTATAAAAGTGTTATAAAATCGTGAGGCTTGAATGCAGTTGCGGATGAAAGGAAATCTACATTTCCCGAGTTACGTTGATGTCCTTTTGAAGTTATTCGATATATTTCCAACTATTTTATAACTTGAGGCCGTCGTGGCGCAGCGGCACAAGGGTGTGACTGTAACGTGACGGTTGTGGATTCGATCCTCATTTGAGGAAATGAAATATTTATTTACATTTATATTTTCATTTCTTCGCTCTGGTGTCAAGCCAAGAGCAACTTCCGGAACTCGGAAAGTGGGGCGTTACCACGGAACGGAATGCCGTTGGAATATCTTAACACTAGGTTCCCACTGCCCCCATAATAATATTTTACCATTATTTTTGCTGTTCAGTATGTACGGAGCATCCGGGGCGGCACCAAGAGAGGCGCGGGGGCAAACGCGAGAGCGGCCCGACGTGCTGCCTGCGCCGGCGCCGCTCGAGCCTCCCACGCCCACCCTCCCTTGCCCCGGGAAGGACAGCGTGGCGAGGCTTACCCTTACTGGACTGTCTTACGTTGTTACTGTAAGTATATGCTTATATGTATATTTATTTTAGAATAATAAATAATAATAAATTAATTTTTAACAAAAAGAAAAACCGACTTCTAACAACGAATTCAAAAGTGAAAAATAATTATATAAAGATTTTATAATTTTGAAGTCGGTGCCAAGTAAAACAAACAGGCTTAGTAATTAGATATTGTAGTAAGGTGTTGTAGCATTAGTTTGACACCGACTTCAAAATTATAAAATCTTTATAGAAAGAGAATAGAGTTATAATAAAAAAAATAGTCAAATCACTATCACCCAATTGCAGTGCTTTAATTTGCACCATTGAATTGACTGAAAACGGTTGAGTCACTATTTACATGTTTATATTTTTGTATTCGATATAATTAATAATATATATTTTTTAATATTACTTGCAGTTGGTACAAAAAATACAATATATTTATAAGTGTAAAAGGTTAATGTAATAAATCCAAATAATTAAAGGTTATTATATCAATAATTTAATAACATATCTTTTGATTTTAAATTTGATAAAATAACATTTTATATCAAATATAATTATAATACAAGAAGCAAACTAAGGTAGTACAGGGAACAAAGTATCGAGTTCTCATTAGACGGGAAAATGTGAAATTTTAATGACGTACCATTCTCACCCTTAATATATTGTGGTTTACATTTTTCTAACGTTATTATTATAATAAATAAGCACAAATAAATGTATTTGGTTAATAGAATTATATAATACTAGTAGGCGCGCGCAGCTTCGCCTGCTTATTTGCACCCTTAGGGGTCTAATAAATCATGAAACACATGTTCAATTAAATATTTTTAAGAGTCTAAATTTCAAATTTCATAAAAATCCGTGCCGATTTTAATTATTTTTCCATTCAATTCATTTCAACCCCTACTTTATCCCTTAAGGGTTAAATCCCTTCTTAGTGTATGCCCAGATTATGAAAGTAAACATCTGTCCAAATTTCACGTTTCTACGCACAGCGGTTACGGCTGTGCGTGCGTCTTACCTCATATATATATATATATATATATATAGATAATATTGTAGATTTTCGTTTCTTGTAAATAAATGTGATACACCTTAAATTATAACCAACTAGAGTGGCCACAGGTGTCTGAGCTGGTTCTTAACCTACATTCTAAGGCTAAGCATCAAATACTTTGTAGATCCTTTGAGCTCTTTATATTCAGAAAATTCCGAATTTTACAAAGAAGTACTCTCGTGCAAGTTAAAAACTATTTTCTTTATTAGGAAATAGTAAAAAGAGGAAAAAAAATGGAATCCCTAGTCGGATAGCCTTATTCCAGAGAAAACGGAGCACTGAAAGCTACAGTCTGTTTTTCGTCTCATCCGTTGTCATCAAGTTCTTTATATCATGCTCTTTGGGTGGTCTTCACGTATTTTAGTATCATCTCTACAGTGTTTTCAAACGTCAACCGATTCCTGTCTATGCCTCTTTTACCACTTACGGTTGCTTCATAAATCTTTGTTTTTTTTTAGTCACTTATTATCTCGACGTGCCAAGTGACAAAAACGTGTTCATTCTTCATCATCAGTACTGCTACATCTTCGCTAGTTTTTGCCAATCTGTGTAACGCAGATTCGGTCAGCTTAACTCACTCTATATTTCCTACGAAGATATTGCATCTTAACATTATTCATGTCTTTTCTATTCTTCTGCTGTAAGACCTAAGTTTCGCTGCCGTGCAAGCGATGGTATCAGCAACAAACGAACCCATCAGCACTTAAGGAGCTGTACTTACTGTTTATCGTCTTATCAGCTAAGGCACCTTTCATTCTTTTACCGGGAACAATACGCATATCCATTTCTTATCTTCTGTTATTAAACATATTTCCCAGACATAAAAATAGATTAAATAAAATAATAAGCCTTACAGTAATAAAATAGTTTTAGCCAAGTGAAGACGTGCTTGGATTCCAAATAATTTATATATTTGTGCATTACGAGTATGAGTGTGAGTAAAATTCTTCTTTTCACAATGCTTTTTTGTTATAACTAAAATATAAGTACGTTCCTTGTGTTATTTTTTAAGATTAGCCACTTAAAAAAACAAGGGTTGCTTACCACTATTCTCATAAGGATCGCCAGTAAAATATATGTATAAAAAATATCGAACTACTTTACAATCAAAATTATATTTTTTTTAAATAAATCTCAAATATGCTTATTTTAATGATATAATTATGGATTATATTAGTGTTATAACAGTATATTATATTACAAACAGTATATTTAAAATAACTGCATAAAAATTACTCTAAAGAAAATTTCAAAGCGACATACGTTTCGTTGCAAGCGAAACCTAAGTAATGTACAACTTTTATTGCCATTTATCTTGAAAATTCCGCTTCAGAAATTCACGTTTCGAGATTCTTGCTATGGATTGCATGAAATGTTAACAGAACAAAGAGAAGTTTGCATACGTTGCTCCCGGGTTGTACGGGTTAACTACCAATAAGTCATCATTTTAGCCACCAAATATGCGACAGATGAATTAGGCTTACCATATTTCTGTGCAATAAATTATAAAAGGCGGTGTCTTCGGGGATCGAGCCGAGCGGTTATGGCGTCGTAAATAACATAGTCTCTAGTCTCTGGTCGTAGCAATATCCCAGAAAGCACTACGTAATACAGAAGGCTCTCTTAAAAGCACTACGTCCTTAAGAATAGATTTATGAAATGTAGCATGCAAATATGTATATGAATATATATTTTTTTCTGTTTTCGTTATATTCAGTTGTATTTCAGAATAACAATGTGGGTATGAATGTATCATCATCACTCATATGGAGTTCTATTATTATATGTTTATATGTATGTATGTCAGCATAGGGATGATGATAGTTCCAAAATATATCAATATTTGTTTTTTTTATTTCAACTTTACGCTCTCCGTATCTGCAGAGAAAGCAGAGGGAGAAAGAGAGTTATTATTTATAGATACACAATAGCCTTATAATAACTATATATGTTTTTATAATTGTATATTTTTCAATCAGGCGGTAACACGACGCTCACGTCAGTCCACATCAGCGCAGTGGTCTCGTTCGTTCAGGGGCAGCGCGAGCAGTCCGCACGACGACGCTGATGTCGACGAAGTATTCTTCACACCTCAACCCTTGACGTCTCTGCTGAGCCAGCCACACCATGACGATGGTGATACTGGTGATGGGACTAAAGGGTAAGTTGAATTACTTAATTTTCTTTGTGATATTTAAAATGTGATCAGGTAAAAAAATTATGACATATCGTTATTTGACGAGTATGAAAATTAATTTGGTGAAACAGAGAGAGTAGTATGTGCCTCAGTGGTGTGTTAGCTTAACAAGCTAGTAGCAGGGTTTTAGTGCTGGTGATAATGAAATTTTATATAACCTGTAATTTAAAATGGCCGTTGTCACAAAATGGCCGATTACGAATTTTGTTCACAACCCACCTGATATATAAAAATAATAATAAATATCTTAAAAATAATAAAATTTCTATTACATAAACAGCTTTCGCACTATGTGCGATCCATTGTAGTTATATAAATTATATATTTGCAAAAATTTTTACTAGAATCATATAATTTAGCTTCAATAGCAATTTTTAATTGTGTGTCTTTTTACTACGGAAACTGCAATGAGCACCAGAATAAAATTCACATTTTATGTTGCTCTAGATTCTAAGCTATTTACAAACCAAAATTCATTCATTTCTGTCAAGTAGTATTCTTTGAAGAGGTTCAAAAATATCATGACTAGGTCTGTAAAAATTTACAGAAAATATATTATTCTCCCAAAAAATATCAATAGTATAAGAACATATTGGACATGGACGTATTACTTTTAATTCTGAAATATGAATTATATAATTTATAATCTACGTTTATTGAGGCATTGATGGATTTATTAGATTAGATTCGTATTGGGCCCAAAAAAGGCCCTAGAGACAATTTTAAATAAGTATTATTAAATATGATATTGATAAAACGTTCTTATGTCCAATATTGGAAATTTATATAGGATTAGGAAAGGAATTAGGAATATTTATAAATAAATATTTAATATTTTACATTTTTTTTTAAATTATATAATTCCTAACATTTAGAAAAAACGTAGGTATGTTTTGTATGAAGGCTACGTTTTACATTTATTATTTTTTTCACAGGGATGTATGTTGCGATACATCAAAAAAATGCAAATTCATCTTTTATTTGTACTGTAAGTTCGTGTTTCATGTGAAATTTCATAAACTTAACCACCGAAAGCTAATAATTACTATAGGCTTTAATTATAAGGTCAATTCCATACAATGTATGGATAAAATAAATAATAGGCGCATCTTTTAATTGCGTAGACTTAAGGTTTAGAATTATATTTTTTTCAAAAATTAGGAAGCTCAAAAAAGGGGTTGTGGACCTGGACATTTAATATTAATATGAGCTTGAAAGATTTACATATTTTTGTGAAAAATAATCTTGACAGACAGGCAAAAGGACAATAAGGTCGTCTTATAGGGGTTCATTACCTGTAAGAAAAGTAAAAATATTTATTGAAATTTATATTTTAATTTTTTCGCTCTGGTCTCAAAACAAAGCGCGACATTGAACTCCTTCACTCAATAAACAAATCCGAAAGAGAATGGAAAACCGAGTGTCTTAACACTAGATTTCCTCTGCCTACCCTGCCGTGTGCGTGATACAGCGTAAAATTAATTTAAATTAAATTAATTTTAATTTAAAAAGTAGCTATAGCAACAATAAACGATAGTTGAACCAGGGCTTCTTAAACTTTTGTCATTCACGACCCCATTTATGATTGCGAGTTCCTTAACGACCCCCCATACAAATATAAAAGAAAAATAAATTAATATTTTTTGATGATTTATTTATTAGGTAACAATATACATATACATATGAAAATATATAGTTTTAGAATTCATTTTGAAACATACAAAAATGTAAAATTAAAAATTGCACAAAAAATTATAATTTTTTTTTTATTATATAGACCCCTTTTGGGGTCGCGACCCATAGCTTAAGAAACCCTGGTTTATTCGATTAATCAACTCACTTTAGTTCAGGCAAATCTGGTTGGAACAAAGTTTCAGTTAATAACGCTCGGCTCTCGAGCCCGCGTCGTACTATGACGTCATACTGCACTAACTTGACAGATTAATTAAGTTCTAATTATGATTACACACACTTGCATCCGCACTGAGTGGCTAGGCTAACTTGTTTTAATGTTCTTTATACTGTTATTTAGATATGTTATCGTTTTGTTTTAATTGCTTCATGTATCCCGCACATAGCAGAGTAGGAAGAGGGAACTTGGGAACCTAGTGTTAAGACGCTTCGATCCTATTAAGCTTCGTTTCCCCACTTTTCGACGAATTCTTTAGATATTGTGTTGAGTGGCGGGAATTTCATTTTTCTCAAATGTGGAAATCGAACCCACAACCTCCTGCCCCGTGGCCCCTACGACCCCGCCGCGACGACTAACCCCAATATCAATCTTATGGTTTTTGTTAATAAGTGAATTACTAATGTTAACATTTTATTCCATATACATTTTATAATGGTGTCAATATAAACATTTAAATAATTTTATTTAGCTACGGTTGTTATTCAAATATCCAAATCGAGTAGGATTCCCACAACAAATGCTTCTTGTTTCGAGCTGAAAAATATTACTGTGGTTTGCATTTACAATTATTAATATATCCTGATAATAATTAAAATCTATAGATTTTATTTAAGGCTAGTGATGTTCTTATGAAAACTATTCTGTATGTAAAAAAGTTCGGTTAAGAGCGAGTCGGACTCGTCCTCCGAGAAATCCGTACCAATTTCGGAAAGAAAAACTTATAAAAGTTGACAAACTTAAGTTTGCAGAAGTATCTACTCATTTTCTTCTATGAAATACCCATAAATTTTAACTTTTTGGTTTTTTTAGTCCTCACTTCGTGCCAAATTTCATAACTGTAGGTCCTGCGGCGATTTTCATACAAATTACAGTAAAATTGAAGCATAAATGCTCATATCTTTTCATTACGTTAACTAAGAAGCTTAGTTTTTTCTGTGCTTCAAGAGACCATAGTCCTTAATATCTTCTCGAGCTAAATAGTCTTGACAGACGGAGAACAGAGTGATCCTATAAAAGATTATTCTTAGAACCCTAAAACTACAATGTATAGTATCTACAGTACAAATAAGTTAATATGACTGAAATGACTAAAAATCACATTTAAAACTGTATGGCTGCAAAAGTAGTAAACGACTTCTATAGATTACATTCTACAATATAAAAATAGAATATCATGGACAAGTAGGTATATTAGAGTAGTTAGTTCTCCACTTCTCCAGAGAGGAGGCAGGAGTACTTTAATAGGACGAGTGCTTAAGTGCCAATTACACCGCAGGGATGGGTTTGTGTCAGTAAAAGGTGTCATAACAGTGAATTCTTTGTAAAAAGATTTTTTATTATATTAAAGTCTCAGAAAACCTAAGATTATTTAATATGGATGTTGAATATAACCTACTCTAAGCTTTTTACAGCTTCGTGGAAAGGGTTTTTTTAAAGAATAATAAATAATTGATAATAGTTTTTTTTACAGTTTCATATTGTACTCCATATATAGCAGGGTAGGTAGAAGAAATGTAATGTTAAGACACTCTATCACTTTCTGCCGAATTTTTTAGACATTGCATGTTGAGTGGCGGAACTCGGAAATATTTTATTTCCTCGAACAAGAAGCGAACTCATAGCCTGTTGTGTTTATGCCTGCGCCACAACGCAACGGTCTCATATAATACTTAAAACTTTGATAATTTCCAAAAAAGGCAGTATTTTGATTGTAGTTTTATAGCTACATAGAACGTCCCTTACCAAAATACACGAAAATTTTAAGTTAAAAGCCTACGCCATTGGCGTTGATTTGAAAAAACTTAAATAATTCCTTTTTATTCATTGTATTATGTTTTGTAAATACAAATTTTAAATAAAATACATGTCAGCTTTTCGCATCGTATTTGGCTTACTTTAAACCGTAGTCAGCGTGTTCGTTAAGTAGGTCACGGCCTCCATTCCAACTAAAACCACGGTGTTATTCAATAACTCTATGTATATAGGTACGTGCGTGTTACGCAATATATACCTATTATATGTAATAATGTTCACTAAAGTTTGTTTTAACCAATAATTTCATAAACTTTCATAAAGATAGAAGAACTAGCGACAAGGTAATACAAAATTTAATATAGGGATAACAAAGTTACAGTACACTTTCGATATGTTATGTGTTTTTATTAAAACTGGCGACTTGCTCGCGGGTTCGCCCGCTTGAATTACATTTAAAACGCGCGGCCGCGCGTAGCCAAGTTTTTTTGCAAACAAAACTGGCGAGCAGCACCGTGTGTTATTTTACACGAACCATTTGAAGCCACTTTTTACCTATTCGTAACTCAAAAACTATTCCATCTAAAGCTGTCATATTTGGCTCAAATATTTAGACCCCCTACCTGTATACGTGCATAAAATTTCATAAACACAGCTCAAACAGTTATTTAGATAATGACCTCCAAAAATAGTTAATTTTTAGGGGGGTGACTGACCTATAGACCTTAATGTTAACCAAGTTCCAGATGACCTGGAATGGTGAAATTTAGCATCCGGTTAAGTAATTGGGTGTATGTAAAGGAAAAAATCCGAAACTAGTATTTTTTTAACATTTTCTTATAATTTTTCAATAAATAGATTCAATTAGGAACATTTACTTATAGTGTAGCGCCTGCCAACAAAATAAGAGCAATGCATTATTTATATATATTTGCTTTTATTTATGTCACACGTTAGTAAATATTTTATTTGTTTTGTAGACTAACTTCACTATTACTTACGTAAGCCATCTAAAACAACACGATGCTTTCAAGTATATTTTAAGATAAGATATGTCTCCATTTGTAGCTGAAAATGCCTCCAATTTATGCCCTGACAAAGCCTGCCATCATGTGGACTTCAAGGGCTTCACGTAAAAATATAAAAATACTAGAGGACGCGCGCAGCTTCGCTTGCGTATTTAAGGGTGAATTCTAATAACCCATGAAACATGTGTTCATTCATTGAATTTTTAAGAGTCTAAATTTCAAATTTTATAAAAATCGGTGGCGATTTAAAGATTTTTCCATACAAATTTTCAACCCCTTATTTGCACCCTTAGGGAGAGAATTCTAGAAAACGATGAAACACGTGTTCAATTAAATACTTTTAAAAATCTAAATTTCAAATTTTATAAAAATCGGCGCCGATTTATTTTTTTTTTCCATACAAACTTTGAACCCCTATTTCACCCCTTTAGGGTTAAAATTTTTCAAAATCCCTTCTTAGTGGATGTCCAGATTACGAAAGTAAACTTTTGTCCAAATTTAACGTTTCTACCATCAGCGGTTACGGCTGTGCGTGCGTCTTACCTCAGTCAGTGAGGACAAGTCCTTTTATATATATAGACTAGCGACCCCCTTGCGGCTTCGCCCGCTTTTACTGTGCTACTAATCTTTTCAAGTACTTATTAAAATATATTTAAATGACTATTTTAAACGGAAGAAATTATAAACAAAAACCTACCTACTACTAACTACTACAAAAAATGTGAAACCAAATATATCGCGCTTAAATAATACATTCAACTCCAATTATCCAATACGTGCAAACGCATCTAACTAAATCTTCGTTGCTATAGAGGCAGCCGGGTTTTTTTTTTCGAGCTTGTGGTTAATGCTGAAGGGGGTATTCTGTCCCTGATGAAAAGCAAGCACGACGTGGCTGCCTGTGAGGAAAATTAAATAGAATTCATCGGCCGGGAATCGAACCCGGGCGGCCCGCATGGCATGCGAGCATTCTACCACTGAACCACCGATGCGTGTAAGGCAGGAGGGCGCGGACGCGCTATAGGCGAGTGGCGAGCCGTTTCGCAGCAAGGATTTATTGATATTGTAACAACTTCTAAAGTACTTATTAAAATGAAAAACAGTAAAAGACAGTTTTGATTTACATTAAATGGCCAACGTAACTAATGTACTTATTTATATGCTGAGAGTAAGGGATAAGTGAAACTTGACTCGATGCAGTTGATGTGTGAACGGCGTGATTTGTCAATAATTAAATGCGTTTTTCTCTAAAACTATTCGCAATTTCGAAATAGTTTAAAAAGCAAATTTTATCTTCGTTTAACGTAGAAAATTAATAGAGTATTTTAAAGGATAAGGATTAATACCATTATGGAAAAATATCCCTCACAAAAAAAATATATTGAAATTATTATTTTTAGACAGAAAAATGATCACTACACGTTATTCTTAAAAGATACGAATATGCTCTCGCGGACTTTTTTGTAGATCTTATTAAGAGGAACAATACTCCAGTACATTTTTTTCATGTAGTACTTACCATTAGAGCAGCGCATGCGCGAAAGTGTCTCAACGGGTAGGACTTTATACACATTTATCGTATTTATGTTAATTTACATAAGAATGTACAAATAATAAACTATATATAAACCTTCTACGAAAAACACTCGACTTAATGGTGAAGACCGCATCAAAATCTGTTGGGTGGTTTAGAAGAAGAAGAGTTAGAAACAACAGACAGACACGAAAAGCGACTTTGTTTTATAAGATATAGGATAATAAATGGATTAACATCCTTCATTATTATTTATTATAATTTAAGCATATGTTTTAGTACTTATTATACTAAGAGTATTTGCATAGTCGATTAACGTATTTGATATTAAATTATTATTACAATATTTAAGTACTAAGTCCTATATAAGATCCTATAAGGGTTCTGTTTTATTGCTTTCGAGGTACAGAACCCTAAAACAGAAAAAAAATACACTAAAAAATAAATATTAAAAAAATAATTATATTGATAGAAATATATATAAAATTTAAGAATAATATACTATCTGTAAGGTCAGTCGTGGCACAGGGGCACAAAGTGTGACTGTTAAACCGACTGGTAGTGAGTTCGATTCCCACTCGAGGAAATGAAATATTTATTTAAACTTATATTTCCATTTCTTCGCTCTGGTGTCGAGGCAAGGCGCGGCGGAGAGTTCCGCGACTCAACACGCAATGCCTCCAGAATTCGATGGAAAGTGGGGTTACTGAGTGTATTAACACTAGGTTCCCTCTGTCTACTCTGCTGTGTGCGGGATACAGCGTGAAGCTGATTTTATTTTTAATTTGATATATTGTCAGCCTACCAGCTATCTTAACAGAAATAACTATAAAGTAATTATTAACGGTAAAAATTTAAGTAATTGTTAATAAAAAAAATAAGAGAAAAAAAGAGAAAATTAAAAATTACTTAAACAAAATAATAAAAAATAAATAAATCCGCTTTACGATGTATCCCACACATAGCGGGGTAGAGAGAGGGAACCTACTGTTAAGACACTCAGTTCCCCTCTTTCCATCGAACTCTGGAGGCATTGCGTGTTGAGTTATTCCAACAAAATAATAAAATTAGAAAAAAATATTAATTAATATATCAGATTTCTAAACGCAGCATACATTCATTACTTTCAAATCTGACAACTGTCATTTAATCAACAAAATAAAAACTATAGTCGAGATTCATAGATAAATATAATCTATTTTCATATATAATTAAATATCGTCTTAAGAGTAATAAAACATAATATTATTGACCATAATAAAAAAGTAAATATCTAATTATATTAGATATATTTTATTGTACGAAGCCGCTCATATTTTAATGGTTTTTTTGGCCTGAGTTTCATGATTTTACTGGTTTTAGGAACACTTGTGAAAACGGCAGAGAACGGAGTCGACCTTGGGATCATATCAATTCAGATTGGTACCGTCAGCACTTAATAAACTTATTGTTTATATTTTTTCCAAGACATGTTGAACAATGAGTCGTTCAATAGAATTGCTTGTGGTTGAAACAAGAACTTACACCGAATTGTTCCAATGCCTCCCGATGGGAGCTGTCTCTTCCATGCTATTGCATATTCTTCGTTTGAGCGTATTGATATACAACAAACTAATAAATTGCGCGAGACTATAGTAGAGTACGTATGTCGTAACTGGAATGATTTAAGTATCTACACTAGCGCTCGAAACGGGAATCCTTACTCTTCTAAAGAAGACATGCTTTGCTTAAACGTACGGAGCTACTTCCGAAATAAAGGCTGCAGTAGATTTGTACAGTACTAGCGGACGCGCGCAGCTTCGCTTGCTTATTGCTTAGGGGTGAATTCTAATAAACTTTGAAACACGTGTTCAATAAAATATTTTTAAGAGTCTCAATTTCAAATTTTATAAAAATCAGTGGCGATTTAAAGATTTTTCTATATAAAATTTTAACCCCTTATTTACACCCCTAGGGGATGAATTAAAATAAACCACGAAACTTATGTTCAATGAAATATTTTTAAGAGTCTAAATTTCAAATTTTATAAAAATCGGTGGCGATTTAAAGATTTTTCCATACAAACTTTCAACCCCTTATTTGCACCCTTAGGGGGTGAATTCTAGAAAACCATGAAACACATGTTCAATTAAATATTTTTAAGAGTATAAATTAAAAATTTTATAATAATCGGTGGCGTTTAAAAGATTTTTCCATACAAACTTTCAACCCCTTATTGGCACCCTTAGGGGAAGAATTCTGGAAAACGATGAAACACGTGTTCAATTTAATACTTTTAAAAATCTAAATTTCAAATTTCATAAAAATCGGTGCCGATTTAATTTTTTTTCACCCCTTTAGGGTAAAAATTTTTCAAAATCCCTTCTTAGTGGATATCCAGATTACGAAAGTAAATAACTGTCCAAATTTCACGTTCCTACGCACAGCGGCTACGGCTGGGCGTGCGTCTTACCTCAGTCAGTGAGAACAAGTCCTTTTATATATATAGATATAGATAGAAGTGTATTATCACAATGGTGTCCTACTTGGTTTATTCGGCGAACAGAAATGTCCTATGAAGCCCTTACTCTAAACTATGTTTTAAAAAGAGCAACTCTTGAGTTTCTTGCCGTAGTAGCTTCCTATAGGAAAAGTACTTGTAATGGCCAAATTGAATAAAGAATATTTTGATTTTGATTACATTATAAACCTTTCTACTTATGATTTCTGTACAAAAAGTAATGATATCCCATCAAAAACATAAATGTAAAATGAAAGCCAAGTTCAGTAATAAAACATATGCTTTCAGCGATAAAAGAAGTGAGATGTAAATGTATGCCAAGTTCAATGGTCAGTCCTGAAATTAATTTTAACAATATAAAATATTTTATAACAACTGAAAATGTCCATTCTTCTTACAACTTGGAGACTTTATTTATGTGTAATATCTGACTTGGCCAGTTTTCAAATTAATTTACATCGATATAAATAAATGTATTCAAATTCTATTCTATTCAGATTCTATTGTAAATTTATATGAAAACTGGCCAAGTCAGATATTACACATAAATAAAGTCTCCAAGTTGTAAGAAGAATGGACATTTTCAGTTGTTATAAAATATTTTATATTGTTAAAATTAATTTCAGGACTGACCATTGAACTTGGCATACATTTACATCTCACTTCTTTTATCGCTGAAAGCATATGTTTTATTACTGAACTTGGCTTTCATTTTACATTTATGTTTTTGATGGGATAATTATTAATTTATTCATCTGCGTTACTTTCGTTTTTATAATAATAATATAATTTTAAAAATAATATTTGTATCTACATTGAAAAGTAAAGTTTCAGCTAATTCAATAATGGTTATTTATAGCAATTTTGTCTAACCTTTATATTTATAAACTAACATTAGGGTTAATGTTAAGGGGACCTTGCTACAATACAATATTTAAAACTGCAATTAAAGCAGTGAAACCGTTTCTGAGATTAGCATAAACAAACGTACGTTTGTTTATGCTACAGACAGACAGACAGACAAACAGACAAAAAAATTAAAAAATAATTGTTCCCATCGCATCAATAACATTTTTTAATATATTTTTCATGTACAGACACGATCCATTCAATTATATTATAAGTATGTATACAATATATAATATAGATATAGAAATAGTACTATAAGGAAGCAGGTGTAGGACAGTGTGTAAACAGAAAAAAAACTTATTTATAACATATTGATATTTTTTCCCCGGTTTTCCGTATGTTGCGGTATTAACAAGATAATCTAATAACATAACTACAAGAGTTTTTCCTTTTTTCTCCTTTTATTTTATATTTGACTCGAAATGCTGGGAAAAACTTTATAGTAGTATTTTTAATGAAGAATATCTTATTCCACTGTTGTAGTTAGTCTGTAAAAATGTGGGATTTAAAAATGTAGAGCGGAGTGTCTTAACACTACTAGAGTGTCCCAACCCTCTGCCTCTAAGCGGTGGTGAGTTAAAAAAAAATATATTTAAACAGCACTATTTTCTGAACCATAACAATACGATTACGGAACTGGAATACAATAGCATTAAGTTTTTTTTTTTATAAGAAATATTGAATTTTAATTTAGCTCTCGCAGCCATTAGGGTCGCGACCTATTTTATCAACAGCTAAACTTACCGAAAACGGAAAACAAAAGAGGAATAAGAAATAAAATGAAATGAATTTTATCTATCTTTTTTCAATCTTTATCTATATAATAAAGAATATTTGACAGATATATCAGCTTACCCAAATGTCTGTGACAAGGGAATGTGATGAAGATTACATAGGACTAACTACCATATGCATGGCTATGAAAACTACTATCCTATTAATTCTATTTCTTGGCTCAGTTCACTCGAATAGGCTTTGCTTTAAATCGTTTTGTTAAATGTATTGAATAAAATTTACATATATTATTTCTTCTTGCAATTTAAGAGGAGAGGAAGACCTGAGAGGCACTATGAACAGCTTTAGGGTTCAGTAACTCAAATGAAAAGTGCACCTGTATAGGATCACTTTGTACGTCTGTATGTCTGTCCATCTATTTGGTTGTTTATTAAAACCTTTTATTTCAACTTCGTGTTGAGGTATGAAGCTGAAGTTAATATGAAATATCCAGGTTTACGGCCTACTAAACAAAAAAACCTCGTAAATTTTTATTCATTAAATTTATTTTATTATAATTATTATTTTGTCATGACCACCTTTTTCACGTTGCAACGAGCGTTTAGCGACTTGTTTATCTAACTTTACCTTTATTTAGAGCAATTGCTTGTTCTGTTTCTCGTATCAGATTAATTCTCGTTTTTCATATCAAATTAATGAAACAACTATATTACTAGACTGCTACGAAGGCCAAAAGGTTATATTAGCGCGTTTATATGTATGTCCGTTCTTTTGTTCTCTTGTAACCGTTAAACCAGTGAATTGATTTCAATAAATGATAGGTCGTTGGATTTGTCTTGATGGCACTGGAGTATTACTTGATACATTAGTGTTTTTTACGCAGTCAGGTGTTCTATTTTGTTTATAATTCTCTTGTTTTAATTCAATCTTCCAGCCTTAAATATAATAAATATTTAAGGCTGGAAGATGGTTCCATTGCAACTATAATCGGACATTTTATAACTAACATCAATTATAATTAAATTTCACTATAATTATGTTAAAATTATTAACTTTACAGAGCTCGGTCACCCATTGGATCGTCCGGAGTAGAGTATAGAAGACCAGAGCGCAGCGTGCAATGGGGGACAGGTGGTGTGCGCATCCACACTCCCATGCTGGAACCCTTGGCTGATAACTCAAATAGAAGGCAGTTTGGCATGGGTGTGGTTGGAAGATTTTTTAGGTATGTATTTTTTAGTTATTCTCTATATACACAACTCTCTGCCCATTTTAGTGCTTGCTTATTATTGCTTGATATTGGTCAAAGTCTTTATAATACGAATATATTTTCTAGGTAAGATTAAAGACCTTATTACGTACACTTAGGCACCTTCCATAAAACTGTAAAAGTCTTGCACAGAATTGGAAAATGTTTTTGAAGTTTATGAGAAACTACTTATTATATGAGAAATAAAAATGCCTTCATGGCGCAGGGGCAAAAGGGTGTGACTTGTGGATTCGATTTCTATTCGGGGGAATGAAATATTAATTTAATTTTCTTCGCTCTGCCTTTAGAATTCAGCGGAAATGGAAAACCTTAAGGGTCTAAACGGGAACAGCATGTTTTAATACTAGGTTTTCTGGTTCCCTCTGCCTAAGCTGCTATGTGCGGGATACAGCGTGTAGAAAAAAAATGAAATAGCCATTTTAATATGTGAATATGGAGTTTGTTTCTTTTGTTTTTATATTGTAAACTTAGAAATAATTATTCATAGGCTTGCAAAAGTCTAGAATATAAATTTAACAATAATATATAAACTCATTAGAACAATTCAATAGAAGTTTCATTCTATTTTATAAAATACAATATTTCAGCATCCCACCCAATTGATTTATAATATGAAAATAAACATACGACAGTACAAAAAATATTATGTATATTTATTAAATTTATATGTTATTAGATAATTACTATACGACAGGCTAAAACAAATAATAAAATGAGGTTAAAGCAATCCAAACAACGGTTTGTAAATAAATATTAGTGAAATAATATAATATGTATATAATCAACATACGAGTATGACGCAAACGTAGATGCATCGATTATCTACTATGAAATTAATTAAAAAAGTGAATGAGGCCAGTCGAGGCTTTGTGCTACTTTAGAAGCAAATATTTCACAAAGAACGGAGAACAGAACGGTGAGGAACGGAGTATTTTAACACTAGGTTCCCTCTGTCGACCCTGCTGTGTGCGGGATTTGACGTAACCAAATGCGTAATCGCATACTTTCTCGATTTTTTTCAACCCTACATATAAAGTGGTACCGTTAATAATATTTTTCAAAATCGTATTATATAATTTTCAACATTTTCATAATATTGAAAACGTTTATAGTATTGATTTTTTTATGAATAGACACCCTATTATACATTCTACTTAGTTTCTGCCTGTAAGTGGATATATGATTACGTAATTAAAAGTTAACTGACTGGCGCGTAGAATATTAAAGGACTAATTAGATTTTTTTTTCATAATAAGGCTCACATATGCGCTTTATTGAGACCAGTCGTAGGGCAGGGGCATATGGGTATGACTGTAAAGGCGACAGGCAGGCCTTGGGTTCGATTCCCACTGCCTGCTTGTCATGCAAAATATTTAACATTTTTATTTCTTCGCTCTGGTGTGAGGCAAAGTTTATTTTCGTCATTTAATACAATGCCTCCAGAATTCGACGGAAAATGGGGAACGAGGTGTCTTAAATCTAGGTTCCCTTTGTTCCTTTGCTGTGTGCGGGGTACAGCGTAAAGTTAAAAAAAGAAAAAAAAATACAATCAAATTATACTGTTATTGTAACATTGCTGAGATCGAATATCTCTCCTACTTCAAGTTTTGAAACAAGGCAAATGAAGTAGCCTCATATTTCAAATAAATATAGGTATATATTACTTTTATTGCAATCAAAGCTTTCGGCGGACTTTTACGAACGGTAGAGTACGATTGCAGTTTCACCTCGTTGTTAGTTTTCGCATTTTATCCTTTCTTTCAAATTCATTCGTCCATACAGTGTTGTTGAAAAAACTCTCCGTAAATAATAAAAAAAGTAGAGTTCATTGTTCACCTGAAAACTACCTTTTATAAAAATAAAAAGAACGCTGTCTGCGGTTGGGGCGAATCATTTTCAGGATTACTCGTTGGCCGGAGTCTCGTTGAGCTATCGATCCATGCCATAATTATTAAAGAGCCTCAAAGAGCTTAGCCCTCTATGATGCTCACCTGATGTTGGCATAACATTCGTATTTTCATGTTTCACTATATATTTTGCATTCAGAATTAAGATTTTTTTAATTTTTGTGTATATTTTTTTTCATAACCACTTCCTGTTTTCTTTTTAATGGAATTTAAGCGAATACGCATTGAATTTATACAGATATGATTATGATTTCGCCAGGAAGGCATTAAAATTATTTTTGCGTTACGCTGTTTCTCACACATAGGCAAAGAGAACCTAGTGTTAAGTACTCTATTCCTCTATTTTCCGCCGAATTCCAGAAGCATTGCTCTTTGAGTGAGGAACAAATTTGAAATCGAAACCCTTGAGGGTTCTGTCCTGTCGCATTAAAGTTACTAGATCTTTCAGTTTAATAGATAGTACTTGATATCTCAAAATCTAGACTTTCAGTTTAATAGATAGTACTTGATGTCTCAAAATTAAGCAATTTCAATCTTCTAAGTAGATCGACAGATGAATTTCCATCAACTTTGACATTTGATTTGCAGCATTTGGCTGTACTTGAAGAAACTAAAACAAAAATCTATTTTAAATTTAATAACCAGTTCTGTTTTCTTTACTGCTCCAAAAGATATTACGTATTCTTCTTTTAGTACGAGAAAGTTTCTGTTGTTGTTTTATAAATAATGGGAAGTTTTTAACTTAAAATAACGTAAAACTTAGTCTCATCTAGGAAGAACAGCTGAGCTAAAGACGTGATGAATACGGTTTTGAGTAGATTATATTTTATATAAATGCATTGAAAAGTTTAAAGTTTTAAAATACCTGCGCTAATTCCAAGTGTTTAAATAATAATATAATATAATTTATAGTTATTGTTTGTTTTTTTAAATAATATTTTTCTATAGTAGTTCTATAGTTTTTGTCAAACTGTATTCCGCAGGTGCGGCTAGTGTTAAAACAAACGCCCAATTCTGGAAGAATTGTGTGTTGAGTGGCGGAACTCACCGCTGTGGCACCAGAGAAGTAAAAGTATTAAAAATTTAATTTCCTCAAGTGGGAACCCATAACCTGTCGCGCTTACAATCGCACGCTTTTACCTCTGTGCCACGACTGGCTTCAAATTTAATTCTATAATTAATTGATTTGGAATAAAAAGCAAAATTATGTATCAAGTAATATTATAATAAAATAAGGTAATACAGTCCTTTGAATCTATAATAATTCACCTGCGGCCTCAATATATTACCCTGCTTACCAGAAACTCCCATTTTAACTTGCTGTAATGGGTTTTTAAATTAATACCTCGTGGACATGGCATTGGGTGTTATTTATGAGTTATTTCGCGATTTTCTCCCTTACGCGTCGGAGACTTTAATTTATATAAAATTATTCCGCTCATTCGATTATTGCTATTTTGTTGGAAATTTTTATGTTAAAATAATTTAAAAGATAAATGAGTATTTAAATTTACTTCATGTTCGATGTTATTCTTATAGTATGATGTTTTCTAGTAATTAAATATAAGAAAGTGAAAAGGAGGTAAGGTTTAAAAATATATAAAAGATCATGCTTAACTTAAAATGTAATTCTTGAAAGTTCCAGTCAAATTATATAAATCAAGAATTTTACTTTTGTAAGGTGAAGAATACGAACGTTAATATTAATTATATTTAACCTTAATTAAGAGCATAAATACTACATACCAGTTTAGTAGAAATCCCTAACTTTTGATTAAGTTTATACTTGGTGTGACCAAATGACACCAAAACAATTTGGTTATAATTTGAAATGTGTATAGATATCGAACTCAGGAAGATAATTTGTAACAATATTTTAGTTACTTTACTCATTTCCTTTTGTATAACAAAATAAAAGTAAGCTGAAAGAAATTAGTGAAAGAAATCTCCACTTTACTTTAAAGTAGAGATGTTATGAATCTAACAGTAAATCGTTTTAATTATGACTAATATGATTTTATGATATTATAAAAAAAATATATGTATTTATTTTATTAACTTCCTACAGAAGCATGTTATACAATTAATTAAAGTGAAAATGTTAATTAAAAATATATATAACACTCGACAAGCTCTAAAATAAATCAACTTTACAAATTAATTAAATATGAATAGAAGTAGCTTTTAATTAAATTTCATAAATACTTGATTCATTTTTTTAATATAAGTACTGACCTCCAAATGGCATTTAATATGAAGATTTAAGCTTATACAAAATAATTATATACTGTTTTAAATATTTTTAGGGGCACGATCTCGCACACCATAGGGTAGGCAGAGTGAACCTGGTGTTAAAACACTCCGTTCCCCACCTACTGCCGAAATCTGGAGACATTTTGATTGGCAGAAACGAACAAAAGTGTATATTAAATATTTTATTTCCTCGAATGGGAATCGAACTCACAACCTATCGAGTTTATTGCCACACGCTTATACTCCTGCGCCATACTGGCGTCATATTTAGAAATATTTTATTTTCTTATAAAAATCATGTTTATATTAGTTTGTTACCTACATTTTTAATACCGTGAAGCAGTTTAAATGCTAATATATAACAATTTTTGTAGGCTTAATAAGATAAGATAAGATAACTAAAAACAAAACAATAAACTTCAAAAATAAAAAGCTAAAAACAATCAACTTCAACAGGAGATCGTTAAGAAAATCAGTGGCTCACCAAGAAGACGTGGCTCGACAGCTGGACGAGCTGACGGACTACCGGCCATACTTCACGTGGTGGGTCAGCACCGTGCAGACGATGGTGCTGCTGCTGTCGCTACTGTGCTACGGCTTCGGACCAGTCGGCTTCGGCAGACATATCCATTCTGGACAAGTTTTAGTGAAGAGCCTCAGTTTACAACAGGTGAATTTAGTAATTTAAAAAATGTTTTATTATATTTAAATGTAATGTTTAAATGGTTTTTCGCATAGTAACTGATATTAAATATATTTAAGGATTTCGCTACGTTTGAGCAAAATTAACTAGTACAAAATATTGACATAATTTTCCGCTATTTTAAAAAAAACACCAAAAAATATAAGGAGAATTTAGCACTGTTATGATTATACATTTAAAGCCTAGCGACTAGATCGCGGCTTCGCCCGCTTGCACTACATAATGATTTATTTTCTAATCTGAATTATTTTCGTATTTTATTGATGTGTGTGATCTTAAAGACAATTTAAAGACAAAAGTTGTTTTTAAATAAGCTATAATTATAAAGAAAGAAAGCAAAAAACCCAGCATCGAGTTTCTCCACTCAACACGCAACGCATCGTAAAATTTGGCAGGAAGTGGGGAACGGAGTGATTTAATACTAGGTTCCTTCTGCCTACCCTGCTACATGAGGAATACGACGAAAATATATTTATTTATAAGCTTCAATATTTCCCAACACTGTAAAACACGTGTATAGCACTTCAATTACAAGTTAGTATTTACAAAGTTAGATAACTTCCCTCTCTCCATATAGAAGGATATATCATATGGGAGCAATTAAAGTACCATTCAAAGTTTCTTTCTTACTATAGTTTTAAATGGCTCTCGTTAACAACGTAAAGCTTTTAGACAGAACATATTACCCTAGGTATAACGCGAAGTGGGGCACGGACTCGTTTAGTGTTTGCTAGCGTAATGTGGAAATAGTGTTTTAAGTTATTATTACTTTCGTATATGTATATACTTATTATACATACATTGAATTAATTCTGCTTCACGCTGTAACCCGCACACACCAAGCTAGATAGAGGGAAACTAGTGTTAAGACACTCTGTCCTCCACTTTTCGCCGAATTCAGGAATCTATTTTTTTTATATTAAAGATCAAATCTGATAAATATTCTAATTATAATATATTTTTCTCTGCATTATAGAGCTAACACACCACGTTTGCATAAAATAAGTATATTGTTATTATAGCATCCTTAATTTCTCTATAATCCTACTAAATCCGCGATGTCATTGACATTTCATATTTGCACTCATATAATAAGTGTGTTTGTTAAACTAGAGTGTTTAAAACCACAAAGTTTTATTAAATTCCACTGGGTGGTTTATTCGTAGTTCGTGGAAATAGTTTGTCCATTTGCATTTTAATAGCATTCTAATGCTACTTTGGTTTAGTATGAATTATGAATTGCAACTTTTGAATCAGCAAATGAGTGTATTACACATTTATATTTACTGTATTATTATATTAATCGCTGTAATATTTAAATTTGAGGCCAGTGGCGAAATTTTTATATGCTTGTCACAACTTATTTATGTTCTTAGTATCTCTATAGTGAGATTTCAGTCGGTTTCAAATCCAGCTTTTTCATATTTTTATTTACGATTTTTTAATAAGTTTTATTCCTTTATTATCCCCATGATAGTTCGTTCGGCCATTTTTTTTTCCCTAGCCTGTACTATCCCATTGTTGGGCAAAGGCCTCTCTCCACTTCTTCCACTCTGGTCTATTTCGCGCTATTGAGCACCAGTCAGGCTTGCAACGGTCCAGCTCGTCTCGCCATCTCCGTTTTGGTCTGCCAATTCTCCTTTTAGAGTTCGGAAAAATATAAAGAAAAAACGTGTCTATTTTTTTGCAACTACCTCAAAAATAAAGAAGATATGTGTAGTTCTGTGCGCACCCCAGTTTGGACAACGTTATTTCTTATTTATGCTAAAAGCAACCAATGTATAACTTATCGTCCAGTGCTTTTAGTTTAATTTAAAATTCTCTTTGTGATTCTTGTGGCTATTATGTACATATAATAGCCGTCGTCGAGGCCGTCGTGTCGTATGGGTCCAAGCCTACGATTGTAAACGCGATGGTTGTGGTTTCGATTCCTAATCGGGGGAAGTGAAATGAAAAAAAAAATCCTACGTCTAAACTGTTGAGGTATCTTCATTAATTTCTTTAGGTATGGATTTGAAATAGTTTACCCTATATGCTGTTTCCGTAAAAGGAGCGCTGACGCTTCCACCCTGTATAATATTTTCATTTGCTCTCTATACTATATAATATAGGCAAAGCGTGGCCAAGCAAGCCAGGTTTCCTCTGCCTACCCTGGCATATAACGGGATACAACGGGAAGCCAAAAAGAACATTTTCGCCTATTTAGATATCCTATATCTTATTAAACAAAGTCACTTTTAGTGTCTGTCTGAACTTTCTAACTCTTCTTCTTCTAAACCACCCAACGGATTATGATACGGCTTTCACCATTAGGTCGAGTATTTCTCAGGGAAGGTTTATATATAGTTTATTATTTGTACATTCTTATGTAAATTAACATAAATACGATAAATGTGTATAAAGTCCTACCCGTTGAGACATTTTCGCGCATGCGCTGCTTTAATGGTAAGTACTACATGAAAATAATGTACTGGAGTATTGTTCCTATTAATAAGATCAACAAAAAAGTCCGCGACAGCATATTCGTATTTTTTAAGAATAACGTGTAGTGATCATTTTTCTGTCTAAAAATAATAATTTCAATATATTTTTTATTGTGAGGGATATTTTTCCATAGTGGTATTAATCTTTATCCTTTAAAATACTTTATTAATTTTCTACGTTAAACGAGGATAAAATTTGCTTTTTACAATATTTCGAAATTGCGAATAGTTTTACAGAAAAACGCATTTAATTGTTGACACATCCCGTCGTTGACACATCAGCTGTATGTTATCAAGTTTCACTTATCCCTTACTCTCAGCATATAAATAAGTAGATTAGTTACGTTGGCTATTTAATGTAGATCAAAACTGTCTTTTACTGTTTTTCATTTTAATAAGTACTTTAGAAGTTGTAACAATATCAAAAAATCCTTGCTGCGAAACGGCTCGCCACTCGCCATGCGTCCGCCGTGCCCGCCTGCCTTATACGCATCGGTGGTTCAGTGGTAGAATGTTCGCCTGCCACGCGGGCGGCCCGGATTCGATTTCTGGCCGATGCATTCTATTTAATTTTCCTCACAGGCAGCCACGTAGTGCTTGCTTTTTATCAGGGACAGAATACCCTCTTCAGCATTAACCACAAGCTCGAAAAAAAAACCCGCTTGCCGCAAAAATTGTCATTTAAATATATTTCAATAAGTACTTGAAAAGATTAGTAGCACAGATTTAAAATTACGGTACCAACTAAAAAATCCTTGCTGTGTAAAACAATTGGAAAATCCTTATTGAAACTACGAAAATGCGGGTTGCATTAGGGTTTAATTAATTTTCACATTATCTTAAGTGCTTTGCAAACATACATTATATGAATAATCCAGTAGTAAAAGCGGGCGAAGCCGCAAGGGGGTCGCTAGTTACCTTATAAACAATTATCGTGTCTACCCATACCTGTTTGTTAAACCAAATAAAATCACATAATAAACTACAACATAATAAAAACCCTTCGTGCTGTATAATAATGAGCAATTAACAAATACAGTGCTTCCACTGCGGTAGGTGGAAGGTCGACACGACAAAGTAAGAGTATTAACGAGTGACTGAGATCTAGGTCATATAGGCTTTGTATGAAACCTTTGTCTAGTTTTTGCAGCCAACCTAACGATACTATCTTTAAACATGAATGACCACGGTTATATATTTTGCAATATTGCAATCGAACTGTTCGTGGTTGTCTTTATTGATTTTCCTCTATTAATAGATAAATATATGGCTAGAAGATTTTTTGTGTAAGGTTGGAAAATAAGGAAATGGTTTGACGCTTTTCGTAAATTGTAATGGGCATAGAAATAGTCCATGCTAAAAATTTCAAAATTCTATTTATTTTTAAAGACAACTTCACACTTTTTCTTACTATTATGCATCTAAAATCTAAATCAAAAAAATTGACTATGAACTGCATTTTCTATTGAATTGCATTTTCAATTGAACTACTGTTGCACTTTAGACAAATAGACAAGTTTGTCTGTGAACTGAAATTACTTCAATACAATTACAAAGTTTGTGAACTACAAGTAAATCTTTTGCTTTGTAATTCGTCATTTATTATTAATAAATTATATAAAATAAATATTTTTTAATAATAATATTTCCAGGTGGAGTGGGAAGAACCGGCCTCCTTTTGGCTCGGGCCCCGGGCTGCCGACCTCATTCATTTAGGAGCTAAGTTTGCACCGTGCATGAGAAGAGACGCAAGGATAGCGAGGGCGATAGCGGCTTCAGCAAGACGTGAACGTGATACAGCGTGTTGCATACGAAACGATGATTCTGGATGTGTACAGTCTTCTAAAGCTGATTGTTCGGTATGTTTTATTATTTTTTTTTATTTTCACGCTTTATCCCGCAGGGAATGTAGATTGAACCTAATGTTAAGACACTTCGTTTCTCACTTTCCGACGAATTTTTGTAACATTACGAGTTGTGAGGCGGAATTCAACGCCCCATTATGTTATGAGAAAATTATTGTATTAACACAAGTAACATTAAGGTAACCTTTAAGTAAATTTAGCACACACTATTTGAAATACTAGTGAAAGGTTTTTGTATTAACTTTTAATCCTATTATTTACACGCAATCATAGATTAGAGGATTAGTTTCAAAGGTAAGTTAGTATTTCTTTTCTACCCATTAGTTGAGAAACTGCTTTTATTTCCTTAAGTGTATAGACCAAAAATTTTGATGAGATTTGATTTTTTAAATCAGAAAATAGTAGAAAAGACAGTTTTGAACATATTGAAAATATTACCTTGTTAATATGTTCAACTGTTTTGTTACCATTTACAGAATACAATTTCAACTTGGAAGAAGTGGTCATCAGGTGAATCTGGTCCTGGTGGTAGAATATCTGGCTCAGTATGCGGATTAGATCCTAAGTGAGTACATTTAAATAACAGTGTATGAATCGGAAAACTAATATTATTTTTTGTCTTTGTCTCCTATGTTTAAAAATGTAAAATTAATGTTCATTGTTGTACTTTGAAGTATGTATAAGACTAATAATAATAATTTTAGTCTATCAGTTCTTAATTTAGAAAAAATATTTTTTTTAAAGATCTCAAAAGTATCGGATTATGCTTATGTTCATTCAATATTTGTTATACTTTTATACAAAACCAACCACGAAACTTATTGAATTCCAGGTTTTGTGAAGCCCCAAGATCAATAGCACCCCACGAATGGCCGGACGATATAACCAAATGGCCAATATGTAGGAAGTCGGTTTTAGACGGGTCAGCGGCCGCTGGACGCGCGGGCCACGCGGCCGAGCACATGGCGTGCGAGGTGATAGGCCATCCTTGCTGCATCGGCGTGCACGGACAGTGCGTTATCACTACTAGAGAGCATTGTGATTTCGTCAAGGGCTACTTTCATGAAGAAGCGTCTTTGTGTTCGCAAGTAAGTTTATTTCTTCGTAATTCCTATAGGAATGTAAGCAAAAATCATATTTGTAGATAGTCAATGTGTTACCAAGGTGTATCCCTCGGTGTACTCTTCCAAGGTATCATTTTACGCTCCTGTGTCAGTCGGTTCTCGTCAATGAGTGCTATGTCATCAGCCACGAGGGCTGGCTTTGTATGTGGGCCGACATAGTATCTAGTCCAACATTGATTAAAAACGGACTAAGAGATACGAACCCTTGTGAACCTACGGTGCACCTGTAAGTTTACGTATCTCTGATAATTCCAATATAGTTGTCAGGGATACCCTTAGATCGCAAAACCACAAGATACACTGACCACCAGAGCCAAACAGTCAAATGCTTCCTGCAGATCTAAAAAGGCCACAAGTGGAGCTTTCCTTTTTCCCTCTATGCCTCCATCAAACTACTGAGGAAAAAATCATATTATGACTCAGAGCCAGTACACTCTCGGCGGAGTCTGTGGTCCATCATAAAATCGCCTCATGGTTCACACCACTCATCAGTTTATTGTCCTTATAACTACCACAAATTGAAAACTGCTATTGGTGTGGCATCTTTCCAGTGTTCAAGATATGGTTAAAACGTCAGTAAGTAGGAGTACACAAAGAGAGCCGGAATATCGTTAGCTCTCATGGTTTATCCGTTCTTACTGCGTAAACATAATAAAATTAATAAGTTGTTGTTAATGATTCTTATTATAGTTTTGTCATCTAAAACGAAAATCTAATCAAAATATGTTTATAGGTATCTTGTCTAGACGACGTTTGCGGTATGTTACCGTTTATGCGGAGACGTCGTCCAGATCAATTGTACAGAGCATGGACGTCGCTGTTCGTGCACGCTGGTCTGCTTCACCTAGCGGCCACTCTCGCCCTGCAGTGGCTCTTCATGAGAGATCTAGAGAAGATGGCTGGTCCAGTTAGATTAGCTGTAGTTTACTTGGGTAGCGGTGTTGCGGGTAACATGGCGTCCGCTATATTCGAGCCCTATAGAGCAGAGGTGAGTTTCACTTAGCCTTTATTTAAAAATAAAAATATTTATAAAATCCAATTATTGAGCTGATCCTATGTTTAACCTTAACCACCTTATAACGCATATAAATTTGTATAATGTTATTCTTTCAATTACAGGTCGGTCCTGCAGGATCGCACTTTGGTCTACTGGCGTGTTTAATAGTAGAGGTCATAGGAGCCTGGCCATTGTTGAAACATCCTCGACGAGCATTACTCAAACTAGTGGGGCTAGCAATAGCCCTCTTCCTATTGGGACTTTTGCCTTGGATTGACAATTTCGCCCATGTGTTCGGTTTCGTCTTTGGTTTCCTTCTCTCGTACGCGCTTCTACCGTTCATAACATTCGGGCCATACGAAAGGCGGAGGAAAATTGTGTTGGTGTGGGTGTGTCTTATATCGGCCGGCGCGATGCTCTGTGCGTTAATAGCGTTGTTCTACGCCGCGCCGGCGTACGAGTGCGCAGCGTGTGCGTACTTCACTTGTTTACCGTTCGCGCCGGACATGTGCGCGTCGCAGGACGTGCGCGTGCGGCAGCTCGACGCCGTATGACGGCGCGCGGCCCGGGCGCCCCCGCCGCCGCCGCCCCCTCGCCCCGCGCCCCCATCACCCTCCCCACTACTGCCGCCACGTCGCACTATTTTCAACGATCAGTTTTGTCTTTTAATAAAATATTATTATTAGTTTTGAATGAATTACGAAAATATAGAATGAATGAAGGTACTTTGATTTCATTAAGCTATAAACACACACCGTCATCTTTCTTGTTACTAGACAGGTAAATTTAAACTTTATGATATGCATCACCGATTAATAATTGTATCCATCATTTGCAAAATCTCTTTTAGAGGATGTATGGGAAAAGAAAATATCTATTAACAAAATTATATACACTTTAGTATGGATTGGTTTTAACGGAGTATTATCTGCATACATAGATAGTATGGAAAGTATTTAAAAAATTGTTGTGCCATTATTAAAATTATTAAATAGTTAACACTTACGATGACACAGATTTAATATTGAATAGTCGTGAAAATATAAATAAACTGATAACAAATAACGAAATCAAACTTATACTATCTAAATGTGGCTGTGAATATTTTTAGTCCATTATTTGACTTTTTGTTTAAATCTCACTACATTCACTTAATTTAATTGCCTTACTTAACTCTGAGTCTTAAGAGATTCTTCTTCTTCTTCTTCTTCTTTATCAAAAGAATATGATATAACGAAGGCAAAACTGATCGTGACTTCACTGCCTTTACCATCCTGTGATGTTACAGTATTACAAAGCTCATCAATCAATTGGTGCTCAGCGATCACCAGAAATCGATTAATATTGACATTTTTTATAAAACCCAAAAAGACAAGCACAAACACGAATATTTCAATATCCGCTATACTTACGTCGTTTTAATATATTTTGTTACTATATTCATACACACTCGTATGTGGTGGTAATGTTTTAGCTAAGGGCATTATAATCGATTTAAAAATCATCGATATATTGTTTTTAGGCAAAACCAAAGGCTTACCCTTAAATGTGATAACTTACTCACGATTACAGTACTTGTTGTACTTCGTTGCGTATTATTGTATATAAAATGTAAAATATAACGATACTTAACCTAAGATGTATTTATATGAATAATTACTTTTCGTCTGTCTGCCTTTACTGGGAATGACTTTTATGCGTGAATTCATTTAGTTGATATTTTTTATACTGGTTTCTACTCACAATTTATGAAGATAAACTAAACTATACATAACGTGTGTTTTTTTTATACATTTCCACTTATTTATTTTTTATTTCAATATATTTTTTTAATTAAATGCTAAAATATATTTTTGAAGGCAAATTCCATATTTATTATATTATAAAATACATACGTGAGTTATATTAGAGTATTGTTAATTTCTTTTAAATTAACGAATTAATTGTAAGTGCGGATGTGTTATTTTGCAACTTATGCAAGAGCGTAAGCCTCATTCCCATGACAAGGTGTATTAAACAAAATTTAGTATATTACTAAATAATGTAAATAACTTTATTGCAAAAAAAAACAGTTTGATCATTGTATTCTCTATCATTTCCAGCATACCACTCTTATATTAAGTATCATATGGGTTTTAGTTGTCAATTTATATAGTTATATGATAAAGTCTGCGTAGTTGTTAATGTTAATTTATTAATTATGCTAGAACATATTTCTAACTACGGCTATGTATCATTAGGACCGTTTTCATTTAATGATGATGAAGGATTTTTGGAAGTGTCAACTTAGTATTTGTAATGTCGAAATGATTTGTAACGAATTTATTACTAAGCTAGTCAGTCAGGCACCGTTTTTTTAACACTAGATTCTAGTATTATACAGGATGGAAGAGGCAGCGCTCCTTTTACTGAAACTGCATATAGGGTAAAATATTTCAAACTCAGAACTAATGAAATTAAAGAAAGGTACCTTACCTGAACAGTTTGGACGTAGGATTTTTTTTCATTTCACGATTTTTGTCCATACTGTATTTCGTGTGACGCATACATACGCGTGCGACGTTGCCGCTTTGACAGGTAAGTGTGTGCGTGCTTATGTTATACTTTACAAATGGCGTTTTATTTTAAAACGATAATTTTATTATTTATTTTGTTTGAAAAAATAACTTTTTAATTCTTAGGAATTATTTTTTTTCTGAATTATATTAGGCTTTTATAAAGTAGTTAAAACTGTGGTTTTATTTAAAGTGGTGCTGACAATTCCACCCTGTATAATTTGTATTCGAATAATTTCTGAGAGCACAAAATTGTACTGACTTTTCTAAAGTAACATCTGAAATATATTATATGTCGGTTATGTAAATATTAATAAACGTAACAAGGGAACTGTTTTTAACTTTCAAAATTGACAGTCTTTTTGCTTGTGTTCAAATATACGCTATTAACATACGCATTTAATAATTAATTTTTGAATATTGTCTTTCTTGTAGTTTGCGCACAAAAGTATATCTGTTTAGTGACAGGTTCGAATTTGTTGGTTCATATTTCAGGCTTTAAATAAATCACGCATAAATTAATAAAGCAGGAGCATCAAACGCGTTTTGACCTTTTTTTAATATTACTTATACTTAACTTTTCTTCTAGTATTAAAACACATTTTTGCATCGTATATATAAAGTATGAAATTTTGCTCATTATTTTCAGCAGCATGTTGTTAATAATCCAATATATTCCACAAGTTTATTGTCAATTTAAACAAAATTTTAAACATGAAAATATTAGTAATATTTGCGTTTGAAATTTTATTCAATAATATGTAAAAACTATAACTTACTTTATATTACATGTATTAAAATAGCTTAACCAGCTTCCAAATTTGTGTACGTGACATTTTGCTTATATTATTTTGCCACTATTACTCTATAAATATATTCTTCATTGTTTTAATATTAATTGATAAAAAATAATAACATTTGATTTTAGTTTTTAGTAAATTGTAGAGCCCCATGGCTGAACTGATTATGATGAATATGCAAAAATGTTGAAAAATAACCTTATGCGTGTAATTAATTACCTTTAAATAAATTGATTTCTTAATATTTTATTATATATTTTCCATTAAAATCCGTTTGAATAAACGTATACAGACTAAAAAAAACATTTTTCAAATTATGTCAAAACTGTTTTGTTAACCGTACATTTCTGTATGGACTATGAAATAAAACTAAGCATAGTGTATACGTAATAAACTAGAATATTATACGAATTATACTATTTTTAGTTTTATTTTAATTTTAAATTGAAATGCTTAATTTGTTATAAGACCACCATCATTCATTGTTCTTACTGTGTATTCATTATTATATGCCTTCACGAAATATCTAATGTTAATGTAAAACAGTTGGATTGTAAAAATTTACAATTTACCTAAATATCGCGGTTTCACAAAATAACGTTGTAAATGTGCGTATTTTTATACTAAAGTGTTCGAGTGATGTGTAATGTGTGTGAACCAAATGCGATTTTTGTTTTTCATATATTTATTTGAATATAGTTTCAGCGAAGTTATATCAAAGTGCCCTTGCGGCCGGCGGCCCGGCGGACTGTTTTTCAGAATTTAACTTTAAGAAAAAAAAAACCTTAAATATTGTACATTGTGAACATACAAGTAATTAATATTCTAACTTATAAGGACATGGTAAAGTAATCTTATTGTAACTAGCATTAATCGAACAAGAAACCTTATTATCATAATATTATTGTGTTTTATTATTCCTGTTCAATATCGGTTTTGGTTTGACGCTATTAATAAATGTTATTACATTTTTTTTCAGCTTCTTGCTGCTTCCCGCGCACAGCTGTGTAGGCAGAGGAAACCTAGTGTTAAGACACCCCGTTCCCAATTTAATGCCGATTTTTGGGGGAATTGCGTGTTGGATGGCGGAAGTCAACCCCGCGCTTTGCCTTTACCGGAGTTAAGTACTGTCATGCAACACCCTATGCGTCGAAAATTCGGCGGAATACGAGGAAGGAGGTCGTAACACTAAGTTCCTTCTGCCTACCCTGCCGTGTGTGATACATTTCATTAAAATATAATTTCAATATTTAGCAGACATCAGTATTGGAAGATTTTTACTTAGTAAAGTTAATATTTGGGCGAATGTGTTTCGCTTGAATGAAGGAGAGGGAATGTAAGAAACACCTAAAAGTTTTTTTGTATGGCAGAGAAATGAATAATGAAAATAATTTATATTAGAGAAGTAAATGTAAAAAAAAATGTAGTTTCGGATTTTTTTTCTTTACATACACCATCATCCGTCATCCGGAACTGGGTATAGACAGGCAACCGCGGCGTTGAGTTTCGCCACGCAGTGCCTCCAGAAATCGGCGAAAAGTAGGAAACGGAGTATCTTAATCTTAGGTTTTCTCTGCCTACCTTGCTGTATCAGCTATTGCTGGATCAGTTATGCTGATTATTTTTTTTATTTAAATAATTAATAATTTTTGTTTATGCTAACAAAATTGCTTATAAACATATGCGATATGGTAATATCTAAAATAATATACAGGATGGAACAGGCAGCGCTCCTTTTACTGAAACTACATATAGGGTAAAATATTTAAAACCCAAAACTAAAGAAATTAATCAAGGTACCTCAATAGTTTGGACGTAGGATTTTTTTTTCATTTCACGATTTTTATCCATACTGTATTTCGTGTGACGCACACATATGTGTGCGACGTTGCCGCTTTGACAGGCAAATGTGTGCGTGCTTATGTTATACTTTACAAATGGCGTTTTATTTAAAACGACGATTTTATTACTTACTTTGTTTGAAAAAATAAATTTTCATTTTTGGGAATTATTTTTTTTCTGAATTATATTAGGCTTCTATAGAGTAGTTAAAACTGTGGTTTCATTTAAAGTGGTGCTGACAATTCCACCCTGTATAGCAAAAATAACATGTCCCATATATAAATGATCCCAATGAAGATGATAACGTCGATCATTGTGATATCATAATATATCACGCTTCTTTGCGTCATATATTATGATTATATATTATGATACACACACATATACAATAGATTATATCTTTTACTATATTTACAAATGTGACACTTCTCAAGCTGATCGTATCATTTCGTATATATGTTTTTTTTATTTAATAAAGCTATCTTAAAATCTTTGGGGGGCATCAAGTTTAAAATATAACATTTTAGGTGAGTTTATTTAATTAATTTTAGTACATTATCGTCATCGTCACAATGAACTGTAGTCTGGCTAAATTATAAGACATGAACCGCATCCATAACAAACTGTAATGAGTATTTTCCATTGACCTATAAAAATTAAAGGTCCGGAAAATTTGAGAAGCAACGGACAGACCAGTGACATTATAAGAAATAATGGAATGCTAAGCCTAGCAAAAGATGTTAATGATATAAAATTTGGAGATCTGGTCTGGACCATTTGAAGATTTAGGGGGGCCGTAATATATTACACTCATGTAAGACAAGGCGTGGTAGTGAGTTGCAACTCATCACTCAGTGACACGATTTTTTGTGAAAAACACTGAAAAGAGTGTTTTGGTACTAGGTTCTCTTTGCCTGCCTCTTGCCTTAACTTTCAATCCACGCCTAGTATATGGCCAGATCCACAAAGTCCTTTTACGTAAGATTGTCGTGCAGTGGCACAAGGCAAATACGACGTTTATGTGTTCGGTTCCAGCTCGGGGGAATTATTATTTATTAATATATTAATTTTTTTGCTCTGTTAAGAAAGCTTAACACTAGGTTTCACCTGCCTACCCTGCTATATGCGAGATACTTCGGGAAACTTATAAAAAATTTCATGGGTCTTATCATGGGTTAAAGGAACAGGAAGTGGTGGTGGTTTCTCTGCCCATAAATTCTTACTACTATTAAAGACTTAGAGCTATAGTGACTGCAGATAAATTGTTTGTTTATTCCACATATAGATACGACATGTTGACAGGATGGCGGCTTGTTTTATCGAAACGTAAGTATTACTTACATTTAAATAATAAAAATAATAATATTTATAAAAATAGTTTACATTCCGGATTGTTTGTTATATTTTTTATTACTATAATTGAAAAAGTAAAAAGTAAATCATGCTATTCTTATGAAAATTACTCCTATAATATGTGATTTATTATATTAAAACTTAGGATTACATTAGTACATTAAATAAGCCGAATTGAAAAAAAAAAGATGATGAAGAGCTATTGAAAGAATTATGCAGCGAAATATATGTGAAAAAAAATGGAATATCACGACTTGTAAGATAATCTTAAGCTTAGCTTGTTAGTTGTTGACAGATGTAAATCTATATATAGAATTCTTTAGATATTATAATTTTGTTTGTTCATGCTATACTTAACTATTTTTTTTTACGTTTCAGTATTCATAATACCGCAACGCTATGTATTCGCTATAATGGCTCTATTGGCCGTAGCGAATGCTTATACTATGCGCGTATGTCTAAACTTGGCCATCACTCAAATGGTTAAAAAGAATGTGGCTGTAGAAGGAGATGCCAATTTTGACCCCAACGCCTGTCCAGATCCTCACATAGAAGCTAATAGTACTATGAAATTGTCAGATTATTTAATAAGAGATAGTGATGTACGTATTTTATTTTAGTTACATTAACATTTAAAAAACTTGTATAAGTTAAAATCATCTTTTATTTATTCTATTTATTTTTATTAACGCTAGAATTAAACAAATAACTAAATATAATAAACTAAATAATTATAAATTGACAGTAAAAGCTTTAAAGGAATTCATAGAGACATGGAGTGGTTTCTTTAAGGGAGAACCTTTAATGATGACCACACAATGACCACAATTGTTATGTTTTGAGAGTTCTTTTGTTAAAAAATAAATAAATCAGCTTCACACTGTATCCCGCACGCAGCGGGGTAGGCAGTGGGAACCTAGTGTTAAGACACTCCATTCCCCAATTTCTGCTGAATTCTGGATGCATGGCGTGTTGAGTGGCAGAACTCAAACCCGCTAACATTTTGCAATACGATTTGAGCTCATTAGCATCGCATTTAGCCTTGTATTATGATGTATTTGATTCATATTATATTCTATAACCTCGAGCCTTCAACCAGCAACTTTTTTAGTGTAGTCCTCGTTCTATTATATTGATCCAGGAGTTACCTAAATTTTATATTTATTAAACAGAAAATACTTGTGTATAGGAATATCGTTTATATTTATGTAATCTCTAATATACTTAAATAGATAGATAGATAGATAGATAAAATTCTTTATTGCATACACAAACTATAAGTACAATAAAAAAAGAAAAACAATAGCTATAGTAATATAACTAGCATGCAAGGGCGACCTTATCACTATTAGTGATCTCTTACAGGTAACCTTGAACAGAAAGATTAACAAAAAATAAATAGTAATATAAGAGCTGTGTGGTGCATAAAAAGTTTGTTAATAATTACAGTAATAGCGAATCAGAAAATAAACATACAACATTACAAATGTGATATAATTTACATATAATACTAATACATATATCTAATATATAATTATATATATATATATATATATATATATATATATATATATACATACATAATATACAGAAAAATAAATATATATACATATATAGCTACTTTAAAAGAAAACACAAAAATGTACTAACTGTTATTTTGTTTTGCCAAATAGTAATGCTTCAAGGATTTTTTAAAAACGTGAAGTGAACTTAAATTTGAATGTTATTATTTACAGTCATCACTTTTTGAATGGAGTGAAGCGACACAGGGTCTCTTGCTTAGTTCATTTTACTATGGCTACGTTTTAACTCATATTCCTGGAGGTATGATGGCTGAACGATACGGTGGTAAATGGGTGCTGGGTTTGGGACTGCTGTCCACAGCTGTGTGTACGTTCATCACCCCATTCGCAGTAAAAACTGGGGGTGCCACTGCTTTATTCATTCTACGTGTTGTGGAAGGATTTGGAGAGGTAAGTAGGTATCTAAACTAAATTCTGTTCTCGATTTTCTGATGAATTCTGGAGATTCTCGATACATCACACCAGAGCGATGATTCTAAATATTATTATTTTAGTTTTATTTAAAAAAATAAAAAAATGTGTAAACCAATTAATTTAGATGAACCGTTATAAGGAAATCTATATTAATAATGTAATTGTAGGGTCCAACTATGCCGGCGTTGATAGCAATGATATCTAAATGGGCACCTAAGGCTGAACGAGGTCGTTTTGGTGGTATAATATTTAGTGGAGCACAAATTGGCAATATCGCTGGGTCATACTTCTCAGGTCTTATTTTGTATACAGGAGCTTGGGAGCAAGTGTTTTATATATTCGGTGGATTCGGCCTGGCCTGGTTTATTATATGGGTAAGATATAAACTAATATTGGATATAATTGAATACTTCTTTTTCTTCTTCGTCTTTTTCTAAATAGCCTTACATATACTAAAATTGTATATTTACAGATATTAATTTGCTACAGTTCTCCCAATACACATCCTTATATATCTGATAAGGAAAAGAAATTCTTAAATGAAAATGTCCAGGCTCTCATTCATAGTGACAAACGAGTATTAGATCCAGTACCATGGAAAGCATTACTTAGATCACTACCTCTCTGGTCTCTAATTATTGCTGCTGTAAGTATTCTATTTATTTTTAAGACACAACTTTATTTCCTTGCAATTTCTGCGAATATTATCAATTATGAACATTAATATAACCTTTAGATTGGTCACGACTGGGGACACCTTACAATGGTTACCGATTTACCTAAGTATATGACGGATGTCCTGAAATTCAACATCAAGTCAGCTGGATTACTCTCTGCCATGCCCTACGTGGCGATGTGGTTTGCGTCTATCTTCTTTGGTCTTCTATGTGATTTTTGCATTAAGAAAAATTACCACAGTATCAAAAATGCCAGGAAGCTTTATACAACGATAGGTAACAATAAAAATAATATATAGAGGGAATAGAGTGATTCATTTTAATTATTATATCGAATAACACGAGAGCTTAAATAGAATATTACTTCCAGCGGCTACTGGACCTGGAATCTGTATTATCTTGGCTTCATACTCCGGTTGTGATACGACATTGGCTGTATTTTGGTTTATCGCAGCTATGACCCTCATGGGGGCTTATCACAGTGGAATGAAAATAAACTTCTTGGACATTACACCTAACTACGCTGGTACCACAAGTGCCATTGTGCATGCCATAGCTGCCGTTTCAGGAATTATTTCACCTTATTTGATTGGTCTACTGACGCCAAATGTAAGTCACGTTGTTCAAATTGTGCGTTTTAAGAAGACTGACTGACTAAAGATGGAAGAATCGTTATTATTTTTGATAGAAAGTTGAACGTATTAATGTCTTTAAGTTAGATAGTTGTTCATTCTTAGTAAATTCTGTTATCTATAATTCCATAATCATTTATATCTTTGTTTCGATGATATCACAGATAATAACTAAAATTCCCATCTCGTGCTGTTTATTGTGATAACAACTTGACATCAGATACGAATGTAGTAAATTGTTGATTATACTGGAAAGTACAATGTGAAGTAGTACTCATAATTATGTCTTTTTTCAGTCAACACTTAAACAATGGCGAGTTGCATTTTGGATTTGTTTAGCTATTTTAGTAATAACAAACATAATTTACCTGTTCTTCGCTGAAGGAGAACAGCTATGGTGGGATGACGTAAGGAAACACGGCTATCCTGAAGGCTGGAAACATGGGCCGCTGCCGTTAAGAAATGCTGACTCTGAAGAGACATCTAATAATGAATCGGCAGAAAAAAAGTACAGATGTACTGTAACCCAGTAGTCATTAATTGAATGTAGATTAAGATGTTTGGGTTTTTTTTATTTAATTAATAAAAAAGTTAATAAAATATGTGAATAAAATTTCGTTGGCTTAAAGTATAAAACTAATACAACCTATTAAGCAATTTCTCAGAAGAAACAAAATACCTTCTTAAAAAATTATGAGTATGTATATTATCAGAAGATTTTTACAATTTCAAAAATATCGATTTGCATTCTCCACTGTATGAAATAAAATAAAGTTGATTTTGTTTTTTATAAAGCTTCTTTTTTATTTAAAAAGTCCCTAAATAAAAACAGATTAAAAAAATCAATAAAAAATAAAGCTTCTGAATAATAATCACATAACGACTAAATATATTGCTAAGCAGACTCTTAAAACGACTGTGTTATTCATTAGGTTTTAGCAACTGCAAATTTAGCATGTCCCTCTGCTACTATTAGAAATGACGTTATTTATTGACAGATATCTATACTAATATAATAAAGCGGAAGAGTTCGTTTATTCCCTGGAATTACTAGACTAGATTTTTTTTTTGTTTTGTATGAAAGCTATATTTCTTAACATCTTGCTTGCTTGCCGCCGATGACATCCTTTCATGCAGCCAGTAAGTACATGCACTTTCTCAAATTTATTAAAACGAGTTGTTCGTGATTGAATGTATAAATTATTAAATCTATCTGTTGACAAATGCAGCATAATAAAATTATAGGAGGTATGCGGGCGAACCCGCAAGTGGGCCGCTACCATTTTTTAGACATCTCTGAACCATAATACGCGCCTACGAAAATTATATAGCAAAGAGAGAGTTTTTTCTTCTTCATGCTGTATCCCACACACAACAATGTAGCTAGAAGGAACTTAATATTAAGACACTCTCTTCCTTAGTTTCTCTGGGAAGGATTATTATATTTATATAATATATTAATTTTAATTAACTAATGTGAGTGAGTAAGCCGGTGTTTGCTCTTTATATGTTAGAAGGCGCTTATAACTTATCTCAAAAACGGCTAAAACGATTTAGTTGTACTTTTCACTATTGTATTTTTGCAGTTTTATCTTAACATTTTGTTATATTTCAATCGGCTTTGAAATAAAAAAGTATTACATATGTTATTTAATGAATATTAAGAATACTTGTAAATAAGCATTAAAAACGTTCCACAAAATTGCTATAAATAACTTACATAGAGAGTATTGAGATTGTCATAATCCGTCACGACATATATATAGCTAAGTTTTAATAAGCTAATAATTTGATGACAAACTAATACTTAGCCAATATTTACTGTATACAATAATGTAAACAAGTGTTTGTGCATAGAGCGTGTTTAAGTGTACCACTTAATCTAGTTTGATAAAATTATCATAATATATCTATGTAAGGCTTATAATGACGTAGGGGCACAGTACGTAGTTGTGGGTTCGATTCCCACTCGACGAATTATATAATATTTTTATTTCTTGGCTCTTTGTAACGAGGCAAAGTGCGGCATTGGGTACCGCCACTCAACACACAATGCCTCTAGAATTCGGCGGAAAGTGGATAACGAGTGTGTCTTAAAACTAGGTTCCTAGGTTCCCTTCGTTGTGAAACTAAAAAAAAATCTTGAAACCTATACGATAATATCTTTCATTTTGACAGCATACATCGCTGAGTTATAAGTTTTGAACTAGTTTACTTTAGAATTCAATAATGTTCTTTATACGTAAAGATTCTGTATTTATCATCACGTGCAATGGTAAAAACAGATAAAGATTAAAATCGCTTAAACTATCACTTTTCGGACATGACGTTTGTTATTGTATCATACATCAATAGATAATAGTGTAAGTGCTTCGTAGTTGACAACTAAGTATATTTCAGACTATTATAGACTAACTATACATTTCAGAAGTTTTAGCTGGTGCTGTTGAGGTCTTTTCGGCCTCATATTTTATACGTAGGTGACATAACACGGCGTGAAGTCTATATGAGGCGGATTTCGATCTCAAGTCGAAGTGAATTTGTTGTTAAACTTTTATATTAAAAAGGGTGGATCTCTTTCATGGACTTGCATTACATACTTTTAAAAGAATAGTTGAGAACCATTACATTTTCTCATATCGCATCGTATTTTTTAAAGAATTAAAATACGAGTTGTTTTTGTTTACTTTTTTCTCTTAAAAATATTACTTTGTAACTTACTACATCGTTTTAAAAATAAGTACGATAATAAAATTTTATTTCTTTGTTTTATTTCATATTGGCTGCACTAAAACATCATTGTATTTATTTTTTATTTATTTTACTTTAATTAACGTCATATAAATCGATGAACGCCGGTTGCACGCACGAAAAGGCATAACTCATTGCCGCGTTCCGCCTGAACGAGAGCGAGAGCGCGGAACGAGCGATAGAGAGGCACGATTGGCCTAGGCGTTCGGCTTGTGACACATCTATCCATTAATTGTAACTTGTAATGTCTGTATAATTTAAGTGAAAGATATTTGTATTAACGAGGGCAAATAAATAAAAAAAATCATGCTGTATTCCGCTCACAGCAGGGTAGGCAGAGGGAACCTAGTGTCAAGAAACTCCTTTCCCCTCTTTCCGCCTAATTGAAGGCATTGCGTGTTGGGTGGCGGAGCTCAACGCCGCGCTTTGCCACGTCACCAGAGCGAAGAAATGAAAATATTTATTTAAGTAAATATTTAATTTCCTCGAGCGGGGATCAAATCCACGTCCAATCGCTTTTACAATCACATTTTGTGCCCCTACGCCACGACTGGCCTGAACAAATGTTATTATTATATAAACATCGTAATTTTCAATTAACTCCCAATTAATATTAAACTAAGTTCCTTGTATGACCATTGCGTGATAACTCGCCACGACGCCCTCTACTTTTCTTAACCAGCTTAAATAACCGAAAATATTATATTAAATGATTTATCATGGGAGCAGCGGCATAGCGACTTTAAGTGCGATAGTTGTCGGTTCGATCTCCGTTTGGGGGTCATGAATTATTTACATCCAATGTCTTGGAAATTGGGCGAAGGGTCTTAGCATTATGTTCCCTCTGCCTATATCTGCATCAGCCTTTTAAGGTCCACTGCTGGACATAGGCCTCCCCCAATGCTCGCCACTCCGTCCGGTCCTGCGCTCTTTGAATCCAGCGGGTTCCTGCTGTCTTCTTGAGGTCGTCGGTCCACCTGGTTGGAGGCTGGCCTGTACTCCTTTTGCCGAGACGTGGTCGTCATTCGAGGACCTTTCTTCCCCATTGGTCGTCGGTCCTTCTGACAATATGGCCTGCCCATTGCCACTTCAGCTTGCAGATTTTGAGAGCTATGTCGGTAACGAATTTACGTTTTTTCCTTATAGATGAAAAGCGCAAGTTAAGAAACTGAAACGAAATGTTTACTTTATTTATGCGTTACTTTCGATTAGAAAATGTTTTTTTTACTATAAATAACAACTATTATCATAATTCCCATACTCAAACTCACAAGTGGTTCCTTACGTTACATTCAGGGTGTTCTCTTATTTCTCAATTATATGAAACAATTTCATATTATATACTAAATTACTGAAACAAAAAGTATGAATTTAATCAAACTGAATTAATTATGTTTTTAATGTTGATCGTCCCACATCTAGCAGAAATACATTGGGAACCTAGGTAAAAACGCTCTATCCTCATTTTAGACGAAAACATACATTTTATAAAGCAATCCAAACATAAAATTACAAGTAAAATATATAATAGTAAAAACAATGCACTCTGTATATACAGGATCCCAATGAAGTTGATAACGTCAATCATAGTGCTATCATAACATATTATAGCACATATATAGATTATACTTCTAGGTATAGTTACAAATGTGTAACATCTCAGGCCGAACGCCTTTATACTAATTTATTTTTCTTAAAAAACCTAGCGAATCTACAGGGGTGTTAAATTTAAAATAAAAGATTTGAGGTGAGTTCATTTAATTTATTCTAGCATAAATGTTTTAAGTAAAGTATTAAAATAAAGGAAATTGTTAACAATTTTCTTAGCGCGTAAAAGTTGTTTAGTACGCAGAAATGTCATTTCTTAAACAAATACAGGTAACACGAAAAATTAGATAGGTTAATGAAAGAAATAAATATTAATAGTTATGTAATTTCTATTTTTTTTATTCTCGGTTTCGATATAAATTTCTTTAATATATTTTTCTTTTTTATTTCATTTATATTGATTTTCTTCAAAGTGCAAAGCTTTAGTTAAAAAAAATGCAAGCATTTATTTACTTCTAAATTTTGTCCAATTATGCCTAAGACCTATATCTAAATAGATACTTCTGCCTACCACCGGTGCCCACTGCTGATCAATTACTCAGAGAATCCTGGCTGCTGTAATATAGCAAAACCAGTTGGACCTGTGTCCCCACGTAATTCTTTCTTTCTTCCTTTGAAACCAAGAATTTTGACTGAAAAATATACTACAAGGAAAACATTATAATAGTTGTGTACATAACATGCATCAAAGAAACGTGCCTTTAAAATAAATAGAATCGAGTGATAAGATTATTCAAGTCAAATATTGACTATGTAAACTAAAATGTAACATTTTGCAATAGTTGTGATGATTATTTTTAATTTTAGTTGATAATAATATCATGTAGTTCTGTTTTTTTTTTTCAATTTCACGGTGTATCCCGCGTATGTAGGGTAGGTAGAGGGAACCTAGTGCAAAGGCACTCCGTCTCCCAGTTTCCGCTGAATTTACTCGGAGGAATGAATTATTATTTATTTATAAATAAACTAGCGACCCTCTTGCGGCTTCGCCCGCTTCAACTACTGGATTATTCATGTAATGTATGTTTGCATAGCACTTAAGATAATGTGAAAATTAAATAAACCCTAATGCAACCCGCATTGTTAGTAGTTTCAATAAGGATTTTCCAATTGTTTTACACAGCAAGGATTTTTTAGTTGGTACCGTAATTTTAAATCTGTGCTACTAATCTTTTCAAGTACTTATTAAGATATATTTAAATTACATTTTTTAGATAGTTAAATGACTATTTTTAAACGGAAGAAATTATAAACAAAAACCTATCTACTAATAACTACTACAAAAAATGTGAAACCAAATATATCGCGCTTAAATAATACATTCAACTCCAATTATCCAATACGTGCAAACGCATCTAACTAAATCTTCGTTGCTATAGAGGCAGCCGGGTTTTTTTTTTCGAGCTTGTGGTTAATGCTGAAGGGGGTATTCTGTCCCTGATGAAAAGCAAGCACGACGTGGCTACCTGTGAGGAAAATTAAATAGAATGCATGGGCCGGGAATCGAACCCGGGCCGCCCGCGTGGCAGGCGAGCATTCTACCACTGAACCACCGATGCGTGTAAGGCAGGCGGACGCGGATGGCGAGTGGCGAGCCGTTTCTCAGCAAGGATTTTTTTGATATTGTAACAACTTCTAAAGTACTTATTAAAATGAAAAACAGTAAAAGACAGTTTTGGTCTACATTAAATGGCCAACGTAACTAATGTACTTATTTATATGCTGAGAGTAAGGGATAAGTGAAACTTGAGTAACATACAGCTGATGTTGACACATCAGCTGTATGTTACTCAAGTTTGGATGAGCCAACAATTAAATGCGTTTTTCTGTAAAACTATTCGCAATTTCGAAATATTGTTAAAAGCAAATTTTATCTTCGTTTAATGTAGAAAATTAATAAAGTATTTTAAAGGATAAGGATTAATACCATTATGGAAAAATATCCCTCACAATAAAAAATATATTGAAATTATTATTTTTAGACAGAAAAATGATCACTACACGTTATTCTTAAAAGATACGAATATGCTCTCGCGGACTTTTTTGTAGATCTTATTAAGAGGAACAATACTCCACTACATTTTTTTCATGTAGTACTTACCATTAGAGCAGCGCATGCGCGAAAGTGTCTCAACGGGTAGGACTTTATACACATTTATCGTATTTATGTTAATTTACATAAGAATGTACAAATAATAAACTATATATAAACCTTCTACGAAAAACATTCGTCTTAATGGTGAAGACCGCATCAAAATCCGTTGGGTGGTTTAGAAGAAGAAGAGTTAGAAACAACAGACAGACACGAAAAGCGACTTTGTTTTATAAGATATAGGATAATAATTTATTCCTCCGAGTGGGAATCAAACCTGCAACCGTCACGTATACAGTCCCATGCTTGTGCCACTGCGCCACGAAGGTTCCTTCGTTCGGAAGTTATTAGTAAATTGTAAAGAAAAATCGTATCATGCGATCCTTGGCTCATACAAAATGCAATACAATTCTTACCAATCGTTCTTGTAGAATTATTCTACTAAAATATTTATAGCTTTTTTTATATAAATAATAAATTAATATAATTTAATATATCCACTTTAAAAATCAGTTAGATTTTTGTTATTTTCCCATTAAGATACTTTCGTCTCCACTTTTCGCCCAATTATTGGGGCATTGCGTGTTGAATGGTGAAAATTAATAAATACCACGCTTTTAATTTTTCATTTCCTGAAGTGGGAATCGAACCTACAACCGTCGCGTTTATAGTCACATGCTTGTGCTCCTGTGCCATTATTTTGCATGTCCAAAAACTAAGGTCATCATAGATTTTCAGTTTTGTTTATCTAAACGTCGGATTGTCAAAGCTATCATAAATTGATATATCGACTGCGATTGCGAAGATTTTTAGCAGAGTATTTGATAATGATATTTACATAACATTTTATAGAATAGTAGTTATAAAGTTCCTTTTCTCTCTCTCTCTCTCTTTATTTGTTAGGTTTATTTATTAAAATACGAGTAGAAATGTCTTTTTAACAATTGGATCTAAATTGCTGTGTTTTATGGATTTATTTAAGAATAAAATAAACGTTAGTTGGAATTTTTATTTATAATATAACAGTATTCTTTATTACGACTTGAAAATACAAATCGTATATCACGTTAGCTTATCTATGATATTCGCATATATTAGAAGAAAATAGAAAATATATAAATTTTCTAGTGTTCGAATGTCCTATTCGCAGGTTTAAAATTAAGAATATTTTACTACATATGTACCTTAAAAAACCTAGCGGATCTATAGGGGTGTTCGCGACGGCTATAGGTTCAATCCCCACTTGGGGAAAGAAATGTTTATTTTTATCATTTCCTCACTCTCAAAACTCAATGCCAGAATTCGGCGGACAAGAGCACGGAGTGTCTTAACACTAAGTACCTTTCATCTTGTTATATAAACGGGGTTATACAAAAATAATGTGACCTAAATGTTGACAGCCAAAAATTAACCTTTCCGGTGGGATCCCGGTAGTGGCAATGAAGATAGAGTCAAAATAAAATATCTCATTACTTCTCCACAATAATTCACGCGAATTGCGTTCTTATTAAAACAAAGACAACGATCATAATAGCGTGAATGATTTAGTTTTTTCGGATATACAGATCGTCACCGCGAGCGTAAGTTGTAGTACCTTTTCCTGATTAGCCACACCGCCAAATAGTCGTATTAAAGAAACGTAACGCAGTGCTCGTAAATTATAATAGCACTACTGCCTCAGTAATGGTGACCGCTAAATCGTTTGTTAATTCCAGGTTCAAATACGATATGTTGACGGGATGGCGGCTCGCTCTATCGAAACGTAAGTATTTATTTACATTTAAATAGAAAATCTCTAAAAATAGTTGACATTGTGAATTTTTCGCTATATTTTGTTTTGAATGTAATCAAAAAAAAGATTGTAATTAAGATAATACTAAGAAATTTCCAGCTATCTCTCTCAAATTAATAATTTAAATGAAAATTGTATTTTAATACTTATATTATAATATTAGTAGAAACTTTATATATTTACATAGCATATCTTTTATATGTGTTCGTAATACAATTTTAAATACAGTAGATAGTAGCTACCTTAATACATATGAAAATAAATAATAGTGGTTCTGAGATCGTAAAACAAGACGTGAGCATGTTATGCATTTAATACTTGCTCGTGTTGTTTATAAAATAATATTATTATGTTGTATATTATATATTTATCTAATATGTACACACATAGCAGGGAAGACAGAGGGAACCTGGGAACCTAGTGTTAATTAAGAAACTCCCCTCCTATTATGATATTTCCGCTCCTCACCTTTTGCATTCTGGAGGCATTGCGTGTGGAGTAGCGGCACTTAAAGCCGCGTTTTGCCTCGTTACCAGTAATTGAAAATATTAAATTATTAATAATGTAATATTCTCGGAGTGGGAATCGACCCCATAACCGTCGTTTAGTCACACTTTTGTGCCACCGGGCCACGACTGCCTCAGGTAGACGGCCCAACGGTATTTAATATGGTAGATAGATAGAAATAAATTGTAAATTATACAAATAATTTGAAATTAAAATATATATACATATATACGCTTCCAATTAACATCACAAACTGGATGCTAAGATATATTTTTAATTATTATTTTTGATACATGAATAAAAAGCTGAATCGATATTGATAAAACTATGAAAAAATACAATGAGGTAACATAAAAATTAATTTTTAACAAAAACAAAAACCGACTTCTAACAGCGAACTAAAAAGTGAAAAATAATTATATAAAGATTTTATAATTTTGAAGTCGGTGCCAAGTAGAACAAACAGGCTTAGTAATTAGATATTGTAGTAAAGGTGTTGTAGCATTAGTTTGACAGTTTAATTTATTTTACGATTTTTAGTGATGGGTAGATCTTAAAATGATGCTTCTTGAACGAGTGGTGATGGTGGTGGTAGTGGTTGTCAACGAGTGGTTGTGATTGTTCTATGTAAAACTTCATTTAATTAGCTATTATTTTTGTGCAAAGTTACATTTTGGTATATTGACAAGAACAAACATAAAAAGTATTCGGGTGAATTCGGAATCTCCCTTTTTTGAAGTTGGTTGAAAATGAGAACATCCTCTTTTTTGAGATTGGTTGAAAAGAAATGCAACGATCAGGAATCTCACTTCTGACATCAATTTAACAAGTTTTTGCTTGTAATTATTACAGTATAATTAATTTTTGACCAAAAAAAACAAACTTTCTCAATTTTCTCCGGATTCCATAATCGAAACCTAACCAAACTTTCACCAAATTATCCTTGAAGTGTATCCTTTCAAATAAAAAAAGAATCATCAAAATCGGTTGGCGCGACATTGACTTATTCGGCTATTAGTCGCGCACATGCATAATGCAAATTTAAGACTTATGTGATTTTCTCATGGATACCATTGTCAGACATGGACCAAAAAAAAATGGGACCATTCGGGAAGCTATACCTTTCAAATAAAAAAAAAAATATCAAAATCGGTCCACCCAGTTAAAAGTTATGAGGTAACAAACATAAAAAAAAAAAAATAAAAAAAAATAAAAAAAAAATACAGTCGAATTGATAACCTCCTTTTCTTACAGAAGTCGGTTAATAAAAAAAAAATCTGAACATTAAGATAAATAATTCCGTTTCTCTTTTGATGGACTTTGTTTCGTATTAAAATTTATTAAATTTTTTCTCCCTTAGCTAATTGCTGGAAAAGTGGACTATAATTGGGATCCTGTATTTTATAATTAGCAAATGAAATTCTAGTTTAGTCAGATCTCAAGTCCACGTGACGTCAGTTTATCGTTGTAGAGCTATAAATGGAATTCTTTAGATATTATAATTTTGTTTGTTCATGCTATACTAAACTAATTTTTTTTACGTTTCAGTATTCATAATACCGCAACGCTATGTATTCGCTATAATGGCTCTATTGGCCGTAGCGAATGCTTATACTATGCGCGTATGTCTAAACTTGGCCATCACTCAAATGGTTAAAAAGAATGTGGCTGTAGAAGGAGATGCTAATTTTGACCCCAACGCCTGCCCAGATCCTCACATAGAAGCTAATAGTACTATGAAATTGGCAGACTACTTAATGAGAGATAGTGATGTACGTATTCTGTTTGTTTCTTTGTAATATTGTATTGTAGATAATAAAGTAGCGGCAAAAACGTTTAAAAAACTTGCATGAGTTAAATAATCTTTTGTTTAGTCTTATGGATGAAGTGAATCATAACCTTAAGAAATAAACGTTACTTATATTTATATTACATACTCTAAACACCCATGATGGTATATTTTAAACATAGTTCTAAAATTCCAAAGAAAACGTTGAGGTGAGAAAGATTGAAAAATGGTTATGCCTCATATAGATATGAAGTAATTTCATGTAGTGAATACAATTAATATAAAAATAGACATGTTTTAAGAGTTTTTAATTAAGTTGCACATATTTTCCTACTATATTAAGGATGCGAGTGCCGATTGCCATGGTTTATTTCGACTAAGTTATAAGGAAACTTTCGTTCAATCAATAAAAATATTACGTGCTCGAGTTGAAATATTAACTTCCGGGATAAGTGAACAGAAAGTATTAAAGTAATTTAAAATTGAAAAACTGTTAAATTTTGGTTTATAGATTCTAGGATATTTTAAGGTCCTGAATAGGAATTCAACCCAGATACATCGCGCTTAGCCTTGTGCTACAATATATTTAATTTATATTATTTTATAACCTCGAGTTCTTAATATTGTCCTCGTTCTATTATTTTCTTCAAAGCGTTTACTAAATGATATAGTATGTCCTTAAATAAAGATTTCTTTAATATTAGAATTATGTTTATCTCTATGCAATGTCAATATATTCAGATTTGACTATTATTATTTACAGTCATCACTTTTTGAGTGGAGTGAAGCGACTCAGGGTCTCTTGCTTAGTTCATTTTACTATGGCTACGTTCTCACTCATATTCCTGGAGGTATGATGGCTGAACGATACGGTGGTAAATGGGTGCTGGGTTTGGGACTGCTGTCCACAGCTGTGTGTACGTTCATCACCCCATTCGCTGTAAAAACTGGGGGTGCCACTGCTTTATTCATTCTACGTGTTGTGGAAGGATTTGGTGAGGTATGTTTACCATTAACATATGGAAATTCTAACTTCAGTAGACTATATAAAATGATTCTTACAATTTAAATTTAGGTAAAATAATATAATATATATCACATATAATTTATATCATTGTTTCAAGAGGCAGGGGAATAAATATATTACATTAGGATTTTTAAACATTTTTAAATATTTATCTTTCTTGATCATGTAATTTACAATTATAAGAAAAATATGTGTAAATTATATTTAATGTAATTATATTTATTGAGATAAGAGAGAAATGTATATTTAGTTATTTCCTTTCAGGGTCCAACAATGCCGGCATTGATGGCAATGATATCTAAATGGGCACCTAAGGCTGAACGAGCTCGTTTTGGTGCTATCGTATTTGGTGGTGCGCAAATTGGCAATATTGCTGGGTCATATTTCTCAGGTCTTATCATGTATGCTGGATCTTGGGAGCAAGTGTTTTACATGTTTGGGGGATTCGGTCTAGCCTGGTTTATATTATGGGTAAGAAAAATAAAATATTTTGAATATAATTAAATAAATTTGAACATAATTGAATATAATTGAATATAATTGAATATAGTAAGTTTAATAGTAACTTTAATGTCGATAGCTAACCAAACATAAATAGTTATTGTACAATTACAGGTATTCATTTGCTACAGTACTCCTAACACACATCCTTATATATCTGATAAGGAAAAGAAATTCTTAAACGAAAATGTCCAGGCCCTCATTCACAGTGAAAAACAAGTGTTAGATCCAGTACCATGGAAAGCATTACTTCGATCACTTCCTCTTTGGTCTCTTATTATTGCTGGTGTAAGTATTCTTTTTATTTTCCTATACAATTTAATTGTTCATGCTTGCCTGTATATCTAATACCTACGTACATACATATATCCCTTAAGACGAAAAAGCATACATTTTTTACTTTCACGTTGTACCACTACACGGGTTACCATCACCCGCCGAATTTTGGAGGCATTGCATGTTTAGTGGTGGATCTTAACGCCGCGCTTTGTCTCGTTACGTCGTACGTTTGTGGCGTATAAAATTGTATTAGTTTATAGACCATAGTACCATGACGGTAACACATTTTTGTATAACATTTAATATTTCCCATGAATATATAAACATTTATATTATTTACTTTTAGATTGGTCACGACTGGGGATATTTTACAATGGTTACCGATTTACCTAAGTATATGACGGATGTCCTGAAATTCAACATCAAGTCAGCTGGATTACTCTCTGCCATGCCCTACGTGGCGATGTGGATCGCGTCTTTCTTCTTTGGTCTTCTATGTGATTTTTGCATTAAGAAAAAATTCCATAATATCAAAAATGCAAGAAAGATTTATACAACGATAGGTAGTAATAGAAATTATATTTGATTTCAATAATAAAAAAATAGAATGATTTATTTAAATCGAAGAATATTACTTTCAGCGGCTACTGGACCTGGAATCTGTATTATCTTGGCTTCATACTCCGGCTGTGATACAACATTAGCTGTATTCTGGTTTATCGCAGCTATGACCCTCATGGGAGCTTACTACAGTGGAATGAAAATAAATGCTTTGGACATCACACCAAATTACGCTGGAACCACAACTGCCATGGTGAACGGGATAGCTGCCATATCAGGAATTATATCACCATATTTGATAGGTCTACTGACGCCAAATGTAAGTCACGTTTTAAGATCAGGTAGGCTGAAGATGAAAGATATGTAATCATATGAATAATATTTTGATAGTATATCCATGGACACTTGAGCTCATCAATGTCTTTAAGCTTATTATCATTTATATTCATTGTTTTGATGATGTCACAGATAGTAACAAAAATTCCATCTCGTGCTGTTTACGATAAAAACTAGATATCGGATATATCTGGAGATATTTGTAAATAGTAGCTTCACGCTGTATCCCGCAAATAGCAGGTTAGGCAGGGGGAACCTGGGAACCTAATGTTAAAACACTTCCATTACATAAATTTTGGCGAATTCTGAAAGCATTACGTGTTAAGCGGCGAAACTTATCGTATTCATAATCCTGTTTTTGTTTTTCAGTCAACACTCAAGCAATGGCGCGTTGCATTTTGGGTTTGTTTAGCTATTTTAGTTATAACAAATATAGTTTACCTGTTCTTCGCCAAAGGAGAACAGCTATGGTGGGACGATGTAAAGAAACACGGCTATCCTGAAGGCTGGAAGCACGGGCCGCTACCGTTAAGGAACGCCGATTCTGAAAAGGCACCTAATAATGAAACGACAGAAAAGAAATGAAGATGTTCCGTACCTGCTAGTCATTAATTTAAATTAAGTTTTTAATTTATTTTGTAATAAAAAAAATTATAACATTTGTGTTATTTTTTATTATTTCCTACTAAAATAAAATAATATGCCTTAATTATCAATTACTAGTGGCCCTCCCGCGGCTTCGCCTACGTGAACTGCGTTATTATTAATTTCTGTCTTCATAAGTACCTACGGCCTATAAGTGCAAAATTTGAGACTCCTAGCATTTGTAGTTTCATACAAACTTTCAACCTCAAAAACAACCCCTTAGAAGTCGAATATTGCAAATTCCCGTTTTAGCGAGCACCTACGTCCTATAAGTAACTCCTATGCAAAATTTCAGACTCCTAGCACATGTAGTTTCTGAGATTTCGTGATGAGTGAGTAACCTTTCGATTTTATATATATAGATAGCAGATAGATTAAAGGTAATAAGATGGTCCTCATGACGCAGCGGTACAGGAGTATGACTGTAACGCGACTGTTGTGAGTTCGAACCCCAATCAAGGAAATGAAATAATGCCCTAGTACACAAACTATGGAAACTGTATTAATATACCACAAAGGTTATGCCAGTTCGTTCGCAATCTCTGCCCTCCAGACAAAGCTTTAAAAAAAATTTCCGGAAATTTCCATCATACGGAAGTCTGTTGAAAGAGAATTTGGTCAATAATCATCTAGTTATATACAGGTGTACTGAAATTATGGCTGAACTTAAATTGAGCTATCAAATGCCAATGCAACTATTGCAACTACTTCATGCAGATCAGAAATATTTTATAAAAAAAAATAGTTTTAAATACTTGTGAAAATAATTAAACTAACATCATTATTGCTCCTCCAGTTTTTTTGTTTGTCCTGAAAGCGGTTATCAAATATTAAAATTTATTGTATCATGTCATACAGTTTAACTCTTTAATAAATAATCAATATATAATTTCGTTAGAGGAGAGAGAGATTCGATTCGAGAGAGAGAGATTTCGGAGATTGTACAAACATTTCCAATCCTTGACCTTGTACCCTGCAACCATATTAAATTTACAACGGCACTGTTTGTGCATATGTAATTGAATTGTCCACTGAACTGAAGTGGGTTAAATTCGGCTTGCAATATTTGATTAAAGACAAACAAGAGTAAGTTTGCTAACAACTGCTCAAAAAAATGTCCTTCAAGAGAAGCGGGTTCAAATCCCGTTACGTTCAAAATTTTATGCATTTTCTTAATTAGTAGTTTAGTAGTTGATCACATTGACGAGTTTTTATTTTTAGTACCTACAGAAAAAAAACCAATTTGTAAGTCAATTAAAAGATATGCCAATTTACACATAGTTTTTGCTGCATTTCGTAGGGTACTTCTCGTAGACTAGTAAAACAATTTGTTAATTACCAATTTTATTTTTTAATTAAGAAAAAAAACTGAAAAAATAAAATTTATTGATCTTTCATAGAAAAACATAACAAATTTATATTTACTCATATATATTTATTTTATTTTATACGATAACAGTACAAACGCACGAACCTCAAGTTTGTTAACTTTTGTAAGTTTTATTTCCCGTTGACTTGCAATGCTGAAATTGATATGAAACCCTCGGTGGGCGAACCACATTATGTAACCGGTTTTATTTAATTTATGAGATACATAATATGCATCACACAAATAAAAAAATATGAAAAAAATAGATGATCTTATTTATGTTGAAAAAACCAAATAAAACTTACAAATTAAACTCAATATTTACAAAAAAAAATCATAATGGCGAGTTACATAATTTTTTCTATATTAAAAATTACATAAGGTTAATGATTATTTTTTCAATATATTTTTTAAGACTATTACATTAAATCGGCTATTTAAAATTAACTCTACATTTATTAATGTTAAAACAAAAACAAAACTAAAAGAAAACAGAATTACAGCTTAGTTTTATCTAAAATAACATTTTTTCTGAACATAACCTACATAGGGTTGATATTATCTTACATATTTGACTACCACAAGAGATTCTTTCATATCACTGATAGTGTCATATGACAATTGTGTTTCATATCAATAGACTTGATGACGCGGAGATAAATGGTGCGACAGCTGAAGCAAGTCTTTCCCGATCCTGAATTTTCATATAGTTTTTCTTTTCTGTGACGCATTTTTCACTGTTTACTAACTATATATATATAATATATATTATAACGTAAAACACTTATATAAAGGATTGTCTTTTTACAATTTTCAGAACGCTATACGTTCTCAATCATAGACAGGACGGTTATCGCGAGTGTTGTAAGAGATATAAAAAATAACATTAATTTATAATCATGACGTTAACTGGGTGGCGGAGAGTTTTAAATAAAGGTGAGCACTATTTACAATTTTGTTGATTTCTCTGTATTTGTTTATTTTTTTTTATGTATTTAGAATTTTTAAATAGCATCTTGCATTTGTTGATGATTGTGGTTATAACCTAAACTCAAAGTAAACCATAATATAAATAAATAATAAATGTGTTATGAATATAATATATTTACAATTAAGCATAAATAACTCCAACTTAAGTTTGTCAATTTATATTTATATCATAAAAAAACTATTACAAACTTATGATTATAGTTCATTTCATACAAAATGAGCGCAAACGCGCGCAAATTTCACTCTGTCAACTTTTATAAGTTTTATTTTGTTGACCTAGAACTCTTTAATTGGTCCACAACCTTAACTGAGCATCAAATGTATATCGGATAACTTATATCATAATATAATGTGCCTAAATTAAATATTTGAATTAAAAAAAATCCAAGAGGGAGAGGGAGCCTAGTGTTAAAACACTTCGCTCTCCATTTTCCGCTGATTTCAAGAGTCATTGCATATTGAATGCTGGAACTAAACTCTGAAACTAAATGAACTAATAAAACTAAATTTAAATTACTAAAAAATCTTGATTCTTAAAAGGTAATTGAAGTAAATTATCCGTTTTAAGTCAAGCTTATTTATTTTTTTAATATCTTCATTATTTACATGAAGTTTATACAATTACTAATTCTAATATAAAGTTCACAAACAGATATTTACTAACGTAAACTATTATCTTATTAGTCTTGGAAAAAAAATATTTTTTTTATTATTTTCTATAATAATAATATTTTTTTTATTTACATTCACAGTACTTATAATACCTCAGCGCTATGTTTTCGGAATACTGGGATTATTTGCTTTGGCAAATGCTTTTACAATGCGCGTATGTTTGAGTGTCACCATAGTTCAAATGGTGACACATGTGTCATCAGAAGGACACATTGTGGGGGAAACTTGTCCAGCTCCAGATGTTGTCACAGAGTCAACGAACACTACCTCAGTTTTTATTCCGGTAAGTATTTAGTGTACCATATAACCATATTTAAAAAAATATATTTTTAAGCCTCACGTTCCTGGACGTATCACAATTATAATAAGAGATATCCTCGATATCCTGCACACCGCAGGATAGGCAGAGGGAACCTAGTGTTAAGAAACGTCCCATTCCCCATTTTTCGCCGAATTCTGGAGGTTTGCCTCGACACCAGGGCGAAGAAGAAAATTTCATTTCCTCGAGCGGGAATCGAACCCATAACCTTTGCGTTTATAGCCAGATATTGTGCCGTTATAGTCTTTTCATGATGAAACTGTTTAGATATAAGAGAACAATAGCCTTTCTTATTAAAATATTGATATAATAATCATAAACGTGTTAGCGGTCATGAGAAGTGTAATTAATTGTACTACGTTATGTAAAAATGAATTAAGCGACAAACTTAAGAAAATGAATTTTGAATGCAGATCGATTTTGCATGTAAATATAAATTTAAATATTTCCTTTCCTCAACTGGGGATCGAGCCCACAACCACAACCAGTCAATTTTGCAGCACTTGGAGCACCTGCGCCACGACTGGCCTCCATTCCATCTGGCTTAATCCATTCTTACATAACGTTCCCCAATTAGCAATAATGTAATTTAATTATTTTTGTCCATCTATATCTATACTACTTAAGCAGTTTTAAGCTTTTGGACTACACCTTATTACTCATGCTTTTTGTTTATATTAGATAACTTTAAAAAATATAATATAAATTAATAATAATAATAATATGAATAAGATAAATATAAGAGAAGTACGTTGGTACTCTCGTCGTCCCGATAGGCAGTTGTCAAAATAATCAAACCATATAATATAAGATATGATCCGTTGGAGTTGCTGGTAATCCTGTGACTCAGTAAATATTTGTATCTCAAGTGACAGTTGGACATGCAGAAGTGCTATATTTTTTGTGATTACATTATCACTGAAATGATAAGACTAAGACTACGACCCCCCTTAGACTACCCCCCTATAATATTTACATGTATAGCTATCTCTTAATATAATTGTGATTTTATAATTTGTATTAAGAATAGGGTGTAAATCATAAGTTAGTTTATATTTATTATTATCATGTTAGTTAGAATCCTAACAGGATACTAAGTACTCATATATAATTACCTATGTTAAAAACGTTAAACGTTGTTAAAAGGAAAACATTACCTATGTTAATATTATAGTAGGAAAAATTGTGGTGCAGGAGTACCAATGTGTGATTGTAAACGTGACAGGTTCTGGGTTCGATTTCCAATCGAGGAAATGGAATATTTTATATCTTCATTTCTTCACTCTGATTATGAAGCAAAATACGGAAAGTGGAAAACAAAAACATTTTAAAGGGAGCAAAGTGTCTTACCACTAGATTCTTTCTGCCTATCCTGCTAAGTGCGTGATACATTATGAAGCTAAAGCCCGGAACCATAAAAAAACTCTTTATAAAGTCGACGGTATTTTTAAGTAGAAAAAGGCAGAGAAAAATAATTTTATGTTTCCTTCTATTTAAATTTAACCTTAGAACTCTTGAAATTGTATTTGACATTGACGTTTCTATACGATCTTTTTAATAAGTAAAACCGTAGTAAATCGTAACAAGGCAGGGGTGTTCAAAAGATATAGATCTTTCTTTCTCATAAAAATAATTTATAATACATCACTCTTTTGAGATACTGAATATTGAATGCTTTGAAAAGCTTCCAATTAGTTATATAACCTTTTTCAAAGGTTTCAAAGCTTATAGATTTCATTACATTAAATTGTACCAATTAATAAAATAAATAAAAAGCCGGTTGCGCGACGGTTGACAGTTCGATTATTTAGGTGGTTTTAGTATATTTTTAATATTATTTATTTCTCCACTGTGGCACCAAGGTAAAAGTCCGGCGGTGAGTTTCGCCACTCAACCCACACAGTGTGAGTGTGAGTGTTTAAACACTGGATTCCCTCTGCAGGGTAGGCAGAGGTAGCATGCGGGATACAGCGTGAAGCTGATGTTAATATTATAACCGATCCTCTTATATATTAATGTATTTATATTTATTATTTTAGTCTCGAGAGCGGTACGATTGGTCTGAAAGCACACAAGGTCTACTATTAAGTGCTTTTTATTACGGCTACGTGATATCACATCTGCCTGGGGGTATTCTTGCTGAAAAATTCGGTGGTAAATGGACACTTGGTTTAAGTTTACTGTGCACATCTTTGTCGACTGTCTTCACTCCATTCTTCGTAACAAAAGGCGGTGCGATTGGACTGTTCTTCATGAGAGTCTTAAGTGGACTTGGCGAGGTAGGTCTATTTTTTAATTTTAAATATATAGAAATTGAGAAATACTTTATTATCAGTCAAAATATTTATTTATAATTGTAAAATAGTTGATAACATTTGTATTATTTTAAGCAAATATATTTGAAATAATATTATTATTGTAATGCAGAAGTAACAGTACCACAAATTCTCAAATATCTGCTGAACCACTGAAATTTGCTGAACATTCACCCCCATGTGGGTGAAATCGTTACGTAATGGGGTCCCCCACCCATACACCACCGTTGATCCGCCGATCGAGTAACATTCCGTTTTTATTTTTTTATTAAAAGGATCCAATAAATCAAGCAATAAATTTTAAAAATCCTTTAAATTTATTATAAAAATTTACGTTTACAAATTTGTTAAAAGTAACTTATATACCTTTATATATTACTAGCGGGCCGCTCGCGGTTTCACCCGCGTGATCTATGTTATTATTAATTTCTGTCTCCATGACTACGTCCTAGTGACGTCTATGCAAAATTTGAGACTCCTAGCATTTGTAGTAACGAAGTTTCATACAAACTTTCGACCCCAAAAACAACCCCTTAGAAGTCGAATACAGAAAATTCCCGTCTTAGCGAGCACTTACGTCCTATAAATAACTCCTATGCAAAATTTCAGATTCCTAGCACATGTAGTTTCTGAGATTTCGTGATGAGTGAGTGACCTTTCGATTTTATATATATAGATGTGTTGTAATATTATTATCATCAGTAAAATTTATTAGGACATAAATTTTCTAAGTTCTGACGGTGTTAATATTATAAAGTTTAAGCACAAACATTTAACAGCTTATATTATTACTATTTTATGTCGTTATAGCATTAAAGATTTAAGTATAATAATAAAATAGTCTGGTCTAGATCGAACATTTCAAATGGTATATTTCGATACCACACCTTAAACAATTTAAGACCTAGAATTGAACAATGAGAACTCGAGCCCTTTTAGTTTTAATTCTGTAAAAATATAAGTACTATATAGATTAACTCAAAGGCTATAACAAGTTTCAATATATTCAAAATTCTATTTCTAGGTGTAAGAAATATGTTTAATAATAATAATAATATAAAAAATATGAACGTCAAACTCTTTGACATATCGATTGTAATCTTTATCAACTTTAAAGTACTGTTAGCTAGAAAACGTTATCGATTTACGTTTTTACGTAATTCAATAAGAAACAAAACAAAAACTGTGACCGCGAGAGCAAACGTGCGTCACGTTCATAGAATAGTTAGTTTTATCAATGAAAAAAAATATCAATACAAATTTCTTATCAACAAAGAATATTTGTTGTAGGTATATGGTTTTACCCGCATATCTGCTATATAGATAGATAGATAGAACCTACTTTGAAAACACTCCGTTCTCTGCTTTCCAATTTTTAATTTTTAATTCTTTGCGTGTTGAGTGGCGAAACTCAACGTTGATCTTTGCCTTGGTAATAGAGCGAAGCAATTATAATACTAATAAGAAATAATAGATTCCCCCGAGTGGTAATCGAACCCATAACAATTGAATTACAGTCACACACTTGTGCCCTTGCACCAAGACAGCGTCAATATTAAATTTAATTAAAAAAATAATTAATATTATACATTATTTATTTTTAATTTAATTTTTATAGGGTCCAGTAACTCCTGCTTTTGTATTGCTAATGGCTCGTTGGGTACCACCTTCCGAGCGATCCCGCTTCGGTGCGATGATATTTGGCGGCGCTCAAATTGGAAATATTATGGGTCCATACATTTCTGGGTTAATGCTAGCTGATAATGGGGATTGGGCCAATGTGTTTTATGTGTTTGGAGGAATGGGTGTCATATGGTTTATATTCTTTGTAAGTATCTGTAACAGAGTTTCAGTTTTTCTCATAAAACGAGATTTTTTTTCATTCATAGATTGCAGGTTGTAACTAAATAATAACCTCCTTTTCTTACAGAAGTCGGTTAAAAATATGTGTATATTATATAATCAAAAATATTTTTGAAAACATATAATAAAATTATGTGGGAAGATTTGAACCCACGCCTCGCGGAAATTCTTAAAAATACAATTGTTACAATTTATTTACGTTGTCAGCATATCTGTAGGGAGATTTTTAAAAAATCTACCCTCAGTATAGAATAACATTTAAAAAATCTTAAAAGATTAAATTATTAGTCAATTACCCTTACATATATATACGTTATTTGTTTCTTATATTAAGCTTAAAAGAAATATAAAATAACATATTTTAAACCTTTCAGACCCTTCTGTGCTATAGCACTCCCAATTCACATCCATTCATCTCGGATGAAGAAAGGAATTATTTGAACGCGAACGTTGCCGCTTCTGGTTTACATAAGAAATTAGATCCTGTTCCTTTCAAAGCTATATTGAGATCTGCTCCCCTATGGAGTCTGGTTATAGCTGCTGTAAGTAATAGTTTTTAATAATCATTTTCTTAGTGGGAATTATTTATATTATTTTACGTGGATTATGATTAAATAAAACTCTACGTCAATTAGACGGATAGCGGAGGACGGAGTGTCTAACATTAATGTCTCTCTCTCTATCCTATTATGCTATGCGGGTAAAACCTGAAACTGGAATAACATCAGTTAAATGGGGTGTTAAGGGAAGAAAAATTGTATGAGAAATATATCTCTTTTTTACAGGTTGGGCACGATTGGGGATATTTCACCATGATTACTGATTTGCCGAAATATTTCTCAGATGTATTAAAATTCAATATAAAAGACACGGGGCTGATGGCCGCCCTCCCTTATATAGCAATGTATATATCTTCGTTCGTATTTGCTAACATATGTGATATTTGTATTCGTAAAAATTGGCACAGTATATCAACTGGAAGAAAAATTTATACTACAATATGTAAGTATACAAAATTTGATAAAAATTGCATTAAGCTACGTAAGATTTGTGGTCATCGTAGCGTAAGGATACAAAATAAGTGTAAACGCGACGGTTGTGGGTTCGATTTTCAAGGAAAGTAAATTCAAGGGAAGTATTTAATATTTTAATTTCTTCACTCTTATAACAAGGCAAAACGGCGTTGAGATCTGCTACTTAACACGCAATGCCTCGAGAACTCAGCTGAAAGATGATACAGTGGGAACCTAAAAAAATATGATTTGACTTTACAACTTTCATTTCAAATTGAATACGAACCCCACTGCACTTCAGTCTTTTAATTTTTTTTGATTGGTTTGAACAGCAAATATTAATATTAGCCAAAATAATAACTATGAAATATTATATACTAAATTTCAGCTAAACCCCACATCAAAAAGCCCGATCACGTAATCCCTGACCATCCAACAAAAAACCCTGTAAATGCAAATATTCACTTTTTCAATCGGAAACAATAAACCTTTTTTTCCCGCAATGTCACTCGTTCCACGACTTACGGCTTTAATAAAATATGTCCCTGAATTCATCACGCTTACGGAACGTCATTTTTTTCCTCAGCCTCTACACTACCAGCTATATTTATTATTCTGGCTTCGTATTCGGGCTGCGATCGCTTGCAAGCAGTGGGTTTCTTTGTGGTATCCATGGTATTCATGGGAGGTTTCTATAGCAGTGTGAAAATCAATGCCATGGATATAGCACCCAATTATGCTGGTACCTGTTCAGCGTTCGTGAACGGCTTGGCTGCTGTATCAGGGATGATAACACCCTATATGATTGGGCTATTGACGCCTGATGTAAGTATTGTTCGTTAAAGGTGTTCGATATTATTATAGATATTATAGATAGACCTATGGTAAGGCAAAACAATCTTTACCGGTGTCAATATAAACTCTGAATTATGATTATTTAGATTGTTAATAAAGGCTTTATTATTATTATTATTATGATTATATTAGAATTAGATATATACTCAGGCCAGTCGTTTCGCAGGGTAACGTGACTGATTGTGGGTTCGGTTCCCATTCGAGGAAATAAAATATTTATTTAAATTAATATTTTCATTTCTTCGCTTTGATGTCGAGGTCGCAATGTATCCAGGAGGCTAAAGGCTAAAGGCTGAAATGCTGTCGGTGGAAAATGGGGAACGCAGTGTCTTAACACTAGGTTCCCTCTACTTCCCTACTGTGTACGAGATACATATAAGCTAATAATATAAATATTTCAGCTTATAAGTAACATAATATAAAAATCTCATCTTCTAACAAGAATTTAGTGTCTCTTTCAAGGATTTAGTACATCCTATTGTACTCTAGTAATTGAACTATTAGCCGAAATGATTTAACCTACAAATTAGTATAAAAACGTGCGCAAGAGTCATTGTGTTTTTGTAAGGGGCAGGCTGTGAGACTAAAATTTCATAGTTGAGTTCACCTAGATTGGTCAAAGGTGAAAATGGAACTAGCGACGCGGAATCAATTTTATCTTATATTTTTTATTATATTTTATAAAAAAAAACATAATTAAATTAAGTCTTGCGAGGTTATTGAACTTACTAACGTCGCTGTAAAGTATTTTAAGATGTTTTATTTTTTATATTGGTTGGTATTTTCAAATGTTATTAATAATTGTTTGAAATATCATAGATGGTAGAGAGTAAAGTACTATATATATTAATACAGTATCTTAAATATTTCGCTAAACGTTCGATAGTATATAGAGATATAGGGGTATAAGTAGTGTTATATCACTTGATGCTGAATTTCCATATCCATTTTATGTAATTACTTAAATGTATTGGGATATTAGTTATTATTGCTAGATTTGGTTTTGGAGGTATGCAATAATAACTAACCATCAATTCATTAATTTAATTTAACACTTCTAACAATATTTGTAAAAAGAGATATAAAATTAAATGCTTATTATTATTATTATATGGATATTTAACTAAAATAACATTATTACGTTACGTTACAGCAAACAATTAAACAATGGCGTACGGCATTTTGGACAATATTTGCCGTATTAATTGGAACAAACGTTGTATATTTAATTTGGGGGTCTGGTGAGCAGCAATGGTGGGATGACATAGACAAATATGGTTATCCAGAGAACTGGAAACATGGACCTTTGAAGAAAAGGACAGAGGATACAGAAAAGAAAGTAGTTCATCCAAAACACGACCATTCACCTGTCGCTACGGATTGATATAGAATAGAATATATTAATATTTAATTTCAATTTAAGTTATAATTATGGCATTGTATGTCTGATGGAATACTTTGTACCGATGTAAATAATGTATAAAATATGCTAAAATTATGTTTAATAAATTATTATAATAAATGTACTTACTTATAAGAAAACATAGTTTTTTTTAAAATAGTATTACTACTTTTTTAGTGGTTGGTATTTTTTTATACTAATAACAAATTTAAAGAAAGTGAAGATAAATAATAATTTTAAATTAATTAACGTGTTAAGTGGCTGAACTCAACGCCGCGCTTTGTCTCGACACCAGAGCGAAGAAATAGAAATATAAATTTAATGTATTACATTTCCTCGAGTGGCGATCGAACCCACAGGCAGTCGCATTTACAGTCACACTTTGTGCCCCTGCGAACATATACATACGGTTTCCCAAAAATCTAAACAAAATTCTCTTTTAAAAACGCATTGGCGGTAAAAACAATATTTTTATGTATATATTTTTAGGCTTTATAAAATCAGAAACTTCAAAAAACAACAAAAGTAACAAGGCAATAACAAGGATTAAATGAGAATACTTGTATCTAAAAACAAATCTCCAGTACCAACAAGTCGATCTATTGAAAAATGTTTAATTAAATTGTATTAACATACTTTTAAAGTTTGAAAATAAAGTGCCTATTAGGTATTTTTACATGTAAACTATTTAATACGTAATTCATATAAAAAAAGAAAATAATTTAAGGCATTTTCTATCAAGTTTAAGATTTTCAAGTCTGAAAGGGTTTCATAAGTTTTATATAATTATATCATTCAACAATATTAATGACAGTGTTATTAGCTTATAACCATAGTTATTTTAATAAAGTGCCCCATTAATCGCGACCTGTAAAACAAACTTTTTCTGGCTTGCTTTCCTTTTATCTCACGGCTCGGCTTAACTTACTATGGGGAAAAAGGCACGAAACTGAAAAGAAACGAATTTATTTTTAATATTTTGCCTAAAAACGCCTGTTAATAAACGAAAGCAAAATTGTTTTTCACCGTCTTGCTAAGACGAATAAGATCTAGTCATGTAGTATACAAGTATTGTGTTTTTTAAAACTATTTCCAAAAGAGAGTTTATTAGGTTCTTCATCCGCTACTTATATTTTATTTTTGAGGTATTTTATCTATAATTAAAAGTACCTATTATATTTAAAAGAATATCCACGAACTCATAATTGCTTAGGAATTCTTTCCTATCATCATCTCCAGTTTATGACTAGAAGTTAAAATATGCTTATTTTAAGAAATTAATTAATATAAAATACATTTTACGCGCCTATAAAATTTGAGGGTTTCCATGGGATTCCATCATCAGATCCCGACTTGGTGGTAATGTAAAAGTATGGTCTTCCACATTAAGAAAAACATCTTTTTTTTAAAAAAGAAGTCAATTAAAAACTATATTAAATATTTTCATTAATGTAAATAAAAGTCCACAGGATATGTATTTCATTTATTTATGTACCACACGAGAAAGAAAGTACAGAAAACATATAATAACAGAAAGAATGTGTAGAATTGATAACTTATTATTAATAGAGATCTATACCAGAAATCTTTGAATGTAGGAGATGTTATTAAGAGGAACGATTCGGGTGTGTTAACTAAATGTCTAGATACATTTAATTGAATATAATATTTAAAACAACAAATAAACAATGTAGGGACGTTTAAAATAAATAATAAATTATAAATCAATGATTTTTAATATTCTTGTCTGACTGTTTTCACAGGCCAATTTGAATAAAAATCAATCATGTAGTGTAGCTATTAAGTCTGGGCAGGGGCACAAAGTGTGCTGCAAGATCGACTGGTTGTGGGTTCGATCCCAACTCGAGAAAAGGAAATATTTATTTAAATTTATATTTCCATTTCTCTGCTGTCACTCAATACGCAAGACCTCCAGAATTCGGCAGAAAGTGGGGAACGGAGTGTCTTAACACTAGGCTCCCTCTGCCTACTTTGCTGTGTGCGGGATACAGCGTGAAGCGCGTTGCATATGCGTCCGTATTGTAAATGTATATAATATAATATACGATATATCTAAGCACTATAGAAGTTATTAAAGTATTATTAAAGTGTTTACATTAAGAGATATATTTTATCAGCGGGATTTACAGTTGATTGTCAAAGAATGAACGTTAGTTGCCACAAGAAAAATACTTGTATTTACGAGTACTTGCGCACGTGACATAAAATAATTAAATACTGTATTCTCGTCGAAATATACCATATCACAATTATTAATTTAAAATTAGAAAACTACGCCAAAATATTTCCTTTCGGCTTGGTTTTGATGAATATACAAAAAAACAGATAATTGCGAGTCGGACTTGCCTATCGAAGGTTCCGTACCGTACCAATTTCTAGATTGTAAATCTACGAGAAGTACAAATTTTTATTCAAAAATATAAATTTATAGTGATTTATTTTTCTAAAAATGTTCACTATTCATATTTTTCCTTCATTTGTATTGTAAGTCCTCACTTGGTGCTAAATTTCATAACTATATTATACAGGTTTTTATTACGCGGTGAATTTCATACAAAATGAAGCAAAATCGATACCTAAACGCTCGTATCTTTTTATTACGTCAACTTAGAAGCTTGATTTTTTTTGTACTTCAAGGGATCATAGACTTGATTATGTGAAAATTATTTCAACTATCAGGGTTCCGTTTTTACATATGAGGTACGGAACCCTAAAAATTATACTTAATCAAAATTTGTATATATTTTAAACATACATTGAATAAATAAATTCTATATAAGGTACATGCAGTCAGTACTATATATTATTATGTTAGTATGAGTTTGTCTCTATTCCAGTCAGTTCAATAGCTTCGCTAAAGAAACAGTCACGTGTGACAAATAACAATATCTTTGTAAATAGAGGATTTTCTCACGTGGAAAATTGCGTGAACATTTCTACGGATCTTAAAGCTATTTCTATAAAAAACATTTTAAAATTGTTGTATTATCATTATGGTAAACTTGAAATAGATATCAAGATACATTAGCTTTGTTCCCGTGTTCCCGTACCCGAGAAATAATATTGTACAATTTCCAAAATCTTAATATGTTATTTATAATTACACAAAATAAATCGACTAAACTTATTTTTTTTAACAAATAATATTTTTCCTTATATAATACTTTGAACGAATGCTTGCTATACAATAGGTAGGTAGTGGTTTGAGCTATATGTAGACACAGTTGGTCTATAATTTTCCTCATGTTATATATTTGGAGACAAATAGTTTTTGCAAGTAACAGACATGTTTAAAATTCATAATATTTTTTCCTTATATTTTTATAACTTTAATGGAACCTTTCGATTTGGGTTTACCTTGTGTCTGTATGAACTGAGCAAATACAACTTAATAATAATATGTAGGTACCGCATCTTAGAGATTAGCTATAGTTTATGTTATTCTGAACCCACGAGTTCAGGGGGCCAAGGCCCCCTTTCGGGATAACTTTTTTTTATATTTTAATTATTACTTTTTTTTCTATACTCATATTTACAATGTAACTCCCTTCATAGTAAATAACAAGTCTAGATTCTTAAGTATGTACATCGAAATCGAAAGTAACTATAGTTAAAACAAATTGCAAAACTGTTCAAAAATTTTATATTTTAGATCCGTATTAATATATAAATCGCTTAAAATATTTAAGTCTGAGATTGATCTTGAGATGCTATTTTCATTCATAGATATATAATTTATGTATGAAAACATGCATCTCAAGTTCTATCTCAGACTTGAGATCGGTTTATAAATACAGGCCTAAGTTTTAAAAACTATTAAAAATATATATGACTATAGATATATATTTAAATCATTCTGTATCATTATTGGCGTCCTATTGCGAATGGACTAAATGATGAAAATGAATGGACAGTAATTTTGTGTAGAAACAGGAAAATCCTATATACATAAATATCTATTCATTTTCAATATTAAGGTTGCAATTTTATTGCTTAATACCAATACAATAATACAATGGTAGCTATCCTGTTTGAAATTCTAATGATCTTAATTTAAAAAAAAAATACGTTATAAATGATCGATGTCAAGAACTAAAAAGCATAACATAACTTAATAAAGATATAATTTAGAATATAATTTTTTAGGGTTCCGTACCTGAAAAAGTAAAAAAGGAACACTTTCAGGATCACTTTGTTATTATTATTTATTGTTTATTATCAAATATTTAGGTCTATGGTCCCTTAGAACTTTTAAGTCAATGCAATCAAATGATCTGTGCGTTTTTGCATCGATTGTACGGCATTTTGTGTGAAATTTGCCACTTAAGTAATGAAAAAAAGTCCGAAAAGTAAAAATTTATAGATATGTCATACAAAAATAATAATAAACTTATACTTGTAGTTTCACACAAAATAGCATATGCTCGCAAATTTAAGTTTGTCAACTTTTATAAATTTGCACTTTCCATTGACCTACAATCCTAAATTGATATGGAGCCTCGGTGGGCGAGTCCGACTCGCACTTAACCGATTTTTTTATCACGATGCACGTGCAGTTATTATCATTCACGTTACGCCATCTCCTACAGATGATAAATAATTATAATTCTAGATCACGTAACGATAGGAATGCAGAGTATAAATAATATAGAATTATTTCCTAATCGCGGTTTCTTAAACGAAGGACATTGCAAATTAAAATACAAATTATGAGCTGACACACAGTAATAAAGTTTCATATTTGCCATTTAGAACAAGTAAATATTTTTTAATAACAATGACGCTATCTTGAAGCAGTAGGATACTGTCTTTCATTCATTTGATTGTAGTTTGATTGTATTTAAATAATATTTTTATCCGGTTGGTATGTTGATGAGGTAACATATCCTTTTTTAAGGGGTCCTCATGTTATTTATTATATTAGTTTCCTCCAGTATCACCGAAACTGTGTTCTCGAAGGTCAAACGAGATCCTTGGCTGTCTCATCACTCTTGATTTATAATTCTTTTGCCATTCTATCTTCTTCAGTCATTCTCTCGATGGTCCTATAAGGGTTCCGTTTATAACTTTTGAGGCACGGAACCCTAAAAAATAATAAAATATCTGACAATACACAAATTTTACAGTATTATTTCTATCTATAAATAAGTGAAGGTAAAGAGATAAAAGGAATTGACGTTAACTATCATCTACGACGTACTTACGTCTACCATCTCTTAGATTACGTGGAAGTAAGATATATTATATAGCATTACTAGTGTCTCGCTTGCGACTTCGCCCGTGATTTTCGCAAAAATACTAGTCTTTTACGATATAACATTATAAATTTTAAATTTTTTCGACTCTACATTAATATAAAATGCATATATTATAAGTCGCCAAATTATAATCCTATATAATGTTGAAAGGTTTACATTCATGTTCATAATAGAGGCAAGCAGAGGGGCGCCTAGTGTTAAAACACTCCGATCTCCATTTTGCACAAAACTCTGGAGGCATCGCGTTGTGTGGCGTAAGTCAATCTCGGTTTTCCTCGACTCCCGAGTGAAGAAATGATATGGTGAAAACAGAATTAAAATATAAAATAATAAGCTTAAATCTCTAGGAAGTGAGATTTTTTCCTACTATATAATGATATATACTGTAACGAATTGAGTAATATCAGGTTTACGGGTATTCCCTGAAAAAAAGTCATTATTTTTAAATATAAGCAAATAGCAATGACTCACAAAAACACTATATTACAAGAAATTTTTCCTCAATGGTACTGAACTATCCTTCATTAAAAAGTAAAGTAAAGCTGCATTCATTTTACAATTGTACTTTTAGTTTTGAATATTTATTTAGTTAATAATTTATTGTATTATTGAAAGAACATTAGAAATAAATTTGCAACTAATTACAATTTATATTCTAGATTTTTGCTTGACCTTGACCCGACCTTGACCGCTGCTATATTTTTAGTTCGAACCAGACCTGTCAAAAGTAATATTCTTTTGCAGTGTGCAAGCGTGTCGAATATTAATTTTTATTGTGGTTTTATTAAAAAAATATGAAAAATATAACTTTTAGCAAAGAAAGAATTAATTTGTATTTAAAATTTCTACGTGATATTGGTCTAAATGACGACTAAACAGTGTTTTTAATACTCAAAAATACGTAAATCTAAATGTCTGTGTAAGATATTACATTTATATATAAAAATATTATTTAATTTTATATTTATTCGCGTTCGTGCTGCTTAAAATAAATTTTATTAGTTAGAAATATCCATTTATCATATTGTAAGACTATATAAGTATATTAAAGGATAAGCCATAAATATTTTGATACGAAGAAGTTTTCTGTGAAGAGATCTCCACAATTTTGACATATAACATATAGATATAGTACAGCCATCGTTTGATGATATACCGCAAGTTTAATCTGACAACGCACAACTGTGGAGCTGCGCAGTCGCAGCCTGTCGCTCGATCGCGTCAACTAGTGTTTGTGTGTATATAAATGAAAATTAATATCGGAGTACAAGGCTGAAAAGTAAGTTTTTCTTTTCTTTATTTAATCAATTTTAATTAGGTTATTCCATTATAAAGTATAATTAAGTCAATTTAATTGTAATTATAATAGCTTGACTAATTTGGTTATTTGTTTTTTTTGAACGTGAGAATCCATGAATAATTAATATCAGTAATTCTAATATTAGTTTCCACGATGTAAACGTTATTAAAATTAAGTAGCAAATTATTATGACAAATATTAAAATAAATAAATATATCTTTTAAGATTCTACGTGTGAGATTATTAAATAAAAATATATGAGCGGAATTGTTATCTTTGTAGAACCTACATGTTAGTTCAACAAGAATTTTTCGTACATAAAATTATGGAATGCCAGTAGTAAAGTATCTTTATTGCCATTTACTTAAAGAATCTCAGATAATTGGCTTACTTATCACTCAGAGGCATTAAATCATAAAAACAAATCTTTTTTGTTATTACGTTTAAAATCTTTTTTTTTATATAAATCTAATTATAGTTTATAAGAAACTTTACATATTTTATTAGTTCCACGCTATATTCCGCATACAACAGGGTAGATATAGAGAACCTAGGAACCTAGTGCTAAGACACTCCGTTCCTATTAAGACACTTACAGACTTATACATGATAAATCTTCTTAATTCCCTCTCTTCGGTTTATATGAAAATCCTTTGAAGCTTGCACCAGCTTTTGTAAGAGCAGAGATAACATTGATTTAGGGCAGGGGTCGTACTTACTTTTGATGAAATTATTTTTACGCAATTATAGTAAAATAATATATTATTTCACAATCATGGATGATATACCCTATGGTTTTTTATTCGAAACCTATAAATTTTAACTTTTCGAGTTTTTCCCATTTGTATTGTAGGTACTCACTTCATGCCAATTTCATTACTGTAGGTCCCCGGGAAGTACCTTATAGGTTTTGATTACGCCGCAAATTTCATATAAAATGCACCATAATCGATGAATAAGTGTTTGCAAATTTTGATTCCGTTGACATAAAAGTTAGATATTTTCTATGCTTCTAGGGACTCATGCATATATGACATTAACTTTTATTTAAACGATATCGAAATACATGGCCCTGATAGACGGGCAAACTGACAACAAATAGATTTTTGAAGGTTTCAGTTTTTACTTGTTGATATACGGAACCCTAAAAACTTATTCCAAGTCAAGATATTATATCTTGCTCGCAAGTTGTACTGATAGTGGTCGTCGACATATAATTTACTTTATGCAGTTGTGAAACACTGCAAACGCTAATACTAGAGTAGTATCAATATTAACCATTTTTGCGTTAGACATAGTTAATTTATAAACATGAAGTGGTACCACTTGACCTCCTATTTTACTTAAAATATTACGCGAATTTTGCAATTTAGTATTTTTTTTATTTAAATTTGTATATAAGGTATAAGGATAATAATAAAAAAACTCAATATTCATTTAATTCGAAATGTTCTAAGAGGATAAATATCAGTAGGTTAATAATACAATGTATTTTGTATATGAATATTAAACTAAGCTAATTTATGTTAAGCTCGTAAAATCGATAATTTCGTTTATTATAACTTTAAGAATGAAAAAATTGTGTTAAGAATTTATTGTTGTCTGTGAGTAGCTCTAGTTTCTTACAAAAATATTTGTTTTATAAAACAATTTCATTACTGAAGTTGTAAGAAAAAAAATAATTTTAAGAGCAAAGAAAAAATTACATGTACATTTTAAATATAACAAGCGTCTCCCAGTGGTTTCGCTTGTTTAAAGTATACCATAATTTATTTAATATTATTTAAACTGTATTAAGGAAACACTATTATTCATAGGTTAAATTTTAATTTGTAAATAAAGGCAATATATTTGTTTTTATTTGAAAAATTGTCGTTTAATAGAAAAAAGTTTAATTTCATATCTATCTGGCGGTAGGTATTTGTACTTGGTAAAGGCGGTTTTTCCTGCGTAAATCCCGATCTCACGGTAATTCCGAAATAAAAAGTAGCCTATATAATAATCGTTCCAGCTGTTCCGAGTTCCAGCTGCAAATATAATCGAATTGATTACCTCCTCCTTTTACAAAAGTCAGTTACTAAAAGGCATTCATATATTTTTAGTTAAAAAGGAATTGATAATGCGTAACCTTCAAAAGCTTTGTTTCATTTTATTTTTATTTTAATTGAATTGACCTACGAGAATATATTAAGAGAAGCTAGTCGTAATCCAGTGGCAAAGGCTGTTAACTCGGCAGGTTATGGGTTCGAACACAATGGGAATCGATTCTTACTCAAAGAAATTAAATATTTAATTTTTTAATTTCCTCGCTTTGGTAACGAGGAAAAGAGCCATGTAGAGTTCCACTACTCAACACGCTATGCCTTCAAAATTCGAAAGTGGACAACAGAATTGTGTTAATGGGAACGGAGTGTCTTAACACTGGGTTACCAGGTTTTCTCTGCCTACCTTCCCTATGAGCGGGATATATACACCGTGCAGCTATAAAAAGAAATATTTAATTATTATTTTCATTACAGTAGCAGTCAACATAAAGAGAGAAAAATATTTGATCGTCTTGAAAAGTCTCTCTCTTGTCTGTGAAAACGACTATTGTATAATTATTTACTTAGTACACGTATTGTAAAGTTAAAACAATACTAAATGATATCACAATTCTCTTACGTGTCTATGTCTAATGTTTCAATTGGATCAGCTTCAAGCTGTTCAGAGTTAGCTGATTAATATTTTTAAATTGGTAAAATAATTATATTTTCTTTATAATTTATTGATTTTATAATTTAATTAATGAAGCCATTTATGGTACAGGGGCACTAAATGTGCCTGTAAATGCGACAGGTTGTGGATTCCATTCTTACTCGAAGAAATGAAATATTTAATATTTTCATTTCTTCGCTCTGGTGTCGAGGTAAAGCGCGGTGATGCGTTCCACTAGTTAACGATAATTCCTCCAGAATTAAAATATGGCACGGAGTATCTTAACACTAGTTTCTCTCTGCCTGCCTGCCGTGTGCTAAAAAAAGTAAATCTTAGGTAATCGATAGAGTTCAATAGCAAATCTCTTTAAATCTCACATTTTGGGCTAAAAACCGGAACGTCACGCCAAAAACGAGACAACTGGTAACGCTGGTTTACAACTAAATTAGTAAAATTTGCAAATTATATATTTTATGTAAATTTCCATTTTACGTACTCGTATTATATTCATTGAAATGCTATGCCATATCAAATTATAATTATTCACGACAAATAGATTTAGCGACTAACAAATGTATTTTTAAAAATATAAATTCAAATTATGGTTTAGGTAGAACAATAAAGAGACAATATACTATTGATTTCTTTATTATACATATTTATTACAATTATATGTATATAGTTGTCATCGCGGCGCACGCGCACAAGCTGGAAATATTTATGGGTTTGATTCCCATTCTCTGGTTCTGCCACAATACCTCAAGATCCGGAAGATGATGGAGGTGGTGTGTCTTAACGCTAGGTTCACAGGTTCCCTCTACCTCTCCTGCTAGGTGCGGGATACAGCGTAGAGTTATAAAAAATATATATTTTGCATTTTATTTTGATATTAACAGAATTATTTTCGGTACATTGAACCGTAACTTTATAAAAAAAATAACAATTATAATTTTCTTATAATATATTATGACAGTAAGGTGAGATGAAAACAATAGAAATTGCCTTTTGTCAAATGATAAGTACCTCTAAATTAACGCAAATGACGTAACATCGAGGTTTAATTTGTTATAGTGGTAATAATAAAATAGTAATCATTACAATTTCATCTGTAGGTACTAGGATATGACCGAAGCCGCTGGCAAAGCTAGTATTAAATAAAAAATAGCGTCCCGCTTTATCCCGTATGTAGCAGGATAGGCAAAGGCATCCTAGTGTTAAGACATTCCGTTCTCCACTTTCCACTCAGTTCTCTATCTTCCAGTAAAAGTTCCTTGAAAATCGAAATCAGAATAAAATATATACATTTACAAAAAAAATATTTATTTTAAATATTTATTTATTTCAATGAATATAAAAAAATATGAAATCTAACTAAAAATAATAAAATATTTAGCTGTTATCATAATCTATATATATAAAAGGACTTGTCCTCACTGACTGAGGTAAGACGCACGCACAGCCGTAACCGCTGTGCGTAGAAACGTGAAATTTGGACAGATGTTTACTTTCATAATCTGGACATCCACTAAGAAGGGATTTTGAAAAATTTTAACCCTAAAGGGGTAAAATAGGGGTTCAAAGTTTGTATGGAAAAATTTTTAAATCGGCACCGATTTTTATAAAATTTGAAATTTAGATTTTTAAAAGTATTTAATTGAACACGTGTTTCATCGTTTTCTAGAATTCTCCCTCTAAGGGTGCAAATAAGGGGTTGAAAGTTTGTATAGGTTTTTTTTTAATCGTCACCAATTTTTATAAAATTTGAAATTCAGACTCTTAAACGTATATAATTAAACACATGTTTCATGGTTTTTTTGAATACACCCCCTAAGGGTGCAAATAAGGGGTTGAAAGTTTGTATGGGAAAATTCTTAAATGGCACCGATTTTTATAAAATTTGAAATTTAGACTCTTAAAAATATTTCATTGAACACATGTTTCATGGGTTATTAGAATTCACCCTTAAATACGCAAGCGAAGCTGCGCGCGCCCGCTAGTTATATTATATTTACACATACACCTTTTAGATTAATTGCTTCTATTGACCCAAGGTGACCTTGACACCGAAATACAAGAAGTGGGTTAGCGTGGCTACATCACTAATTGATTCATAAATTGATTTATTTATAAACGATAGAGATCGTATCAATATGATATTTTATTTAAATCTTTTTTATCTTTTTTCTTATTTTTTATGGTTCCGTATCTTTTAAGGAAAAAAGGAACCTTTTCTTGTCCGTCTGTCTTCATTGTTTATTTAATAAACTAGCCATGCCAGGCAAAGAAAATTATTTAGTGTAATAAAGTTTAAGCCTTTTCTTCTTTTATTTAGGAAGTTCAATATTTGTTTAGTTTCACGCTACATCCTGCACATAGCAGGGTAGGTAGAGGAACCTGGGAACATGGTGTTTTAATAATCGGTATTAAAATACTATTACAATTTTAAAAATGTCGTCGTTCCTCAATGTCCACTAAATTTGAGCCTTTTATGAGAACGAGAAAATGAAAATATTAAATATTTCATTTCATCAAATGGGAATCGAACCCACAACCCATCGTTGCGCCACGACTGACCTCAAAATCAATGTTATTTATTATTAATTTAGATAATATGTATCAAATAAAAACTAAAAGTATTTCTGCTATATATTTCGTATTCTCGACGAAAAATAGGAAATGCCGTTGATTGAATGGCGAAGTAAATGTATTTGGCATACAAAATATTTTCCTCTTTACATTTAACTCATGCTATTAGGACTACCTTACAAAGTTTCGAGAAAAGTTAGTACGACTACAAATTTCATATAATAAATACACTACCTCTATTATGAAATAGAGAGGTATTATATACAAGTATTTTCATACTAGTTGTTACAATATTTTCTACTAGAATTTTGTAAGCATATGTCCAATACATCATGAACTCCAGAAATTCATCTTCTCAATCTTAGATAAGTGTTACGTATAGAAGAAAGTAGAGAAAAGTTGAGGATAGATCACCCTGTTTTTTAATTTTTTTGTTTGCTTATTTACCATTTCGATTGATACCAATGCGGAATGGTGGGACAGCGGTTGACTCTTGGGGCATAGGAAACTGGGCAGAGAAGGGCTTAAAAAATTAATAATAAAAAAAACCTGACAAAATAATAGAAAAACCTTTCTTTACACGAACAAATCTATTCCAAGCTATAGTCCAGACGTTATCTCTCCACTTCTCCTGGAAAATATCTCTAGATATGCCCATGTATGCATACTGTCAACGCAATGCGTTAGCTTCGACAAAAAAATGGTTTTAGCAGATTTATATTCTAAGCAAATGATTATTAATGATTTTTATCATCACTTGGGGGAATTGAAGAATTATATTTATTTCACTGGTCTGGTAGGATAAAGTTCGGGGTTGAGTTCTATCACTCAATTTACAATGTTTCAAATTAAGACGAAAAACAATATCTTAAGTTCTCTACTTAAAATACTACATACTGTTAAATGTGGTATAAAATAAGTTGTAATAATAATTATTAAATCTTCTAGAAGATAACTTCCGGCATAATGGTGCATTACCATTTCCTTGTTCAACCACTGTCATAAACTGAAGATTACCTTATAGCTTATTGGATTGGTGACTCATTTTCTTTATTATTCTCAGAAGCGAATAACTCTTATTTTATCCTTTGTTTAACAATTAAAACGTGGTAACGACTTTAAAGGAATATTAAATAAAAATAAAATATTTAAATTACATTTTAATCATTTATTCGGAATGGCCATTGTAACGCAGAGGCGTGCAAGTGTGGGTTCGATCCCCACTCGAGGGAATCAATGATTATTTATTAATATTTACATTTATTCACGCTGGCACGACGGCAAAAGCTCAGAATTGAGTTAAAGAAAAAATTGGTGGAAAGTGGGGAATGGAGTATCTTAACACTCGGTTCCCTCTGCCTACCAAGCTCTGTACGGGATATAGATTGCAGTTGATTTAAAATATATTGCATTCCTAGTGCTTATAATTTGTGAGGCGTTTTATAATAACAAGTAATTCAACCGTAAACACAATAGTGCGAGCGACCTCGATAACCATTTATTTGTCTGAAGGTCGTTTGAAACGGTTAAAAATCTTGTAAAATTAATTATTAAGTTTTTAATATAGATATCGCAATTTTTTTTTTATATATATATGTTATTTCTTTTGTGCTAAGACTGTTAAATACATAAATGCCCAAGATCCCAGAGCTGCCAGACCTACGTCATTTTAGCAAAGCTGAAATTTTGAGGACTATTAGTCTAATATGTAGTTAAGATAGTGTGCCTACTCATTGACTTGAAATTGGGGACATTTCAGAGGTCTGGGGGTCTTGGGATCTCGGTCTATAAGGGAATTTGAGAATTGGTCTACTCATAATCTGCAGATGACAATCAGAGATTTCCGACGGAATCGTATTTACGGTACATTTGATTCTAATCCATATATTATAATTTTATAAATACTATTACGACTGCACTGTACTGTAAAATATATAGGTTGTGGGTTCAATTCCCATTCGAGGAAATTAAATATTTTCATTTCTTCCTTCTGAAGTTGAGGCAATCTTAATACGTAATGCCTCTGGAATTCGGTGAAAAGTAGTGAGGAGAGGAGTGTCTTCACACTAGAATCTCTTTGCCTACCCTACCTTTTCATTTATGATTAAAATATATATGAATGTATCTATCAGTAGTAAACATTTAAATAAATTTAAAAACAAACTTGGTACTGTAGAGGAGAACTTGTAGGAATTAATCAAAATTATGTTTTCTGCTTTGGTGAAAATTAGACTTAAAAATGATTGGACATCTTAAATTATAATTTAACAAAGGTTAGCTTATTGTATGTATTTCTTTAAAGAATACCGGCAATTCAAAATTATACAAATATAATAAATTTTATTTTAACAATGATGTCGATGACGCTGTCCATCCTTAATGACTGTGGTAATAAAACACATAAAATACTCCTCAATGATAACTAGAGTGAAGTAAATAATTCTTAAATGGTTACTTATTACTAATAAATATGACAAATGCTAATATTTCATTTTAATTATTTAGAAAACAGACGTAATCAAATCTTGTGACCTAAGAAGAAAATTATTATTTCAACGTAATACAACAATTTGAATATATTTTTTTATATTTCTTTTTTTTTCCAATGTCATTTAAGACATTTTTTATTATTTGTCTTTGACGTTATATAAGAAAGTGGCAAGATTATTTGTTTAAGAAAACACATGATGGGGAAATCAAACAGAAATTAATATTAAATACTTATATGCAACCACTGAGGGAAGGCAGACTGAGATCTTCCACATGAGGGGTATGTGCTATAACTAGAGATATATAGAGTTAGCTATTAAATTACTTAAGAAAAATAAAAATACTAAAGTCAACGCACGCCCCTCTACTTATCCTGCTGTGTGCGGGATACAGCGTGAAGCTTATATCTGATATCTTCAAATTAATCTTTAGTGTCCTCTTGTCATTTTTAATATTAAACTTCATCAATTTGTGCATAGCTATTAGCATTCCCAGGTACTGCTCTTATCTCATCTCACTTTGCAATGAGATGGAATTTGAAATTCCATGGAATGCTAAGTAATTTCTTCTCATAATCCGTGCATTTTTCTGTATGCAAATGAAATTTAAATAAAGTTACATGAAAGTTTTAAAAGTGAAGTTTACGCTCTAGGTTAAATATATATTTTTTTATTATTATTACTACTAGCAAAAAAAAGTCAGAAATGAGCAAAACTTTAATGAAATTTACACAAATTTATATAAAAGTATCTTATAAAAAAAGTAATATAAAAATAATTGAATTCTCACTACATCCTCTCGTTGACTCTCGGAATTATTGGGAAAAAAATTCGTTCCGCATTAATTAAATCGATAATGACTGTAGGGTTCTTTTTACTGCAAAAATATAAAAATATATAAGTAATGTTATAATTAAAATAAGTTATTACAATTACCGCATTTATTAAATTAAATTCTTTATATACTATTAGACTGACAAAAAAAACAGTAGACTTGTTATATTTAAAAACACTTCTAAATTAATTCAAAGACCTCGAGAATAAATTGTTACAAAAAAAAACATAATTAAACATGCACAAAATACATTCTATTCGATCTACTCATTATAAATAATATTTTTTAGTAGGTGCCTTAAAATACAAACGTATACGGAACCCGTTAATTTTAAATATAGTTTGAGAACCGCTGTTATCCTTTGCTATTCGTAAAGTGGTAAGAAATTTTATTAAAAGCCGGTTGTTGGAAGTAAAAAGACATATTTATTTTAGTAATTACTGTTGATAAGTAAGCAGTGAAAAAGAATTACATAAGTAATTGGAGGACTTATATTATAGCACACGTTGCTACCGTCATTATGTACTTAGCTTGAATTTTGAGTGCAAGTGTATTTTAAAAAATTTAATTTAAACAAAAGTGTCAACGTCTAGTGCAATGATGATAGAAAAAAAGTTAGACGATACGGGGATTACCCCGTATCAGAAAAAGTGAGTTATTTTTTTAATTGTTGTGACACGTGTAGGTACTAAGTAAATAATTACAATTTTTTTTTATTAATATAAATTGACGATTGACGTTTGAATGAAATATTTTTAGCTTAGAAAAATATTTTTATTACTTCCATTCACGAGACATGGAAAAATGATAAAATTTTCCGATAAAACGAAGCATTAATGTTGTGTAGCGTAACTTTTTAAATTACCGGCTTATTACGTACGTCATGCGTATATTTTCTAAGGAATTTTAGATACGAATTCAATCGTAAAAGGTATTTTCTTAGAAGATTCTCAAAATAAATAGGTATCTTAATATATTTTCTTATTTAACGTTTAAAATATATTAATTTTTATATTCTTTATGTTGAAATCGAAAAAACAAAAATAATTTTCTGTGACAAGTTGATAAATATACACCATTTGTATTCAAAGGTAAGGTACAATAAGTATTGTTGAATGGTTTCGTGATAAGAGTAAAAATTTTATAATTAGCCTTTTCTTTGTATTCCAAAAGAATAATAACATAAAACAAAGATTTCTAAATAATATACGTATCGTAATAGCAATGATTGTCAAGTCAATATATTTCGACTATGAAATATCCCTCACACAGCAGGGTAGGCAGAGGGAACCTAATGTTAAGACACTCCTTTCCTCATTTTCCGCTGAATTTTTGATCCTGCCCTTTGCCTCGACACCAGAGCGAAGAAATTAAAATATAAATTTAAATAAATATTTAACTTCCTCGAGTGGGGATTGAACCCACAACCACGACTGGACGGGACTAGTATAAATTATATTTTAAAAAAAAAACAAAATATTATTTATGATAGTACTGAAGGTGTAAAGTTTGAGTGTTATATTTGTGTTACTCTTGTCGTTAGAACCCGAATACACTTCAATAATTGCGCTCTTGATTGCTTAAATAAATATTTATTTATGAATACGTCAATAAATAAGTTACAGAATATTATTTCAAATATATTTTTATTACTGATATAATATTAGTTTCCGAATATTTTTGGGAACATGGTACGCAGGTAATTGACATAATATACGATATGGGAATCGAACCTGCAGCCATGACTAGTACAGTCAAGCACTTCTGGACTTCTCACTGTACGTCTTCAACAATTTTCTTGTTATATATAATTTATATACGTCGGACAAAAAGTTGAACTAGCATTCATAATGAAGACAAATTCTAAACCGAAATCGAATACCCTACTTAGACCATATTATCATTTTAAAACCATGAATGCATTTATTTCTATTCTTATATTTGTCATATAAGAATGAAAATATATTTAAGAGTATATTAAATACAACAAGAAGAATTTTAGCTATTTTTAACCGCCTTCTGTAAAAGGAGTTTATCAATTCGACTGTATGTTTTATGTTTGTTACCTCAGAACTTTAACCTGGGTTAACTGATTTTGATGATTCTTTTTTTATTGGGAAGGATACATTTCAAGGGTGGTTTTATAAGAATTTGGTTTCTTGATTATGGGATTTGACTGAAGTTGGTTTTTTGTCAAAAAATATATTTTTTAATTTCTACTTTGTTTTTTAATTCAACGAGAAGCCGTAAGCCGAATCGACTTGACTTTGTACTGTCGCGCTGTCAGAAAGTAGTTGACCTTTTTAAATTTATCTGGCACCAGTCGTCCGCTTACACAACATCGCGGAATACAGAGTGGCTTTTTGTTTACGACCCCAAATTTTTATTAAATAAGAATAAATATTGACAGATTTTGTTGTGAAAGCTTGTTTTTGGTATATAACAAGTTTTAGCACGTAACTTCGTTTGTGTGGATTTAAAATTGTATGTAATATGTAAAATTCCTTCATATGATTTAACAAGTTATGTCTCTATGGGGAATTTCAGGAAATTCTCTCTTAATATTCTAATTTACCTATAACTTGTCAATTGTCAGAATAGAAGTATTTTTTCTTTCTTGTTTTAGCTTTAAAGCTTTTAGCTAATAATAAATTAAAATATATACCCCACACAACTACAATAACACACTGTATAACAAATTTACGTTGATCTTATCCTCAAAAACCGGTTCAAATCCAAATCTTCAATAAATTACAGACTTTAATCAATTTCTTACGTATTTGTTTAGCAACTACGTAGCAAGAAAAACCACTAATGATAATTTTGCCCTCACGTTTACTGAATAGGTTAAATCCCGAGTTGTATAGTATATGTCAGTTATAACATTATAACTGTAAGTTTGTTTGTCACTTGTTATCTCGAGAATTAAATATTTTTCTCACAGTATATAGGTATTAACGTATAATGTTTAAAAAAGTAATGAAAATATCAAAATATTATATTAAATTAAATTTTGGAAAATTAATTTAAATTTCATTACTCCCTTTAACCGTTTATGATCATTGTCGTCATTTAAGGACATCAACGCGAGCGAAGCCAGGGTAAAAGCTCAATACTATTTAAAAGCAAAAGGTATCCTCTATAAACTTGTATTTTAAAATTTCCTTCTTTTAACACTAGAAGCGCCGCCGTCCCATTTTTGTCCCAATCGCAAGTTTGATTTTATATAACTTTTTTATTTGTTAATTTATGTTGATGAAATTTTTTTACTATTACCAATTTTACACCTTTATTTAATTAAAAATATAAATAATTTCATACCAGTCATACTTTTTGAAAAAAAATTAGATATACCTAGAACTGCCGCTGGGTCATTTTTGTCCCGCCATTATTATTTTATTATTTGAGGGTATAATTTGACATATTTTCATGCCTCGGGGACGAGGTGGAGGTGAAAGGGCGATGCGGGGGCGGAAAAAAATTAAATAGTAGGTTTAGCAGTCAATGCCTAAGTTTTTAGTGATCTGTAGGTTTTAAGGAAATAAAAAACCCTTATAAGATCATTTTTCTGTCCATCCGTCTGTCTGTGCCTTTATCTCAGGAATGCTTGGACAAATCGAGTTGATATTCATATGAGTATATGAATATCAACTATATGACGATCTACAATCCCTTGATTTCCTGAAAAAGCGCCCTTAAAAAAAGATATGACCATTTATATAGTAAAAAACGTGTATTTCGACACTATAAAGGGAATCAAATTAATAAGGTACTTTCAGTTAACTTAGAATTATGAAATTTGGCAGCTAGCATCTACATGTAGTACTAGTACAAGAAAAAATCTGAAAACTATACATTTATGTATAAATCTTAAAAAATAATAGCCTGAAAAGTGGGGTAAAATTGGTGTCAATACGAAATTTTGCCGCTAGTTCAAGTGAGGTATCAGATGAAGGGATGACTAAGTTAGGCTTGAATTTCAGAAAAACACTCGATACCAAATGTGGGCAATTGTAGGGTAGGTAGAGGGAACCTGGGAACCTAGTGCTATGCACTCCGCTGGCATTTTCCGCCGAATTCTGGAGGCATTACTATGCAATGTTATAAATCATCTGTGATGTGTCACTGATGAAGAATATATTAATGCATTACTTGGCCTAATAATAATATTAACTAATTTCAATAACTTAAAATTTTGTAAGAGTTATTCAGTTAGTTGTCACGACCTTAGAACGTATTTGAAATATTTGATTCTTTCTTTGTGTTTTGTTTTTTGGTACTTTTATGCTTGTTAAAGAATAAGAATTGATTATTAAAGATGGTCTACATATTTTACGCATTATTTTAATAATATTTTTTTTGTATTATACCAACAATCAACATAATAAGTAGAATGGGACAAATTTGTCACGACGGCGGTTCAAGGGGGGTCTCAATCTTCGGCACTTCTAGTGTTAAAAGTGCCACTAAGACCCGTATTTATAAACCACTCTCAACTCTGAGACAGATCTTGAGGGCGACTTCTCAAGACTTGAGAGCAGCTTATAAATACGAGCTAAAAATCGAAGATTAACAAAAAAAATTACGTTGCTTGGTTACTAATGTAAAAAAATGGTTATAACAATTTAAATCGTTTTATAAGAAACTTGTATTTATATCACATTGCATATATTATTATTGCATAACGTTATGTAATACTTATAGTATTAAAATATGTAATAAATTATAAAAGGGCAATTATATACTTACATACCATTATGAGGGATTCCGTATACAGCTATTATAATAAGAATTGCTACATCGACTCAAAGACCTACATTTAGATATTTGTATCTTCTTTTTAGCTTCACTCTGTGTCCCGCACATAGTAGGGAAGATGGAAATTGGGAACCCAATAGGACCCTTCGTTCTAATTAAGACGTAGGACAAATGCCTCCAGAATTTGGCCTCTGCCTACTCTGCTCTTTTAACATGCGGGATACAAAATCCTGAGACGTGATTCTTATATTATAAAAAATAATAATAAAATTATAATACAAGGTAACGTTATAACAACGACATTCTAACATTTACCTTTCACACGTGGCCGTGGTAGAACTAATTACCGATTGAGTGTATAATAAAAACAGCGTGAGCACGTTTGTTCGTTTATAATAGCAATTTATGCAATACATATAATATTACAGCAATTATACAGGTTCTAGTACATAACTAGATTCTGGTCTCTTTAATTGTTTTTAACCGACTTCTGTAAAGAAGAGGTTATCAATTTGACTCTATTTTTTACTTTAGAATTTTTGATTGGGTGAACGGATTTTGACGATTCTTTTTTCACATGGAAACCTGGTGGTGGTGGTGGCTGGTGTTGGTGCTTCCCGTGTGGTCCCCATTTTAATTTGGTCCATTTCTGACAATATTATTCACTATCAAAATCACATAAGTCCTAAATTCGAATGAATCCTGCAAACCGATTTCGATGATACTTTTTTTATTGCAAAGGATACATTTTAAAGTTTCATGAAAATTTGGTTAGGTTCTGATTATAGGATCGGTTGCAATTGAAGAAGTTAGTATTGCATTAGTTGTTGTACTACGTATTAGTTTTACAGTGTACCCGGTACATAGCAGAGTCAGCAGAGGGAATTTAGGAGCCTAGTGTTAAGACACTCTGTTACTGTCTCACTAATTAACACGCTTCCATTCCCCACTTTCCGCCTAATTCTCGAGGCGTTGACTGGCGGGACTCAACGCCGTACTTTGTCTCGTTACCAGTGCTAGAAAATGAAAATATAATATTTTATTCGGATGGAAATCGAATGCACAACCGTGGCGTTTATAGTCACACGCTTGTGCCCCTGAGCCATGACGACCTCAAGTTATTATATTTTGTAACATAAATCGTAATTACAATTTTAATGTATATTCATTAAAGACAAATTTATTATATGAGGAAAACTGATGAAAAGAAAAACATTAAAGAAGTTTTAGATTACCCATCTTATTTACCTGTTCTACCTGTTATTTGTGCCATCTTTTTAAAATAGATAAAAAATAAATTTATATATAACTTGAAGGCCGTCGTGATGCATAGCTACAAAAGTGTGACTCTAACGCGGTTGAGGGTTCGATTACCACTCGAGAAAAACGGCTTTTTTATTGGCTTTTCTCTATATTTATTTTCATTTCTTTGATCTGGCACCAAGGCAATAGCCCGGCGTTGAGTTGGACCCTAATAATTCAACGGAAAGTGTTTTAACACTAGGTTCCCTCTGCCTGCTGTATGCGAGATACAGCGTAAAGCTGATTATATTTCTTATAACTTGAAGTATTTCTTTCTATTTGACACTCAAAGATCCCATAGATAAATCTGTCAGATGTCTAGATAAAATATTGTTATCCACAGGTTATCTCGCCAGATAACTGTTCGTGAGGGTATTTACACTTGGTTACCGATGAGTTCGTTAAATCGAGGAGGCAGATTGCTATTGACATGCTCTCATATAGCACGATAGGAAGCCGTGCTTAGTTGCCTTGAGACGTTGATATTAAGTTTTGTATATATCTAGTATAACTAAATAAAGTTTTTTTCGTATAATATTTAATATTCAGGTAATTTTTATGTTTATTTCTTTTTATTCTTGTTTTTTTTTATGAATGGAGCGTGAAGTTAGTGATTGGCCTCTATATTTTGTTTCTTTTTAGATATTAATTCTTTTTTTATTTGATGCTAATGTAGTTTTGTTATTTTGTTTAAATTAACATGCTCTTATACGAGATTTGAAGTTCTATCCATTCGTATCTTCACTAACTTTTTAGTGGGTGATATTTTCATTGCTCTACGATGCCTAAATCTTAATTTCAAAATATTAATTAATTTAAATTAGTTAAATTTTCATTCAGTCAACTGAGAAATAAATAAAAATATAATAATATTAAAAAACAATGACCCTCATATATTATCAAAGCTTTCTGCAAATATTTAATTGACATTACTAAAATTGTAAATATTAAGTATATATTTAATTGTACAATATTGTTCCTACATAAAATTACATAGTTTTAATACACGAAGGTATTATGTAAACAACGATAATGATGTAAGTTATTATAAAAGGCTAAAAACTAATTTTAGTTTAAATTTTATTTACCTATATTTCGTACACGTAACATTTATATTGATATCTTTATAGTTATTACGTTATTTCATAAAGAAGGAATCGGATTCGAAGAATGCACTTTCACATTATGTTATCGGATCTGATCGTCGTTATTTATCCATTGCGTTAAATTGCATTAAATAAGAATAATTCAGTGACGAAACTCTCCATATCTTTTTTTATAAATAATAAAAAGAAAATAGAATTTTAATCTTAATCACGCTGTATCCCGCACACAGCAGGGTAGGCAGAGGGAACCTCGTTAAGACACTTCGTTCCCCATTTTCTTTCTTTGTTTCGACACCCGAGCGAACAAATGAAAATATAAACGTAAATAAATATTTCACTTCCTCGAGTGGGGATCGAACCCACAACCGTCACGTTACAGTCACACCCTTGTGCCGCTGCGCTACGACGGCCTAAATCTAAATACTCCAAATAATTAAAAAAAATTCTTTCCAGGTCCTCAAAAGTTACACTCGCTGCTTTAATATTTGTATTCTACGTTGCAATGTTACAAGGATGGCGTTTGAAGGTGTCAAAACGTAAGTACTGTTCATCCAAACCAATGTGGGTCAAGAGGTGTCTTACTGATAATACTCGTTTGTACTTAAATCGATATCTTTTATTGCCTCATTTAAAAAAAATATGAGAATAATAAAATCTTCCTTATAATGTGTCTTACTATGTAAGTAAAAGTATGCTTTTTTCACATTTATTTACTTGTAATTTTTTTTAATTATATGCAAACATAAATCCGATATTTATATACCTAAGGATAGATTTATTAAATAGAAATAATAAAAAATGTTATAGACTAATCGCCTATTAAGAACTTTGATAACCCTGAAGTCTATTTATTTTTGTAAAATATTCCATTCCCTATTTTCCGCTGACATCTGGAGGCATTGCGTGTTGAGTGCCTAAACTCAACACCACACTTACACCAGAGCGACAAATGAAATTAAATATTTAATTTCCTCGAGTGCGAATCGAACTCACAACCCATGCCTTTTACAGACATACATATGAGCTCCTACACCACGCCTGGCCTCATAAAGATATTATTTTTCCAATTATACAATACAAGTTTAATTTTATTTGTAATTTATTTTTCGCTCAGTGTTCCTAATTCCCCAGCGGTATGTCCTGGGTATCATGGGACTGCTGGCTGTGTGCAACGCATACACCATGAGGGTGTGTCTCAACCTCGCGGTTACCCAGATGGTAAATAATACGAAGGATGCGGAGTCGCATTTTGACCCTGACGCATGCCCTGATGATAGCGAGATATTCGCTAATGGAACTGTTACCTTGAAACCGGTGAGTTGAAGTTTTTTTTTTACGTTCACGATATATCTTGGAAACAGATAGAACTTTAAGACATTCTATTCCTCATTTTCTGCCGAATTTTTTGGGGCATTGCGTGTTGAGTGGCCAAACTCAACGCCGCGCTTCGGTACTAGATCGAAGAAATGAAAATATTCATAAATTATCATTTCTACAGAGTGGAAATCGAACCCACAACAGTCATACGCTTGTGCCCCTGCCCCAAGTCGGCCTCAAAATATAATGTTAAAGTCTAAATTATTTATTTTTCCATTATAGCACGCTATATTTGATTGGTCTGAATCGACACAAGGACTCATTCTTAGCGGATTTTACTATGGATATGCTATCACCCACGTCCCTGGTGGATATTTAGCTGAACGGTACGGTGGTAAATGGACCTTAGGAATTGGTCTTCTGAGTACTGCTATCTTTACGTTAATGACTCCTGTAGTAGTAAAGGCTGGGGGAGCAACTTGGCTGTTTATACTTCGCGTTTTGCAAGGCATGGGCGAGGTAAGGATATTGTTTTTAATAATTTTCTGTATTTTCTTGGAACGTTAAATGTGGTTATAACTGGATATAGGTTGTTATTTAAATAAATTAGAATTAATTTGAATATTGAATTTGTTAAATAACAGGTGTCTTATCGATTTTGACATAAATATTAATGTATTAAAACCTAATCTTTGCTTAATGTTTGAATATTTTAAATGGCATGTTTGTTTATAAGAATTAATTTTGCAATTTATATTTTTTATTGAAAATGAGTCAAGTTCCTTTTTTGTACCATCACAAGTCTCTCGGTAGAGTAGGAGAAATTTGACTTTATGCAATGCAAATATTTTGTTTTCAATACATTCCTACGAATATAACAAATGTAAAAGTTTGTGAGGATGGATGTTTGTTTGACTTTGACGCAAGAACTGCTGGAAGAATTTGGATAAAACAACACTATTAAGATAGTTTATACATTAGACAAATACATAGGCTACAATTTATTTTAAAAATTATACTAAAACAAAAAGCTATAGTAAATAAGTAAAAAGCTTGAGCGGGCGAAGCCGCGTTTTAGTCGCTAGTGATGTAAAATAAATGCTTATGTATTTTAGGGCCCAACTATGCCAGCTTTGATGATAGTGCTTGCTCGATGGGTTCCACCGCATGAGAGGTCACGTCAAGGTGCATTGGTCTTCGGGGGAGCTCAAATAGGAAATATATTTGGTTCATTCATGTCTGGTTTCCTAATGGCTGGAGGTGGAGATTGGGCGAATGTCTTTTACTTCTTCGGTTGCTTTGGAATATTTTGGTTTATTGCGTGGGTAAGAATTTTTTTAAATATATAATATTATATAAAATTTATTATGTACTTATGTACATTGAATCGAAAAATTAAATATTAAAACACAAATATACTGAGTAAGCTATAAACGAGGCTTTTGTGGTACATTTAACTGTAAATACGACAGCTATGGGTTCGACTTCCACTCTGAGGAATTAATTATTCACATTTGTTTATTTATTTTGATAAGAAAATGGCATCGAATCCTGCCACATACAGTGTCTCAAAAGCTTGGCGAAAAGTGAGGAATAGAGTGTATAAACACTAGGCCTCCTCTGATTACGATGCTATAAGTGGTAGCGTGTAGCTTAAAAAAAATATGAAAATTAATCAGAAAATGTTATTTTTAAAGAATTTATTCTTTTGGTTAAGTATAACTTGACTCTATATTTTACACATTTTAAACATTTTAAGCAATAATAATTGTTCGCAACATTAAATGTTTCTCCCTCAAAGTTGGGACCTTTTATTCAGTAAATTTAAATTTAATTTTCCAGAGCATCTTTTGCTACAGCACGCCCAACACTCACCCCTTCATATCAGATAAGGAGTTGAAATATCTAAATGAAACAGTAACGAGTGCGGAAACCGCCAGCGTGAGGGACCCCGTGCCCTGGAAGGCGATTGTACGATCGGTGCCCGTCTGGGCCCTATTGTTCGCTGCTGTAAGTAATTTCATTTGAACCTTCCTTTAATTAAATTCCTAGTAGACATTAAAATGATATTGATTTTATATCAATTGTTTTGATATTATTAAAAGTTATTTTGGTTATGCTTATAATTTTTTTGGTTATAGTATTATAGTACTATTCTACTAATTATATCGTACATTTTACTATAACACCATGTCAGAAGTAATTGTTTGACAATTATTTATAAAGGAATCAAGATCCTATAGAAAATTGTTTTAAATACCTTATAAAACTATTATCTTAAGAAAATATGCATATTACTTATCATACTAATATTATAAATGTGAATGTAAGTTTGTATGTTACGCTTTTACGCCAAAACTACTCAACAGATTATCACTATTATGAACCTTTGTATACATACTCTTAGAGGTATTAGAATGGTTATAATATCAAAATAGTACAAGCGGGCGAAGCCTTATTTCAGTTTCTAGCAAGTAATATTTATAAATAATATTTGCAGGTCGGTCACGACTGGGGCTACTATACAATGGTGACAGATTTGCCAAAATACATGACTGACGTTCTAAAGTTCAACATAGCGACTACTGGAACATTGACAGCGATGCCGTACCTCGCTATGTGGATAAGTGCCTTTTTATTCGGCTGGGCTTGCGACTTTTGCGTCAAGCGTGAGTGGCATTCGATCAAAATGGGAAGAATTATTCATACGACAATCGGTATAAATATATTTTTTTTATTTTTATGTTTCTTTTGGGGTATTAGAATTGAAAATGGAAATGTTTTAAATGCACAGCGTAAACATACGTAGCCTAAAAATCTTGAATAGGTATATGTACGTGCAAGTAAGAAAAGCTCATTCTATATATGACATAGTAGATACTCAAACTTAAAAATATATAAAAAAAACAGATCTGTTTAATAATCTTTTCTTATTGTTAATTTTCGCCAGTTATATTTGGTTGATTGTAGTTAGGCTCTAGGTATTTTTTTTAATGTACATATACCCATAAAATTAAATATTTAATACTTTCATTTCCTCGCTCTGGTAACGAGGCAAAACGCAGTGTTGAGTACCGCCATTCAACAAGCAATGCCCTCAATTCAGCGGAAAGTAGGAAACGAAATGTCTTAATTCTAGGTTCCCTCTGTCTGAAACTTCCCTCAGTCTATAATAAAACTGCATAAAAGTGGCGTACAAGTAAAAAATAATTAATGTCTTATTAGATAGTAATTCCAAGTGCAGATACGTAGTTAAGCTCGTGGACTTGCATAGACACCAGTGTTAGGTTAACACCTCGACGTGATAAGATAACTGATAAACAAATATCTTGTGTAACATTTGAAATATCTCTTTAACTTGTCATAGGCAAGTACAACTATATTAGTTATATAGTTTTTTTCCTTTTATTTTTTTATTACTTCATAAAACAAAATAATTAATGTATTTAAATTGTTCATCTTTCTATACGCAATATTCAATAAATATATATAAAATATTATTAAGTAGATATCAGTAATTTTTAATATAAAGTATAATGTAGGCCAATCCGTAACTTTGAGTGATATTAGAACAAAAATAAAATAACAAATATGAACAACTAGTGGACCCGGACGCGGCTACGCCTGCTTGAACTATAAGAATATTTTCGCGTCGGACATACTCATATTATGCCGCCCGAAGGCTAGGTCATTTCGAATCAGTGACATCTTAATTATTTATCAAACTTCATAAGGATGAATATCAAAATATCGCGGTAACGGTTGCGTAGCGACGCGACGGTTGTTATTAACATGGCAGAATAAATTGCAAGTCAAATTAGAAAGTACTTTAAAATATATTAGTTTATATGTGTAATGTAATGTTATATAGCCTATAGCACTTCTGAAGAATGAAGCTTTTATACAAAACAAAAACAATCTAAATCAGACCAGTAGATCCAGAGATCTTAGCGTTCAAACAAACAAACAAACAAACAAACTCTTCCGCTTTATTATATTAAGTACTAGCGGACCCGGACGCGGCTACGCCTGCTTGAAATATAAGAATACAATTTCTATAGAAATATAATTTCAATCTAGATAAATGCTAAAAGTGACTATTATATTTATTTTCATAAGGATGAATCAAAATGACGCGGTAACGAACGCGGTCGCGTAGCGACGACGGTTGTTATTAACATGGTAGAATAAATTGCATGTCAAATTAGAAAGTATTTTAATTTATTAGTATATATGTGTAATGTAATATTATATAGCCTATAGCACTTCTGAAGAATGCAGCTTTCATACAAAACAAAAACAAAGTAAATCGATCCAGTAGATCCAGAGATCTTAGCGTTCAAACAAACAAACAAACAAACAAACAAACAAACAAACTCTTCCACTTTATTATATTAGTATAGATAGTTATGAACAATTCTATAAGTCTCTGTTTTTTCAAATATAAAAAAAAATCCTTTTATCACGAATACACAAGAGACAGAAACAGAATACACTAGTAAACAAGTAAAGTTTTATGAGTTTAGAATTGTAGATAGTAAAGTTAATGTGTTATTGTCTACTGAAGCAGAAGTAAGAGGATTGCTTTTTTTAGTATTATACCCAGGTGAATGATAAAAAAATAATGAATTTTGAAGTTTACCAACTTTGTTTGAAAAACTTTAACTTCTCTAACGTTTTTAATTTCGTAAAGTTATAGTAATCAATAGGCACAAATAATGAAGATATTAAGCTCCTTCCTCTCCTCCTCTTACATAGAATTGACTATCATGATTACCATCATTAATAGTCTATCCTGGTTCAATGCTCATTCCTATGGCATCTTACTGAGGTTGATCTTTGGGTCTTTCTTCACCACCCACCTTCAAGCTAGCAACGCGAACGTCCTATATTATATTTTCCGAGGCGCAGTCTCCGCTTAAGAAAGCGTTTATTTACCCCATCGGTCTACAAAAAAATACGAGCAGCCCACTGCCTTTTCAAATTCCTATTCTTCAGAGATACTCCAAGCGTGGAACTCCCTGAGAAACTTTAAGTTAACTATAATATAAAGAAATAACTATAATTGAAGCCAAATTATCATGTAATTGGTTTTATATTATCCTAAATTGACAACTACCTACGTTGACTGTAGGATTGTCCCTCAACCGACATAAAATTAATATATGCTAAGGATAGATTACTTTTCAAAGACGCTGATTGTCAAATGCCGAAACTTAATGTCAACTTTTATCGAAAAAGAAAGACTGGGAATTTGTAAACTTTGCTAAGTTTTAGTTCATTATAAAAACATATAAAATAATATCTTTTTTATATTAATTTTTAAATAAACAGTCAATTTTCACTTACACCAACTATTATAATTTCAATGTATTGCAATATTACAATGACAATTTCTGACATTTATTATTTTTAACCGACTTCAAAAAGAAGGAGGTTATCAATTCAACTGTGTTTTTTTTTACAGCTGCAACTGGACCAGCCATCTGTATCATATTGGCTTCGTATGCGGGTTGCGATAGGTTTGCAGCTGTCGCCTACTTTATAGCATCTATGGCTCTAATGGGTGGTTTTTACAGCGGTATGAAGGTTAGATTCATTTTTATTTCTTGTATTTCTATAGTTAAGGAAATTAATCGAATAGTTAATTCTTTTTGAATGGCGCTTATTATGTAAATATAGATAATACAGAAAATATACTCTGCTAGTCAATTATATTATATTATCAAGTTAATTATTTTATTACTATCATATAAGACATAGCCCAAAATCTAGAAAAAAAAAGAAAAATATATTTGAATTAGAAAAATGGTGACGTAAATTTTAGTTTAGCTTTTATTTAAACTTTTTACAATATCTTAGATTAGAATCTATGTTATATAATGACATTTTGATTATCAAAATTCTGGTACAGATAAATGTAAAAGGCAAAACAATAATATTTATATCTTGATTCACCTATATCTTTTTTATCTTTATCTTTATCTTCTTAGATTATAAGACATCGTATAAGAATAGTATATATGTTATCTGACAAGTATTTTATGTGCCCGTCTTGTGCCAATATATATATATAGAAAATATAGTACGGTTTATTTGTTCATACTTTATAGCCTAACAAAGGATGTGACATGAATTTATAATACTATTTTAAAAGCTTTTTTTATATCGAAAGAGTCGATGTTGGTCCTCTTGTAATTGTAACAGTATATGGGTCATAATCAGAAAAAGTGTACATTTTGTGTCTTTTCTTGTCCCGCTACTTTGAATGCGTTTTAAAAATACAATTTTAAAGATAATTTAAATATTTTGCTATTTAAGATAAATTTACTTATTAACTTAAAGATTTTTGTAATATTTTAAATGTATTAAGGCTAATAATAGTATTTTTTGTTAGTTGCAAAAAACTTTTCAAAATGCTTCCATACAATTTTTCGTGTCCCATTCACCACTTTACTTTTTAAAAATTGATTTGTTACGAATGTTTATGGTTTTATTTGATTTCAGATATGTTTATATTACTTTACTTTTTGCATAATATTAAATAGAACTACTTTTATTGATACATTATTTAATAAATAATATATATGAATTAAGTAAATTTGTCCCAAAATATTGTCTTTTTGTTACTCAGGGCTAGTAACGTACAATTAAAATATGAACGCAATTATTTTGAATGGTATTTAATATTAGTTTTTATTGTGGCACCATTATTGTAAAAGTCAATGCTATCGTAGCTACAACAAGTGGTCTTCTCGCAGCAGTTGAGGGGTTCAAATGTTTTAGAGGGAATGCGTGAAATTACATCTCAGGGTTATAAACGGCTTTTATTTTGGTAAGTATTCTATAATTTCGTTTTCTTGTTTATGTTATTTGCTTCTTTTTACAAAATCTCAAAAAAGAACTTCATTGCTTGCACATGCAACACGTGGCTTATGAGCAAATATTTAAAAAGGTTAGAATTTCTCAGACTTCATTCTCAATTTCGTTATATTTCGTTACGTAACGAAACTGAGAAAATATGAAGCCTAGTTCATAATTACGTTACCATCGGAAGATATGTATATAAAAAAAAATTGCTGGCATATGAAAAAAATAATTGGTGACTTTTGATAACGTAAAGTAACTAAAAATAATGATTTTTAAGTTTTTTGCCTGTTTGCTTGTTTGTCTAATGTGTTTGTGCACGCTTATCTCAGAAACGGCTTAACCGATTTAGTTAAAAACATTTTTTTATTCTTCCTAAAATTAGTTGTGATTTCGTAATTACTGATTTTTTCTCTGGAGATAGTGAATTAATAAATATGTAGCTCAAGCGGGTGAGGCTTTTATTTAAAAACAAATACGTTCTGTACTAGCGTTGTTAAAGATCTAAACAATAAACATAAAATATTATTAAATACTTATTGATACATATTTTTTTATTTTCAGTAACCGTCATGGCTCCTATGTCAAATGCTGAAAGACAATAAAGATATAGAGAACGTCTTAAACAGACCAATCCTATTAAATATGAAGATATGCGGAATAAACACTTACAAAGAATTAAACTTAATTCCAGTGATAACGACTCAAATTTTGATATATTTTAAAGTGGATTTAATTTTATCATTAACTTTGTGATCTCTAGAAATATAAGTTTATTACGAACTAGCATTATTATATTGTTAATATTGTCACTTTGTTATGTTTTCTTACATTTATAATCTGTTAATTCAACGATTGAATCTTTAAAATTTTAATTTGTGTCTCATTAAATAAAAACAACAATAGTTTTATTCATATAATATTCTTATTTTGTTGTGTATAATGCCTTATGTCATCAGTTTCGTAACAAACATTATCAGTATTGTTACTTATCAGTTACGTTACGAATTCGAAAATGTCCACTTTTCTGATTATGACCCATATATGTGTAGAGGTGTATTTTTTTTGCAGTCGATCGATTTTTATATATTCAGTCGATTATTAAAATCGATATTCCAAAAATTTAAATATTTTTTTAAACAGAATAAATAACTGCATAGCGGGACACAAGAGTGTTATTAAACGCGACAGCTTATGGGTTCGATTCCCACTCGAGGAAATGAAATATTGGCTACGTTCATTTTTTCGTTTTGGTGTCAAGGCAAAGCGAGTTCCGCTACTCAACTCGCAGTCTACAGAATTCCGCGGAAAATTTACATATAAACAAGCCTTTTTAGAAATATGTAATTACATTGGATATGTTCGACTGATTCTTTTTCTAAAATTAATAATAATAATAATTTTTCAGGTGAACGCGTTAGACTTGGCACCTAACTATGCTGGCTCTCTCACCGCTATGATAAACGGAACATCCACCATATCGGGCATTATAACCCCTTATCTAATAGGATTATTGACTCCCGACGTAAGTATATATTACCTACTTATTTACCACTTGAGATTTACGAGTAAGCACTTAAATTTATAACATTTTTTTAAATGATATTAAAAGTTTCCTCTGCTTATCCTGCTGTTTGCGTGATACAGCGTAGCGCTAAAAAATATTAAAAGTAAATATATACATAAAAAATATTTATAATAAGGACCTATCACAATACTGTCCTAGCTTTCTTCTCAAATGTGAGAGATAGGCGAAAAAAAATTTTATTTATTATCAAATTTTACTTATCTTGACATTAGAAACTTCTAAGATGTATCAATTTGATGTCACTAGCAAGATCCTATCAATTTCTTAGTTCAGTAATAAGTTTTGCTAAGTTTTGTGGCTCACAGATAATAGCCGGGTCGAAAGGATTTAGTTCAAAGTTTCAGGATTCTAAAGCTAAACTTTGATGTAAACTGAGATTTACGATAAGCCAACCATTGTCATGGACCATTGTGGTATTTAGAATAGATAGTGTAATGTCTATTTAACTCTACAATAGTAGGATATAATCAAAATATTTCATTACAAAGGATTTTTTTTATAATTTTATAATTATTTTTGCAGTAAAGCTATGAATAAAATAATATTTTTGATATTTTTTAAGTTACTCTTTACATAGGAGAGAAAAATCCTTTGTTATTTCTAACAACATACAACCGCCACTGAATTCAAATTTAAATACGTTTTCTAAAAAAGAAAAATAATATTTTTAAAGTATAATATTTATTTTTTTTGTAAAAATAGGACCAAAACATTCCTTTTAGTTACCAAAATTATAAAAGATTGTGTCTTTAATAGCAATTATGAGAAATAGTCAATCGCTATAAATAAATATCAGGCGCCGAAGTTGAGAACGAAATAAAGACAGATAAATAGGTTTTGTTTATTTTTATAGTTCATTAATATTTCCTTTTCTTCGCTCTGGTACCAAGTAAAAAGCGCGGCGTTCAATACCGCAACTCAACACGAGAGTGGGAAAGTATCTTAACTGTAGGTTCCCTGTGTCTATCCTGCTATTTGCGGGATACAGCGTGAAGCTGAAAATAAATGTATTAATACAAAATTATTTATCTTTTCAGTCAACGCTTGTACAATGGCGGACAGCATTTTGGGTGTGTTTCGCAGTACTTGTCGGTACAAACGTGATTTATTGTATATGGGCGGACGGCAAACAACAATGGTGGGATGATGTCAGGCAGTACGGCTATCCCGCTGATTGGAAACACGGCCCCTTAAAAACATCCGATGTGGATAAGGAAAAGAGTAAAAAGAGCGAAACTAAAGGCACATCGCTTTAGTCCTGTGTTACCATAACAAATAATTTAATAATGTTACTTAATTTATAAATTTTGAGTATTTTAATAATTAATTTTAATTATTAAATTTTATTGTTTGTATAATATAGTATAATAACTTATTAGTTATAGTGACAATTAAGTGTTAAATACAGTCTACATAGTGTTTGATGTAGCGTAAAAGATAAAGTAAATTTGCTGAAAGGTAAAATTATTTTTATCTTTTTTTACCGTTGACGGGTGTAAGTGTAAATATTTGGCAATAAAAAGTAAAATATAATGTATGAAATTATTAGAGCTAATTTTGTTTTTGTTTTAAAAATGATAGCTCTATTATATTTGTTATTTAAATTCCTCGCGGTGCCATCTTGTGATAAACTAACTTACAGTGCCTTTTAGTTATACTATTATTTTTAATACATATATCACAATTAAGTCATTAACATATATATGTTTTGTATTAAACAACCAAATTTAAAAAATGAATCAAGATATTGACAAACTTTAAAACCTTTAAAATAAAATATTTGAAAAAAGATAAAAAAATACAAATTTTCGTTAGTATATTGTACATTTTAAATAAAAATTAATAAAACATATTATTTTTATATACTCTAATGAGAATTTTTAAGTTACTTTTTCAATAATGATTTTTAATTATTTAATTTTATCATCATTGCAATAATAACTTCGTTTCAGTCATGTTTAATGGTAGCTAATATTGTTTGTTAATTTAAACCAATTGTTGTTAAGTAATGATTGTACAAATATTTTTTTCTTTATAATGTTGTGAAAAGAAGAATAAAATTAATAAAATATGAAAAATGAGAAAAAATATTTTAATTTTATTTCACTTGTTCACTCCTCCACTTCTGAAATGAAAGCTGAATAAATAAAAATATTTACCTTTAATGAATGGACTGGATGAGTTGTTGTTTTTTTAGTTATTTAATATAAAGGAAAATGGAAATGATGATGCTCACCGGGATGGAAATTAGTGTTGAAGATATTGCACATTGATAGCCTTTTTAATTTTTAATTTTAATTCCCCAAGTATAAATTGAACCCAGAACCACCGCTGATTGATACTTATACCACGATATTCTCATTAACTTATATATTCAATAAGTTCTTACATATATCTTAGTTTTATAGATGTTTAGTTCTTACAAAAATTCTCAAAGCATTCGCTTTTATGTACACATATTTACATAGTAAATATGCATTACTAACGATATACAGGAGTATAAGAACAAATATGTGAGACAAATGGAACTGTCATTGTAGGTCTATTTTTTCAAGACACAAGGGAAATTTTGGGAACATACCGTAGGGGAAAGATTGAATGTAAGATGCTTATACCTACATAAATATAAAATTTAATAGGTGTCGGGCTATTGCGACATTCGGGCGATCCATACAAAAACTACTTAGGACCTATATGATATTAAAACTACATCGATTGTATTGTTCATAATTAACTATGCTAATTATATGCCTTGCCATGCATAATATTGTTATTTATTTATTACTTGTTTTACTACCTTATAATCAAGGTACAGACTTAAAAATCAGGTTCACACTGTATCCCGCATACAGCAGTGTAGGCAGAGGGAGCTTACCCTCTTTCCGCCGAATTTTGGAAGCATTTCGTGTGGAGTGGCGGACTCAACGCCGCTTTTTGCTTCGACACCAGAGCGAAGAAATGAAAATATAAACGTAAATAAATATTTCACTTCCTCGAGTGGGGATCGAATCCACAACCGTCACGTTACAGTCACACCCTTGTGCCGCTGCGCCACGACGGCTTCAACAATACTTGCAAAAGGAAAATAATTGGATAAACGATCGAATAGACAAGATAACATATAGCGATATATATAATACTAGTGGACCCGAACGCGGCTACGCCCGCTTGAACGATACGAATATTTATTAAATATATATTTATGAAATTATTTTCAGTTTTCAATAGAGAGATGCGTTAAGCAAGCTCATTTTGGGTGACGACAGACAGACAGAGTTACTTTCGAATTTATAATATAGGTATGGATTATCATACATTTATCAATATTAGTTTCTAACAATAATAATTATAGAAGCTGATAAACGGCAACAAAATGTATGGAATTGTGAACAGAATATAAATTAATGGATTATCCTTCAATGTATTTAATTATGTATAATGTGTCTAATATTAGCATGCTAGTTGTTACATGTACATGTATTATTCACTAGTTGATGACCGCGACTTACATTTACATCGGTTGTAAAGGCAAGCTCAAATGTCATTTGTACTGTGATTATATTATTAAACGTATTTAATATCTAATTAAGAGCTACAGATATATTTTAAATAATTAATATAATAAAAATATCTAATAATGTAATATAATAGAAAGATCTAATTATCTAGGTTACTAAAATTTTATTTACTTTATATAATAATTATTGAAACCGTCGTGGCTATGGTACAATCGATCGATTCCCACTTAGTGTAATGAAATATTTAATATCTTTATATCCTCGCTTTGGTAAGGAAGTACAGCATGAGCTCCGCCACGCAACGGTTAATGCTTCAAGATGCCTGCGCAAAATAGGGAACAGATTGTCTTAATGCTAGGTTCCCGGGTTCTCTCTGCCTGGCTTGTTATATACGCGCGGGATACAGCGTGAAGTTTTAGATGTATATATTTTTTTATTTGTACATCAAGTATGGAAATCATTTGAAACTATAGCTAACTTTCGAGTATATTATGTACTTGCTGCTTCTAAAAATATATTTTACTTTTAGATGTAACATAATTTAAAAAACCATTCTTCTCAACTTTATTTTAATTGAACAATATTTTTCACGGACCATTTACTATAATTTGTAGCTAATTTCGTTTATAAAAGAAAATAATGAGAAACTATATAAATATAATATGAAAATACATAATCTAACATTTTCCATTTCTATTTTCTCTACATTTATATTCATATCATAGCAGCGGTAATGTAATTCCAGACAGAACAACCGCGGTACCAGCAACTTTACGACTTTAATACACTCGCGAGAAACAAAGACAATTTTCTGTAGATCGATATAGCGTTATAAAATGTAATACATAGTTAAAAAGTTTCTTAGAAAATTTAATACCTAAAACAGCTATAAGTGTGTAATTTTATGACCTGCACGTCTGCAGTCAGTATATAGCATTGTTTTTTTTGTAGCTTCACGCTGAATCCCGCACATAGGAGGGTAGACAGAGGGAATCCAGTGTTAAGGCCCATTCCCCACTACGTTACCTATTTTCTACCGGATTCAGGAGGCATTGGGTGTTGAGTAGCGGAATTCCCTAGCAAAGAAATGAAAAAATTAAATATTTTATTTCCTCGAATGGAAATCGAACCCATAACCTATCGTTTTTACAGTCACACGCTACTACTGGCCTCAAAATAGAACTGTGACGTCAAAAAAAGCTTTCAATTAGCATGTTCATTAGCATCTCAGTAACAGGTAGATACGTTTTGCCGAGCGTAGGCAGTGAAAATGCTAAAACTATTCAAATTCAATTGGTGCATGGCTAACGTGACCATTCTTTGTGTGAATGAAAACGGGACATCGGGGTTTTGTTTTTTTTTAGGGTGGCTTTTCGTATTTTTAAGAGGTATACTCCCATTTCAAGGTGGCTCTCGTTTTAGAAGTCTGGTTTTTTTAGGGTGGTTTTCGTTTTTGTATAATTGATTTCAATTTTAAGTGCTTTCGATTTTTGTGGAAAAATCATTCAGTTATCTTTTAACAATGGCGTACGGCGATGCAAACATTTCGCGCATCCCGGTTCCATATTTCGTAACACCCGGCTAGAAACGGGATATTTTGTACATGTTTTGGTACACCGGGACACACAAGCGATAAACAGGGACAATCCTGTCCAAAACGGGACGTCTGGTCACATTATGCATGACATGTTGCAACTTGACGCGCTGCCTATATATAGAATGGTATTTACACCTTAATAATGCCAAGGGTGGATCGCAAATAGTTAAACAATTTGCCTGTATTTATTTAATTTCCTATCTTCAATATAGTTCTGTAGAATAAAACGATTACGTCGCCTGGATTTCTTCCTTTTTTTTAATATTTTATATAGGAATGAACAGGTAGTTTTTATTAATATTAACAATCTCATAAATATAAATCGAACCCACAACCATTGCTTATATTTAAAAACTTCAGAACCTTTTTTGATTAAAATTAAAACACTTCACTCTCCACTTTCGGTCGAAATCTGAAAATTACGATGTGCTTGGCGGAACTAAACGCCGCTACCTCGTTATCAAAGCGAGAAAACTATAATATTAAATTCTCCTCCTGCTTCTATATTTTATTGACGAATCAATAGTATTGCAATATAAACTACTAAGTAGAAGCTACTCGAAAAGCTTTCTGCAAACAAATAAATTTAGTACTACATTCCTCTAGAACGGCTTCTACGAGTATAATAGAGTGTATTGCGTAACCGTGTCGCGTAAGCTGCGGGCGGCGCCGCTCGTCGACTTATTGCCAGACGCTTAACCGTGCCTTATTGTTATTCTAATATTAAAATAATATTCTAATATATCTATAAAATAATATAGAAACAGTTTCCCGCTGTATCCCGCATGGAGCAAGGTAGGCAGAGGGAACCTAATGTTTAGACACTCCGTTCTTCACTTTCCGCCGTTTTTTGGGGCAGATCTCTATGCTGCGCTTTGTCTTGTTACCAGAGCTAAGAAATAAAAATATTATTAATCATATTTTTAAATATATATATAAAGATAACTTTTTACTCGACTGCGTGATACAAAAAGTATTATATATACATGTGTGTTCTTATGTGGTGTTATAGAGACCAAACGCCTTGACCAAATTGATGATTCTTAAGTAAATCAATTATTATTCGTCTTAACGTTGAGAGAGTCATTAAATACATGATCATAGCGACAATCAGTAGCCATATTGTCAAAATAAAAAAAAACATATTGACATATTACGTTAAGTGGGGTAACGTGGAATAATTGTTAGGTTCCTTTCATGATTTTTCATTTCAAGTGACATTTCATTAATTATTTACTGATTTGAAGTCGTTTCAAGAACTATTCTTGCAATTTTTTCATAACTATTACGTTAACCTAAACTGAATACGCGGGGTTAATAGAAATGTCAGTTGATATATTCAGTGCGTTATATAAAAATTATAAAATATGTAATGGAATATGCCTCGTTAACAATGAGGAAAGAAATAAAAATGAAAATTGTATATTTAATGAAATCAGTCGGTAGGAACTGAACCCCCAAGCTGTCACGTCAACGGTAAATAATATTATTGTAGAATTATAAAAAAAGTTTTTGAAAAAAAAAAATTAGTAAACAGTATTTAATGTGAGCAAATAGATTGACAAACTCGCTGTTTGCTAACATGTTATTAACATAACACAATATTTTAAAAGGTCAATTGATGTCAAGCGACTAATATTTTTTTCTCACGACTAAACTAATATTTTCAATTGCTCTATCTTGTTTAATGGTTGTAAAAACCTGCGTAATGTTTTAAATGACTTAAATATGAATTCTACTTTTAAATAATTCGTGTTGGTTATGGGTTAATCTATATATATAAAATCGAAAGGTCACTCACTCATCACGAAATCTCAGAAACTACATGTGCTAGGAATCTCAAATTTTGCATATTATAAGTTGCGTCCTATAAGTAACTCACTTATAGGACGTAAGTGCTCGCTAAGATGGGAATTTGCAATATCCGATTTCTAAGGGGTTGTTTTTGGGGTCGAAAGTTTGTATGAAACTTCGTTACTACAAATGCTAGGAGTCTCAAATTTTGCATAGACGTCACTAGGACGTAGTCATGGAGACAGAAATTAATAATAACATAGTTCACGCGGGTGAAACCGCGAGCGGGCCGCTAGTACATTATATTTATGACATTTTTTTAATATTTCAATCATTTAATATCATTCTATAAGACTGATAAAAATAATCAATCAAAACAAAATTTATTCCTATTCTCTAATCTACTTAACTATTTTGTATAACAGAACTAAGGACGAAGTAAAGACGTCCGCTATAAAGACGTCTCCTCACTAGTTCGCTCATCGTTGCGTATTTATAACAATTTATACTTAAAATATATACAAAATATTTATAGTTTCTTCTTAAAATTTTTTCTATCTCAAAATTGACTCACTCTTCTTTCGGAGATTCTTCTTCCTCAAAAATGACTCTACCAAAAGCAAGTAATTTTCTAAAGAAGATTAAATTAACCAAACAATCTTTTTTAGAAGATTACTTAGTTTTGGTAGAGTCGTTTTGAATGAATAGTTGTTAAGATTGTGATTTAGAATATTAATATTATGATTTATTGTTTTTATGAGGCCAGTCGTAGCGCAGAGGCACAAAGTGTGACTGTAAATGGTACTGGTTGTGTTAAATGAAATGTTTATTTAATTTTATATTTCCATTTCGTACGTTTCCATATACGTTCTCCGCCACTCAACGCTTATGCCTCCAAAATTCGGCGGAAAGTGGGGAAAGGAGTAACTTCACATTAGGTTCCCTCTGCCTACTCGGCTGTGTACGGGACACAGCGTGAAGTTGATTTATAAAACTTTAGTCTGTCGGTCTGTTTATAGAAATTGCTTACATTTTCTTCCTCAAACACGACTCTACCAAAACCAAACAATCTTATTTAGAAGATTGCTTGATTTTAGTAGTCATTTTGTATTAAATATAGTTAAGATTGTGATTAATGATATTTATTGTGCTTCTTAAGACTTTTGTCTCCTTACAATAATTGCTCACATTTTCTTATTCTTTAAAAAACTATTCTAGCAAAATCAAGCAATCTTAACCTTTAAATATGGACATCGGGTCTGACAGACCCATCTAGTTCTATGAATTCTACAAATCGGCCACTTCTCGGTGACCTCCGCCACTGAGTCGCTCAGTACCTTTCGTATTAATGACAAAATTAATGTAGATAGCAGTGGTGTCTCCGGGTTCAAAACACGTGAGTATTTAACTTTCTAAACGGGGCCTGGGTTTGTCAGACCTGACGTCCATGTTTCCCATACATAATGATTTCAAAACACCATATATTTTTATAATATTACAAAATATACTTTAATATTTTAACTGTATTATTTGTATTCAAATGTTTTTATTGTTATGTATCATATATTATTTTGCATTGTTTGTTATATATTATAGTAATATAAATATTATTTACCTAAAAAAGATTCAATTTTTTTAGTTTTTATGATAAAATGGAAAAAAATGATCGACCAAGCACGTCAGGGACAAAAATATCGGTACTTTATAATTAACATCAAGCAAAAGAATTGGACGACGATTTTTTATAAAGAAAATACCACTTTATCAAATAAAAAGACGCGTTTCGTATACTAAACTACTCTAAGAATTGAGAATGACTTTGACTCGCGTTTCGCGATCTGATCTATCATTTATTGAACATGAAGCTAAAAAAATAGTTTTGGGTTCTTGAAAAACATGTACACTTTGCCCCCAAAAGATATATAGAAAGACAACACATACGTATATTGACTGCAATCGTCCTGTTTGCTTACAATGTTGAAAGCCATCGTGCATTGATTTTCAATAGTACCTTATCTTGAGGTGTTGTCAAAATTTTTATTTTATAACATAATATGTACTTTTTAGTTTTTTTTTAATTATTAGACTTTATATTTTGTTAAAAAAATATTTATTTTATTATCAGTCTCTTTTTATAGTATTATTTTCTTAACACTAGAAGTGCCGAAGATTGAGACCCCCCTTGAACCGCCGTCGTGACAAATTTGTCCCATTCTACTTATTATGTTGATTGTTGGTATAATACAAAAAAAATATTATTAAAATAATGCGTAAAATATGTAGACCATCTTTAATAATCAATTCTTATTCTTTAACAAGTATAAAAGTACCAAAAAACAAAACACAAAGAAAGAATCAAATATTTCAAATACGTTCTAAGGTCGTGACAACTAACTGAATAACTCTTACAAAATTTTAAGTTATTGAAATTAGTTAATATTATTATTAGGCCAAGTAATGCATTAATATATTCTTCATCAGTGACACATCACAGATGATTTATAACATTGCATAGTAATGCCTCCAGAATTCGGCGGAAAATGCCAGCGGAGTGCATAGCACTAGGTTCCCAGGTTCCCTCTACCTACCCTACAATTGCCCACATTTGGTATCGAGTGTTTTTCTGAAATTCAAGCCTAACTTAGTTATCCCTTCATCTGATACCTCACTTGAACTAGCGGCAAAATTTCGTATTGACACCAATTTTACCCTACTTTTCAGGCTATTATTTTTTAAGATTTATACATAAATGTATAGTTTTCAGATTTTTTCTTGTACTAGTACTACATGTAGATGCTAGCTGCCAAATTTCATAATTCTAAGTTAACTGAAAGTACCTTATTAATTTGATTCCCTTTATAGTGTCGAAATACACGTTTTTTACTATATAAATGGTCATATCTTTTTTTAAGGGCGCTTTTTCAGGAAATCAAGGGATTGTAGAGCGTCATATAGTTGATATTCATATACTCATATGAATATCAACTCGATTTGTCCAAGCATTCCTGAGATAAAGGCACAGACAGACGGATGGACAGAAAAATGATCTTATAAGGGTTTTTTATTTCCTTAAAACCTACAGAACACTAAAAACTTAGGCATTGACTGCTAAACCTACTATTCAATTTTTTTCCGCCCCCGCATCGCCCTTTCACCTCCACCTCGTCCCCGAGGCATGAAAATATGTCAAATTATACCCTCAAATAATAAAATAATAATGGCGGGACAAAAATGACCCAGCGGCAGTTCTAGGTATATCTAATTTTTTTTCAAAAAGTATGACTGGTATGAAATTATTTATATTTTTAATTAAATAAAGGTGTAAAATTGGTAATAGTAAAAAAAATTCATCAACATAAATTAACAAATAAAAAAGTTATATACAATCAAACTTGCGTTTGGGACAAAAATGGGACGGCGGCGCTTCTAGTGTTAAAAGTCATCCCATGTGGCCAAAGACGGAAATTGTGACTTTAATTCACTTAAATCGTTGTGATGCGTAAACTTTAATAAAAAGCGATTTTATTTATATTGATTTTGTTTGATTTGAGGCTATTCATATAAACTAAAACATAAAATTGTCGTCTTCCTTTAAAAAACAGACGGAATATGACCAATAAATACACTGGTCTGACAGACCCGACGTCCATATGCGTGTTATAAAAAAATCACGTCCATAGTTAAAGGTTAAGAAGATTACTTAGTTTTTGGAGACACCTTTTGTATTAATAATTTTGAAGACTTTGTGAACACGTCTTAATGCAATATTATGTTAATATAGTGTTACAATTTATATTTTATACCTAACCCGGTTTTTATGACTGTTTTTTATTGTGACATACACCGGCTTATCACGGCCAGTGTCAATACTAATGCGTAACAAAATTATTGATATCGGAAACGAGTACTCCTATATACTCGTATTTATTCGTTAATTTATTACTTTACTTATTCTATTTAATCAACTGTATGTTAAAATTCTATTATATAATAATAGGGTCATGTTAGGTCATAGCATTAATTAAATTTGTTTTTGTGTTTCAATATAAAAATTATAATCCGGAAATATCGTCATCATTCATTACTGTTTTCATATTTTTTAGGACGACGTAACAAAGGGGACCTGGGAACCTAGTGTTAAGATATTTTGTTCCCATTAAGATACTGCCGATTTTCCGAATACTTTCCAATAAATTCTGGAGGCATTGCGTGTTGAGTGAGTGTATACCCACTGAAATGAAAATATTAAATATTTGATTTTCTCTAGTACACAACACAACACAACGAAAAATTCAAAACTGTATGTGGGTCATAATCAGAAAAAGTGTCCTTTTTGTGTCTTTTCTTGTCCCGCTACTTTGAATGCGTTTTAAAAATACAATTTTAAAGATAATTTAAATATTTTGCCATTTACGATAAATTTATTTATTAACTTAAAGACTTTTGTAATATTTTAAATGTATTATGTCAAATAATAGTATTTTTTGTTAGTTGCAAAAAACCTTTCAAAATGCTTCCATACAATTTTTCGTGTCCCATTCACCACTTTACATTTTAAGAATTGATTTGTTACGAATGTTTATGGTTTTATTTGATTTCAGATATGTTTATATTACTTTACTTTATGCATAATATTAAATAGAACTACTTTTATTGATACATTATTTAATAAATAATATATATTAGTTAAGTAAATTTGTCCCAAAATATTGTCTTTTTGTTACTCAGGGCTAGTAACGTACAATTAAATTATGAATGCAATTATTTTGGGTGGTGTTTAATATTGTTTTTTGTTGTGGCACCATATTTCTAAAAGTCAATGCTATCGTAGCTACAACCAGTAGTGTACTCGCAGCAGTAGAGGGGTTCAAATGTTTTAGAGTGAATGCGTGAAATTACATCTCAGGGTTATAAACGGCTTTTATTTTGGAAAGTATTCTATAATTTCGTTTTCTTGTTTATGTTATTTGCTTCTTTTTACAAAATCTCAAAAAAGAACTTCAGTGCTTGTAGATGCAACACGTGGCTTATGAGCAAATATTTAAAAGGGTTAGAATTTCTCAGATTTCATTCTCAATTTCGTTATATTTCGTTACGTAACGAAATTGAGAAAATATGAAGCCTAGTTCACAATTACGGTACCAATGTTTTCTTATATATGTTTATAATAAAATTGTATCGAACCGGTGCTTGTATATGGAAGATATGTATATAAGAAAAAAAAAATGCTGGCATATGAAAAAAACTATTAGTGACTTTTCATAAAGTAAAGTAACCAAAAATAATTATTTTTAAGTTTTTTGCTTGTTTGCTTGTTTGTCTGTGTTTGTGCACGCTAATCTCAGAAACAGCTGAACCGATTTAGTTAAAAATATTTTTTTATTCTTCCTGAAATTAGTTGTGATTTTGTGATTATTATTTTTTGATATGAAATATTTTTGTATTTTCAGTAAGCGTCATGGCTCCTATGTCAAATGCTGAAATACATAAAAGATATAGACAGCATCTTAAAAAGACCAATCCTATTAAATATGAAGATATGCGGAATAAACACTTACAAAGAATGAAACTTAATTCCAGTGATAACGACTCAAATTTTGATATATTTTAAAGTGGATTTAATTTTATCATTAACTTTGTGATCTCTAACTAGAAATATAAGTTTATTACGTTACGAACTAGCATTATTATATTGTTAATATTGTCACTTTGTTATGTTTTCTTCTTACATTTATAATCTGTTAATTCAACGATTGAATCTTTAAAATTTTAATTTGTGTCTCATTAAATAAAAAACAATAGTTTTATTCATATAATATCCTTATTTTGTTGTGTATAATGCCTTATGACATCAGTTTCGTAACAAAAATTATCAGTGTTGTTACTTATCAGTTACGTTACGAATTCGAAAATGTCCACTTTTCTGATTATGACCCATGTATGAAAGACTGTATGACTGTATGTAAGATATGTATGAAAATTTTTATATACAAATTGAACACATTTCAATATTATTTTCATTATAGTATCTTCTATAAAAACCACCGCTATCGTGGTATCTTTATCTGCAATGTAATCATGTTCACTATTCGAATGCGTGAGAAACGCTGACGAAATAAAAAAAGTATATAATTTCATGTTTTTTTTTAAAATAATACTTATTTAAAATTAAATGCATTATTTAGTCTTTCTTGGTTATGTAAATTTATTATTATTTTGCTCTCCAGATCGGATTTACCAGGGCGGCGGTGCGTTCCTCTACTCGTGCGTGCGTTAGTAGACTTGAATTCGGGAAAAAAGCGAAAGACGGAGTATCCTGACACTAAATTCTTTCTTCTAACTGCTATATGTATGGTACAGAGTAAAAGTAAAAATCTTAAATTAAAAGAAGTTAGGATACATACACTTACGTTAAGTTAATAAGTTTTCCCCAAATAAACATAAGCATTCTTATATTTTTTCTTTGAAAATAAAAAAAAAACTTAACAAATAATTATAATGTAAATCTTAACGACAATTAAGATTTGCGATACATTTACTTAGAAAATGATGATACAGATGGTTACACAAGCTTCGGCATTATTAACAATTATTATCCTCCTATTGAAAGATAAGTTATTACGTAAAAATGATCTTTGGCTTTACTTAAAAAGATAAATAATAAGTATAAACTAAACGGGATACTTATATTGTCGTCCATGACATCATTTTTGAAGAAACACTGATTGTGTTGATTTAAGACCGTCACCGCCACGAAGGACAAGCGTGCGGCTGTAAAGGCGACGGTAGCGGGTTCGATTCCCACTTTATTAATTATATATTTTCAGTAACTCTGGTACCGAGGCAAAGTACGGCAATGAGTATTGCTATTCAACACGTAATGTTTTAGGAATTCTGCGGGAAGTAGAGAAAGAAATCCGGAACAATCTTAACACTAGGTTTCCAGGTTCCCTTTGCCTACCCTGCTGTGTGGGATTCAGAGTTAAGAACTATTATTAATTAAAAATAGTATTATTTAATTTTGATTGCTTATTAATAACGTTTTGTATTGTTTGAAAGAATTAAAAATACTATCATCTTTTTACGAGAAGTATGACAAGTAATTCATGTATGGGAATGAAAGTTCCTATAATTTAGAATTTATTTAGTTTTATATTGATATTTTTATTGATCTAGTCACTACAGGCAGATGGTTCGTTTTCTTCTGCTTCTTAAAGTAGGCTTAGAACTGAGATACAATTATCTCGAGGTTTGTAATTTCTAAGAGAGTCTAAAATATATATGTTGCTTTTTCCTATATAACCAAATTACTACTATTTTAGTAACTATTTCAAATAAATTACAACAGTTCAGAAAGAACAAAAAATGACTGCAATCAAAGTATGAGAAAAATGAAATCATACTAAAATTTAAAGAAGTTGACAGAGCAACTTAATTTGGATTGAAGAAAGTGCGATTTTTGAGAGTTTAGTTTGCAGATTTAATATATAAATATCTAGTTTTCTTTTACCTAAATATTAATATCTGTAAAATTATCTAAGAATTTTATAATTTTACTCGCTCTATAACCAGTATAGGTTCTCATGGATTCAAGGCCGACCACATATCGGTTTCAGCGTGCCCACCGCCTATGACAATATTCGCCATGTGCTCCAACTAGACGCGCGTACGCAACAAAATCGCGAACTTCTACAGAATAAATCGTAAACTTGTATACAGTGGCCGTGTTGTTTAATTCATCATGTAAATGAATTAATTGTTTAAACTGGATACAATTTTTTTAATTTAAATTTAAACTTACTTAAGTGTTTGTTAAGTGTTTTTAAAGGAATATTTACATGTAATTTTGTATTTAATTTTTTTTATGTAAGTGATTTAATGCTTTAATTATATTGTAATAAGTGCTATGATTGTAATTTATTGTAAGCAATAAATTATGTTGATAATGAAACATTTTTACAGTGCCAAGCGTTGAAGCTATTGATTGCGATTAAAATAATATTATTAAACGAATGGGATTTTGTTATAATTGTATATCTATTAATTTTATTTTGAAATATTTTTTAGTTATGGTATTTTTCAAAAAAATTGAAAATTTAGTTTAAAGAAATAACTTTTAATTTTTTTTTATTTTCACCCTAACAATAGAACAAGGAGTGTTTAGAGCAAAGATAGTGTTCATCTAAAAATAAAATAGTGAAGGTTGCCTCGCTATGGAGGAGTCGAATCAAGTTCAAGCCCACAACTTGCTTGGATTGAAGACACAAGTACCAAAAAGAAAAGATAATGCACTGACACGTTCGCTTCGATCATGTAAGTATATGTGTCTTTTTTTCTTATCTATCTTTATCTTGCAGGGTAGACAGAGGGAACCTGGTAGGCCAGTGTTAAGGCACTCCGTTCTCATTAAGAGTAGGCAATGGTCCCTGCTCTCCGCTGAATTCTAGAGTTATCCATTCCACTGATTTCCCAGAGTGGATTTTTTTATTGTGAAAATGTGTTAGTTGATCTTACAAAAAATATATAATGAGATAAGAATAAACTGCGGCTTATTTGACAATTCTAATGTTATTTTATAAAATTTTCCAAAAACATTCCTAGTTGATTAGAGAACAAGTTCTTAGAAAAATGACATAAATAAAAAAATAAAGAAGCAGTATTTTCCTTGTTTACTTTAAAATAGTCTTTGAATATTTTTTGTATATATTTAACGCAAAGGTATATAAATGTACCAAATTACTTATTAATATCTGTTATCACTATTTTTTATATCAGAGCCGCAAAGACCACCAATTAAAACTATCATATTGCGTAATCTTATACCTATAAAAGTGATTGGAATATAAATAATAAATCTACGCGTACCCTTTGAAAATTTTCCATAGTTGCTAAGACGAAGACAATAATCAATCAGCTTCACGCTGTATCCCGCACACAGCAGGATAGGCAGAGGAAACCTAGTGTTGAGACACTCCGTTCCCCACGAAGTCAATAATAATATTAATTTAAATTAAAATAATATTAATAATTTTAATAATATTAAAAAACATATACTTATAATTTTTATGTTCATACATTAGTGTTGTAACTTCGAAATTAAACACATATATTAGCAGTAATAAAACTAACGATGCTAAGGATTTTTTGGTGAGCGAAGGCACTTATTTTTTTTTATAAGCAGTCAGAAAAAAAACAGATTATGCCGAAAAACTGGTTTCCTGTCAAGAATTTCATTGATGAGAGTTGTGCCTTTTAAATACATATTCTAGTTTCTCAATTTTTTAATGAGTTTTGCTATAGTTATAAGTTATACTAATAGGGAGACTCTCTATTCTACAGTTTCCACCCAAATTCGCATTATTGCATGTTAAGTAAAGAAATTGAACGATGAACTATAAAAAAATAATATATTTATAAATATCTAAATTAAAATTGCAGAATATTTGAATTTAAATTGAAACATTAGTATTTCGAAGTCAAAGTCCGACATCGAGTCCAGTTTCAAGTCTATCTTTGAATTGACTAGTTATATGACATTCTAGAGTACGCTCTCAATTATTACTATTTTATACATTAAAAGCGTTTAATATTAAATATTTAAATATACGACTCTATAAATAGTATTGGATAATGACCGCACCTATAAATATATTATACTAGGGAACCGCTCGCGACTTCGCCCGCGAAAAAACGAAATTATTCGTGCTTTTATATAAGAGTATGTCGTACTAGAGACTAAAACAAGGCTTCGCTCAATTGTTATTAAATGATAATTTGGGACAATTGGGGGCCTTCGTTAATGTAATAAAATCAAAAACAATGATTTTTTAAATTATTGGGTGTCTGAGCGTTTGTTCACGCTAATCTGCGAAATAGCTTAACCCGTTTAAATGCAGTTCTCACTATTCTATTTTGGCAAGTTTCCTTATATTTAGTGTTTCTTTTACTTTAAAGGGTTCATTATCAAGCATCGATATTGTCTTTAAATAATAATTCAGATAATAAATAAGTAATAATTAATTATGTAGTACAAGCGGGCGAAGCCATGAGGGGGCCTGTAGTAAAATAAGGGCAAATTATGATATATTACCATAGATATAAATTGAAGCAATTATAATGTTTTTATGATAATTTTATGACTAATATGCAATATGATGTCACTATAGGCAATTGATCGTATGTACTGTAATTTAGGTCAACCTTACACTGATTTGATTTTAATCAAAAAGTGCAACATGCATCAATTTAGATTCATTATATTGCATTTATAGATAGATAGATATAGATAGATGGTAACTCTAGGTTCCCTCTGCCTACCCTGCTGTGTGCGGGATACAGCGTGAAGCTGTTTTTTTTTATAATTATATTATAAATACTAGGCATTTCAAATTTGTTCGTCTTCAATTGATTTTGTTTGAACTTTTGGATTTTTTTAGCTTCTCGCTTTATCCCGCACATGTTATAAGGGTAGGGAGAGGGATTTTGGGAACCTAGCGAAGACACGTCCGTTCCCCACTTCAATATACGTGTACTATTCGTGTATAGAAGTGTTACTGAAAACAACAATAGTAAAATCAACAACAATACTTCTAGATAAAGATTGATAAATGAGAGTAAAGGTGATAAGAAAATGTTCATTTTAAGTTAACTGAATACTTGAAAACTTACACCCGTATATAAATATAGAGACCGTAGTAGCGCAGTGGCACAGGCATATGCCTGAAAAGGCGACGGTTGCGGATTCAATTACTACTCGGGGAAATTAATTATTATTTTTTTAAAGGCAACGGAGTGCCTTAACACTAAATTTCCTCTGCCACCCTGATAGATCTACACAGCGTGAAGTTAAAAAAATATTTTGACTTTTCTTAATGTGGAAATTTCCATGACCTGTAGCGATAAAAATACAACACGCGGGCGAAGCCACATATAGTATAAGCTTATGTTATATACAAATAATGAAACATAATCCAATGTAATTTAATTTCTATTGATTCATTTCATTACATTGAGGCGTTAATTTCCACCATTGAAACCACCAGTGATTTCGTACCACTAGGTTCCCAGGTTCCCTCTGCCCATCTGTTATATGCAAGATATAGCGTAAATCTAAAAGAATCAATACTTTTGACTGTGGTATATATTTTAATATTAAACGATATCCAGTATTCACAAGCATGACAGTGACTTCAATAAGGTACTTTACTCCTACGTAGGGATTTTTAAGAAGTTATTATTTTAACGAAATATCGAGTCATACATTTTTCTCTATACTTTTTAGAATAGCAATGATGGAATATTGTATATAAAATGTAAACGATGTTTATTATAAGTGAATAATAAAGACTAAGTAGAAACGTGCTTAGTTTTAAATATTTTTTAACCGACTTTCAAAAAAAACATTTTTCTTTGAATTTTAGACGCATTACGTGTTGAGTGGCGGAACTCAACACCGTGCTTTTTTCTTTAGCACTAGAGCGAAGAAATGAAAATAATAATTCATTTCCCCGAATGGGAATCAAACCCACAACCACCGCGTTAAAGTCACATGCTTGATTCACGGCATCAAGACAGCCTCAATGAGATATTTTTTTTATTTACAGTATAAACTGTATGTGAAAATTATATATAAAAGAAATATATGAGAAACACTACAAAGAGTGAGAAATAGACTACTATGTCATATTGTAACAATAGCTTATCAATGTATTGAGTACGTGGGTATATTCACCTATAGAAGTGTTTGACGGGAAGCTTTTACAACGACAGCGCAAACGCGATAGGTCGTGGATTCGATTCCCACTAGAGGATATGAAAATATTTAATTTTTCACTACGAAATATAACAGGAACGAGGCAAAACGCGGCGCTGAGTTCCGCCACTGAACTCACAATGTCTTAATTAATGGAAAGAGCGTGATTTAAAATGCGCGAATAAATAACTAATTAAGCAAATTGTCATTTTGAAAGAAATTTAAAAAGACGAAAATATTTATTTATTAAGTAATATTAATTAAAATTCCATAAAAGTAACAAAAAACCAGTTACAATATCTATTTAGTTCATTCATTTAAAAGAAAGTGGAAGAGGAAGTTATCTATCAGTCTAGCTCACTATCAGTAGATCTTATCGCATTTCCTATTTACGAATTACGAGTGTGTCACTTTAAAAATCGATAGGTGCTATTTGAAAATATTTCTAAAGACATTTAAACTGTACTATAAAGACAAGTACAGGTGAAAATATTAGTTTTTTTGTTGTTTATAATATTTACTTAAGTTAATTCTTATTGTTTCATCTAGGTAAAATGAGAAAAGAGAATTGTAATATTGTACAAGAATTAATATTAATTATTGATAATGTTAAAATATTTAAACTATTAGAATATAACTTTTCATTAAAATTATCAATTATATTAATTATATTTGTTTGTAACAACATTGGCATAAAATTGAATTAGTTACCAAAAAACTGTACTAGAAAATACACATATTTTCACCGAATTGGTAAAAAAATATTTACTTAAACAGGACTTAAAACTTCTAATTTATTAGAGAACAAAGCCATTTACATGATGAAGATAGATATGGGGTGCGTTCCGTCCCTCGAGGAACCTTCATTTGAAGATGTCTGTGAACTTAGCAGAGCATTGTCCAGCAGATCAAAAAAAAAATGGAGTTCTCTTCGCATGCACCTGAGTTCTATAGTTCCTGATAGGTTTTATAAATAGTTCTGCCGTTTTTACCCCTGAAAAAGTTATGTAAAAAAATGATCTGCTGACTTCCCGTAGCAGATCATTTTTTTGCAAATAAAAATCGGGGCGAGATCTGCACTCATAGGGATGAATAAAATAGTTCCTGATAATTTTTAACAATAGTTCTGTTAATTTTACGAAGAAAAAAATTTTTAAACAGAAAAAAAGAACGTTCGTTTCGAAAATAGTTCGAAAGGTAAAGTAAATTTTAAAATTAATAAAATGATACTCAGACGCGAGAACTCTTTATTTTACAATAAAATATAAGTAGTTCTACGATATTTAGCCTGAAAGAAAACCAGAACTCTGAAAAAACTGCCAGCAGAGCATAGTTTAATGTATGAAATATTGAAAAATGTCTATTTTAAGTCTTCATATGTAAAAGTACTAAATATTTTTTTTTGAAAGTGTTCAGACACGGGAACTCTTGGATTTCTAACAGAATATGAGTTATTCTATTATACAAAGCCAATTACAAAACTAGAACTCCTGTAAAAATGCCAGCAGAGCATAGTTGAAAATTAGATTTGTTGAAAAATATCAAATTAATTTGTTGAGATGCAAAAATATTTTTTAAAAATATGAATATCTTGCTCAGAAGCGAGAACTCTTCATTTTTCAATAGAATATAAGTCTTTCTACGATATTTAGCCTGAAAGAAAACCAGAACTCTGAAAAAACTGCCAGCAGAGCATAGTTGATTGTATGAAATATTGAAAAATGTCCATTTCAACTCTTCATATGTAAAAGTACTAAATAATTTATTTCTGAATGTGCTCAAACACAAGAACTCTTGTATTTCTAACAGAATATAAGTTGTTCTATTATAAAAAGCCAATTACAAAACTAGAACTCCTGTAAAAATGCCAGCAGAGCATAGTAGAAAATTCGATTTGTTGAAAAATATCAAATTAACTTGTTGCGACGAAAAATATTTTTTAAAACTATGAATATCTTGCTCAGAAGCGAGAACTCTTCATTTTTCAACAGAATACAGGTAGTTCTACGATATTTAGCCTGAATGAAAACCAGAACTCTGAAAAAACTGCCAGCAGAGCATAGTTGATTGTATGAAATGTAGAAAAATGACAATTTTAACTCTACATATGTTAAAGTACTAAATATTTTTTTTTGAAAGTGTTCAGACATGGGAACTCTTGGATTTCTAACAGAATATGAGTTATTCTATTATACAAAGTCAATTACAAAACTAGAACTCCTGTAAAAATGCCAGCAGAGCATAGTTGAAAATTCGATTTGTTGAAAAATATCAAATTAACTTGTTGCGACGAAAAATATTTTTTAAAAATATTAATATCTTGCTCAGAAGCGAGAACTCTTCATTTTTCAACATAATACAGGTAGTTCTACGATATTTAGCCTAAAAGAAAACCAGAACTCTGAAAAAACTGCCAGCAGAGCATAGTTGATTGTATGAAATGTAGAAAAATGACAATTTTAACTCTACATATGTTAAAGTACTAAATATTTTTTTTTGAAAGTGTTCAGACATGGGAACTCTTGGATTTCTAACAGAATATGAGTAATTCTATTATACAAAGTCAATTACAAAACTAGAACTCCTGTAAAAATGCCAGCAGAGCATAGTTGAAGATTGAATTTGTTGAAAAATATCAAATTAATTTGTTGAGATGCAAAAATATTTTTTAAAACTATGAATATCTTGCTCAGAAGCGAGAACTCTTCATTTTTCAACAGAATACAGGTAGTTCTACGATATTTAGCCTGAATGAAAACCAGAACTCTGAAAAAACTGCCAGCAGAGCATAGTTGATTGTATGAAATGTAGAAAAATGACAATTTTAACTCTTCATATGTTAAAGTACTAAATATTTTTTTTTGAAAGTGTTCAGACACGGGAACTCTTGGATTTCTAACAGAATATGAGTTATTCTATTATACAAAGTCAATTACAAAACTAGAACTCCTGTAAAAATGCCAGCAGAGCATAGTTGAAAATTCGATTTGTTGAAAAATATCAAATTAACTTGTTGCGACGAAAAATATTTTTTAAAAATATTAATATCTTGCTCAGAAGCGAGAACTCTTCATTTTTCAACATAATACAGGTAGTTCTACGATATTTAGCCTAAAAGAAAACCAGAACTCTGAAAAAACTGCCAGCAGAGCATAGTTGATTGTATGAAATATTGAAAAATGTCCATTTCAACTCTTCATATGTAAAAGTACTAAATAATTTATTTCTGAATGTGCTCAAACACGAGAACTCTTGTATTTCTAACAGAATATGAGTTGTTCTATTATAAAAAGCCAATTACAAAACTAGAACTCCTGTAAAAATGCCAGCAGAGCATAGTAGAAAATTCGATTTGTTGAAAAATATCAAATTAACTTGTTGCGACGAAAAATATTTTTTAAAAATATGAATATCTTGCTCAGAAGCGAGAACTCTTCAGTTTTCAACAGAATACAGGTAGTTCTACGATATTTAGCCTGAATGAAAACCAGAACTCTGAAAAAACTGCCAGCAGAGCATAGTTGATTGTATGAAATGTAGAAAAATGACAATTTTAACTCTACATATGTTAAAGTACTAAATATTTTTTTTTGAAAGTGTTCAGACACGGGAACTCTTAAGTTTCTATTAGAATATGAGTAGTTCTATTATACAAAGCCAATTATAAAACTTGAACTCCTGTAAAAATGCCAGAAGAGCATACCTAAATATTCAATTTGTCGAAAAATGTCAAATTAATTATTTAAGACGAATATACATTTTTTTAAAAAATGAATATTGTGCTCAGGCTAAATATCGTAGAACTACTTATATTCTAATGAAAAATGACGAGTTCTTGGTTCTGAGCAAGATATTAATATTTTTAACAAATATTTTTCGTCGCAACAAGTTAATTTGATATTTTTCAATAAATTCAATCTTCAACTATGCTCTGCTGGCATTTTTACAGGAGTTCTAGTTTTGTTATTGACTTTGTATAATAGAATAACTCATATTCTGTTAGAAATCCAAGAGTTCCCGTGTCTGAACACTTTCAAAAAAAAATATTTAGTACTTTAACATATGTAGAGTTAAAATTGTCATTTTTCTACATTTCATACAATCAACTATGCTCTGCTGGCATTTTTTTCAGAGTTCTGGTTTTCATTCAGGCTAAATATCGTAGAACTACCTGTATTCTGTTGAAAAATGAAGAGTTCTCGCTTCTGAGCAAGATATTAATATTTTTAAAAAATATTTTTCGTCGCAACAAGTTAATTTGATATTTTTCAACAAATCGAATTTTCAACTATGCTCTGCTGGCATTTTTACAGGAGTTCTAGTTTTGTAATTGACTTTGTATAATAGAATAACTCATATTCTGTTAGAAATCCAAGAGTTCCCGTGTCTGAACACTTTCAAAAAAAAATATTTAGTACTTTAACATATGTAGAGTTAAAATTGTCATTTTTCTACATTTCATACAATCAACTATGCTCTGCTGGCAGTTTTTTCAGAGTTCTGGTTTTCATTCAGGCTAAATATCGTAGAACTACCTGTATTCTGTTGAAAAATGAAGAGTTCTCGCTTCTGAGCAAGATATTCATATTTTTAAAAAATATTTTTCGTCGCAACAAGTTAATTTGATATTTTTCAACAAATCGAATTTTCTACTATGCTCTGCTGGCATTTTTACAGGAGTTCTAGTTTTGTAATTGGCTTTTTATAATAGAACAACTCATATTTTGTTAAAAATACAAGAGTTCTCGTGTTTGAGCACATTCAGAAATAAATTATTTAGTACTTTTACATATGAAGAGTTGAAATGGACATTTTTCAATATTTCATACAATCAACTATGCTCTGCTGGCAGTTTTTTCAGAGTTCTGGTTTTCTTTTAGGCTAAATATCGTAGAACTACCTGTATTATGTTGAAAAATGAAGAGTTCTCGCTTCTGAGCAAGATATTAATATTTTTAAAAAATATTTTTCGTCGCAACAAGTTAATTTGATATTTTTCAACAAATCGAATTTTCAACTATGCTCTGCTGGCATTTTTACAGGAGTTCTAGTTTTGTAATTGACTTTGTATAATAGAATAACTCATATTCTGTTAGAAATCCAAGAGTTCCCGTGTCTGAACACTTTCAAAAAAAAATATTTAGTACTTTAACATATGTAGAGTTAAAATTGTCATTTTTCTACATTTCATACAATCAACTATGCTCTGCTGGCAGTTTTTTCAGAGTTCTGGTTTTCATTCAGGCTAAATATCATAGAACTACCTATATTCTGTTCAAAAATGAAGAGTTCTCGCTTCGGAGCAAGATATTCATATTTTTAAAAAATATTTTTCGTCGCAACAAGTTAATTTGATATTTTTCAACAAATCGAATTTTCTACTATGCTCTGCTGGCATTTTTACAGGAGTTCTAGTTTTGTAATTGGCTTTTTATAATAGAACAACTCATATTTTGTTAAAAATACAAGAGTTCTCGTGTTTGAGCACATTCAGAAATAAATTATTTAGTACTTTTACATATGAAGAGTTGAAATGGACATTTTTCAATATTTCATACAATCAACTATGCTCTGCTGGCAGTTTTTTCAGAGTTCTGGTTTTCTTTCAGGCTAAATATCGTAGAACTACCTGTATTCTGTTGAAAAATGAAGAGTTCTCGCTTCTGAGCAAGATATTCATATTTTTAAAAAATATTTTTGCATCTCAACAAATTAATTTGATATTTTTCAACAAATCTAATTTTCAACTATGCTCTGCTGGCATTTTTACAGGAGTTCTAGTTTTGTAATTGGCTTTGTATAATAGAATAACTCATATTCTAATAGAAACTTAAGAGTTCCCGTGTTTGAGCACATTCAGAAATAAATTATTTAGTACTTTTACATATGAAGAGTTAAAATGGACATTTTTCAATATTTCATACAATCAACTATGCTCTGCTGGCAGTTTTTTCAGAGTTCTGGTTTTCTTTCAGGCTAAATATCGTAGAACTACTTATAATCTATTTAAAAATGAAGAGTTCTCGCGTCTGAATATCATTTTATTAATTTTAAAAATTACTTTACCTTTTGAACTATTTTCGAAACGAACGTTCTTTTTTTCTTTTTAAAAATTTTTTTCTTCGTGAAATTAACAGAACTATTGTTAAAAATTATCAGGAACTATTTTATTCATCCCTATGAGTGCAGATCTCGCCCCGATTTTTATTTGCAAAAAAATGATCTGCCAAGGGAAGTTAGCAGATCATTTTTTTACATAACTTTTTCAGGGGTAAAAACGACAGAACTATTTATAAAACCTATCAGGAACTATAGAACTCAGGTGCATGCGAAGAGAACTCCATTTTTTTTTTGATCTGCTGGACAATACTCTGCTAAGTTCACAGACATCATTTGAAGTAGCTGTTAAGAGCAAACAATAAGGAAGATTATTTAATTAAATAAATCATTTCAGGCGTGGCGTGCGTGATTGTACACGCGACAGGTTGTGAGTTCGATTCCGATTTGGGGAAATTAAATATTGAATAATTAAATTTTTTCGCTCAGGCAAAATACTCAATACACAATGTCTCCAGATTTCGGCGGAAAATGGTGGACAGAGTGTTTTAACCTAATGTTAAATGTTCTCTCTGCTTACCCTGCAGTATGCGGGATAGAGCGTGAAACTGGTTTAATTTTGATTTAATTTTTTATTACTTTATTTTAGGCTGCGTAATACCACAACGTTATATATTAGGAGTGATGGGACTCTTGGGTGTTTGCAATGCATATACCATGAGAGTGTGCCTCAATCTGGCCATCACACAAATGGTGAACCGGACTAAAAGTTCTGTTGAACACTTAGATCCTTACGCGTGTCCAGATGAGGAGAGCAGTGGAGGAAACGTCACGGCTGTTCTACGTCCAGTAAGTGTCTTTAAATAAATAATTGTCTTTGAATATTTAATGGATGAAATAAATAATTTACTTTTCTAAATTTTAGGCTAGTCGTGGCGTAGGAAATATTTCATATTCTCATTTCCTCGCTCTGGTAACGAGGCAAAGCGCGGCGTTCAGCTCTGCCACTCAACACGTAATGTCTTAAGAATTTGGAGAAAGTGGGTAACGGATTGCTCTACAATATAAAAACTGTTATTTATTATAAATTATAATTAAGAGGAATTCGTTTTATTACCAACTTTTTCTTTACATCACACTATGTTATAAAATATTTTGAAATTTTTAGTACGCAATTTTTGATTGGGACGAGAAAACGCAAGGGCTTATCTTGAGCGGCTTCTATTATGGATACGCTGCAACCCAAGTCCCAGGAGGCTATTTGGCTGAAAAATTCGGAGGTAAATGGACCCTCGGAATTGGTCTACTTAGCACTGCCCTCTTTACGTTCCTCACGCCTGTCGTTATCAGAGCAGGAGGTGCTACTTGGCTCTTCATATTGCGAGTTCTACAAGGCATGGGAGAGGTAAATAAGAATTTTTGACAGAGATTACTGAATCGAAGGAGGAAGGACATATTTAGAATATAATTCATAAATTTGGAGATATTAAGGTAATATTTTAAACAATGGCATCAAGAAGTAAACTTATTTCCAAAGCATTTTTTTTATTCCTTATAGAATTCCTGGTCTTATTTAGGAAAACTATTATCTATTATATCTTTGCTAACAGGGTCCAACTATGCCAGCCTTGATGATCATGTTGGCAAGATGGGTGCCACCACATGAACGATCATTCCAAGGTGCCTTAGTATTCGGGGGGGCACAGATTGGAAACATATTTGGTTCCTTTATGTCTGGTCTTCTATTATCTGAGGGTAGAGACTGGGCGTATGTATTTTATTTCTTCGGTGGATTCGGCCTTTTGTGGTTTACGTTGTGGGTAAGTTGAAACGAAAACTTTGAATATATTTGTTCAAAGCATTATTTTGATATAATATCTGCTTGTTTAACCACATTCGGTGATATTACGTTCATTTGAGTAAATAAGAGAAATTTGAGCTAAGTTACCTTGAACTAAGCGAACTTAAAATTATATTAACGATATATTATATATATTTTTTCTTTAATTTTTTTTGTAATTACGCTTTTGCTCGTATTATTTTTTTAATTTAAGTACGAACGCAATGTTTGCTTTGAAATGGTTATACATTATTAATAATATATTGTGCTTGAAATGTTATTTATTTAAACATATTAAAGTCACTAGCAAACTAAAATCAAATAATTTAATAAAACATATTTTTAACTATTCTAGAGTCTTCTATGCTACAGTACACCAAATACTCATCCGTATATTTCAAAGAAAGAACTGAACTACCTCAATAAAAATGTGACAACTGCAGAAAATAGCAGCCGCAAAGATCCCGTGCCCTGGAAAGGAATATTGAGATCAGCACCAGTGTGGGCTCTAGTATTTGCTGCAGTGAGTTCATTATTATTATTCTTTTTTAGAAGGAAAGAAACAGAAACGTAGAACAGAGAAAATAGAATTATGTTGTTGTAGGTATACTTATATGGAAATTGTCTGACTGTTTATTTGCGTAATAATATGTAGGTGGACTAGATCGCAATATTAATAGTATTTATTATTTTAGCATACTAAGCTAAAACGATTGAACTAATATAGAGACTTTCATGATTATTATTTATTGAGGCCGTTGCGGCGCAGGGACAAAAGAGTATAACGCGACGGTTGTGAGTTCGATCCCTTCTCGGGGGAATGAATTATTATTTCATAAATATTTACATTTCTTCACTCTGGCAGCAAGGCAAAAGCCCGGCGTTAAGTTCCGCTAGTTAACACGCAATGCCCCTTTCAGCGGAAAGTGATACAGCGTGGAACTGATAGAAAAATAAAAATAAAATATTATTATCTTTTTTCAGTAATAATCAAGCGATAAGTTTTATTATTACCATATAATTTCAATGCAGTATAACATACGACGCTTACTATGACGCGATGTAAGCAAATTCCATCACATACTAAATTTACATGTTAAATTGTACCTTAATTGTACAGAAGTTGTTTAATTTCAATTTTAAACCATCACAATAAGGTTCAAATTACTTTGCTCTATAAAATGCTTTTCGAGGTGTGGTTCCGGATTTGATATTGTACTGTTTTATATGCTAAAGATTATTCTTCAACGGCTCTAAGAGTTATCCTCCTAAAAAGGGACGCTTAGATAGCTTAAGTTTTTGTAAAGGTTTTTGTTTGGAATTTTCTGGTTTATTCCACTCTCGAAAAATATAAAAATGTAAATCTCACCTACATATGAATAAAATGGAATCAAATTTAATTCTACAATGTCAAAAATAAATGGAATTATGTTAAAGTTAAACTTATTGTTTAAAATATAAAAAAGCTAAGGAGATATTCCAGTTTGATAATTTTAAGTTGGTATATCTTTTTGATATATATTTATTTATATTATTGATGAAATTAATTGATTAATGCATAACTTTACATATTACAAACGAATTATACTTTTTAACGTTATTTTTATTACATTTCTGTGTTTAAATAACGCCCCTTCTCATCATTCCAAAATATTTTATTGTTCAAAACAAATAACTATCCTGATTTTTACCCCTTAATTGAGGCTAACTTTTCGTGCAATTATTATTGCGCTTGCTTTTACTAATTGGTAAAGTAAGTGTGTAAAACCCACTCGTCGATTTGAAATACAAAATTTTATTAAAATAATTATAATATAGTAAATTTAGTTTCTGTTATACTAGTTGCTAGCAAAGTATATATATAATTAAGATGTCATCTATTGCTCTTGTCTTGTTTCACTTCAGAAGATTCCTCATTCTATATTTAGAAATAAATGTACTTGAAAGGAAAATAAAATTTCCATGTTTAATTCAACACATAATAAAGGATATAAATTCATTAATTGAATACTAATGTCGAAAGGTTCAGAGCTAGGCTATAAATATATGAAATATTCATAATAGTTCTATTACTATACGAAGTTTTAATGTGTAATTGGAGGCCAGGCGTGGCGCAGGGCTACAAGGATGTAAATGCGATAGGTAGTGGGTTCGATTTCCACTCGTTGAAAATTACATATTTAATATTTTCATTTTCTTCGCTCTAGAATTTCCCGAAAAATGAGGAACGGAATGTCTTAACACTCCTCTCTGCCTATCTTGTTGTGTGCGGAATACAGCGTAAAGCTTAAAAAAATAATATTGTTATTATACGAAGTTTTAATGTATTCTTTAACAGTCGCTCAAACAAAGGTTTTATTTCGATGGTAATTTATTATTTTGTGTTAGGAGATTACGTAATCATAATGACTCGTTCACCATGAGAGAGGCCTTGGTCCAAGTATTGTAATACAGGCTTGCATGTTGCACGGTTTGTTGGTGCTTATGTAATAGCTTGCAGTAATCAAATCTGGTTCCGATGCCATTTTTAGATGATGTTTGTTTAGCTTGTATTTTTACTTTTTATTATCTATATATATAAAATCGAAAGGTCACTCACTCATCACGAAATCTCAGAAACTACCAGTGCTAGGAATCTCAAATTTTGCATAGGAGTTATTTATAGGACGTAGGTGCTCGCTAAGACGGGAATTTGCAATATTCGACTTCTAAGGGGTTGTTTTTGTAGTTGAAAGTTTGTTTGAAACTTCGTTACTACAAATGCTAGGAGTCTCAAATTTTGCATGGACGTCACTTATAGGGCGTAGGTACTCATGGAGACAGAAATTAATAATAACGTAGTTCACGCAGGCGAAGCTGCGGGCGGGCCGCTAGTAATATATATAGATATGGGGATCGAACCCACAAACGTCGTGTTACACCCTTGTGCTCTTACGCTACGACGGCTTCATTAAATAAGATAATAAAAATAATATAAATTTCTATTGAAAGCACGTTTTTGGTTGCTATCCGATAAAATTTAAAGCAGGTATAAGACAAAATAATTTACATAATACGCCTACTTGTTTAGCCTAGCTATAAATAGGAGCATTCACCTTTTAAACTTGAAATGGTTGAGCTTTCGTATTTACTCGATTCGAGGATTTGTGACTTGCAGTTTAATATTGTATATTGATATACAGTATTTATTTACAGCATTTAATAAAAAATACCACGAGTTCTGGGTTCGATTCTGAATGAAATATTTATTATTTTTATTTCTTCGCTCTGGTGTCGAGGCAAGGCGCGCGGCAATGTATTATCAATAGACGCATTCCTGAAGTTACCGTGGAAAAAAATGTTTTCAGTGTACATGAAGATATATACGCTGTTATATATTGTTTTAGCCATGAAGTAATTTTAACTTAATTCTAATTCTAATTAACAAATGAAATTAACAGCTTTAGTAACTTATATCTTAAAAAATAACTAACTAACTTATTGTTATTTTCCAGGTGGGCCACGACTGGGGATACTACACAATGGTGACAGACCTCCCTAAATACTCAACAGATGTCTTAAAATTCAACATAGCGACTACCGGCACCCTCACTGCCTTGCCATATATAGCGATGTGGCTCTCCTCGTTTCTATTCGGTTTCGTTTGCGATTTGTGCATCAAGAAAGGATGGCACACGATTAAGACAGGAAGAATTATTCATACTACTATAGGTTTGTGGTTTTGGTCTTATATAATAAAAAAAAAAAGTTTGATATATGCCCATTTTTTCTCTTATAACGTATAATATTCCATAGAAAAAAATAATTATAAACTTATTATTGTAGTTCATTTCATACGAAATGTATGAGTTCGTCCGCAAATTTAAGTTTGTGAGCTTTTATAAGTTATACTGCCAACTTATAAGTAGTTACGGAACCCTCGGTGAGCGAGTCCGACTCGCACTTAATCTTTCTATATTATTTGTTTAAATTTCAATGAGTTTAGATGGGATATGTAGTTTATAGTTTTTTTTTTCATTTTCATACATTTCTTTATTAACAGCCGATATGAAGCGTACACGTATACTATACTGTAATAAATAACAATATTTTTCCATAGATAAGAAAATGTACGAGTATGTTATATTATTATGAATTATTATTAAACTTCTTTCTTAGAAATTATTTGCTCTTAGCGTTATCTGGCTTCATATATTTGTTAAACGCTATCTGAGACATCACCATGCACATTTCGTGCCGAGTTGACAAAAATATTTGTTTTGAATTTGCATTGCTATAATATTGGCATTCAGATCTGTGGTGGAAAGATTGTATAAAAAACAAAAAATAATCCCTTATAAAATTCAGCGGAAAGTCGAAAAATTCGGCGAAAAGTCGAAAACGGAGTGATTTAACACTAAGTACCTTCTGCCTAATCTTCAGTAAGCGGGATACAGATGAAGCTAATTTTAAAATCAATAAACTATTTAAGTAATAGACATAATACTCGTATATACATTTTGAAATATTTCACAGCTGCTACCGGACCAGCTATTTGCATCATCTTGGCTTCCTATGCTGGATGCGATCGTATTGCTGCAATGGTGTACTTCGTTCTATCTATGGCGTTAATGGGAGGATTCTATAGTGGAATGAAGGTGATTATGACATAAGAAGATTTTTTTTAATATATCTTTTATTATGGTTTTTTTAGAAAAGAACAACGATGGACAATTTTTTTTATCTGTGGAGACCAAAAAATACGAAGAACCTAATGAGAAATCATTGTATTATAAATTTAATTCTGATTAGGCAAATAATAAAAGTCTGACAGAATTTAGCAAAAAATATATGCCACTTTTATATATTAATTCATATAATTTTCTTTGTATTTTAATAACTATATTTTTTAAATTTAAAGGTAAACGCCTTGGATCTGGCACCGAACTATGCTGGGTCTCTCACATCGCTTGTGAATACCACATCCACCTTTGCTGGTATTGTCACACCATACCTTATTGGGCTGTTGACGCCTGACGTAAGTTTACATTTAAATTAATGCCAATATTTACGAAATCATCTCGTTACCATATTTATTTGTTATTGTCAAAATATTTTGAAAGATAAACGACTACTAATTAAATAGTTAAAAATAATTTTACCTCACTTTCTTTTAGCTTATATATATTAAATTTCTAACAACATATAATTTATTATCCATACCTATATTATAAATTCGAAACTAACTCTGTCTGTTTGTCTGTCTTTTACGCAATCAGGGCCAAACCGCTAATTTAATTGTGATAAAATACTCATATAGAGATACTTGAGGGTCTCGGGATGAACATAGGATACTTTTTTTTCTCATATTTGTAATATTAACGATATATACCAATATATTAAAATACTTATTTATTTGATATGCAATTTATTCTGCCATGTTATTAACAACCGACGCTAGGCAACCGTTGCTAAGCAACGATTTGCAAAGTTTGTTGTTAGAAATGAGCTTTCTTAACGCATCTCTCTATTGAAAACTGAAAATAATTTCATAAAATATATTTAATAAATATTTGTAAAGTTTAAGCGGACGTAGCCGCGTTCGGGTCCACTAGTATTTTAATAGTATTTTAGTAGTATAAAATAATTCATATTACTTAAAATTGTACTGTTTCTACGTAGAACTCAAAAAGAAATCTAAGAAACGAAATTCAAAATATTAACATTTAATTTATTATTTTTTACAGTCAACACTAGCCCAATGGCGCGTGGCTTTCTGGGTGTGCTTTGCGGTGTTAGTTGGCACAAACGTGGTATACTGCATATGGGCAGATGGTGAACAGCAATGGTGGGATGATGTACGTAAATTTGGCTATCCCGCTGGTTGGAAGCACGGATCCTTAGTGCGCGATGAAAATCCAGAACAACCTGAAGCCGTTAGATTATCCAGTAGAAAGGATAATGATGATGCATTTTAAATTATTTTACACAATAATTAAATAAAAATCCACCTATATTGATTTAAAGGCATTTAAAATAATACAATAGTTTATTTTCAAACAATAAATGTATAATAACGATATATTAATTTTAGCATTCTAAAATATCGATATAAATTGTACTGAATTGTGATATCTGCGTAGTACGTTTACATAAAAAAAACTATTTTGTGTTAATTCTACCTAAATATAAGCAAAACAACTACGAATTTCTCGATCTGAATTTTCCCAATTGGGCATTTATGTAACTCACTTTATTTTCAGGGTATAACAAGTTAAACTAGTTAAAGCTTATTATATACATAATAAGCTTTTTTATACAACATTTTTCTAGTCAATGAATATTCATTGAAAAATGTAAGCCATAATATTTTATTAAAATATATATGAATTATTATTTCCATTTACATGTAAATACTGAAGTATAATGTATATATACATTGTACATAATAATTTCATAATTTTGTTAATACTCGCAATAATAAAAATATGTTACAGAAAATTTTATTTTATTTTATTTTAAAATTAAGATTTTAATATTTTCAAAATTAAATTGAATTACCATAACTAAGTTACGATAATTTAATTAAATTTAAACATTGAAGCTAAAATTGTTAATGATAAATAAGGAGAACTCTTATAAGCCTGCCTTGCTACCTATCAGTTTATAAAGTAAATAGACAATTATCATTTCACAAATAATATGATATCAGGTACATCTTACAATTTTGTTTAATAGTATACCTACATATATCTGTATTTTTATTAGTAATTACTGAGATATTATCAAGAAACATTTTCAAAGTATAATTAATACCCCAATTAATTATTCATTATGGAAAAAACAAAGACATTCCAAGAAGAAAGTTTACTTAACAATGGAGTAGAACCACCTTTAAAAGAAGATGGTTCTTTTATAAATAGTCTACGAACGTGTGAGTGTTATTTTTGCATTATTTTGATCAATACATTATAACAGTCTTTGACATTTTAGAGACATTCGACCTAACCAGCGAAAAAATGTTTCTCTGATATTCACTTAAGGTAATCGTATCTGCAAGATTAAAATTATATACACCCCCCAATTGCAGAGTATAATTTTGTAAATAAATGAGAATTTTTTTGTCAGTGCAGACAATTCTTCGATATCAAAAAAAATATATAGATATAATGTATATTAGCACATTAGCATGTTAACGCATGTATCATAGGAAGTGTTCTGAGGAACTGTTTGACCTGTTAACTTTCACCGAATTTTCTAACCGTACAGTACTTCTCAAACTCAAATATCGTCCACCTCATCTTGAATCGTGGTACTCCACTACTGTGCTGTTTTGTAGGAACTTTCTTCCACGGGAAGTATTTTTACGACTACCTTTACCTTAAATTCCGCCAAGCACCTGTAGCTCCTCTGGCATTTCATGGAATCGTAGGCGTCGATGATCACTTACCATCAGGCCACCCGTACGCTCGTTTGCCTTATCTTTTCCATTAAATTAGTATAAATAATAAGCAAGAATCATTAAATTGTTTCTAGGTTGTCTAATGCCCAGACGATATGTTTTCGCATTAGTGGGGCTTATTGGAATATGTAACGCGTTTACAATGCGTGTTAGCTTAAATATTGCTATAACCCAAATGGTACTACATAAAAAAGTTAGTAAGGAACATTTAGATCCAGACGCGTGTCCTGTAGACGTCGTAGTGGGTAACTCGACAGTTTTCATAAACCCGGTAAGTTTGTTATAATCAAAGAACTCCAGAAAGAATATATAGTATCAGAATTTGGACTAAGATTCGTTTTTATTTGGTTTTATTTTTATTTGCAAATATTTTTGGTCCACGCAAATTAAAAATATTAAGCTTTATCAATTTCTAATTCCTCAATTGGGTTACCAATTTATTTAACAATTGAATTAATTTCAGCATGCCATATTTGAATGGGATGAAAAGACACAAGGTCTTCTTTTAAGTAGTTTCTACTATGGCTATTTTACAACACAAATTATTGGGGGATACCTGGCGCAGAGGTATGGTGGGAAATGGGTTCTGGGATGTGGACTACTTAGCACTGCATTGTTAACATTTCTTACACCAGTTGTTATAAGATCAGGTGGTGCAACGTGGCTGTTTATTCTTCGTATTGTTGAAGGAATGGGAGAGGTAAATAATATTCTGTATAACATTTTTTACTAGAAATTATAAGCTTTATCGATGATTTTAACTTTTTTCAGGGTCCAACCATGCCTGGATTAACTTATATGATGGGACGATGGATTCCAACTCATGAAAGAGCATTTATGTCTGCTATAATATTTGGTGGTGGACAAGTAGGAAATATATTCGGACCAGTAGTCGCAGGTCTACTTATGACCAATGGAAAAGACTGGGCAAACGTATTTTACTTTTTTGGTGGTTTTGGAATAATTTGGTTTCTGTTGTGGGTGAGAGATAGTCATCAAACAATTTCTTTTAGTATAATATAAATAAGATTTTCATTGGATATACAGCTTCACGCATGTAGCAGGGTCGGCAGAGGAAGTCTAGTGTTAAGGTACTCCAGTCCCCTACTAACCTCCAAATTCTGGAGGCATTGTGTGTTGAGTGGCGGAAGTCAGCGCCGCGCTTTGCCTTGGCACCAGAGCGAAAGAAATTAAAATATTAAATACTTTATTTCCTCGCGGGAGAATCGAACACAGAACCTATTACGTTTACAGTCAGACGCTCGTGCCTTTGCACCACGACTGGCTACTGTTTTATTTAATTTTATTAAATCTTCAGAGTGTTTTATGCTACAGTGAACCTAAAACTCATCCTTATATAACGAAAGACGAACTAGAATTTTTAAATAAAACAGTGCCAAGAGCTGAAAATAAAAGGAAAGACGATCCTGTTCCTTGGAAAGCTATTCTTCGATCTCCACCTGCTTGGGCTTTACTTGCAGCTAACGTAAGTGTGATAATAGTAAATACTACAAACATTACTGACAAAATATTTCTTGTTAAATATGTCCTATAAAATAATGATTTCTAAGACTACTCATTTATATGATAATTAATAATTTAATTTACAAAATTTTCCTAATACGTTTCTTGGTTCTAGGTTGGCCACGACTGGGGTCTATATACTATAGTCACTGAGCTTCCTAAATATGCATATGATGTATTGAAGTTTAACATAGCCACCACTGGTTTTCTGACTGGCCTACCATTCGCTGCCTCCGTTATTTTTTCCTCCATATTTGGATTTATTTGTGATTTAGGTATTAAACGAAAATGGTATAAAGTAAAAACAGCACGACAAATTTTTACAACTATAGGTAAAAAATTACTTTGCTTTCTATATTTTACTTTACTCTACGCAAAAAAATTGATGTTTTTCCTAAGGAAAAAAGATAATATTTTACATTTTATATTAATATTTTAGCTTCTACTGGACCAGCTATTTGCATAATCTTTGCCTCATATTCTGGATGTAATCGATATGCCGCAATGTGCTATTTTATTTTATCTATGGGACTAATGGGGTCTTATTACAGTGGTATGAAGGTATGTTAATTTACTTATTATTTTATACTTTCAGCAAATTAAAAAAAATCTTAATTATAAGTTACTTTCGTTTATAACAAAAATAAATATTAGGTTAATAAAATTTTAGGTTAACTGCTTGGATTTAGCACCCAATTACACGGCAACTTTAACATCCCTTATAAACACCGTATCGACATCAACAGGAATAATAACACCCTACTTAATGGGGCTTTTGACACCTGATGTAAGTTAGTAGTCTTAATTTCTTTATTTTAGTTTTAAGTTTTATTAAACTACCTAATTAAAAATATTTCATTGAACTTCAGATCATACTCTAAATTTAATAAAGGGCTGTAGTGTCTCAAAATGTCGGCGGAAAGTGAGGATCAGAAGTATTTTAATGGAAAACGGAGTGTCTTAACACTAGAATGCTAGATTCCCTCTGCCTACTTTGCTATATGCAAGACGTATTACAGCCTGACGCTCGAAAAAAAATTAAAAGTATTAATTAATTTTTTTACTTAACTATAAAAGTATTATTTTTAATTTTTAGTCCACTTTGGTTCAATGGAGGATAGCATTCTGGATATGCTTTGTGATGCTGATAGGAACAAATATTATATACTGTGTTTGGATGGAAGGAGAACAATTATGGTGGGATGATGTAAGGAAACATGGTTATCCTTCTGGATGGAAACATGGACCTCTTACCATCGAAGAGATAGAAACTGCTAAAGAAGTACAACATATAGAAATACCATAGTAGCAGTATCAAACAGAGATTGAATATTTTCTTAAAATACAATTATTACAACATTATTTTCTGCTGTATTTTTTTAAACCTTACATTTTACGTATTATGTGTTCTATATAAATCTTCACTTATTTTCGAGAAAGAATCCTTTTAAAATACTACTGCTTGAGCTCATACGTAAATATATTTAACTGGCCTTATATGAGAGCAACAGATATTTCCATCTCAACATCTGGACCAACCCTTATGCCACAAGAACTAATTCAAAATACATGTTCAGCTGGTCCACTTTAGTGGATGAAAATGTTAATTGCATCCTGTTCTTAACAGGTAAGCTATTTGCTCTATAAATGAAATTGCTATAAAATATATACAGGAGAAGGAACGTGCTCTCCTTCGTACTCGTATGTACTGTAAACTGATACAAATTGAGATTAAATTTATTTAAAGAGTAGTTTATTTTGATTTAGATAATATAAGGCGTAGTTTATAATTGTTATATTTTATTTTGTTATATTGCTTGTTCATTTCGGTTTATTATATATAAGACAACTTTTAAATCTTGTATGTTTTTTAGTTCACTCTGTATATCGCTTATAGCAGGCTGGGCAAAGGGAACCTGGAAACCAAGTGTTAGGACCCTTCAGGAACCCACTTTCCGCCAAATTTTGGGGGCATTGCTGACGCTATGCTTTGCTTCATTACCAGAGCGATAAATGATAATATTAAATAGTTCATTTCCTCAAGAAGAAGGAATTGAAAACTCAACTTGTCGCTTTTACAGCCACACGCTTGTACCCCTACACCACGGCTGGCTTCTAATATCTAAGTGTCAATGGTTTTAGTAACTCAATGATTTTTTAATTTTTTTAATAAAAAAATAAAATATATATTGTTATACAATATCAACATAAACATCATTATCATTCGCATTTACATTTGCGGTGTTGTGAACTTGCATATATTTTCTAGTTTGTCTCAATTTCCTTGTAATTTCAGCTATTTCTTCTTCATAAAGCTTTTTCTTTTCCCTGAGCTTAATGACCTGTATTTAAAATTAAATAGATTTTTTTAGTTGTATCACAGTGTACTTACTGTATGTAAGTAATACTTAATAAATTATATATTTAAAAAACAATATATTAAAGCTGTAAGTCTATTTGAAAAAGATTCAGAGTAGGTTAATCTTTTTGACACAAAGAATAGACATAGTAGGTTCTATTTATCTTAATCAATAAAAAAGTCGGAACAAGTCGTCGCGCAAGGGCACAAGCATGCAACTGTAACAAGCATGCCCAAAATCTGTGGGTTCGATTCCAACTGGGGTATAAACTAAATATTGTTAAAAATCGGAAGCGGTTAACTTTTTAAAAATAACAAGATATAAACACATATCGTCTATATGTTTCTAAATTATTCGGAAAGAGATTAGATTCAGACGAGTTTCCTTCCAATCAGGACGTCGCCTACAATTAACTGCCTCTATTGACACAAAGCTACTGTTTTTAAAGTCTTTTTCACAAACATCTACCCTCTTTTACACAAGTTTGCGAACAATATTTTCTTTTCCCCGAAGCTAAGCACTCTCCCTCTCTTCCCTTTGCACTTGAACTAGAGACATTACAAATTGAACCCACGGCCATCGTATTTACAGTCATGCCCCACTGCGCCATATAAAAGCTGTATAATAACAACATCAATCAAAAAACTTGAAAACGACAATGCAGGGATAATAGGCTCTAAGCATGACACCGTACCTGGTCGGTAGCGTCTTGGTAATCACGCAACAAATCCTTCCTGGTGAGGAGACCTGCCTTTATTCTTTCCGCTTCGAGAGACCAACGTAGTTTATCGCGTCGTCCCTTTTAAGAAAAGAAAATAAATTATAAAAACTGTGTTAAGGTAAGTAGATTTAACACGATTAAATTTGTATTTATTTATTTTTGCAATTTTTAAAATGTTATTCCACACTTTGGAAAGAAAAATATTAATTTAGAAAATATATAAAAATTTGAACGTAGCCCAATATATAAACTTCTTTCTGAATCTAAGTTTTCGGGTGTTTTCCAAGAGGCGCAACTTCGAATCCTGCTAGGTTATTTTTTTTATACGTTTCCTAAATAAGTACTGTATAGGTAGATAAACTATCAATTTTCAAACGTCGCTTCATTCGGTGACAACATAATATTTTTAACTTGTATGTTGTTACGTTGTTAACTTACTTGTATGTTGTTAACTATGTATGTTGAAAAATACCTAGAGGACGTTATCAATTCATTTTTACTCAATCAATAATGAAGAGATTATGATAATTCTTTATTGGTTTTTACCTCATGCCCTAGACTCTAGGGCCTAGAGGTGTCGGTAGGCACTTACGACTGTGCTTTTTTATCCATAATTTTTACCCACTTTGCCCAAAATGTACTTACAAGATTTTTTCATATAATCAAAATCTATTTATATTATAGAGTTTGCATATACAGTAAATATATAATTACTTTTACTTCACCCAAATCTCCTCTGGCTCTTAAAAGTTCATTTTCAGCATCGCCAAGATCACATTCGGTAAAATCAATGACTTCGTCCGTGTGATTCATTTTTTCTCTTATATGAGCGAGCATTTGGTTGTGTTCAGTGCAATTTACACGATTCTTTATTAATTCGTCTTCTCTTTCTATGTAAAAAAAAGAAGAGAGAGAATTTAAATAGTTTCAAAAACAAATTTTAAAACAAAAACATATATTTTTTAAATTTTAGTTAGTTTAATTATAATTAAAAAAGTATGTTTTTGTATGGCACTTTAAAAATTATGATTACTTTGCTAAATTTGGCAATATAAACGATATTTAACATACTCGTATCATGTTTGTTTAATATTTTCATATGTTCGCTCTGGTGTCAAGGCCAAGCGCGGCGTTCATTTCCGCCACTCAACACGCAATGACTCCAGAATTCGGCAGAAAGTGGGGAACGGAGTGCCTAGCACTAGGTTCCCTCTGCTTACCCTGCTGTATGCAGAATATAGCGTGAAGCTTTAGTAAATGAAGAAAGTTCTCTGTCAATTATTTACTTTAACATCGAAAATCATTTAAATACCTTCAATTTTGGACAGGTAATTTTGCTTGTCAATATAAAGTTGTTCGAACTGGGCCACGTTGAGGCCCGGGGCGATCATTTCCAATTTATGAACAATAGTTTCTAATTCATTTACTGCATTCCTCGCCCGGATGTAGCGGAGGCAGAGAGCTGATGATTGTTCACATTTGCGCTGTTGCAGCGTTAGGAATCGTTCTACAGTCTGAAATTGAACGTATAAACAAGTGATCGGGGCTTATGGGACTTTAAAATGTATATAAAAGTTTATTTTTACATTATATTAGTTAAGTTTAGATATAGTAGTAGCAGGTTAGGCAGAGGGCACCTGGGAACTTAATGTTAAGATTTTACGTTTCCATTAAGACACTTCCACTCTCCATTTCCCGCTGAATTTTGGAGGTATTGCTTGTTGAATTGTTATTTTTTCGTTTTGCCTTGTTACCAGAGTGATAGTGCACAAATATTAAATATTTCATTATCTCGAGTGATAATCGAACCCACAACCACGACTGGCCTCAATATTATTAGTTATTTTTTTACGTTATATAAGTTAAATTTACATACCTATATAAAATGATAAAATTTCAATAATACTAAAAAATATACTTAAGACGTTTGTACGTTCTATCTGTACATACAATATTCATAACTACAAATGGTACCTATTTGTTTTTTTTTACTAGCGTTTAAAATCTAAAATAAATAATATTTTAGGAATTACCCTAAATAACAAAACGGCTCATACTTAGAATTTATACACTACACTCTTATTTTTTTTTATCACGCTGTATCCCGCATACAGCAGGATAGGCAGAGGGAACCTAGTGTTAAGACACTCCGTTCCCCACTTTCTGCCGAATTCTGGAGCCATTGCGTGTTGTGTGGCAGAATTCAACACCGCGCTTTGCCTCGACACCAGAGCGAAGAAATGGAAATATAAACGTAAACGTTATCAACGAGAAGCAATAACCAATATTACCTTATCAGCAATTGGCTTCCCCTTCTTAGAGTAAATAAGTCCAGAGCCAGTCGTCCGTTCATATGTCTGGAGGCTATCGAAACTTTTCTCCACGTGTTCTAGTTTGCCGATGTATTGCACTTGAACAGCGTTTAATTTCAATTTGACCTGTGAAAATAATGTTTTGTTATTAATTTTGCTATTTTACTTTTAAAAATGTATTTTATTTCATGAAGTCAGAAGCCCGCCATCACAGAACAGATTCGCTCATAGTCACAAGACTGATTGCAAATATACACTAAGAAAAAAAAAATAATAAATCATGAAGTTATTAGAAAGAACCTGAGGCTAATTAAAATTGTCCTAGACTTTTCGCTGATGACTCCAGATCCTTGGATGTTTGTATCCAAAAGATTCTTAAAAGTTATGGGGTATGAATTGGCTATAAGCCAATTAGCTGGCTTTCCATTTCCCTTTTTTTTACAATAAATCAATTTTATATTGACCCTTGTAATAGAATCTAATTAAATCCAGTAAAAATACGTATCGATAGCCAGGCGCAGCACAGAGGTACAAGCGTATGCTGTTAACACTTGGTTCCCAGGTTCCCTCTAGCCCATTACCCCGCTATGTACGGGATGCATCGTGTAGCTAGCAAAAAGAAAAAATTAACAAATCTTAGATATAATTTTAAAACTATAGATAAATAAAGTTATTCACATCAGCCATTTCTACTTCTTCCTTTTCCTTGAGTTCTTGATATGTGAATAGTTTTTGTTGGTATTTGTCTTCTAAGTGTGGTACATTTTCTAAGGGTTTTAGAACGTGGTCGAGCTTTCTCTTTCTGTAATAAATAATATCAGAAACATTGAAGGAAAGAGAAAAAAATATTGTTCATTATATGATGCAATTATACTTTAAATCTCATATGGTTAATATTTTTAAAATTTTAGATACTACATTTAAATGTTCAGGAATTTAATCAAAATATTTTACGTGATTAAAGCTACAGGTACAGAATTTTGAGTCTTGCATCTTTTGCATCTTTTTAATCTTCATGAATTTCAAGAAAACACTACTTTTTCAATTCCTTGGATTGCATAAATACGAACTAATTTCATCTTTTTAAGATTGGATATTTAAGATCCATCTCTATTTAGAAGGAATACCTGCTCTAACTTATTCATCATCATTCAGGTTAACGAATATTGGCAAAATATATTGGTAAAATACGCACTCAATACGCAATGCCTCTAAAAATCGGCGGAAAATGAACAACGGAGTGTTTTAACACTAGGTTCAGGCAGAAGCCTACCCTGCTGTATATGGTATACAGCGTGAAGCTGATTTTAACAATGCAATTTAAAAATGACACTATGAAATCGATTAACGAATTCAGTAGAATGTAGCCTTTGTATACCCTCGGCGGAACCTGCACTGTAATATGTACAGCTATACGTGCACAGTTCCGCTGCCAGGGCAGACAAAGCAAAAATAATTGTGTTATCGGTAGAATTACGCCTGCGTAAACTCATTTTATACCTAAGGGTGGGGGTGGGTTGTTATTAAACTTATTTATCTAATTATTTTATATATGAAACTCGGCTATCTTATATAATATAATACATTTTAAGGAACGTCATTAAGCAACTTAGATTTAACATGGGAACCTAATGTTAGGACCCTCCGTTCAACACTTTCCTCCGAATTTTGAAAGCGTAACGATTTGAGTGGCGGAATTGGCGTCGTTTTGCCATGATAGGAGAGCGAAAAAATTAAAATACTAAATATTTTATTTCCTTGAGTGGCAATCGAACCTGCGCCACGACTGGCCTGGCAAAAGTTTTACTTTAGTAACCGATATCTTACTTACTTGTAATATTCGGCAAGACGACGATGAAGTAAATTGTTTTTTATCTGCAACTGATGATGTTCGTACATCATGTCTCTGTAGACTTGCAAATATTCATCTCTATTTATGGTTAGAGCGCCTGTAGCTACACCCCTGCCTATCTGGCCGCAAGAGACTTCTTTAAAATTTTCCTCACTTCCTGTATCGGATATAGAACGTTTTTTTATTATTACAATGAAATATGTTATTATTAAAATGAATATACCAGCACCATTTGTTTTTAGCACCTAGAAAGATTTTTCAATTTTATCCTGCTTTAGCCTTTTAGCTTATTTAGCTATTAGCCTTTTACGCTTTATCCTGTATATGACAGTTATCTAAGGGAACCTGCTGAGAGGCTTTATGCTTCACTTTCCGCCCTGATTCGGGTCATTGTTGTTAAGTAACGGAGTTGAACCCCGCGCATTTGGGTGGCTAAAGCGGAAAACCGAAAGAAATTCCCTAAGTGGGGATTGAGCCCACAACCATCACGTTTACTGTTATATACGTAGTCTCACTATACTACAATGGAGAACTTAAAGGTAGGTTATTAAAAATATTTTGAATCGTTGAAATATAATCTAACAACGACCTTTGAAAAAGCAAACCAGATACATTAAATCTTAGTAAACGAGCAAATATTAACTTATTATTTGTACCAATAACGACCGCCATAATGAAATATTAAACCACATTCCAATGTAGTTAACTCTAGATCTAAAGCAAAAGAACAACTAATGATGCACTTTAAATTATTTTTAAACCTTATTGAATTTAATTTGTGATGCAAATAGATATTCAGGATAAACGATCCATGGAAACATGTTAGCCTGTTACTCCCGACATGATTACGAGCAAAAATTTAAACAAGTATTTCACAAACACCTGTTCTTTGTTACTTGTTGCATAAATCAGTTTAAATTATAAACAAAAAGTACAAGGTAAGTTTTATTTTAACGCCTACAAACATCATCTTTAGTTTTTTTATCTTGCTGATTCATCTCATTATCATATAGCTAGGTTAGGTTAGGCAGAGAAAACCTAGTGTTGGGACACTCCACTCCAAAGTTGCAGCCCAATATTCGAAGTCTTTATTGAATGGTGGACTCTAGAGCGAGGAAATCAAAAGAAATTTATTCCTTCAAGTAGACATCAAACCCGCAACCGTCGTATTTTCAGTTAATATTACTTTAAAATTGCAATAAATGAAATTACTTATATATATGAACGAGAATAACCTATAGAACCGATATTAACTTAGTAGACTTAGTAGACCTGGGAAATAAAAATGTCAGCCGAAGAAAGTGAGAACTTAAGTTATATGAAAACAATTTTATCGTCACATATTTTAAAACTTTATACCATCGTTTCGAATGAAAATAAGAACGAATCGGAAATCGAACGTGCCCCTTAAAAGCTCTCTTATTTGTTAAGTTGTGGACATATGCTTAAAGCTATGTCAATATTTTCATACGCTCGTTGTAGCTTGTGAAAGTTTTCAAAAGTCGTGCTATTTGTAAAAGAAAGTTGTTTTAGTTGTATTTTTTCTCATAATTAATGAAAAATATTTGTTAAATGTTATTTTCATTATTTTTCTCAGCTTCACAATGTATCCCACGCACAGCAGGGTAGGCAGAGGGAAACTAGTGTTGAAACACTGTGTTCTCCAGTTTCCTGAAGGCATTTCGTGATGAGTGGCGGAATGAAACGAGAGCGATAAAATGGATTGAAGAAAAAGTGGGGGAAACCCAAAACCAGGATTAACAGTCACTCTTCCTCTGGCCTCTAATTAACTGGAACTGGGGAGAAGCTACATTTGATATCATCGTATTGCAGTAAGGCGTGTCTCACTATCATTAAGCCTTGCAAGGGATGGTTATGGAATTAAATTATACCCAGGGCAAATTTTATATTTAAAATATGTTGGTATTTTATTTAAATAATTACCTGAAATTTATTTTTCTTATCAGGCCAGAGAATATTAAATATAAGGTAATATAAATTTTTTATACTAAATAGAAGTAGGTGCAAAATGATAATTTACAAACCATCCGAAATACTAGTGTTGTCACCATCAGTATTTTGAAGCTTTTTCTTCTTTTCACTTTTAGAATCTTCAGTTTGCTTGAATGAATACAATAAATAATTAATACATATTAACAGAAATTTCATTATGTCTAAATATAATTTAATTTTGTTTATATGTATAATAAAATATAACTCAAAGTAGTTTAAACTTTCGCATAATTCCATCCTTAAATTTAAATTATAGAGTAGGTAGTAGCAAACATTCACGCAATTTTGTATGTTGAATTGTGAAATACAGTACTTTCCTTTTATTTATCTCTTTAAAATTATTTAGCTTCACGCTGTATCCCGTATATAGTAGGGTAGAGAAAGGGTACCTGGGAAATTAGTGTTAAAACATTCCGTTCTCATTTACACACTACCCCACTTTTCTCAATTCTGAAGCCATTCCATTGGGTGTTGAGTAGCGAAGCTGAGTGTCTTAACACTATGTTCCCTCTGCCTACTCTACTACATGCAGGAAATATAGATTTAAATATAAAAAAAAAATAACAAAAATATTTACAATAAAATTGAGATTTTCTAATAAAAAATAATATAAACAGCTAAAATAAAAAAAAACCTAACAAAATAAATACGTTATTCATTCCCGAAGGAATGCTTCTATATATATTCGCTGGGTAGTCAAAGGGAAGTATACAACTAAAAGTAATAAAGTAAACCGAGTCGCATGTCGTTCTAGTCACAATAATTAAGTAGAAAGGGGGAGGCTTACCTTAGAGTCGGCCATATCGCGTGTTCGACTTGAATTACCTTCCCTTATTGATCTGTTTAAGGTTTCATCAAAAATTATTTTAATCCATTACGTTTAGCACAAGACATGCGAGATTTGTTATGGTTGCTTGGCAACGTGTAAACAATTATTGATTCACAGTCTTGTCAGTTTGTGAAATATACTAGCTTTGGCAACAGGTTTTACTTAGTTGAATATCAAGAAGCCGTTGAGGCTGTCTTGAAGCAGCGGCACATAGGTGTGACTGTAACGGGTTCAATCCCCACTCGAGGAAGTGAAAATATTTATTTACGTTTTAATTTCCATTTCTTCGCTCTCTGGTGTTGAGGCGAAGAGGCCTCCAGATTTCCACAGAAAGTGGGGAACGGAGTGTTTTAACCCGAAGTTCGCTCTGCCTACCCTGCTGTGCGGGATAGAGCGTGAAACTGATTTAATTTAATTTAATTTTCTAAAAATTAAAGGACTAATTTCTTTTTCTATTCATCAATGTACTATATATAAAGGTATTATAAATAACAATTTCATCCTCTCTGATTAATACACGCGGAATTAAGTGTGATTGTCTGCCAAATTGTTACCTTTTCATGGCCGCACCTATATACGAGTACATATTATATGAAATTTGGCAAAGCTTTCATTTTTTTCATTCCTGGCATATATGAGATTCTTTATTATGAGATATATGTACCTATTATATATTTATTATAACAAAGTTTTCAAAGAAGCAGTCGGTTTTAAATAAAAAAATTGCCATCAATATATAAATACTCGGCCAGACGTAACGCAGGGTCAAGGGTGTGGGTTCGATTCCCACTCGAGGCAATGAAATATTTATTTAATTTTATATTTTCATTTCTTCGCTGTATGTCAAGGCAGAGCATGGCGTTCAGTTTCGCATCTCAACACGCAATGCTTTCAGAATTCAACGAATAGTGGGTAGCGGAGTGGTTTAACACTAGGTTTTCTCTGTCTATCCTAATGCATGCGAGATCCAGTATGAAGCTGAAAAAAGATACAAATACCAGAAAAGAAAAATATTTATAATCAGATTTAATTATATTATTTTGAAAATCTAATATAAGCCAATAAAATTGTTTCTCCTATTGATACAATTTTCCAGATTTTGTTTTAATATAAATAACAATATAATTATGATAAGAGCACACGTGCTCGTGATTGTAAGAAATAGTATTGTTTGTTCAATAATTAATGAATATTATTATTTAATAATATTTTCATTTCTTCACTATGGCAACAAGAAAAAAAGCTCGGCGTTCAGTTCCACGAATTAACATTCAATTACTCGAAAAAATCGGTGGAAAGTGGAGAACGGAGTGTCGTAACACTAGGTTCCACTGCCTATCCTGCTGTGTGCGGGTTACAGCGTGAAGCTGATTTGATTTGATTTAATTGTTAATTAATGTTTCAAAATATTTATAAAGCTCGATATCTCTAATGCGACAGCTTTCGATAAGCACAACACTAATTAATTAATTCTGATATGGGTAAAGCAAAGTTTGACAATGAGAAGTGACTTCCTCAATTCTATTAATTACATCAGTGAGGAAGTTTCATTATTTATTTTCTTGCATATTTTATGTTGCAAGAGAATAAAAAATATATTTTTAATTGTTTTGTTCAGCGAGGCGGAAAGGGGGAAAAGTGGAAAACGGAAAGTTTTAATGGGTTACCTTTGCCTACCCTGGTTATTATATATTTTTTTTATTTTTTTTATGTTTCTCTCTATGATGTTATATTCTCGATCATATTGCCATATCTGCATCTACTTTCTGCAGGCATTAATCCCGTATGTTTCCAGGATCTGTCTTCCTGCTTAACTTACTCCACTTTGCATGCATCTTTAACGTCCTCGGTGGTTAGCCCATTGACTCTTATATGCTGCATCACGACATCCAACCAGCACTTTCTTGGGCGTCCAGAAGGTCGCATTCCATTAACAGACAAAGCAAGGCACTAATATCCGATATAGTTCTTAGGGCGGCGCGCAACGTGACCATACCATCAAAGTGGGGAACTGAAGTATTCTAATTGGGGAGCAAAATATCTTAAAATTAGGTTCCCAAGTTCCCTCTGATTATCCTGCTATATGCGTGATACAGCGTGAAACCAAGAAATCTTTTCATAAATAATAACTTTGAAGATTTCTTAAAACATTTACTGGTTCATTAGCACGCCTGGCCTTTCCTTCGACGATTTTTTAGGCCAGTAACCTTTGTTTGAGGTTGGCAGTGTCACAGACCGACACTGGGTCGCTGCCAGATTTCTCGACAATGCAAAAGCTTTAAATAGATCCACGTAAAGTGAGTACTTTTTTTTCTTTCTACAAATCATTAGAACTTTGAACCTATTACTAACATCTATTTTTCGTATCTTATAACTCAATTGAAAAGAAAATTTTAATAGAATTAATTTTTTTTTAGTGTAGAAAAGTAACTAAAAGTATTTGGTTAGATAAAAGAATTGCTGATGTCTACATTCTGAAAGTATGTCATTGTTTATTTTCAAAGTGACACTAATGCCAAGACAAATTGAGGTTGTACGTAATTTAACGCGGTGTGATGATTTTCACCGACGTTAAATGTACTGTATCTGAGAAACTATTAGGAAATTGAATATTTTGAGGTGCGTGTTTATGTGGCTTATAGAATGCGACGACGAGATTCTTGTGGAATAATATTCTGATAATAATCTTATTTCTTAGAGTAACTCTCTATTAATTCATATTATTTTTCAGTTATATTTTTTTGCATGTTTACGTGTAACTGTATATAATTTTAAATTCAAGCACAAGTTAGTTTAGTTCTAAAAATGTATTCATTTTTTAGGGTTCTGTATCTTAAAAAGAAAATACGATACACTTATGGGATAATTTAGTTGTCGGTCTGTCCGTTGATCGACGTCGTTTTTTTCCTGATCACATAGAGGTACGAAGCTGAAATTAATATCAATTATTCAGGACTATATTCCCTATTAGTTTAGAAAAACTCTAGTTTGTATGTCATAGCAATCACATCACATTTTACACGAGGTGAGAACTATAAATTAAAAAAAATCGGGAAAATGAAATATTTATAAATATATAGTAAAAAAAAGAAAAACCTATAATTTTAACTAATTTCAAACAGAATGAGCGTATACACATAAGCTTAAGTTCATCAAATTATACTTTCCGTTGACGTACAATCCCAAAATTAGTACGGAATCCTCGGTGGGAGAGTTCGACTCGCACTTAATCGGTTTTATTTTGATCGTATATAATTTTATGTAATTTAAGAGACCCTTGAAATATTTAAATAAAATTCAACGCCGTAGTTTATCTCTATATATTGGATAAATAAAAATATAAATCATGTTTAATTAATTCACCCGGTGGTAATTGACGAACACAGCAATATCCAATACTTACCAACTGCCTCTCCAAGAACTCTATTCTTAATATATTAGTAAATTTAATTTTGGAGAGAAATAAAAGACTCTTAAAGTATTTATAATCAAATCAATATTTATTTAAATAAACTGAATGTATATACGTAACAGCAACACGCAAGACAATGCAATAAGATTGGAATAAACAACAGTTTAAACATAGAAAACTTAACGTAGATTATTTACATTTTATTAAAAGGACGACCAAAAACGTCATATAAAAGAATTATCCACTTTTAGGCAGAATTTTATTATCATGGATGATCAATTGTCAAAGTAGACCTTTAAAGAGAACACAAAAACACCTGAAAATCAACATCAACATTATATGTACAGTATATAGTAAAAATTTAAAAACCAGCTTCACGCTGTATCCCGCAAACGGCAGGATAGGCAGAGGGAACCTAGGTTCCCCATTTAAATTAAATTAAGTCGCCGTCGAATTAAATTACTTAAGTAATGCGTAAAATTACTTAAAAGTCAGTTCATCTTCATGCTGTATCCCGAAAATAGCACGGTACACAACGCCGCAAAATTACTTAGAAAATAAAAAAAATTGAGTAAAATTCTGGCCACAATTTATATCCGTGTAAAAATTAGAGTAGTATTTGAAAAAATTGAAGCAACATTAACCAAAGCAATTGCATACGAGTAGTTTCTTTTCTATATTTGAAAGCTATACGATACATTTTTATTCTTACTTTATTAATAGACTGAGATCCCAGGGCCCCCAGACCTTTAGTTGGCGACCTCTGAAAGGGCCCCACTTTTAAGTTAGTAAGTACGCATACCATTTTAGACGGCATATTAGTCTAGTCCTCGAAATTTCAACTTTGCTAAAATAAAGTAGGTTTAGGGGCACTTGGATCTTGGACTATAGACTTCTAAAAATTATATTCGGTTATATTAATTTGTTATAAAAATTAATTATGAATTCCGTAATCATCTCAATTTGGTTTACCTAATATAGTAAATACAAACTGTCTTTTGTGTAGAGTATTTTTTTTCCATTAGGTACATATAAGAAAAATAAATAATGAATACATAAAGGTTTAATACAATGCTAGCTGTACTAAAATTTATTTTTATGAAAAGCTGTGTATTTTATTTTAAACGGTAAAAAATCAATTGGTTTCCTTCCAGATCTCCTAAAGTTCCACGAAATGTCTGGAAAACTTTCTACATTAGTAAGTTTTCCAGACATTTCGTGTACTAGTAATAATATATAGTTATGTTAATATTAATAATTTTTTTTTTTTAATAAATTCAATTATAATAAGGTCCCTCACTGTGATAATTACGAAATATATATTAATAAATAATTAATAAAAGTTTGACTAGAACAAGATAAAATAAGTATGGCATAAAGAGCTTAGGTATATAGTTCACAATAGTCTTATAGTATTTATTCAATAAAATTAAAAATTGTATGCGATTCAAATATTGGTATTGTTGTTAAAGGGTATTCCATCATAAATATAGTATCTGTGATATGTTTATGAGTAACTTTATTTTCTCTTCTCTTCTTCATTCTCTCTTCTCATTTTTCATTCTATTTTTCATTAATTTGCGATGTTTCCTTTATATTTTAATATTATTGAATTGTCTTTACTTATGAACTACTTAATAAAATACAATATAATTTAACTGGTCCAAATTTTAACGATAAAATCTAAAGCTATTTGAACCGCATACAGACTAATAATAATCAATTATAATAATTGTAAGGCTGTCATTAATCTCATAGGTCCAAGGAATATAAACATTTGAAACAGCATCACGCATAATATATTTCAAGCAGGAAAACCCAGCAACGATACATTAGACGCGTACAAGATTAACAAGGCGTAAAAAGATCGTAAACAGTAAAGTGTATTCGACAGAGAAATATTTCAATTTAAATCGTAACACCGTGAAAGGTTTTGACCTGATTCTTTTGTTTGGTGAGGGAATGATTCTCAATCCGTTATTAAGAGCAATACATCGAGTTACAAATATAATGGATAGGGTATAAATAAAAATTACAATTTTAATCTTAACGATGTTAGGATTTAAATTATAGTTGATTTTATAATGTATATGGAAGACATTTATATATCTTATACCTTTACAGTTATTTATCATTTGAGCACTGTTCAAAAGAGACTTGAGGCAGTGTCCACGCAACGATAGTTGAATGGAGTTAGGTTTGAGGCGTCATCGGCCGATGATTGTAGGCTCATCCGCCATTGCTAGTTCGTCTGTGGCCGCCTTATCACCCTTTCTCTTACGGGAATACCATAAGAAGGAAGCGGCAGCGAATAAGTTTACCAGCACCACGAACCATGCCAGGAAGAAGCTGATGTGGTAACTGTAAATAATGATGTGTTTTAGATTTAGAAGTTATGAGGTTTTTTTACCTGCCTTGGTTACGCAAAGCTGTAATAGTTCATAAATTATAATATAGTTTACCATAATGTAAAAAAAAAGCTAAATATCTATTTTAAGCCTCAATTTGTTATTAGGATAGGTATATTGAAACTTTCAGTATAAAATTATAAAAAAGGGCTACAATATCAAAGAAGCAACATTTATTTATGCTATAAAGCTCTCCATATTATATGAGGCTGTCGTGGCGTATGGGCACAAGTGTGTGATTGTAACGTGATAGTTGTCGGTACGATTCCCTCTTGGGGGAATGACAAACGCCTCGAAAAAGTCGGCGAATATTGGAAAATGGAGTGTATTAACACTAAATTCCCTCTGTCTACCTTACTATAAAATATGCGGTAAATAGCGATAACATATATTATTAACTCTCGATAAACTTCTAATATTTCAATTAAGAAGCGAAATGATAAAGTTATCCAATTAGCAACTCTCAACCAATCCAATAATGGAGGGTTGAGGGTATACAATATATATATTGTAAATCACGAAGCATAAGTTGCATGGAACAATTCAGCCAGTATCGATTTTAATTTATAAACAGAACGTTTACGTTCATAGCGCTGTCGTTTTTGACTGACTGGCGTTTAAATTGTTTTAGCCATTTGTTTACTAGCAATAAGAAAATAACTATACTAAAATTTGTACTTGATATATTTGTTAGATATAGAGAGATTTAGATATTCCAGGGAATCTAGATAGATGAGTATTGAATACATAAAATATTGCTTAGTATTTAGTCTTTTGTTTTAGCTTCACTTTAGTAACTTTTGGGAACCTAATATTAAGACATTTTCGTTTCCATTAAAACACTTTCTATAAATCTCTTTCCGCTTTTCTCAAATTCAAATGAAAATATGAAATAATTCATTTTCTCGAGTAGGAATCGAATCCACAACCTGTCACGTTTATAGTCACACGCTTGAGGCCAGCACTGTCACTGGCGTCCCAGTTAAAAGTAATCATAGTTGAACTTTTAAAACTTTAACTAAACTTAAACTTTACTTACTAGTGATAAGCATGTTCTGGATACACAAACTTTAAATTCTTCTTCATATGGTCCACGGATGACATCATCACTTGAACGACAACAATCGTACAGGAAGCTGTTTGGAAAATGTATAAATATTTTAATATTTTTTTAAACATTAAATATTTTAAATATTGGTACTAGAAGTACCTAAAGATATTACTCTCTGCTGTTTAGTGCAAGTTAGTTAACTAAGCTATTTATAGTTCACTATCCATATAGCACTTAAAAGGATTAAATGCTTCGGTGCTTCGGAACTTCGGTGAAGCTCTGGTGTCCAGGCAGAGCGCCACATTTAGTTTCGCCTTTCAACACGCAATGCCTCCAGAAATCGATGGAAAATGTGCAATGGAGTATCTTAACACTAGGTTCTCTCAGCCTACCCTGCTGAGCGCTAGCGTGAGGTTAATAAAAAAACCTATTTCAGAGATTCAATATATTATATTCAATTCAATCAGCTTCACGCTGTATCTCGCACACATTAGGATAGGCAGAGGGAACCTAGTGTTGAGACACTCCGTACCCCACTTTCTGCCGAATTCTGGAGGCATTGCGTGTTGAGTGGAAGAACTCAACGTCACGCTTTGCCTCGTCACCAGAGCAAAGACCTGGAAATATATTTATATTTATATTTCCAGGTCTTGGGTTTACAATTGTAAATAAATATTTCACTTCCTCGAGTGGGGATCGAATCCACAACCGTCACGTTACAGTCAACCCTTAGTGCGCTGCGCCACGACGGTCTCAGTGTTTTTATTTATATTCCATTCAAAAAATAGGTAATCTGCAAGTAAAGTTTTATCTGCGTTAGCCTTTGTTTACTAAGTCAAGTATTCGAGCCAAGTAAAACTAAAAGATATTCTAAAGCACCAATAACTTACTGCTGATGAAATGTATTCCAGCGGCAAGGCGCTTAAACATGTAGCGTGGGTTGCGGAAAGTGTACACTGAGAACCCGCAACCCATTGCCATCACGAACAAACTGATGATGCCAAAGGAGATCATCGTTCGTACGTAATCTATAAAAAAATATTATATTAGTTTTATTTTGAAATTATAATTAGTGTAAATATATATAGACCATATTATATATTTCTGAGTCCAGAGAGTGTAGAGTCCAATTAACACGCAAGGCCTTCAGAATTCGTTAGAAAATGGTGAACGTGTTAAGTCATTGGACACTGAAGCTAAAAATAAAATCATATCTAACTATTTTACGACGATTAATAGATTCGAATTCGGTACAATAGTTGAAAATTATGTCAGTTCTGGAGATACAAAGAAAAGCGATAAATTTTGTTACTAAAAATGCTGTAAAATAGAACCAAAATCGAAAAATGGGATATCTAAGTAAAAAAAAGTAAAGAAAATTATTATATACAAAAAAAAATATGAAATACCTTTTACTATACAAATCATTAATTCGCATATTACTATAAGGAATAGGAAGATTATTTCCTAAGTTTCCCTTTTTAATCGCCATACCAATTACTACGTAACTAGCTCTTGACGTCGACGAAAGCGATAAAAAAGGGTATATATCTTTTAAGACGGTCTTAGTTCTATTACTCTATGGACAAAAGAAAGAGTTTTTACCATAAAAGATATAAGATAAACTTGGAATGAAGTATTTACGACATTACATTAGTTGATGTTTTTTCTAGATTATTTAACTAATAATCTATATCTACATTTATAATAAAAATATTTGATTGCAGTTTTCATTATTGTATTTTGGTACGCTTTCTTAAGCATTTAATGTGTGTTTTATTTCAATCGTTTTATAAATAAAATAGTTATACCAATTTAACTAACGTTTTCCGACAAAATTATTATAAATAGCTGTAAAAGTTAATAAAATTACTATAAAAGTTGATATTTATTGGTAAAAAAACTGAATATTTATTGAAAAAAAAAAAACACATCATAAACTTCATCATTCATATAAAATGAATGACTTAAGTGCATACGACCGCAAAAATAATTGACAATTTTTATAATTTGTTCCTTCCGGTGGCCCACAATCCTGAAATTAGCACGGAACCCTCATAGGGCGAGTCCGACTCGCACTTGACTTTTTATTATTTTTTTTAACTTGGCTTACACAGCTTCCATGTATTAATTTCTATAAACGGATATTGAAAACCTATAATATCGATGGTAGAGTATAAACAATTGACGTTATCTCTAGTATAGAAAGCTCCTCAACGTTTCCGTAAAGAGCTTTCAATTCGAAGCTTTCATGCTGATGAACAAAACGGCTACAACTAGATAAGCTTTATTCAAAGCTACAGGCACCCTTTGGTATAACGTGCACGGGTAAATTCAATTTTTGCCTTTTGTGTTTTAGAACTTTTAGTAAAATTTCCTTTTTGGAACAATTTGTTATGGGAATAACAAAAATTTTAAGAAGTTAGAAATTAGTGTATTATTTATTAATCCGCTTATAGTGGTTATATACTAATGTTGCTAATGTTTTTTTAATTGCCCGCTGCCCGCCCATACTTTTTTTTTTATTTTTTTTTTATTTTATTTTAACAGCTACATCCACGGGCGCATAGTTGCCCGTGCCTTTTTTATTTTATGAAAGTTATTTTAATGTGGCGTACTTAATTTTGGAACAATTTAAACTGTACTTATATCTAGAGCTTATACTAGAGGGGTTGGATGAGACCCCTACCGACAATTTTTTTTTTTTCTTTTTTTAATGTTATTAACATATATAACTTATTTTATATAATTACTTTATACATGTAAAGAACACCTTCGCCTATTAGATTTGGCCTGGCTCATGCAGAACGCCTTCCTTAAGTTTTTGGATCAGTGCCTCTATCACCCTATCATCTCTTTGTGACATTGCCCCTTTTAGGTTCGCCTCCACCACCTCCGTAAATGAAGCGCCCACCGCTCGGCTGATGAAGTTGCCTATTGCGTCACCGCCATCGTCAGAGTAATAGACACAGGTGTTGGTGTGTCTCGTCACTGCGACGACTGCGTGAGAGACGCTCTCATGTACTCGGATCCGTGCGCGTCCGGTTCGGACGATGACGACGTCTGCGAAGGTCTGCCCCTGGGCCTCATGGATAGTCATGACTCGCGAACCTGCTCCAGATCCATATCCCTGGTCTTTCAGCTGCCTCTTGTCCTCCTGCGTGTGGACCAGATATAGGGTGCCGTCATTACAGTGTGGTATTGGCGCGTCGGTGTATCCGAGAACCTTTAGGGAGTGGACAATGGGGCTTGCGGAGTAAATGCTGTTATATACTCCGGCGAGGGCATAGGCGACGTCCATTGGGCTCCGGTGTGTGCAAGGCAACTCGCATGTGATGTTGGTTGTCAAGCTAGGCCTGCAGTACCTTAGTTCGAATAGATTTTGTCTGTTGATGTAAGGCAGCTGATTGATATCTCCGATGAGTGGGACCTCGTTCGCTCCTGACAGTCTGGCCGCCATAACAATGGCCCCGAAGTGGTTCATGAGGGCTTCGTCCACCGTTAGCCGGTTTATAACTATTCCCTCATGAAAACCGTTGACTAAGATCGAGGCCATTGAGGCCATTGCCCGCCCATACTGGGCAGGTAGAAGGTTAAGACACTCCGTTTCCTATATTCCGCCGAATTCTGGAGGAATTGTGTTAAGTAGTGGAATTCTTGGAAGACTAGAGCGAAAAGATGCAAATATTCAGCACTGTATTAGCTTGAAGGAATCGAACCCATAGTAAAACGCTTGTGAATCCGCGCCACGACTAGCTTCAAGCGCAAATGAAAAATTTTAATTTATTTATACATATTTTTTCATATAAAAAAAATGTTTATATTTTTATAAGTTTTCGTATGGGACGTGATATAACACAGTGACAGCCGAGAATGATTGATGATTCATTAAGACTGTTCTGTGGTAGATTCATACTAAGTTTATTGTTATAAATAACAATATCTTTTAACTTTGGCCAAATATATATAGTATTTAAGTTTTTATTTGTTTATGCTTGTTAGAAAAAATATTTAGAAAATAGTTAGGTCATTTTCATTAAACTATTTATATTAAAATTACCCTAAAAGTTTTTGTTTACACTATTCGAACTCGAGCTTCTAAGTCAACGCAATCAAAAGATTTTGTATGAGCTTCGTCGTTTAATCAAAACCTATAAGGTACTTGCCGTGGAACTACAATGATGAAATTTGGCATAAAGTGAGCACTTACAATACAAATAAAGAAAAAAATCCAAAAAATGAAATAATTACAAACTTATAGTTGTAACTAAGTGAGTGCATATGCCCACAAACTTAAATTTGTAAACTTATATAAAACTGAACTTCCGATGACCAGCAATCCTGAAATCACGGTACAGAAGCCTCGTTGAACTAGTTCGACTTGGACTTAACTGATATTTTTATTTATATAATAACTTATATAACATATATTTTTATTTATTTATCCTATATCTTATAAAACAAAGTAGCTTTTTGTGTCTGTCTGAACTTTCTAACTCTTCTTCTTCTAAACCACCCAACGGATTTGGATGTGGTTTTCACCATTAGGTCGAGTATTTCTCAGGGAAGGTTTATATATAGTTTATTATTTGTACATTCTTATGTAAATTAACATAAATACGATAAATGTGTATAAAGTCCTACCCGCTGAGACACTTTGGCGCATGCGCTGCTTTAATTGTAAATACTACATGAAAAAAATGTACTGGAGTATTGTTCCTCTTAATAACATCCACAAAAAAGTCCGCGATGGCATATTCGTATCTTTTAAGAATAACGTGTACTGATCATATTTCTGTCTAAAAATAGTAATTTCAATATATTTTTTATTGTGAGGGATATTTTTCCATAATGGTATTAATCCTTATCCTTTAAAATACTTTTTTAAATTTCTACGTTAAACGAAGATAAAATTTCCTTTTTTAACTATTTCGAAATTGCGAATAGTTTTAGAGAAAAACGCATTTAATTATTGACACATCACGCCGTTCACACATCAACTGCATCGAGTCAAGTTTCACTTACTTACTACTCTCAGCATATAAATAAGTATATTAATTACGTTGGCCATTTAATGTAGATCAATACTGTCTTTTACCGTTTTTCATTTTAATAAGTACTTTAGAAGTTGTTACAATATCAAAAAATCCTTGCTGCGAAACGCGCCTCGCGACGTTATGCTTATACAAGCGAGTCCGGCGCGCCCGCCTGCCTTACACGCATCGGAGGTTCAGTGGTAGAATGCTCGCCTGCCACGCGGGCAGCCCGGGTTCAATTCCCGGCCGATGCATTCTATTTAATTTTCGTCACAGGCAGCCACGTAGTGCTTGCTTTTCATCAGGGACAGAATACCCTCTTCAGCATTAACCACAAACTCGAAAAAAAAAACCTGCCTGCCTTTATAGCAACGAAAATTTAGATGCGTTTGCACGTATTGGATAATTCGAGTTGAATGTATTATTAAATGTCATTTAACTATCTAAAAATAGTAATTTAAATATATTTTAATAAGTACTTGAAAAGATTAGTAGCACAGATTTAAAATTACGATACCTACTAAAAAATTCTTGCTGTGTAAAACAATTGGAATCCTTATTGAAACTACGAAAATGCACATTATCTTAAGTGCTTTGCAAACATACATTATATGAATAATCCAGTAGTAAAAGCGGGCGAAGCCGCAATAGGGTCGCTAGTTTATATAATAAGTTAATATCTATGTAATTTATACTTACTTGCTATATCTATATCATATGCGGGATCAGCGGGTTTGCCATTCTTCATTATAGGCTGAGCCAAATAATTTGTGCAATCTGCAACAATATTAATATTAATAGAAAATTTGTATTTCCGTTCTTAATAATTATATTAAATAAGTTAAGCTTTAAATTCCAATTATGCATATAGCAGAATAGTTAGAGAGAACTTAGTGTAGGCAGAAGGAAACAAACTATACTTTCTGCTTTCTGCCCTAACTCAAAACCTCCCGTCTGTGTTCTCTTCTCGTCTCTTGGTCTTCTAACGAGAGTGAGAAAATGAAAATAATTTATTTTACAGTGCAGTTTCCCAGTTTAAAAAAAAGTTTTTATAAAATTAAATAAAATATGGATATGGAATGTGTGTGACAGTGGATAATAGTTATATATGGGTCCATATGCAAATATTCTACTGTAAAACATGATGTTAAAGGCCCATAAAATATGTTTTTTTATATTTAAAAATATTGGAAAGGTTATAATGGGCTTTTACCATAGTATTATTAAGTATAGTAATTTTAATAAAACGCACAAAGAATCTTTCTTAAATATTCATTGAAGTTAGAGTGGGGTTATTTTTTAAATCAAAAGTACCGAAATGGAGCACTTAATTATAATTTTCGAAATTTTGTTTAGTTTAGGACGATAAGTTTGATATTATATTAAGCACACATGTATACATGTATTTCACTATTTAATATATATTTACAATGATTACTTTGAAAATGGCATAATAAAAATTTCAATAATTTGACCAGTACAGACAAGGTTACATTCAACCGCTATTAATAATCTTTTAAATGATATCCGGAAATACCCAACATTCTATAGTCTCATATGAAATGCATTCAAGATAAAACTCTTTTTGCATTATAATTTAGTGGAACGCAGCCACAGGGCCGTAAATCTTTTATATGATTTTGCAGCTTTATGTAACAGACGACTAATACGATCAAATGTATGGGAAAATAATTTTTCGTTGTATATAATCGAATTCGTCACTATTTTCTGGTCATGTAAGATATTTTTATATTTTAAGCAAATTGACTTAATCCAGATTCCGCAGAGAGGGGGGAATGGAAATAATGGGAAATGAGTTCCTCAACACCAGGTTTTTAGGTCTGTCTACCTTGATATGTGCAGGATAAGCGTGAATAAAATATATTAATTTTCGAGGCCATCGTAGCGCAGGTGGAGCATCTAACTAGAAAGAGAAGCTGAGATATTTTTTTTCATCTTTTCTGCTCTGATACAAACAGTCTGATGCAATGTCTCAAAAATTGGACGAAAACTGGCTAACAAGAGTGTTAAATTCCTCTGCCAAAAAAAAAATAAAACCATTTAACATTCGAACGCTATAAATCAGACATCGACGTGTGGGTTTGGTGCTGACGTCGCTATTTCATAGTTAATGTACATTTTACGCTTCAATAATGACATCACAAACGACTATTTATATGTCCTAATACATTTTAGCCGCTTTTACTGCGAACAGTGTACCATTGTTTATTTACTTACGTTTCTAACGAGCGTGCCTAACTCTATAGAATAGTGGGAATCGACGACTTGATAGCACCAATGCGGTATTTTTATCGGTGACGATAAATCTCATTGTGTGGGCCGACCAGGTCGTTTTTTATAGGAATTTAGCTTCTAGTTTCAGTTGTTTTTCAAGCTTGTCTATGTATATCTTGGCGTATTTACTTTTGTGGGTTAAATGAAGAACTTTAATGCCTCCAAAATTCGATAGAAATTGGGAAACGGAGTGTTTTAACACTAGGTTCCCTCTGTCTACCCTGCTGTGTGCGGGATACAGCGTGAAGTTTGTTTTTTTTAATAAGGAATTTAGATATAGATTTAAAGTTATTTAATTAATATTCCTAATAAATTAATAGAGATATATTATTATAATTGCAATGGTTGCTGTTTATTGTTTCATCTAACTATTTCACAATAAACAGACGAATTGCGAATTAAATACAAACAACCAATTGTTGATATGTAAAATAAACAACAGTAAGACTTGTTATATCTTTTTTTTGTTTCATTTGGGCAATCAGTATTGACATTCCAATCTCTTTAGAATACTTCCGTTCCTCACTTTCCGCCAAATTCCTGATGCTTCGTTACCAGAGCGAGAAAATGAAAATGCTAAATATTTAATTCCCCCCAATTATGAATCGAATCTACAACCTACAACTGCGCTGACATTATATTATTCATATAATCATTTTTTTCCCAATTTTTAATATATCTTATAAATAAATAACTATGGGACTCTTCATATTGACATGAAAACATCTTAGAACTAATTTTTAAAATTAACGACGATTTTTACTTCAATCTTGTGGTAAACAAGATAATTTATGATGAAAGAAATATAAAAGTTCTAAATGTCTGTTGGTGTGTTTATCACATTCGTTGATTTATTTTACGATACAGATCAAAAAGGAATAGTATGACACTTATACATTGTCACTAAGAGTGAATGATAAGGTTTTTGTTATATATCCCATTATATAAGTATGTTATGGGGGGCTTTGTGGATCTGTAAGGGCGATAGGTCGTTAGTTCTATTCCCACTCAAGGAAATTAGGTTTTTTTTTCTGGTGTCAAGGCAAAGCGCGGCATAGAGTCCCGTCACTCACAATGCCTCTATAATTCGGCGGAAAATGTGGGAAATGGGAAATTTTAATAAAGATGTTATTACATTTTAACGTTGAACTCCTGTAATCTAGTTATTGTTGTTTTTTAGTCGTGTAAAATTCAGCTAAGTTAAATGTATGGGAGTTTACTACTGTTGCTTCAGCGTCTAAATAAAAAAAACCTATTATAAGAAATCACATAATTATAGTATTCCCGATTATAAAAAAAACACGTAATCGAAAATTCGTTTCTTCTTTTCGCTTATAATTTATTATCAAATAATATGTATTTTGCTATGAAATATTAAAAAATCTGGAAAAAATAGAAAATTTTGCACACATTCATTACATATCTATTGTATTCATAGATACATATTTGCCTTACATAATTATTGTTTGTAGCTGACAGTAATTGACAGGTATTTTGACTTTTGTTTATGTGAATTTTCTTCTTATGCAAAAAAAGTTTGACTCGACAGTGACAGTGTTATTTAATCGCTTTTATTTGAATAAAGAATAAGCTAAAAAATATTTCTGTTTTAAATTCGCTTTGAACATAATCAGATATATCAGCTTCATACTTTTCCCCTGGTGTCATAACTCTCCGTTCCCCACTTACCGGTATACTTTCAAACACTTCGTATCTCGAATACAGCAGTGTGGGTAAAGGGAACCCAGTGTTTAGACACTCCGACGTTCCCAATTTGCCTCGCTTTGCCTCCACACCAGAGCACAGAAATGAAAATATTAAATATTTTATTTCCTCGAGTGGGAATCGAACTCACAACCTGTCATATTTACAGTCACACTTTGCACCCCTCCGCCACGACTGGCCTCAATAAAGTCAATATCTAAAAATATCTACAAATAAATTAAAGCTAATGAAACTTTTTCATTAAGATACGCGGATCCATAGCCTATATATCAATCCATAATAATAACATTAAGCTGTAAATTACAAAATACGATATTAAATTATGATTGCACTTATAAAATATGATGCATTTAAATTTTACCGTATTGCTTTGAACCGATCCAACCGTGAAATAAATGTAAATTTGAATTCCACTTAGGGAAAAAAATGCAAATATTTTCATATAATAGAAGTAAACGCGACGGTTGCGGGTTCAACACCCACCACCCACTTATTACGAGAAAAAGAGTTATTTTCATTTCTCCGTCTAACAAAAGAGCGCGGTGTTAGGTTCCGCCACGCAATCACTCTTATCATGTTGGCATAAACAGCGGTAATCTCTCAAACGAATTGTTCCTAAAAATGTTATCAGTTGATATATTTGGCAAGAAACATAAGTACCAATTCAACGCCAATTCTATTCACTAATACTATAAGGTGCAATAGCCAAGACGGTGACGGATGACTAAGATAATGAGATAATCATTGAGATATGTAGAAATATAGCACTAAACTTAATATATGTATATTGCAAATTATATTTGGCATAGCAAGACACATTTGATTTGATTATAAGAGCAATGGCTGTCGGTTCGACTTCCATTTGGGAACTTACTTTCATAATTTGGCAAGACAAAACGGAGAACGAAGAGTTTTCATACTAGTTTCTACTTAGCCTGCCATGTAAGGAATAACCGTGTACTCAAATTATCGTTTAACTAGTATTAAATCGATAAATGTACAATTTAACAAACTAACCGCACACAGCAGGGTAGGCAGAGGGAACCTAGTGTTAAGACATTCCGTTCTCCGTTTTCTGCTGAATTCTAGAGGCATTGCGTGTTGGCAGAACTCAACGCCGCACTTTGCCTCGACACCAGAACGAAGAAATGGAAATATCAACGTAAATAAATATTTCACTTCCTCAAGTCGGATCGAACCCATAACCGACGCGTTACAGTCACACCTACATACACCTTGTGCCGCTGCGCCACGACAGCCTCAAGTTTATATAAAAGTTTTGTATATTTTATGTATTTCACACGCATATCTATATATATAAAATCGAAAGGTCACTCACTCATCATGAAATCTCAGAAACTACATGTGCTAGGAATCTCAAATTTTGCTTAGGAGTTATTTATAGGACGTAGGTGCTCGCTAAGAATTTGCAATATTCGACTCTTAAGGGGATAAAATAGGGGTTGAAAGTTTGTAAGGATGAAAATTTAAATCTTAAAAATATATCATTAAACACGTGTTTCATGGTTTATTAGGAATCACCCCTAGGGGTGCAAATAAGCGGGCGAAGCTGCGAGCGTCCGCTAGTACTGTATATACTAGCAATGTGCTTTGAAAATTTATCTTAGCTTGACTGAGGTTTAAAAATAGCAGTATTGTTAGTATTCAGATAATAGATAAACACACAAATCGGACTAATTGCTCATGTCTGTTCTCCTGGTGCAATATATGAAGACAGGTTATGTACCTATCGCGTTAGTCATATATGCAAATTTTAAATAGAACGAACCATTATTAAAAGACGTTATAGTTTTAAGTTTTTCTTTTTATTAGGTTTCAAGTTGTATTCCGCATTCCGGGTAAGCAGAGAGAACTTAGGTACCTAGAGTTAAGACACTCCGTTCTCATTAAAACACTTTTGCGGGTTGAAGTGTGAAGTTAAAAAAATGGATACTAGAAGTGAATTATAATAATTATAAGCATTGTTTTTATATTTAATTATTTCCTTAATATAATTATTAAATCCTTATTCTTTATCTTTCGTAACTTAACTTTTCCTAAATCAAAAGAAATTTCTAATAGCATAATCGAAATTTGACAAGAGCCTATCAAATATTAGTTAAGAAAGCCAATCATTCCTGTTTCTTGAGACTGTTGATACTATTAATGTTAGAGGTAATCAAGTTATTGAAAATTGTAATAATTGGGCATTTTAAAGTGACTATAATATATATTAATAGTACGCAAATGTTATTTACTATTTTTATTTAGGGTATATTAATCTATTTTTTATAATAATATAATTAGAAATAGCGAAAAATACACTCTTAAATTGTGAATTAAAAAGAGTATCAGTAGCATGAGAGAGAGAGAGAGAGATGATGAGGTTAATGATTTCGATTGGTTTCTCTTATTTGGCTTAACCCTCTGCGACTGACGTGGTAGTCCTATAGACACCGCGAAATATAAAATTCGTTTTATTATTACTGTTTTTAGTAACGTTTTTAGTAGCTTACTGTAATCACCTTACGATAGTGTTGGAGACAGGTGGTTACAGGGAACCCACAGGTTTATAAAGAGAGGAAAATGAAGAAAAAAAATTACCGAAGATATTTGATTTTTTCTATGGCCTATTACGTAATGAACACTAAACCAGTGAAGCTTTCGTCATCGCACAGCGAAATTACGAAACGCACCGATCACTAAAAGACACATAGTTTATTTGTATTTCTATTTTTTCCGAAGAAGAAAATAGCTTTGGTAGAAAAAGCAAACCAGCGGGGGCTAATGGAGTTACCGAGTGAGCTAAAACAGAAGGCTGTCGGGATAAATAAACTTACATTGTAAAATGCTGTTTTTCAGTATATTAATCAGTTAACAGTATTGCTTACAACGTTGGTATGTTCCGCATATAATTCATTCTCATATTTAAACAAATTAACGTCAACTAGCTTCAAAGTGAGTTCTTTTTAATATTCTATTAATATCTATAAATTTGCCCTTTGGATTGTCTAGGAGTATACAGTTTAATAGTATTAGAGGCTTTAGTGTTCTTTTCTTCAAATTAAATATTATTTAAGTAATGCTTCCATAATTTGAGACTTTGGTAATTTTCTTAGATTTTTCTTTTTGTATGCAGGTGTGAAGCGAATTGAATTTTTAGTTTATATATAACTTCGTTTTTACACATGTGTTATATTTAAATCTATAATTGTACATCCCTGTAGGTGGTGTTGATTAAACCCATCTAACAGAGACGTTACGTAGGTGTTAAATTCTTAACGCTTAATTATTGGAAACACGTGAAATATCTTTATACGAATTAGTATACATTGGTTTCACAATTTTTTTTAGTTTTTCTCTTCTTTTTTTTTGTATATTTTTAAGTATTTTTGTAAAATAATTCACTATTTCATATAATTATGTGAGTGCTCTAGAAAAATATTTAAATAATTGAAATGAGTATTAACTGTTTAATATACAAATAAGAAAATATGATAGTCATTTTTAAGAACAGTTTTAGGTTATAAAATTGTAGTTAACCAATTTTAAAGTTATTATTATATTTTTTTCTTTTTTCCTACGAATTTCAAATATTTCATAAAATATTTATAGGCAAAAAATCTTAAATATCGTGAATGATGGATATCATCACATTTTATGTAACTTATATATTATATATATATTTTTATTATTTGTATCGCTGCATTATTATAAAAATAAAAATATATAGTTTCACAAAAATCTTTTCACAAATACAATTTGAAATATATCTGAAAAATGCATCTTACTTGTGAAATAGTCTCCTTTCAATCCGCTCGCGTCGAACGGATTCATAGATGCCATATGTGTCGCATTGTGTTGCAGAACCGAATTGTCGGTGGGGTGGAATACGTATCGACATATCTCCCATACGCCGGACTCGCTGGACATGAAGTAGCCACCCCGGGTGGGCAAGAATATACCTGGAGAGAATAAAAATGTATAAGTATCTTTTTTAGGAAATATTCATAAGAATAATTTCCCATTTTGATGGGATGGGATTTTAATTCTCCACTTACACATAATGTTTCGAAAATTGAGTGTTAGGTGTAGAACGGTGTGTCTTAACAGCAGGTTCCTTCTATCTACCCTGGTTTTGGTTGGAATAAAAAAACATGTTTTTTTTAGGAATTGAATAAATAATATTGCAAAATTTTTACAAGAACTTAATTTTTGACCAGCTTCACGCTACGAAGAGTCAAAATAGTGTTAAGGCACTCCGTTCTACGTTTCTCCGTTTTCCGCATAACTTTTACGAGATATTGTGTGTTGAGTGCCTAGTAACTAAAGGCCTGTCTAGGAACTCAATTCTACAGTGGAATTCACATATTAATTCACATATTGTATTGTGGAATTCACATATGGACGTTATTAATTTTATTATTTCCAAGAGTAAAGTATTTAATCGATCATATTTTCTATTATACATATAAAAAGATAAAAGAAGAAAAGTTAGGTAAATAAGTAGTAAATTAACGAAACACTAGTAGCGCTACTACCACTAGCATTGTACTAGGTATCGGTAATTCGCTCCAGTTAGCCAAGGTAAATAAATTACAGGACTAATGGTACCTATCCGTATTGGTTACCTTGGAACACAAATAAGACTAGTCTTTTGTGATCATGGTCTTTGTCATTCAAAACAAGATTTCAATATATCAATCGATTAATTTATCAATACCTATATTATAAATTCGAATAGAATTCGTCACTCTGTCTGTCTGTCTTTTACGCAATTACATAACAATTAACAATTAACATAGGATCCTTTTTTTGTCATATTTGTAATATTTTCGATATATACCAATATATTAAAATACTTATTAATTTGACATAAGGCATGTTGAATGTCGTGTGCAATATTTCACGCTTAAATATGAAAATTGAAATTAAATGTGAACTGAAAATGTACATATTTTTATTCACGCTGTATCCCGCACACATCAAGGCAAGCAAGGGGACGGGAAAATTAAAATTGAGGCACTCTGTTATCCATTTTTAAAATTGTATAAATAAAAAAAAAAATATTACGTATAACTCAAATATATAGACATTTGAAAAGGCTTTTCTTAATAGGTTAAAAAACCTTAATTGTTTTTATAGATATATATATTTTCGAGGCACTATGGACGGTTCAATTAATAGATTGTTTGTAATTACATTAGGGTGATACATCACTTCACTTAATAGCAAATGTTTCCACTTTACCTACAAATATTTAGACAGACTACTTATATTATAATTTAGTGGTCTACTAGTATTATAATTAAAATATACTATTACTGCAGTAAATTATATTATTTATGAGACAGCAATGCGAATAAAGGCTAATGGTGGTAATGGTATAAAAGACAAATCGCGGCGTTAAGTTTCGCCATCCAATACGCAATTTAAGTGTAAGTGTTTTAACTCTAGGTTTCGTCAGCATATTAAAATATTACGTCGACTTCCGATTTAGAAGCCATTTTAAATTATTGCTATACCTAATAACAATTTTTTTACATATTTAATTATCTTATTATTAAATAAATTATCATCAGTTTTAAATTGGCAAGTTATTTAGTTTGTCTTATGCCAAGGTTTTGCCAATCTAAAGCTTAAAAGCTTTTGGTTTTAATATCTTCTTTCTCGGTGTAAATAGTAGAATAAATTGGCACTAATTGTACGAAGTACTTCAAGGTAAGTAATTAATTATGGACACACATTATAGACGACAAAATACAAACAGCGATTAAGCATTCTCAGATATTTTTAATATGAAAAGTAAAAGGTAGTTATGTATGTATGTTTGTATGTAGCTTCTGAAATATTTATCATAATTTGACAAATGAAGTATTTAATTGTTATAAGCGTCTCAATTGTCTGAATTCGGCGGAAAATGGAGAACAGAGTGTCTTAACACTAAGTTTCCTCTGCCTACTCTGAATTGAAAAAAAAACTGTCGACAAAATTAATAAATAATAAAATATACTAACATAGCTATAAAAGATAATTCACAAGGAAACTTCCGAAACAAAGTGTCAAATATACGATATAAGCCTATACAACATTACATGTACATGTATGCGCATGTATGGAATCAGAAATAACCCCACGGACATCGACCCGAACGCCATATGCTTATAATTAATAATAAACTCGCGTGTATTTGATTTAGATTTTGATCTACAATCGGCGACAGCGCGTCTCAAACTCAATCGCCTGTTAAATATCACATCAGGTAAATAATTTCAATTTCACGCTTTGTTTTTTTTAATTTCACGCTGTATCCCGCCTGTAGCGGGGTAGGCAGAGGGTCTAGAGGGCTTAGTGTTAAGACACTCCACTCCTCATGTTCCTCTGAGTTCTGGAGGCATTGTGTATTGATTAGAACTCAACCTTGCACTTTTGGCTAGACACCAGAGCAAAAAAATATATATTTTTATTAGCATCACGCTATATCTCGCAGCAGGGTAAGCAGAAGGAACCTAGTGTTAAGATACTCAGTTCATCATTTTGCCCCGAATTCTGGAGGCATTGCGTGTTGAGTGGCGCAACTTAATTCCGCGCTTTGCCGCACCAGAGCAAAGATATGTAAATATTAAATATTAAAATTCCCCGAGTGGGATTGAACCCACTACCTGTCGCATTTACAATCACACGCTAGTGTTATTGCTTGCATTGAATCCAAAATATTAAAATCCTTCAAATTAAGTTAAATTTTCAAGGCATTTACTCCATTAATTATATACAGACACAATAAAACTAAAGTGTTTCTAAAGTACTGTGCTATTTGCATTAACGATCATTTCCAAACGTTTGAACACAAATAGAATGAAATAGTAACGTTAAAATATAAATTGTACAGCAATAATAATAAATATGACCCGCTATTGATATTTATTTAGCTTAACGAAACTGAAATAAATATTATAAATATAATAATTGATTTTCAAGTATATTATAATATTAAAGTATTTAATTGAAGTCAGTTATGGCGCAGGTGCAACTGTACACGTGATATGTTGGTGTTCGATTCCCACTTGAGGAAATACAATATTTAATATCTTTATTTCCCTGTTACCGTAACGAGGTAAAGCGCGGTATGAAGTTGAAAGCGCGGTGAAGAAGAAAAGTGGGGAAAGAAAGTGTCTTATTGGGAACGGAGTACCTCAACATTAGGTTCCCAGGCTCCCTAACCTGTTATATGTGATTAAAGCAGCTTTACGCTTTCTTTCTATTCTTTATTTGTCACTCAGTTCCTAAGTTTCCGTCTTAGCGTCGAGATATTGCTTAGTGAATGGCGGAACATAACGCCGTGGTTTGTCTACCAGAGAGGAGAAATGCTAAAAATGATATATAATATACAATCATAAATAAATAATTACAATTTCATAACAGAATGACCTACTCTCTCGTTAATCTATACATATATAATCACATTGTCATTACGTCCTCGTAATAGCCTGTTCGGAGCAGATATAGCTTCCGTTCGCCCTTCGCTTATCTAAATAACATAATTTTGTGGGGCTATTGTTGATAGCGTTTTCTTTACTTCTTTTGGTTAAACAAGACGTGTTATTGGGTTTCACCATATAGCATGGAAGAAGGTGGTTTTTATCATTAGTTTTTTTCCAGTCTACCATAAAATAACTGATTTCTAGGTGATTTTCTTAATATATCTTATCTTATTATATTATTTTAAAAAAATATACTTCTACACTTATTAATAATATTATTTTTTTGCCTCTGATATCTTTTATAATTAAATAATTTAGTTCACAACAATTTTATTATACACTAGTGGACCCGGACGCGGCTACGCCTGCTTCAACTATAAGAATATTTATTAAATATATTCATGAAATTATTTTCAATTCTCAATAGAATTAGTAAGAAAATATAAGCTCAAATAATCAAAAAGAATAATAAGTAGATACACATTATTAGAAAAAATTATCTGAGTTATTGAAATGAACTAACAAAAGGATTAAAAGTAACTAAAGGATAGGTATTCTTAATATTAGAAAAAGTACCTAAAGTTTTCCGTACGTGCGTAGGTACATAGATATCGACTCTGCGAAATAACTAAACATTTCTCTCTATTAAGTAGGATAATTTTAGCGGGCAATATCAAATAAAATAAGAAGAGAATCAAAGTGTATTTTAAATTAATTATAAACAACAAATAAAGTTCGAAAATGTATGAAAATTTATAAAACCGTCAACGTCATCTGCCCGTTCGCGTCGGTCATACTGTGCCGCCCGCTAGGTGGCTAGGTCATTTGGAATCAGTGACATCTTCTTAATTATTTATTAGTATGTTATACAGTAAACTATAATTTCAATCTAGATAAAATGCTAAAAGTGACTATTATATTTATTTTCATAAGGATGAATATCAAAACGTCGCGGTAGCGGTCGCGTAGCAACGACGGTTGTTATTAACATGGCAGAATAAATTGCATGTCAAATTAGAATGTACTTTAAAATATATTAGTATATATGTGTAATGTAATGTTATATAGCCTATAGCACTTCTGAAGAATGCAGCTTTCATACAAAACAAAAACAATGAAAATCGGACCAGTAGATCCAGAGATCTTAGCGTTCAAACAAACAAACAAACAAACAAACAAACAAACTCTTCCGCTTTATTATATTAGTATAGATCTACATTAGCAGTTTAATGATGAATTTCACATTGAAAAACCTAGCGTGTACAATATAATTGTATCGTTCAGACAAATATATACAATTTAAGTGACCAATACTCACCATTACCACCTTCAATATGGACCCATTTGTCCGTAGAAATGGCAGTTATCCATACAAATGTACTGAGTCCAACAAGTACAGTGCAGGCGAAGAGAATTCGCCTTTCGATGAGAAGCGCCTGCAGTAGCGGTCGACGTTCCGCCGCGCCTACAGACGACGCGGTCGACATCTTATCAGTCTCCATAGCTCCGTCTGTACGGATGGAAAAATTTTAATTAAAACATTGAACTAGCAGAATATTATAAAGTTTCTTTTTGTTTTAGATAAATAAGACAAAAATAACTTAAAACCAAATATGTGTTACACAAGACAATTATTTCCATTTGACCATAAAAAAACATGACAATAGCCAGTATCTTATAAAAAAACATAGTAAAATTCTTAAAACTAATTTAACAATTCAAAATGGGATTAAACTACAATTTAACTGGCCAATTATGGCTCAGGCGTATCAATATGTAACTGTAAACGCTACTTTGTGAGGTAGGTTCGACCTCACTTGAGGAAATGCCTCCAGGATTCTGCAGAAAATGGGGACCGGAGTGTCTTAACACTATGTTTGCTCTGCTTACTTTGCTGTGTGCAGGAAACAGCGTGTAGATGATTATTATTTTTTACAATTTATTGTATTTCGTATGTAAAAATTCTTAAAAGGACAGCGCCCGTACTGTGAAATATCACTTTTAACGTTCGCTGAACTGTATTCCGACACTTTCATTTGAATACATTACCTAATGTTTACACATTACTGATTGACAGACAAAATTAAATGTTTACTTCAAAAGGGTCTTTGTTTCGGAAATATTTAATTTTAGATTTAAATCTGATTTTGAGGCCAGTCGTGGCAAACGGGCACAGAGTATGACTATAAACGACAGGTTGTCACTTCGATTCCCGATTTAAATAAAATATTCAATATTTTAATTTTTTTTCGCCCTGCTGTTGAGTTTCGTCCAAGACACAATGCCTCCAGAATTCGGCGGAATGTGAGAAACGGAGTGTCTTAACACTAGGTTCCCTGTGCGAACCCTGCTGCGTGCACGACGATAAAAAAATGATTTTAGAACACTGTTTCCTTCATTAATTCCAGAGATGTTAGAACTTATTCACGTAAAATGTATACAATTTATAAAATAAACTCAAATTAAATTTATATATAGAGTACCTATAAGAAAGTATATTTTTTTTATTATGTATGGGTTGACATTTCTAATTTATCACTGAACGAGGTCTGCCACATAGATTGTAAATGCGGTAGTCAAAAGGAATTGAAATTGACAATTTACGATCGCAGCTTATACCTTACTGCTTTACTTAAAAATTTATTGAACGTTCCTTTTTATATCCTCAATTCTTGTAGATCTTGAATTATTAAGTTGTAGGGATGTAAGTATATACATAAATACTCTTTCAGTTATACAAAAAAAAAAGAAGAATATGCTTCTGTCAGATTCACTTCATCATCTCCTGTCAGTTCATAATATGTTACAAAAATTACTGCTTCCTTTTCTTTGGTTTTTTTTAATATATATAAAAATCAGGCCATAAAAAAAAGTAAAAAAACGAGAGCACTCTCATTAGTGATATAGTACAATAAAAAAAAATCATTATTCTTCTTTAAAAGATTTTTATGTAAGCAAATTTACTTAAATTTATCAAAATTAAAGGAACCTAATAAATTTATGTATAATTAATAATACCTACTTCCACTAATATAATATTACAATACCTATTTAATACATGTAACATTTCAGTATATTTCAATACTTAACGTTTATTATTCATTAAACATAAGACTCATATTTTAGTGCTGCACTAATAAGCTTTATTACTAAAAGCATTAAATATATATTTAGAATATATATATTATATTAAAAATTAAATTAAATTGAATCCCATACACACTAGAGGAAGAGGGAAACTAGGGCTAAGATATTCCATTCACCAATTTCCGACGACTTCTGTTAGCATTGCGTTTTGACTGGCTGATAACAAGAAAATATTAATAAATAATTAATTACCTCGAATGGAAATCGAACCCACAACCCGTCGGACGGCCTTAGCTATTGTAACATGTGCATTCCATAATTAAAAACCACGCAATACTTGTAAATTGAATTTCCAAGAAAACAGGAAGCAGTAAAGTGACGAACACGCTACGTATATAAACAAAGGTTGCCTGTTATATTATATATAGAATGTCGGTTACATTTATTTTAATGGCGTTTGTTCCGTTCAATAAAATTAAATGTTTGCGTTTACCTCATTTATAATTTAATATATGGAAAATGCACCACCAACCTTTAAAAAAGACGACCACGACCGCTCTGTCAAGAGCGAAACGACAAAGAAGAAGAAGAATATGGAAAATGATGATATATCTGTGTGTGTAAAAATATTGTTTTTTTGTGTATAATTTTATTTGTTTTTACATATTTAATACGAATTGATGCCTGTTTAATTAAAGTAATGATATATCCAGAAAATATGTTATAAAGATTAAAAATAAAGGCCAGTTTAGGCCAGTCGTGGCACATTCTGAATCCCCCATGTAGCAGCAGGGTAACCTAGTATTAATAAACTCCGTTCCCAACTATCCAACGGCGCAAAGGCCTTTACGATCGTTTCAAAAGTTTCATATAGATAAAAATATCTTATAAATCTAATAAATTAAATCTTTAATAAACCTTATAAAATATTATTTATATTTTCTCATTTATAATAAAAGCTAACCCAATAATATCATACACTTAATTGTCATTCGTATCGTCGTCCGTTTGTCATTTATAATTATATTTATTTATTCAGCCACCCCTTCGGTGCTCAGGCGTCGGGACGCCGGGGGACGTCTCCGTCTCCGGTGACATCACGCAATATTTACACAAGACCTATTTCAATATTAAGCATTCCACTCTCTTCAATACAATCTTTATAAGGTCGAGGGAGACGATTTAGAAAAAGAAATCGAGATCGGTCCGAATATTCTTGAGGTTAATCCATCTTTTGTATAGGAAAAGCTCTTTTATGGCTTTTTTATGGCAAATAGCCACTTTGCCAAAACTTTTTTAAAGCTGAAAACTATAAATGTGAATAAAATATTATAAACTAGTGACCTCCGCGTGGCTTCGCCTGCTTATTCTACACAATTATTTATTTTCTCAATTATTTTCTTATGACATGTTCAGCGGTTCTGGAGATATGAGGTAATAAAAAATATTACATACATACAAGATACGCTCGAAAAACATAACCCCTTCTTAACAGTCGAGAATAATACTACGCTAATTATTTAACACTAGAAGCGCCGCCGTCCCATTTTTGTCCCAAACGCAAGTTTGGTTGTATATAACTTTTTTATTTGTTAATTTATGTAGATGAAACTTTTTGACTATTACCAATTTTACTCCTTTATGTAATTAAAAATATAAATAATTTTATAGCTAGCTAGCTATATTTTTGAAAAAAAAGAGATTTACCTAGAACTGCCGCTGGGTCATTTTTGTCCCACCATTATTATTTTATTATTTGAGGGTATAATTTGACGTATTTTCATACCTCGGGTATGAGATGGAGGTGAAAGGGCGATGCGGGGGCGGAAAAAAATTGAATAGTAGGTTTAGCAGTCAATGCCTAAGTTTTTAGGGTTCTGTAGCTTTTAAGGAAAAAAAACCCTTATAAGATCATCTTTTTGTCCATCCGTCTGTCTGTGTCTTTATCTCATGAATGCTTGGAGAAATCGAGTTGGTATGGTATGAGTATATGAATATCAACTATATGACGATCTACAGTCCCTTGATTTCCTTGAAAAAGCGCCCTTAAAAAAAGATATGACCATTTATATAGTAAAAAACATGTATTTCGACACTGTAAAAGGAATCAAATTAATAAAGTACTTTCAGTTAACTTAAAATTATAAAATTTGGCAGCTAGCATCTACATGTAGTACTAGTACACAAAAAAATCTGAAAACTATACATTTATGTATAAATCTTAAAAAATAATAGCCTGAAAAGTGGGGTAAAATTGGTGTCAACACGAAATTTTACGCTAGTTCAAGTGAGGTATCAGATGAAAGGATGGCTAAGCTAGGCTTGAATTTCAGAAAAACACTCGATACCAAATGTGGGCAATTATAGGGTAGGTAGAGGGAACCTGGGAACCTAGTGCTATGCACTCCGTTGGCATTTTCCGCCAAATTCTGGAGGCATTACCACGCAATGTTATAAATTATCTGTGATGTATCACTGATGAAGAATATATTACTGCATGACATAGCCTAATAATAATATTAACTAATTTCAATAACTTATAATTTTATAAGAGTTATTCAGTTAGTTGTCACGACCTTAGAACGTATTTGAAATATTTGATTCTTTCTTTGTGTTTTGTTTTTTGGTACTTTTATGTTTGTTAAAGAATAAGAATTGATTATTAAAGATGGTCTACATTTTTTACGAATTATTTTAATAATATTTTTTTTGTATTATACCAACAATCAACATAATAAGTAGAATGGGACAAATTTGGCACGACGGCGGTTCAAGGGGGGTCTCAATCTTCGGCACTTCTAGTGTTAAAACAGTACTAGCATTACGAATGATAAATAAATAAATAAACCAATCAATCAAAATGACAAATGGTTTTCCTATGTCAATTCTACCTGTTGATGCCACGAAATTCTTTTAATATACATATACATATCACATATAATATGAGATGAGAATATACAATATATATGTAACTAGTGGACCCGAACGCGGCTACGCCCGCTTGAACTATACAAATATTTATTAAATATATTTTCAGTTTTCAATAGAAAGATGCGTTAAGCAAGCTCATTTTGGGTGACGTTTTGTAACAACAAACTTTGCAAATCGTTGCTTAGCAGCGACGGTTGTTATTAACACGGTGTAATAAATTGTATATTAAATTAATAAGTATTTTAATATATTGGTATATATCGAAAATATTACAAATATGAGAAAAAAAAGTATCCTACGTTCATCCCGAGACCCTCAAGTATCTCTATATGAGTATTTTATCACAATTAAATTCGCGGTTCGGCCCTGATTGCGTAAAAGACAGACAGACAGACAGACAGACAGACAGACAGAGTTACTTTCGAATTTATAATATAGGTATGGATATTAGAGGTAAGTGCCTACATCTTACAAAGCGAAAGTATTTATAATTTAATCGATCCACAAATACAAAGTTCGCACTATAACGAACCTAGGCAGCGAACGAAAATAGCTAAACCTATAAAATTGAACGTCCACAATGAATTGGTATAGACAAACGGACTCGTAAACTTTATGCTGCCATTTATTGAGAAAAACTAAAATTATATTTTTTTTAGGCTTAGTATCTCAAAAGAAAAACAACGGAGCCCTTATAGATTCAGTTTGTTTTTCGCCTGTCCATTTGTAAAGATCTCAAGACTTATCTCAAGCAAGAAAAATAAGCTTGCAAGATAACACAAGAAGAGATGTCTCAATGACGCCACAATAGTGAAAATTATACATAGGTACATATTAAGATATAGATTATGGGTTCTAATCCCACTCTAGGAAATGCTTAAATATAAAATATTAATTATTATTTTTGTTTTACTGATTTGGTAACGCAAAATGGCTTTGGTTCCGCTACTGCTGCTGCAATAATTGCTGCTTGCAGAACACCAATCACAACTACCAAAATAAAAACTAAAAAAGATCTTTAAAACAAATTTTCCTTAGCACTGTACTAAACTACACACATTTCACACACAACAATGACCGTCTATTCTATTTTCATACAAAAACACATTTGGAGACGAGCGCGGATGGTCCACTCGAATACGTAAGATGTCATTAGCCGACGGGTTCACATCGTTAATCTTGTTTGCTCATCTCATGGGTATTTCTCTCTCACACCATGACGTGTTTATGAAAGTGACAAGTCACTCGTATATTATTTTGTTGTTTCTCCGTTTATATTATAAGCGGTGTATGTATTTTGTAAGATATTTATACTACAATTGCTGCCATCTGTAAATAATATTAAAATCATTTTAAGCTATTTGAGAATGAGCTTCCAATAACTGCTTTGTAATGCGAAACTGACTCTTTTTTTTCAGCTTCACGCTGTATTCCGCATGTATCAGGCTAAGATAGTGTTGAGACACTCCGCTCCCAATTTCCCACCGTATTCTGGAGGCATTACGTGTTGAGTGGCCTAACACAACGCCGCGCCGTGCCTCTACACCAGAAAATTATAAATATTAAATATTTCATTTCGAGTTGATTGGGAATCGAATCCACAACCTATGAGGTTTACGGTCAGACGTCCCTGCGCCACGAATGGCCTCTAAATCTGTTTTTATATGTATTTATAACCACCACAAAGGTATTGCACCATCGCTGGCTGAATCAGCTGATATAACAGCTGATAAGAGTCGCTACTATTTTTGTGTTATCGCAGCCATACTCAAATCTAAACTGATATACTTCAATAGTGGGCTTATACGTAAGTAATATTAATAAAAGTGTGACCGATTTTAAGCTATCAAAGCAAAAAATAAATATTTACTTTTTTAAAGTTTGGATTAATTTGTAATAAACATAATAATATAATATTGCTTTATTAACCCGGATGAAGAAATTAAATTATTAATTAATTATCTATATATAATATAATAAAGCGGAAGAGTTTGTTTGTTTGTTTGTTTGTTTGTTTGTTTGAACGCTAAGATCTCTGGATCTACTGGTCCGATTTTCATTGTTTTTGTTTTGTATGAAAGCTGCATTCTTCAGAAGTGCTATAGGCTATATAACATTACATTACACATATATACTAATATATTTAAAAGTACTTTCTAATTTGACATGCAATTTATTCTGCCATGTTAATAACAACCGTCGCGTCGCTACGCAACCGTTACCGCGACATTTTGATATTCATCCTTATGAAAATAAATATAATAGTCACTATTAACATTTTATCTAGATTGAAATTATAGTTTACTGTATAACATTCTAATAAATAATTAAGGAGATGTCACTGATTCCAAATGACCTAGCCTTCGGGCGGCATAGTATGAGTATGACCGACGCGAACGGGCAGATGACGTTGACGGTTTTATAAATTTTCATACATTTTCGAACTATTGTAAATGTTTATGTAATTATTTGCTGTTTATAATTAATTTAAGCTACACTTTGGTTCTCTTCTTATTTTATTTGATATTGCCCGCTAAAATTATCCTGTTTAATAGAGAGAAATGTTTAGTTATTTCGTAGAGTCGATATCTATGTACGCACGCACGGAAAACATTAGGTACTTTTACTAATATTAAGAATATCTATCCTTTAGTTACTTTTAATCCTTTTGTTGGTTAATTTCAATAACTCAGATATTTTTTTCTAATAATATGTCTCTATTTATTATTGTTTTTGATTATTTAAGCTTATATTTTCTTACTAATTCTATTGAAACTTTAAAATAGTTTCATGAATATATTTAAAAAATATTCTTATAGTTGAAGCAGGCGTAGCCGCGTCCGGGTCCGCTAGTCTATATATATAAAAGGACTTGTCCTCACTGACTGAGGTAAGACGCACGCCCAGCCGTAACCGCTGATAGTAGAAACATGAAATTTGGTCAGATGTTTACTTTCGTAATCTGGACATCCACTAAGAAGGGATTTTGAAAAATTTTAACTCTAAAGGGGTGAAATAGGGGTTCAAAGTTTGTATGGAAAAAAAATTAAATCGGCACCGATTTTTATAAAATTTGAAATTTAGATTTTCAAAAGTATTTAATTGAACACGTGTTTCATGGTTTTCTAGAATTCACCCCCTAAGGGTGCAAATAAGGGGTTGAAAGTTTGTATGTAAAAATCTTTAAATCGCCACCGATTTTTATAAAATTTGAAATTTAGACTCTTAAAAATATTTAATTGAACACATGTTTCATGGGTTATTAGAATTCTCTCCTAAATACGCAAGCGAAGCTGCGCGCGTCCGCTAGTACATTAATAACATTTCATCGAGTGGGAATGCAAACCACCCACCCACCACCTGTCGCGTTAGTTTTAATTATTTTAAAAAATACGGCCTATAGTATCTATTAATAAATTTGCGAAGGAGTAAAGAAAGGATGTTTCTATATGTATTGCAATAATATTTGTTATTATCAGCTTCACGCTGTATCCCGTACACAACAAGGTAACCTAGTGTCAAGACACTCCGTTCCCCACGTTCCCGTTATTTGCTATTAGATGAGATATTTTAAAATTTTCTTATAATAGATAAGTGTTATTTTAAGTCTGCTCCTCGTATATTACTAGAAATAACCTATAATATTTCAATAGCCGGTTTACATTGAAGACGTTCGATTATAAATTTATTAAAACGATGTATAATAAATAGTGTGATTTTATTACATTCTTTATTAAAAGTTCGAGTAAAATAAATTGAATAAGTATGTAAACATTTAAAAATTTTCAGGTTACTGTAAATTAAATTTAAGGTTATAATTTTGAGAAAAAAAAAATAGATTTCAGTGAGTACATAGATTTATATATATTTACCTTAAAGGTAAAGAAACCGAAAAATGTCGCAATCTTTTTATATTTGTAAATACAAAACATAAATAAATATGACCAAAAATCTATTATTATTTTGTTAGGGACCTAGTGATGAGACATTCCTTTCTCCACTTTCTACATAATTTTCCAGACATTGTGTCGAGTGGAGTAACTCAACGCCACATTTACCATCACATTTACGATTGTAAACATTATGAAATGGTAAATTTACAAATATAAAAAAAATTTCGTAGTTCCACTTGAATCGATCATTTTTATAATACCGTTACGACATCTTGTAAATTATAGCTATTTATACTAAATTTAATTGATGATATTGGCTGTCTAACTGTGAGAATTGGCAACGTTTCTGATTTTCTTATTCGTGTTCTTAACACATTAATATTAAATGTGATATTATGTAGGAAATGACCACTAATTGACTTATAATGTTTTTTTATGAATCACCGAGTTTGGCAGATGAATATTTTTTTTTATAAAGCTAAATTTTGATACCGATTTTAAGATTTTTTTGTTAGAAATAAGTTGTTTTGCAAATTTCTTATATTCCTACAGGATATGTTTATGAAATGTGAACTTAATTATTATTAATAAACCGTTTTCGAGGATTTTATTCGAAATACAAAAAACACGATTTGAAAAATAATTGTTATTATTAAAAATATCTAACTATAATTTTAACAGTTACACATAATACCAACACCACCATACCAACATGTTATGTTATGTTAGCTCACATATAGCAGGGTGGGCAGAGGTAACCTATTGTTGAGCCACTCCGTTACTCACGTTAAGAGCGTATAAATAAAAATATCAGTAAACAATAATTAATTCCCCCAAATGGAAATCGAATCCACGCCCCGTTTACAATAATAAAGACAGGCTTGCACCACTGCACCACTACAGCCTCAACCGGCCACGTTACACAGATGTAGATATAAATAGTTAACAAAGCACTCTATATTGTCTTTAGTCAACGGTACGGGTTAGGGCACTCGTCCAAAAACGTTGTAACGTAAACACTAAGCCATGCAATACAAGCTAATGAAAGATTTAGTAGTTCTAAGAATATTTATAAAATGTCGAACGATTTGACGAGATGAGCCTATCCAAGTTTTCTTTTTTAGTTGCCCCGCTTTATTCTATTTTTAATGGTATTTATTAGGTATGATAATTGTTTTTTTTTGTATTTTTTTTATAATAATTTAATTTTGCTTCCCCCTGGTCAGGCAGGAACCTGGTAGGCAAATCTAGGAAACGTTCCTACTTTTCGTGATATTCTTGAGGCATTGCGTGTTTTTGGACGATATTAGGGCGAGAAACAAAGATGTTAAACATTTCAACACCGTTAGTGGGAATCGAACCTATCACGGTCGCGTTCACAGTTGCACGCTTACCCCCGCGCCTCAACGGCCCCTAATAATTTCTCGTTTATTATTCGTACTATATTAATATGTGGATCTACAATGTGGCTTTTGAATTTTTATTACGTACGGATACCGAATCCATGATATCCGGCTTAGGCAGGCATTCCGCCAAACGCTAGATTGACTATGTAATAAACCTAACAACAAGGTCAGAGTAGTGTTTCTAGTTGATTTTTAAAAAAATATTTGTACGTTTTGAAATATGTACAAATATTTAGAGGACGTCAACTATATTATTTTTTGTATTTGCTTGCACTAACATAGAAACATCTCTAAGTAAGACTCAGGGTAATAAAATCATTATCGGAGATTTTGACGGAGAGAGCGGAGAGAACGGAAGTGTCTTTCAGTTGTCGGAACATTTGGTTCTCGGGTTTCCTCTGCCTACCCCGCTCTGAGATATACAGCATAAAGCTAAGAAAACAATAATAAACTTGTAAAACTATTGACAGTGATAATAAATGAGCCCTTTTTATCGCTTTTTAACCAACCTCTGTAAGAGGAAGAAGTTAACAATTAGACTATTTTTTTATGTTTGTTACCTCAGAACTTTCGAGAGAACTTTTGGGAGAACCAATTCTATTTTAAAGCTTTCCATGTGGTTCCTTATATGGTTCCGTACCTTTTTTTAAAATAAAGAACCCTTATAGAATCACTTTGTTGTCCGTCCATCTGTCTGTCAAGAGCCTTTATCTCAAGAAAGCTTTAAGATATCGAGTTGAAATTCAAACCATATACTCAGATCTATGAAATTCAAACAATAAGATCATGATTTTCTGCAATAAGCTTATATATGTAAATGAATGAAAAATGCTCAATAAAAAATTATATATAAATAAACAAAAACTATCTTTGATACATCCAAAAATTAATAAAGCCAAAATTGTGATATCTGATAACTAACATCAGGAATTGTTAATGTAGTTTCGTTGTTCAAAGCAAACGTAAACAAATTTCACTTGGAAGCTTTTAGTATTTCATGTATAGTTAGAATTCCTGTGCTTTAATTTGTGTTCTTGGAACTACATCTATACTTCATATATATCAGTATATTTTGGACAATATTGAAAACACTACAAATATTTCATTTTTGGACCTTTTGATATAAGGATGGATTGAAGATATATTAATCTTTTTAGTCTTGGTGAAAATTAATCATTTTTCATATTTACCGTATTAAAAAGTCTCATTACATTGTATGTTAAAAAGTGCATTAAAAAAATATTTCACAGCTTCACGCTGTATCCCGCACACAGAAGGGAACTCAGTGTTAAGTCACTCCGTTCCCCCACTTATCGAGAATCACTTTTTACGCTGCGAAGTCTAACTAGATATTTTGACATTTTAATTATATAATGTAATGAAATTGTATGACATTTCACAATGTTCTCGTAAGTTATATCACTAGAAAAGAAAAGCTTCTTAAGGGATAGACAGCTTCTTACGAAGTTTCATCAGATGGTAGCTGACACGTCTGTTATATAACTTACATCATCAACCAAGATTGGGGCTTTGGCAAAACATACCTTAACTTAAAAAAAAATTACTAAGAGTCAATAAAAAATTTACTAATAAAATATAATGTGACCTAGACCTGTATTAGACCTATTCTTAGGATAATTACTGTACTTCAGCAAAAATTAAGCTTGATAAGCATTTTTTTTTGCCAAATTAACATTAAAGCTCATAGACAGCCAGAGCGGCTCTCAGACCAGATAAACTATAAAAGAATAGATGTGGACTCTAGTATGTTTCTATTTTAACTTTTATATGTTTTACCAAAATTTAGTAAACAGACATTGGTTGAATCGTACTGTTTTAATGTCTTATTAAAAATTTAACTTTAGATCTTAATAATTTACATGTGGTCCGCGTAACTTTCGTAATTCGCCTTTGGCGAGAAAGAGATTTACTGCCTAAGTTAACTTAAAATCTCTCATATTAGTGGAGAGGGTTGAAGCTGGGTTTGTCGGGCTCTCTCGAAGAATCCAGCACTATTATCCGTATATAGGGTACACCTGCCTTACACGCGGATGATCTGCATAAGGCGACAAAATAAAAATATTCAAGTACGAGTCGAAATTGACCACTGAGGGTTCCGTACCAATTTTAGTATTGTAAAGCCTTTTAAAAAGATCTACATATAAAGTCAAATTAGGTTATGGTATCTTACTTTAAAGTATTATCTAGCTAGAATATCAATTAGTATTCTATTTATCTTTATGTTAGTAAATACCTAAGTCTCGGGAGTTCCTACTAATTATACTGCATCAAACGCCCTACAGCATCACGTGGATAGGCAATTATGACCTTAGCTAACTACCCTATTAGTCTTAATAAGGGCAACGATGTTCTTGTACGAAGTCTTATATATTGATTTTTAAGTAATTAGGTAGTGACCCATTTTTCTGGTTTCGCTCTAGATGTTTAATATATCCATAGATATATCTTCTTAACTCTACACCAGGTTCCAAGGTTCAAACCAACCAACCAAGGTCCAATTAAATATATTGATAACCTTCTAGGAAATAATTGCAATCAGATTTTTTTTTATTTTTAGGAATTATATATTTTTATTTTTTAGTATATTTACAGTATTTTTAGTATACTTTTACTCGTACTTAATTCAGTTAAGACCGAAGAAGTTTACTGTAGGTAGATTTTTCGAACTTAAACAAGTTGAAGTTTTACTTATTGTACTTGTAGTATATTTTACTATATTATATATTTGTTTAATATGCTTCCTTCGAGTTTTCGCTGATACGATAGTGAGAATTTTAATCAATTTTGTCAATTTGATAGAAATAATTTTTATGCTGGCTGAAAGAGGAAACTTAACGCTTCGTTGATCAATGAATATTTAAAACAAAGAACTTTATATTGTCCATTCAAATGTTTCTGGGAGAGAGATATTTCGTCCTCTACTTTGTTTCATTATCAGAGTAAGGTAATGAAAATATAAAATAGATACATAGAAATTCCCCCTAGTGGAAATCGAACCTACAACCGTCGAGCTTACTGTTGCATGCTTGTGATCCTGCTCCACGATGACCTCTATCTCTTAGTTATTGCAATTTTAAAATACTTCTACGTAAAAAATTCTGATATTTTTCATTCAAACCACTTCCATTCAAAGGATCAACATATATACATAATGTATATGCCATTGCAGCATTGCTAGTTATTGTAGCGAGATTTTTTTGAAAATACAAATCAACTTAAATAAAAACCGAATGTGAAAAAATTAAATAATAAATTGTTACATTTAGTATATAATTTATACGAAAAATAAAAATATATCACTTTTAAATGTCTTTAGGTACGTTTCACAAGTAAATTACGCAAAAGACCAATTAAAAAAAATTGGGACAAACAAGAAAAGTAGTGATAATACACCTCATTATCCACTTTTCATTGAGTTAGCACCAACGCGTGCTAAATACTGCACTTTATGTACTGAGAATATATTTTTATAACCTATATCCCCCAAGTGAGAATCGAATCCCCTTTTTTACTTTCTGATGCCCGACTCGACTCATTCACATCAGCAATAATAACCTTATCAGTTGATAAACAATAAATTTTATAGAAAAAGTTTTCATTAAACAGAATAAAACTAAAACCATCAACACATTAAGAATAATAAAATTACACCTATTAAACTGAAGTCTGACAAACAACATCGAATTAGAAATTTCAAAACAAAAAGACAATACGAGAACCTGACTGACCTGTTGATCCAAGCGCTGATGAAAAATATCACTTCTATCACAATTTTTCATATATCCTGAGCATTTTCAAAAAATAATAGTTATTTTATACCACTAAAAAACACTGTTACATATTTGAAAATTGACACTAAAGTTGGGGGAAATTGGGTTTTTGGTGGAACGCACGTCTGCGTGTCCAGGGTGGTGGTGCTCAACTAACTCAACTCGAACTGTTCTCAGGCGGGAAATACCACGTGGCTTACAGTTTTGTACGGTGCGCGCGTCTGTTACCGGGTTAGAGCCACGAATCCCACACCAATTTTCTTGCGTCTTGCTCTATTTTAGTCCAACTGCGGTATGCGAGTGTTTCTGTTTCTTTCCCTCTAGCTATACGTTTTAATTGGTGTAGAATATTATTTTGAAGTTCAGCGAGCTTAAAAGTTAATGATGATAAATATTTAGAGTAAAAGGGGTGAAGTATTTAATAATAAATATATTTTATTAAGATGATTTATGGGGGCACACGAGAATGACTGTAACGCAACGATTATGGGTTCGATCCCCATTTGCGGGATTGGGATATTCCTTAGTTATTCATTTATTTACAAGACGACGTCGTGCTGTAAGATAATAAAAAAATATAAAAGAAAGATATACTTACTCTCTGCACAGATTCATAATAATTAAATAAGTTTTTATTATCATTTGCTCATATTATTTTCTATATTTAAAATCTTCTTCTTAAATATCTGTCAAAAATCTTTGCAAAAGATTGATGTCATCGGTAATCTTTGAACTAATTTTGTGTAAAAGTTCATATTAACTTTTATTTTATATACATATCTAGAATGTTCAGGTATGTTCAAAATGTTATTATATGCTATATACGCTTAAATATCTTTGTTTTATTTATTTATGTATTATATAGAGGCCCTCTTGGCGCAGGGGCACAAAGGCGTGACTATTATGTAACAGTTTTGGGTTGGATGCCCTGTAGGGGAAATAGATTATTATTCATGACTATTTTCATTTCTTTGCTCTGGTACCAAGACAAAAACCTGGCGTTCCACCATTCAACACGCATCGCTCCGATAAATTCGACGGAAAGTGGGGAATGGAGTGTCTCAACACTAGATTCTCTTTGCCTACCCGGCTATTTCGGGATTCAGTGTGAAGCTAAAATTATTATTATAAATCTAAAGTTTTATTTTTCAGGAGTAAAGAAGAGCCACCTTTAACTTACTTAGATAGAGCAAGAATTGTTCTTGCAGTACATTGGAGAGGATTCGTTTGCGTGCTTGTGCCTATATTGTGTATAGTTGTGCTAATTCCGTTCCCACCAGAGGTTATTATTTTCTTTTAGCTTCACGCAATATCCCACATATAGCAGGGTATGCGGAGGGAACCTGGGAACCTAATTTTAAGACACTCAGTTCCCATTAAGATGCTTTCATTCTCCACTTTTCGCCGAGATCTCGAGACATTGCTTGCTGAGTGGACTACAAGCGAAGGTACTTACAAGAAGGTACGTACTTACTGAAGGTAGAAACAATTTGCCTTGTTACCAGAGTGATAAAATAAAAATATTAAATATTTTCTTCCTCCGAGTGGGAATTGAACTCACAACTATCGCATTGGCCCCTGTGCCACAGAGGGAAGAATTGAAAATATAAATTAAAATAAATATTTCATCACAACGAGGGGGAATCGAACTCACAACCTATCAGATTGAGCCTGCCAGCAGCTGCCAGCCTGCCAACCTGCCAGCACTGGCCTTGGATTATTCGTCTCTGGTCGAATTATCTGGTCAATAATAAAATAATATTTTATTAATATTTCAGCCATACCAATGGACTGCTTACTGTCTCATAATAATGGCGGTGTACTGGGTGACGGAGGTGATACCTCTGCCGGTCACCTCGTTCCTGCCCATCATCATTTTTCCCATCACTGGAGTTTTAGGTACCGTCGAAGTATGCATGGCGTATGTCAATGTGAGCTTTTATGTTTAATTTATATCTATATATATAAAATTGAAAGGTGACTCACTCATCACGAAATCTCAGAAACTACATGTGCTAGGAATCTCAAATTTTGCATAGGAGTTATTTATAGGACGTAGGTGTCGCTAAGATGGGAATTTGCAATATTCAACTTCTAAGGGGTTGTTTTTGGGGTTGAAAGTTTGTATGAAACTTCGTTACTACAAATGCTAGGAGTATCAAATTTTATCATTACTCATGGAGACAGAAATTAATAATAACGTAGTTCACGCAGGCGAAGCTACGGACGGGCCGCTAGTATATAATATAACAAGATTTGTAGATTGTACTAAGAGTTAAGTTTTTTGTCATCTTTATAAAATCATGAAATTTCTATATAAATGAATTATGCCATTCAGATATATTAAATATATAAAAACATATTAATTTATTTACAGGACTCTATGTTCATGTTCCTGGGAAGTTTGTTATTGGCGTACTCGGTCGAACAGTCGGGCCTTCATAAGCGGCTTGCTTACTTTGCCATTCAAAAAATTGGTTATTCGCATGTGAAGTAAGCTTTTGTTTTTTCAGTTTCACGCAGTATCCCGCATGTAACATGGTAGGCAGAGTGTATGTGTATCTAGTGTTTGGACACTCCGTTTGCCACTTTTCGAATGTGCCTTTGTGCTGCGCGTGACCTCATATTATGCTCAAATATACATTTTTTTATATTTTAGATTATTAATTGCGATGTGTATCGTCACATCTTTTGTGTCGATGTGGATCACCAACACTGCTGCTACGACCATGATGGTGCCCATCAACTTTGCTGTACTCAAAGTGTTTGAAGATGTGAGTACAATCCAATATACAATCCTAATACATGAAATGAAATCTTTAATAATTTCATTTCTTCGTTCTGGTGTGGTGCTGTGATCTAGTGGCAAAGCGCTGCGTTGGGTTCCGCCACTTAACACCTTCTTGTGCGAAAAATGGGGGGCGGAGTGTCTTAATATTAGGCTCCCTCTACCTACCCTATGGGATACAGCGTGTAGATGAAAAAAAACTTTTACGAAATTAACTAAATGTGTGATTTTGGCGTAATACCTGAATAATAACGATTTACTAGTATTTTACTTTCAGCAAAAGCTGCTCAAAATTTACGATATAAACAAAGCAGGTGAAAAAGAAGCGTCCGACATAACGACCTGTTATTTTTGTACCGCCACTTACTCGGCCACCATAGGTTTGTTCTTATATATTTTTTGTTATATATATTTCTTTTTTTAATGTTTTGCTGAGGTCGTTTGTCTCAGGCCTGTCTGTCTGTCTGTTGTGGTCTGTCAGGCCAGTTGTGGTGCAGAGGCACAAGTGTGCGACTGTACACTTGACACTTGACAGCTTGTGTATTCGATTCTCACTCGAGACAATTCGATTCGAGACAATTCTCGAGACATTCGAGAAAATGTATAGTTTGATATTTTAATTATTTCGATACAAAGCGTTGAGTGTAGGAACTCAACAATCAATAGTCGTCGGATAGTGGGAGACAGAAGTGTCTTAATGGGAACGAAGTGTCATAGCATTATGTACCTAGGTTCCTTCTAGCTACCCTTTTATGTGCAGGATACCGCCTACATATAAAATAAACTTTTTATTGAAAATATTGCAGTTTCTTGCACATAGAAGGATAGGTAAAGGGTATCTAGTATTAAAATATTCCGTTACCTAAGATTTACCAAATTTTCGAGATATTTTTCAATGAAACGATTTTCAAAAGGGAATTACAATTAGACGCAGTTTGTCTATAATATTTATTTATTAACTTGTAATAATTTTATTTTTTGTAATTTTAGGTGGTATCGGAACTTTAGTTGGAACGGCTACCAATTTGGTATTTAAAGGGCTCTTTATAACGTACGTACTTTTATTTGTATTCAATAAGTTGTATTCAATAAATACGAGCGTGTGACTTTAAACGCGTTGTAGGTTCGATTCCTACTCGAGCAAATAAAGAAAAATAATATTTTCATTTCTTTACTCTGGCGTCAAAAAAGTTTCTGGTGTGAAAATAAACACTACAATTGTGCCAAATTTCATACTATTCATCGTCCACAAAAAAGTGTTAAAACTATATGACCTTTTATTTGAAGTTTCACATTTTAAATAAATATACTTTACAGGCGATACCCTAATGCCCCAGAGTTGCTGTCGTTCCCTAAATTTTCAGCATTCGGCATACCTTGTATGATATTATTGGATTTAACTATGATTATTTATATGCTTATCGTATACATTGGTGTATTGAGGTAAGTTTCTATTTTATCTTATTAATTAGTACCTTTATTTACAATTTTAGATTTATTTGACTCAATAAATTTAAGTTTGTTTGTGCACTTATTTCAAATATAAGTTTATAATATTCTTTTCTATGAAATACATAATAATTGTCACTTTTTTCCATAATTTTTTTACGGATTATGTACCATACAAATACATGGACAAATCCGTAAAGCGAAGTTCTCACTTCATGCAAATTGTCATAACTCTTTGATTGCGTTGATTTAGAAGCTTGTTTTTTTTTTCTGTGGTCCTTGACATAAATGAACTTTTTGAAGTATGGAACCCAAAAAATGTTTTAAAATATTTCCCTGACTTCAATTGAATGCAGGATTAAGTTCCACCACATAATTGACACTGGCTGAAAATTTATAATTTATGGCTCTTATTATATTTTTTGTATGTATTTTTTTAGGCCAAGTAGTGATGCAGCGAAGCAAGCTAAGCTGACACCCGAAGGTATAGCTGCTGCAAAGAGAACAGTCGAAGCAGATTATGCTCGCTTAGGGAGTCTTACTTTTTGGGAACTGGTTATTTGAAATTTTAACCTCATCTTAATTAAAAATACATTATGTATATATGCACTGTGTCCTATGGAACTCAGAACCTTTCTGTAGTTATTTTTATTCCTTTAACTTTTTACCAAAGCAAATAAATAAAAATAACTACATTCCCTCGAGAGGGAATCGAACCAACGACCATAGCGCTTACAGCTTGGCGCTGTATCGCTTTACGTCGTAGCACGTCAGTAGAAACCGTCTAGACTAAGCCTGAACTTGCATACAAATAGAAATAAATATAATTACAATAACAAAGTTATGACTCTGTAAATGCCTCACCAAAAAAATAGCGTCAACAAAAAAATATATAACATTTAATAAATAAATAATACAATTTACCGGATCTGTCGTCCAACTAGTGCATAAATGAATCAACCGTAGGGTAATTGTAAACGTGAATGGTTATGAGTTCGATCCCTACTAGAGAAAATTACATATATATTTAAATATATATTTCTTCGCTCTGGTGTCCAGTCAAAAGCCAGCCACTTAACACGCAATACCTCCAAAAATGCGGCGGAAAGTGGAGAACGGAGTGTTTTAAGACTAGGTTAGATACAGCGTGGAGCTAATTATTTGATTTTTTTTTTTACTAATGCTATTTTTGTGTTAGTGTTTGCCTATTTGTATGTATTTGTAAGTTCAGTTTTAGAGTAGACGGTCTGTACCATTTACTTAACATTTATTACTGTTACCATAATAAAATCAATATAGCAGATTCGATGAGTATTTTTTATTATTATTTATTTAATTTTTTCAGATGGTCATATTGTTATTCGGAGGTGCTATGGTAGCGTTCTTTTGTCGATCCCCACAACTATTTCCTGGATGGGGTGACGTTATCAACAATTATTTTGACTTGAAGGATGAAAAATTGTTTGTATAATGCAAATATTTATACGAATAATTATTTAATTTTGTATAATATTCTATTAATGCAGCTAATATTGTAGCGTTCGTGATTCTGCTCTAGCTGCGTTGGTTGCTTTTCTCATGTTTCTACTCCCATCATCGTTGATATTCTTTCGAAATTGCAAAGCGAAATGTTAGTAAAATTTAATGTTATACTTAAAATAAAGAAATATGATATATTTATTATTTGTATATCAAATATTTTAAATATTTTATTGCTTTATTTCAGTCCACGAAGACTTACCTAAAAAACGTATCGATTCAGTCCTCAATTGGACATCGTTGATAAGAGAAATCCCTTATAGTTTCACTTTTCTGCTTGGTTTGTATTTCCCTTTTATAATAGTCGGTGTAATTCAATTGGATAATTAACTGTATTAACAGTTATTAGGCCTTACGTAAGACAATTATAAAAATAAAAAACAAACATATGAAATACACCTGGTACGCCAGGTGAAATAGTGTTTCATTTTATGTGGGCTAAAGATTCGATTCCCATTCGCGATGAATTAATTTTGGTTTCCCTTTTAAGGCCAAGGAAAAAAACCTATTGTAATAAGTCTCCTCAAAGCAACCATAACAAAATTATTTAAACTTTTCAGGCGGTGGATTCGCCTTGTCGGATGCAGCTAAAAAAACCGGGCTCAATGTTAAAATAGGGGAATTCTTACAAAACTTGAAAGATTTACCCAATATTGTCATCCTGTTGTTACTTATAATATTTGTCATTCTTGTCACGAATATTACTTCGAATGTCGCCGTTTGCAATGTTTTATCGCCGATATCCATGCAATTGGTAATAATTGTGCAATATTAATTTTATGATATAAATAAATATATATGAGTATACAGGGTAAGGGCGTATGCGCCCGTAAAAGGTGACGGGAGCAGCATATAGGATAAAATTTTTCTAACCCTTACCTAAAAAAATAATTAAAATTCATCAACATATTAAACGTAGGGTTTTTTTTCATTTCACGATTTTTATTTATTCTGTATTTACACGTTTGACGCATTTACAAATAGATACCAATAACGTAAAGAAAGTACTACAAAAATACTATTAGCTATTCTTATGAAGCTACATAGATTTTTTAGAACTTACTGGTTGTCTATTAATATCTCTATAGGGAGATTTTTCCAAATTTTCTATACCCAAAGATTTAGATGAAATATTTTATATTTTCATCTTCGCTCTGAGCACAGTGTCTTAACATCATGCTTCCTCTGCCTACCTAAAATAGGTTCATCAGAACCAATATTTATTCATTGGAACTTTGTAACGTGTACTTTACATATATTTTAGGCTAAAGAAGTTGGTAGAAATCCATTGTGGTATTTGCTGGCATCTGGTTTCTCGTCTTCGTACTGCTATATGCTGCCCGTTGGGACACCGGGCAATCTCGTCGTGCAAAGCGCTGCAAGAATTCCTACAAAAAAAATGGTTTTTATATCATACTCTAGTTGTAGCCCGCAATTCCGTTTTATGTTGTAGAAATGTCGGGAAAATTTCTACAATCCTCGACCAACGATCGACCGACCGAACGACCCTTGACCTCGTGTTGAGTGGCGGAACTCACCGCCGCAAGTTCTCAGAGTAATTTTTCGATTTTACAATATTTTTAAATTATATAACTTTTCTGTACATTAATTAAATTGAAATTGAATCTTTAATCTTCTAATGAAACTTCTTTTTCCAGATAATGGCTGGTTTGGGACCTACAATCACAACTATAATTATAACTTGGCTATCCGTATACTTCTACGCCCCTATAATTTGGCCTGAACTTGACAGTGTGCCAGCCTGGGCCAACTGATAATGTATTGTAATTCAGTTCAATTTCTCATATGATAATTTATGTAGTTTACAAACACACACATTTATGATGTGTGCTCTATATAAGTGCATGTATTTTTGTCTTGGAAAAATATTTAGCATGTTATGTTGGATTAATTAAATAAATTATTAATTTATGTTATGGTTTAATTTATTAAAATGTAGGGGATTTTTTTTCCTTAGCTACCAAGTATAATATAAGTATTAATTATAAAATAAATTAATTTTTAACAAAAAAACCGACTTTAAAAAACGAGCTACGAACGTAAATTATAATTTTACAAAGATTTTATAATTTTGAAGGGAACTATACACTTCATTATCCATTTTTCCCCAAAATTTTGAGATGTAGCGTCTTGTGCGTAACTCAACGCCTCGTTTTTTTTTGTTACCAGAGTGAGGTAAATGAAAATATTTTACATATAAACTCATACATTCATTCTCTGAAGTGGGAATCGGTACGATGGCCTAGAACTTAAAATTAAATATTATTTCAAACAATAATGTTTTTGCTATATCATGACCAACTTGAAAATAAATAAAATGAAAATATATTAAAATACAAGACAAAGACTATCTTTGCGCTTTTATTTTTGCTAATAATATAATACTAAAATGGACGTTCCGGATCAAAATGATGAAGAAAATACTAAAACCACTATAGAAAACATGTAAGTCTATCTCTAATAATATTTATTAGGCGAAAATTGGGTAACGAAAGTGTCTTAATGGACACATCATACCACTAGGTTCCGGGTTCCCTCTACCTTCCCTAGCAGTGGCGCAGGGATACAAGGGTCTGACTGAAAGGGGACTATTGTGGGTTCAATCCCCAGTCGAGGGAATGAATATTATTATTTCTTAATATTTTCATTTCTTCTCTCTGGCATTAAAAAAAAGCAGTGCATCTAAAAATTCGGAGGATAGTGGAGAATAGTGTATCTTAACACTAGGTTACCTCTGTCTGCTTTATGCAGGATACAACGATCGATTAAATTATATTTTTTTAAAGTATTATTCCACGCTAGTTTCTAAATATGCATAAAATAGGTTCTCTTCATAAGCTTTGCAAAATGTGAAAACAATAGTAAATTGATTAATATTTATTATACTTCATTCATAATTTTGCCAATGGGATTTAATTAAAAATGTATGATATATCAATATTTATTTATTTTTTCAACGAGAAAACTTATTTCCTTTTTTTGTTTGTTCAAATATATTTGTATACTTTTTTTTTCAGCTGACCACTGTATCCCGTACGTTGCAGGGTAGGCAAGGGAACCTGGGAACTTAGTGCTAAGGTTCTCCGTTCCCATTAACTTACATTTCTAATTTTTCGCCAAAATTCACAATTTATTTACAGTAATGAAGAATTATTAACTTGTATGGAAAAGACACGTTTGTTCATATGCACGCACTGGCGAGGACTTATATGTTTCTTAGTGCCGTTAATTTTAATACCTATACACCTCTCTTTTCCACCGGAGGTAAATATTAAAATGTGCAATTTAAAACAAAAATAATTAATACCATAAAAGTATATATATATATATCTGTTTTGTTCTGCCCCTCAACACGAAATGACTCTAGAATTCGGCAGAAAGTGGGGAACGGAGAGTTCCCTCTGCCTACCCTGCTGTGTGCGGGATACAGCGTGAAGCTGATTCTATTATGTAAATAATATGGTTAAGAATTCCTACTCACGGGAATGAAATGTTTAATATGCTCATTTCCTAGCTCTAGTAACTTAGCACGACGTTGAGTTCCGCAACTCAACATGAAATGAACTCAACCGAAAGAACTCGGCGGAAAGTTAAAAACGGAAGTGCCCTAATTATGCCATATCAGGTTCCCTTTGCCTACTCTGCTTTGTGAATCATAAGCGTGAAGTTAATAAAAGATAATATTACTTCAACAACAAACTTTTTCTCCGCCTTTTTAAACTCTGCCTACACTGCTGTATGCGTGATATAGCGTGAAGCTGATATTAAATTAAATATTTACAGAAATATCAATGGTGTGCTTATACTTTAGTTGTGATGGCTATATTTTGGGTGACTGAATGCATTCCACTCGCTGTCACATCGTTTTTACCAATTTTTATATTTCCTCTGACCGGCATTATGAGTACTGAAGCAACGTGTGCGTGTTATATGAATGTAAGTAATAATACTTTTATATTCTTTTTTTTGTATAATAAATGTAGAAAAATTATGTGTAAAATTTAAATGGTAATATATGGTCTTTTGAACATAAATTTGAATTTGACAAAACCTTATATTTCAAAATGTGGCGTTGACTTCCAAAACTCAACCACGATGCTTCAAGAATTCGACGCAAAGTGGGGAACGAACTGTCTTAATTTTAGGTTCCCTCTGCCTACCCTACTACATGCGGGATACATATGAAACAGTATATTACCTTCTATTCTATCATCTTATATAATTTAACTAGTTACATAAAATATACTACTCTTATAACTTTGAGATTTTACATCAAAAATATCTATTCCATGCACTTGTACGGCAATTTAAAAAGGAAAGCTTTCTTTGAGCTTCTTCGTTGAGATTCTCTTTGACCAAATAAAAGCTATGCAAATCTTGGATCCACCTATCTAAACATAATATATCAGGAATCAAGGCTTCTTGAATGTAAAATTCTTTGGCGAAATCCTTAGTGCACCAAGTTATGTATATATTAAACACTAGTTGCCCACTTGCGGCTTCGCCCGCTTGAACTACACAATCATTTATTGATTGTAGGTAATTGGTTGATTATTTTAGTATTCTTTTTTATATTTTCGATTAATTCTTTTCTTTTTTTTATTTCTTTTCAGGACACTATATTGATGTTTCTGGCCAGTATGTGGTTGGCTTACGCTGTAGAACAATCAGGTCTTCACATGCGATTAGCTCTTTTTGCTATTAGAGTCGTAGGCTATTCTCATTATAGGTTGGTCAAAAATCTATTAAGAATATTTTCAGTTTCACACAGTTTCTCGCACGAAGCTAGGTAGGTAGAGGAAAGGTAGTGTTAGACACTTCATTCTCCATTTTCCGCCGAGGAGGCATTTCACGTTGAGTGGCGCTCAACGCTGTTATTTGCAAAACATGAAAATCTTAAATAATTTACTCCAGAGAAGCCATAACGTGTCTCGCTTATAGTCACGCTTTGTGCTCCTGTGCCATGACTGGCCGCGCACGTGTTAAGTGGCAAAACTCAACACCGCGCTTTGTCCTATTACCAGAGCAAGGAAATTAAAATCTTAAATATTTAATTTACCAATTAAAAATTGGAATATTTTGCAGAAATATCTTTAATTGAATATTTACATATGTAAGAAATTTTTTCAGGTTGTTATTTGCAGTCTGTTTCACAACAATGTTTATTTCAATGTGGATTACGAACACTGCGGCCACCACTATGATGGTTCCTATTATATTTGCATTATTACAGGTATTTGAAGAGGTAAGTTTTGTCTGTTCGTGCTTCTTAAGTATATTTACTTTTAGGCAGAGAAAAACTAGTGTCCAGACACTCAGTTCCCCACTTCCTGCCAAATTTTTGAGACATTTCGTGTGAATAACGAAAGTATTTTTTTTTCAGCAAAATTTACTTGAAATATATAATGTGGATCAAGATGGAGAGAAAACAGCATCGGATATAACAATTTGCTATTTCTGTGCTGCTACTTATTCATCTACTATCGGTATTTTAATTAATTAATTAATCTAATCAATCAACTTTACGCTGTATCCCGCAAACAGAAGAGGGAACCTTGTATTAACACTCACCTCCCCACTTCCGGACAAATTCTGGAGGCATTGCGTGCTGAGAGACAAAACTCAAGAACGTATTTTACCTAAGAACCAGAGCGAAGAAATGGAAATATAAATGTAAATAAATATCAATTTCCTAGAATGGGAATTGAACCCACAACCTCCCTGCGACTACGACGGCCTCTTACTACATATAAAAATGTTAAAAATATTTAATAAATATATATATTTTTTGGGAATTCTAAAAATCTTCGAATTTTAAATGAGAATTCTGAGTTATTATCTTTAGATAGTGGAAATTCGTTAATTCGTTTCGTTACTAAAACCACATTAAAATTGTTTTGTAATTTTTTTCAAGATATACCTACCTACGTACTTTGTAAAGATATGACGAATAAAATAAACATTACAGGTGGTATCGGTACTTTGGTGGGGACAGCCACAAATTTAGTATTCAAAGGTTTATTTTCCAAGTATGTTATTTACAATTAATATTTATCTATTTATATATCACAATTGTATTATTTATTTTTAATATAATTTTCAGATTGTATCCACGAGCACCTGAATACTTATCTTTTCCTAACTTCTCAGCATTTTCTATCCCTTACATGCTGTTAATGGAAATAGCTGTGTATATTTATTTTCTAATTGTGTATCTAGGCTACTTAAGGTATATTATTTTAATTTATGTAATTAAAGGGTTTTTTTATACATAAATTATCATAAATAAAATAAAAATATTTATTTCAGTTCCACATATTATATAGCTACATAGAAAGTAATGAGACCAACCTAGTAAGTAACTAGTATAATACTAGTACTTGTAACAGGAGGCCCCGCTCTTCCATAACACTTTATACATTCGTTATGGAAACAAAAACAAAAATAAATGGGATATAATTATAGCTACTTTACAATACAAAATATATAGAAAAGAAACAATAATAATAAATAACTAAATTTATGTATATAGATCAATTTAAGCTAAAACGTGTGCATGTGTTTGTCTGTTCGTGTGTGGTGTGTTTGGGTATGTGTGTGTGTGTGCGTTTGTGTGTGCCTGTTTGAATGTGTGTGTGTGCGTCTGCGTGTGTATGTGTAGTGCATAAAAACATTGAATGTCTTTTATATTTTATTTTTTTATTTAATAGGCCAAAAAGCGAAGCAGCTAAAATATCACGAATACCACAGTCCGGAATGGATGCAGCTAAACAAGCAGTTAATGAGAATATTGCCAAAATAGGGTCTATAACTGTTTGGGAAATTGTAAGTTTTAGATAAAAAAATATATTTATGTAAATGTGAAGCTAATTCATTGTTTTAAAGGCGTAAATACTCCCTAGTAAGAAGATATTCCGTTCTCCACTTTTTATCCAAATTCAATATAAACTGGCAAAACTTAACAACACATTGTCTTGACAAAGAGAGAAAATGAAAATGATATATTTCTCCGAGTGGGGAATGAATTTACTACTATTAGGTTGCCAGTAAGATGCACTCCTCTTCACTATGATGGCCTTATTTTAAATTCAAATGAAAAAATGAATATCGACATGATGTAGCTCTGGTTAACTAATACCAAATATGTTATGGGTTTTAAGGATTTGAAATTTTTGTTTCCCTATTCTGGTATGAATCAATTCCACGGCAATTGCTGAAAAGCGTGAAAGGTGAAGAATGAGATGTCTTCATATAAATAGAAAGTTCTATCTTATCGTCCAAACAAACTTAAGATACATCCGTAACACAAAAACTATGTGCAAAAAGAAGAATATTTGTCATCCAACCTTTTCTATTTTCATTTCTCATATTACAGTTGGTTATTTTACTTTTTACTGGCGCTATTTTATTGTTCTTCTTTCGATCACCACAAATTTTACAAGGATGGGGTGACGCCATACAAACATACTATAACTTGGATGACAAAAAATTGTAAGTGATTAAAGTTTTATAAGTATTACATAATTATGATATAACTAGCGGCCCGCTCGCGACTTCGCCTGCGTGAACTACGTTATTATTAATTTCTGTTTCCATGAGTACCTACGTCCTATAAGTGACGTCCATGCAAAATTTGAGACTCCTAGCATTTGTAGTAACAAAGTTTCATACAAACTTTCAACCCCAAACAACCCCTTAGAAGTCGAATATTGCAAATTCCCGTCTTAGCGAGCACCGTCCTATAAATAACCTCCGTGCAAAATTTGAAACTCCTAGCTCTGGTAGGTTCTGAGATTTCGTGATGAGTGAGTGACCTTTTGATTTTATATATATAGATAATAGTAATAATATTAAGATCATTATTTTTATTATACAGTGTAAGGGACTCCGCCGCAGCAGCTTTATCTGTTTTCCTTATGTTACTCATCCCTTCATCATTGATATTTTTTAAAAATTTCACCGCAAAAGGTAAAGGTGTAATTTTAATTTTAAAAAATATATATAAGAGGTTCACATGTTAAAACGATGGTTGTAGGTTCGATACTCTCTTTGTGGAATTATTATATTGTTAAAAATCGGAAGCGGTTAAAATTTTTAAAATAAACACGATAAAAATACATACCGTCTATATGTTTCCAACGTACTCGGACAGAGGTTCCACGTAATTACAATAAGTCACATGTATCACTCAATAACAACACTACACACTAGATACCTTCCAATCAAGGCTTCCGCCTACAAGCAACTGTTCCCGTTTGACACAATTCCACTTTTATTGTCTTTCTTACCTAAATCTACCCACTTTTACACGAGTACGCTAACAATATAATATAATCTAATTAAATAATTTTCCCGCTCTGGTAGACATGGAGGTGTCATGAGAAAACAAAAAAGAAAAAATATATATTAACTTTTAATATTTTACAAATAATTAAATCTTGTAATTAATGTTTATGCTTATTTCCACTCTAAATTAAAATAACTAATAATTATGTCTTAATTTTTAGATTACAGTGGTTTACCTAATGAAAGTGTTAAACCAGTATTGATTTGGGAGAAAATGAACGAAGTAATGCCTTATAGTTTTATGTTCCTTTTGGGTAATCACATATTTTGTTTCTATATATCTTCTTATATTATTACAATTCCTAGCAAAGAATGTATTGGTTGAATTTAACCAAATAAATGTTTACTTTCATAGGTGGTGGATTTGCTCTATCTAATGCAGCAAAAAAGGAATATACAGATTTGAATGGAAAAATAGGACTTATATTAAAAAACCTTAAAACATTGCCAAATATCTTAATTATTTTACTAATAATTATTTTCACCGTTTTCATAACAAATTTTGCATCGAACGTTGCAGTCTGCAATGTTATTGCACCTATCGCAATGCAATTGGTAAGTAATTTCTTATTGTAACATATATATCGTATTTCGTAAAGTTGTTAATTTTGTCTGTAAAATAAAATAGCTGATATTTTATAAATAAATAAATAAATAAATATTAATATAATTAGTGAGGCCGTCCTGGTGCAGCGGTACATGGGTGTGACTGTAACGCGACAGTTGCGGGTTCGATCCCCACTTGAGGAAGTGAAATATTTATTTACGTTTATATTTCCATTTCTTCGTTCTGGTGTCGAAGCAAGCGCGCCGTTGAGTTCTGCCACTCAACACGCAACGCCTCCAGAATTCGGCAGAAAGTGGGGAACGGAGTGTCTTAACACTGTGTTCTAGGTTAATTTATAATTAATAATAATAAATATTAATAGTAGTTAAACACTTGCACCTGAGCACACAACCTTCACAAGCAGTTCCACTACGCAACTACGTAATATTATATACCCACCCAATAATATTTAATTCCTAGGCAAAAGAAATAAATCAAAACCCCTTATGGTATGACATAGCAGCAGGCCTATCATCTTCGTACGCCTTGTGCCTACCTGTGGGCACACCTGGCAATTTAGTTGTTCAAAGTGCAGCTAACATACCGACATCAAAGATGGTGAGTCTATTATTATTTTGCAAATCCGTATGACATACATTTTAGGCCATCGTGGACCGGTGGCACAAGTGTGTGCTGTAGACGAAACGTTTGTGGGTTCGATTCGGAATGAAAGATTTAATATTTTCATTATCCTCGCTCTGGTAACAAGGCAAAGCGCGACGTTGAATTCTACTACTCAACACGTAATGCTTTGATATTTCGACTGAAAATGGGAGACAGTAGTGTCTTAATGGGAACGGCGTCTTGACACTAGGTTCCTATGTTTCCTTTGTCAGAACTTTGTTGACAACAAAGGCATTGGGAGACATTTTTAACTTAAGCTTACTTTTGTATCATGGAAAGCTAACAAAGATCTAATATAGTGATTAGTCACTCTGTTTTACACTTCATATATAAGGTTCTTAAGATAATTTATGCCAATATTAGCAGTGAGTGAGTTTACTAATATATTTTTCAGATAAAAGCTGGAGTTGTGCCCACAATCGCAATAATTGTGATATCGTGGGTTAGCATTTGTTTTTGGGCGCCTGTAGTTTGGCCAGACTTACTCATTTTACCAGATTGGACAACAGAATAAATAAAGTTATACAATATCACTACATATAAAAATAAAACACTAAAATATTTATTTCATTCCAATCCTTAAAGAAAATATAACTTATATATATGTGAAAAAACTTCATATTTGTCTACTTCTTAATTCTTAAAAACAAAGTCACTGTCTATTGAAGTACTATTTATCAATTAAAATAAAAAAAAATAATGTATAATATTTTTTATTTTAGCCCACTTTAGTACAATAAAGAAATTAAGTGACATATTCAATAAAATGACAATAAATAATATGGCATTAAAGTATAACGAACTAAATCGAGAGAGAGAGAGAGAGAGAGAGAGTATTGTAAAATAAAACATATTTCTTCATCAAAATCCTTAAAACACTTATTATAAATAATAAATATTAATCATTTTAAATTAAAGTTTGGAGAAAGTAAAATTAGTATGAATTTAAAAGCCCTCCGGCGGCGGCGGCGGCGGTGGTGGTGCTGGTGGCGCTTCTCCTCCCCCACCACCACCACCACCTTCAGGAGCACCTTCTACAGGCGGTACTACTGTATAACTAATTATCCCCTCATTCTTCGGGTCCCATATAAACGGACCCCAATAACACAACGCCAGCCATAATATAATTGTACAAATAATTATACTGCCAATCGAATATTTAATCTGAAATAAAATAATTATTACTAGCGACCCTCCTCGATAGTCCTCCAATCACGCTGTATCCCGCACACAGCGGAATAGGAAGAGGGAACATAGTGTTAACACACTCCGTTCCCCACTTTCCGCCGAAATTTGGCCGCATTGCGTGTTGAGTAGCGGAACTCAACGCCGTGCTTTTGTCTCGTCGTCGGAAATATAAATTTAAGTAAATATTTCGTTTCCTCGAGCGGGGACCGAATCCACAACCATCGCGTTACAGTGGCGTTACGCCCCTGCAGCACCACAACTGGTCTCAATTATTTTTTTATAAACTAATAGTATACAAACCATCTTTCTTATAGGAACTTTGCCAGTGTAATGACAAAAGTAGGCGGGAGTAAATAAAAACGGCGCTGCAAAACCCATAGAAGTGCCAATGCCAACTCCTACGGCACCTAAATAAACATGTTTGTCCCACGCATTGGCAACACCCGGCATAGCCTGAAATAAAATAGGAGGGAACAGAGTTGAGACACTCCGTCACCCACTTTCTTCCATATTTTCGAGGCTTTGAGTATTAGATGGCGGAACTCAATTTGTTTATCATTTGTCAAGAAAAAAAAGCTATTTATATTTATTTTATCTTAAGTAATTTTCTTCCTTTCCTAAGTGTGGAATAACAATTTTAATTTTTTTTTAAATATACCAACCATATTGAGAACAAATGGTAAGAGCACGCAACAGGCCGCCACTCCCGACATTATATTCGCTAAAAGCACAGATATAATACAAACAACGAGAATGGACGGGTTCCAGGACAAGTTAGTTATATGTTTCCCGTAGTCGGTGGTTACCAATTTATTTAATCCACTAACACGTATTGCTGCGTTTAAAGCGACACCACCACCTGGAAAAAAATTATGAAGCTATAAATAAAAAAACATCAGCTACACCCTGCAGCAGGGTAGGGACCTGTGTAAAAACACTTCGTCCCCACTTTCCGCCGAATTCTGGAGGCATTGTGTGTTGAGTGGTGGTTAAGTTCCGCCACTCAACACACTTTGCCTCGACGCCAGAAAGAATAAATTAAAATATAAATTTCTTTTACAAGAAACACCTGTGCGACTGGATAAAAAAGGTACTATAAAAATATATGTAATCTTTATATATAAAATCGAAAGGTCACTCACTCATCACGAAATTTTGCATAGGAGTTATTTATAGGACATAGGTGCTCGCTAAGACGGGAATTTGCAATATTCGACCTCTAAGGGGTTGTATTTGGGGTTGAAAGTTTGTATGAAACTTCGTTACTACAAATGCTAGGAGTCTCAAATTTTGCATAGACGTCACTAGGACGTAGTCATGGAGACAGAAATTAATAATAACATAGTTCACGCGGGTGAAACCTCGAGCGGGCCGCTAGTTACTTATAAAAAAAATATTATTAAAAAAACACTGTTGATAACATACCCATCAATATAATATATCCATAATTTGTATTTTTGTCCACAAAACGCCACCACATTATCGCTGACTCTGGCTTCAAAGTCCCAAGTTCTGACTTTTCTGGCAGGAGTAATTTAGAAAAATGAAACAATTGAAGATATACATATATATATATATATATATATATATATAGACTTTGATATTTTTTTGAACGAATACAATTTCCAATTGCATAATTAATTATTATATACTTTGTTTAAAGCTTATATAACCCACTCATGTCTAAATAAAGTAACTGATTAATCTCAGCTTCACGCTGTATCCCGCACACAGCAGGGTAGGCAGAGGGAACCTAGTATTAAAACACTCCGTTCCCCCTTTTCTGCCGAATTCTGCAAGCATTGCTGGAGGAGCATTGGGCCGCGTGTTGAATGGAAACTCAACGCCGCACTTTATCTCGACACCAGAGCGAAGAAATGAAAAAAATAAATATAAATTTAATAAATATTTCATTTCCTCGAGTGAGAATCGAACCCACAACCAGCCGCATTTAAAGTTGCACACTTGTACCCCTGCACCACTACTGGCTTCTAACTACTATAATATAATTTTCTAACAATTCTTTCAACAAACGCATTATACTCACTCTTGGCATTAAAATATTTAAATATAGTTAAAGATCTAGGTAATATATGTAAGCCCACTACAAATATAGCTGCCACTGTGGCGTCTTTAATCCTAGAAGCAATAACAAAAAAAATGTAAAAAAGAACGAAAGAAAGAAAGAAGAGAAACGTAAGAAAAGAAGAACTGATCATCCTTTATCCGAAACTATTCTTTTTTCTTTATTGTCGTACATTAAATTAGTATTCAGTTCGAAACCAAACCTTTCACTTATATTATAAATCAGCTTCACGCTATATCCCGCACACAGCCGGGTAGGCAGAGGGAACCTAGTGTTAAGAGACTCCGTTCCGCATTTTGGAGGCATTGCGTGTTGAGTGACTGAAAGCCGAGGTTTGCCCCGACACCAGAGAGAATAAATTGAAATATAAATTTAAATAAATATTTGCTCGAGTGGGAATCGAACCCAAAACCAGTTACGTTAACAGACACACTTTGTGCCCCTGCGCCACAAATATCTTAAACATAATATAGAAAAAAAAACAAAAATATTCCGCTATAAAAAATCTAAACACTTACAATGGAACCTCCGGCACAACGGTTCTAAACGACGACCATCCCATGTTTAACCAAATACACCATCGGAATAAACAAAGAGCTAAGAATAGCAAGTAAAATAATATACAAATCTGTAACATATAAATCATTAATTAGTAAATAGATACAAAAATCCAAGAAGATATACATTTCTTTTACTAATTCGATAGAATATTTTTAGGTTCTTGGCAGGGTCGACTGAGGGAATCTGGGAACTTAGTGTTGAGATACTAATATTCTCCAATTTTCGCCGGACTCTGGAGGCATTGAGTGTTGAATGACGGTACTTAACGCCGCGCTTTGTCCTCGTTACCAGAGAGAGGGAAGTAAAAATATTAAATATTTTATTTCCTCGAATGGGAATCAGATCCAAGACTGGCTTCAATAATGTTATTTTAAAAAATAAACTAAGAAAAAATAATAATTCATATTACATTCTCATATGCTTTATGCGGTGGTAGAGCACTTCGGTGTTTTAATAATAAATTTCTCATTTCGGCCATACTGCTTCCACCCATTGGCTTACCAATGACCCTGTAAAATGTTTTAATACATTTTGAGACTTTTATTCATAAAACTATTTTCTTATTATGAATAATAATACATATTGGTTTTTATAAGAAGGGTAGGCAGAGGGAACCTAGTGTTAAGACACTCCGTTCTCCATTTTTTGTCGGATTTGTCAGATTTGCGTGTTGAGTGCCGTTATTTAATGCTCTGGCATTAATTGGCGTTTTATTTAGTAATAATTATTGTTGTTTTTAAATAATATTTAATTTGACGCATTACAATCCCACTTTTACCTCTGCGCCACAACGACCTAATGGCTTAATAATTTAACTACATTTATTAAACAAAAATAAATATATAACCCTGTACTCACCAATTTATAAGAAGCATATGATATAAGAAATTGAAAATAAACATGGCAAACGCTACGGGAAACGCAAAGCACGTGTACTGCAAATAATTAAATAGATCCGGATACTCAGAATCTTTACCAGGATGCCTGTTATGGAAAATAAGAATATATCAATATTTTTTTGTTATTTAATGTACATAAATTAAACAATAAAGTATATAATAGCCTTCGAAAAAAAATAAAAAATCATATAAATGTAACCCAAAATTAAATTGCATCAGTCAGAATAGGCAGAGGGAACCCACAACCTTCGCGTTACAGTCACACCTTTGTGCCTTGTGCCATAAGGGCCTCAATAATAATATAAATTCATTTATTGACTATTCTCAATTTTTTTTTATTTTTTAACGAAATATAATAAAAAATTAAATATTGTAAAACATACGTGCACCAAATAGCTCGCATGGCTATAGTCGTCAATGCCGCGTGCAATATAGCAGTGCTACCTGTGGAAGAAGTACATGTAAGTTTATTTACACCCCCCACTCTATTTTATCAGAGATTTCCTAACCCAAAGGTTGTCTGGTAGAAATCGCTGATTAGCGATAAGGCCGCCTTTTGTGCGTCAATTGTTATATTTTTGTCGTTTCTATAATCTTCTTTTTTTTTTAATGTGTAATTGTGCACAATAAAGTGTAAATAAATAAATAAATATATTTAAGATAGCAAAAGCAAATTAATATATATATATGAAACTTTTACGAAACGGAAAGAAAACTTTTTTATTTTTTATTTTATTCCGCATATAACAGAGGAGGCAGAAGAAACCTAGGGAACCTCACTTTCCTCAAAATTGTTTTTTCGAGGCACTGGCCGTTGAGTAGCGTAACCCAAGGTTATCTATATAAATAAAACTTACCAATTGATGAAGCAACTTGTATTGAATTTAATACAATGTATCGCATCTCATCATAGTCGGGTTCAGTTTGCCTGTACCTGGCCGTGTTTGTCTAAAACGTACAAATATTAAGAACTCTCAAAATAATATGAAAAATAATAATTTATTTAAAAAAATACTGCAATATGAGGTCAGTCGTGGTTCCATCTCCAACCGAGAAAAAAAATAATATTTAAATTTATATTTTTATTTGCTCTGTTGTAGAGACAAGCCGCGGCGATGAGTTCCACCACTCAACACGCAATGCCTCCAGTATTCGACAGAAAGTGGAAAACAGAGTATCTTAACACTAGGTACTCTCTGCCTTTCCCGTTGTGTGCGGGATACAGCGTGAAGCTGAATCTTAGTTTTTTTTACTACGCTATGTTTTTAGGCCAATGTTATTTTTGCAATATTTACCTGCAAATTAATGTAACTTGGAGTCAAAAATTGCATTATAGTTGACGTCACTATTAGTCTGTTAGAAAACATAGACAAAAAGAACGCAGCAGTATTGGCTTTAAATATTATTCTGAAAACAAGCAATAAGATAAGGTATAAGAAAGTGGGAATTAAATAACTTCTAAAATATACGGAAGCCACTTTTACAATCTAATGTTAAAAAAACAGCTTCACGGGCGACGGTTGCGGGTTCGATCCCTACAGTCGCTCTGGCACCAAGTCAAAAGACCGGCGTTGAGTTACATCAGTCAACACTACCTTAAGTTTATTTAATAAAATAATATTTTAATTTTAAATTTCTGACCTTTTAGCAGAGAATTGACAACTGTCACCAGAACACAGGAACCACAAGACGAGTCGACGGTCAACCCCACAACTGTTCATCAGTAAATGTATCATTCCAGCTAAAATAAGCAGACCTATGTTTTCCTGAAAAATTTTACATTTTTATTATAAATTTGACAGTTTTAGTTAATAAAATAAAAAAAATAAAATAGCCTTTATTGCTGTTCTTTACAATTAATATATAACTTGCCTTTTCTATAAACTAAATTGATTTTTAATAATTAATATCAATATTTTTTCAATAATAAAAATCTAATTAATTTTATTTGTTTGTTTTTTTTTTTTTGTTTATTCATCGGCAACTAGATATTTGTGTGAAACAGCTTGTCTGTCGACAAAGGCCTCCTCTAAAGAGTTCCATATTTTCCTGTCTTTTGCTAGACGGGTCCATACTGGACCAGCTATTTTTTTGATGTCATCTTCCCATCTTTTTGGTTGTCTGCCTTTATTTCTTTTGCTGTTTCTTGGGTACCATTCGGTTACTAACTTAGTCCATTTTTCTTTACTTTCCCTTAACATATGTCCCGTCCAACGCCATTTAAGCTGTCTGTAAGTTGTGTGTACATTTTTAAAATTTGTTTTCTTTTTAATTTCTCGTAAGTTTACTCTGTCTTTCCTTTTTATACCTAAAACACTCCGTTCCATTGCATTTTGGCAGACTTTTAATTTGCTTTCTTGTGCTTCTGTCAACGCCCATGTCTGGCAACCGTATAGTAAGCATGGCATAATGCATATTTCAAATATTTTCTTTTTTCCTTTCATTGGCATATCTTTATCCTTCATTATTTCCCTCAGAGACCAAAATCGTTTCCAAGAATTCGTTATTCTTCGTTCTAATTCCTTTTTCATGCAATTATCTGTAGATATCAGTTGGCCCAAGTATATATATTCTTTTACATATTCTATACTTTCGTTATTTACTATTATTTTTTCATTAGTTACTGTTTGTTGGGCGTTCGTCATAATTTTGGTTTTAATTAGATTCATTGTCAGTCCTGCCTTAGCACTTTCATCAGATAGTTGCTGAAGCATTAACCCCAGAGTTCCAGCGTCCTCTGAGAACAAAATCAAATCATCTGCAAAACGTAGATTGTTTAGATTTTCGCCATTTATATTTAGGCCTCTTTTGGTCCAGTTTAGGTTTCTGAAGATCATCTCCAGCACTGCTGAAAATAATTTGGGAGATATAGGGTCTCCTTGGCGTACACCCCTTCTTATAGGAAATTCTTTGCCCATAGATTCAAGTTGGACTTGTGCAGTGCTCGCTGTATAGACGTTTTTAATTATTCGTATGTATTTTTCTTGCACTCCTTGCTTTTTCAAAGCATCCCAAATATACTCGTGCTTCAATGTATCGAATGCTTTGTTAAAATCAACAAACCCTATGTAATACGTTTTATTATATTCTCTGTATTTCTGTAGTATTTGTCTTAGAGTGTGAATGTGATCTATAGTTGAGAATTTACTACGGAAACCAGCTTGTTCTTTAGGTTGATTTAAATCTAATGTGTTAGTAATTCTTTTAAGTATTATTTTTGAGAATATTTTATAAATATTGGACATTAGACTGATCGGCCTGTAGTTTCCTATATCGTCCTTGTCACCTTTCTTATGAAGCAGTATGATTGTGGATTTAGTCCAATCTTCCGGGATGGTTTCTGTTTGGAGAATCTCGTTGAACAGTTCTGTAAGTCTTGATGCTAACACTGGTAATGCAGTTTTTAGTAGTTCATTTGTGATTAAATCTGATCCTGGTGCCTTATCTAATTTTTGTGTTTGAATAGATTTTATTGTTTCTTCCTTTAAAATTGGTGTAATCTCCTCTTCATTTAATGACGTATCTTCCTTTATTACGTGTTCTCCATTATGGCTTTGATATAAATTTTGGTAGTATTCTGTAGCAATTTGTAGTATTTCTGGTCTATTGTTTGTTGTTTTACTATTTTTATTTTTCATATGTAGAATCCAGTCCTTTTTGTAATTCATTTCTTTTAGCGCCTTCTTTATTCCTCCTGTTTTTTCTATATGTCTCTTTAATGTCGCTAATCTTTTTGTTTTTCGTCCTTTTCTAAGTTGTTCGTTTATCTTTTTGCTTAATTCTGCTATCTTGTGGCGATTATAATAATTTTTATTTTTCCCTTGTAATAGTTCCTTCCGTTCTTGTAATAATTGCTTACTTATACATGATGTCGCTATCTTACTTGTCATGTTTACTTTCTTTGTTTCTGATTTTAGTTGTTTGATCAATCTGGTGTATTTATCTTGCGTCGATATATTTTCTTTTCCATTTTCCACTGCTTGCAAGGAGGTTTCGAGGTTGTTTAGAAGTATACTAATGTTAATAGTGCATTTGATGGCTTTCATATTGTTGTGAAATTGTCGTGCTTTTTTAGCACATGTCCCTGAGAGTTTTGCTCTTACCATTCTATGATCTGTGTTAAAATTAAAGTTGCTTAAAATAGACAGGTCTTCAAAAACTTTTACATCGTTAGACATAACATAGTCGATCTCATTTTTATACCGCCCATTAGGAGATATCCATGTCCATTTCTTTGATATTTTCTTTTTGTAAAAACTGTTTAGGATGCTTAATTTATTTTCAATAGCAAAGGAAACTAATCGTGAGCCATTTTTACTTCTGTTGCCAAATCCATGGTTTCCTATAGTATATTCTTCTCCACTTTTTTGTTTTCCAATCTGTCCATTAAAATCCCCCATAACTATTATATTTTTGGAAACATTTGCAATAGTGAATTGTAGGTCTTCATAGAACTTTTCAATTTTTGCTATGTCTTCTCTTCTACTTGATTCTGTAGGCGAATACGCCTGTATAATAGACCATTCTTTCTCTCCCTCTCCATTTACAGGTAGTTGAATATTGAGGAGTGCAATCCGTTCTGAAATCCCTCTTAATTCCTTTATGTTTTTGGCAAAGTTTCTTTTTATCATAAAACCGACTCCGTATAATCCGGGCGTCTCCCCGATATGGTATAGTATATATGTTCCATGGTCTTCAATTCTTTCCCCGTATCTCCTCACTTCGCTAATACCAATGATATCCCATTTTATTTCATCTAATGCTAATTCTAGTTCTTGTAGTTTTTCGGTGGTTCCTAATGATCGACAGTTTATAGTTGCTATATATATACCGCTAAATTTCTTTTTTCTGTTTTTATTTATCTTTAGAGGGTCGTGGTCATTTTCCCCCACGAGGACCAGTCGGCTTGGGGGAGGTAAGTTTTTTCTATTGTTGCTGTTTTTATGCTGTTGTTTATTCCGGTTGCCGATGCCTATTTGCTATTGCCTATCGTCCACCGTATAGGAAGAGAGGGAGTTGGATCTGCCTCTCATTACATCAAAAGCGTTGCGCCTATTTTTTTGTGACGACGTCCAGGCTTGTAATTTTTTGGTTTGTGTATTATCCCGCGGCGGAGAAGATAAGTCTCTTTTTCTTTTTTCGTTGGTTGTATTATTTTCCTTTACTATTAGCTTGTCATGTTTAAGATACGCGAAATTTCCCTTCATTCTTTCCTCTTTTAATTTCGTTTGTAACATTTTCCTCTTCTCCAGAACTTCTTTAGAATAATCCTCTGCAATATATATGTTTTTGAGATTTTTCCGGGCTTTCATTATCTCATTTTTCTTCCATAAATTTACAAAAGAAAGTAAAACAGGTCTCGGTTTTCCGTCTGGGTATTTTTTACCGATGCGATAAATTTTGTTTATTTCAGAATCCTGGATGTTTATGCTTAAATCTTTATTGAATATCTTCCTTGCCGCTTGTATTAGTCCTGACTGAGAGTCTTCTTCCTCTTTTAATCCAAAAATAATAATGTTGTTTTGTCTCTTATCTCTTTTCAAATATTCCATCTCTTTTTCAAGGCTCATTATTTTTTCTTTTAAATTTTTGTTTTCCGCTATAATAGGCTCTATTTTTTTATTAATTTTTTCCACGATTGAATTAGTTATAGACTCTTTCAATTCAGCCATCTGTTTCTCCATTTCGATTTTCATCTCTCCAAATAGAATTAGAAATTGATCCTCCATGTTTAAGTTTTAACTTTGCGTATAATGGAATACAGCGGTAGAGTGGTATTTTTACGTTGGCAACACCGACGTAATTGATGAATGTCACTGACACGTCTAGTCTGTCAAGTCTATTTGACAGCGCCTAAAATCAAATGCAATGTGCTCTTATTTAATTATATCTCCTTATTTTCACGTTTATTGCACCAGATTTAATAGTTCTACAACTCCACAGCACGTATAATTGTGTCTTCCACTATTCACCGTGTCTAATTGCTCGTAAATTATTTTTAATCACAATAAGTTTGAGAGCTGCACTACAACGATGTTCACGCTTTGACAACCGGAACCGGACTTACCCAGTCAGTTTTAGTTACCATATTTCAAAAAGATCTATTGAAATACATATAGCAAATAATAACTGTCTGTTCTGTTCTGCCACTCAACACGCAATGCCTCCAGAATTCGGCAGAAAGTGGGGAACGGAGTGTCTTAACACTAGGTTCCCTCTGTCTACCCTGCTGTGTGCGGGATACAGCGTGAAGCTGATTTAATTAAATTTTTATATGTTTATTTTATATAAGTAACTTACGTTAAAATAACATTTGCAAACATCTACAGTAGACATGACGCCAGCCATTGGCAGCAGGAACATTGGTATGAATCCTGTCACCGGGATGTTCACTGGTTGCAGAAGAAAAAACCAGAACATCCACATCCACATGCATCTTGCTGTTATATCGTGCTGCAAAAATATAATTTAAGAAGGCTTATATTTGATTTTTCTTAATTAAAATAACATCACATTATTTTTCAAATTGCTCTCAACGAGCGCTTTCATTTGATATCCATATTGTAGAAGTACATTAAAAATAACAGTTCCGCCATCTTGCATGGTCCGCCATATTAGATTTAGAATGACGTCACATATTTTATCGTGCATTGTCATCCTCACTAAGCGTGTATATATACAATTTAATTATATATACAATATAAGTTAATTATATATTATATATATAAATATATTTAATTATATATAAAAAATTCCAGCTCGGTTGAAAATATCTACTTCAAAATTGAGCTCAAAGATTTCACTCGAACCCACATACATACATTGCAAGTTAAATAAAAGCTTTTAATAAATAAATAATTTGAGGACGTCCTGGCGTAGGGGCACAAAGGTGTGAGTGTAACGCGACGGTTGTGAGTTCGATTCCCATTCAAGAGAATGAATTATAAATTATTAATATTTTCATATCTTCGCTCTGGCAACAAGGCAAGAACCTAGCGTTAAGTTCTGCCACTCAACACAGAAAGGCTCGAATTTGGACGAAAAGTAAAGAAAATAGTGTTTTCATAATGATTTCTCTCTATCTACTAAGCCATTTGTATATAATATACTGGATAAAGCGTGAAGCTAACAAAAATCTGTACGCTTTGTCTTGCTAGAGCGGGAATTCCAGTATTCGGCGGAAAGTGGGGAATTGTAGTGTCTCAATGGGAACGGAGTGTGTTAACACTATTTTAAGTTTAGGTTTCCACATTGCCTACTCTAATAATAATTTTGCAGGATAGAGCGTGAAGCTGGTTAAGATGGTTAAATAGCTATTCTGTATTTAAAACGTTAACTCACTTTTCCTTTCTGCGGTTGCCATGATAGGAGAGCTATCGGTACTATGAATCCAAGTAATCCTCTAAAATGTATTAGGGCAATATTTTTTAACCTCGGTACTATACCTTTGACTGGTGTACGAGGATCCTTTCTTCTACTACAGTGACAAATTAATCATTAATAATTAATTAATTATATTATAATTAAAAAAATATAATAATAATTAATAATATTAATTTTAATTCATATAAAATACTTACAATAGTGATGCTAATCTGAAATAAATGAATAATTATTAAATTAATAATTTATTAATATGTATGTATTAAGATATAAAAAAATATAATATGGGATAAAGATAAGATTTTTAGTTAAGTACTAGAACATTCTTAAATATTGTAAAAAATTATGAATTAGAAAAATGTAAAAGATTATAATTAATAATACTTACGCCCCCATTTTTGCTTGACATTAAATATATATTTCATATATTTGTCAAAATGACTTATCCGTATGCATTTTAGCTTTATATTTGTTTTCAAGTTTAAATATAGAAACAATTTGTTTTGAGTTTAAGGTTTTATATTGAGAGTATATTTAATTACTAAGCCTTTGTATACTTTTAATAATGAAAACAATACTTTATGATTTATTCAATTTTTTTATAATTTTACAAGTCCCATAAATGGGGGGGGGGGGGTGATGGGGGACAGTGCATAAATTAATAATAAATAACAAAATATTCATAGTTATCTTACGATATAATAATGTGATATCAAATGAGAAACAATTTACACAAATGGCAGTGTTTATTCAAGGAAATGTAACAGTCAAAAATTTCCATGACACATAAAAGTCACATAAGTTCATAAATTCGAAAATCACTCCTGCACCTTTGATTTTCACGTTTACTTTGCAGTAGCAAATGTTATTTCAAATATGTTAAATAACGTGACGTTGTTATCACTTATCGATATGCTTCTGGGGGGATCCATGTCTTCATGAATCAGACGGGTGTGGTCCTTCTGTAAGGATCAGTGCCCACAGCTCGGTCATGCCGAGGTGGCTTATCTTCGATCACTGTTCTTGCACCAGCTCCAAACGTCACCATCTCCTCTTCACGTGACGGTGGAGGCTCAACTGCTGAAGTATCTAAAAACCTGCCGCTGGCCACCGAAGCCTGAGATTGAAATATAGATGCACTTCTAAGACCGCTTAATGTGTTCGCACTTTGAGGAACTTCTTTAAACTCTTCGAAATAATTATCGCAAGCCGTAGGTCTAGGAGCAGCTGGAAAACCGTAAAGTGTTGATGATGATAAATCTTTAAGCGATGCCGAGCTTAAATTTATTCTTCTGTTTTTATGTATCGAGCAATGCGGTAGCTCGTCTCCATCAAACACAAACCGTCTCCTTTCCCTTGGAGTGGCCGCGGACGATCCGGTTGGTGGATAAGTGTCTCTTTTCATCATTCGCCTTTCTAAAAGCGTTGAGTCTCTTTCTCGAAAATCTGAAATTGCATATTCGCGATCCCACGCACGACAATCAGCTTTGGCTTTGTCCGACAATTCCGTGATCCAGTCTTTTTGATACCATTGTAGGAATAGGAATATTGCTGAAGTGCCAGCCAGCTCTGCGGCCACGAAACCGCTTATATATAAACCAAATGAGTAGCCGTAACTGTACGACATTCTAGGCGTATCAAAAAACGACATGTAGCGGAGCTTGTGGCCTACTTGAGACTTGAACACAGATATGTACATAACGATGCCTGTTAGCATTATAAGACCTGAAATTACAAAAAATATATTGTAAGTTAATGAATAATAATAATAATAAATGCTTTATTCAGTAATTAAATGTTACATATACACTCTAATTTCGTTGAAATATGGAAAAAAAAATACTTATTAAATTTATTTATAACATGAATATACTATACTATACTAAATAATACTTTTGATAATAAAAGCTGTTTTTGCATGGAATAGCGGCCAATATACTAATAAATGGCGGCACAGAAAGTTCCATTTTTCCCCTATTCTTGATACAATAGGAAAATGTGAGATAACTTACATTCAGCCATATTATATTGAAGAAAGAGAGAGATTCTAAAATTATAAAAAAATACTAACCTGATATTATAAAGAGAACACCAGCTATGAATGTACAAATTCTTCTTCCTTTAACGCAGTGGCCAAGAACGCAGCACAATGCACCTACAGCTTGTGTGATAACAGCCAACAATAATGGAGCTGCTGATCGAGTTACAACATCTGGAAATTTACATAATTTGGGATATGTAGGTAAATTATATTTTTTTACAGCACGCTGTATCACTCACATACGAGGGGAAGAAGAGGGAACCTTGTGTTAAAATTTCCGATTTACCGCTTATTCTGGAGGCGTTGGGTGGCAGAACTCACCGCTGCGTTATGCGTCGACACCAAAGCGAAGAAAATATAAATATTAATATTTCATTTCCACGAGTAGGAATCGAACCCACAATGTCTAAAAGTTACAGTCACATCTTCTTCTTCTTGCCCCTGAAGAATTGATAAGTATAGTAAATATCCTATTTCATCATGAATATCATGAATACTTACAGGGTATTGCATTTGTGGAGTCGCTGAGGTCGGGCGAATGTTGTGACAGCGGGAAATAGGGTATATCCAAGCATCGATACACTGCACTGCCAGCTGAAAATTTAAGTGCTATTTTTGAATTTTCAACTTTGAAGGATATATATTATCTTTATTTCCTTACTTCATGTAAAATAAAGATAGCTTTTACTGTGTAAATTTCATTTTAAAAAAATATATTTTATTTATTTTAGTACCTCGTAATTTTGTTACTCGTTACCAATTACCTTTACCGTTTTACCATTAAATGGGAATCAAAGTAACAACCTACCGTCGTGGGTTCGAACCCCACTCGAGGAACAGATATATTTATTTACGTTTATATTTCCATTTCTCCGCTCTGGTTTCGAGGCAAAGCTCGGCGTTGAGTTCTGACTCTCAGCATCCAATGCCTCCAGAATTCTGCAGAAAGTGGGGAACGGAGTGTCTTAACACTAGGTTTCCTCTGCCTACCCTGCCGTGTGTGGGATACAGGGTGTAGCTGATTTAATTTTTTCAAGTACCATACCCTAAATATCGGAAACTACTGCGCCACCAGGACTAGAAAGGTTTTGGAAAACTAAATAACAATATAATTTAAATAGTTACTAAAAACCAGCACAAAATAATACTAAAATATATCAAAATATGAAATGAAATACTCAAAAGTTAACAACAAAGCAAGTTTTAATGAGAGAAATGGATCAGCTAGAAACGTCAGGACGGCGGACGCGACGTACTACCCACTAGTAGCTATATATGACAGTAACGCATGGAGGCGCCTGGCACAATGGGGCTCCCGTCGCGGACACTGAACGTATTGTGGTGGTGACGGCCGGAAGTCGGGCTGTGCCTTTGTCATACTTTACTGTTGTTTTTATACTTAAAATACCATATTTACATGTTTTTTGTTGAATTTTTAATATGTTTTTGTTGTTAGAGGTGAAATATGTATTATTTTGTCGTTGTTTTGTTAGTTATGAATTATTTTTAAGTAACAAAATAACTGAACTGAACTGAACTGGTTCTTTGTTTGATTCGTATTTATATTTTGTATATTTAAGCTCGCTTTGCTTCTTGAGTAATTTGATTTAGATAATTCTTTTTTATCAGATAGTGCATATCCCAGGCCCATATATATAATTATATACAAATAAAAGTTATAGTATTTCAATATGACGATTCTAAGCTCACATTGGTTTTAATCGAATTTCAAGGAAGGCAAAAAATGAATTGACTTTAGAGTTATTTAAAATACAAGCATCAAATAAATATAATTTCAATGGACATCAAGTAAATAAATGTATAATAGTATCAATGAAATATTAAAACCATTTTTAATTATCTTATTTGAAAAGAAATAAAAATAAATAACTTACGTTCAGTATGGCATATTCGCCAAAGTCCCGAAACAGTGTGCTTGGCAACGATCTCGTACTTCCCAGTTCCGTTCACAGAAGGATTTAGCATATTTTCCTGGGTGTGCAACCAGTTATTTGTGGTGACTGCTATAATGATGGCGACGACCGCAGTGCCAGCGGACAGCGGCGTGAGCAGCCATAAACACGCGACTGACGAGTCAATCTGAGCTACGAGTGTCGGTGAGGGAGGTGTGGGTCTGGAATTGAAATAATACTTATTTTAATAAATACATTATATTTTGTACTTTGAACAGTATAGTTGAGTCTACGATATATATGGAATAAGAGAACGTAGTGTCTTCACACTAGGTTCCTTTCTCCTTTCGCTGGCTAAGTGAAACAGTGTGAGATTAAGGAAAAAATATATATTATTACATTAATTCATATGATTAAATAGATAATTTAGGATATACCTGGGCGGGCGGCGGCTAGCGATGGCGCCACTAAGCGTAGGAGCGGGCTGCGCACGCGCACCACGCGGAAGCGACGCATGCACGCATTGCGCGCCGCCGCCCCACATGCCTTCCCTACGCTTCACTGAAAATTGACATAATATATTTGAATAATTAAAAAAATTATTTATTTTTTAATCAAAATTGTTTATTAATAAAAAGAAATATTTATTAAAATTATACTAAGATAAGAATAATAATAAAAATAAGTATTATACGGACGTATGTGTACATTGTGAAACTAATAAATTATAGGTAAGTACATTTTATTTTGATTCGAACAAAAAATGAATGGTTATACTTCGTTATTTTTTATTAATAATTTATACATTTCTTCTACAAAAAAACAAATTTAAATGCCTCAAAAAGGCCTCAAACACTAATCGTAAATTAGAACAATTATCAAATAACACAGAATATACTTTTATTAAATAAGCGAATCAATTTTACATTTTTAAATATAAATTATTATAAAAAAGATACATTTAAAAATATAAAAAACCACACTTCCGAGGGCGGGACAAGGGTCCAAGCCATCGGTGGCTAGGGCTCCAGAGAGAGGAACCGCCGCACAATACGTGCCGTCTCAAGTATTACTGCCTTCTGTATCCGGTTCTTGATCCAACAGCTAAGCGATAGCCTCTTAAGGTGTTGGTCGAGGCTTTTCGCTATTAAACCGTTAACCGAAACCACTATCGGCACAATGATAGTCGCATTGACATCCCACATGGCGGTAATCTCATGGGCTAGGTCCAAATATTTAGATTGTTTTTCTTTTTCGGCCTTCACGAGATTTTCATCATGTGGGATAGTAACGTCAACAATCACTGCGCGGCGCGCCGCTCGGTCTACTAGTACTATATCAGGTCTATTGGCAACAATATACCTGTCAGTAATAATAGACCGATCCCAGTAGAGCAAAGCACAGCTATTTTTAAGAACAGACATGGGATTGTACCTGTAGTAAGGCACCTCCAATTCTACAAGGCCATATTGAAGAGCAAGTTGCTGGTGTATTATCTTGGCTACTTGATTGTGTCTATGCAAATACTCGCCATTAGCAAGATGAGAACAACCAGAGACAATATGTCTGAGGGACTCCCCAGGTCGATGACACGCCCGGCAGATGTCGATAGTGCCATCTTTCATAATATGTCTCTGGTAGTTCCGTGTCTTGATAACTTCGTCCATAATTGCACAGACAAAACTGAAAAGAAAAGATCCCCGAACTGTAACCAAGATAATGATGAAACAGTATCCACGTCCTGGCCCACTAGGGCTCTATGGAATCTACCATGCAGCTCCTTGCTCTTCCATACAGCCATGCGATCAGAAGTAGTAAGTACTACAGGCCGACGCCAGTTCTCTTTGCCCAAGGAAAGAGGAGTAAGGCCTTTGTCAACTGTTACCACATCCTTGTGCATATCCACGTCAATCTTGAGAAAATATTCTCTAAGACTGCATACCTCGTGGTTATGGAGGTTCTTGACATTCAAAAAGCCACGACCTCCACACTTACGCGGGATATACAGTCTCATTACAGACGAACGCGGATGGTGCATTCGGTATGTCGTCAACAATTTACGTATTTGGCGATCTACGGAGTCTAACTCAGTCTGTGTCCATCTTACAATGCCAAAAGTATAGGCTAAAAGCGGCATAACCCAACCGTTGAAAGCACGCACTTTGTTGCCACCAGATAAAAGGCTGCCAAGCACTTTTTTCAGGCGGCTAAAGAAACGCTCCTTCACCAATTGCTTTATGCTCCGCTCATCAATACCCAATGCTTCAGACATTCCAAGATATTTATAAGTCTCACCTTCACCAAGAGTTCTGAAGGAAACAGAATCTGAAATGCAAATATTATCAGATCTGATCACACTCCCCCGCACTACATGCATGCTAGCACATTTATCGACGCCAAATTCCATTCTTATATCACTACTAAAGGTTTGAGTTACCTTTAGTAGCCGCATAAGATCAGAACGTTTTGACGCAAATAATTTCAGATCATCCATGTACAGCAAGTGAGATATGACCTTACCCCCCCGGCGAAGACGAAAGCCTAAACCTGAATCCTCTAACAAAGTGCTAAGAGGATTCAGAGCTAGGCAAAACCATAAAGGACTCAGACTGTCACCCTGAAATATACCCCTCTTTATCCTTATCGGTTCAGACGTTGCAGGAATATCACACTCCCCTAGATGACGAAGGACAGTGACCCATTGTCCCATACAAGCCTCCAAAAATGATCTCAAAGTAATATCAATCTTATATAACTCCAAGACCTTCAAGAGCCAAGTATGTGGCACTGAATCATATGCCTTCTTATAGTCTATCCAAGCAGTAGTGAGATTTTTCCTGTTCCGCCTTACCTGTTGGCTTATAGTTGTGTCAATGAGAAGAAGTTCCTTTGTACCACGGCCACCAGCCTTACATCCATTCTGAGTCGGTGCCAAAATGTTGTTACGAACAATATGTCCTGTGATTTTTTTATTCAGAATAGATGTAAGGAGCTTATAGATGGTAGGTAAGCATGTTATTGGGCGATAGTTTTTAGGCTCCGTGGTACATCCGGATTTGTATGACAGGAATGTCACGCCTGTTGTCAGAAATGTTGGTAACGATCCAGAGTCAAGGGCATCCTGGAATTGTGTTGCGAAAACGGAATGTAAATAATATTATTATTATTAATGTATTGCTTTGTATTTTAATGAACATAGCATAAAATCTACTATAACAAGAAACGCGGTTGTTTCTCATATTAATCCATGAATATTTAAATAAATATGAATATGGATTTCACTTTAATAAATATTAGTATACATAGGTTATTAACTGCGGTCGGCAGTACACTATAGTATATTGTAATAACTGAAATTACTTATTTAGTACTAACTTTTTATTTACTTGTTTTAACTCTCTCATAATTATTACATAGAGGCCGTTGTGGCGCAGGGACAGAATGGTGTGCCTGTAACGAGATGGTTTTGAGTTCAATTTCCACTCGGGGTAACGAAATATTATTAATTAATATTTTAATTATACCAAGGTAAAAAGCGCGGCTTTAAGGTCCACCACTCATCACTCACTACGGATTGTCTTAACACTAGGTTCCCTCCGCCTACCCTGCTGAATGCGGGATACAGCGTGAAGGTGAAAAAAGTATATTAATGCCTGGTACAGTTTATTAAGAAGAATTCACTATTAATACTTTCATTACAAATTCAACACATTTTCTACATCTTAATTATATAAATTTTAAAATTTAATTACTTTAACTGAGCGTTGCCAACATTAAGAAATAAGATATCATACTCCTTTCGCTTTGCTGTAATGAACAAGAAAAATATAATTTACTGAAAATATAAGGCAAGTTGACAAATATGGTTATATTATTTTGAGATAGTTTCGTTACATTTCATTCATTCATTTACATCTTAAAGAAATTAGTGAAAAGAATGTTTATTTTTTATTATATCAAAGTTCCACAAATAAAATATTTATTCTGTGCTTTTAATGAAAAAGGCTATCCATTTTGAAACTTAATTCATTGCTTGTACAAAATTCAGTTGCTTTGGTATAAAAGTCAACTCTCTCTGTCCACAAAATTTCCTCAATGAATTGTATATATTTACCGAGCTATATTTGTTCTCATTGCACAGTTTGGAACTTCCAAGAAAATTACCCATTTCGTCCTTCTCGAGAGACTTGAGGTTAAGTAGAAATGATAGAAGATAAATGTTCTTACGATAAATAGGAAGAAATTACATTCCCTTTATAATTATATATTATTTCAGCGTCACGCTGTATGTAGTGTTGAGTGGCGGAACTTAACGCCGCAATTTTTCAATGGTAATAGAGTGAATAAATCAAAATATTAATAAATAATAGTTCATTATCCCGTTCGGAAATCGAACCCAAAACCGTCGCGTCACACTCTCTCAGTAAATAGTCTATCAATATTTTATATTTCTCACTGCAGGCAACTGAACTTACTACCATTATATTTACAGTTATACACAACTACTAAGTACGACATGACGTCGTCAAAAAGCTGAGAGAAAATTAAAATAATACAGCTACAATATAAAACGACAAAAATATAACATTTTATGCTATTTCTGAAATATTTTTATTCTTTGATTCCTTTTCGTGTGGGTAAGATAAACGGCATATTGCTATCTCCCGGGACCTGGTGACCGTCGAAACTCCAAATTTATGACTTTCTCGTGATTTAATCTTTGTTCTTGTGTGCTGTTCACTGCGTCCCACATAATATACTTCAAATTAAGATGGCATAAATCAAGTTTACTTAGTAAATGTTATATAATATGAATACAAAATAAGTAAATAAATTTATCTACTTATATTATTGAAATTACTTAAAATAAATGTATAAAAATTTGAACGTAACTGGATTTGAACCAGCACCTCTTGTACACTGTCCAAGTACTTTGACCACATTTACAACTTATTTATGTCCTTAGCATATCTGTAGGGAGCTTAATTACAAATTTTCGTTACCCCAAATTAAAAAAATATATAAATATTTAAAAAAATATATTAAAAACGACATGCAACAATATTTAGGTCAAAATCACTTCAAAAACACCTTCTATCTTCCAAGTAACCCAAAAAGAGATAAGTGAAAGACCAATCTGTTTCAAGCCTAAGCATAACGAGCTACCGTCTGTGTTGGGTGGCGTATCTTAATAATTGCTTTGTTAATCAAACCCGTACCTAAACCCGCAATCTACGGGATACGGGTTTCACTTTTACTAATGATCGTAATCATGTTCTCCGTTTTGGTAATAAGTGTGCGCATGTTAGGTTTTTTATGTTTCTTATTGTATCTCAGTTGATATTTTTATTAATAACTAGTGGACCCGGACGCGGCTACGCCTGCTTCAACTATAAGAATATTTATTAAATATATTCATGAAATTATTTTCAATTCTCAATAGAATTAGTAAGAAAATATAAGCTCAAATAATCAAAAAGAATAATAAGTAGATACACATTATTAGAAAAAAATATCTGAGTTATTGAAATGAACTAACAAAAGGATTAAAAGTAACTAAAGGATAGGTATTCAAAAGTACCTAAAGTTTTCCGTACGTGCGTACATAGATATCGACTCTACGAAATAACTAAACATTTCTCTCTATTAAGTAGGATAATTTTAGCGGGAAATATCAAATAAAATAAGAAGAGAATCAAAGTGTATTTTAAATTAATTATAAACAACAAATAAAGTTCGAAAATGTATGAAAATTTATAAAACCGTCAACGTCATCTGCCCGTTCGCGTCGGTCATACTGTGCCGCCCGCTAGGTGGCTAGGTCATTTGGAATCAGTGACATCTCCTTAATTATTTATACATAGAATGTTATACAGTAAACTATAATTTCAATCTAGATAAAATGCTAAAAGTGACTATTATATTTATTTTCATAAGGATGAATATCAAAACGTCGCGGTAGCGGTCGCGTAGCAACGACGGTTGTTATTAACATGGCAGAATAAATTGCATGTCAAATTAGAATGTACTTTAAAATATATTAGTATATATGTGTAATGTAATGTTATATAGACTATAGCACTTCTGAAGAATGCAGCTTTCATACAAAACAAAAACAATGAAAATCGGACCAGTAGATCCAGAGATCTTAGCGTTCAAACAAACAAACAAACAAACAAACAAACAAACAAACAAACAAACAAACAAACAAACAAACAAACTCTTCCGCTTTATTATATTAGTATAGATTTAACGTTTATAAGATGTTATAAAAAACTGTAAATGGGCAATGACGATCCAAAATTAAAAACATATTAATTATTCAAACCATTTGAAGCTAGTTTTGAACCTATCATTACTCATATGCCAATTAGTCTATTTGCATGAAATTTACCAAATATGTTAAAATATTCTAACTTGTGACATATATAAAATTCTGACATACTAAGACTAAGACTGAAATTTCTATATCAATTGACGATTCAAATGTGCTTTGTGCTTAAAGGCCTAATTGAAAATAAAAATTTTAGTAGTTTTTTAAACTATTTCTTTGTACAAGTCATTATTAATAGTTTGCTGTAATTTTCATTCATAATTTTCATAATTAAATACAAATTAAATTATTATATACTGTAGTCACATCTATGCTTGCTTTAAGTTAAAAAAATACAAAAAATAAAACAAAAGGAAACTCAAAGTTCCCGATATTAAGCTGGTTTCGAAGCAGATCGCACAAACAAGTCGAAATTAGCATTTCAGTAAAATTCTCGGGACGACTTGAGAGAGTCAACAAATTTATTATTGATTCGAAATAAAATGGCGTAGAGAGCAATGTCTGTGACAGGTAAATATTTGATTTGTCCCAAAACATTTTCCTGGTTTCAATTCGACATGAGAATTTCTTATCGTTTTCCCTACTTTTTTGTTAGCTACTGATACAATGCTTTAAAAGCTTCCCGGGGAGTGTGTAAAGTCATATTTCTCTGTTTATATTTTCAGTGTACTCTTACATACATATTTATGTTGATATTATGCTCGCACTACTGAAACACTTCCGTTACTCTCATATTTTACTGCTTTTATAAATGTGCTTAGAGCTTCAGTTATGTTTATATAAAAGTTTTTGTTTCTTTTATTTAATTATCATTTTAAAGGTATTGTTAAGAAATCACACATGAGATAGTCTAGTGTTAAGATATTCCGTTCCTCATTTTCGGCTGAGTTCTGGATGCATCGCATATTAAGTGGCGGAACCCAACGCCGCGGTCCACCTCGACACCAGAGCGAAGAAATTTAAAGGAAACGAAAATATTAAATATTTTGTTCCCTGAGTGGAATCGAACTCACAATTGTCGCAAGCCCCTTTTTATTTAATAACATAAAGTTAATTTTGACCTCGGTTGATATAAAAAGAAAGAATTTCAGATATACTATATGCTGTAAAGTAGAACCCAACGAAGCATTTTGCTTTGCCAGACTGTAAAAGTGATAATAATTTCAAGTTAGAAGCCAACGTTGAGTTCGCTATTGGCTATATAATATATTTATATTTTTCTAATTATCTAGTTAAGCTATTATTCTTTTTCAAAATCATGCTTTTTAGTCTTAAGAAAGAAAATATTATCCCCAACGAATCCCCATTTATCCACACATACAAGTAATACATACTAAAAAACAAGATTCAAGCAAAACTAAAATTGTATTATGTAAAATACTTAAAACTTCCAAAGCATAATATAACAATAAAATGGATATTTTCGCAAATTTTCTCGCTGATAAGGATAAAGAAAATCCTAATAGCCGAGCGCATTATCTTTTATGCTTTTAATCTGGTCTTTGTATTACTAAGGAAGTCGATGCGCACGGGTGGAACTAACATTCACATTAACCTAGTTGCCTTCAATCCTAATATTTTCGGTCCTTTTAGTATAAAATAATCGCGCTTCCACTTCGTAGATGAAGTAAATATGGTCGTTAGCTCTGGCTGTTACTGTTAATTGACGCACTTCGTCACTATGGGAGTACTTACAATAACTTTTATTTCTTTTGTTTTCACGTATTACTTTTATTATTATTATTTTAATTTCACAAAAAAACATCCTCCTGACAATATGGCCTGCCCATTGTAAATTTGAGATATTTCATGCTTATTGGCGGTACTTAACGCCACCCTCTTTTCTACCAATATGGCGAAAGGAAAAAAAATCATCCCAAATAGGAATTCAACCTACAATCATCACGTACATAGTCGCCATCCCACTGCGCCACTATAACTTCAATATTACAAGAACATTCATTGTAACAAATGCTATTAGGTTTTTAATTATGCTTCTCTAATGAAGTCCGGGAAAGAGCAATCGTAAAGAAATAGGTAGGTATAAATTAAGTTCTTTTATGTACAATTACATCGCAATGGTGACCCGCAATCTACCGTTCCACAAAGCCTTTCTATTCCTTAATTAAATGTACAATTTGTTCTTATTAAATAATTAATATAGTAGATGTTATGTCGAGCAAAGAGGCACAAGGGTGTGACTGTAATACGACGGTGGCGGGTTCGATCCTCACTCGAGGAAGTGAATATTTATTTACGTTTATATTTCCATTTCTTCGCTCTGGTGTCGAGGCAAAGCGCGGCCATGATGCAGTAGGTTCTTAGGTACACTCCTCATTCTATTCCATCCTATCCTATTTATTTAAAAAGAGTATGTAACTTTTCGCGCAGCTTAGATATTCATGTTGGGTCAAATGCTAATTGGAGGAATATTTAGATTTGGAATATTGTCATATTCTCGACCTGGTTAAGCAGAGTACGATTTGGAATTTCAGTACCCAATTTGGAAAGTCAATAAAAATACCGATATTGACAGTGTAATTAATAATTAAGGATTTTTCAGATATATATATATAGGATATATAGGTATATCGACGGGAAAAAACATTAAATGTAATTTTAATTATCAACATGAATATTATATTTCAACATTTATTACTTTCATAATATAATTATCCACGTTATAAGATTTTATTAAACACAATTTTATTAAGCGTTGGCTCTAATGGGTTTTACAGCATCGCCGAGGGAGCCTCGGACGTAGAGACGCGACTTGACACTTTACGATCTTACCATCTTTAAGGCTCTTCCTATGAGCTGGGACATAATTATGTTGGAAGTTGAAAGAAGACTTTAAGTATAGATATTGTTGTAATTTCTATGTCGTATTATAGAATTTTTTTAAATCGCCATCGATTTTCATAAAATTTGAAATTTAGACTCTTAAAAATATTTCATTGAACAGTATGTTTTGTGGTTTATTAGAATTCACTCCTAAATAAGCAAGCGAAGCCGTTCGCTAGTCATAAATATAGGTAGATACCTATTAGTTTTATTTATTTAGGGTCTCTAAATTTAACTATATAATAACTTAATAACTCATATTATCAATAAATTATCTTAATTATACTAAAACAGTATCTCTATATCCGTTTAATTGGTGTCGTGATAATTAAGGATAATTCTATTCCGATGTTATTTGATAGAACGCTTGTTTAAAGCTGAAAATTTATAATTACTGTCGCAATATATCGTCTAATCTTGAGGAAATTATGAGACAACGGCACTGTGTCTGACCGCTGCGGGTTCGATTCCCACTCGGGGTAATACATAATTTTTATTTCCTTGCTCATGTAACTCTAATTAAATATGTACTTAGGAGAAGAACGTTTAGGTACTTCATGATTATCTTTCCTTTGGGGTCATCGTGGCGCAGTGGCGATTACGCGATTACTGCTTGGGGGAAAATTCGGCGAAAAGTGGAGAACGAAGTGTCGTAACACTGTCCCTCTATCTACCGTTTACAAAGGGAAGCTGAAAGAAAAATGTTTATCTTGCAAAATATGGTAAATACAGAAAAATTCAACTTTGAACTAAAATAGATTAAATAGAATCTCTTTTACATTGCAAGCTCAGTCATTTACTAAGTCATTATATACCAGGCCAGATACTACACTCTTACAATTTTACAACTCAACAAGTGTTATTTATTTATATTTGAAAGAAATTCAAATTATGAACAAACTTTATTTATAATTTGTTTATTTCGTTTCTTTATAAAGAAAAAAAAATACTAAATTTGGACTTGAATTCTATTATTCTTATTTTGTAAGTAACGCCAACTTTAATCCTATAATTTTCAAAATAATTTTTTTTTTAAATCCAAAATGTTAACATTTGTAGTTATTTAATAAAAAAATCATTACAAACTTATATTTGTAGTTAATATCATATAAAATCAATGCATATGCCTGCAAACCTAAGTTTTTCTAATTTTATAAGTTGTAGGTATAAGGTTGTTAACCTCCCGTTGAAAATCTTGAAATTGGTACGGAAGCCTCGGCGAGCGAGTTCGACTCGCACTTAACTGGTCTTATTGTTCGTACACAAGTAGAAAATACTACAGAAACTATATTACTAGAAATAGATAAAATTGTCTGTACGTACTTTTAATTTAAAAAAAGTAAAGTAATCTCTATAAATTACTTTGCTTATTTCGTTTTCTCCATTTTTTCATAATCGTTTTGTTTAAGTCTTAAGAAACTTCTCAAGTTGCTACCAAATATCTCAAATATACATTTACTAGCGGCCTGCCCGCGGCTTCGCCTGCGTGAACTACGTTATTTTCTGTCTCCATGAGTACCTACGTCCTATAAGTGACGTCCATGCAAGGTTTTGAGATTTCGTGATGAGTGAGTGAGTGACCTTTCCATTTTATATATATATATATATATATAATATATATATATATATATATATATATATAATATATATATATATATATATATATATATATAAATATTTTCTTCTACTACAATAATTAATACTTACATATATGTAATTATATTGCAAGATTTCATTATACGATATACAGTATAAATCAAATCAGCCCCGATTGCGGTGGAAGGGCCTCCCGAGGCGAGATGTCAATATATCAAGATGACAGATCATTTGTCTAAGCGAGGTCATCTATATAATAATAGATTGCTAATTGCCATATAAGTAATGATCTACATTGTTAGCGGAATAATAAGTTTGTTATTAATAAGATGCAATAGCTAAAAATTATTTTTATTATTTGAAACCGTTGTGGCGCAGTGATAGAAGCATGTGACTGTAAACATGACGGTTGTGTGTTCGATTCCTCTTCGGTGGAATTAATTATTATTTATTTATATTTCCTACGCTCTGGTATAGACATATGTAAGGAATTTTAAGCTACCTCGAAAATTCAGCGGAAATTGGGGAACAGAGTGTCTTAACTTGGGTTCCCAAGTTCCCTGCCCTGCAATGATGAAGCTGTATCAATAACTATATTTTTATGAAGAAAAGGTTTCAGGCAACGTATGTCTGGTTATGTATTACAGAAATTTTAGGACAAATTTTTACTCTAGTACTGTCTGGTCAAAAGAAAGTCGCTTAAGTACGGATCGGAGAAGCGCACCGACAAATCCCTACCAATTTTAAAATTTTATGTCCACTAAAAACGTATAACTTATAAAAGTAAAAAAGCTTAGGGTGGATATGAACTACAAATATAAATTTATAAATTGTAATATAATTATAGATATCCAATTTTCCAATTCATCCATCAGCCTTTTAAGGTCCACTGCAGGACATAGGCCTCCCCCAATGCTCGTCACTCCGTCCGGTCCTGCGCCCTTTGAATCGAGCTGGTTCCCGGTATTTTTCAATTAATATTTTATTTTTGCCGTCATTCAACTAAATTTATCCTTCAAAGTAGAGGTATTATTTACACAGGAAACATCGTACATTAGATATTCAGTAAAAACGAAGCATAAACCCTCTCGTCCTTTGATCGCTGTGGCTTAGAAGTTTAATTTTGTTCTGTTCTCCAAGGGACTATAACAATGGATATTGGATGTTAATTTCAGTTAAAGTATTAAGCCCCCTTTGATAAAAATGACAAACAGACAGACAAACGTGTCATGACACAATACTCTCTATGCCTATGTATTTTAGTGTTCCATGTCTCAAAAGGAAGAAACAGAAAACTTGTTTGTTTGTTGTTAATCTGTCCGTCTACCAAGACCATTTATCTCAAGACCGCGAAAAGGTATCAAGTTGAAATTAATATCTCTTAAGTCTCTTAAAAGACAGAAAAAATGCGAGTTTCTAAGCACATGATACAAATAAAAAGATACAAGCATTTATTAATTGATTTAAACCTAACTTTTAACCTCAAATAAAAACCAATAGGGTACTCCCCGTGGACCTAGGAATTGAAATTTATCATGTAAAAAAGAAATCCGTTTCAGCTTAAATTTGTAGTTCATTTCATACAAAATAAGTACATACCCGTACCCGCAAACTTAAATTAACTTCTCTTAAATCAACTTGTATAAGTTGTATTTCCCGTTCACCAATAATCTCAGAATTAGTAAGAAAGCCTTGGTGGACGAGTCCAACTCGCACTTAACCAGTTTTAACATATAGTAAACAGGACGTGATGCATAAATAGTTTAGTAAACTTAAAACATCCATCACTAAACACATTGTAAAACAATTTCCAAGAGAATTACTGATATAAACTTTGTTCTAGTAATGACAGCGATAAACGCTCCCATGGAACATAATTACGTGGGTCGAGTCGCTTAAGGACGGACTAAAGCCTTATCGAGCTTTCTTAGAACTTATAAGGCTCGTTCAGGCCGCGGCGTACAATGTCGTATTTGAATTATTTTGCTGCAAGTTTACTTCTCAACTATTTTTCTGTTTATTGACTGTATAGTTTTTTTTTGTTTTAGTCTATTCAAGATATTTGAAGAAAATATTGTTAAATTTTTTAGATTTCACACTGTATCCCGCAGATAAGCGGATCGGCAGAGGGGAAGTTGGGAACCTAGTGTTATGACACTGTGTTTCCCTTAAGATGCCGCCGAATTCTGGAGGCATTGTGTGTTGAGTGGCGAAATTCAACGCCGAGCTTTTCCTCGTTACCAGAACGAAGAAAAGAAAATAGTAAAAATTTTATTTCCTCCAAAATCGAACCCAGAACCACTTTTGTTATCAGTCACACGCCACGACTGGCCTCAAATTGTTAAATTAAACACGTATAAAAAATAGAAACTGACAAATATGAAATTATATTACCTAACATCTCTAATACATATCATTAGTTAATGAGCCTACCCAATACCACATCCGAAATACAGTATTTAATAACCACAAACAACCGTAGAGAATGGTAATTATCACGTTTAATTGAAATATTCTAATAATTAATATTACTAAGACACTTCGCAGAGAATATGGCTTGGGGGCCGTAGTTAGCGACTCCGCGAGAAGGCGGTACGCGTCCGCAATTTATTTAATGGGGCGCACCCACGTTTTATGTCTTTTTTTACCCCCAGATGAATACCATCTCATCTTATGAAGTCGTTTGCTTCACTTCTCAAGGGAGATCTTTTATTAAGTGACATAGCTTCGCAACTTCCCTAGAGCGCTTATACGAATATAATAAGAATTTTGTTCTTCTGTCATACAATATGAACTTATGCTTGTATGGGGATGACATTTCATGTCATAAATTTCCAATTTTCTCACCAGTCCCCGAACGTGTTGAGGCAAGCGAGATGGGATAGGGTCGATAAGGGTTCACGTCATTGGAGAAATAGATCAATCACATCTTATCGAAATTCGTATGTAAGTGTTGTCAGATGTAATGACAGTGTGTTTATTCACATCCTCCACTCAACACGTAATGCCTCCAGGATTCGGCGGAAAGTAGAAAACGGAGTGTCTTAACACAAGTTTTCTCTGCCTACACTGCTGCTAGCGGAATACATGAAGCTGAATTTTTATTTAATTTCTATTTTATCCACCAAAAAGTACCATAAAAGTATACGAACCCAAAAATAAACTAATTGATTAAATTTTAAAGCATTTCCATGTTAAATTAGACCAATATTCACAAAGTTCTCCTTCATATAAGAAAATAGGTAAACCGTAGCGGTACGCAATTTATCTTAAAAAGTTTCGTGCACAGCCCCGATCAAGTTTTACATTATGAGTTGTAGCGTCGCATAATTTATCGGTGGTTTCTTAATAAAATATCTCCAATATATTATATAAGCTTCTTAACAAACTCATTGTGGCCCGATGGAGTGAAAGAAGCAACATCCTTGCCAAAACTACTAACTTCTGCATCCTTTTTTTTGTTAGAAATACATTTACAGAAGCAGTTCGTATATACTCGGGGAAAACAACTGGGAAAGTTTTGTAAAAGTCGTATATAGTAACAGTGTGTGGATGAACAATAACTGGGTCTTACAATCTGTATGGTCTAATAAAACAAAAAAAATGTTGCCAGAGTAATATTTTTAAGCGAGTTTCACGTTTTATTTCACTTTTCTCTTTATAAAATACAATTCACGACAGAACTTTAACAATATTTTAGTGTCATTTTTTTTTATTTTATGCTGTTATACTGTCTGCACATAAGGTAGATTATAACTAGGGAACCTAGAATTAAGATGACCCAAGACCCCCTCTCCCCTCTTTCGCCGAATTTTGGAAGCATTTTGGAGGCACAGTTGTGCCTCTGTGCCATGACTGGCTTTAAAATAAACCTGTATATATAACACTTAGTTAGTTTGCAGTTTTACTAACGAGAAACAGTATTACAATTAACACGAATTATGCTAATGGATGAATTTGAATAAACAATGACTGACACATACTACGATAGAATGAAACCATGTTTTAAAATTCTAATTGAATTGAATTTTCTGCTGGAGCTGAAAAAAAGCAATTTCAACGACTAACGTGGATTTGTCGATGGATATATCTACTTCCAATGAATTTCGACTATTATAATGACACAATGCCATCAATATCATTTTCGAAATACTATAATACTTGCTGCAATTTGATTACAAAAACAAAGAAAAGCGAAGAAACCAAAATGTTAAATATTTAATTTCTTCGAGTGGAAATCGAACCCACGCCTGTCATATTTGCAGTCATATGGTTGTGACCCTGCGCCACGATGGCCTTTTTTATTAGATTGCTCTAGTTATATTATAATAGATGGCCCTAGAAATAAATATTTTCATTATGCGAAAAATACTTAAGAAAAAAATTATAACACACAAAATATGCTACCAATTAGCACTTATACGTGTAGAACTAATATACCAGAGAATATCTAACAATCTCTAATTTGCAAGACATAAATCAAACCACACCTGGCCAAGTAATGCTTCATCATCTCTCCGTCATTATGGTGCAATCTACTCCAGGATTAAATATTACAAGTAAGGAAAATGCCCTTTACCGATATCAGTATAACGTATGAAATAGACTTTGATCGATGATGCCGTTTGCTCCAATTCACACTACTCACTCTTGTTATGTCACTGGTACTTTTAAGTGGTTTGCACTCCGAATATATTATTTGTGAAGCTGGTGGGGTTGGGGTGCACGCGTGTACCTGTCAATGTGGTGGGTTGTGTGTTCGATTCTCACTCGAGGAAATTTAATATTTAATATTTTAAAGCGCGGACAATGAGGAACGGAAGTGACGAGTATCTTAACATTAAGGTTGGCTCTGCTTGCTTTTGTTTTTTATCACTTACAAAATTAATATTTTTTGAATAAATAACTTGAATCTTTTCATTACTTTTTAAAATTGTAATTTAGATCATTCTCGGACTTTTCTTGAGATCCTATTGTAAAAATTACGGACTCAATGAATTGAGTTTCACTACTCAACACGCTGTGTTTCCCTAATTGGGTAGAAAGTGGCAAACGAAGTGTTTTGATAGCGTGAAAAGGTATATATAATACGTAACGTAATTTATTTCGTATTTGTCAAAGAAAATAAGAATTATATATAGATGGAAAAAACCATTACATAAAATAATAAATGAAATACTAATTTTTTCCTTTTTGGTTTTTACATAAAATATGTAAAAAATATAATCCACTTATATTTAGTAAGTAACATGATATAAGTAAAAAAGAATAATGGTAAATTGTCTATAATTAATATGACATATATAAAAGCAGCGGAAATCTCATTGTACTACGAGTAATAAAAGTGCATAGATTTTTTTTATACCTTATGGAATTTAAACCTCTACAGATTTGCTCCTATTTAAAAGGTGGTTTATCTTATTTTTTATCATTATTTTTTTCATCATTCCCACAAGAAAAGCATTTCGTAATTAACATCACGACCAAATGAATACAAATGCTCGAAATATATAAATGCTCACATCCATTATCAAATTGAACTAAAAGACTACAGGAAGGACCTTTTTTATCTAAAAACAATGTAAGGAAACGTACAAAAAGGTGCTTCACAAAAAGAACAAAAAACACAATATCCTTAGAAAATCTTCTATCTCGGTGAAACGAAGGCCGTATTCGCGTTGCAGTAATCGCCTGTGAGATTAACTTTTCCGGAACATAAAGTTGCCCTCTTTATATTAAATTATTCTGAAAGTTTCAGCGAGAATGAGGAAGACCGCGGAAAAATCAGCCAATGCTAATTGATTGATGCTGTGTTCCATGGCAACGGTATCTATGTAATAATCATATTTTTAATTTTTATTGTTATTTTTAACAGTTTCAAAAAGCGTCGCTACCAGGGCGAAGAAATGAAAATTATTTCCTCGAGTGGAAATCAAACCCACAGCTTTTCGCATTTACAGCCACAAGTTTATGTTCTTACGCCACGATTTAAACTTTATTAGATTTCTTTAAACTATTATTTAAACTTTATTATACTAGATATTAGTTTTCAATGACAATTTACTAGGTATACCTACATAAAAAAGCTTTAGAGACCTACTCTTAAATTGAACTTACAAACACATACAAACAAGTGTAATTACAATATCATTCAGTTCGTCATTTGTCACTCAGTACACGTCACAGCAATAAATAGCATAGCAAAAAAAAAACAAAAATAATTATATTATTTATTATACAATTCTAAATAGCCATCGAAAAGGAAACGAATTTGCCTCAAATCGATATTAATATGATATGCCTCTAGAATTATTTAGAAAATAGGAAATGGAAGTGTCTTAATGAAAACACACAGAGTTTCTTAACACTAGGTAGTCAATAAAGACATCTCTACCGGTAACTGGCTCTACCGGTAATCAAAGGATATAGAACCGTGATTACCGGTAGAACCTATTATTCATTAAGATCTCGCTGGTCGCATTCCATAAATAATGACTTCACTTACTCACGTATCAATAAAACACGCCCGCCTCTTTTTAATTTACTAAAGTAGTCACGATTGCCTACAATTTGATGTGGCAAAATAAAACAACGACGATAAAAGGCAGCTTAAGGCATTGCCGAAGATTAACAGCCATAATCAAGGAATTGGGCGAGAATTATAGAAGTTTTTATGTTTTTAATATATTTTTTTCAGCTTCGTTCTGTGTCCCGCTTGTAGCATGGTAGGCAGAGGGATCCTAGTGGTAAGACACTCCACTCCTCACTTTCCATCGAATTCTGGAGGTACCTTGAGTTGAGTTACGAAACACAACGCCCCGCATTGCCTCGACACCAAAGCGAAGAAATGAAAATATGAAATATTTAATTTTCTCGAATGGGAATAGAACCTGTCGTGAACCACAGCCTGTCTCCGGGCCACGACTGGCCTATATATATTTTATGTTGCTGAAAATGGCACTCATCAATCAAGACGACGTTGAAACTCTGACAATAACAGCGAAGAGGATTCGAAGTTCCATAATATTATGGGATAACACGCACAGATAGCATCTCCCACTCGCATAACAGAACGTTATGTGTTCGTCATTGTCGTCATATCAAATTGAGAGGCTCGACTCTAATGGGTTCTTCTCGAGTTAATTTCGGTTCATTTGAGGGGTGGAAATATTCACAAGTTTTCAACTGCGTACTAACGAGCTTAGCAATACTTATTATTGTTCTCATAAGGGTATAATGGAATAAATTTATCCACTTGACACGTGATCGAGATGGATGAAATTTAATAGATATTATAATTAAGTATAATTTTTAATACTAAAAGTGTATTGAAACGTAAATAGTTATTTAATTAAATAAAGTTTATAGTTATTTAATTAAATAAAGTTTTAGTATGATTTTTTAGTATGTATAACAATATTGTTAATACAAGCTTGGAATTAAATAATTAATCTCATTTATTAACCGATCTCATGAGGGAAGAGTTTTCCTATCGGTTGCTAAATCATATTACTATGTATAGCGATTGCATAGAGATTTCTAAAGCTATTTATGTCATTCTTTTTTTTTTGATGTGTAGTAATTGCCATTTGGCCCCATAAAGTTTTCATTCGGTTTGGCAAAGTAAATTGTATTTTATAAGCATTTTTAGTAAATGTCATAATATACTGATTACTTTAAGAGTTTTGATTCGATTAACGTGTTTTTTTGTTGGATGGGAGCTGGTTGTCATTTGATCCCCCATAAAAAATATTTAGTTCCACTCGATAGTTTTTTTTATTTTATAAGCATTTTTGTTTTCTTGAACGATATATTTTTAACGATACTTTGTGTACTCCTTCTCTTTAATATTTTCATTTAAGTTGACTTCATTTATTAACTCTACCAATTTCAAACCTATCACTAGCAAATACTAATAATAGCGTTATATTAACATTAAACGTAGTTGTTTGCATAAGAAGCATTATTAATAAAAGTTTTATTTAGTTATTATATGCTTTTTAGTTCTTGAAATCGGTTCTTTTCAACTTAGTTTTTTTCATTTCTATAAATATTCATTAAGTGTCAGATTGGTTCTTACATAGCTAAAGTCAGCAAAATTTACTTTAGAAATTTCCAATGTGTATATAATCAAACATTTAAATAATCTTTACAAAACAATTATCTTAACAAAGAAAGTAAACAAAATATTTACCCATTAAAATTTTCTTATGAGGAAAAATAATAAAGTGAAAACAACTCCAGCGAAAGGTATATTCGTTTATAAAGATAGAAGTTAATTTAATTAACAAGTTACTCACAAGACCCTTAGTTAAAACAAACTCTGTTTCATCCACGTTTACAGACTTACCGAAACATACCTTATTATAAGGCAAAGCAAGTTTTTTATAAGAGGCCGCTATGGCCCAGAGTAACAAGTGTGTTATTTTAACGCGCCTTGAATGTGAGGAACGAAACTTAACACTAGGTTCCCTTTAGGTGAAGCTAAAAAAAAAGAAAAAAAAAGTTGTTAAATTCAAACACTTTTCAAGCAGTATACATGAACACCGTTATTTACCCGGAGAATGTATACTAAACTTGAGCCAAGAATTTCTTCTCGGTGGATACATTGAAATAGTTCTATGTCATTACAAATAGTTTACCCTCCTTTACATTCTTTCTGGCATTGGAAAATGCTAGTGACCCAGTTCCTTCGCAATTTACAGATTCTTGTATGTAAACACAGCAATAAAGGCTCTCATGAACGTCTTAATTCCTGCTTTTGCATGATATTCTAAAATTATTACCAGAATTTCGCTATATTTATATATATAATGTTAGATTTCGTAAGTAATGTTTTTATGATATACCCTCATTTATATTTAAAAGATTTCTTATCACATTTTGAATTATATGAGACAAATTAGTTTACATTAAAAGCGTACTACAATATTTCATACACCCCCCTTTCAGATAAGACAATATAAACTGAAACTTCTTGTTAGCACGATTAACAAAATAAACTGTTTTCTATTTAGTATTCATGGTGGTTAGTTCGTTGTTATTCAAAGGGTGGGTGGCAATGAAATATGGTGTGTTCTCCTTGCATTTTGAACACGAGGTGACGCGGCGATATCCTTGGCACTTGTTATTGAGTAATACATGCCTCATGCTTAATAGTTAAATTGAACGTTTGAAAAAGCTAATATTTTCATTTCTTCGCTCTAGTATAGAGATAAAGCGGGGTGTTAAGTTCCGTCAATCAACACAGTATGGCTCAATAGTTTGGTGGGAAGTTTGGAACGGAGTCACGTCACTCAACACATAAGTCTTTAATAATTTGGCGAAAAATATTCTATAATATTCGTATATTCATATGTAGATATAGCAAATAATAACCGTTTATCATTTAAAAACAAATTTAAAACGGAAATTATACGAAACTGGAACAAACATGAAAATGTATGAAAAAATCTTATATTTATATTAATCCGTAAATATTAATTACAATAAACAATTTAAAGCCGAAAATTACTTAAAGGAAAGGAAAACGAAACGAAAACCAATTTAAAATGATTATTTGTTTTTATATAATAAATATCGTTTATTGAACTTAGTGAATTGGAATATCTTTCATAGTAATTTATTACAGTTTATATATTTTATTTTTCAGCTTTACGCTGTATTTCGCATTTAACAGAGTAAGCAAAGTGAGCTTAGTGCTTAGACACTCTGCTCTCCACTTTCCGCCGAATTCTGGAGGCCTTGCTCGTTGAAAGGCGAAACTCAACGCCGCGGGTACGATTCTAGTACCCAACACCAAGATCTATTCCTATAAAAATTGATATTAGGGAACATGTTGAGAACTATTCTCTATCTTCTGAGATATAAAATTGCAATAAAAAAGAATTGAAATATTTTTTTGTTTAAATATAATTATTAAAATAAGGGTTAAAATTATAAACATTTGGTAATCTAATTAAGAAAAACATCACAAACTACAATTCTCGCAAACAAAACTAAAGCGCTATTGTATGTGGCAACTCTCATTTAATATTAATACATTGTTGGGACCAAATTTTAGCCTTTGGCCAACAACTTGTAAAAGCTGAAGTGAATAGAATGACCTCACGAGAATTCAAAGAAATTTGTTTCTAAAGAAAGACAATGAGATTATAATTTCCTTTATTTTATTAAATTTCATCTTAAAAGTCTTCACTAATAAGTACGTTAAAATACTTAGACACAATTAAAATTTAAAAATATTTTATTTCTGTTGTACTCGAATCGATTATTTATATGGATTAAGGATCTTAATTAATTAAGAATTAGATTAGAATTTTTTAGACCGCATCTAAACTCTTTACATTTGGACCCAAAAGTTTTCGTCTCCTGTACAAAATTTTCTCTACACTGTTAAAATATTCTTTTATGTTTCTCATATAAGAATATTTTTAAAAGAGTGAGATCAGATCGAGAATGACTCTCCGTTCCAAAATTTCTGAGACAGAGAAAATGAAATGCAGAAAAATGTACAAATAATATATTAATGAAAATTTATAGTTAACCAAGCTTTAGACAAGTATTACTTGAGACTTTGTATAATATTTCGCTAACAAGCTAAAAGGCCTTTGACGACATTGTTGACAACAATAGGCTGCCTTAATTCAAGCATTGATTTATCTCAACCATAAAATATTTAGTGTAGGATATTACGACGCGACAGAAAAATATTAAAATACGTCGTTTATTCGTCAAACAAATATATTATATTTAATTATATTTTAGAAATGAGAAAATAATATAAATTAAAAGAGACTTAAACGCGGCTTCGCTCGTTCAAGGGTATTTTATATATGAATATATTTATTAGCAATTTTTTGATAAGTTGAGTAATTTTGGCGTAAAAGCGTAACAAACAAACTTACATTCACACTATAATAATACAAATACCGTTTTAAAAACAAAAGATAAATGAAAATTTGCATTTTAAAATATATTTATTAATCCCCCACCTCTTAAGTCGTAAATAGATAATATTAATAACAAATCAGTATTCCATTAAAAGATAAAAGAACAAGATCTTGGTAAAAGATCACAACTTCACATTTGTATGTCAATCTTATTCATTTTGAAGTTTTCAATTATATTACGTTATTGAAAATTGAAATATGGCTGTGAAGTTGAAATTATTTTTCTTAAATTTTGAATAGTAATTTTTATAAAACGACACCATTGTCTCATTGTTTTTCATGTTTTAATAAAAAATAACATTGAATAAATATATTCAAAAGCTATAATTTCGATAAAACATTGAAAAGAAATACAAAAATATACTTTGTATAATTGTGAGCAGAATGTCTGGAAAATGGGTTGGAAGTCAAGCCAAGATCACACTAAGAAACTGTGACGCAGTAGACGTATTCCCACTCGAGAAAATGAAATATTTGTTTAAATTTATGTTTCCATTTCTTCGTTCTGGTGTCGAAGCAAAAGCGCGGCGTTGAGTTTCGCCACTCAATACGCAAACCTCCAGAATTAACACTAAGTTCCTTCTGCCTACCCTGTTGTGTGCGGGATGTATGCAGATGTAGCGTGAAGATGTTTTTTTTAATGTCTTATTCCACAACTAGCGGACGCGCGCAGCTTCGCTTGCGTATTTAGGGGTGATTTCTAATAACCCATGAAACATGTGTTCGATGAAATATTTTTAAGAGTCTAAATTTCAAATTTTATAAAAATTGGTGCCGATTTAAAAAAAATTCCATACAAACTTTGAACCCCTATTTTATCCCTTTAGGGTTAAAATTTTTCAAAATCCCTTCTTAGTGGATGTCCAGATTACGAAAGTAAACATCTGTCCAAATTTCAAGTTTTAAGTTTCAAGTTTCAAGTTTCAATTTTAAGTTTTAAGGTAAGACGCACGCACAGCGGTTACGGCTGTGCGTGCGTCTTACCTCAGTCAGTGAGTACAAGTCCTTTTATATATATAGATTATAGTGCTATGCTAGTAAACTAACTATGATCCACATATGTATATCATATGAGCAGCTTTATTAGCTAATAAATGACTATAAAAAAATAAAAGTAATTTAAAAAAAATAAAAATAATTAAGATAAAGATTTTTTATAAAACTTTACAGACAATTCCTTAATGTAGCGGAAATACGAGTATTTATGTGACAGGTGCAGTCGTCGAAACATTTTATAATATTTTGACAGAGTAGTACTTTATCATTTTACCGAATATATACGCGGCAGGTAATAAAAGTAACCGACCGTGCTATGGAGTGGAATTTTATTTGGAATCAATGGTGCTTACATAACAAAATCATACAGAAAGTTTAAGCTCATTTTAAGGGTTGATACAAAAGAGAGGGAGCCTACGAGCTTATATAAATTGTATTTTTGTTTATTTTTCGTTTACATGTAAGGGTTCAATTTTCATTCGGGGAAATAAAATATTTCATAAGTATTAAATTTCTTCGCTGTGATAATTTTCAGCATTTTCGATGATACGATAAAAATAGAAACAGATCATCTGTTCCTTTGGATAAAATTCGTGTTATTTAATGACAAAAATATTATGAAATTTTAATTTTAAAACATTCTGTCGACATTGATGTCAAAAAATGTTTCATATTTATTTACTTAATATATTTTTATTGATGGTAAACTTTGTAAAACGTTTTTAATTTTATGATAGAGTTGATTGATGTGACAAGCTTTTTTCCAACACTCTTTTACAGAAGACACGGCAGGCTATAATCTATCAAGATTATATAATTTAGAAAGAAAATCATTTATATAATATTTTTTTGTTTTTAAATATACTTTCACTTATATGCTGATGACCTACAGATTTACATGACTACGGACGTTAATGACATTGTTAAGGCGATCGATGCAATTAATTTTAATCTGCGTACTATCAGTACCTGGAGCAAGTCATTTGGTCTGTCTGTAAACCCCAAAAAGTCACAAGTATGTATCCTCGGTAATCCTAAACAATTATCTAAATTACATTTTCCTTCTCTTCCTCCCATTATCTTTGACAATTGCAAGTTGGAATATAAAAGTACTGTCAAGAATCTAGGTATCAAAGTGGACAGCTCTCTCTCCTGGGCTCCTCATATCTCTGACCTAAGCCGTAAAGTATACTACACCATTGGTAGGCTCAAGAGATGGAAATATCTGTTACCAACTCAAACTAAAATATCACTGGCACATTCACTCTTATTGCCTATATTAGATTATGCTGACACTTGTTACCTAGATTTATCACAGCAGTTGCTCAATACGCTTGAACGCCTGCAAAACCTAGTTATTAGGTTCGTTTTTGGACTAAAGAAGTTTGATCACATCAGTCAGCATCGCGTTAGGCTTCAGTGGCTTTCTGTAAAAGACCGACGGAATCTTCACACTGTCACGCTCCTCTACTCTATCCTTTTCCATCCTGATACTCCTATTTACCTTAAGGAGCGCTTTTCCTTCCTAGGCTCCAATTCCCGCCTTCCGCCCACCCTCCGCTCGAAAAGTGACAATGTTTTAGAAACACCATTGTGCCGTACCCACTGTTACAGTAAATCGTTTACTGTTGAAGCAGTAAAATTGTGGAACGCGTTACCACGAAATATTAGGCAATCTACCTCTATAAACATTTTTAAAAAAAGAGTCAAAAATTATTATCTTGGCATGGAGAGTAGTAATTAATGTGTGCTAATTTATTTTCCCTTTATTTATTTATTTGCTATATATCTTACGTATATAATCAGTGTATGTATAAGAATTTGTGTATGTTTGTGTGTATATGTATGTATGTATATATATGTGTATGTATGAGTGTATATATATATGTGTATGTGTGTATGTATATATTATATAATTTAATTATTTATTTTATTTCTTTGTTTTCTTATTTATTTATTTAGTTATTTTTCGCGTCACTTTGCACCGCATTATGCCCGCACTTTTAATTATATCCTTCCGTAATTCGGTTGCCTGGAAGAGATCACTTGTAGTGATAAGGCCGCCTTTGTGCATTTTGTTTTAAGAAGTTATTGTATTGTATCTTTTTAAGTGTGCAATAAAGATTTTTATCTATCTATCTATCTATCTAATAATGATTAGCAACATCAACTAAAAAATAAAAAAAAATGGTATTCCACGCGTTTATTCTATTCTCCATCTGAATTTGGAAAATTATGTGTTGAACTTGTAACCTACGATGGACTTGAGACCATGTTAGGTAAGTGTAACTAGGCTTCCTTCTCCATTTTCCACTGAATTTTAAAAGCATAGTGTGTTGAGTGGCGAAACTCAACGCCATGCCTTGTTTCCAGAACGAGGAAATGAAAATATTAAATTTCCTTTCCCTGAATGGCAACCGAACCGGTAACCTGTCACGCTTAGCCGCACGCTTCTATCCCTGTGCTATGAGCGGTCTTAATTTTTTTTTTTATTTTATAATACATAATAATAAACATTTCGAGAAATAAAAAAAATATATCAAATGTAAGTTAAGATTAACATTAAAGTTTCATACTTCTCCATTGGACGTTCGGTCATTTACAAGAATATGGGACAGCAGTAAAACACGAAACTTGCCTCAAATATTGGCAATATTTTCTCATAATATTCTAAAGTTTGTATCAGAGATGCTGGAGTAAGGGAAATAAATTTCAACACTCGTTAACTTTAATAAGTCAACTTTATGAGTACACATTAATATTTACTTAGTTTGTCGGTTATTTTTAAATAAATATTATAAACTTGAAATTTTGTTTCATGAAAAAGTAATTGAAATAATTTTACTAATTAATAATTATTTAAAAAAATCAGCTTCACGCTGCATCCCGCACACAGCAGGGTAGGTAGAGGTTTTCTAGTGTTAAGACACTCCGTTCTCCACTTTTTGCCGGATTTTTCAAGGCATCGTGTGTTGAGTAGGGGAACACAAGACCGGGGTGTTTGCCTCGCTACAACGATCACGTTACAGTTACATTCTATTACTCCTTCGCCTCAATAATCCATACCTATATTATAAATTCGAAAGTAACTCTGTCTGTCTGTCTGTCTTTTACGCAATCAGGGCCAAACCGCTAATTTAATTGTGATAAAATACTCATATAGAGATACTTGAGGGTCTCGGGATGAACATAGGATATTTTTTTTTCTCATATTTGTAATATTTTCGATATATACCAATATATTAAAATACTTATTAATTTGACATGCAATTTATTCCGCCATGTTAGTAACAACCGTCGCTATGCGAGCGTTGCTAAGCAACGATTTGCAATGTTTGTTCTTAGAAAACGTCACCCAAAATAAGCTTGCTTAACGCATCTCTCTATTGAAAATTAAAAATTATTTCATAAATATTCGTATAGTTCAAGCGGGCGTAGCCGCGTTCGGGTCCACTAGTAAAATAATATAATCTTTGTTCTAGCCGTCGGCGTCGCCGTCGCCGTTGTGATGTGTCATAATGACTGCATGCTGTTGTTAAGTGTTGAAACCCAAACATTATAATCATTAATGGAGAGCTCATTTCTACGGTATATTAAGTGACCCCATTATACACTCTATTTTATTCACACCAAGGAAACAAAAAAAAAATTAAAATATTTTTCAAAGTCAAATTTACCCCAAAACCCACATTGGTTTTGTTAAATCATATTTATTAAGAAAAAAAAAAGAAAAGTTGTTAAATCATATTTATTAAGAAAATGTATAAAAATTTGAACGTAGCGGGATTTTCAGACGTTTTCCTAATAATTGTCTTTTCCTATATTTAGAATAACAATTAACTTTAAAAAAATATTAAAATAATTTTCGTCACAACTTTTCCACAACGAATTATGATGAAATTTATACGTATTAACTGGATGATGAAGTTGAAATTGGATACGGGATCAAGTAAAATATCCGACGTAACTTCGTAATACCAAAACCAACGTACGAGTTAAAATAATATGAAGGAGTAAGTAAACAGGCCGGACCCGAGCTGGACTGGACGGCGAACTTCGATGAGGAATTGCGTACGATTCATTTATGTTGGAAAAATATTGAACAGACTTCATACGAATATCCGAACTTAAATAATCGAAGAAATTATCGTTTATTTTTGAATTTATAGCAAGTCTGTAACTTCATTTGCGTGGAGTATGAAACGTAAAGTTGTTTTATTCGGAATTTTGGAAAATCTTTTTTTATTACTTTCGATCATTTCCCAAGGATCTCTCTATCTACTAGAAAATTAAATCAAAAAATAGTTTGAGATTGAAAGTAAAGCAGCCATTGGTACTCTATAAGAGAGAGATAATAAGAGTTGTTAAAAAACACTTTTCCTAGTAAAATCACAAGTACCCCGCTCGCATTCCAATTTCTTAAATAATTTACAACAGAAGTACAATCAAATAAAATAACATTAAGATCTAACAGGATATTTTATTTTACTCTAGAAGTAGGATATTTTATTTTACTCTAGAAGTAGGATACTTTATTTTACTCTAGAAGTAGGATATTTTATTTTACTCTAGTTTCATCGAAAATAAATATACTCAAAGGTACTTCGTAAAAGGTTACTTCTACTCGCAATTAGAATATCTCACGCGGTAGAGGTTTCTAAATGTTATGGCTTATCTATAACCATTACTAAGTCATTTCAATAACTTACTTCGAAAGTGGAACAAGAATAATTTCGATTTTGGTTAGTTAGAAGATGTGGCCGGACTGTGGAGTCAAACGTTAGTGCGCATATTAAAGAGGTTCCTTAAGTTTGACCGCAAGTTCCAAACACTGCTGTGAGTTCCTGCCTTGTAATGTGATAGGCTCGAGAATCGCACTAGTGAATCTGGTAAATGCTGTAGTAAGTAGTTTCTTCTTATAAACAATTTTTTCATTGATGATCTGAATGCGTAAACTTTTAACATTAATAAAAAAAATTGCTCCACATTGTATTCCGTATATAGAAGGGTAGGCTATATGCGGGATATAGAGAAAAGCTAGTGTAAAGATACTCCGTTCCCACCGATTCCCAATTTTTTTGAGGCATTGTTCCGCCACAGTTGAGTGGCGCAACTCAACGCCGGTATTTTGTATTAATGCAAGAGCGAAGAAATGAAAATATTAATAAATAATAATTTATTCCCCCGAGTGGGGATCGAATCCTGCATCAATACATTAACACTTTTTCCAATATCATGATAATCTTCATTATATAAAGAATCTGGAAAAGTCTGGATATCATATATAATCCGGTACGGACAAAGCTTGAAGCTGAAAAAAAACTTTTGAGAGAAGCTAATGGAACCCGCGTTAAAATAACATTTATTCAAAAAACCGGGTTGCAAGAAACTAATAGGTTTTTTTTTATTTTCACACATTTTCTACTTTTGCGAGAAAAAAGAATCTAGTGGTAATTCCCTCTCATCTTGACTCATTTAGATATATCGCGTGGTGTGTGTGGGAGCCCACCGTCGCCCTATTTCTAAGCAAACAAGGAAACCTTTAAGTACATAATAAATATAAATTTGTTTTCTCGGGTTGAGTTTACATCTTTCCTTTGTAATGTATTATTTAAATGAAAATAATACACATTTTTGGAAGAATGTGTTAATTATTAATTAAATATTGAGATAAACATGTGTTTATGTATTCAGGAAGTAATTACATATTTTAACAAAAGGTAATTTCACGTTTTTTAGTAGAGTAGGGTAGGGGCAAAAGGAACCTATTATGAAGGTACTTCATTCCCCACTTTCTGCCTGATTTTCAAGACATTGCGGGTTGAGTAGCAGTACTCAATTCTAGGTTTAATTTTTTTATCATAGCGAGCTTATAAACATAGTTCATTCTTTAATGTGGGAAATGAAGCCACTATCATCATTTTCAATCAAACTCTGTGCCACTGCTCCATGACCGCTTATTATTAGTATATCGGTAATATTAGTGCTAGTAACTGGTGACTGAGAACAAAGAAAAGTCACAGAAATATTTATTAATAAATTTTATTTTATCAGTTACACGCTGCATGTAGCAGCGAAGGCAGAGGAAGGCTAGTGTTAAGATACTCCGCTCCCCACCCAAAAATATTTAATTTCCTCGATTGGAAATCGAATCCACGACCTATAACGTTTACAGTTACACGCTTGTGCCCTTGTGCCATGACTGTCATCAACACCGTTTGATATATTTCAAAAAAATATTACTTCCTCAATCTGCCGTAACTTAATGCGTGAATTATACGTGAAAGGAGCGCGAACACGTAAACGTGAAGCATTATATAATATGTATTTCAAAAGCTATGTCTCTTCCCCTTTATTGGCTAAATTCCCAGTTTCATTTTTACTCTGGAACTCTTTATAGCGTACGTCTTGTTTATAAAGTGTGACAGGGCTCGTATACTTTTTGTTTATCCTGTGGAGTGATACGTCGTTTTGTTTTAGCGACACACTGTGTAGAGCTTTTAGAGTCAGCTTTTGTTTATTGGCTTTTATTTTTTATAAGATATTTTATTTAATACTTTATATTTTATATATCGATGCTAAAGTAATAAAGAATTTTTCAGCCTTAACTTAATGCCACGCTTTGCCTCAACACCAGAGTAAAGAAATGAAAATATATAATTTTTAACCTTCTTGAGTGGGAATCGAACCAACAACTGGTCGTTTTTATATTCACACGCTTGTGTTTCTGAACCTCGACTGATTTCCTTTTTTTTATTTATTTATCATCTGTAAATAAAAAATATATTTTGAATATATTAATTTATTTACATTTAATATAAATATAATTGTAATAATATTATGTTATTCTTCATCTTCTTCAAAACTCGCGTACATTCAACATATTAGATGTTTCCTAGAATGTTTCATCTCAAACGAGCATTGACCTAAAAACATCTCGCTCTTCTTGGTCGGGGATTTGTGGTTTCCCTACACCGTTATTATTTTAGACCTTTCAAAAGACTTTCTGCTTTCATTTAACTTTGTATCGTTATCTTATCGCTTTTATGTCCAGATTTTAGTAAGTTATGTTTTGTTTCTATTCAAAAATATTTTGTTTGTCAAAGTTTTTAAGAGGGTTTTTTTCATAATGTTTACGAAAAGTGTAATAAAATAAGATGAATCCAAAAATTAGCTCTAAGTAAAAAGAATATAATATAACCAGGCTTATTCCTGGTCTGTACTTTTATTGTTTTATATCATAATTTTTTTAGTATGTTTTATTACATTAATTTCCTTTTGCCTATCCAATAAATGTACCTAATAGATTTATCTCTGTACACTCGAGAGTAAAGATTGAATGTCTTTGTAAGAACATGAGTGTGTAAAATCTACACTGACACTGTTATTAGTGTCGCCACTGCGTGAACACGGTTGTGTCCAAGTGTCTGGTCTAGTTGAGAAGTTTAGAAATAGGTTTGACATTTTCAATACACCGCAGCGTGCTCTATAAATGTGCGAGTATCATATTATCACCAGTTTTCGTATTTGTACACTTACAGAGTCGTGTAAACAGCTAATTAATGTCTGACATTAATGTCGGAATTTCTGTCATAGCCTATTCGTTCCGTTAGAGAAAGAACCAAAAGAAATATTAATGGATTACATAGGAAAATAAATTATTTATTCGATTTATTTTAGCTTCGTTAAAATCATATCATTTACCTTCACTTGCCAGTAATCGACAAAGAATGACAGCTATCCTATAAGTTGCTTTAGGATCCCAATTTATATAATGTCAATATATGTAAAACTTAAATTAAACGATTTTTTTTAAAACATAACCACGTTATTTCAGTTCCTTTACTGCTGAAGTTATTTTCAATATCACAATCTCCAAGATCCAGCACTAAATCTAACATTCATAATACATCATGTACGATAAAACATGAAAATCATAAGGAAAAATGTATTCTTGAATAGTACCCAATTACCACAGGTATAGACAGTACGTGACCTTTTCTGTCAAACTTATATAGACAGGTGATAAAATGGAAATAGATGTTTTTCTTGTTTACTCAGAAATATGGCGGTGTTAAGTTACGATACCCTATAAATATGTTATATGTCAAACTACGTGTATTTATAAATATATGAGAAAATCCCTGTCACTGACTTCCAAGTAAATGGTTCCAAGTAAATAATTTATTTTTAATAAATAGTAAACCTTAAAATATTTTATGATACATTCATTCATAGATGTATTCTGTAATTCTTTCTTTATAATATTAAGGAGAAATGAAAATATTAATAAACAATAATTAAGTCCACCGAGTGGAAATCGAACCCATTGACGGTCACATGCTGAGTAATAAATATTTCAAGTAATAATAAAAACAAGCTTACTTTCTTGCTTAAAGTGAACAACGTTCTCTCGAATTTTCATCATATTTCTTCAAATATATACGAAAGAAGTAAACTTCCGATATCCTTATATTGATCCAATATACATATACAGTAGATATACTATATGTAACGGGGAGCAAACAAAATGAACGCCGAAAATATTTGATCTGGGTCTGAAAGCAACAAGCAACGATTCTTTAATATCCATTACTGACCTTCTAAAATTAATTAAAATGCCTCGTGCCACAGATGGTTGGTTATGTGTTTTATGAATAAATAATTAAATTTTGTCAAAGTATTATTAAAATAATATTAAAAAAAATAACAATATTAACAAGTAAAAGAGGTTATCGTATTATCTACTCGTATGTATTTAGTACATAATTATATACAAGTATTTGTGCCTATAAAATTGGAAGGTTTCCCTCTATTTACTATTATTTCAACTACGCGGCGTTATGGTGCGCCACTCAAGGTTCCCAGGTTCCCTCTGTCTACTCTGTTATGCGCGGAATATAGCGTGAATTCATTTATTTTACCACCCTTTTGTTCAAAATTAAATTTTTGCAATGAGGGAAATCTATTCAATCAAATGTGTTCTCTAACAGAATTTAGACACAAAGCGTTAAAAAATCATCAAAGGCCTTCATCCGCTTTTATATTGGGAAGCATCAAAGCCGTTGCCATATTATTGAAATGTGTGATACATACGAACGTAAAGAAATCTTATTTAATATTAACAATATTTAAATATTACAGTGTACATATATTTAATACAATAAATTATTAAAGGGTTCTTAAAGTCAATAACGATAGAATATATGAGTTAAAATATAATTATATTATATCCTATATCTTATAAAACAAAGTCGCTTTTCGTGTCTGTCTGAACTTTCTAACTCTTCTTCTTCTAAACCACCCAACGGATTTTGATGCGGTTTTCACCATTAGGTCGAGTATTTCTCAGGGAAGGTTTATATATAGTTTATTATTTGTACATTCTTATGTAAATTACCATAAATACGATAAATGTGTATAAAGTCCTACCCGTTGAGACACTTTCGCGCATGCGCTGCTTTAATGGTAAGTACTACATGAAAATAATGTACTGGAGTATTGTTCCTCTTAATAAGATCTACAAAAAAGTCTGCGACAGCATATTCGATTTTTTTAAGGATAACGTGTAGTGATCATATTTCTGTCTAAAAATTGTAATTTCAATATATTTTTTATTGTGAGGGATATTTTTCCATAATGGTATTAATCCTTATCCTTTAAAATACTTTATTAAATTTCTACGTTAAGCGAAGATAAAATTTGCTTTTTACACAATTTCGAAATTGCGAATAGTTTTAGAGAAAAACGCATTTAATTGTTAACACATCACGCCGTTTACACATCAGCTGTATCGAGTCAAGTTTTACTTATCCCTTACTCACAGTATATAAATAAGTATATTAGTTACGTTGGCGCTTTAATGTAGATCAAAACTGTCTTTTACTGTTTTTCATTTTAATAAGTACTTTAGAAGTTGTTACAATATCAAAATATCCTTGCTGCGAAACGCGCCTCGCGACGTTTTGCTTATACAAGCGCGTCATGAGCAGTCATCGGTGGTTCAGTGGTAAAATGCTCGCCTGCCACGCGGGCGGCCCAGGTTCGATTCCCGGCCGATGCATTCTATTTAATTTTCCTCACAGGCAGCCACGTAGTGCCTATCCAACCGGTGTCGCTGTTTTAACAGCATTAACCACAAATTCAAAAAAAAAGCCGCCTGCCTCAGCGAAGAAGATTTAGATTGTGTTATTTATTTGTGTTTATTTTAAAACAATTGGAAAATCCTTATTGGAATTACGAAAATGCGGGTTGCATTAGGGTTTAATTAATTTTCACATTATCTTAAGTGCTTTGCAAACATACATTATATGAATAATTCAGTAGTTAAGGCGGGCGAAGCCGCGAGCAGGTCGCTAGTTATAGTATAATTTCAATTAAAGTTAGTAATCTTAAAAGCTTGATTTTTTTTTGTGCTTTGGAATATTTGATAGTAATTTCAGCTAGGTCCATGCTTTCTCGAGATAAAGTTTAAGATTGAGAGACGCACTGATGGACAACAAAGTATAATATTTTCATTTTGAGGTAAGGAACCCTAAAAAAATTTTCTAATACTTTATATATACTCGTATACAATGAAATAAACTCATTTAATTGTGTAATTGTATATTCAGTTTACATTAGTACTAAAATTCCGTTGTCCTATATAATATCTCTGCTAACAATAGCATTAAAGAGAAATAACAGATAAAAACAAATTAAAATTTAAAAAATTTGTAAGTATTCACATAATATATCGCAGTTTTAGTTCAGATAGTTGTCAATTTGGCTCAGTTATCCTATATTTTTTAGGCTTTTTGCCAAAATTTGTGGAATTTCAACCACAATAACAAAAATAATATTCTCATTGGACATTTTACCCGATTTAAAGTAGCAAATGTTTTTTTATTCAAACTACTATTGTTTGTTAGTAGCAATATTCAAACGCTTTTGAATATAATTGAAGATCGTGAGATCAAATCTAACATGATTACGACTGTAGACAAAATGGTTGTGGATTTGATTCCCGAAAAAACATATTTTAATAAGAAATCACTTATGACAAAAATATGTAATTTAGATAGGACAAACGATACGCTGTTCTCCTTTCTCCCTTCTTTTTCCCTATATGGTAAAAAACGTGAAGCTAATGAGAAGAAGTCATAATTACGTACTGTAACTAACAAAATATAATTCAATATGTTAAAAAAACCATACTGTATATAAAAAAGTTATAAATTGATGGGGATCCTATATAATAAATATTTTTTATAAAGTTCCGGAACTTTAGTATAGAGATATTTCATTTAGTTTTTCACCTATAAGACAAGACTTTCCTCAAGTAAATTTTGAACCCCCAACTATCGTAGACAATCAGGAATATTTCAAATAGATAAATAAAATGTATATTATAAAATCCAAGAAAATCTTCTCAATTAGATCTCAATTAGAATTAATCTGTAGTGGGGGAGACCTCGGTTGACATTTGAATGCACAGTATCAGAAATACTGGAGGAAGATCACGTAAAGCATGAGGGTCCCCTGGAGAGTATGTATAAAGAGGTTAATGACAGTGGACGAAGCGAAAGAGGTAAGCAGAGAGCTCTCAGATTACCTCGCTAGGTATAGACTGTGAAGGTAAGGTAAGTTATTATAAAATAGCAATTTAAATAAACGAAACAACCATATCAGAATATGTGCTCCAAAATTAAAGCTAGCATTCGTGTCTCTTTATTATCATATGAATAACTCGTATTATTACTAGCTTTTGGTAGCCATTTCACGTACAAACTAAAATTAATTTAATTGCCAAAACAGAAGAAACCGCTACGTTGTATTTTATTAATATTTAACAAAGACGTAATGGATTTTTGTGGGTTAGATATAAATTTTATATAAGATATTATATATGAGGTAGGTTTGTATATTATTCCAGGAGAGTTCACCTTCTGTTCGCTTCGCTCGCTGTAATGTGAAAAAAGACTTAAAAAAACCTTTAGAGGACTACACTTTGATGCTTTAAAAAAATCACTCACGCTGATATATAAAAAAATCCTACATAAGACTTTTTTGTTTATTTGTGGCCCTCGTAGCGCAGGGATGCAAACGTGCGTCTCTTAAAGCGACGAGTGGGTATTGGAGGAATGAAATATTTAACATTTTCTCTTCATCTCTCTAATTAGCAGGCAAAGAGCAGCGTTGAGTTCCACTACGCAACACGCAATGCCTCAAAGATTCGGCGGAAAGTGAAGACTAAAAATGTCTTAATGGGGGCGGAGTGTCTTGACACTAGGTTCCCAGGGTTCTTTTGCCTACCTTGCTACGGTTAAGCATGGTAGGTGTAATTAAAATAAATATAGCAACATATAATTAATTCATTACAAATAACCACAGTTTTCATTAATATTCCACTCGTTACCATAAAATAGAAGATAATCTATTATGTTTATTGCATAATGATAGTAAATTACCAAATAATTTATATTACAAAGTTTATTACTTTTCATTAGCAGTGTTCAACAAACACATTAGTAATTTAATTAATTCACATAAGCTTTTACTGCGTCAGCCTATTTAATATTTCGTTCAAATAATTAAGCTATCATTTTGAACCTCTCGTTTTAGAATAATCTTATTACCTATTAACACTCTTTATATATTATTTTAATTATTAATAAAGTATTGAAATTATTGTTTCTGTAGAGTTAAGAATTTCTTTTATAAGTATATTAAAAGAACCTAAAATTAAAGACAATAAATAGATATAAAACATTCTACAACAAAATAATATATGAGTAATTTTTGTATATTTCATTCTTAAAATTACTTACATGAAAAAAGAAATTATAAAAGAACTAAAGTAACAACCATAAGTTTTGAGACTTCTGATATTATATATGAATTTATATTATAAAGAAAAGACTTTGGAAACAGTACAGCTTTGGTAAATATTTGTTAAGGGAATACGTGTAACTAGAATTCCAGGCTCGTCGAACAGTTTGTAACATTGTTATAATACAATACCAAAAGCAATATAGAATATATTTCTTTGAGAAATAAATTTAATTCGTCTAGTATTAAATTACTGCATTTCTATTTTCTTTTGTAAATAAATATTAATTTATTTCCATATGAACTTATCAAAACTTACATTTCTTAATATAATTATATAAAATTAATTATAAATAAATAAAAACTTACCATATAATAAAACACAAAAATTCTTAAACGACAATCCTCAGTACATATTCACTCTAACACAAAAAATATTTACACTTTTCATTTAGTTCGTAGACGCACTTGTGTCCACAGCACTCGTACAGAGGTCGCTACGGCGTAGCACACGTGCGTTTTCCGTAGCCCACTCGCTACACTGAGGCTACGTCGCACCGACGTTTGCCGACTAGAGCCGACGCCACTACAGTGATTGATATCAAATAAATGTGTGGAATATGTAGTTTTATTTTAAAGATTTTTGGTCACTATATCCCTTGAGATATTTATCAAAGGTCAAGATATTGATTATTTTATTACTAAATTGTTATTTATATAACAAGTCTTTACCGCAAAATTTGGATGAGTGAACTGGTTTGTAACAATAACCCAAGTCTTGTGAAAATTTAAATAAGCAATAATAAAGGAATAAGGGTTCGTGTTAAAGTAGTTAGAGTGTATCTAACTAAAAACATTGTTTGCAGATTCTAATCTATTCAAATTAATATTAAATACTTCTTGTAAGAAAAATGGAAGAAAATTTAAAATGTGAGTGACCTATCACTAAGCACTACTTTCATTTCCTTTTTTTTTCTTAGTAGTCCTCAATAATAAGCAAACATACGTTTGAAATATCAAGCTACATTTTTATTGTATTTATGTAAAAATACACATAAATTAAATTCACTACAGATAAATTTTACATTAAATAATATTATACTATGAATACTTAGTACACGTACCAACTAGATGTAATTTTCCGCTCGAATTCTCGCGGTCATGAAAATGACTGACTCGTTAAGGTTCCCCCACAGTAACCGATCCAATATTCCGATTTACAATATTGTAATACAATATTGACTATATTAAATACTGAAATATTTCGTATTGATTCTAGTCAATAGATAGACCTTATGCCGATTTTGCGTTCAAAAAGTTATACAGACTGTATAATATTTAAGACAGTACTTATGTCTTATATTATTTAATGTTCGATCTTTCAATAAGCTTTTTTAACATCAATTTTGTAAGTTTTTTCAGGCTGTATCCCACATGTTGCAGAAGAGGCAGAACAACTTCTGGAGGTATGGCGTGTTTTATGTAAGCCACTTAACTATACATTTAGTTTTTTTTATTATCGTAACATTTCTTTACGGAGCTAAAATCCCCTGTATCACAATATTAATATTTACAAATTAAAGCAACTACAAATACTTTTAAATTACTACCTATATACCTTATATTGTCCATGCTATCTCTAGAAATACGAGAATTTTAATAGAACTTAAATTTGACATATTATATATACCTCATCAAAAAATATCATTTAGATATTACTTTTACTTGGAAGCCTAAATTGATCCCATCGCACCCAAATATTATTCAATTTCAACAAAATCACTTACGAACCTCCTTTCTTTTGAATCGGTTAAAAATTAGATATTTATTCACGAGGATGTCGTGGAGCTCATGACGGCATAGGGCCCTATAGTAATAAGCTAAATGTAATACAATTCATTCCAAACATAACGTGTGGAATGGAATGAGGATAGAGATACGATACTGATTCGGTCTGATAAAACCAATATGGTTTTATCGTCATTTACTAAGGGTTCCCATACTTGGGATTAGGAGATTAAATCCTTTAGTTGATAGATTCTCATTTGGGTATATTCTAACGAGAAGGTTTCTGTAGTAAATTTAACCTACTTTGCATATATAGGTACCTACATAGGTACAGTCAAACGGAGCTATAAAATTTTATGGAATTAAATTATATGTGTGTATATTGAAGCCAGTAGTGGCACAAAATGGGATACAAAATGTGACTGTAAGACCGACTGGTTGTGGGTTCGATTCCCATTCGAGGAAATATTTATTTAAAATATATTTCTGCTTCTTCGCTCTGGTATCAAGATAAAGCGCGGCGTTGAATTCCACCATTCAACACGCAATGCCTCCAAAATTCAGCTAACAGTGGAGAACGGAGAGTAAAAAAGTGAAAAAAGAAGCAGGCGAAGCCGCGCAGGGGTTAATATAAGTAAATATATTAAATTACAACAATATTTTAAAATATAGCACAATTGTTTTACTAAACGACGCCAGTGCAGTAGAATCATTTAGCACGGCTTCCAAGTCATTTGTGTTCATTAGATAGTGCCCAATAATGGAAATGGCTATGGCATAACGAAATGGTGCCGAAAATGGTCCTGGAAGGCATTTAACTGCACACAGGACGGAGGGTTGCCATAGCACATTCAGAGCGATGGAATTGGTCTGTCTCCTATGAATGGATCTATTCGCCAAATATATGAAGCTTTATGTAAGATGTAATATATGATAGTGATTTTGCTGATTTTAATTTTCTTTTTGCATTTTACTTTAATTCACGAAATGTTTGTATGATTTTTGGTAAATTTTTAGGCTGTTGTCTCCACGGCCACAACTGTCCCTAGTGTTTTAATGTTTTTAGAAATTAAAATTAAATTAGATCAGCTTCACGCTGTATCAGACATACATCAGGCAGAGGGAACCTAGTGTTAAGATATTTCGTTACCCACTTTCTGTCGAATTTGTGTCATGAGTGGCATTGTGTCATGAGTGGCGGAATTCAACACAGGACTTTTGCCTAGGTGCCAGGGGGAAGAAATGAAAATAATATGAAATAATAATTCATTCCCTCAATTAGGGATCAAACCCACAATTGTCGCGTCGTTTTAAATAAGTATTTTTACTACGGTCTCCGGCCGGTCGTATGAGAGGGAGAATACTTAAATAATAAAAATATTATATTTTGTAAATTAAAAATAATGATTGTTACATAAATCAATACATTAGTAATACTTTTTATTACATTATCATTATTTAGACTCACTTTAATATCTATAAAAATACGGTATTAAAGAATCGTATTTATACGTTTCTTTGAAGCGTCTACGAAGATAATAGTTTGAAGTAATAAAACATGATCCCAACACAATATAAACTAAATGTGTTTGCTTTTGCATGATATCGGATCTTCCACTAAAAGTGTCTCGGCGAGCTCAAATAAATATATTTAATACCTCTGACGTCGAAAAACTTAAAATTTCTTAACTTACTAAGTTACTTAACTTTTTATATGTATGTACTATATTTCCCTTTTGAGGAATCGTGTGTAAATAAGTGTGTTGCACAAAATAATGATAATTCTGTAATAATTCAATTCAATTCTTTAAATTTAAAAAAAATGTTAAAATATCATATAAACCGACATTAAAAACAAACAGAATTTTTTTTTAGGTCTACGCTGTATCTAGCACATAGCAGGGAATGAACTACAAATATATTTTTTTTCTGTGAAATACATATAAAATATCAATTTTAGATTTTTTTCATTTATTTGTCTCCACTTTCATAAACAAATTTCATAACCATAGGTCCGCGGGAAGTATCCTATAGATTTTGATTACGACTTTTTTGATGATTTGACTTAAAAGCTTAATTTTATGTGGTCTAAGAAAAACCTGAATATTTAATATTAATTTCAACTCTATACTTCCACGCAATCCCGAACAAAAGGTTTTTTTTTATTGAGGAACCCTAAAAATACTTATTTTACAAGAAAAATCTTTTAAGTTACCTTCAAATGACACACACACATCGACAGAATAAAATAAAATGTAAAAAATTGACTTTTGCAAAGTCAGCTTTTCAGATTTACTGATATGGCCGCGGTCGTCACCTGGTATTACCATTTTTACGGCATTCAATTTTATGTTTGATCGTTACCGTACTAGAATTGTCAATGTCACGTCATCCGGTTCTAGATGCATCATAAATATTTGATTGCATAGCATCAATTTAGTTGGCTATGGTATTTCTCTGAAGGTTCCCTATTATACTTATAAGGATTTCTTTATCTTTCTATGTACACTGTTTCACTGTGCTTGAATACTACCGCCATTTGGCCAGTAATAATTTATATTTTATTGTACATAATTTACATACCTATTAATTCTGAGTACATAGTTATGAGTTAACAGGAGTTACTATAAGATAAGAAAAAGCTTAAACGATTTTTTGAAGGCATTGTATGTTGAGTGGCGAAACTCAACGTGGAGAAATGAAAATATGAAACATTTAATTTCCTCGACTTGAACTCGAACTCACACCCTATCCCACCACATTCAAACGACTGGAATATAATCCATACCTATATTATAAATTCGAAAGTAACTCTGTCTGTCTGTCTGTCTGTCTGTCTGTCTGTCTGTCTGTCTGTCTTTTACACTATCAGGGCCAAACCGCTAATTCTATTGTAATAAAATACACATATAGAGATACTTGAGGGTCTCGGGATGAACATAGGATACTTTTTTTTCTCATATTTGTAATATTTTCGATATATATCCATATATTAAAAAACTTATTAATTTGACATGCAATTTATTCCGCCATGTTAATAACAACCATCGCGTTGCTAAGCAACGATTTGCAAAGTTTGTTGTTATAGGACGTCATCCAAAAAATTGAAAACTGAAAATAATTTCATAAATGTATTTAATAAATATTCGTATAGTTCAAGCGGGCGCAGCCGCGTTTGGGTCCACTAGTAGGTATATAAAACTATCATACACTTAACGAATCAAAACTGATATTTCTACCAACATGAAAAGCTCTAAAAATAATATTAGCAAAGTTTGCGAGCCACGGAACCGGAGGTAAAGGTCGGTTGTGGGAGTATAATTATACCGTACAAAGATGCCAGCAGAAGTTTTCAGACATTCGAGCACCGTAATTTTAAGATATATAAATATTTATAATATGCATGTACTGTATGTTTCTTTTCATAATTTATAGGTTTATGATAAAAGAAGTCAATCCATACCTATATTATAAATTCGAAAGTAACTCTGTCTGTCTGTCTGTCTTTTACGCAATCAGGCCCAAACCGCTAATTTAATTGTAATAAAATACACATATAGAGATACATGAGAGTACCGGGATGAACATAGGATACTTTGTTTTCTTATATTTGTAATATTATCGATATATACTAATATATTAAAATACATTTTAATTTGACATGCAATTTATTCCGCCATGTTAATAACTATCGTCGCTACGCGTTGCTAAGCAACGGCTTGCAAAGTTTGTTGTTTTAAGAAAACGTCACCCAAAGTGAGTTTGCTTAATGCATACATGGCGCACGCCGATATAGATTTGTAGACATTAACAAAAATTAGATGATTTCTATAATTTGATATTCGTCCTTATGAAAATAAATATAATAGTCACTTTTAGCATTTCATGTAGATGGAAATTATAGTTTACTGTATAACATTCTAATAAATAATTAAGGACATGTCACTGATTCGGAATGACATAGCCTACGAGTGGTATAGTATGACCGACGCGAACGGGATATATTATAATTAAAATATTTTCAAATATACTTAAATATTTTCTTACTTCTATTTCTTTAAATTAAAGCTTAGGTTTGCTCCAATGCTTCTCTTTAAATAAAATGTTACTGCATATAAATAATCCATTGGAAATAAAGACCTTTTGTCAATTACGAACGCCCCCAACTAACGACTTGAGTTCTAGCTGCCAAGCAAACTGTGACAACAGGCGCACCTTAACACGCTTATGATAAATCCTTTTTGTGTGGGAAAAGTGAAAAACTTTTGAAATTAAATTGAAATTATAAAATTTATTCTTTAATTATCTATGTTACCTATAAATATATCTTAGCTTACAACGAGCCCCTTATAAAACTATCGGCAAAGCAAATAATAATTATTTTTAAGTTATAAAATGTTATTTTTATTTTTAAAGTATTATTCCACATTTAGGAAAGAAAAATACTTTTTTAAAAACATATAAAAACGGAAGGGGATTTAAACCCACGCATCTTGGAAGCCGTGCAAGCGCTCTAACTAACTAAACTATACTAACTAATTTTCAAATAATAATCCGGCTATATTTTTAACATGTTTTCTAAAATGTTAATAATTTTTATTTGATACTTTTTTTAAAATAAAAGAACATCTTCTAAGAGTTAGCCCCAATCCATTAAAGGTTTCTATACAATAGAAATCCAAGTATTAAATAAGCACGGGTGGCAGGAGATAACAATTCCTAACAATTATACTCTACAATAGTCTCGGCTTACAGAAGATACTATTCACCCGTACATTTTTAATTTGTTATCGTTTATCCACAAATATGCTAAGAAATAAATATTTTTCGATTAATAAGAATAAATAAGTCAAAGAAAGGCCATTCGTGGCCCAAGGCATAACCGTATGACTGTAAACCCTACAAGTTTTAGGTTCGTTTCCCAGTCGAGGAAATATTAAATATTTTCATTGCATTGCTCTGGTATCGGGGCAAAAGCACGGCGTTGAGTTACACCAGTCAATACACATTGTATATTTATTTATATTAAAGCTGAATAAAATACTTTATATAATAAAACACAAAATTACTCCACAGTGATCTACGCTTGTATCTTACAAACTATACACCAACTTAAAGGTGTACGTAACGGGTACGTGTTCTTATATTATATTAATGTTTAATTCTCGAGGCATTGCGTGTTGAATTGCTGAACACAATGCCGCGATTTGCCCCAAAACTGAAGAATGGAGAAATTAAATTATTGAATATTTCATTTCCTCGAGCAGGAATCGAATGCACAACACACACCCAGTCACACATTTGTGCATCTGTGCAGCGACTGGTCTCTACTTTAATTAAATTTAAATAAATAAACTCTACATATAAAACAAAGACACTGAAATTATGTAGAATTAAAAGCAAGATCAAACTTAATAGGATGTCCAGTGAATTTGCATGAACCACAGTGAAAACATTAGTTTCAGTCTAATTAAAATAAAGAGCGTTGTTTTGAGTCTCGTCCAAGCAGTATTTAGCAGTATTTGAGTATTTAGCATTTAAGTACACAAATTATAATTTATATTAAATGTAACCAGACGAAAAATAATATAACAAATTTAATTATTCTATTATAAATAATTAAATCTGAATAGTTGTTTAAAATTATTATTCCCCCCTACAAAAATGGTCTAAAGAAACTAACAAAAAGCAAAGAGAGAAATAGAAGAGAAAGAGCATTCTCGATTAAGTCACTTTTCCAACAAAAAAAAACTAAACCAAAATCGGTTCAACCGTTTTAGAGCTACGATGATACAAACGGACATACATGTACACTTTTTTTTCGATGGTTAATTAATAAATCTATAAAGGTATATACATATATACAGAGTGTCATAGAAGTTTACCATAATAAAAATATGCTTATCATATTACTAGAATTACACAAAAAACTCTGCTTCACGCTGTATCCCGCACAAAACAGGATAGACAGAGGGAACCTAGTGTTACGACATTCTATTCCCCACTTTAAGTCGAATTCTGAAGGTATTGTGTGTGGCGGCACTCAACGCCGAGATTTGCCTCGACACCAGGGTGAAGAAATGGAAATATAAATTTAATTAAATGTTCCATTTCCTCGAGTGACGATCGATCCCACAACCAGTCGCGTTTACAATCCCACTTTGTGCCTCTGCGCCACTACTGGCCTCTAAATAACAAAATAATTATTATAAATATTTATATAATTTTATAATAATTTTTATTTATGAGAAAATAATATAAATAACTTCGATTTTGAAACGACATGAAAATTCGATTTAAACAATATTACAGGCCAACATAGAATGAAAACAATGCGGTCCATAGAATTTAATATATGTAGAGGAATGGGCAGAACTGACAACACAAGTATCTACAGGAATTTTTAGGAATCCCTTGTTAGAACATTGCGAATCTCAAGATTCGACTTCGGATTACGATTTTATGTTTAATATTCTAAGGTAAAAAACTAAGCCAGTAATGGCACGGAGGCATAAACGAGTGTCTATAAACGCGACGAGTTATGGATTCGATACACATTCGAGGAAATGAAATATTTAATCCTCCTTCCTCTATCTGCCGTTTCTCTCTCTCTCTCTCTCTCTCTCTGCCGCCCTTGCTACACACGGCATACAGCGAGAAGCAGAAAAATATTTTTTTTCTTTTAAACCTTCTAACAAATTTGCTAGATTGATAATCGACAAAGATATTATGGTAACTAAGCGAAGTAAGTGACACCAAGAAATTACAAGATATTAAATAAATCAAAATAATTTCATTGCAAAATTAAAAAATCAATATCATATTATAATAGCTAACGGAAGTATCTAATGGAGCACGAGTGCCCTAGGTTCCCAGGTCCTTCCTTCTACCTACGCTCCAATATGCGGTAACATGGCAGTCGTGGTCTCGAGTGGAAATCGAACTCACAACCATCGTGTACTCCAATAAATATAAATACGTATATCATTCCACATAGCATCAAATGTTTATTTAACTTTTACAAACAGGAAACACGCATGTCTTTATACTTATAAATATCAAAAACAATTTAAAAGCTAAATTTCTGTTCTACGCATGTAAAGTTTCTTCGCAAATATCAGAAACAACGACAAGGACAATAAAAGTAGCAGCTGACAAGGCTTTTATATACAGTATATTCCGCTATTACTTTTCAACTTTTGCAATACATGTCATTATGATTGTACGTTTAGAATAAACATTTACCTTCTCATCGTGGCATTTAAAACCAGTTTGAACTTCATGAGAGTTCATGAGAATTATATTATGAGTTTTTTAATATTATTTAACTTTCCCATACAAAATATTGAGGTCTTCGTGAGCCAGGGGCACAAGAGTGTGCTGCCTATCCTGCTTTGTGCGGGATACAGCGTGAAGCTGCATTTTTTTTTAGTCATACTAAATATTGTACAAAAATCCACTGAAATGACATGTTTTTATGCCATACTTACATCTGAGGTGGACATATTATATGACAAAACCTTGTGATATAATACTCTATTTCACGGTTTCTTTATTATTATTACAAAAAACTAACTTATAAAAAAGAAAATGTTCCTACTTTAATTAAATTATCGTTATCTTTTGTTCTATAAGAATATAATTTTCGTTGTATAGCATTCACGAGGTACCTAGTAGTACCTACTAATCCTTAAACCCGTGCTATATCAACATGGGACGATCAGAGATGTAATACTACACTCACAGAGTAATATAAATTGTTTTAGAGGAACTTCAACTTAATACATTTTCTGGATTGCCATAATATATTTGGCCTAATAACATGGATACAGCATGAAAGATATTGGAGTCAATTCTTTTTAGCGTCACACTGTATCTCGCTCACAATATGGTAGGCAGAGGGAACCTAGTGTTAAGATACTGTTCCTCATTTTTGGCTGAATTCTGGAGGCATTCCGTGGTCTCAACATTGTGCTTTACCTCGATACCAGAGAAGAAATGAAAATAATAAATATTTCATTTGCTCTTGTGAGAATTGAACCAATAAAATATGAGATAATTAAACTTTAGTTAAATTTTAAGTTTATATTTTATAACACTATGCACACAGTTAGCTTTAGTATAAATGTAAGCAAACGTGAATCAGCCACCTTAAGACCTGAACACAGAGAGTAGGAAGAGACTTAGTTAATTTTATGCTGTTCACGGTTACTTTAATTTCTCGCTTCGTTGATAATTTTCTGGCGCCCGCATCCATGGAGAAAATCTGGGGGAAAGTTCGCCCTGCAATGTTATTTAAATGCAGATGCTGTACAGCCAGCCTTTGTATTTTATTGCGTCTATGCTGGCTTCAACTATTAATATTAAAAACATTTCATCAAACAAACTTTTAGCGTGACTTCTGTTTAGTAAATATATTCAAATCTCTTAAAAAATGTTGTTTTACCTATAATCAATAAAAAAATTAGCTTCACGCTTTATCCCGCATATAACAGGGTAGGCAGAGGTAACCCAGTGTTAAGGCACTCACTTTCTGCCGATCCGAGAAATTGAACTCTACCTAAATATTTTAAATAAGTAAATTAAAATATCTGAATTGGGCCTTATGCCATATTCCTAAGAAACGTAAAAAACAAAAATACAAGGCAATAAACGTCTACTAGATTCATTACATCAGATTTCTAAATAGAATCTTTCTAATTAAATTTAGCTAAATATAATTCTTACGAAACTATACGTACCATTTGGTCAAGAGCTATTACAGTATTTGAGGTTTGTAGAGCAAAGTTTTCACGCATAAATTTTCAGGGTTCCTTACCTCAAAAAGTAAATACGGAACCTCTGTTTTGTCCGAGATTACGTGGAGGTATGAGGTAGCTAAATTCGATTCTCACTTGAGGAAGTAAAATATTTAATAATTTCCTCACGAGATAACGATGCAAAATGCCTTCAGAATCCAACTGAAAATGGTAAACGAAAGTGCCTTAATGAGTAGACTTACTTATAAGACGAATCGCAAATCCCTAAAATGCGAAAAAACTAAAATTTTAAACTTATAATATTTCCGTAGGTACAATCTGTTTATAAATATATATGAAGTTTTTATGAAATTGGTTAATCCTATTATATAACAGGTAAAAGCTTTATTGGATGTCAATACAATTTTATTTCCCAATTCATTTTAAAGATAACGTTATCAGATTTTAAATATATATTGCACACGAAAATACCTTATTAAAATATCGAAGCTGTTGTCAACTTTTAATCAGATGGTTTGGGTTGTTATGAAAATTTAAATCGGGCCGATAGCCGTAAAGCACATGAAGCTCATCGAAATTAAAAAGTTACGGTAAAAATGTAGAGAGAATGAATAAATGAAAAATTTTAAAAATATTTTTAAAGAAAAAATCTTTGTTATTTTATAAATAAAGACCAAAATCGTTAAAAATACTATTGTATTTTTCGTATTAACAATAACATATTGAATCGTATTACAATAAATACAGTATTTATATTAATTTACGGGTGGAATCTGAAAGCTTACGATTATACTCGTATTATAATTTATTTTAAACTAATCTTTTTTTTAATTTATGTAAGTAATTTCATTTTCATCATATTGTTCATATATTTAAGTATTTAATTTTGAATACATATTATGTCCATGTATTTTTTAAAGTTTTTTCTCTGAAAAAGTATAATTGTATTATTAAATCACTTAAATCCTAAAGCATCATCGAGTTAGCATTGACTCAAAAAAATACATATATTAAAAGTAAATAGAATTAGACACTACGTTCCCAATTTGCCATTATTTTTTTTTTTTTAACTAGCCTGCACCATCCCATTGTTGGGCAAAGGCCTCTCTCCACTTCTTCCATTCTGGTCTATTTTGCGCTACTGAGCACCAGTCATTAATTATAATATTATTTATTTAAAATACCAAATATTTTACACCACTATTGTAGAAGCTGTAGTAATTGTTTGTGGCTTGAATGTATTTTAGATGAGTCGTTCCATTTTATTATGACTAGAACATAGTGCCCCAGAAAGAATTTCTAAAAAACACCTCTCTGTGTACGGTCGCGCTAACAACCATTTAAGTGAAACGCTTCTTGGCACGACCTTCTCGACGATAATAATTAACTGGTATTTTCTGTTATGTTAGAAAATATCCCAAATAAATATTTTTTGGAGGTTTTCGTGGTGCAAGGATACAAACGTGTGACTGAAAGCAACAGTAGGGAGTTCGATTTCCATTCGAAGGATTGGAATGTTCATTATTTTCATTTCTTCGCTCTGGTAACCAGATAGAACGCGGCGTTGAGTTGCGAAATTCAACGGAGTGCCTTAATTTGCTATAAAAAATCCTAAATCATTGAAATTTTACTTAAGTCTTTATTACAAACAGTTATAAATATAATGATATTATTAAAACTTGCAAGTCTTACGATGTAAAATAAACATTAGCGTATATAAAATTTGAATCTGCACCTACTGTCATATGTAGTTCAACTAAACCCTGAAGGTGTGCCTTGCCCTTTATTTTTTTTACTATAAAAGTGATAATTATTCTGAATGAATATCGACTGATATCAATATTCGTGATATAAAGACTGTGGAACAATATAATCAATGAATTGAATTGATAAAAGGATTTAAAATCAATTTTAATGATTTACGTTATTTCTGAGTAAAATTTAAAGAATTTTCTTACGTTTTCATTTTCTATTTTTAATCTGCAATCGCTACATTGCAAAGAACTGTTTATATTAAAATGCTTTTTTTAGATTGCTGATCTGAGAGCAACAGAGATAGAAATGAATGAAATATTTAATATTTTCCGTCCTTTGCTCTGGTGTTGAGGCAAAGCGCTGCGTTGGGTTCCGCGTAAAGGGTACCATAACACTAGGTTCCTCTGCATACCCTGTAGTGTTCGGGATACAGCGTGAAATTCTTTATCTCATTTAGCACAGTAAATAATAGTCGTATTTCATTTTTACGTTTGGGAATCGAATCCCCATCATTACATAGTTTTACTAATTTACACACAAATAAAAAATAAAATACAAAAATCACTCACCTTTACTAAATTTCGTATCCTTATAACTAGTACTAGAAACTTTGAACGAAGAACTTGTATGGTTAAACATTTTGGCTAGCGACCCTTCACTAATAACCCCTCAAAAAAAACACACCTCACTAAGGTTCCCCTTAAAAAAATCAGTGCAAAATTTTCATTTGCAAACGAATATTATTAATACGATCTTGCCAGACAGCGAGTGGCCGAAACTGTACTTGGAGCGCGCGGCCTAGATGCGTTATTTTTGTTTCCCTCCACTCACGTTGTTTATTCAATTTTAATAACAATATTTCCCACTGCATCGTTAGTTCCATTTCCGGAATTTTCGAATAAAATTCAACGCTTTTAGGTCGTATTTACAGATGATAATTAAAAGGTACGGTCGAAAACATTTGCTGGTTCGCTAAAGCTTAATAAGCAACTTTAATTTTTATGTTTATTATATCATTATATTTTTCATCACGTCGGCTTTATGTTTTTTTTATTTATTATACTGTAAATTTTAATTGGTGGCGTAGCGCAATGGTGGCGTGTTGCAACAGTGGTTGCGGGTTGAATCTCGTAAGAAAATATGTACTTCTAATATTCCTAAATTCATTCTTTGGTAAAAATCAGGAACTATAACGTAATAGATAGAGAGCTACTATTGTATTGAGCACACTGGGTGACGTAACCCAACGCCGTATTTATCTTACCATAACATTGAAGTAAAAAAAAATATCTAAAGGCATTGAACCCATTTACATCGCGCTCACCGATAAAAGCTGACTCGTTGAACTATGGTAGACAGACAAAAAAATCTTAGATTTAATGTTCATAATGTCTTAAAAAAAATATAATAATAAATATACATAAACGCCCACTATCTGTATCCTTGAAATAAAAATGTTAGTGAAATTTGTGGGCAATGAGGTCAGTTTTACGGCTAATTGGCATTTAAAAAATATATGACATTGGAATTAAAATAGAGAAACATTACACTACACATGTTATTATTATTTTATATTAAAAGAATATTAAATTTGATATTTTTGCAGTATGTTTTAAAACTATAAGCTACCAATTTTTAACCGACTTTTGCAAAGGGAGGAAGGTTTCAATTCGACTGAATTTTTATGAAATAAATTTTAAAAGTATAAATATGTTATAAATATTGCGAAATTATTAGCACAATTGACTGCTTTTGAATAAATACTCTATTGAGACTATCGTAGCGCAGGGACACCAGCGTATGGCGATTGAGGGATCAATTTTACTTTCCTCGCTCTGGTAACGAGGCAAAGTGCGGCGTTAAGCTCCGGTAGTCAACAAGCAATGGCTCAAGATTTTAGTGAAAAGCGTGGAACGAAAGTGTCTTAATAAGGAACAGAAAATCTTAACACTAGGTTCCTAGATTCCCTCTGCCACAGCTAAAAAAACTTTACCTAATATTTTTTGCCTCCTACGAGAAAGAAATATACTTATAAATATCATACAATAAATCCTTGAAAATAGACTTTCAATCAAATATCGCCTTTTACAAGAGGAAAAAATTGCTTCCGCTCCCATATACCTAACGATATTTATTTAAATGTTCTATATACCTGACACAAATACCTTATTTGATCGACTCCAGTATTAGCTCTATTGATAACATCCATATATATAATGTAACAAATCAATATATTATAATAAATAATATCAGAATATTTTGGTTATTTTTTTCACCTTCACGCTCTATCCCGCACACGACAGGATAGACAGAGGGAACTTAGTGCTAAGAAACTCTGGACAAATAAGGGGAATATTTGATTATCCTAATTATAAATCAATTTTTTAAATTTAGTGAGATAATATAAGATTTATTATTTTTTTGTTTTTTTTTTTTCATTTTTTTTTATTGAGTAGCTTTATACAACACACCACTTTGTTTAATTGAATTAATTCAAACGGACAGATCCAAAAGATATCTATTTTACAGCAATGACGTCAAACTGGGAACTTCTGGTAAAACGAGATGCAGATTCATTTTCTGTTATCTAAAATACATTTTGTTTATTTTAACTGAAAGTAGGAGAATAGTATAATATCAATTTTGTATGGGAATAGCAGAACTTTTAGCAATGACGAAATATATTTTTAACTACAATCAGTAATCAGGGCTAGCCGTGGCCCAAGCGTTGTGACTGTAAGCGTGTGGGTTTGATTCCCAGTGAAGGTAATGCAATATTTAATATTTTAATTTTTTCGTTTCAGTGTCGAGGCTAAAGCGCGGCGTTGAGTTCCGCCACTTAACACGCAATGCCACCTGAATTCGGTGGAAAGTGGAGAGTGGAGTGTCTATTAGTTTAAATTTTAAATTATGTTAGTGTAGTCTATGTGGACATGCCGTCAGAGTTATGTATTTCGAGCACTTAGAATATGTTATATACGAGTATGTCATACATAAGTCTTAGGCAAGTATTTATAAGCCGCACTCAACTCTGAGATCGAACTTAAATCTATGAAACCATCTTCTCAAGATCAATCTCAGACGTGAGAGCGATTTATTACGGTTCTTAATTGACCATACAGGCGAAGACTTAGGTAAAAACTAGTATATAAAAATGATTTATATGTGGGATACATTCAAAATGACCCAAATTTTAATCGCTATCAATATCATAAGCGCAGTAAGCTTTCGACTAATGAAACGATATCGTCGATCACATCAGGAAAATTGGAACGAACGGATGGATGTTAAAATATTTACATTATAATGATTGCTATATGTCAAATTAGAAACTTATCATATTTATCTATATATATATTTATATAATATGTAAGTATATTTTTTTTATTTTTCTGCTTTTGTGTGTAAATAAAATATGGAAAAATATTTTTTTTTTACCATACAATCTCTTTCTTCTCCATACAATGTGAAATTGGCGAAGTGATATTGTGCTAAAGTGGCATGCTCAAGACGTCATAATCGAAGAACTGAATTTTTCTTTATTTCTCTCTCTATTTCTCCATTTCTCCATTTTTAGTGGATAGCGGACAATGGAATGTAATGACTTGGTTCTCTTTTCAACCCATTGTAAGTTCGATGACACCAGGAGGTAAATATAGCAAATTTCATAAAATTTGAAGAAAGCGTAAATTTACTTATGAAAGTTAAATACTAGTAAATCTAGCCCTCGAAATACATAGAGCGTTTTGAAATTTATTTACAGTATCTACATTGTTAAAATTATCGTAAACTTATCATGAATTTCTAAGTGAATTAAATATATATAGTTTTTAATTGTGAAAATGTTAAATATTCTTTAACCTGGATATTTATATAATATGGACTATTTATATAATATATAGTTATATATTAAATAGTTAAATAGTTATTAATTATTTGCGTCTCAACTTTAAATTTAACTTATGATATTTATGTTCACTACAAAAAGTTTTTTTTTCATAGTTAACTTACACTTTACACAAGTATTGTAAATACCAAATCGGAATAACCATAAATCGTCATATTATCGGCCTCACGCTACAACTCCGCTATTCGAAATATTACAAAAGCGAGTATTTCGAAAGTGTAATTATTGTTTCATTTAAATAAAGACAATGGGGGAAAATATTGTAAAATTGAATTAAAAGAGCATATATTTCTGTTTAAATATTTTATGTAAAACTATCATAATATTATTTTTATAAAAATTTAAATGCTTACTTACATATATATATTTCATTCCTTCGCTCTGTTGTCGAGACAAATAGCGGCGTTAAGTTCCGTCACTCAACACGCAATGCCTGCAGAATTTGGCGGAAAGTGCGGAAGCTGATTTAATTTTATTTTATTTTTTTCCGCACATATTATGTAGGGTATGTTCATTGTAAAAAGCATATAACTTTAATATTTTTTTTATCTTTCACGATTAATGGCAACCCTGCTAGCAGAGTGCCTAGTGTTAAAACATGCTGTTCTCATTAAGACACTTCCTTTCTCTACTTTCCACCGAATTCTGGAGGTGTCGTTTGCCACGCAACCAGAGCGACGAAATGAAAATATTAAAAATTTAATTTCCTCGAACGAGAACCGAACATAAACCCAACGCAACGACTGGCCCCATTTTTATCTCCATACAGAACACCATATAGTTCTGAACTAATTTGCATACAGGTCTATGAAGTTGTAAGCAATGAAGCAGTATTAAAACAGAAAGCAGTACAGCATCGATATTTGCTGGATTTTCTAGAGTTCCGAACCAATTTGCTGATAGTTTGCAACTGTTCTGTTGCAAAGTTGGAGTGTATGTTCACTGATAGCAGGTGAAGGATAATGAACTCGATAGGTCTCTAGTAACTTTAACTTGCCCATAGTAATAAATTTATATTTGAACTTGTGACTTTTACTGTAACATATAAGCTTTTTGTTGAAAATTTTGCAACGGGCTTAACTTTCACTTTGCTATTAGGTTTATTAATTTATAACATACTCGTATGTATATTGCAGTATGTACCTGGTTATTTATATGAAATGCAATGAGTTTGGATTCGATTCCTACCTGAGGAAATTAAGTATTTTTATTTCTTTGTTCCGGCAAGATAAAAAATGCAATTCAGCCACTCAACATATAAATATTAAACCTGGAAAAGGGGAGATCAGGGCAACAATGACACAGAAACTGTCACATTACTGCGCGTAGAATAAAACGTGACACTTTTGAAGTTTAGATATTAATATTGCCATTTTCTTTTCAGCTTCATGTTATATTCGACTTGTAATAGGATAGACAGAGAGAGCTTATTAAAACACTTCAGCTTCCACTTTCCGCCGAAACTAGAGAGAAAGAAATAATTGAATATTTTCAATATTAAATAATTCATTAACTGGAAGTTAGGAGTGGAAATCAAACTCACAACCAATCACGTTTACAGCCACACACTTGGGCACTGGCCACTCATATGCTTCTCAAAATGTTTATTTTCATGATTTATTTTGAAAATTAACCGATTTAGGTAGAAACATTATATATATGTACATTATAAAAGCTATTTTATCTTAATGGATGCCAATAAATCATAAGTATATTTAGTCTAAATACTAGTAATAGTTATTGCACATGTCAAATTTTATCTGACACTATATTTTGCATTGCATTATTATTGTTCTCGACTAATCTCTCACTTTTCATAAAGTTAGAGTTTTATTAAATCAATGCGACATGTTGTGGGTTCGTGGAGAAGAAGGAGAAGTTAGTGTTAACGCACTCCGTTCTCCCAAATTGCGAATTGAGTAATAACCAACAAGTCGATATTTGATTTATAAAAAATTTACATAAATAAATAGAGAAACAACTAAATATCTACAAAAAATACATGCCATAATAAGAAATTTTAAGAATTTAAGCAATTTTAGTCATCCTAATTTTTAATAATATATATTGCTTTAAAATAATGTGCACCATCATATCTTAATAATCAATTATGTAAACAAACGTAAATTATTAAAATTATTATTGTTGTTATTACATTGCGTGTAAAGTGGCGGAACACAACGCTACGCTTTTTCTTAATATCAGAGCAAGGAAATGAATTAAAATCCCAAAATTATGTTTACTATTAAATTACCTTTTATAAATTATATAATAAATAGTTAAAATAAACTGTCTCTCCCCCTTTACTCCAAACTTTCTGCCCTCATAAATTATAACACAAAAGGAAAAGAACAGATTCTGCTATCTTCCAGTTTGTGAAGTCTCCAGAAATTTATGTTTATTTCACATTCAGTAAACAATTAATTGTTCATATTATAAAAAAGTTTTCATTTATATATTATTTTTTATTAAAATTATTTATTTTTCCTCTTTTTCTATATAAATTATTCGACATTATGGAAAAAGCGCGTATCTCACCCAACAAAAGAGTCGGTGATCAGTCTATTTACGTTGTGAACAAAGTAAAGGGTAGCTAAATAGGTCACCACAGTTCGACGATCAGGATTTTTCCATTCATTAGCCTCAAGTCCTGCAGCGTCCTAGATAGGCAACAGGCTTCATTAGCCTTTCCCATATGACCGATCACCTTCGATAATATGGTCGCTATATATAAAAAACCGGTTAAGTTCGAGTCGGACTCGCACACTGAGGGTTCCATACCAATTGTAGGATTGTAGATCAACGAGATGTACACGTAAAAGTTGATTTAAGTTTGCACTCATTTTATTATATATAAATTTTTACGTGATGAGTTTTTTCCTTTTTTGGTATTGTAAATTCCCACTTTGTCCACGGGAAGTACCCTTTAGGTTTTGATCACACGGCAAAATGCTTAAATGCCCTAGAAGTTGATATTTGACTTTAATTTCAGCTTGATATCTCTAGGTGATCTTGAGATAAATACACTTGACAGACAAACAGACGGCCAACAATGTGATCTGATCAAGGTTTTTTAGGTTTGAGTTACAGAACCCTAAAAATATATAATTTAACGCAGCAATGCGTTTTAAAGGGGTGAGACTTAATTTTGTTACTTATATTTTTAAACCGCTCCTGGTGTAATCAGGCATTACCTAGTAAAAAATATACAGTAATCTATAATTAAAAATGAGTTAGATAGAAGTAATTTTCTGTTAATATACTTAGAGTATGCTTATATAAACTAATATAAAATATATTAATAACATAGTATATTTCAAAAGTAAGTTTTTATATCCTTATTTATATATATTTTATCACCTTCACGCTGTATCCTGAACACAGAAGGCAGAAGAAATATAGTGTTAAGAGACTCCATTTTCCACTTTCCACCGAATTCTTGGGGCATTTCCGATTTTTTCGAGGTATTAAGGGTTAATTAGCGGAACTCAACGCTGAGCTTTTTGCCTTAATGCCAGAGCGAAGAAATTAAAATATTAATAAATAATAATACAACAATATATAAATATTTAGATTTTTTTAACTATTGTATTGGACATTGATAAAATACTAATCAATGGAACTTCTTAATTAAAAGTCAAATACTGTTTGAAACGATTTCGTTTACCGCCTGATATATGTGGTTGGACTTCAAATGGCCACAAACGTTTCATTTAGATCCAAATTCGACTTAAGCTACTTAACTAATTTAATTTAAATTGGAAATTTTAAGGAAATATTTTTGGACTACAAAATATCAATTTTATTATAGAAATTTATGTTCTTCTTTTGTGATTTATTGTAATTTCAATGATAATAGTTATTTGCTTATATTCCAGTACACCACGCAAATAATATGATATAACCAATTTTTTTAAGGATTCAAATAAAACAATATTTTCCAAGGTTGAATCTAGCAAATAGCAGGACTTTAGAGCAAAGTTTGCGTTAGTAAAATGAATATTAAAGAATTAAAATACATGCTTACTATGTAAACTGTTATATTAAATCTAAAGAAAGATTTATATAATTGTCTTGTAAAATTTCTGCAATATATCATAGTTGTAAATGTCCTACAGAACACATTTAATAGCTATAGGAACTTTATTACACTCAATGGGAGTTCACTTATACAAAGTTTTTCAATAAAAAAACCTTTGCCTACCAAGTAATAGAATACAGTATGAGGTAATTGAAAGAGAAACTTGGAGAGCAGCCCAAAGGTATTGATAATGAAAGTTCGGAACTTGAAAATGAATAGGTATATCAGTTTCGCGGCGGATTCGCCGGTTTTATGTAAATCTCCTTAAAGCCCCTTTACATTTCACCCGAATTTATAGTACTTTCTTCCAGAAAGTTAATTTTGAAACCTCTTGGCCCTCTCGGAACTCATTTGACTATCAAGCGGGGTTAATTGCTGGTTTTATTCAAAAGCAATCAATACGTCACTTAGAATTTAGTTTATTCGTGTTAATGGTGGATGCCGGATATTGGAAAATTTAATAAAATTCTCGTTTTCTTTTTGTTGTAATAAATTAAATGACATCAGCCTTTGAATTTTTTTTTGCTGAATTTTTAAATTATAGACACCTGTCATGTCATGCAAATTTAATAATGTTAATGTTCAGTATTATAACACGCTATAGATGTAAATTGAAGGATTTTTTTATTAATATCAAATTTATTCAATTTTCCACCGTACTCTGTTTGCTTCGTAGACATAGGCGTAGCAAGGGGGGCCGGGTGGTTTGTGCCCACCCCAGAAATTTTACTGACAAAAAAATTACACGAACAACATTTACACGAACATATCTGTGCAAAGCTAAGCAACCAGTTGTCCCAGAAAATATCTCTGGATTCGCCCATGACATCTGACTCTGGTATCGTAAACTGAGACACTATATATACTACTAAATACAATATCAATGTGGTAAAATAGTACAATATTTCTAGTATAAAACGTGTAAATTATAAATTCATCAATAAGAATAATAAATACAAAATATTTATATTGGATAAATATTGAAATGATTAAAATAACGTCGCTCATTGGACATTTTTCGCTTACTGTAGCTTCTGCGTTGCAATTAATGAAACTCGATCATAGCGGCGGCGATCGCTTTGAACTGAGAAATAAATAAATCCGTTCAAATTATCTTTAACTTTTACGTTAAAAATATAATTTTAACAGTAATAAAATTTTAATCTCCATACAGACCAGAGAAAATTTACATAGATTTTTCTAGTTTCCTGCTTTTTAATGAATATAATTTGAGAAAATATATTTAAATAGAATTTTCATTCAGCTGACTTTTAAGGTTTTAGGTAAGATAGCTAGCTTTGACGATCACTGCTACGAATTTATCGGTCTCGCGGGAACACTTTTATAGTTTCAGACGCCGCGCGCCGCCTAACGAGAGGCAAGTGATTCAGCGCTAAAAGCAAAAACGAAGAGTTCAAAAACATTATGTGAACAGAAAGTAAATTGTAATAAATATTTTCCCAGTTAATTCATTTTAATAATGGTAACAATGCTAAAAAAATTATAAAGGAATTAGATATATATAAAATTACGTATACGAAGGACCTTAGGGAATATATGGAAAATTAAAAATTGCAAATTTCTTTTACTGCTGTTTTAAGCAACTACTAAGGGCATTTTTCGATTAGGTACACAATTAATGTATAAATTCAATAGAGCAATAAAAACATTTACGATATTTCACTTTCGTACATACCTACTTTATCTAAGGACAACCGATTTTTTTTCATTTTCAGTTTCACGCTGTATCCCGCATGTGGCAGGATAAGTAGAGGGATATTAAAAATATGAATGAAAATGTTAAATATTTAATTTCTTCAAGTGGGAATCAAATCAACAACCCATCGTGCACGCCCCGACTAGCCCTAAGTACATAATATGCATATTTTAATATATTTTGTCTTCAAATTTAAAAAAAAATGTATATAAAATACAACGTTTACTAAAAGGTCATAAAACAAAGGATTAAAAACCCACTACTCTCGTTTGTAAAACTATCTGATTTGCATATAGATTGTACAAACGATTGTTTACGATAGGTTTTCTACATTCTACAATTTTTATTTTCATATCAATAAAATATACTAAAAATACTTTACTAATGTTGGGGATTTAAATAAATTAAACGTACAAATTATAAGTTTGTCAACAATAAAATAATATTAAATTTTATTTTATTATTCATAAATGTTAAGTAAAGCTTGCTATCATCCAATAGTAGTAGGATAAGCAGAAGGAACTTAGTATTAAGGTATTCCATTCTCAATTCTTCTTCAAATTCTGAAAGCATTGTGTGTTGAGTGGCGAAACTCAATGCCGCGCTTTGCCTCGACACTAAAATGAAAAAATGAAAATATTTAATATTTAATTTAGTCGAATGGCAATTGAATCCACAGCTTGTTGCGTTTATAATCCCCATTTTGACGCCTGCGCCACGACTGGCCTCATGACCCCCATATGACCTCACGGTTTTTACGTGTTGAGTTCCATATTCTTATATGATGATTAATAACATCCTTTGTTATAAAGCTTATCCCAGTCAACACCATTGTGTTGATACATCTTATTTTGCTAAGTGCAGTGTGTTGCAGCTTTCATGTTGCTTTTCCAGCTTATTCTCGTTAAAATGATAAACACGACTATACATAATAAATGGACCAAAAGTGCTTATAATATTATTATTATGGGTTTTCAGTTTATTCGTATTTCTCCACATTATCTTCCTATTTCTCTAAAAAAACATATATTTTTTATGTATCATTGAATTTTTAATGGACTATTACATAATTAGGTATATGTAATGTTGTATATCATAGTTTCACAATAAATACAAACAACGTAACTAACGTCCTTATCAGGCCTTAAAAATCGTGTCAATACAATTTCTATTAGATTTAATATAATAATAATGAAAGTGGGAACGTTTGCTACAATTCCCTTATCACCTAATGACAATAAAAACTTTTTTTTTATTTAACAGACATTTCAATTACTATTAATTTTCTTTTGAAGCTTACTATTTTTATTCAATATACATATTTTTAAGACAAATTTGTACTCAACGAATGTCTACCTTTATTCGTGCCATAATGCAGTACAGTCCGGTTCATTTGGCTCTCGCTCTCGCGTCTCGCTCAACTTTAGTAGTAGATCATATTTTAGAAAAGCTATCTGTTTTCGAATTTTTTGAAAATATACTGTATTTTGTTAATGATTTTTTTTTATATTACTTAGTTCTGACCTCCAGTATAAAAATAATATAATTTATTTGTAATAGCAGATAGAACTTGGCTCTGGTGAACTCTCTTATTCAACGTTCAATTTTCTTTTTGAACCATTTGTTGAAAAAAATTAACTATACTTATTAAAAAAAAAAATACATTTTTTTTTTCCACTAATGGGTATAAAAGTCACATACATACATCCCAATTCCGAAGTGCCTCGCAAGAACCTCCTCCATCCTGTCTACTCGTATAGTTTGAGATGGTAGCAATTACTCGTACAGGACCAATTACATGTTTTTAGTTTTGGCGCAGGGGCACTAAGGTGTGACTGTAACGCGATAGGTCGTGCGTTCGATTCCCATTCGAGGAAATGAAATATTTTATATTTTCATTTCTTCGGTCTAGTGGTCTTAGAGGAAAAGTGTGGTGTTGAGGTTTGCCACTCAACACACAATGCCTCCAAAATTCAGCGGTAAATGGGAAATGGAGTGTCTTAACACTAAGCTAAGGTTCCCTTTTCCTAATCAGCACACTAAGTATTTAATGTCTAATGTCAACATTTTTTTATATAAAAAAGCGATCTTAAGCAATATTACGATTTTATTACAAAAAAAATCTTACTCTTAATATAGCATTTCTACATTATTTTTATTATCTAAGTCCAATGGTCCTGTTGTGAATAGAATCCAAATTACTTGAAAAATTTTCCAAGTGCATTCCTTCTCGGCTCCAACGCTCTAGTTAAATTCCTCCTTAATACAATTTACAAGGAATTGCTTATTGCTTATTGACTTCCTTTCTCGAATAACACGATTATGTCGTAACGGGAATCGTAATTAAGTTCACTTCAAATTGACCTGAAACTGTTTCGTTATTTTTCTTTCCAATATTATTTTTTCTTACCAATGAAAGTTATTGGAAATATAAAACTGAAGTAAGAGTGAATTATAAATACTATTATTTTTATGATTTCAGTTTCACGCTGTATCCCGCTTATAGCAGGATAGGCAAAGGGAACCCGGTGTTAAGTGATACCGTGCCCTACGTTCAGCCGAATTTCCAAGGCATTGCGTATTCTGGCGGAACTCAACGCAGGAACTCTGCCTCGATACCAGAGCAAAGAAATGAAAATGAAAATTAAATATTTCATTTCCTGGAATGGGAATCGAACCCAAAATTACCCACATTTACAGCTACCTACGCCACGACCTGCCTCTATAATAAATAAATTTTACTGCATCAATAATAAATAAATTTTCAAAGATGAATTACAAAATAATAATATTATATTTTTACTAAAAACCATTACATTACATTATGAAATATTTTACCAAAACAAACTCATATATATTTTTTTACCAACCGAAACGTTTAACATCGTACTGGTGACATATGTCGATTCAATTTCATATTTTTACCTTACGCCGATACACAGTCTTTTGTTCGGAAATCCCATCGCTTGATATGACGTGTAAAAGACAGCTCCCACCGTCCTCCGAATGTCACAAAAATCCATACTCCATCCCTCCTCCAGATCAAGACGGAACTCTCTAAAACAGTTCAGCTCGGTCAAGTTACGTTAGTTTTTCTACTGCTTTAGGAACATGAGAATGTGATCGAACTTTAGGCACGTTTATATGTCGCGTAATAAATAATAATGTTTTTTTTATAATATGTCATTATCCCGCATATAGCAGGGTAGACAGAGGGAACCTAGTGTTACCCACTTCCCGCCCAATTTCTTCTCAACGCCAGGATTTTCGCCTTGGTACCGGAGTAAAGAAATGAAAATATTAATATATATCTAATAATACATTCCTCCGAGTGAGGATCGAATCCACAATTGTCTCATAGTGTTCATATTCTCTCACTAGTGTTCATATTTTATTAAAAACTTGTTGAATTTTTATTTCGTTTGTTCTAGAATATGTAGAAGTGATTATACATATAAATGTAAATTTATATTTCCAATATACTTCCACTTAATTGAATATTTAAGTATTTAAGTATTTTTTCGCATAACGTATTATATAAACGGTCTCTCTGTGGGTGGAGGGTGTTTCAACGACGCCTTGTAATCTCAAGTTAGCGAGCAATTTGGTGTTTGCTTTCAGTATTGCAGCTTTGACTATTGGATTGTATTTATTCTGAAATAAAACGAGTTTTATTCGAGTAGTATTTTTATTAAGGGGTTATTGCTAGTGCGGTAACGCAGTGGAGTATTGGGTTGGGTTGTATCGTTTTATACTATGGTTGCGGGTTCATTTTTTTAATTCATTTAGGAATATTTAGGTTTATTTTTAATATATTCTATCTTATTATAAACATTTTTTTTTATTTCGACCAATGATCACAATTAATAAATTGAAATTCTTTAGAGATACCTACACTATATAAAATTATGTTAACAAAAACAAAAATACTACTGTATTTATACAATTTCTGTTAACATATAAAGATGACAATTCAATTTAACCCTTAAGGGTAACTTCATTGTACGGTGCATTTGAAGGAAATTGATTTATTAGTAGGTTTTTTTAGCTTCACGCTTTATCACAATAATAGCAGGTTAGGCAGAGGGAACCTGGGAATCTTGTGTCTTAATATACTTCTGTTTCCGCCATTTTCTGAAGGTATCTACGTATAGAGTAGCGGAACTTAACGCCGCGCTCTACCACGTTACCAGAGCGAAGAAATGAAAATATTTCATTTTCATGAGTGGAAATCGAACCCACAACTAGCCTCAACGTACTCATATATATAGGTAGTAATGTTATACATGATGTTTACTTTTATAATAACTTAATTATTAAATCTAAATTTACAAAGTAGTTAACTGCACGTTCAAATACAAATTGTAGTTCCAAATAATATATGTTTAAATGTAAGTAATTTATCAAGTCATAAGATTTTACATGTAAATTTAAGCTTTATTAATCCGATATAAGGATTAAAATTCTCTGTTTGGGACAAAGGAAATTTGACTGCCGCCTGTATTTAGTCTTTCTCTATATAGATGGATATTTGGAGTCAAATTAAGCCTCGGATGTCCACATTTTACTCAACTCAGACTGCATGTTCAAGTGAATGTGGCGTTATTAAGCTGGTAATTTCACCAAGTGCTGAACCGTAACAACTCAAAGCGGCACAATTACCTTGTTTGTATAATAATGTTATACGATAAATTCTTCTTTGAGGCTAGTATGGTGTGATTATAAAGTGGCAAGGTTCGATTCCCACTCGATAAAATAAAATATTTAATATTTTCATTTCATCGCTGTGGTGTCGAGGCAAAACGCGGCATTGACCTCCGCCACTAAACACGCAATGCCTACAGAATTTGGTGGAAAATGAGCAACGGTTTTCGTATTGTTTTCATTTCCTCGCTTTGTTAGAAGCTCGGCGTTGAGTTTCGTAACTTAACACGCAATTTCTTAATATAAGTATCCGTAACATAACCGTGCTCGACCTATCCTATACGTAAGATTCAGCATAAAGTAAAAAAATCGTCCTGATATATTTACAATAAATAACAGAAAAAAAAAACAAAATTATTAAGACAATTTGAATCGTCAACCTCCTTTTAATAAACTGGCTAGGGAATCATTGATAAAATTATTACTTTACAGTTGTTTAACAATATTTTCCACTAAACAATTATTGATAGAAGATTCTCTTTGACAATGTCTTCATATTTCAAATAATGTTTTTAACTTTTAAAGCGTCCACGACACTGGCAATAAGTTAAAAGAAGGAGGATAACCATGTGAATATGCCACTTTGTTGACCTCGGCTTCGCATACTTTACCTCAGGATTTTTCATACTTATTTTTCCTATATAAAATGTCAAAGTAAAAAGTTTTAAATAACTTTTTGAATAGAATCAGTATTTTGTAACGGAACGCTTCTTTCTTCTTTTTAAGACACTATTAGAATTTATAAATAACCTGGCAAGCTAGTGTTTACACACTCCTTTCCTAATAAGGCACTTCCGCTCCCTACTTTGATTTGAGTGGCGAAACTCAACACCGCGACAAAAAAAAGGTAAATATTAGATATTTCATTCCCTCGAGTGGGCACTGCACTGCACCTCGATTGGCCTCAATTAAATTTAAAGTAAATAGTAATTATTTAGCACTTTTCAAATTCAACATATATATATATATATAAAATTCTACAAAAAAGTCGCTATAAAAACATTCTTATCACACTTAGATCCTCTTGGCATCGCTAACAAGCTCAAAATTCTGCTCTGCAAGAACCTATAAACTCGTTCTAAGCGAGCTGAATTGCAATTTGCGTCGTAGTTTGTCATGATTCGGGCTCGTAAACTTTAGATAAATACAAGTTGGAGTTACTTCGAGCGAACGCATTTCCTGCCTTAGGTATATAAATTTAGATTTACACACCTATAATTTGAATATTATATGATTATGATTATGAAAGCCCGAAATAGGACTAGCTTAAATTTAAAATATTATCTGTGTAAGTACATACTAGAGAAGTCAGTTGACTAACTGTAAACGCGACAGGTTGTGAGTTTGACCCCTTTTGAGGAAATTCCGCATTTTTGAGTTCCGCCACTCAACTGAAAGTATTGCTTACTTTCAGAATTCGTTGAAAAATGGAGAACGGAGTGTCTTAACACAAGGTTCCCTCTGCCTACTATAAATACAGTTAGTAAGTTGTTATTAGTTACTGACACTTAAAGATTATACCTTTATGGTTTCCAAGATGAAAATAGATGAAATTTTAATATAAAGATAAATTTAGTTTAGCAACTCATTGCCTTAATTAGACAGTAGGCTTCGATACACACTATTGTTTAAGGTTATTGTATACTATATTGTGCGAAATAACCATAAAATTTGAAGACGCCAAGGGCAATATCCTGCCCATTACGGAAAACACCCTAACATAAATCCCCAAAATGGAAAATTGGTATTCCATTGCTTGAGATCTCCTGATATAAAACAAAAATAATCTGAAAAAATCAGTTGGGCTGTCGACTATTTAAAAAAATATAAGGTAAATGTCCCCATTAAACATAACTCGTATGGACTTTTTAACAAATTTTAAAATGATTTTTCTGATATAAAAGTTTTTATTTCGCGATGAAACGAGTCTTAGGTAGTTATGAAAATTAAAAAATATTATTTGAAATGGCTATAAATATATAGTACAAATATAGGTAGATATTTGGTATTTAAAACTAGAATGGAATTCTAATTTAGTCACGGACAAGTAATATGTTACTGAAATAGGGCCTCATTCCAACCATTTATTATAGTGTAATGAGACAAAAAGTACACTAGTGAGTTGGATTAGTTCCAACAGGCCTGCTTGAAGTTTCATTTCGTTATGCAATATAATTTTTTTGTAATATAATTAAAACGATTTTAGAGATTTTCAATATATATATTTATAATAAATATATATTATTGTGGGGAACAGAGTGTTTTAGCACTTGGTTCCCTCTACCTATCCTGCACTTGCTGCAATATTAAGTTATTGGTGTTGTTATTGTCAAAACCTAGTTTCACCTTAATGATATCTTCATTTAAATTATGTTGAAATAAGAAAACATATGTCAGTTAACTATGAAGTCTCATCCAATTAACTGAAAAACATAATATTTGTTATTGAAATTTACATAATAATAATAATAGCTTGTTCTATACTTTAGCATACAGTTTATTTCTTAATACATGTATAGGGTATATAAAATCCACATATAATCTTGCCGTTTGGTAATAAAAACACATACTTTCGAACATTCCTGTGAAATACTGAAGGTAACCTGATCTTACGCTCGGCCCTTTCGACCCACATCAACCCTCCTACCTTGACAGTAACATTATTAACACGCACTACACCATTTACAAAATACCAAGGTACTATTATGACGACTTGCCTTAATAAAATACCGGTAAAGTGAGAGTCGGACTCGCCCACCGAAGTTTCCGTATAAATTTCAGATAAGTCGGTGGGAAGTGCAAATTATAAAAGTAGACAAACTTAAGTTTGCAGGTGTATGCATTCATTTTGTATGAAATGAACTACAAATATAACTTTGTAATTATTTTTCTCACATTTCCGATTTTTTTATTTATTCATATTGTAAGTTCTCACTTCATACGAAATTTCATAGCTCTATAGATCCAAGAAACTAGCTTATAGGTTTTGTGCTTTAAGGTACCATAGACCTTAATATTTAATATTAATTTCAGCTTGTTATCTTTACGCGATCTTGAAAGAAATGGTTGTGACATACAGACGGACAATCAATCCTAAAAGTATTCCGTTTTTACATTTTGAGATACGGAACCCTAAAATCGAAAGCTTTCGTTCAATTTCCCTTTTTATTGACCGACCAGGTGAAGGCTCTTCTAAGGGACCGCGTGAAACAATCTTAAATTTTACATCGATATCAACTTAGCTCGTAATCTGTATGGCAAAAGTTTAACGTTATCGTTATAATTTTAATTAATTTTGTTCTGTTAATAAAATTTCTAAGTAATAAATTTTGGATTGTTGTTTGAGAATATGCTTAAAGATTAAATACAAAGCTAATAATTAGCTAACAAATATATAAAGTATTAATCTTAGGCTGTATCTCGCACACAGCAGCGTAGGCAGAGGGAACCTTAAGCTAATACACTCAGTTCCCCAGTATTGCGTGTTAAGTGGTGAAACTCAACGCCGCCCTTTGCTTAGACACCAGAGGGATAAAGAAAAATAAAAATGTGAATAAATATTTGATTTCCTCGAGTGGGGATTGAACCCACAACCAGTTGCGTTTCAATCACACACCTGCGCCTCTCATCTCTCCGCAACTGGCCTTAACATTATAAAGTAGTATATAAAAAAAATATTTTTATTATAATGTTTTGTTACTAACAAGTGGACTAATGTCTTAATTAAATAAATTTATTATTATTATTATAATAAAATAGACAAATTAGATCCAAGCATAACGACGAAAAATATTTTTTCGCGGCTGTCACTGTTACGAGAGATATCTCCAGGGGTTTTTAATGTTTATAGATTTAGCGGCTCGAGCTGAGTGATTACGTAATAAAATGGGGATTATTTTTTTTTTTTCACAGTCACTTGACGTTTAAACGTATTATATTAATATATGTATGACATAACTTACATATCTATACTAATATAATAAAGCGGAAGAGTTTGTTTGTTTGTTTGTTTGTTTGTTTGTTTGTTTGTTTGAACGCTAAGATCTCTGGATCTACTGGTCCGATTTTCATTGTTTTTGTTTTGTATGAAAGCTGCATTCTTCAGAAGTGCTATAGGCTATATAACATTACATTACACATATATACTAATATATTTTAAAGTACTTTCTAATTTGACATGCAATTTATTCTGCCATGTTAATAACAACCGTCGCGTCGCTACGCAACCGTTACCGCGACATTTTGATATTCATCCTTATGAAAATAAATATAATAGTCACTATTAACATTTTATCTAGATTGAAATTATAGTTTACTGTATAACATTCTAATAAATAATTAAGGATATGTCACTGATTCCAAATGACCTAGCCACCTAGCGGGCGGCACAGTATGACCGACGCGAACGGGCAGATGACGTTGACGGTTTTATAAATTTTCATACATTTTCGAACTATTGTAAATTTTTATGTAATTATTTGCTGTTTATAATTAATTTAAAGTAGACTTTGGTTCTCTTCTTATTTTATTTGACATTGCCCGCTAAAATTATCCTATTTAATAGAGAGAAATGTTTAGTTATTTCGTAGAGTCGATATCTATGTACGCACGCACGGAAAACTTTAGGTACTTTTTCTAATATTAAGAATACCTATCCTTTAGTTACTTTTAATCCTTTTGTTGGTTCATTTCAATAACTCAGATATTTTTTTCTAATAATATATATCTACTTATTATTCTTTTTGATTATTTAGGCCTATATTTCCTTACTAATTCTAATGAAAATTGAAAATAATTTCATGAATATATTTAATAAATATTCTTATAGTTGAAGCAGGCGTAGCCGCGTCCGGGTCCACTAGTTATCTATACTATCTATACTAATATAATAAAGCGGAAGAGTTTGTTTGTTTGTTTGTTTGTTTGTTTGAACGCTAAGATCTCTGGATCTACTGGTCCGATTTACTATGTTTTTGTTTTGTATGAAAGCTGCATTCTTCAGAAGTGCTATAGGCCATATAATATTACATTACACATATGTACCAATAAATTAAAATACTTTCTAATTTGACATGCAATTTATTCTGCCATGTTAATAACAACCGTCGTCGCTACGCGACCGCGTTCGTTACCGCGTCATTTTGATATTCATCCTTATGAAAATAAATATAATAGTCACTATATATATATATTTTAAGCAGGCGTAGCCGCGTCCGGGTCCGCTAGTTATGTATATAGATACTAAACTAAATATTAGTTAAAGATTTTTTTTGACCTGGAACCTAGTGTTAAAACACTCCGTTTTCTAAATTGAAATAAATATATATTTTAATTATATCTTAATAATAAATATTTTAGGAAAGCTGTATATTTTAACGTTAAGGTTCACAGCATATAATATATGCTATCACATAAAATTTTTAAAAAAAGCTAGAATTCCCCATGAGACAGAAAAAAATATTTCTGCTAGAAAAAATCGTGTTATTTAAAATAAAATTTATTCAGATCCATAATTTAAAGCGGGCTGATATTTTTACATACATACTTGTTACATACTTGTTTCAAAATTCTCCTAATTCAATCTCTCTCTCTCTCTCTCTTCCTGGCATTAATCCCGGCTATTGCCAGGGTCTACCGTATTCTGATGAGGAATAACATCAAGCAGTCAAATAAGCAGTCAAAACTGAACCACAAGATATGCTGACAATTGACATATAATATGTTACAAATATTTTTTTTTATCTTATACGTACAAGCAACCACATTTTATTCACCCTGGCACACCCCAACCCTACGATGTCATAAATTCAATAAATACGATTTTCTATAAGCTGAAACTCAGATAGTAGTTTGAAAAACAAATAGTAAAAAATTAAATTTATCGAGAAAGAATCGTCCATTGCGACCGACCGTTTGGCCTCGCGCCAGTATCGCCGCCTTCGCGCCTCTCTCGTGTAATTTACTCATGCGGAACGAGATTAACATGACATCTGCCTTGATTGACTCCTTACTTGCTGTAATGGCAATCAGGCATAATCTTTTGGTCCCATCTTTCAACGTTTTCATTATTTTTTTTTTGCTGTACAGCAAATAATGTAGCTTATATATGTTAAGAAATACAAGTGTAAAGACACTCCGCTCCCCACTTTTCGAAAAATTCTGGAAGCATTTCGTTTTGAGTAGCGGAATTTAACGCCGCGCTTCGAAATCAGAACAAAGAAGTGAAAATATAAATTTACTGTCTGTGTAAGCTTAACTAGTTATGGGTTTGATCCCTGTTTCAGGAATTACAGTATTTGTGCCAATGTGCTTACCTTATTTAGATTAGATTCATTATAAATTATTCGAGATTTTCGTATTCCCTGAAAAGTAGAAAAAGTAACGAAATAATTTAGATAACGTACTCGTATAAGGTTTAAAGCAGTTTCGATATATCCCGCAACGCTCAGCAAGATTCACAAACAAATTCAGCCAGATTTTAGTTTACGCTGCTAGCTTCATTAAGTGAATTATTTTTATTCCCTTTGCAATGGAATGTAAGCTTCGTTTGATTTGGAAAATGAAAATTTTAATGAAAAGAAATGATTCAAAGAGACTTTTCGTAGTATATTTCTTAAATTATTTATTTTAATTGTGGCCGTCTGTCGTTGACCAATGGCACAAGCGTGTGACTGTAATGGCGAGTTGGTTCGATTCCCACTATAGGATAAACTGGCAATGCCTACAAAATTCGGCGGAACTTGGGGAACGGAAGTGTCTTAACAGGAACGTAGTGTCTTAACACTAGATTACCAGGTTCCCTTTGTCTACCCTGCTAGGTTTATGTAATTTGTAAACAACTATAAGTCTTATAAATCAATTTCAATAAAGCAGCACTAATAATGATTTCAATAGATTTCCTTGTAACAATCCGAATACTAAAAGATACGTTAAAGTTCGCTCTCTGAAGCGAGATTTTCTTTTTAGCTAGTTAAATGTTAGCAACCTTCTCGAAGCTTTAGGTCAGAATTAGTTATTTATAACTTTAAACTTAACATGATCATTTGTAGTAGCTTAAATAAACATCATTTTTTTTTAAATTTCTCAATACTAAAATAATTCATGATATTTAGTCTACATGAGGATTTGTAATACTTTAATTAAAAAAATACTTTTTTTTATTATAGTTATAAATATATTAAATAAAAAAAACTTTTAAAAATACTGTATTTTATAACTTTTTAACCGACTTCTGTAAGAAAAGGAGGTTATCAATTCGACTGTATTTTTTTTTTTTTTTTTTTATTTTTTTTTTTATGTTTGTTACCTCATAACTTTTGACTGGGTGAACCGATTTTGATATTTTTTTTTTTATTTGAAAGGTGAAGCTTCCCGAATGGTCCCATTTTTTTTTGGTCCATGTCTGACAATGGTATCCATGAGAAAATCACATAAGTCTTAAATTTGCATTAGGTATGTGCGCGACAAATAGACGAATAACTCAATGTCGCGCAAACCGATTTTGATGATTCTTTTTTTATTTGAAAGGATACACTTCAAGGATAATTTGGTGAAAGTATGGTTAGGTTCCGATTATAGAATCCGGTGAAAATTGAGAAAGTTTGTTTCTTTTTGGTAAAAAATTGTACTGTAATAGCTACAAGCAAAAACTTTTTAACTCGATGTCAGAAGTGAGATTCGTGATCGTTACATTTCTTTTCAACCAACCTTAAAAAAGAGGATGTTCTCATTTCCAACCAACTTCAAAAAAGGGAGATTCTCAATTCGCCCGAATACTTTTTATGTATGTTCTTGTTAATATACCAAAATGTTACTTTGCACAAAAATAATACCTAATTAAATGAAGTTTTACATGGGACAACCACAACCACTCGTTGACAACCACTACCACCACCATCACCACTCGTTCAAGAAGCATCATTTTAAGATCTACCCATCACTTAAAATCGTAAAATAAATTAATTTTTAACAAAAACAAAAACCGACTTCTAACAACGAACTAAAAAGTGAAAAATAATTTTACAAAGATTTTATAATTTTGAAGTCGGTGCCAAGTAAAACAAACAGGCTTAGTAACTAGATATTGTAGTAAGGTTGTTGTAGCATTAGCTTGACACCGACTTCAAAATTATAAAATCTTTATATAATTATTTTTCACTTTTTAGTTCGTTGTTAGAAGTCGGTTTTTGTTTTTGTTAAAAATTAATTACTGTACCATGATGTACAAAATACTTTGAAATTGTAACGATTTTTTTAAAACATATTTATCTTATAAGCTTACTAAGGCGAAACTACCTTCCTTAAGTCATATTTCGCTACATTATATTTTTTTGATTGTATGAGATTAAAATAAAAAATCAGGTGAATAGATAAAGTAAAGTAAAAAAAAGATATAGAAAAAGTAAAATACGGTAAGTGTGGCTCCCCTTCCTGCACTATCCTACCGGAGATGGAACATACATCGCAATCGACGTATGAACTGCCGAAGATCCTGTAGACGTCGACGTTTTAAGTATATTTCTTTTATGAAATAAATTTGGGAAGCGCAGCGAGGAAACATTTGAAAGGAAAGGCTTACGTTGTTTTTTTTAATATATATGAAAAGTAAATAGTTTAAGTTTTACATGAAACAACCTTTTTGTGACCACAGGAGTTTAAAAAATAACAGTACGAATATGTGTTCTTTATTAATATGCATTAAGATGATCCTATCCTAGAGAATGAAAAAAAAATCTTTCTACTGTATATAATTTTTGTACTGGATATTTTTTTTACATGCTGACAGATATGGATATGACAATGATGAGATATATACATACATATATAGCTTCACGCTTTATCCCTAGCGGGGTAGTCAGAGAGAACAGAGCGCCAAACGCTACGGTCTCTACATACCTCTTTCGCCTCGTCCACTGTCATCAACCTCTTCATACATGCCCTCCGGGGGATCCTCATGCTTTTTACGTGACCTTCCTCCAGTATCTTTGATTCTGTGTTTTCGAACAGAGACATAATAAAACAGATATGGGGTGAAAGCCACCAGTTTTAATGTAAGTCAATAATAACTCACGTGAATCGTATTTAACGAATTTTAACATGAAATAGCTTATTATTATATTGACAATAGCTCATTACTCCGTCATTGTTCCATTTTAAAATAAATTTAAACAACAATTTTATTGTTATTTCAATAAAATGTGTTGTTGTTATTATATTATGTTTTTCATTAATTTATTTTTATATTTTAAGTAACTTACTATATGAGTTTTATAATAAAAATAAATGTAATCAATGTAGTTTTATCGATTTCAAGAGTTTAGCAGGAGCAACCTAGTTAGTGCTTGCAAGCTTTAAGAGCAATTCGAGAAAAAACTTAATATATCTACCATAAATATTAATATTTTACCATAATAATGGATTTGAACCTTCAACCTCCACCTTCTTAAGTAAGGATAGTGCCAATATAGACTCATCATTATCATCATCACCAACTGTTGGATAAAGGCCTCTCCCAAGGCCTCTCCATGCCACGCTGGTCGTTCTAAATTAAATATTGATTTATTTTATTTTTATATTATATTTTTATTCCTAACCTATTTATTATAGTTATCAGTTATTAGTGCATTAGTTACCGAGACTAGGATCGCGAACAGTTCAGTGACTTGGAAATGATAAGCTCGTAAGCATTTTCACGCTTCTCCTAGTTTCGCTATAACTTGCTATATTTTAATAATTAGAGTGTTAAATATATATTTTTATTTAGCTTCGGCTTTGGTATCTCGCATATAATAGGGTAGGCAGAGGAAAACTATAGTTAAAACACTTCGTTCCCTACTTTCAGCGAAACTCTACGCCGTGTTTTTATTTTTACCAGAGTGAAGAAATGAAAAAAATAAATATATAGTTCCAAGTGGAAATTGAACCACAGCCATCGCCTATATAGCCACATGCTTTTGCCATTGTGCAGCAATGGTCAATTTAGCATTTTTCAAATATATAAGTAATTAGCGGCCCGCCTGCGGCTTCCCTGCGTGAACTACGTTATTATTAATTTCTGTCTCCATGAGTACTTACGTCCTATGAGTGAGGTCCATGCAAAATTTGAGACTCCTAGCATTTGTAGTAACGAAGTTTCATACAAACTTTCAACCCCAAAAACAACCCCTTAGAAGTCGAATATTGCAAATCCCCGTCTTAGCAAGCACCTACGTCCTATAAATAACTCCTATGCAAAATTTTAAATTCCTAGCACATGTAGTTTCTGAGATTTAGTGATGAGTGAGTGACCTTTCGATTTTATATATATAGATGAGAACTATTACAATATATTTGGAAAAGGATACATATAATTAAGAGCAACAAATATATGTTTATTTCATAGATTTTATTTATACTTCTTTGTATAACTTCAATTGAGCATTATGTATAACAAAAAAACAATTGGCAATTATGATTTCCATTAAAAATGAGTAATTTAAATTATTTATGTATTATATTGTGATTATTGAACAGACAACTTGTTTCTCTCAATCCTTCAATTATTTTGAAACAATAAATTGAAATAAAAAACCATTTGTATATTCATTATTTTTATAATCTCGTACAATTAAGGTATTATTAAAAATATATTAATTACCTTACTACAATACAATTAATATATTTTACCTTTAAAGCGCAACATATTAAATGTGACTTTAATTATTTCACAAATATAGCAGGGTAATAAAGAATTTAGTGATATCTGAATTCATAATGTCGAGTGGCGTAGCTCAATGTCGCACTCTGTCTTGCACTGGTCAGTAAAGCAAGCGACGAAAAGGGAATGAAAATAGAATTTATTGTCCAGAATTGAGGTTAAATTCCACAACTATCACGATTACGATCTTCTAATTTTTTTTAGGTCCACGCTGTATCCCACAAGGCTGGCAGAAGGAGCCTACTGGTAAAAATTTCCGCTCCCCACTCTCCGCTTATTTCTGGAGGCATTGCGTGTTGATTGGCGGAAAATAACGCCGCGTGTTGCCACGTTATTAGAACAAAGAAATTAAAATATTATATATGCCATTACCTCGTACAGACATAACGTAAAGCCAATAAAGTCCCAATTATAATACCAGAAGTTATCCCAATTATAATACCAGGATAAATCTATTTTTTCAACAATTTAGCTTATGAAATAGCTACTATTAATAGGAAGAAATGAAAACACACAGCCATTAATAAAACGACACGCAATCAATTTTTGAACGTGAAAACAAGTGTCAAATATTTCATACGAATCGTTTGTACGTCGGTTATTAGTGTGTACCGCTATTTGGTTAGACACATTATTGAATGAATTTTATTTCGATTTCTATTTAAAAGTTGTTTCTATATGGAAGTGCTTGTTGCTATATTATAAAGGTTTTTTTTTAAATCGTATTTCGTAATTTAAGATGTATTTCATTACTTTAATTATGACTTTTAAATTTTTACAAACAACAATATTTAGAAATATATATTATATTCTTTATGTAATTTTTAAATCCCGTCAAAAACATAAATGTAAAATGAAAGCCAAGTTCAGTAATAAAACATATGGCTTCAGCGATAAAAGAAGTGAGATGTAAATGTATGCCAAGTTCAATGGTCAGTCCTGAAATTTATTTTTAACAATATAAAATATTTTATAACAACTGAAAATGCCCATTCTTCTTACAACTTGGAGACTTTATTTATGTGTAATATCTGATTTGGCTAGTTTTCAAATTAATTTACATCGATATAAATGAATGTATTCAAATTTTATTCTATTCAGATTCTATTGTAAATCCATATGAAAACTAGCCAAATCAGATATTACACATAAATAAAGTCTCCAAGTTGTAAGAAGAATGGGCATTTTCAGTTGTTATAAAATATTTTATATTGTTAAAAATAAATTTCAGGACTGACCATTGAACTTGGCATACATTTACATCTCACTTCTTTTATCGCTGAAGCCATATGTTTTATTACTGAACTTGGCTTTCATTTTACATTTATGTTTTTGACGGGATATCATAACTTTTTGTACAGAAATCATAAGTAGAAAGGTTCATAATGTAATCAAAATCAAAATATTCTTTATTCAATTTGGCCATTATAAGTACTTTTCCTATAGGAAGCTACTACGGAAAGAAACTCAATAGTTGCTCTTTTTAAAACATAGTTTAGAGTAAGCGCTTCATAGGACATTTCTCTTCGCCGAATAAACCAAGTAGGACACCATTGTGATAATACACTTCTATCTTAATATTGTACAAATCTACTGCAGCCTTTATTAAGGAAGTAGCTCCTTACGTAGTTAAGCAAAGCATGTCTTCTTTAGAAGAGTAAGGATTCCCGTTTCGAGCGCTAGTGTAGATATTTAAATCATTCCAGTTACGACATACGTACTCTACTATAGTCTCGCGCAATTTGTTAGTTTGTTGTATATCAATACGCTCAAGCAAAGAATATGCAATAGCATGGAAGAGACCGCTCCCATCGGGAGGCATTGGAACAATTCGGTGTAAGGTTCTTGTTTCAACCACAAGCAATTCTATTGAACGACTCATTGTTCAACATGTCTTGGAAAAAATATAGACAATAAATTTATTAAGTGCTGACGGTACAAATTTGAATTGATATGATCCCAAGGTCGACTTCGTTCTCTGCCGTTTTCACAAGTGTTTCTAAAACCAGTAAAATCATGAAACCGAAGCCAAAAAACCATTAAAATATGAGCGCTTTCGTACAATAAAATATATCTAATATAATTAGGTATTTACTTTTTTATTATGGTCAATAATATTATGTTTTATTACTCTTAAGATGATATTTAATTATATATGAAAATAGATTATATTTATCTATGAATCTCGACTATAGTTTTTATTTTGTTGATTAAATGACAGTTGTCAGATTAGAAAGTAATTAATGTATGCTGCGTTTAGAAATCTGATATATTTATTATTATTTTTTTCTAATTTTATTATTTTATTGGAATAACTCAACACGCAATGCCTCCAGAATACGATGGAAAGTGGAGTTACTGAGTGTCTTAACACTAGGTTCCCTCTGTCTATCCCGCTATGTGTGGGATACACAGTAAAGCGGATTTATTTATTTTTTATTATTTTGTTTAAGTAATTTCTAATTTTCTCTTTTTTCTCTTATTTTTTTTATTAACAATTACTTAAGTTTTTACTGTTAATTATATTAACTTTATAATTACTTCTGTTAAGATAGCTGGTAGGCTGACAATATATCAAAATAAAAATCAAATCAGCTTCACGCTGTATCCCGCACACAGAAGAGTAGACAGAGAGAACCTAGTTTCCATCGGATTCTGGAGGCATTGCGTGTTGAGTGGCGGAACTCTAGTCCGCGCCTTGCCTCGACACCAGAGCGAAGAAATGGAAATATAAGTTTAAATAAATATTTCATTTCCTCGAGTGGGAATCGAACTCACAACCAGTCAGGTTTTACAGTCACACTTTGTGCCCCTGTGCCACGACTAACCTTACAGATAGTATATTATTATTAATTTTTATATATATTTCTATCAATATAATAATTTTTTAAAAGCTTTTATTTATATTTATTTTTTAGAGTATTTTTTTTTCTGTTTTAGGATTCTGTACCTCGAAAGCAATAAAACAGAACCCTTATAGGATCTTATATAGCACTTAGTACTTAAATATTGTAATAATAATTTAATATCAAATACGTTAATCGACTATGCAAATACTCTTAGTATAATAAGTACTAAAATGTTTAAATTATCTATATATATAAAAAGGACTTGTCCTCACTGACTGAGGTAAGACGCACGCACAGCCTTAACCGCTGATGGTAGAAACGTGAAATTTGGACAAAAGTTTACTTTCGTAATCTGTACATCCACTAAGAAGGGATTTTTATAAAATTTGAAATTTAGACTTAAAAATATTTCATTGAACACATGTTTCATGGGTTATTAGAATTCACCCTTAAAAAGGCAAGCGAAGCTGCGCGCGTCCGCTAGTAATAAATAATAATGAAGGATGTTAATCCATTTATTATGTTTTTATATGTTTACGTGAAGCCCTTGAAGTCCACATGATCACAGGCTTTCTCAGGACATAAATTAGAGTCATTTTCAGCTACAAATGGAGACATATCTTATCTTAAAATATACTTGAAAGCATCGTGTTGTTTTAGATGGCTTACGTAAGTAATAGTGAAGCTAGTCTACAAAACAAATAAAATATTTACTAACGCGTGACATAAATTAAAGCAACATATATAAATAATGCATTTGCTCTTATTTTTTTGGCAGGCGCTAAGCCTAAAAATCAATAATCATGAACTTTGATTGCTATGCTTTCATTACAGGCGCTATAAGTAAATGTTCCTAATTGAATCTATTTATTGAAAAATTATAAGAAAATATTTAAAAAATACTAGCTTCGGATTTTTTCCTTGACATACACTCAATTACTTAACCGGATGCTAAATTTCACCATTCTAGGTCATCTGGAACTTGGTTAACATTAAGGTCTATAGGTCAGTCACCCCCCTAAAAATTAACGATTTTTGGACGTCATTATCTAAATAACTGTTTGAGCTGTGTTTATGAAATTTAATGCACGTATACAGGTAGGGGGTCTAAATATTTGAGCCAAATATGACAGCTTTAGGTGGAATAGTTTTTGAGTTACGAATAGGTAAAAAGTGGCTTCAAATGGTTCGTGTAAAATAACACACGGTGCTGCTCGCCAGTTCTGTTTGTAAAAACTACTTGGCTACGCGCTCCGCGCGTTTTAAATTAAAGTTCTTTGAAGTTTGTATATATGGAAAGTAAAACGACTATCATTTTACTAAGAATTTACGCTAAATGTGTGTTCTTTCTTTTCTAGTTAAACCAAAGCCAACTTTGTTATAAAGACAAAGTAAAAGAGACTAAATATAATATTTTCAAAGATGAAAAAATGTAAATAACGACAATATAATTTGAAATTTCCCGTCTAGAATGAAAGTTACATTAAACTTAAAACGTAACGTAAACGTAGCTGTATTCCGTACAAAGCAGAGTAGACAAAGGGTACCTAAGTACCCTAACTAGGTTCCTAAGAAGCTAGTTTTAAGACATTTAGCTCCCAATTAAGACTTCCTATTTTATTTACTATTTTGAGCCGATTTTTCGAGACAATGTACGAATTTTCGAGGCTCGACAAAAGGGAGGAAATGAAAGTAATAAATAATAATTTATTTCACCAAGTGAGAATCGAACCTACAACCTTCCTGTTTACGGTTAAGCGCTTATGCCATTAAGCTACGACGACTTCAAAATGTGTATATGAAACCAGAAATAACTTCAACTTAGAAATAACCACAGTTCTTGAAGCTAGTTTATTTCAAGTCACTGATACCTCGAGTGTCACGTCTTGCTAATCATCTTCCGCGTGAATAAATTACAGGGTAAAGGAGTTAGGAGGAGGAGAGCATCGATTGCTTCGTTTCACTGAACGCTATTTTATATAGGTATTTTGTACAATCTCCTTTGTGTGTTTTCCATACAACGTGACATTGGCGAAGTGAATAGTGCTCAACTGGCACGCTCGAAGCGCCATAAATAAAGAACCGAACCGTATAGGTATTTTTATAATCTATATAAAATGATATAAACATATTATATTAATTTATATAAACTTATCATATATTATTTTTTTGTTAGGTTCACTCTGTATCCCGCAAAGGGAACCTGAGAAACCAGTGTTAGGACACTCCGTCTGCATTAAGACACTTCTGTTCAACACTTTTCTCAGAAACCTCGAGACATCGCGTGTTTTTTTTTTTTTTTTTTTTTTTTCTTCGTCCCTCTGACGTGATCAGAGACTTTGTTCAACTTTGTTTTATTTTATTCAACTGATTTTAATTTTGAAGAAGTAGCACTAGGCCAATGATGAATTTCACTTTACAATTGTCTGACTTGACATCGCGTGTTGAGAGGCCAAACTCAACGCCACGCTTTCCCTTATCAACAAAGCGAGGAAATGAAAACATAAATAATTTATCCTCCAAATAGGAATCGAACCCACAACCGTCATGTTTACAGTCGCACGCTCGTGTCATGATATACTCGTATTGATGCACTCTCAATTATTTGTAGTCTAACCTAGTATAATATAATTCACTCAGCTGGCCACATTTCTTTTGTATAGAATACTAGACGGTTGACTCCTTGTAATAATATACAAAAATAAATCTTTTTAAAAGATAGTGCATTTTGTTTCTATTATAGCGCTTATAGCAGTGCTTAGTTGTGCATGATATTCTTGATTTCCTTTTCCTACAGCTTCCATTTTTTTGTTGTTTTTTTTTTAGGGTATCGTAGCGTAGGGGCACAAGCGTGTGACTGTAACGCAAGGATTGTGGGTTCGATTTCCATTTGGGGGAATGAAATATTTAATATTTTTACATCTCGCTTTGGCAACGAGGCAAAGCCTGAGTTCCGATACTCAACCCGCAATGCCTCCAAAAGTCGGCTGAAAGTAGAGAATGGAAGTCATAATGGAAATGGTTCCCAGGTACCCCTACGTTGCTATGTGCGGGATACAGAGTGAAGCTAAAAAAATTAATTCAAACAAAGAGACTAAGAACTTTGATATTGTAGTAAGCTTGTTGCAGCATTAGTTTGACAAAGTACATTTTACTTTATGTAAAATTGGTTTCTAACTTTTTAGTTCGTTGTTTAAGGACAATGTTTTTTTTTGTTAAAAATTAATTAATTTATAAACATCATTAGTTAATTTATTAAGACAATATATTTAGATATTCGAATGTACTTTTATTTGTTAAATCTAGAAAAGTGATATAACTCTACTTTGTTTAAAAATAAGCAACTCTCATTTAACAATAAAACTAGTATAGTTACTTTTCTCATAATACAATGCAATAAAAGCAACAGAATATAACAACAATCAAGAACAAGTGGGAAAACGTTGGAAAGCTTATAAATTCCACGTCACTGCACTGATTGCGTTTGTGGTCTCGGTCACTGTTGCGGAATTATAACTTTATATAAGTAGCACTGGGGTTCGAATATTACTGGGGTAGGATTTTTTTTTAAATATTTTAATTAATAGAATAGTTCTTTAATTATAATTTTTTCATCAGTCTATTTAATGTAGGCCTGAACGTAGACCATCAATCGTCAATCAATCATTTTTTTAATTAAATCGTATAAATCAAGAATTAGAATTAAAGCCAGTCGTGGTTCAAGTTTCATAAGTATGTGTCTGTGGGTTTGATTTCCATTTGAGGATTTATTTCATATACATTTCCTATTCATTTCAATGCTCTTCGAAAAAAATATTTTAATAAAAATAAGCAATTTGCTTACTCTATCATTAAGTTATTTTGCTTAGATTTAGACATACAAGTCATACATATTTATTATGTACTAATAAATAAATATATTCGTAAATGAGTCCATTTATAAATATTTTTCATTTTTTATTTTCCGAAAAAAATCTTAAGCATTTGACAAAATTCCTCACCAAATACATTTGCTACTGTTAATAATAACACCAAAATTATATGCCTAATGAAGCTTGCAAGTTTTGAAATCTGTGGAATTTATTCGGCCCGAAAAATCGAGGGAACGAACTGAAGCGTGGAAAAAGTATTTAATTGCTCCCAAGGAACGGTAGTATAGCGAAAATTCGGGTAGCGAATTTATAGGAGCTATTTGGATGCAAATGATGAGCTGGGCTTGGCCTTCGCCTGTGACGGTGTAACCCCTGAAGAATAAGTGAGAAACGTCTTACGAGGAAAGGGGATCGGGTGCTCTTTAGTATTTATTCGGGAATTCGAGCGTGGAAGTGCGGCACGCTATAAAACACTTTTGTATGTTCAATGACGCTAAAGTAAAAGGCTTTGTAGTTTTATCGATCGTACAATTTAATGACGCTATTAGTATTTCTTTTTTTTTCAATTTTCATAGAAGGGTGTGATTATGACGCGACGGTAGTGGGTCATTTCTTCACTTTCCCGGCACCAAGGCAAATGCCCAGCGAGGAGTTCCATCACTCAGCACGCAATTCTTAGAACAAATTCAGCAGAGAGTTATGAACGGAGTGTCTTAACACTAGGTTTCTTCTGCCTACACTGCTGTGTGCGAGATAGAGCGTGAAGCTGATTATTGTTCCTATTTTTACAGAAAAGTCTAAAAACGGATTGTAAAGCTTATAAAGCTTTCAATAGTTAAATAATAGACTGCTTGACTTTAACGTAAATATATTGAAACCGAAAGGTGGTCTCCGAAAAATAAATTACTAATTCAATTGAGGGTAGGTGAGAGAAATGGTCTAGTCGCTGAGATGCCCGCGGCAAAAGTCCTGAACTGAACTTCCTAACTATCACCACAAAGGATTGAATGTCGAAGTTGCTTAGTAAGTTTTCCAAACAAAAGACTAAAGTGCATCTTTGTCCCAGCGCGGCGCCGCTATCTTCTTTTACGAAGAATAAGAAAAGTGCTCGGAAAGCATAACGCCTGTGTTATTTTTTTTTTAATAAAAAGTTTTGAAATTGATAGTTAATAAAAACTGTTTATTACGAAATATAGTAGTTTCTTGTCTAGAAATTAACTACAGGGAGGCAGAAGCAAGAAATCTTATTACAATATCAAAAAAACAAATCAGCTTCACGTTTTTTCCCGCACACAGCTGGGTAGGCAGAGGTTACCTAGTGTTAATACACTCCGTTCCCCATTTTGTGTGTCCCCATGTGACTGAACTAAACGCCGCACTTTGCCTCGACACCAGAGCAAGCTATTTCATTTCCTCGAGTGAGGATCGAATCCACAACCAGTCGCGTTTATAGTCGTACACTTGCACCCCTGCATCACGAATAGTCATTCTAAATGGTTATTCTTAATGTTTAGTTATTTCTTGACTTTAATCACATTATCGTCCCTATTATAAAAATAATTACCATTTTACTATGCAAGTTTTATGACATCTTATTAACAAAACAGACTAATAAAACCTAAGAGTGGACCCTCATATTTGTAAAAAAAATTGTACGAATCCATTTATCAAAAAAGAATGATTTATAGCCGGGAACTCTTTCTGTAAATACAAATGAGGGAAGTAAGGTCCTTGGGTCACTGCCAAAGAGAAGCTTGATTAATGATTTTTGAGGCACATAGAATAGAAATATTTGTTGCGAAATAAATCCTAGCGAGCACGCTTCCGACACGACAATATAGCGTCATTTTGTGTTTCATTTTTAAAGCCATTTTAAACTCATTTCTTTTAGTTACACAAAGTTAGGAATTTTAGTTCTTTTCTTTTTGCCTGTAGCGAATGCTGTTTAGTCTTTTCATTTGAATAATCTCGTAATTGTGGGACATAAAAAGTCACATGTTCTTCTTTTAGTATTTTTTTCTTAAATACTTACTTAATATCTATCTATTTCTATTATCTTTTAAGAAAAACTTACAAAACAGTATAATTTTTTCATTAAAAATATTATTGTTTTCTTTGTTATTGTTGTGTATGCAAGTTGACTTTTTCCTTTGTTCTTATTATAAGCATTTGGGTAAAATGGGACTTAAAACCACACTTAGCATTTGACTTTTTTAGATACAAAATTTTTATATTTTGGCAAATATATTATTTCAGAACACTCGTATAGCAATATCATATATTATATTAATGATATATACCTACTTGTAATGTAAAAAAAAATGAAGAAAAAAATCTAGAATAAGAAAAAACTCTGTCATTTCCACACAGTTCTATTTATACTGTACTTGAATTAAAATATTAATAGCAGCTTTACACGTTTTTTGTGAGAGATTGTTTCGACACTCCGTTCTCATTAAAACGGAACGGAAGTGTCGTTCGCGGAATTAGAATCAAATCGAAATTAAAACATTAAATATTCCCATTGCCCCTAGTGAGAATCGAACCCACAACGGTCGCGTTTACAGTCGCACAGGCTTATTTAATTAATATTTTTCATTATAAAAACAACAAAAATTGAATATATTATTTTAAACTACCTTCCTTTCTAAAATTTTAAACTTACGTTCCCGATAGTTCCCAATACAACAAATTATAACGATTTAGGCAAAATATAATTAATCACAACATCAGTCGCCTACTCGCTTAGAAGGCGAACATTACCAATAAAAGCAAATGGATTGTGAAATGTCGTATCACGAACACATCTGCTCGTGCGTGATGCGAACATCACTATTTACTATGGGTTTTTTTAGAATTACGGTGTAAGATTTTGGAACTTTTTTTCTATATAATATTTTTTTAGATTTACGTTGTATTCCGCACCGGGCACAGTAGGCAGAGGGAATCTCAGACTTAGTTTCGTACGAATTCTGGGGGCATTGCGTGTTGAGTGACGGAATTCATCACCGCGCTTTGTCTCGTATAGGATAGCAGTATAGGCAGAGGAAACCTAGTGCTAAGATACCCCATTCCCCACTTTCCACTGAATGTTTTAGAGCGAACGAGTGTCAGAGCGAAGAAATGAAAATATTAATAAATAATAATTTATTCCCGCGAGCGGAGATCGAACCGACAACCATCGCATTACATTTACACCCTTGTGCCTATACGCCACGACTGGCCTAGTCGTTATAAATGATATAAATAAAAATAAATCCTATTAAAGTACTAACTATTTACCTATATCCGTATATTATAGCAATAAAGGAACTTCTGGTGGTTTCTACCGTTTTAAAGATCGATTTTCTCATTGTACGTGCCTCCATATAAAGTGTGGTTCACGAAAGTGATTGTAAAGTAGTGGAAAATTCACAGGCATGCGACGCCGCAGCCGTTCTGCCGTATAATGAAAAAGGACTTGAATAACTTCCGTTTTTTTAAATATATATAGTCTTTTTGGTTAAGAAAAACAAATTTTAATTTTAACAGTATTTAATTTTTTTATAAACGTTATTTTACGCTTAGGAAAGAAATAGTTATGCTAACAACATGAATAGGTTGTATAAGCATAAAAGAATTACATCTAAGCTTGATAAGAACGTATGGCTTAGTAGTCAGACGATACTTTGACGATTCCTAAGAGGCGCGTGTTCAAATCCCTCTACGTTGAAATGTTTATATGTTTTCTAAAAGTCTTCATTTATATTAGCCAAGGCTTGCTAAGAGGGTAGTAAAATTAATTTCGTATTTATATAATTTCTGCCTTTTTCAATATAATGTATTGAATGATGAAACCAATCCAATTTACCCAAATCATACACTTTTACTATAAAAAAAATAATCTTCTTAAAGTATTCAATATTTTAAACTGATTCTTCTTAGATTAGGTTGCCTGGAAGAGATCGCTTTTAGTGATAAGGCCGCCTTTTCGCATTTTTTATTTGTATTAAAAAGATTAATTCCACTTTTGAAGGAAATAGAAGAATGAACTCATCCATAGAGCGATGATGAAATCATACAATAATACCTAAGCTATTTTCTATTGAATACCTTTAGGGAAACTTGCGTCGTTCGCCGTACAATAAACTATCCCACTTAGTTTTACTGCCCTCCTATTACGGTTAAGTGTTTATTGCAGCAGGTCCAGCGTAGTACTAATAAAGAAGGACCAGTTCAGATTTCTAAACAATGTGAACAAAATGTAATTAAAAATCAGCTTCACGCTGTATCCCGCACACAGCAGGGTAGGCAGAGGGAACCTAGTGTTAAGACTCCGTTCCCCACTTTCAGCCTAATTCTGGAGGCATTGCGTGTTGAGTCGCGGATCTCAACGCCGCGCTTTGCCTCGACACCAGTAAATTGTAATTAGAGTATAATAATTAACCAGGTAGGCCAGTAACTAAACTGTACAAGCGACTAGTTGTGGGTTCGAACCTCACTCGAGGAATTGAAATATTTATTTTAATTTATATTTTCATTTCTTCGCTCTGGTGTTGAAGCAAAGCGCGACGTTGAGTCAACACACAATGCCTCCTTAGCGAAAAATAGTAAACGGAGTGTCTTAACACTAGGTTAATTCTGCCTACTGGACTCGGATATATCAGCTTCACGAAGCTGATTCATGTGAACTGAATAGTTTTGCAAAAAAAAAACCATTAATTATGAATGTGAAACTCTACCGCGGCCAATATCAAGATGGATCGTTATATAAATAGTAATAAATAACTTTCATACATCTCAATTTTTGGCCCAATCTGTATTCAGCGCTGCGTTAAATTGGACGAGCAAATAAAAATATATGAAAACCTACGTGACAATATAAAATATATATAAATAATTTATTTTGTAATTAACTTAATTATTAAATATAATTTAAACGATTGCCTATCAATATTATGTATTTGTTTCTTTTAAGATAATATTAATTATAGGTAATTTTTTTTTCAGCTTTACGCCACATCCCGCACATAGCAGAGTAGGCAGAGGAAATTTTAATTAAAAATTATTATAACGTGTATTTCGACACTATAAATTATTAATTTTTAGTGTCGAGATACACGTTTTTGCCACACAAAAGGTATTTTTTTTAAGTTAATGTAGAAATATTATAAATTAAATTATACATAGATTTTTTAAGCAATCAAGGGATCGTAGTGCTGAGTTCCTGATGTAAAGACTCTTGACAGATATACAGACAGACAAACAGACAGAGAGACAGACGAACGGATAGAAGGACGGATGGACGGACAGACAACAAAGTGACCTTATAAAAGTTCCTTTTTTCCTTAAAAGATACGGAACCCTCAAAAAAAGAAAATAGGATTGAGCTACAAGTTTTACCTTATTTTGTCTATTATTCCAGATTTTTATATAAAACAAGAGAAAGAGATATCAGGGTAATTCGATCACCATTTTAAACTAACAAAATGGCAACGTTTTCACGCATCGCTTGATATTCTTCATACACGTAAGTATTGTGCAGTTGGAACGCGTCGGGACAAAGGCAGATTTGAATAAAGGATTCCCATTGGATTCTGGTACTATTTCTCTTTTTTAATAAAGCATTCCTTTAAAACCAAACGCTATTGAATTCTTTATGCCAGTTGTCCTTTATTTTTTTGTTAAGTATTAGGATTTGAAGTTAGCTAGTTAAAAATTATGCTATTACTTGTAGTATAGTTTTTTTAAATATTTTGAACATTTGTCGATAAATCTCAGAAATTTTATGCAGTTTCTACAATTTAGGAACATGGAGTCTCCAACGTGGAGTATGCTGTATTTTATTACTTAAAAAACGCCATCGAAAAAGAAAATAGCGACAAAAAACATATTATACTTATACACTGTTGACTAAAGTTGTAAATTAAATAAAAATAAAAAAAAACAAATTTTGATAAAATATTTGAAAAAAATAATAATTAATTTGCTCTGACGCTACATATACGCAGGAAATGAGGAAAATAAGATTCAGACTTGGACTCCTAAGAGTTCTTTCTTCCGGCTGTTATTAAACTAATATTAAGAAATCTCATAAAAAGTTTGGAGTAATTGTCTTTCATCGTTCCCAGCGGTAAAACAATATTATTTTTTGTAAAAAAACACGAGATTCATAAATTTGTTTCACAAATTTTCTTAGAACCAGGAAATAAAAGTCGAATATCACATTCTTGGGACATCAATACCGGATCAAAATTACAAAAAGCGAAATTGTATAATGTTAATAAAACGTTTTATCACTAGGTTAATTTGAAAATACTTTTTTATAAAACATAAAAATTTGGGAAAAGTGAGCGGTAAGAGAGGTAGGGGGAGACCTCGGTGGAAAAATGAGCGGTAAGAGAGGTAGGGGAGGACCTCGATTGAACTTCGAACACGCTGTGTCAAAGGTACTGGACGAAGGTCACGTAAAAAGCATGAGGACCCCCCAGGAAGGCATATATGAAGAGGTTGATGACAGTTCCGTTCGTTCCGTTCTCTCTGACTACATCCCCTAGGGATAAAGCGTGAAGCTGTGTTGTGTGTTGTTGTGTTTATACAAAAAGTGTATGACCAAACGAACAAGAACGAATTGTGGTGTTTCCTTAAATATGGGATAACACTTTAAAAATGTAAAAAATAATTCCTAAGAAAATTTTGTAAAAGTATAATTTTGTATAAAGCTACATCTAATATAGACTTACCTTGATTCACGATCGGCTACATTATCGAAATTACCAAAATACCTGAAAGGGAAATACCGACATAAATATTTAACATATTGCTAAGCAGTTTAAATTATAACTAGACCAACGAACTTAGGCATGATTTATATTGGTTGGGTAAGCCGCAGGGAACCATAGTATGTTATATGGTATTTTAATATCCTAATAGATATTACATGGAAACTTTAAGGTGATTCCTTGTGAGATTAATATTATACTAATTTTATATTATTTTCAGTAATGTTTTATAACGATAATAATATTGAGGCCAGTCGTGGTTCACGGGTTTGATTCCCACCGAAGGAATGAAATATTTTCTTTTTCACTCTCTCTCTTTATTTTTACTAACAGAGAGAGAGACCAAAGACACCAAAAGCTATAGTTCAGTGCACATAGATAGATATATAGCATAAGAATTTATGTTTAGAATAGAAACATATGACGTCAAAGGACGACACAGAGTACGAAGCAGATCGAGCTATTTACCATATATAACATATACCAAATATAACGTACAAGACGCTAGGAAATGGTTTTTGAAATTCAATACTCCACTTTACATAAAGAAATCTCACTTTAATATAAATTCACGTAAAACTTTATAGATGCACTTGTTCTTCAAATCAATATCAAGAAATTATTTTTAGGATTCCGTATCTTAAAAGGAAAAAATGGGACCTTTATTGTCCTTCTGTCCAGATCTTTTATGTTGAGAACGAGTACAGATAATCCTAAATTAATGCAATTAAAATATTTGAAAATTTATGCATCTTTTTTTTAGAAATGTATAAAATTTGCCGCGTGGTCAAAATCTTTTAGTGAACTATTATTGTAAAAAAAGAAAAATATCGAACTGTGAAAATTAGTATATATTTCACAGATAAAAATCATTACAAACTTATATTTGTAGTTTATTTCGTAAATAGTAATAAACATACATATGACAATTTAAGTCTCTTAACTTTACATTAAGGTTCTACTTCCCCTTGAACAAGTCTTGAAAAGTGGTATCAGTGTTTGTTGGTGATATCAATGAGTCTTACTCGCACCGACCGGTTTTTTTTTATTTTAATTAGTATGACCACCCCCCCATAATCTTTGACAAAAACAAAAAAATAATAAATTCAAGAAACAAATTTGCTAAATATCACTACATCTCTATTATTTCATAAGTGTTTTTTTTTAACTAGAATACTTAAATATGAATGAGTTTCACAGTTGTAGAAAGTAAAAATCCGCCGCCATGTTGACATTATTTGAATACTTTCACTTAACTAACACGAAATGTGAATATATTGTGTACTCTTTCCTATAAAGACTAACTTTTTCTATTTCAATACCGTATATTGAATAATATAAAAATAGAATATTTTTGTTGGAATAAAAATATACTGTAAAAGAACTAACAACGTAGTATGACGTTTCTGACTAGCGCTTCCTGCGTCCGTATTTGTTGGTTTCAATTCCACACGGAAAAATAAACATATTTAAAATATTATAAAGTGCAAACGTTGTGTTCTATTTCATACAGACTGTAAATATATAAATAGGCAATTAGATTATAACAGAAATAAATTTCAAAATAAATAAAAAAGGTTTTAAAATCTTATGCCTACGACGTTCATGTCACAGAAAAAAAAATCAAAACATGAGTGTTTGGTATTTGGACTGATTAACATTGAAACTAAAACCTTTAATTACATCATCAACAACAAACATTATTAAAAATAGCTTAATAGCTTAAAAAAACTATTAAGCTATTTACAGCAATATGTATAAATCTAGCTTTAAAAATATGTATAAATTTGACATTAAATTTAAAAAAAAATTGTATTTAAAAATTGTAAAGTTATAAAATATAGAAAATACATTTTAGTAAATAATATCGCCGTAACTAAATGTTCACTTCCATATATTTGCAAGCGTACCTATGCTAAATGTGAAAGAAATAATTTGTTTACATTTAATATTTGCTGAACGATCAACACACAAATCAAATGATGTTAACATTCGAGCTTCTGTACATATTTTCATATTTGCACGGCATTTCGATACTTTTCTGTTTCATTTTGTCATAGTCAATGTTATTTATATTTGTAGCAAATACGAGTATTATATATAATACTAGCGGCCCGCTCGCGGTTACACCCGCGTGAACTATGTTATTATTAATTTCTGTCTCCATGACTACGTCCTAGTGACGTCTAAGCAAAATTTGAGACTCGTAACATTTGTAGTAACGAAGTTTCATGCAAACTGTCGACCCCAAAAACAACCCCTTAGAAGTCGAATATTGCGAATTCCCGTCTTAGCGAGCACCTACGTCCTATAAGTACCTGCTATGCAAAATTTGAGATTCCTAGCACTCGTAGTTTCTGAGATTTCGTGATGAGTGAGTGACCTTTCGATTTTATATATATAGATAATATTGAAAGAGAATTTAGAGTTCCACCACTCGACTCTAGCGATATTTCGGAATTGTGGGTCTAAATTTAAATAATAACAGGTAGCCGCTGATTGGAAATAAAATTCATAAAATTCACACAACACAAATTAGCGTTTTTTTAAATTACCTAAAACTTCAGATTTCTATAAGTAACTTAAGTAATTCAGATTATTATGAAAAAATATTGTGTAGTACAAGCGGGCGAAGCCGCGAGCGAGTCTTTAGTCTAAAACAAAAGTATCATAAATCAAGAACCATGCGAGTTCACTCAAATCCTACCCACCTAACATTGTAAGCGGTGCGCCGCTTAAGTTATTACGTTATACGTATTAACATATACATGCATATGTATGAATTACATATACATATAGTATATCGTAGACTTGCTAGGCTCTAACTGTGAAGCATATTTAGTTAAGCTGTCAGGAACATATTGTCATTTAAGTGTGTATATTTTTTTGTATATACTGTTAGCGAACTCGTGTAAGGAGGGTAGATCTAGGTGAATAAGACTATAAAAGCAGTGGAATGCGCGGCGTTGAGTCCCGCAACTCAACGCATGGATAGTGAGAAGCGCATAAAAATAATGCCTTACAGTTTTTACCTAAAATTCAGAAAATGGGTTAATTTCGATTAAATTTCTTAAATATTCGTTATTAAAAGCGTAAAATTGTATTCCATTTGAATATTATTACCAAAAAAATATTAATTCACTCTGAGATTAACTTCAAGTGTTTCTTCAAATTATAAGAAATAAAAAAAAACAAAATATTTAGACAGACGAACTGAATATAAATCAGAAGCTTTCGATTGTATGAAATGATTACTTTTCTCCTTCGCGTCCAACGAGTGTCGACTACGTGACACAAAGAGATTGTAAAATTGTTATTCCAGCCATGTTGAATAGACCGGAATTACGAAAATTGTTTTGTATAAAATCTTTCTTTAACCCATCAAATACACTATAATATAATTTAAATAAGAAAATTAACGTTTTTCTTAGAAACTACCAGAGGAAATTTTCTATTCGACGTATATGTTATTTATGTGTAAACGTGTTAAACTTTTTAATGAGTAATTTGATTTTGATTGTTCTTTTTTTATTCGTTACAAATAGAGCTATATCCTAAAGAGCTTAATAATTAATAATCGTTTAAATTGAAGAAAATAACCAACTGAGACTAATAACCCGACTTTACTCTCGAACCGTACTATAAAATTCGCTCTGGTAATTTTCTGAAGAACCTCGAAAATTCGGCGGAAAGTGGAGAACGGAGTGTCTTACCATCAGGTTGTGCCAATCCTGCTAAGCTAAAAAAAGACCTTAAAATACAAATCCTAGTATATAACATATATATACATTGAAAGCATAAATAAACCTAGGTTCCTTTCACGTTTAACTGGGTCCTCATTATCATTCTGAGCAAAAGCACAGGATCTCATTATCCCGGGTAGGATTTCAAAGTGTTATAACACTGCATTCCAAGTTCTAGAGCCAGAGTAGAAACAACGTTGGCATCGCCGGCTTTATACTGTGCATGTGTAATACTAATTAAATTTTAGTTCGAATGAGTAACTTAGACTTGTTTTATTTTGTAGCAAAAAACAAGTTATTAGGGAAAAAGATATTACTGTAACATATTATTATAATAATTTAAGATTCTACTTTCTCTTTTTTTTCGCAACGTAGTGTCTTAACACTGGGTTCTCTCTGTCATACGGGGATACGGGGATACAGCGTGACGCTGATTTTTTTAAAATTATTTTTGATAAATAACAGCATTAAGTTCTACCACTCAACAGCTTCGATAGCGACGGAAAGTGGAGAAAGGAGTGTCATAGCACAAATTTGTTTTAAACTACTTTGAAATACCCTCAATTTAAAAATACGATGCATTTATATTAAAAAAAACCATGACATATTATTATTGAGGCAACAATTTCAACAACAAAGGATACAATTTAATATATTTTACGACAATCACTCAGACGTAAGACAAAATGGATCGCTACTTACGATATGAGCCCCGCGTCTCACAGTACCCACCGCTGGAGTAGGAATTCTTAAAAGCTTTTTAATGTCTTCTAAATTGATGACCTACTCGGAAGATTAATGTCTGACATGCAATGCGTAATTAGGTTTTATATTATAAATATTTATAAATATCACATTTTAAGTTTAGATAATGATTGTGTTAAGGAAGTGCCTGTTTCCTTACTTTATATAAATTTGTAACTTAATAAATAATGACACTTCTGTACTATATTTGTTTCACGCTATAACCCACATAACAGGATAGGCAGAGGGAACCTCGGAATTTAGTGTAATACACTCCGTTCCTATTAAATCACTTCCGTTTCCCAATTTTCGCTGTATTCTAAAGACTTTGCGTGTTGAGTGACGAAACTCATCGCCCTGCCTCGTTACGACAGCCAGAAAATAAAAATCATTCTTATAAAGAGAGGGAGCAGAAACCACAACCGTTGCATTAATGCTTATGCTTATTGTACTTCTATTATATGTTATTTTAAAATTATTTAGTAGATTTACATTATAGTATGGATGGATTCCGAAAGATAGAATTAAAATTATTTAATGAACTCATTGCATAAACCTAGAGTAGTAAAACATAAAAAAATATTGTAACGAAATATACCACGAAGCTTAGTTCATTAAATTCGTTTATAAATATCCCGAATCTCAACAATTTTAAATTACAAAAAAAGCTGCTTTTTATTTACAGACCTTCAATTTAAAAATAAACTCGTGAATAGTAAAATATTTTAAAATGAAACGAAGTGAAAATTGTTAGTTCATTTCGCCGGAAAATTTGAGCAGAAATTCTAAAGCAAGTGTGTAGAAATTTCTGTATCTATTTGTGAGAGGGAAGGACCGTTTTAAATTATGTGGCTAGAGATATAAGTATGTATTGACAGGTGCTACGTGAAAAACTAATCTTTTTCTTTCTATTTTTATCTACTTATCTTATCTTAATTCTATATATAAATTAAGTTAAATGATCTTTACAATATTTAATTGAAATTAAATAAATTAAACAATAATAATACCAATCAGAATTGGCTGGAAGTAGAAAACTATATTCTTCGAAGGCCGTTGTGGTAACAGTAACGCAACGCTTATGGGTTCGATTCCCACTCGCTGGAATATAGTATAAGTTAATAATATTATTATTTGTTCGCTCTGGTATCAAAGCAAAAACCTGGCATTGAATTCCGCCACTGCCACATATAGTATAGAGCATGAAGCTTAAAAAAATATCGTATAAATATCTTTACGAATGTCTGACATTCAATCTACTAATTACATGTTTTTAGTGCCAAATAATAATTTGATCTAGTAAATAACATAAACCATAGTGCGTAAAGCCCCTTAAGTATCATATTAAATGTCATATTTACGTCTACAAACTTAATTATAGATAATTATACCGTACATTTATATTTTATAGGCTAAGGCGCCCAATTTCCCGCTGCCTGTAATGGAAGTAATTCTATTGTTTTGTTTCTTCCTAAGGAAAGATGTTAATATTAATTATTGCTTATGAATATACGTATATGCGTATAAAATTAAATATGGCGTACATGGTATTTCTTGTTATTACTTTTATGTAACTTGATAGAGACCATTGGCGTAAAGCAAGGTTGCGACTGTGTTGCGCAGATTTTGGGTTCTGTCCTCAGTCAAGGAAATAAAATATTTAATAACAATTTTTTGAGGAAGGTATTTTGTGTTGACTGGTAGAATTTAACGCCGCGCTTCGCCTCGCTACCAGAGCGATGAAATGAAAATATTTAATATTTCATTTTCACGACTGGGATTCGAACCCACAACCTGTGCCACGACGGACTCAACCTCAATAATAGCCAGATTATTATTTAACTATTTTTAAGCATAAAAGCACATAAGTTTTAGCTTTTTTGGGAAACTTTTTATGTCATGGAGGATACAAAGGATCTAGTTAGAAACATTTACCCCTCTTCCTTTAACATCGAAATATCGTGTTCTGAATGATGAAACTTTACACCATACTATTCCCAGGAATTATCAGTATTTTTAATACAAGCTATATGAAAAATTCGAAGGTCTTTTCAACAGTAAAAAATAATAAATAAGTAAGTCCATTAAGGTCATACTCTAGCTTTATCATATATAGTATTTCTACTATTTAAATAATCTATGGTTAATTTTTAATAAAATCTCTTGTTTAGTTAAAGAGGAACAAGAATTATGAAATTTTACAAAGGTCAAAGGTTAAATCTTTAACACGTATTAGGTAGTTGACTATAATGAAAAGGGGATACTCTAATCCACTTCTGTCCTAAACGAGGAAGGGCAAGACACCCGGATACGTACGATGAAATGTTGAACAAAATTTGATGCCTGAAGCGAGGACAGTACAAATGCAAGGAAATGAGGGAGTTCCGTGTATTGGTCCCTCAATCCAATTTTCTTTGAAGATGAGCTAGCTAGATTACTTCATTATTATTGGTTATTCTTGATTTCTTTGCATTGTTTGCAATAACAAGATTTTTATTTGATATAAAGAAGGTTACTTCGCTCGCTCTTTTCAGAAAAAAAAATACATTTCAAATTTTAGGGTAATTATATAAAAATCTTTGAAAACCCAATTTCTATTTCCATATACATAATAAATGTACACAAATATAATAAAAACATTTTTAAAATTACCGTTTAATATTATTTCCTAGTTTTATAATACAAACCAAAATGTAAAAACATAATAAACAAACCCGACAACGACAACCAAAATGTAAAATAGTTTTATTGAAGTTTTTCTCTATGACAAGGGTTGACCTCGTATCTGATACCTACTGGTGAGACGAAAACATATACATACATATATTCAAATACTGTGATATAGAAAATGTGATATAGTAATAGATTTTACAATAAAATGGATATTATAAATGTGAAGTCAGTTATTCCAATTTTTTTTCTTAGCTAAATGGTAATAAAGCCTGTATTTATAAACCTATCTCAAGTCTGAGATCGATCTTGAAACAGATTTATAAATACAAGCCTTAATATAGAAGGTTTTTGATGTGCTAGTAACGTAGAAAGCGGTGTTAAGTCAAGAAATCTATATATATAAAATCGAAAGGTCACTCACTCATCACGAAATCTCAGAAACTACAAGTGCTAGGAATCTCAAATTTTGCGTAGGAGTTACTTATAGGACGTAGTTGCTCGCTAAGACGGGAATTTGCAATATTCGATTTCTAAGGGGTTGTTTTTGGGGTCGAAAGTCTGTATGAAACTTCGTTACTACAAATGCTAGGAGTCTCAAATTTTGCATAGACGTCACTAGGACGTAGTCATGGAGACAGAAATTAATAACAACATAGTTCACGCGGGTGAAACCGTGAGCGGGCCGCTAGTATCTTATATATTTCTCATGATAATATTATTAGAAAAGAATATAACAACATTTTGAAATAAAATATTTTACGAACAAAAAATAATGAATAATTTATTTCAAAGTATCGCCTCTCAATATACGATCGAATCCGGAATCCCAGATTTATCAACTTAATCCTATAATTTATAAATTTAATTTTAATTAAATACTCTCAGTGTAAATTAATTTTAGCATACAAATACGAACAGATAGCAAAGAATAGTATGACATTATTTTCTACTTTTAAATTATTAGAACTACGGACGCGAATCTTGATATGTAGACATAGATTGTTCTACGCTGAGTAAATTTATGTTTTAAATATATTCTTGTATTTATATTTTTGACGTCATACCGTCTTATAATACGCACGGAAAAGCATGATTCATTGTCACGTTCCGAGCCTGAGCCGAGTGTGCAAGCGAGAGCACAGCTAGCTATAGAGAGGCACTATCGGCCTGGCAATAAGGCATATTTTTTTATTTTAGTCACATCAATACACGCTATTTTATATCATGAAATGATGATAAGTGTGACGCCGACGATTGTGTCTCTCGCTTGGTTGTATTAGGAAGATTAGTAGGTACTAAGAGAATTTAAATTGTATTAATTTAGTCCACGTATGTATTATGTACGTATGTAATTTTATTTTACTAGATAAAGATTAAATTATTACTTTGGTATTATAATTATAGTATAATTGTTAATATTTAAAAAATAAATAAAAAGTAAAAGAAAAAATATCGTAATTTTTTTACTATTTTCTTTAAATATTTTTTTATTTGCTCACTTTTGATAACATTTCACTATAGGTTAACTATATTGTTTTTCATAAGTAGATTATTCAATTATTAAAATCTTAATTAAGAACGTTTTCACTAATTATATATCACATATTAAAATATTTTAAGCCCTAAATAACGTTCTAACTAACGACAGAAGTCTAACAGAAGTACCTCTAACAGTATAGTACTTTCAAAGTATTAAAACAACACTTTAACTTCACAGTTTCACAGTAACTCTATGTCTTTGATATTTTAACTTCTCATTTAGTCTGTGTCCGAATAGCGTTAAATAAGTTCATGATTTAGTTATTTCAAAGGCAACAAGATGGATACAGTAACCATACAGCGCACACAAAGTAATTAGCTACAAACTTTTCTTGTTAAGGAAATACTTGTTGGGCTGCCTCAATTTGCTAGCTAGCACCAGTTTGTACTATTCAAATATATAAAGTTGACATTTTGAATAAAATGTTACTAGAGAGTAGAGATGCATGATATATTCTGTTTTATTTATGTTTGTATGTTTTTTATTTGAGTATTCGGGGGATTTATGGGGAGGTATGGCGTGGCGCAGAGGCATATCTTCATTTTCTCATTTTGGTAAAGAGATAAATCGCGGTGCTGAGTACAGCCGCTCAACACGCCATGTCTCCAGAATTCGGCGGAAAATGGGGAACGGTAATGTCTTAATGGGAGGGAACGTATGTCTTAACATTAGTTAAAACAGCTTTAATCCGGCTTAAGACAGATTTCAGGCTGCCTCTAGCTACCCTGGTATGTGCGGGATACAGCGTGAAGTTAAAAAATGTTCTTCTAAGCTTCGAGAGACAGTAAACTCGAATAATTTATATCAATTTCAGCTTGGTAGCTCCACATATTCTTGAAATGAATAGTCTCAACAGATGGACAGCTTAGCAGATAAGAAGACAAAGTGATCCTATAATAGCTCTGTTCTTTTGTCTTTTCAGCAAATCTCAGAACTTTTAAATATTTTTTTCCTGGTATCAGATTTGTAATTTAATTTTTAGAGTTCCGTAGACCCCTAAAAGGAAATCTCACTTCACACTTTTCAGTCCTCCCTCCTCCTCCCCTCCCCTCGCCACTACACTACCTAGTAGATTTCAATTCAAGTGAACGTGATACAGCGCTTGAAGGGCACAAAAGATAACATTTCATTTTAGGGACCCACGATCCGCATTCGTAGGGCTCATTTATCTCGCTTAGTCATTTGTCTGCGTTGCGTAGAAAAATTTAAGGAAAACACACGAAATATACGAAATATACTTATTTTTTCTAAGCAAATTAGATTTTATTATATTTGTTATTTATTAGACAGTTAGGATTAGATACTGTTATTATCACAAGCTTCGTATGTAAGTAAGATAAGTTTTTTCAAAACTTGCAAAACTTTTTTCATCTTCAACCTCATGTCTGACTGAGTTGACATTTTGCATAGACATGTATGTCACATGACAATGCAATATGATGGTGACAGAGAGTCTGATGATGGAACCGGAAGGTGATCAGATCAGATTATCTAGAACACTGTGAAGAATTACGTTGTGTCTTCATAGTATTCTAGTGAAGAAGTTTCGACTTATTTAGTTTATCTTGACCAGTAGCGCCTAATATATATTTTTTTATATAATTTTAATAAAAGCTTTCTAATTGCTTTTACAAACTTTTATTTACTTTTATTACATTAGTTAGTTATATATACATATTCTCTGTAATTATTTTTTATAGCAGGTAATAATTAACGTACAACTATGGTAGTTTATGGATTTATAACCAAAATAATACTTTTTTATTGGTTTTCCATTTATTTAAGAGCAACTCACGTATTTCATTGAAGGTTCCCCACAAGTAATCTCTCAAACGGCTATCTAAAAGTTAGTCACTGAAAAATAAAAGACGTTTCTCACCCAAGGTCTAAGCGTTAACCGCGAACACGATAAAGAAGGCAATTTCCTAAATAGGGCTTGTGAGAATTACCCTAATGTCGGACAAAAATGGATTGCCACTCGTGATATAAGTTCCGCGTCTCAGCGTCGCTTGAGTTAGCAAATGTTAAAAGGTTTTGATACTCTCTTGTAATACCGTCTATATGATGTTTATGGTTTACTTCAAAATGTTTTCTACGTAATTTAACGCGGTAGATATTTAAGAAATATATTTTTTTTGGATTTTTATCTTAATTAAGAATATTAGGGAGTTTATAAGTATTTTGATTTAAATAGTCGTCATCTAGTAATAGTTTAATAATAAAAAAATCTGTATCCCGCACAAAACGGGGTAGACAGAGGGAACCTAGTGTTAAGAAACTCCATTACCGTCTTTCCGCCGAATTCTGGAGGCATTGCAGGTTGAGTGGGGAAACTCAACGCTGTGCTTTGCTACTACATCAGAACGAAAAAATATAAATTTATATAAATATTTCTTTACCCCGAGTTGGATTCAAACCCACAACCAGTCGCGTTTAGAGTTACCTACACTTTGTGCCCGTGCACTACGACTGATTTCTACGTAAACTGCAAAAGTTCTATTTGAAGCACTAACTACTCGCCAGGATACCTTAAGTTCCAACAACTTCTGATTGGGTGGACCATTCTTGTTAGATAGCTATTACGGCATTGTTTTGCTATTAAGTGATAATAAGTTTAGGTTTCATTATTTTACTATGAATTATAATTAGAAATTCGACAACAAAAACGAATTTGAAAATTTAAACATACTTGCAACATTTCGACCAAATTTTTCATCGCATGTTGTTACAGGTGGTCTAAACATTCGTGAAAAAATAAAATGAAATTCAGGAAAATATTTAATTTATGATATTATCCTTTACATCCGCATCCCGTCTACGTGATGGGCATGGAAAAATGTTGTACAATCAATTAGGCACTTCAAAAGGATATCGCTAGGCCTGTTATTGGCTGGAAAATAAACGCGGATGGGGTACCGAAACAGTATAGTAGCCGATTTGTTAGGATTCTACTGCATATCTGGTTCATATGATCGTTTGTTTTTATTTATAGACAAACTAGCGACCCTCTTGCGGCTTCGCCCGCTTTTACTTTCTACTGGATTATTCATATAATGTATGTTTGCAAAGCACTTAAGATAATGTGAAAATTAATTAAACTCTAATGCAACCCGCATTTTCGTAGTTTCAATAAGGATTTTCGAATTGTTATACTGGGCAAGGATTTTTTAGTAGGTACCGTAATTTTAAATCTGTGCTACTAATCTTTTCCAGAACTTATTAAAATATATTTAAATGATTATTTTTAGATAGTTAAATGACTATTTTTAAACGGAAGAAATTATAAACAAAAGCCTACCTACTAATAACTACTACAAAAAATATGAAACCAAATATATCGCGCTGAAATACTACATTCAACTCCAATTATCCAATACGTGCAAACGCATCTAAATCTTTGTTGCTATGCCTCTATAGCGGGCGGGTTTTTTTTTTCGAGCTTGTGGTTAATGCTGAAGAGGGTATTCTGTCCCTGATGAAAAGCAAGCACTACGTGGCTGCCTATGAGGAAAATTAAATAGAATGCATCGGCCGGGAATCGAACCCGGGTCGCCCGCGTGGCAGGCGAGCATTCTACCACTAAACCACCGATGACTGCTCATGACGCGCTTGTATAAGCAAAACGTTGCGGGGCGCGTTTCGCAGCAAGGATCTTTTGATATTGTAACAAATTCTAAAGTACTTATTAAAATGAAAAAACAGTAAAAGACAAATTTGATCTACATTAAATGGCCAACGTAACTAATATACTTATTTATATACTGAGAGTAAGGGATAAGTAAAACTTGAGTTGGCACAGCTGATGAGTCAACGGCGTGATGTGTCAACAATTAAATGCGTTTTTCTCTAAAACTATTCGCAATTTCGAAATAGTGTAAAAAGGAAATTTTATCTTCGTTTAACGCAGAAAATTAATAAAGTATTTTAAAGGATAAGGATTAATACCATTATGGAAAAATATCCCTCACAATAAAAAATATATTGAAATTACTATTTTTAGACAGAAATATGATCACTACACGTTATCCTTAAAAGATAAAAATATGCTGTCGCGGACTTTTTTGTAGATCTTATTAAGAGGAACAATACTCCAGTACATTATTTTCATGCAGTACTTACCATTAGAGCAGCGCATGCGCGAAAGTGTCTCAACGGGTAGGACTTTAGACACATTTATCGTATTTATGTTAATTTACATAAGAATGTACAAATAATAAACTATATATAAACCTTCCCTGAGAAATACTCGACCTAATGGTGAAAACCGCATAAACATCCGTTGGGTGGTTAAGAAGAAGAAGAGTTAGAAAGTTCAGACAGACACGAAAAGCGACTTTGTTTTATAAGATATAGGATAGGATAGGATAGGATTATATTGCTAATAGTCGATAGTGCAAAAGAATTGACTATTGTTTTCCTTACGTCCAATCTAAGCATTTAATAAAATTTGATTTTATTATATATTTCTTTACTCTGGTGCCAAGGCAAAAGCGCAACATTGAGTTCTGCCACTTAACACGCAATGCTTCCAGAATTTGATGGAGAATGGAGAATGGAGTGTCTTGGCACTAGGTTTCCCCCGCCCTGCTATCTAGGGTCTACAGCGTGAAGCTCATCAAAAAGATAAAACCTGATTAGAAGAAAGGGTCCATAATACGCTGATCAATATCGCAACAATAAATCGGGAAGTCCAGTTGACACAAACGTTGGACCAGGCCTGGCCAGGTTCTAAGTCTATAAACGGTGAATAAATCGTATCGTAACACTGCGTAATACCCCTAAGGGGTAAAACGAAAAACTTCCGGAGCCATTAAGTTTATTTAAGAGGGTTATAAACCTTTTAAACGTTATCAGAATCCTGGGCGTTTCGACGTTGGGTTATGGATACCTTGGGACAAAATGTTCACAAATAAGCTACACCTGGATCTAAGAAGTGCCGGAGCCCTAATAAAGAAAGTTCTTTTTAAGCCAATGAAATATTGGATGTAATAAATACTAGTAACATTTTTTCTTCTTTAAAATACTTGTTCAGTATAATGTTATTGAGAATTTATTATTTGAGTAGGTAATTAACTATTTACGTATGCTTTTACATATAAAAGACTATAATCAGAGAAATATCATCTCTCTGATTCTATTTTTTTCCTTTTTTTAGCTTGTATCCCACACATAGCTGGGTAGGCAGAGAACCGTGGGAACCTAGCACTAAGACACTCCGTTCCCGCTCCATGCCTCAGCATGACGTGTGAGCGGCGGACTTCAACCATGTGCTTCGCCTCGTTACCAACGTAGATTAATAAAAATTGAACCCACAAAAATCCCGTCTATAGACCACACGATCGCGCCCCAGCACCAATATGGCTTCATTGGGATTATTTTTATTTTAAATACAAATCCAGGAGATTGTAAATTTGCAAACATGTGCTCATCACGTACATATTTTAAGAAAAATTTGAACCCGCATCCATTGTAATCAGAATTTTACACTACCTCAACGGTGTGAATTTTCATATTAAATAAGATCATAAGATTTAAAATATATACATCCCTTGTGAAATCAACAGCACAAATTGAAGACATTTAGAATACCTCCAAGGAAATTAGAGAGTTACCGTTGACAATCCAATTGTTAAAAATAACACCCTATTTTTTAAATAAATTTGATAATAAAAACAAAATTAATAATAGAATTAATTTAAATGCTTAAGTTCTTCGATATTAAGATAAAATAAAGATTATATAACTTTGTTGAAACTGAAAATTAGCTCTTTTGATCAAACTAATATTATCCTAAAGTTTATGATTGTTCAGGATTTCATAACGTAATCAAACATACTTTTAACAATGAGAATATTATAAGCTTAAATATTTATCGTCGTTAATATATATCATTTCTTCGCTGTGGTGTTGAGGCCAAGCGCGGCGTTGAGTTCCGCCATTCAACACACAATGCCTCCAGAGTTCGACGACAAAAGAGGAGCGGAGTGTCTTAACACTAGGCTTCTCTTACCTATCCTGCTATATGCGAGATACTGCGTGAAGCTGGAAAAAAGATCATATATAATTTTACATATAGTTCTCAAGGGTACCCAATGAATATGATTATTACACATACATATATCGTCCGTATAGGGCTTTATCTTTTGAAACGTAATTGTTTCCTATTAAGTGTAAATGCGCATGTCAAAGATGATATCCTTACCTAACATGCCTCTGTCATCACACTAGCATTATAAACGTGAACGATTGTAAGTATGGTTGTTTGTTCCACTTTCACGCAAAAAGTACTTAACGGATTTTGATAAAGCTTTACAGTAATGTAGTTTATACATCAAAATAACACATAAGCTACAATTTTGTAATTTTTCTATAATTCAACTAGTACTATGAGCGGGCGAAGCCGCGTTAAGGTCGCTAGTAATGCATAAAAGAGAAATGATACTCTCATGATTTTAATAGGACCCGTCACACTCATGGATATTTCATAATATTTTTAGTTCATTTTTGAGGCCGTCGTAGTGCAGGAGCACAAGTGTATTACTATTGTAAAGTAGGTGACTGGTTGTGGATTCGATTCCCACTCAAAGAAATGAAATATTTATTTAAATTTATATTTTCATTTCTTCGCTCTGATATCGATGCAAAGCGTGTGAAGTTAAAGTTGAAGATCCGCCAATCAACGCTGACGCCATCCGAATTCGGCAGACAATGGGGAACGGAATGTCTTAACACTAAATTCCCTCTGCCTACCCTGATGTGTGACCCTGTGGTATACAGCGTGAAGTTGATTTCATTTGATGTCAATTTTAATTTTGCATAGTTTGGATATAATATAACATTGAGACAAAGCGGGCGAAGCCGCAGTCGCTAGTAATGCAGAGGTAGGTGAGAAATGATACTTACATAGCTTTAATAGCACACGTCGGTCCGACGGATATATCACAATAAAATTTCGTAAGTTAATTTAAATTCTCGGTACTTTATATAAATTTTGGCCAAGGCATAAATACTTGCACGTGACTGCAGTTAATAATCAAATAATGCCGCCAATTACTGTTGGATTACTCGATCGGATGCTCCAAATTTCCGCTTTATCATTGTTAAGCCAATAATTTATAAATGGATTTTATATAATTATAGCCATCATTGATCAATATAGGAAATAATTGATTGTGAATACACAATTTGGTTGATCTGAGATTATTTTGTACTATATTATTTTCCTGCAATTTCGCTTCAGCTGTTGATTAGGCGGTAGTTTAAACTAATAGATATATTATATGTATTCAGAATCCAGTTACATATATAAAATCAGATTTTAAGCTGTTTTTTTAACTGTTAACCAGACATTTTAGTTCACAGTAAGTGTAAAACATCGTCTAATATTATCCTCTAGTAGTAGTTTTTTAGTTTATTTTAGTTTTTTTTTAAAAAAACGTTTATGTAATTTTAACTTAAATCTTAGTATAGCAGTTAATTTGTATGACACAATATAGAACTTTTATTTTTAACTTTCATTTTCCATATAATTGTCCAGCCAGGGCTGCCTCCTGGCTTCCTGGGTACCTCTCCAAAAATATACTAACAAAAAAATATTTTGTGTGAACCCATGCACTAATGTCTTTTTAGTTCGGTCGGGTGTGAGATAACACGTCAGCATAAGCCATTAGCGGGAATCCTTTGAGTCGGGTCAGTCCTGTACGCTCAAAGGGCACTTTATAGAATTTTCCTATAAGCATTCTTATATGTCTTTATCTTCCCACTTTTACATACTTTCGTGTAATGGACACTGGCGTTCCTTTGTGGATTATAAACTAATCAAGTGTGTGGTGTCGCTCGTTGAGTAGGAAAAAGAGGAGAAAAAGTATTTCGTATAAAAATTGTCTATTTTTATTAAATATATTATTTAAGTATTTTTATTAAATATATTTCTCAAAAAAATTATAATATTCCTATAAAAACTTCATATTCATAATATGTTACCTACTTGAAAAACAAAAATAACAAAAAGATCGAGCAGGAGAGAAGTCAATTTATTAAAACAAAAGGTAAAATGTGAAATCGGTCGAGGTCGGCTTCACCTTTCACCTGGTCCCTTCGGGCGTGACTTCTTAACCAGTCGCTACGTGTCCATGTCGCTTCTATATTTATATAACAATACAATGACAAACAAAAGTTATTTTTGTTATTATAATAAAATGTTTTATTATATACATACATATATAATGGTCTATAATATAATTAAAAAGTTAAGTTTATGTAAAATAGGGCCAAATAAATTCTACCCTTTACTAAAGTGGTGTTTGGCCCACAGAAGGGTCCCACAAAACACCATCATTAAAATGTTTAATAAAACTTTATCCGAACTAAACGACAACTTCACATAATACGAATACTTCCTTATTTTATTCGTTTTCGTGATTAATTTGCTGTTTTTGATGGCTGAATGCTGGTTGTTGATTCGGCTTCTTCCCCTTAAAAATTTCATCAGCTTCACGCTAAGTCCCGCAAATAGATGGTAGATACAGAGAACCTAGTGTTAAGAGGAACGGAGTGGCCGTTCCTCAATTTCCGCCGAATTATGATGGTTTTGTGTGTTGAGTGGCGGGATTCCCACTCGAGGAAGTTAAATAAATATTTCACCTCCTCGAGTGGAAATCGAACCCACAATCGTCGCGTCATAGTCACACCCTTGGCTGCGCCATTACGGCCTCGTTTTGTATTTCATAATAAAAAATGGAACGATCAACAAATAATCGCTTATATTAATAACTCTCATGGTTCGTATAAATATTATAAGCGCAATTACACGGATATATGGAGGCTGGATTTCAACACAAACTTTCAAGTGAGTTTTCGTATTGTTGCAAAGCTTCTACAAATCATTAAAATTTATACGCATGCCTCATTTCCATAAAATGTGCTTTTATTAGAAAAGAAATTCTCCACGAGAATTAATTTACGGCAGTATTTAACAATCACTACATCAGTCTAGCTATCTCGTACTAGTAATAGTATATTTTTTAGGATTCCGTACCTCAAGAGGAAAAAAAGACGGAACCCTTATAATTCTATAAGGGTTCCGTTTTTTTTGTTGTCTGTCTGTCTGTCAAGATTGACAGACTTACATATTGAGTGAAGACTTGAGATCAGTCAGGTTTACGGTCTCTTGGAACACAGAAAAATTCCAGCTTTTAAGACAATGCAATATACGAGCATTTAAGCACCGCCTTTACTTCATTTTATATGACATTCGCTTGATAATCAAAATCTTTAGGGTACTTCCCGCAGACCTAGAGTTATGAAATTTAACATGAAGTGAGAACTTACAATACAAATAAAAAAATCCGGTTTTTGCTGATATTTTAATAAAACACCTCTTATTACTAGTTTAATACTAGCATAGAAAAGACAAAGTTTCCTTGTTAAATAACAAAAATAACTATTGTTATTTTAAGGTGATTTGCAGTTCAATATCAGTTCGAATTTAATCCAGCTAAACAATATAATAGGATTATTGTGTTGTGTCGTGCCACGGCGAGAAGTAGTTAACGAGTCGTGGCGCTTAGCCTTCGCAACTTTTCCCTAATCCCTCATAGAGGCGAGTGGTGGCCCGAGTTGCTCAAGGGTGGGCCTCAAGTTAATCCTTATAAGATTTTATCTTTTAACTCAGCTTGCCTATTACAATAAAATGTACTTACAAAATATCTTATCTTTTTTAGAAAGATGGAAGCTATGTTCTAATATATATTTTTTATGGTTATATGAGTTTTAGAACCTGGCTATTTAATTAGGTATAGTATAACACAACTAAATTCAATAATTTAGGGCAAATTATGATTTGTCGATCTATGCGTAATTATTTTTTATTTGTGTTTCTTTCTTGGCTTGACTGACGGAGGGATGGACGGTCAACAAACTGTTCCTATAAGGGTTCCAGTTTTTCTTCCTTTCGAGGTACGGAACCCTAAAAGTAATTAATATGATAAGAAGTGAGAAATTGAATGACGTAATTTGATATACTATACACAATCATACTTTTACCCCTAATATAATTTTTCACTTTGTTCTTTCTCCGTCTGTTAAGACCATTTTTCTATATTATAAAATACAAAATTTAAAAAAATACCATCAATTAACCCATCAATGGCCGTGACGTTTAAGCCATAAGCCCATAAACAATAGGGTATAATGGGCGGCAGCGTGTCGCGCTATCCCCCGATCAGTCTAAATTCATAGGCGTTTTCTGTCCTCATAAATAATTCAACAGCGTCAGTGGGTGATACCGATGCAGGTTCATATTTCACGAGATTGTACTATCCCGTTATTAATGAATAGCTGTATATCCCTGGCTGTATACCCCGAGCTGGCCCGGACGGGGCCTAAGCCTTCGTAGTATCTTCTAAACTATACAGGCATAACTTCCTAACTGAGATAAAAGGTGCAGATCACAATTTGCTCGAGGGCCATAAGTTCATTCAGTGCCCTAAAGAGCTTAGGGTGAGAAATGATATTATACGCCGTAAACCGCACACAACATGGTGGCTAGTGTTAAAACACTCTGTTCCCCACTATCCGACGATTTTTTCGAAGCATTGTGTGTTGAGTAAAAGAACTCAACGCCGAGCTTACAAACTAAAAATAATCCCCGAGTGGAAATCGAACCCCTTGCGTTACAGTCACACTCTTGTGCCCCTGTGCTACTACGCCCTCAATGATATTGTATATGTGTGTATAGATAATTGTGTTGTTTAAAAGGGTGAAGCTGCTAAATTTAGGTAAGGTTTAATATTTTTTCCAGTATAACAATATTTATTTTAATAGTACCAAAACGTTCTTTTATTAATTATTTTTACTTTTAAGGGTGGAAAGGATAGGAATTTCTTAATTCAGTCAATGTTTTAATTGGCTTAATGACTTTAAAAATAACTTTGAATCTTAAATCGTTGTTATTTATTTTAAATTTTAATTAAACAATATAATATTTAAAAAATACCTTGTACTTCTCAGAGGACACTCGAGCTTAGAGGTATATATTTTTTATATAATTTAATTGGCAATTCTACCTATATACGAGTAGTTCACATAAATTATTTAATTAAATAAAACATAAACAAAGAACTTACTTAAATTATATCTGTGAAGAATATAAAAGAGGCGTAAAGAAAGGTAGGATTACGAAGGACAATATAAAATTTGAAATTCTTTACAGTTAAGTTAAACATGATTGTATAGTAGTAGTCAGTGGTAACCAGTTAACTTAAATTAACGAGACAAAGAATGATGTTGAGATTCACCACTCAACACGAAATGCCTCTTAAATTCGGCGGAGTGTCTTAGCTCTAGGTTCCCAGGTTCCCCCTTTTCTACCCTGCTATGTTCGTAACACAATTGCTAAAAAAATCATAAACATAACAAAATCTAATAGAACGATATAACTAATAGTACTAAGCATTTCAATTACACCAATACCAAAATTTATAGCTATGAATTTACGGGCATGGACGAAATATAGCCTTCTATTGTTATATAGGATGAATGAAATAGTGTTTCGATACTTGGTTGTTTTAATGGTGAAGCTATTTAGCTACATATATTTATATGTTATAACCAGCTTCACGCTGTATCCCGCACATAGCAGAGTAGGCAGAGGGAACTTAGTGTTAGGCATTGGAGGCATTACGTGTTGAGAGGCCTGCAGAATTTGGCAGAAAGTGGGGAACGGAGTATCTTAACACTAGGTTCATTCTGCCTACCCTGCTGTCTGCGGGATACAGCGTGAAGCTGATTTATTTTTTATTTTAATTTTGTCGATAGGGAATCGAACCCGTTGACAGTCATACCTTGTGCCCCACAACCACGACAGGGCTCCTAGTAAAAGTTGTTCTAAAATTCTGTAATATATTCATATCACGTAAAATTCAACAATTAAGCTATATCCAACATAAGTCAAAATAACAACACAACAAGTAATTTGAATAAAAGGAAGGCCCTTACTGCCTCCCTTCTTGAATACATAAGTATTACAAGTTTTATATGCCATATACCAGCATACGTTATAATATTAAATGGATTTTATTTAGCTAGACTTGGTATTCGTTTAAATCTACCACCACTAAAAAAACCCACCATAAATGTTACCGTCTTGACTGGCTGGTTCGAATTTTGGTACCTACTCATTTTTAGTTCTGATGACAATGGCCATCTATGCTAATGTGAGTCAAACTCGCCCACTGAGTGTTCCGTACCAATTTCAGAATTGTACAGCGGGAATTACAAGTTATAAAAGTTAACAAACTTAAGTTTGTATTCATTTGTTTCTGTGAAATTATTTGTTTCTGTGAAATATTTATATATATCCACTTTTCAGATTATTTTCTTTATTTATATCGTAAGTTCCCATTTCGTAACAAATTTCAAGATTCTTAGTCCATGGGAAGTACCCTATAGGTTTTGATTGTGTAGGCTTAGAAGTTTGATGTTTTGACTCCAAGGGACAGTAGACCTGAGTATTTGATATATATTTCTACCTAATACTTGAGAAAAGGGGTCTTAACAAACGAACGGACAAACGGAAAACAAAATAATTCTATAAGGGTTCCGTTTTTACCTTTCGATGTACCGAACCCTAAAAAAGATTTACACTAACAAATCTGTTTGAAGCTAAAGTTGAGGAACCCCAAAAAAATATATATCTAGATACGCTCATGTCAGTGTGTTATGTCTCTGTATTTTTACTATAATTTTTCTGTCTTTTATCTTTATTGGGAATGGTTTATCATATTCTACTATTCCTTCAAAGTGCAAAGAGTTCCGCCATTTAATACGCAATGCCTACCAGCTGTGTGCGGGATTCCTTACAAAGCCTAGAACCTCTCTAACATCGTACACGCAATCAATATACGTGCATGCATATATAAATTCCAATTACATTAGCTAACTTCGAAGCAACAACGGGCAGCTGCGGCGACTAAGTTAAACTATAATTAAGGGCAGGCTGCCAACTGAATTTAGCTCAGATAAATTACACCCTTTTCTAAAATGTCACACTAGCCATTAAGATGGCCTTGAGGAGGGTTCACGGCACAACACTATGAAAGTCTTTGTTTATTGAAACTTTTGAATGTGTCAAACACTATCATCATTCATGGTGCGTTATGGTCAATTGTAGTTAGTTGTTTTGACAAACTAAAGCTAAGTGGGAGAAGGGAGGAAAAGGTAGGGGAAACTTTGGGCGTGATATGTCACAAAAACAGTATTAATGTATGGTATAATCTATCGTTTATATTGCCAAATATAAACATTTGTAAACATTAATTACACAAATCTCATGTAAGTGACTGTAAAGTCTTTTTTGAGAAATAAATATCTTTAAACCTAAATATGCCAAAATGATCCTTGCTACTAGTGGCGCAGCGGCACAAGCTTGTGATTGTCAACGCGACAAGTTGCGGGCTCGAATCCCACTCGAGAAAATTAAATATTTACGATTTTAATTTCTTTGCTCTGATACGAAATGCCTGTTTGTCTTAACACTAGGTCCTTTCTGCGTACCCTGCTATCTGCGGGATACAGCGTGAAGCTGAAAAAAAAATCTTTAAATTTAATTTTGCCAAATATTTCCGAATTCTATTTTTATAACGATTTTTTATAGCTTGGCATTGTAGGCCATGACCCAAACAAAAGACTTTTAAGAAAACAAAGTTCCTTTAATTAGAAAATCTGTGAAAAATAAACTACGTCGCCTAATTGGTACTCGGAAGCGATAAGACACCGACGCCTTTTCATAGCCGAGAGATAATTATGAATCTTGCATTTCGCAAAGCTTTGGTGACACTCATAAGGAAAAACTTTTTAAAATTAGTTGTACAAACAATTGGTGAATTATAATTTCACAAAAGAACATTAGATATCATTTTGTCAGCTTCACGCTGTATCCCGCACACAGCAGGGTAGGCAGAGGAAACCTAGAGTTAAGACACTCCGTTCCATTGCAGTTAATGTTCCTTTCATTCATTATGTTTTTTTAGCGTCGTGCTGTAACCCGCACATAGCAGGGTATGCAGAGGGAACCTAGGGTTAAGATACTCCATTCCCCATTTTCCGCTGAATTCCGGAAGCATTGCGTGTTGAGTGAGGAACTTAAAGCCGTGCTTATCTCAACACCAGAGGGAAGAAATGAAAATATTAAATATTTAATTTCGACAGCTTATGGAATCGAATTTAGAATCTGTCACGCTTACAAGTGCTCCTGCACCAACTGGAATCATTCATTCATTCTTTAAGTATACCAATAAATTTTAATATCTATTTATAGGTGATATTTTATATACAATCTTTTTTAACACAATTATAATTTAGGTAAATTGTCAACATAATATTTAAAATAGTAACATTTACTGTCAAGTTATTCAATTCGAAGTGACTGTTTATTCCTATCTACTACAAGACTAATGTCTAGCTTTTCACCGTAATCCTTCATCGGGCTCTCGCCTAATGCCATAAAACTTCGTCGAAGCAACTTCGCTTCTATTTTAGATACAAATTGCATTTTACTTCACTTCTTCTTGGGGGTGTTGTTGAAATATTTTCAAAGGTTAAAAGGAACATCGTTTTTTTTTATTTTATTTTATGTAGGGAAGTAACTTTGTTTTCCACTTCACTCTAATAAAGGTAAAGATTTTTTGTACTACATTGTGTATTTCTTGGCAGAAAACGTAGCTATACTTTGTCTTATACGAAGGTCCTTTGATAAATATATTTTTTTCTTCCATCTATTATATGTGACAGGTTATAGATTCGAACACCATTCGAGGGAATGAAATATTTAATATTTTCATTACTTCGCTCTAGTGTCCATGCAAAATATGGAGCTAGTTCCTCCACTCAAAACATACCTCCAGAATTCAGCTGTATGTGGAAAGGAGTGTCTTAACACTAGTCTTGCCTATCCTGCTAAATGCGGGATACAGCGTGAAGCTGGAAAAAAAACAAATCACTTGCTATTCCACGCTAGTTTGTTACACGAGATCTAATGATGTAATATTTTGTATTACGACACACCCCGACCATATTTCCGGGCTTTCTTCGCTAAAATAATGTTCCACATTAGCCACAGTTACAGTGATTAAATAGGTCGGTAGTGGGGGGAGGTGATATGTTACCCCCTAGTCTCTGGTATGTTATACTTAGAGCCAGATTTTACGCGTATTTAACTATTTAGTAGGTAATTTATTGATGTAAGAACGAGAAGAGCGAGGCCGTCATGGCGCAGAGGCACAAGGGTGTGACTGTAACGCGACGGTTGTGGGTTCGATCCCCACTCGAGGAAGTGAAATATTTATTTACGTTTATATTTCCATTTCTTCGCTCTGGTGTCGAGGCAAAGCGCGGTGTTGAGTTCTACCACTCAACACGCAATGCCTCCAGAAATCGACAGAAAATGGGGAACGGAGTGTCTTAACACGAGGTTCCCTCTGCCTACCCTGCTGTGTGCGGGATACAGCGTGATAGCTTCAGCTTCATCAAATATATGTAATCGAACCCACAGCCAGTCACGTTTACAATACCATGCTTGCACTATTGCGCTACGATGGCCTCAAATAGCTTATTTTAAAATTAATAGCTTACTTATATAATAATACTAGCGGCCCGATCGCGGTTTCACCCGCGTGAACTATGTTATTATTAATTTCTGTCTCCATGACTACGTCCTAGTGACGTCTATGCAAAATTTGACACTCCTAGCATTTGTAGTAACGAAGTTTCATACAAACTTTCGACCCCAAAAACAACCCCTTAGAAGCCGAATATTGCAAATTCCCGTCTTAGCGAGCACCTACGTCCTATAAATAACTCCTATGCAAAATTTGAGATTCCTAGCACATGTAGTTTCTGAGATTTCGTGATGAGTGAGTGACCTTTCGATTTTATATATATAGATATAATATTATATAACTTGTACGTAAGTTGCATATCAAGTAGGTACCAAAAACTGTAAAAAAACAAGGAGTAAGATACGCTGACACCTAAAGGAATAAAATAATCTTTTCCCCCACAATATCCTGGGCTTTATTACGACCCTAACTCCGAATCTTCTATCAGCCTATATGTAATAATTTTTCGCCCCTTATAAATCAGTGTTTCTGATATGAGCTATTTATAACCTGCCGGTTGATATATGGCCCCAAGGGTGATAATTCCCGCCTATGATTTGCAAAGATTGTGGTTTTTTTTTACATTTTAATAAAGTTTTTTTGAAAGTAGATTAAAAATTGCGTGAAAGCGTGAAGCTATGTTATGCTATGTTGTTAAAAATTATGTAGGTATGTAACTTTTCTAACTATTTAATAATATATGCGATAGTGGATATATATTTTTTTTAGGCCTATAATATAATAGGCCTCTGCCTATCCTACTTGGTGTTAAAAGTTGGTGTTAAAACACTTCGTTCAACACCACTTTCCACAAAATTCTAGAGACATTGCACGTTGTGTGGCAGACCTCAACGCCGCGCTTAGCCTCGTTACCAGAGAGGGAAATATAAAATATTTTATTCTTCGACTGGGAGTCGAACCCACAATCTATCGTATTTACAGTCACACTCTTGTGCCCCAGCAGAGTGGTGCTGACTGCTGGCCTCAGTCCTATACAGTTTATAATTTGAATTTAGCTACAGTACACTACAGTAACACGTAGAACAGACTAAGATCCATATTATAAACGTTATTGTGGGCACATAAGATACATTTAATTTTCATCCTTGTTAAGGATTTATATTTCTCCAACAAACAACCTCTCATAATATTTATTTTCTCATTAGGAACACTGCTGATAAATTTGACCCAATTTTCAAAAGTAAACATTTGAATTTATTTGGAGTTTTAATTGGACCGATACACACAAGTTACGAATTTTCGTAATATACCGTATAAAAGCAGATTAAAAACTTAAGGTATAAATAAATATGAAGAAACTTTGGAACACAAAAATTTTAATTAATTTTAATAATAATTAATGTTAAAAACATTATTAATAGATTCATAATATATATTCATTAATTGTATTTTTCATGAGTTTAATATTAAAACTACACCAGTATGGATTCAAGACTTTATGTTCCATTGAAACAGGAAATACAATCACCGGAAATGTATACAACGACTGTCGAGTGATTTATACAGTCTTAAGATTTAAATCCGCTCCAGAGTAAGCATTTCTTTTATATTTTAAAACTGTTTTACGTATGGGTTCTGATTTTTCAATATATAACTTATTAATAATTTAATAACTATCTCAATTTTTCCCGATTAGCTCATATTGTAAATGTACTGAAAAACAACCTTGATATAACAGTCGTGCTCCAAAGCTTTTAAATAAATACATTTTATTTTCACTTTTTTTATATATTAAGCCATAATGACATTATATACCTAACTGCAAATTATAATAATCAATTGTAAATTAAAAATGTGGTTTCATTGAATTTTACCATTTGATATGCGATGCTTAATCTGGCAGAGAGCGGAGAACGAAGAAGCGTGACAATAGTTGCACTCTCCTTATTCTATTATGCGGTATAAAACAATAGCAGTAAAAAAGTTCAAACCAGTCGCTTAATATTATTACAGGTACTTTTATCAAAAAAAAATTAAAAAGACATACAGATATTTAGGAGAAAAAAAACACTGTTTAAAAGTGTAAAGTTCATCAGTAAATAGTGCAGATGTCTATAAATATGTTCCACGGTGCCTTCTGTGACGTTTCCGCGTCACCCGTCCCAAAGGAAAACGATTTATGTCAACAACTTGTTTCAGGAAACGAATAATACTTCACTTGTACTTGTAATTACGAAAATATTTGAAAATTCAGAAGTAAAAAGACTTTCTGTTGGTGATGCGTTTTTGTAAATCACACACTACCCTCAAATGTGAAAATAAGTTAGTTTTTATTACTTTCCGCAGAACTCTTAAGGCATTGCATGTTGAGTGGCGGACCTCAACGCCGCGCTTCGTCTCGGTACCACATTGAGGAAATAAAAATATTAAATATTTCCTTACCTCGAATGAGAATCGAACCCACAACGTCATATTAACAGTCGCACGCACGTGCCCCTGCGTCAATACAACTTTCACATACTCTGGTTTATCATCGGTTTCTATAGAGGTGGTTAGAAATTTCTCTCCGAAAATATTCTTACAAAATGTCACTTCAGTAAAATCAGAAAGTAAACATGTAATAATAATTTAATTTATCGATCTAGTTAGACTAAGAGTGTCAATAAGATCCACTTCCAGAATTCTTCTGCAGCATTCTTTCTAGAATAAGCGGAAACTGTAATCACTATATAACCTTTGCCTAACCTAAATATTATGAACCAAAAAGCTTTATCAACAAGCAATCACTTACTAATCCATTGGCTTATCTTAAATATATAGATAAAAATTTTCATCCTATTAAACCTTGCGAGTTGGCCCTACAAAGGCATTGATACCCATATATTTTCAGCATTTTACAACTGGGATTCCACGGAAATTGGAGAAGCTCAGCCAAATTTTCATGATAATGATGCACCATAAACATCCAGCTTTACCACTCAAATAATGCGAATATAAACTATCGCTGTGACAGCTAGTACTGATAGCACGGTCTTTATGCACTTTTATTACGGTCTGATGGTAAATTATGCGTAAAAATGCTTATATTTAAATCTGGTATCTAAAGCTGGAACTAGGTCACCATCTAAAAATAGATATTTTATTAAAATTATGATAAATAATTTTATTCTTAATGTTGTTTAAAAAATAATTAATTATTCTTTCTATATAACAACTCGAATTTAAAAACGTCAAGATAATTTATGTCTACAATAAATTGAATTACAGTAATATTTAAAAAATATTTATTTTATTTTTCATCATAATTTTCGATGTTTTATTAATCTAGGCTATTTTGGGTATTTTTGTTAGCTTCAAAGTTATATCCAACACATAACTGGGCGGTAAGACACTTCCGGTCCCCACTTTAAGCCAAATTCTTGAGGCATTGAAAGTTGAGTACGTAACTCAACGCTGCACTTTGACTCGTGACCAGAGAACGAGGAAATCAAAAATTTTCCATTGCGAATATTCTAAAAATTTGCATTCCCTAATGATGCTAAATTAATTTCTATAAATTAATACGCTATCTACATAATTATTATATACAAAGGATGGTAGTAAATCACTATATTGTACCAGCATAGGCAACATACTACTATTTTACACATTAATTAACTAATATAGAGGTAAATGTATTAAAAACCTAAATGGAAACGCTAATTGAGTTTTAATTGCATCAATAAAGAAAATTCAATCGAGATTCAAATTGCAGCTGTCAGAGTCTAAATCAAACGAATCGAACGATGCTCCTGTATTTAACGTTAGAGTTGTATGTATATCTTTTACTTTGAGTTTTTTGTTCTTTTTTTATATGGTGGCCCATATCATATAATTTATATATGTATATACTATGTACTAAATATAATATACATACTACTAATGAGCGGTTTTAAAAAAAATCCTATAAATTTCAATTTGAATCATCAAATTCAAGTTTCTATACTATGTTATATCGTATTATAAAAAATTATAATGTAGAGGCCATCATGGCGCAGTGGCATAAAGGGCCTACTAGGGAAATAAAATATTTAATATTTTCATTTTCTCGATGTTTGGTTAAAAAGTAGTGTCTTAATATTAGGTTCCCAGTTACCCTCTGACTTCCCTGCTACAAGCGTTAAAAAAATATCCTACTGCGATAGTTCTAGGCAATCTGCCTATAAGGCTGCAGATATATTAAAATATATTTAGATATCGTATCTTTTTTAAACGTAATCTCAGCTTTATTTAACAATTTCCTAGATTAGCTTGTTTAGGAGAATATTTGAAAAGTTTCTAGTTACATTAATCCACGAGAACGGATTCCCTGAACTATTAAAATAAATGCAATAGAAGTAATAAAAGTTTGTTAAGGCGGACGCGACTGCACTCTCAAGTAAACGATGAGAATTTAACTCTATTCGGGCAACAATTTTCATAGTTGCAGAAGTTAACCCTAGAATTGGGATTACGTTATCTACATATTTCTTGATAACTACAGTTACATTATTACTTTAAATCTTTTTTACTAGCAACATTTCGTTTCTGGTTATTAGATTGTAAATTTCATAGAAGCATAATTGGAAACTCTTATGGTACGGAAATAAAATTGATTAATTTTATTTTTTATGATGATATTTTATAAATATTGTCGTAAAGTTTTATTCTCTAAAATATTTTAAAAACAGTAAAAAGCTGGCAAGCTGTTAAGTAAGATTTTTTTTATCTTCACGCTGTATCCCGAACGTAGCAGGATAGGTAGAAAGAACCTAGTGTTAACACACTCCGTTCCACACTTTCCACCAAATTTCGGAGTCATTGCGTGTTGAATAGTGGAAATCAACGCCGCACTTTGACCAGAGCAAAAAAATTAAAAAATTAAATATTTCCTGTCGCAGTTTACAGTCGGGATTTGTGCTCATGGCCTCAAGAGTGCCCTTAAGAGAGATTATTAACAAATAATAGTTATTGAATTGCCGCTTATTGTTTTTTTTTTTACTTATAAAAGAAAATTTATTTATGCTTCAATCAACTTCCATAAAATTACACCGGAAAATCTTGATTGAAAAGGTTTATGAAATGGAATCTCCCAAATACAATACGCTAAAGCATTTTTATGAGAGGCGACAGAAGCCCGATTTGAGAGTTAAAAAGTAACATCAAAGTCGTCCTTTGATCTATTAACTTTGAAACGTGCCGAAGCGAAATGAGAAAAAGGTAAAAGAAAGTTTAAACTATCGCTTTAAATTTGCTTCCTTCTTGTATTTAACTGAATGGGATGGACAGATTGGTGATGATAAATATTTTACATATATATTAATGTAAATATAAAAAATATAATTTGCGTAGAATTTTGAATAAAAAAAATTAACAACATCCATCCATACCTATACTATAAATTCGAAAGTAACTCTGTTTGTCTATCTGTCTGTCTGTATGTCTGTCTGTCTGTCTGTCTTTTACGCAATCAGGGCCAAACCGCTAATTTAATTGTGATAAAATACTCATATAGAGAGAGATACTTGAGGGTCTCGGGATGAACATAGGATACTCTTTTTTCTCATATTTGTAATATTTTCGATATATACCAATATATTAAAATAATTAATTTGACATGCAATTTATTCCGCCATGTTAATAATAACAATCGTCGCTACGCGTTGCTAAGCAACGGCTTGCAAAGTTTGTTGTTTTAAGAAAACGTCACCCAAAGTGAATTTGCTTAATGCATACATGGCGCGCGCCGATATAGATTTGTATACATTAACAAAAATTAGATGATTTCTATAATTTGATATTCATCCTTATGAAAATAAATATAATAGTCACTTTTAGCATTTCGTCTTGATGGAAATTATAGTTTACTGTATAACATTCTACTGAATAATTAAGGAGATGTCACTGATTCCAAATGACCTAGCCTACGAGTGGTATAATATGACCGACGCGAACGGGCAGATGACTTTGATGATTTTGTAAATTTTTATATATTTTCGAATTACTATTATTTTTTATGTAATTATATGCTGCTTATAATTAATTATCTCAGTTCGGTTATCTATACCGATGTAATACATTTAAAATATCGTAATTTTAATAATTTGGGATTTAATATTTAATATCTCTTCGCTATGGTGTCGAAGCAAAGTGTGGCGTTAAGTTCCGCAAAGCCTCCAGAGTTCAGTGAAAAGTATATAACGGAAGTATTTTCACCAATACGAAATCATAAACAGTTATAAATAAAAATCTGTTTCAAAATAAGTAAGTAATGTGTATATTAAAGCAATAATAATTAATTAAAATTTAATAAAATACAATAAAATGGACAAAGTAATAAAGGTGCCGTATTGCAAGTGAGTATAATTTAATTCCGAATCACAGCGAACCATTTCCCGCATGAGCTCTCTACTACTGTTAATTACTTTCACGTGTGACGGCACGTGTACTCTATCAATCAGTCTAACTTGCTAGTAATATTTCCCTTTGACTCTGTTTTTTGCTTTCAGTATAATATCCTTTATATTCGAGGCCAGAGACTGGTTGTGGGTTCGATTCCCACTCGTGGAAATAAAATATTTATATAATTTAATATTTTCATTTCTTCGCTCTGGTGACGAGGCAAAGCGCGGGGTTAGGTCTAGTGTTAAAACAATCTGGTACACACTTTCTGCCGAATTCTGGAGGCATTGCGTGTTGAGTGGCAGAACTCAACATCGCGCTTCGCCTCGACACCAGAGCGAAGAAATGGAAATATAAACGTAAATAGATATTTCACTTACTCGAGTGGGAATCGAACTCACAACCGTCGCGTTACAGTCACACCCTTGTGCCGCTGCGCCACGACGGCGAATTTTTTTTTATTATTGTCATATTTTGATGCGAAAAGAAGTTTTTATAAATATAATAGAGCATTGGTAGAGAATAATTTATTATACAATAACCAAATGTCCCTTTTCTTCTTATACATCTCAATGAAAGAGCCGATGGAGTTGGGAAAGTTTTCGTTAAGGCCAAAGGTAATTCTGAGAGGGTCTATTGAGTTAGTTTACTTAATATCGTAGAAGTTTGCTTAGGGCAGCCAAGCCGACACTCGATAATAACGAAATATATATTTTGGGGTAAATCGAATTCTTTGAACTATATACGAACTATACATATAAATATTTCAATGTTTCCAATAAATCTTGTATTCAAGGAACTTGATTAAATTTAACTTCTTACTGCTTCTTTTTTTTATAATTACGTGTTTTAATAATTGTTATAACATGCTTTAAATATTAATAAAATTTTAAGGTAAAGTGCCGTTGATCGAAATTTTCCTACTGACCTTTTTAGAACACACTGTATCTATCAAACGAAAAAATGTTGTTTATATATAAATATATTACCGAAATATAATAAAAACTGTTTAACACTAACGGCTAACTAACTGATAGGTTAAGAATTTTCGCATTATCCTCAAATTTCCACGTTTCCTGCTGAATTCTAGAGGCCATCAACTAATGCAGGACATCAATTTTGACACTTGTCACTAAGTTGAACATAATATAATTTATTACAAATGTATTTGGTGACTTTTAATGTCACTTGTAAGGTCCTTTGCAGGAAACATTACCATTGGAAATGAGAAATGGATTTAGTTGAGACTTTCCTAATGTAAGAGACGAGGATTGTTATGCTCATCTTTCTTCTTGACACTTTCTGCAATTCCCAATTCTAAGCCAGGACTGTGAAATAAACTGGGTGATATAAATTAAATTTGTCTACTTGTAACTCTTACTGGCGTAGCGACTAGCTTTTTATTTATCTGTATCTGTGTTGTAAGGTTAAGTTAAGCTAAGTTAAAATTCAAATACCAGTTTAAGCTATATATTTTTTTACTAACATTAATAAAATTGAATAGATTATTTAAAAATTATGCAGAATTAACGCCTGCTAAAATAATAAAATAGTAAATACTAGTGGCCGCGTTTTTCCAGGATAAAAACTCACCGATAGCCTATGTGCTGCTTCATGATGCCTCTACCGGTCAGTGAATCCCATGAAAATCAGTTCAGCTGTTCTGGAGATTAACCCTACCAAATAGAACTGATAGACCAAGAACGAAAATTAACTACAAAAAGACACTTCTATTTTATTTATATTTATAGATGAATATAATATAATTATACTATGATAGAATTATAACCTCAAATATATATTTCAGTAAGTACTCGTAGATACCTATGTATACAGCATTTATTATAATTAAAAATGAATTTTCCACATTATAAATACAAAGAAAAGGTAACTCAGTTGATATTTGTATTATCAAATTTTACATTTACACTTTAATGGCAAAGATAAAGAGTTATATAGCCTTATAAAGTAAAGTAAATGAGGAAAGCGCTTCAGTATCATAATAATAAATAAATGCTATATAATAAATGTCTATATAATTTGTATTTTAAAGTAATGTTTGTTTTATATTATATACGGGAAACATATAATTCGATAAAATGAAATATTTTATATTTTCATTTTTTCGCTATGGTAACGAGGCAAAGCGCGACGTTGAGTTGCACTACTTAACACCCAATGCCGTCCAGAATGAACGGAACGGAGTTAACACTAGGTTCCCAAGTTCCCCCTGTCTACCCTATTATGTGCGAGATACAGCATAAAGCTAAAAAAAAGTATATACTCAATAAATAAGGAATTCGCATTGCGTGGAAATATGAACATGTATTCGTAGTTTTGAAAATACACGCTTTGACAGGATTTTCGGTTGACGGCCTGCGCCAGCTGGCCTTTCTGCTGCGCTGCGCGTCGATATAAAACATTGTCATATGTTACCATTTACATTGTATATATGTTCTTACATATATAGTAAAAAAAACATAGTTTACATGTAACATTGCTGAAACTAAAGTCCTAGGTTCATATTCAGTATTCACTTGATAATTACTATATTCTTATTAAAAAGGTGAAAATAATTGAAAATAAATATATATTTTCAACCTAACTACCTACTACCTACAAGAACATGTAACTTTGTTATTATTAAATCTGAAATTGCCCGAATTGTAAGCATTTCTTTGAATTTATATCTATTAGAAAAGAAATAGAAAGAATTTATGATAAAATACATGATATATGATATGATAATATACTACCCACTAATATTTACCCACTCACTAAGGTTGCCATCTTTGATCTGGGGCGCATTCTGGGGGTTGCCTATGTCCAACAGTGGACACGAACAGGTTAATTTAATTGTTTAATTGAATATTTTTACAATATAAATTAATATTTTATAATGGAATTATTTCTATCTAATAATGCGTACGACTATAATTTTAATACGCATTTCTAATAATGGCATATTTATGCTGATCTACATAACCTATGCCGCCGGTTCGGCACTTTAATTATACCTGATCAGAATATGAGATCTAAGGAATGATTTAATTGAAATTAAAATTATTCATGATAATTATTTATTAATGTAAGAGGCTTTGGAAATATATGTACGAGTATATATAAGAGACAATGATTTTTTTTCATTAATAATAATGTAACACTTTATTACACAAATAAGCATAAAATACATTTTGTATAGTCTAATAAGAATGAAAAACATTACGCTTGGAAAAACTAGATAAATATTTATATTTTAATTTTTGTTTATTATTTATATTTTACACTTTTTTATCTTTGGTAATAAGAAAACAAAACATAAAAATCACTATGGTATTTAATATTATTTTTAAATATTATTAATATATCTACTTCTAAACTAATAACATCTTTAGTACTTTACAACTGTTTATATCACTATTTATTTAACTGTATATATTATTTTCATAAAAAAATATAGTTGCAAAATTCTAGAACCACGATAACCAGTACTGTATAAGTTCTGCAGACATGGAGTTTTTCTTTTAGATAAAGTGATTTTTACTCGTTTCGTTATGTTTAAAGATTATACTGGGAACTATGCAAGACATAATTATAGCTTTAAACCTTACCTAAAGAAACAATTTGACATTAAAAAAATACTCTATCATTTTATCAAATAAATTCTAAAGTATACTCAAATTGATAAAACGTTTTTAATTAGCATTTTTATAAACCTTTAATAAGGCAAAGAAAAACTGAAAGAGCTGAAGGTTCAAATAACAGAAGAAGTCCGTCAAAGTAATTGATTGGAGCAGGTGTCATTTTGTATTTCACCAGCTCTCATGATTATAGCCATTCAATCTTATTGCTTAAGTAATTTGATACTTTTATAAATTGGAAAAAATGTTAATGAATATAAAATTTATAGAACAAATTAGGTAACGTTAGTTTCCTCTATGCAAACAGCAATAGCCGTTGCGTGTAGCCTTCAAGAAATAAAAATAATATAAGTAAACAATAAGATGATTTTTTATATTGTAAAGAAATTATTAATGATGATGTAAGTGTAACGAACGAGACAGAAATAAGATACTGGGCATCACTCCACTCTCCACATCAATCTTGGACATTCATTTGATTATTTCAAAATCGTGAAGCGATTCCTCAAAAATATAAAATTATTGAAGCGTGACTATAGGAAATAGAAATTTCTTATGTTTTTTTAACTTAAAAAAATTGTCAAACATTTTTTTTTGCATTAGACATGTTCTACTAACTTTTAATGGTATACTCCATTCTTCTGGACCTAAACAGGTGTACATAGATAAAAATAACAATAAATAAATTAAATATAACATAATTAACAGCCAAAAAATACACCATATACTTTCAGACGTCCGATTTAATAATCGGCCTGTAATTTCCGTTACCAACGTATTTGTAGCGCTACTGACAAAAGGCTTAAATAAATATATTCTGGATTTTATTAATACGAGATGCCCACAGCTTCGTTCTCGTTGACTTAAATGTGATTTCCCACCTATGTCATTAAAAATTCGATCAAAATTGTTTACTCCTTCACAAAATGTTTGAAATAATATTTAATATATTTATATGTATAAAACACTTATTATGCTGATCAATTATTTCTAAGGTGCAATTTCTATAAATGTTAGTATTAGTAGTTGCCTATTTTAACAGTTTTTTTACTGTTTTTATTATTTATTTTAATATCTTTATTCAACGCCGGGGCTTGTGTACCTAAACAAAGAAGTATATTTAAATAAATATACTTAATATAATCGTGACTAAAAATAGTACAAGTTTTACATAACAATAAAACTTGTATTATTCTGGAGAGACGATGCACAGCATCTGTGAGAGGGCGCTGTATACTTCCCTTTGATTATCCAATGATGTTCACTTCCGGTTGCTGTTTTCGACCAATCAGCGATCGCCGGAAGTCACGTGGTCTCAGGTGGTAGGGCGCCGGAACGTATAAAAGGCGACACTACGCTTTTTACCTCATAGCAGACTCTCACCAGGAGCCTTAAAATGATGCTGTGCATCGTCTCTCCACAATAATACAAGTTTTATTGTTATGTAAAACTTGTACTATTATTTGGGATGTGACGATGCACAGCATCTGTGAGAGACGTGTTTATAACTCCTGGTGAACACGCACGACGCTATGTGATCTAAATCAGAATGATTGTATAAATTGATTCTGATACATTCAGATAAATTGATCTGTAAAACCACAAAAAACATGAGTAACATTGTTTTATTTATAAGCAAACAAAGAATTGTAAATTGCTTAATTTTTTAAGTCTATTAATAATCGCTCTGCCGGAAGCGAGCCTAAATAATCTAACTTCAATTATTAGATTTACTTATAATCTGCATTCAAACAAATTTTAGAAGATGTTTCGCAACTCGCTGATAAGCATGAGTAGGAGAGGAAGCTCTCATAGCCGTCTAAATAATAAGGCTAGACGTGCTCACTTCTTTTGATAATTTACTAACCTGTTTATATAAGCATCGATTATTATTCATGAAGCCCTTGCGTAGCCTCCCCTCTAAATTACACAACAAAATTGTTACCTTTTTTAGCCTGTTTCCGGTGGTCTAGCTAGTTTCTTAATGTAGAACCTAGAAAAACATTTTTCTTAGGATGACACCACCGTCTTTAGAGCGTAATTTTCAACATGTCTCACTGTAACACCGAAATATTTCTAAACGAAATATGATATTAGAAGTACGAGCACGATCAAAATGCCGATGAAAATGTCGTCCGGTCTATTGAAAATTATCTCCGGCTCAGACAGCAGGTCCTAGATAGAACCGGCAACCAACTCCATACTTCCTTCCTTCCTTCCTTTCCAACAACAACTATAATAAATTTATAGTAAGTAGAGACGCGTTCTAGAGTGGACGCCACGCCTTGGCAAGCGTAATGAAGGACGTCTTCCCGCTAGATGGGGTGACGATGTCCGCAAAGTGGCGGCAACGGCCGGATGCGAAGATCGAGCCCAGCGGCGCGCCATTGAAGAGGCCCACGTCCAGCAGTGGACGAGGACAGACTGATGATGATGATGAAGTAGTTACCCGAGTTAATTTTTACCTTGTAATTGATGCCATTAGTACAACATATTAATAACACTAGAGCATTTAATAGAATGCTCTACAAAATACTATGTACTCGGCCCAATAATATGTTCCAATTTTTCCAATTTAGAGTTAAACTGGTCAAACCTTTGAACACCTTTGTAAAATTTAAGACTTGAGTCCACCATCACACACTTTGAGTATTATAACTTCATAAAAGCATCAATGAATACTCACCAGAACCGCGACCCGACCGACAATTCATGATATGAATGTCTGCTACTTAGGTACAGTTTTGAAGAAAACTGGATTTGACATACGACGCGTTAGAAAATGTGAGTTTATAAGCTCATTAGTTTTTCAACCAAAATTTAGGCCGACTAATGCTTATATCATTCTTCGAAGTGTAATAAAGTTATAAGTAATTGATACTACTTGACATATAAATGTATCAATTTTATAATATTTCAATTATCGCTTCTTAGCTGTATTTAAGAACTACAATAGTTCACTCTCTGAAATTCGCCTTTAGAAGCAACTTTAGTGTCAAAATTTATACGATTTAAATACAGATGTACTCAATATAAACGTCCGATTTTCCCCGGACTTAATGATGTCGTAGACATCCAACATGCTCTCCGCCATATTGGAGTTGCGACTACGTGTACACCTTGCTAGCCAGGTTCAGATTATGCAAAACTCATAGCAATATGCAGCGGAATACCTACGTTACGCACGTGGATATCGGCCAAGGTCTATATGCAGACATATATAACAAGACTGTTGACAGTAATAATTAGCACAACTACCTTTACACAGCTCTCATGTTCCATGAAGATATTATTTTCATTAGCTTTTCCCAGCTCTGGAACCAAAGTTACAAAAAAAAATGAATGAAACTTCTTGATAGTCTTTTTGCACTATTATTGTGTATCATACGTTATGGTATCCAACAACTTAGTAATAAAAGGTTGTCGTCTGTAATTCTTGCATTTCATATCTGACTACTTCAGTAATAAAAGGTCCTAATACAATCACTGCTTGATAGGCCCAACTGGAGACTTTAATTTGGTCTTGATTTGCCTTCTGAATTATTTAACTGTTTTCTTTTCCACTTTCTCCTGCTTCTTACCAACATTTCCTTCTATTTAGATGCAAATTTTACTTCTTCCAAATATTAACCTATGTGTTGCCTCCGCATTTTCTAGCTGGATGCTTTTTTTCTAGCTGGATTACAGATTTCTTCCACTACATCAGCTTTAATTCTGATGGTTACTGGGATACACAACAGGTATACACAGTTTCTAATATATAGTACGTCAGGTATTAAATACTTTTGCAGAGGTACTCACGGGGATGTGCACTCACTGGCACGAGGATAATGCCAAATTAGCCGAAGAAACCTTCGGTGACTTTTTATAATACTTATGTGGACTTTAATTTAGTTTTAGACACATTATTTCTTTTTATCCATACTTAACAATCCATATCAAACTTTTTATTCTTTTGATAAACCTTTCGTTATCTATTAGAAAATTTCCTATTGGTTTGCTTTATCAGTTGTCGAACGTGAGTCGAACTATTTTCTATCCTTGCTTTCTCGAACCGCTTCAGAATCCTTTTTGGATAAAGCCAGAGATGATATGGAGAATGCTCATTATTAAGTCGAAAAGAGTTTTCAGAGCCCCAAACCATCTACACCCGTCTCCGATATACCCAGAGGCAGCCTCCGTGTTTCTCAACACAATGTATACAGAAAGATACAGATACATTTAAATAAAGTTATTAACAATCATGCAATACCCTTGTACTAAGTTCTGGGCTTGTGTTACTAGCTAGTCGGCGGGTTCTCACTCCAAACTACCGATATCCGGTATGCACCGATACCTGAGAATTGCTAATGTATAATTAAATGTGCTAGAGTTTTATACTCAACGCACGCTTCTCAATTTTGATGCATGTACGGTTGACAAGGTCTAGCTGCTTCAAATAATCTTGGAAAAGGATTATTGGTGGCATGGAGGTAGATGGCTAGATGCATTCCCGCGATTAAACCGGGAAGGGCCTACGGAGCCCAAACCATCAGCCACTGCCTCCGATACGCTCAGAGGCAGCCTCCTTATAACTGCCCCCCTCCCGTACAATTGAGAGCATTCCTAATTAAAATAGTACCGAGCTTTTTTTTTTTTTTTTAAATTCTAATGTACGAATAAATGCACTTTAAATAATTGGACATACCTTATGTCAAGTAATAGCCCGAGTCCCCCTTAAGGCTAAGATAAGGTGACTGGCTAGAATCTTTGCCGGAGAGGCCATACAGAAGATCCCGTGATTGCCAAATACTATGACGCCCACTGCTAACTGTTATGACGTTCATAGCGATGGCAGTAACCACGAATAAGCAGGAAATCCACAATTCTTTTATCCTCACTCCTCCAGGATTGAGACACATTTTTGAAACACTTTTCCTGCCAGGAGGCTTCGAAATTGTCTTCGTATCCTTGTATCTAATTCTTCCGAGTATTCGCTTGCAATTGTCAAAAGAAGCTAAAAGAAACTTTTAACTCGCTTAGGATACGCTCCCAGCGAATATAAAATTTCAACAGCGTTAGTAATTATGCTATTACAAATAAATAAAAAAGATTATCTAAAAATAAACAGACTTTTTATATATGTCGGAGAATAAGGTGGTTGGGACCGGAGCTTGTTCCGATCCCACTTCTGATTGTCATCGATCGGTGTCACGTCAGAGTGACGGGCAACGCCATCTGGTTTTGACAACTAGCCACTATATATATATATTTGATAACTCGCTCAGGATACGCTCCTAACGAATTTATCGCATTTAAACGAAGGTAGTATATTAGTGGATAATACAACTAAGTAAACTCGGTGAAAACCGATTTATTTAGTAAACTCCGTTTACATCGCATGATATTATGCTGAGAACGTTCCCAAGATGAAACAAGCGATGTGTCCTCTTGCTTTTTGCAATGCCCGTTAACTGAATAAAATTGGGCCATAACTGCTGAAAATCTGAGATATATACCTAACCTTATTGTAGGTTATAACACAGTCGTGTTCGGTGAAGCTCAGAATCCACTACTGTATTGGTATATATGATACCAAGCAATAGAACAGTATTACATGCATGTAGATACTTGTTAAACAAGAGGTTCAAATGACTCACCCGTTGTCCATTTTTTACCTTTGAATTTCACAAAAACGAAATTCTCTGATGAGGATGAACATCTTTGCTGGAGGCCTTACCAGGAGTAGGCCCTATATAGAAATCCGGTTCACGATGTGAAGAATTTCCACCTCCAACACTACACTTACCACAGCACTTTCACTTTTAAACAATGTTACTCTGATGGGAAATAACGACGCTATGGAGGTAAAAAGCATAGTGTCGCCTTTTATACGTTCCGGCGCCCTACCACCTGAGACCACGTGACTTCCGGCGATCGCTGATTGGTCGAAAACAGCAACCGGAAGTGAACATCATTGGATAATCAAAGGGAAGTATACAGCGCCCTCTCACAGATGCTGTGCATCGTCACATCCCAAATAATATAAAGATTATTTTAAATTACAATTATTGTTTGAACCAGCTATAATCGCGTTCGTTTGCGTTCTTATCAGTCACGACTCAACAGAGCCGCAGCTATCGAACCCGCAACCTTCATGATACAGCCAAACGCTTATGCCCCTGCGCTACGACGTCCTCTGAAATCGTTATATAATCTAATTCAAGCAAATTTATTGCGTCCAAATAAACATCCTTAAACTAGAGCTTAATTGACTATTAAATGACTTTTAGTAATTATGACTTTACCAATTTTCCAAGTAGGTACAGAATTTGAGAAATTAGTTCCAGCTAAGTACAGTGAAGTTAACAAACGTCTTACAAGGCTAAAGTTTACAAGGCACTAGCGACAACGCCAACATTGTTCCCATATTAGCTTCCCAACTTGCTGGCTGGCTGTTGCAACATGCACCGCACTTTGGAATGCCGGCTAGAGATAATGAGATATTCTATTTTTGTTTATGTTTTTGGTTGGTTTTAGACATTTCTTTTTTTTGTTTACTTAAGTCTTTTTAAAGAGAACCTAGTGACGGGATTTTCTGTTTTAATTTTTTCCCCGATTCGAGATCGGTATTTGGTTTTGAATATTGGAATTCAATGTCATCCTTTGTCTTAAAGGACTGGATAGGCGGAAGGAACCTAGTATTGAGACATTCCATTTCTCATTTTATGAAGGTACGTATTGCGTGTTGATTGGCGGGACTCAACGCCGCACCTTGCGTCGACTTCAGAACGAAGAAATGAAAATATAAATTTAAATAAATATTTCACTTCCTCGATTGGGGTTGAACCCACAACCAGTTGCTTTAACAGTCACACACTTGTACCCCTGCGCTATGACTGGCCTCAATTTATCATTTTAAGGCTTCACTATAATAACCAAATTATTCTTAACGATGTATTTTTATTAAGGTATAGATTATTTGGTTTACGTAAAGACAAATAAATTACTTTGTTCTCGAATTTCCATTTAATGAGAGACATTTTGTTGTATTTGGCGGAACCCGGGCCGCCTATTTTATGTCCAAGCCTGGGTAGCAAAAAAATTTCAATCCATGCTTAAACTGTACTAAGTAAATAATTCAAAAGATAAAGTAAATATTTTGTATGTAATAAAAAAAGCATTTTGATTTAAAAAAATATTTCATAGCTTTTCCTCATCACGTACTAGATATTTGTGCCAACAGATGGGTAAAATAATAATTTTCTCCCATCCAAATATACCAATTCGTATTCAATGAGATTTTGTTTTAGATGATCGTGTTTTAGGGAATCTATATTTATTAAAATTCTATTAGCAATGTGTTAACTATTTCGTGGACAATGGACGTGGGTTCAATAGTGTATTGATATTATTTTAGATACATTTTTCATCGTCGCTATAAAATAATTTTTCTAATTTAAAGTTTAAACAAACAAAAACATATATTAATACGTTCTTCTTTATGTCGCTATATCCTGAACCTGAGAATATATTGTTGAAACACTTTCGTTCACGTTCCCAACTTTCCACTGAATTCTGCAGGCATTGCGTTTTAAATGGCGGAATTCAATGCCACACTTTGCCTCGTTACTAAGGCGAGAACAAAAAATATGAAAAAAGATGAATTAAATATGTCATGTACGCGAATGGAAATCGAACATACAATCTGTCACGCTTATAGTCACACACCCTATAACTGGCATCTAATTAAACTACACATATATATCATCATCATCATCATCATCATCAGCCTGTCCTCGTGTTGGACATAGGCCTCTCCAATGGCACGCCTCTGAGCTTCAGCCTAGCCTTCAGCATACCGCATATTCAAATATGCGGTATATTTATTGCATATTCAAAGAATATTCTAAAATTGTATAACATACTCTCCTTTTTAAGAATATTCGATGAACATATGTATATACCTACCAGGTCAATATAGAATAATTAAATAAGCACTGTTAATTGCTGGTCCAATTACGTCATATCACCCATACCGAAGGCATACCTGTGTTGACGACGTCATACATTCGGGTCAAAGCAAATGAGGGTAGCTGTAATTTCATTATGTGATATTATAGAGATATTCGAATTTGATGTGCGGCTCTACTTTAATTAATTATCAATCAAAATTGATTTTCTATTTTAGAGCGTTTTGTTTGAAAGCTTTTTGGTTGTTTAGAATTTATAATAATATTTGAATAATTATGTATTTATATGTCGTATTGAACAGAAGAAAATAATATAATTAAAATATATTTATGTCTGTTAGTATTTACCTAAATATAAAATATATTATTTATTGATTTAAAAACTTGCAGGGTCACGAGCGTGTAACTGTAAACGTGACAGGTTGTGGGTTCAATTACCATTTAAATCCAAGAAATTAAATACTTAATATCTTTATTCTGGTGTCAAGGTAAAGCAGAATTTCGTAAATTGGAGAGTGGAGTGTCTAAGCACTAGGCTCCCACTGCCTTCTTCGCTACATGCGCAAATAAAACAACATAAAAATTAAAAAAAAAATAAAAACTTACATATACTTTAAAAATTAACTTCATAGTTAAGGATTATTTTTATTACAGAAGGTCACACGTATAATTGTTATTATAACTTAGAAACTTCGAAAACTAGTTAGCGGATTCACTGAAACCTCTGTGATTAAATTAAAGAACCCTCACAGACGAAGTCGGAAAAAGATAAAAGTAACTCGCTTTACTTAGTAACGAAAGGGTATTACTTCGGAAATTTATTCAGACCAATTTGAAATTTAAATGGGAGTTCATCAAAGTTCTTACGATGGAAATAACTTATGAGGCTACAATCATACATGTAAACTAAGTATATGAAATTTATAAGTAGCATCATTTTTTAATTTTTTTTTATTATTTTATTGATAACTAGCGACCCCCTTGCGGCTTCGCCCGCTTTTACTACTGAATTATTCATATAATGTATGTTTGCAAAGCACTTAAGATAATGTAAAAATTAATTAAACTCTAATGCAACCCGCATTTTCGTAGTTTCAATAAGGATTTTCCAATTGTTTTACTCGGCAAGGATTTTTTAGTAGGTACCGTAATTTTAAATCTGTGCTACTAATCTTTTCGAGTACTTATTAAAATATATTTAAATGACTATTTTTAGATAGTTAAATGACTATTTTTAAACGGAAGAAATTATAAACAAAAACCTACCTACTAACAACTACTACAAAAAATATGAAACCAAATATATCGCGCTGAAATAATACATTCAACTCCGATTATCCAATACGTGCAAACGCATCTAAATCTTCGTTGCTATAGAGGCAGGCGGGTTTTTTTTTTTTCGAGCTTGTGGTTAATGCTGAAGAGGGTATTCTCGTCCCTGATGAAAAACAAGCACTACGTGGCTGCCTGTGAGGAAAATTAAATAGAATGCATTGGCCGGGAATCGAATCAGGGCCGCCCGCGTGGCAGGCGAGCATTCTACCACTGAACCACCGATGACTGCTCATGACGCGCTTGTATAAATAAGCAAAACGTCGCGGGGCGCGTTTCGCAGCAAGGATGTTTTGATATTGTAACAACTTCTAAAGTACTTATTAAAATGAAAAACAGTAAAAGACAGTTTTGATCTACATTAAATGGCCAACATAACTAATATACTTATTTATATGCTGAGAGTAAGGGATAAGTAAAATTTGAGTCGGCACAGCTGATGAGTCAACGGCGTGATGTGTCAACAATTAAATGCGTTTTTCTGTAAAACTATTTGCAATTTCGAAATAGTGTAAAGAGCAAATTTTATCTTCGTTTAACGTAGAAAATTAATAAAGTATTTAAAAGGATAAGGATTAATGCCATTATGGAAAAATATCCCTCACAATAAAAAATATATTGAAATTACTATTTTTAGACAGAAATATGATCACTACACGTTATCCTTAAAAGATAAAAATATGCTGTCGCGGACTTTTTTGTAGATCTTATTAAGTGGAACAATACTCCAGTACATTATTTTCATGTAGTACTTACCATTAAAGCAGCGCATGCGCGAAAGTGTCTCAACGGGTAGGACTTTATACACATTTATCGTATTTATGTCAATTTACATAAGAATGTACAAATAATAAACTATATATAAACCTTCCCTGAGAAATACTCGACCTAATGGTGAAAACCACATAAAAATCCGTTGGGTGGTTTAGAAGAAGAAGAGTTAGAAAGTTCAGACAGACACGAAAAGCGACTTTGTTTTATAAGATATAGGATAGGATTTATAATTTTATTTTTTGTTAGGCCAGTGATGTGACATGGCTTAAAGTGTGAGTATAAGTGCGACAGGTAGTGGGTTCGATTGCCATCCGAGGAAATTAATTAATTAATATTTTAATTTCTTCGCTCTGGTGTCGAGGCAAAGCGCGGTGTTGATTCCGCCTCTCAACACGTAATGCCTCCAGAATTCGAAGAAGTTTTAGAACTCTACAATTTCGATATTAAATAAGAATTGCTGTTGTTCACAATTTATTTGAAGACTTGAAACATATATAAGAAATGTTTTCTTCAATATCAAAAAATAAAAGTAATTAAAACGAAATACCGAAATCGGATATTACTAACTTGTCATTAGCAAATTTAAATTTTGTAAATTCGTTCAGTTAGCTATTCCCTTTTATAGTAAGTAAATTTAGAAGATTTCGCCCGGTCTTTATTAACTTTTCCCTCATTTTAATCTCTATACTTAAGTCGAAGTAAAGGGATAAAACATTTTTACATGGGATCCCTTAAATTGGATTTAAATTAAAAGCTGTTAAAAGAAACTCGATTATTTTACTGACCATTTTCAAATAGGATTACCTAATAGTGATATAACATTTACGAAGAAGAATGGCGAGAATTAGGGGAGGCCTATGTCCAGCAGTAGACGTTAAAAGGCTGATGGATGGATGGATGGATGGATATAACATTTTAAGAAGTACCTAATGTTTAGTGTTAAATTTTCATAGTCTAATAAATTTCACATTTATATTTATTGTTTAGATGCCCGGTAAAATTTAAATGTAAATAAAGACACGAAAAAATCAAAATATTAAATATTTTATTTCCTAGAGTGAGAATCGAACCCACAACGAACGAACGAACGCGATGACTGGTCTAAGGAAATATGTATTGGTAATATGTTTTTTGTATTTTCAGCTTTATAGGCTCTGTAGGATTAGGCTGAGTGTTATGTATTAAATCGTTCAGTTTATATAGACAAAAATATAACATAACAAAAATATAGTATAATGTGCTACTTCATTATTAATAAATGAATATTAGAAATATCTAAAACTTTCCTTAAAATATATATCCCCAAACCCGAACCATCAATATCCACACTGACCGTGACAAATCAATACCCAAAGGTATCGGGAACAGGGTAAATATGGGCAACATTTCATCACAAGTGGACCGAACTGAATGGGGCTGACAACACCAATATACAGCTAGCCAGCTAGTTCCAAACTGACTTTATGACCCTGTAAATCACTTACCTACTTGACCCCTCAACGATAGCGAGGACATTAAAAGGGTATGAGTTATACCCAAAGTTGGCACATTGTCGCCATCTGTTGCTCGAGTAAACATTCGAAAGAAGTTTATTATGAAGGTTTTTTGGTCCAGTATAACCAATTTATTTTATAAAAATATATGACTTACCCAGAACGCCAAGCCAGTGCTTATTCTTCTTTATCCCTAAATAATAGTAGCGTATTTGTATGTGTCCCACAGAATGGCGAATGCTTTGCTTCTGTTTATTAACTGTAATAAGTGGAGTTAATAATACCAGTGTATTAGAAGTTAGAACACTTCTTTGTATTTACTTGTGTTTTGTCTATATCTAGGTTTATTTAGTTCATTTTATATGTGGTATAAAGATTTATTTATATCGAAATAGTTGTATGTTTGTATATATTTTATAATCTTCTCCTATCTATATATATAAAAGGACTTGTCCTCACTGACTGAGGTAAGACGCACGCACAGACGTAACCACAGTGCGTAGAAACGTGAAATTTGGACAGATGTTTACTTTCGTAATCTGGACATCCACTAAGAAGGGATTTTGAAAAATTTTAACCCTAAAGGGGTGAAAAAGGGGTTCAAAGTTTGTATGGAAAAAAAATTAAATCGGCACCGATTTTTATAAAATTTGAAATTTAGATTTTTAAAAGTTTTTAATTGAACACGTGTTTCATAGTTTTCTAGAATTCTCCCTCTAAGGGTGCAAATAAGGGGTTGAAAGTTTGTATAGGTTTTTTTTTAATCGTCACCAATTTTTATACAATTTGAAATTTAGACTCTTAAAAAAAATTCATTGAACACATGTTTCATGGGTTATTAGAATTCACCCTTAAATACGCAAGCGAAGCTGCGCGCGTCCGCTAGTTATTTATAGAAGTCATAATGTACGCTTAAATAAGAAATGGCAAAATCGCGTCTTAATTTTATATCCGCTCGCGGCTTCGCCCGATTAAGCTACAAAAGTAATAATTTACTAAAGTAGGTAATATGATCATCATGATGTGTTGTCTGATGTTTCAAGTGAAAAAGTCATACAAATGATTATTTAAAACTAGAGAATTATTTAAAACTTACTCCGTAATTGCTATTTAAGTTATTTATTTAAAAAAAAACACAAACAAAATTAATAACATTTATGTTAAAATATCTTTAAAGAAAGAGAAATAACTTTTCCACAAAAACCCTAGATGCCGTAAATGAAAGAATCCCTGCAAGATTTGCCCGCGGAATTGGTGTTAGCCACGGAGCCGATAAGGACGACAATTTTCTAAATAGGAATTGGGAGGGATTTTGTAAGTTTATACAAAAAAATGGATTACCACTTTCAAAGAAGATTTGAATATTATTTTTGCATTTATCTAAAATAAGACAGCATATATGATATCGTAAATGCATTAGTTAACATTTTTTAGTTAGTAAAACCTTTGAATCTAGTGTTAAGACACTCCGTTCCCATTAAGACATTTCCGTTTCCCACTTTCCGCTGAAGCCTAGAGGCATTGCATCTCGAGTAGGAGAACTCAACGTCGCGTCTTTGCCTCGTTACCAAAGCGAAGAAATGAAAACATTAAATATTTCTCCCCCTGAGTAGGAATCGAACCCACAAATTTGTCAAATCTCTCTCTGTATTAGATAGTAGTTTATGATTTTTTATTTAAATATTTTTTATTACGCAGCCACCTGCTGTGAGCAATAAAATCATACTAAATGACATGCTATTCGTGGATGAAATTATATTTTATTGGATCATTTGTATAAAAAAATATCTTTAAACCTATAACAAAAATAGAAGAAATATTTATAAATTTTCATTTTTCAGGTTTCTTTCTTTATTTGTATTCTAAAATTATACTTCAAAAGTGTTCAATACACAGGCTTGAATATTTCATGTTAATCTCAGCTTAATACCTTTACGCTATCTCGAGATAAATGGTCTTAACAAACATACAGACGAACAACAAACTGATCTTATATGGGTTCCGGTTTTACTTTTCGAGGTAACTTATTGAAAAACATTAATTAAGTGTAAAATATTCCTTTAAACATCTAAATAAGATAAAATTTCCCTAAGCTTAAAAACCAAGATAAAAAAATAATTAATCCCCCTACAGCTAAGTCATGATGGCTGAAAAGAACTTCTCCGAGACCTTCATTTCAAAGCGATGTATCGTAGATTCAATTGAAACGGGCAAGGAAGACTGCCGGGTAAAGGGTCGGTAATGGCATTAAACTGAAGGGTACACTGTAGAAAAATTGTTTTGCTGATCGAACAAAAACCAATTACGTGTGATTACTATTGAATTGCATTGATGATATCTTTGTCCCTTCTGTGCGTCTTTAGTTATGGTAGTGATGTAGATGCTGCTATCTTTGCTTATGTTGTTAAGGTGTTAAATTATGCAAAACATTAATATATTTCAGACATACGCTAATATTACTTGTTAATAAAAAATAATGACTAACTAAAGAATTTTAAAGAGTAAATTAATATATTATTATTAAAGTAAAAAACAACATCACTTATTAGTCTTCCCTACCTGAAACTATACGTCTATGACTGTACTGTATGTCCGTGTATTTAAATTGTTTTTCCCAAGAACGCGCGGCTATGTCAAGCTAAAATGAATATCAAATATATATTAGGACATAGTCCCTTGAAACACAGAAAAAATTAAACTTCCAAAGATAAAGTATTAAAAACCTATAGGATATATGGAATCTAGTATTGAAATTCTTACATTTAATTAGTTTTATCCTTTTCCTTTGATAATCAGAATAATTTGAAAGGAGTGATTTCTTAGACCCCCCATTCCCCCATCCTAAATCCATGGTATATTATAAAAAATAACATCTGTTTGTTATTATTTACTTGTTTTTTAGTACAATTGTATACAAAAATAAAAAATATCACTCATAAAATAATAAACAACAATTTTTTTCTAAAGCTTATTCGGAACTCATTGAATGAGCTCATATTGTTTTTCCTTAAAAAATCTTTGCAATCAAATGAACGTTCACAACTGTTGCATTTGTGCGCCGAATGCGCTATTGCGAACAAAGCCTCACTTAAAATAAGTGCTCGAGGAACATGAATATTCCAAAACATCCAACCCGTGGATGATTGGAAGAGAGATGGGGAGAGATGTCAAAATTCACCCTGATAGCTAAATCTAGTTTGATTCCTGCTTAAATCTACTTTTACTGCTTAAACTTTTGTAGGTTATGTGGACTCTTCAGTAGAGTGTATTATATTACTTAAGGGATTTTCACATCATCGCACTAAGAGGAAAAAGCAAGGTATAGAATTCAGATCTAAGGATATATTACGTCGAATTCTCTAAGCATTGCGTGTTGAGTGTCCGTACTTAACGCCGCACTTTGACTAGTTATCAGAGAAGGAAAAACAAAATACAAAATATTTAATTCCCTCAAGTGGGAATCCAAGCCACAACCGTCTTTACAATCACACACTTGCGCCACTATTTCCTAATAAATATACTATAATGAACCTAAAAATTAAACCTTACATTAAAACTTCACAAAAGACTACAAAACTAGCTGTATTAATTTATAAAATGACTATTCATAAGCAAGAAGCAATAATTTCATTTAAAATGTATATGACCTGAAAACAATTACGTAACTTTTCTCTCGTCTGGAGAAGTAATCACGTTGCGGAGGAAGGTGCAAGGAGAAAATTGTCTTTGCTGCTGTAACGAGGTTAGCGAGGGGACGCCTTACCATGGATATTTATCGGGGAAAGTGGAAATATTACCAACGAAAGACATTAAATCTGTTGATCAAATTCTATACAGCCTATCTTATATATTAAAAATAAAAAAATCTATTATTTTCTTATTTATGTACTATTTATTATATATGCTATAACGAATATTACGAATAAATTACTTTATATGAGAAAACTAAGTACATTTAGGTCGCAACTAATAGCATGAATAAGACGCTATTGTCGTAATTCATGTACGGTATTCTTTTATTTTGTTTTAGCTTCAACTTTCCGATGAATTCCGCAGGCATTGCGTGTTGCGTGGCGAAACTGAACGCCGCGTTTTGCTCTACACCAGAACGAGTAAATAAAAATATTAAATATTTATTTTTCCTCGAGTAAGAAGAAGAAGACTCACAACCAGCTGCGTTTACGACTGGTCTCATTAATTAGTAACATCACTCATTCAACATACTCGTAATAGATACAGTAAACGACATAATTAATAAACACTATATTAGAGTCTAATCTCTCCGTAACTAAAGTGCATTGGGTCGGTGCCTGTGATGGCAATGGCAGTAAAGCTAATGTAAAGTGTTTGACAAAGCCCTCGGTTACGTTCAATCAACTGCGATCTCTTATTCATGGCTGTACGAGGATTGCCTTGAGTTTCGATTTCCAGTATGTGGTGCACTCTCTGATGGGGTACTCAGTTGATACGGTAGTGTATACTTGTTTTTGTATGGGGTTTGTGATTGTTGTTTGTTTATCTTATCTTTAATATTAAAAGTAAGGGATTCATATTTCTCGGTTTAGTATTTTTTCCAGTTTCAACACCACAGATTATTAAGACACTCCGTTCTCTAGTTTTTTTTGGAATTATGGAGGCATTTCGTGTTGAATGGCAGAACTCAGCGCTAGTCGACACCAGAACTAAGAAATGAAAATATAAATTTACTAGCGACCCCCTTGCGGCTTCGCCCGCTTTTACTACTGGATTATTCATATAATGTATGTTTGCAAAGCACTTAAGATAATGTGAAAATTAATTAAACCCTAATGCAACCCGCATTTTCGTAGTTTCAATAAGGATTTTCCAATTGTTTTACACAGCAAGGTTTTTTTAGTAGGTACCGTAATTTTAAATCTGTGCTACTAATCTTTTCAAGTACTTATTAAAATATATTTAAATTACTATTTTTAGATATTTAAATGACTATTTTTAAACGGAAGAAATTATAAACAAAAGCCTACCTACTAATAACTACTACAAAAAATATATCGCGCTGAAATAATACATTCAACTCGAATTATCCAATACGTGCAAACGCATCTAAATCTTCGTTGCTATAAAGGCAGGCGAGTTTTTTTTTGCTTGTCCCTGATGAAAAGCAAGCACTACGTGGCTTATTGGAAAATTGGTGGAAAATTAAATAGATTGCATCGGCCGGGAATCGAACCCGGGCCGCCCGCGTGGCAGGCGAGCATTCTACCACTGAACCACCGATGCGTGTAAGGCAGGTGGGCGCGGCGGACTCGCTTGTATAAGCATAACGTCGCGAGGCGCGTTTCGCAGCAAGGATTTTTTTATATTGTAACAACTTCTAAAGTACTTATTAAAATGAAAAACAGTAAAAGACAGTTTTGATCTACATTAAATGGCCAACGTAACTAATATACTTATTTATATGCTGAGAGTAAGGAATAAGTGAAACTTGAGTAACATACAGCTGATGTGTCAACACCGGGAGGTGTCAACAATTAAATGCGTTTTTCTCTAAAACTATTCGCAATTTTGAAATTGTGTAAAAAGAAAATTTTATCTTCGTTTAACGTAGAAAATTAATAAAGTATTTTAAAGGATAAGGATTAATACCATTATGGAAAAATATCCCTCACAATAAAAAATATATTGAAATGATTATTTTTAGACAGAAAAATGATCACTACACGTTATCCTTAAAAGATAAAAATATGCTCTCGCGGACTTTTTTGTAGATCTTATTAAGAGGAACAATACTCCAGTACATTTTTTTCATGTAGTACTTACCATTAAAGCAGCGCATGCGCGAAAGTGTCTCAACGGGTAGGACTTTATTCATATTTATCGTATTTATGTTAATTTACATAAGAATGTACAAATAATAAACTATATATAAACCTTCTACGAAAAATACTCGACCTAATGGTGAAAACCGCAACAAAATCTGTTGGGTGGTTTAGAAGAAGAAGAGTTAGAAACAACAGACAGACACGAAAAGCGACTTTGTTTTATAAGATATAGGATATAAAAAATCCTTCCTCAAGTGGAGATGCAACCCACAACCGTCGCGTTAAAATAAACAATAATAAAAATAAAAAATATAGTTCCTAATTGACAAACCGATTGTAAAAAAAAAGATTAACAATTACCACCAATCCAAACAATAGGACTATTTTAATCCTCATTGAAAATTGAAAAAAATCTTTTTACTGAACGCAATTAACTTGTTAGCTACGTAATTTCTGCATTAGCAAACCTAAGTTATTTTTTTTTAAAGAACCCAAATTAACTAAAATATTAATTATTTGGGTTTCTCTAGTAGATTTATATCGTTGTATATCCTCTTGTAAACACGCTGCCGTGGTCAAAGCTCTGATAATGTGATATATGGAGCACCAACTCCGCTTCCCTATCCTCCTTAGTATAAATGCGTGGAACATTTTACCCCTTAGTAAACAATTTAAAATATCATTACTAAGTCGCGTAAGATATATGACATCAGGTATGAATATACAGTATTTAAAGAAAGTAGTTTAATCTTTCCTTAATAAAATAAAATATTTCTTGATAAATTATAGTTACTGCTAAATGATTTTTAATAATATAGAAAACAGAGTGTATTATTCCCATTTTCTCTCTGCCTACCTTGCTATGTGTGGGATACAGTGGGATGTGTAAAAAATCCTTTAGAGTAAAGCTTTATGAAAATATTTTATTTTTCAGTGCCAACAAGACCTTTCTACATTTCTTACTACAGAAATCTCTTTATTCATCTTTTGATTCCACGTCCAGTCTCTAGATGATTTTTGTTTATAGCAAATTGTATTTTTCAAATTAAGCTCTTTCATTTGATATCCATATTATGGTTGTGTGTATTATGAAATTTTGCACCACCCAACCCACCATCTTCAGAACTGTTCTCGTAATCCAAATTTTAAATCAATCGGACACTGGAAAGTGAGTCATGGCGCTTGAAAGAAACAACTAACACGGCAGGTTAAATGAAAGCTTGTAAACACCTTTATCATTATAGAGCCCAATAGCCTTTACAGAGTCCAATAGCCTTTATACCTTTATCATTATAATGTCATTATAGAGTCCAATAGCCTTTACAGTCTGTAGTTTTGGACGCCGTCTTATTGACATTCCACCCTGCACCCGCATTAATAGTGAACTCGTGACCTGCGGCAACCTTGTAATTTACGCCATGGAGACTGTCGTCTTCGTTGAATATTAAACACTATAATTATTATTTTATTATACTAGCTTTTTAAGCTTTTTCATATTAGTAGATGTAGAATTTACTTTCTTGTGTGTTTATAATTACTTTTTATAAATGTTATTTTCTTAAAGTTTCAATATCAAATACGCTATGTAAGTAGAAGTATTATACAAAAGAGTCAGTCAGTCATTCATAGTTCAAAATGGCACACCCTATTCATGATTGGACTCCAACAATATAAAAATTCTTAAAGCGGGTGTTATAACAACGAAATTGCAGTATAGTTTGTGAAAAGATCTCTCCCCATAGACCTATACCAAATATTAAAGAAATTTTATATATTAATTATCATTATTTTAAGTTAAATTATAATATTTAAAATTAATAGTCAACATACTAACCAGGCAATAGATTCAAAATTTATAGAATTTATCCCAAAACTAACTAGATTTTGCAGAGTATAATCCGAGTACTTTAAAAGAAAATTGCATTTTACACCTTAGATGAAAAATAAGTATACTTAAGCCAAAACCACTCACGAGTGTATTATTGGAAAAGTTTAAAAAACATGTATTATAAATTTTCAATCAATTTTCACTAAAACCATTATTGCAGCATGCTTAAAAAATAATAGAACTATGAACGTTCGATATTTTTTTACAAATATTTTTTTAAAGAGTATTTTTATTAGAGGCCAGTCGTGGCGCAGGGAGAGTGTTAACACAGAGTCAGAGACACAGAACAACAGAGACTGGTTGTGGGTTCGATCCCAACTCGAGGAGATGAAATATTTATTTAAATTTATATTTTCATTTCTTCGCTCTAGTATCAAGGCAAAGAGAGGCATTAAGTTCTGCCACTCAACACGCAATGCCTCCAGAATTCAGCAGAAAGTGGGGGAACGGAGTGACTTAACACTAGGCTCCCTCTGCCAACCCTACAATATGCGCGATACAGCGAGCTGAAAAAAATAAACTTTCAAACAATACACTCCATAGAAAATAAACTAAACGTTAAGCCAGTAAAAGTATAAGTTTTAACGAGAAAAATGCATTATTATTAAGTTATAATCTCCACTTACTAGCACCAAGATAAGGGAAACTTAAGTACGAGTTGTACTTTGTTTAGTTCTATCGAAGGCCTCGCTTAGTCGACCGAAGACTTGAATTTATTGTTTAAGAGTTTCTTCATAAATTCATTTTATGCTTAATTCTCAATTTTAAATTCCCCAAGAGCTTTGTATGGTGTGTAATGTATATTTAGTAGAGCAAATATGATTATATTGGGGCAAAATAATATGGCTATGTGTAAGAGTGTATAGAAATAAATTTATTAACCGACTTCTGTAAAAGGAGGAAGGAGGCTGTCAATTCTGTCAGGCTGTATTTGTTTAAGTTTGACATCAGAATTTTTGAATGGCTGAACCGATTTTGATTATTCTTTTTTTACTTGAAAGCTAGTGCTTCCTGTGTGTGGGCGAATTTCTGACCATGGTTAATCTTAAATTTTTAGTAAGATTTGTAAGATCTTTTTTATATAATGCCGTATAATTTCAATAATTCATTTCGAGGCTTAACTTAATCTATGGATTTTAATACAGAAAAATATCTTTTAACAGAAAATTAACTTTCCATCTTTATTTCCCATTCAGCCCTTGACTAATACTATTGCAAATATTCCTATAATAAAGCCTAGACTCATATAGTACTTAGAACTTATGAACATTTAGTATGTAAATGTATATCTAGGCTCCAGTCCTAGCATCTTAAACGGTGTGATATGTCAAACTGTCACATGTATGTATGTATGTATGTATGTGTCGCTAAAATATTATTCATGATATAAATTGAGCCTTGGACCTCAATGAATAATGCAAGAGACTTGAATAATACGGACGACTGGATTTTCGCCTCAGCGGTTCACATTCCTTGCCATTGTGACAGATATTGTACTAAATAAAGTGAATACAGCCATAGAAAGTTATAAATTAAAAACGTTTTTGCTTTTGACATTTGCTTAATTAAATCTCTTAGTAGGGATTAGTATTTTACCAGGTGTAGTTATTTCGATCATCTCTAGTTTTTACATATTTTTATTAACGTAAAATATTTATAAGAAGTAAAAAAATACATTTATAAGCCACTTTCATTTTTATTTTATTTTTTTATCAATTTCTGTAAATATTAGGCAAAATGACAAAAAAGTAAAATAAATTTTACAAAATTCCAAATTTTAACTTAGAACATATTATTTTTTGTTATTAATCAATCTTCTTAAAGTAATGTTTATGAAAGTTAAAAAAAGCCGCAATTACTGAAAAGGAACTAACAATAACTCTCTGTCCCTGAAAGTTATACTTAAATTATCTTTCATTTTTCCCACCTCCCACCTGCAGGTCAGGCAGAGTTGATAACTTATTTGTAAGAGAGCGACGACAAAGAATAATTACTCAATTTATTACTTTACGCCATTCACACTCAGTTAAAATAGAACCAATTTAACTTTCATCCCTTTATACAAAGTTGTGTGGGTTTAAGCCTTTGACAGAACAATTTAACATGGATTTCTGTGATGTAATAAAATACTCACTAATGATATAGCTATTATAATTTGCATTTTTTTTTGCTTGTAGGCTGAAATGTATGGAGGTGTGATATTATATTAAAATAGCTAAAACTTCTGAATATTTTTAAGGCTAAAATAATATATAATTCTATAATTGATATATTAAAATTAGCTATAAATAAAAAAGAAGTATGTTTTTATTTGGCAATTATTTATGTGGGAACTGTAATTACATTTATTTCTACTGGAATCTAAACTCCGAAGTAACTCATGCTAACTAACTCATGAAGTAACTAATGCTTATGTAAAAACATCGTATCTAAATATGCGTATTTATAAATTTTATTACCAAAGCTGTTACTCAGTGGAGTTACGGCTAAGAATTTTAGCACGAACTGAGAACTTACAATATAACTAAAGAAAACAATCCCAAAACAGAAAAAAATATAGATATTTAAAAAAAACATATAAACTTATATTTGTAGTTCCTTTTATACAAAATGAGTACATACGCCAGCCCGCAAACTTATATTTATTAACTTTATTCGCCGCGTAATCAAAACTTATAGGGCTTTCACGTAACCCTACAATTATGAAATTCTGCAAGAACTAAGAACTAGCTTGTACTGCAAGTTCTTACTTAGTTGGTTAAAGGGAAAATTCCGAGATACATGTACTATCATTATAAATATAGGTATAGTAGTAGAAAATTTAAGTATAAACATAGCGTTTAAATTCAAGTCGGGATAAGCCTTGATTGACATATCAATGTTTGCAATCGCCGCTTTGATCAAACGAAACTTTTAAATAAAATTCAGCCCTGGCTTATTTTTGGTATTTTAAACGAAAAACGAAATATTCATACTAATATTATAAATGTGTAAGTTCGAGAAATAACTACTAAACAATATACCATGTCATTTTACACAATTAATAACACCATTAGAAGGTGAGGAATTATACCTACAATCATCAGCTTGCCATGTCCCTAACTCCTAACAGTTGAAGAGTTAGGTCTTCTATCATCATCATCAGTTATATTATCAGACAATGACTTCAAGAAACAAATGTACGATTATTCTTCTTCCTCCTGGCATTAATCCCGGCTATTGCCAGGGTCTGCCTTCCTACACAACCTACTCCACTTTGCACGATCTTTTGCAAATGATGAAACTCATAGTCTGTGTCTATAATATTAGCTTTCCTCGATTTTCATGGGATTCCATCAACAGATTCCGACTTGGTGGTAATGGGCAAAATAGGAAAGTACACTTTTAGAAAATAAAAGATATATTTTAAATCGATCCGCAAAAAGTATATTTACTTAACAAATATACAACTTCCTCCGTTTAAAAAAAAAACAAGTCGCTTAAAAAAATATACAAAAACTCGAACTCGGAGCTCGACCGCATTATGTAAATATTTGTAAAAACAAAGCGTCAATAATCCTTGTTTGTATTAGTTTAAGCAAAACAAATTTATTATAATATAAATAAATAAGGAAAGTAGAAAGTCATGACAAATTTGCGTATAAATTATGGCAGCCGCAAAAAAAGCTAAACGTTCAAGACGAACGAGATGTGTTTACGTTTCATTTGTAGAGATACCATCGGTGTTTACACCAACATAAATCTCAAAGTGACTCTATCATGTGGAACATTGTTTGATCATTTGTTTTATTTAACATACGCTACATGATATATATTGAACTAGCGGCCCGTCCGCGGCTTCGCCTGCGTGAATTACGTTATTATTAATTTCTGTCTCCATGAGTACCTACGTCCTATAAATGACGTCCATGCAAAATTTGAGACTCCTAGCTTTTGTAGTAACGAAGTTTCATCCAAACTTTCTACCCTAAAAACAACCCCTTAGAAGTCGAATATTGCTAATTCCCGTCTTAGCGAGCACCTACGTCCTATAAATAACTACTATGCAAAATTTGAGATTCCTAGTACTTGTAGTTTCTGAGATTTCGTGATGAGTGAGTGACCTTTCGATTTTATATATATAGATTAAATAGTACCGACCATCCATCCATCGACCGACTAGTCGTGCAGGGCAGAGTGGAAGGCACTAGAGGGCGAGGAAAATCTCCCATGCGTTGGACCGACCAAATTAAAGCTGCAATAGGGGGACCCTTACATGAGTGTACCAGGCTCTCAGCCAGTAGAGATAAGTGGCGAATGCTTGTGAGGCGTGTAACATCTGCCGCTAATGTCACTTTGTGATGACCACGACCGCTCTGACAAGAGTGTTACGACAGAGAAGAAGAAGAAATAGTGCCAGTATCGTTACTTTTTTTAAGCTTGAAGTCGTATCCCACACATAGCAGGATAGGCATATAACAGGTTCCGCCGCGTTTCGTGGACGATTCTAGTCCCCGCGTCTCGCGGCCAGTGGCGGTCGAGGAGGAGCACCGTGAGGTTTTAGTGGGTATTGGGATTGGCCTTCAGCCGGTCCACGAGTCCCACATAACCCGCTCGAGTCCCCACTCAGGCCGGTAAAGTAAAGGATTTCCTCATGATAAAAAAAAAGGCATATAACAGGTTCTCGTTCCCTGTTCCCAAACTCTGGAAGCATTGTATGTTAAGTGGCAAGTCTTAACACCACCCTTTGTTTAGCATCAACTGAACGCATTTATTTTAAAAATGCGACTAAAATAAAATTGATATAAACAGAAAATACATGTTTAAATAATATGATTGCACCATACAAAACAAAAGGCGAATTTTTTTAAAAAAATATAACTAAAACCAAATTTCAAAAGTATTTTCGAAAGTAACGACGTGAAAACTAACGACATATGAACTAGCCCCACGTCCCTCGCCTCAATGGGCGCAGTGCTACAACTTAGCGACACCAGCGAACTTGTTTACTCGCTGAGTCAAAGGCTTATTTCAGCATCAGTTTGCTTTAAAACCTCGCAAAGAAAATATAAATTCGTAATTCAGTTATATTGCCTCTTTATACTTCTCGCCGTAGCTGCAAAGGGAACGTGGCCTGAATAATTTCAATAGTTACTGTGTTCTTGTTTCGTTGTAGAATTATGTTTTGATTTTTATTTTAGCAGCAGCAGGGTAGGCAGAGTGAAGCTAGTGTTAAGACACTCCGTTTTCCATTTTTCATGGAAATCTGGGCGTATTGTGTGTTGAGTGGCGGAACTCAACACCGCGCTTTGCCTCGATATCAGAATGAGGACATTAAAATATTAAATATTTAATTTCCTCGAGTAGGAACCAACCCCACAACCTGTCGAGTTTACAGTCGCACGCTTGTGCCCCTGCGAAAAGATTGCCCTGTAGGTTTTTTATTGAAGCTAAGTAAAGACTTAACAAGTATTCTATTTTTACTTAAAATACGTATTTCGTTAAAGCATAAGCATTTACTTTGAAACCGTTCAATGCACAAAATAATGTAGGAAATCCTTCCCGTCGGACTACGACGTAGAGAAATTTCTCTTACGAACAAGAAGTTAACAAAGCCAAGACGGATCTCAGGTGAGGAACATGCATTGCTCGTTTCGTACTTGTCAGTCAACCTGCATTTGCTAAGTTTATATGTAAATATACTATGTTAGTACAGGTTTAACATCGAATCGTAAAAATTATAAGTTTTTTAAATATAACCCAGTAATGAGGCCACTCGTGCCGCAGGAGCACAGAATGTGACAGTAAAACCGACTGGTTATGAGTTCGATCCCGACTCGAGGATGTGAAATATTTATTTAAAATTAAAAAACAAGAATCGCAGAGAGAGTGTGAAAAAATCTAGTGTTAAGACTTGGACACTCTATTCTCATTAAGACTCTTCCGTTCCCCACATTCCACTAACATTCTAGAGTCACTGAGTGTTTAGTGATGGAACTCAATGTCTACACCAGAGCTCAGAAATTAAAATATTAAATAATTCCTTTGCTCAAATGGGAATCGAATTTACAAACTGTAATTTACACATGGGCCACATTAGTCATTCCATACATCAATCACTCTTAAAACATTTACCAAATCAACCAACAATGACAGATCAAAGAGAAACGGCTTCTCCACCAACAAACAGGTCACAGAAAAGAAATTAAATAGACATAAACGAGACTACGGACACGGAACGTACACGTGACACGCGCCCTACTAGAACAAACCCCCGCAACCTCCTAATTGCAGTCATTATGGAACTCTTCACTCCTTAATAAAAGTAATTATTCCGTAGCTTGGTAATTAAACGCCGCCAATTAGGGCGATACTGTATTTGTAATACGATCTCCGCGAAGAGAATGTTTACCTAAAATATCGCCGCGAGGTTGTCACATGCTTAAAACAATTGTTTGTTTTATGCTTGTTTTTCGTTGTAATCTAATTACCATATAATTGTTTTACGTTTTCTAGAAATATTTTTTTGATTAATTTGTTATTTTTAATCTATTTCTATATTTTAATTTTAAAACAAGAAAATTGTTATTAAAGATATTAATATAAGAGACGCAGAGACCCTCTTCTAGAAATATTTTTTTGATTAATTTGTTATTTTCGATCTATAGGTATCTATAGGTAAATTTCAATTTTAAAACAAGAAATTCGTTAAAAAGTCTGCGATATCCACTCTAATGTTCTTTCTCCTTGTCCTATCTTCTAGAAATAATAAATAAAAAAATAAACAAATACCCTGAATTATTTTGAATATTTATAGGTTTCTTAACAAAATTTACAATAACTCGGAAAAGGTATTTAATACAAACAATTATTTACCGGGGTCTACTTAATAATGCTTCATGATATTTTCAATTAAAATCTGCTATAAACCTCTTTTATCTCTCATTGGTCTTTGAGATTAATTATTTTACCAGAATATAAATTATTCATAATATTTACCTACTTGCCAAAACATAATATTATATGTTTTGATTTTTAATGATTTAATTCTTTTTTATCTTCACACTGTATCCAGCGCACAGCTGGGTAGGCAGAGAGAACCTAGTGTTAAAACACTCCGTTCCTCATTTTTTGCAGAATTCTAGAGGCACTGCTTGTTAAGTAGCGGAATTCTACGTCGTGCTTCGTCTCGACACCAGAACGAAGAAATGAAAAGTGGGAATCGAACACACAATCTGTCGCGCTTACAATCACATGCTTGTGCCCCTTCGCCATAACTGGCCTCGATTCTTATTCTTTAATTAAAAAATTATTACTTTTTATTATATTTTCAATACAATTTTATGAAATTTATTAAACATAATAAAGTTATTTTATTCACAAACATACAAAATCATAAGTTACCAGCAGCCAGGTAGTAATTCCACTTGTCTCAATACGTGCAGGGGCCGATTGGATTTGAACATCTGGACAATGAATATTCATACGGCAGCTCCGTAATCGTGTTTCCGATCGCCCCCTAAAAGGCTTTGTTATTGTTAGCAACAAAGACTGTTTTGCTACAATTTTGGGAACTCTCGGCCGTTGGAGCCAATTAACTGAGTTTAGATTACGTAACTGATCGGTTGGCAACAAGTGTACTAATTTTAAGTGTTGGTTGCTCTTTGTCGATCATCCTTTTCAGGGGTCGTTTGTTTTAATTGTTTGTTATTTCAATGTATTTTGTATACAATTTGATGGCTGGAATATTATAAACGTAGATCCGTATTTGTAAAGAACTCTTAAGTCTGAGATCGATCTTGAGATGCAGTTTCTGTTAATAAATATAAAATTTACGAATAATACCGGTATCTCAAGATTAAATATCGGTATAAGCACGACATTGGTAATTATATATACCATAGACCTACAGAACATAGCGTTACATTTATTGAGGCAAATATTTTCTATAATTACATTTAATTGTCGCTTGTCACCTATTAATATTTACTAGTATTTTAAAAAATACCAAAATAACTTAAATATTATTATTAAAAATGTTTAAATACCACTTAATTTAAATTTATTAAGCTATGTTATTTATCATCAATATATGTAAATGAATATTGATAAATAAAGAAAATTAATTGTTTATGAAACAATATACGGACAATTTTAATTTGATTATTTGTACTGGTGGGTGTTACATAAGTTTTTTTTATTATTAAAAACATGACCCAGCCTTAAACGTGGGTGGAAGGTGGGTGTTTAACTAATAACTTCGAACAAGAACCACTCCATGAGGTACCCATTACACTAAAACTCCCTTACCTGTTTGCTAATATAATTTCCTGCCAACCTCATTTTCGTACTCACTATATCTACAAATATAAAACTATATGTATAATATATATTATATTAATAGTCTACACAGTACGAGGACGTCGAGGATCGTCGCGACAGTTGTGGATTGGATTCCCACTTTGGGAATTGAACTATTATTTATTTAAGCAGTTAAGTTCCACCGCTCAACACGTAATGCCTTGAATATTCGGCGGAAAGTGGAGAACGAAGTGTCTTAACACAAGGTAATTCTTTTTACGTAATACGTACATAATATTTTTTACTTAGACAATAGTGATAAATCACTACATTTTGGCAGCTAACTACAGTAAAATATTACTTTTCCAAAGTTGAAGTGCCTCATTACTTCTATCTCTATCAGAGCCGTCTGAGTGGAATTAAAATGGATAGCTATTTAGCCCACTAGCTCCTTAATTTTTTTTAATATGTAATCTCCAAATACTAGTTTTCTAATGGTACTTGCCACTTATTTATACATATAAAAATATTAGCAAATTTTATATACAGATTTAAATATTAAAGAAATAAATTTATATAAGCACTATATTGTTCTGAAGACGAAAAGAAAAAATATTTCTTTTAGTATTTATAATTTGATCTTTGATCTTTCTGAAATCAAGATAAATGTGCTAGTAAACACCGATCCTATCTTGGCAGCCAAATGAAACGCAAACTCCAAAAATGCCTTCATCTCAAACGATTTCGCTTTTTGTGGTCGCAATTTGTGAGCTGTCAACAATATCTCTTATTCGTAAATCTAGTGATATATATATATATGTTTTATACGATATATCTTTACGAATATAAAATAAAATTAATTAAATTCTTAATATGTTGAAGTCAGTCGTGGCGGAGCACAAGTGAGAGACTGTAAACGTAACAAGTTGTAGGTTCGATTCCCACTCGAGGAAATGAAACATTTAAAATTTTCTTCGCTCTGGTGTCAAGACAAAGCGCAGCGTTGAGTTCCGCCACAGTATAAGCAATTACGTAGCAGGGAGCGGAGTGTTTTAACACTAAACTCCCTCTGCCATGCGGGATACAACGTTTAGCTGAAAAAACAAATATGTAAAAACTTAAATGAAATAACAGGCAAACTCAAATAAAGTTATATTACGTATATAGAGGGGTCATATAAACTGATTTTTCCAGAATGACGCCCCAACTAAGTGACGGTAGAAATACATCACGAGCTGGCCATTAAGTTAAAACGCTTCGTTCCTTTTGTTGTTAATGTAATTTCTCGCCCCCAATTCACCGGGACACAATACTTACGACAGAGAGTACGGAGAGTGCCAGTTTCTATTGAGTTGCCTCATAAAATAAAGCAATAAAGCCTTTCCGTTATCTGATATTTAATACAGTTTCTTTATCTATTTTATTTATAAGTTGGTTCCGAGAAGGCCCTTCGAAAGTCGTTAAGATATTTTTATTGTAGATTTACTGAAATAGTTTATTTTTATCTTGTAACGAATTCTTTATTAAATATAAATATAATAATGCCGAGGGAATATCCTCAATTTTTTTTGTAGGCTCTACGCTGTATCCCGCACATAGCAAGGTAGGAAAAGGGAACCTGGAAACCTAGTTTTAAGACCGAATTTTTGAGGTATTGCGTGTTGAGTGATGAAACTGACACTGCGTTCTGCCTCGATACCAGAGCGAGGAAAAGGCAAGGGATTGAAGTAGTAGAAAATATAAACAAGTTATAAATTAAATCAGCTTCACGCTGTATCCCGCACACAGCAGGGTAGACAGAGGGAACCCAGTGTTAAGACACTCCGTTCTCCACTTTTTTCCGAATTCTGGAGGCATTCTATTTGGTAATATACATATATTTCGAAAAGTAAAATTTTCTGCTATACAAATAAAAATTTGTTATTCCGTTTGCAATTTTATTCTTTACGTTTGAATGCAAGTCTACAGCTTAAATGGATTAGTTACTTTCAGTCGACAGTCCGTGGATTTGAAGATTAATTACAGCGAGCTGAAGCATCATGAATACTAATATTATGTTAAAATTAAAAATAAAATTTTGAAGTGAACAATATTCATGTAATTACACATTAGATTGTTTTAGTAGATTTTTACACTTTAAAATTAAAGACTCCTTTAAATTATATATAATAGAGCGTACTGACAAAGATTTTTTAGGGGTTTCGTACATTAAAAGGTAAGAACAGAACCCTTATAGGGTCACTCTGTTGTCGATCTGTCATTTAGCGCGAAATAAGGGAAAAAATGGTAAAACTGAAAATTTATGTGTATTTAAAAGAAAATCATCAGAAATTTGTGGTTCATTTCATACATAATGAGCACATACCTGGAAATCTAAGTTTGTCAACTTTTCTAAGATGCACTTCTCGTTGACATACAATCCTGAAATAGATAAAGAGGCTTAAGTAGGCGAGTCCGACTTATACTTCCGTGACCGAAGTCTTTATAATAGTATAAATCTATAGACAGACATACACGGAAGTGAGTTTCTATTTAAAAATAAATCAGCTTCACGCTGTTTCCCGCACATAGCAGGGAAGGCAGAGGGAACCTAATGTCAAAACACTCCGTTCCCCACACAATTACATAATATAGAAATATTTCTAAATACTGTCATCTATATATATAAAATCGAAAGGTCACTCACTCATCACGAAATCTCAGAAACTACATGTGCTAGAAATCTCAAATTTTGCATAGGAGTTATTTATAGAACGTAGGTGCTCGCTAAGACGGAATTTGCAATATTCGGCTTCTGAGGGGTTGTTTTTGGGGTTGAAAGTTTGTATGAAACTTTGTTACTACAAATTCTAGGAGGCTCAAATTTTGCAGTCATGGAGACGGAAATTAATAATAACATAGTTCACGCGGGTGAAATCGCGAGCGGGCCGCTAGTAAATTATATAATTTAAAAATGAATACATATTAATAACGTAAAAATATATGTTCAATCTAAATAAATAATTATAGTTAACGTTAGTTTATTCATCCATTCGCTTCAACTTTAACGTCTCGAGGCAGTCTCATCATGTAGAAGGATATACACTAATCTTGTTACATTCTTGTTTACTACTAGAACTTATTATGTTAATTGTGGTAGAATTTAATAAATATTTATATTATTTATTTTAATACTTTTTTAAAACAACCCTATCTACGAGTATAAGGCGATACCGAAGTGCAGGTTCGATTTTCACTCGATCGATAAGTTATTTTTCAATAGATAATATCTTAAAAATTGGACGGAAAATGGAGAATATCTAATATATTTTATATGTAGGTTCAAACGACAAGTTCCTTATTTACAGATTGGAAATATCGGACTTAAGGAAGTCGGTCCGGCTTTATTTATTGCCCTCCTTTGTATCAACTCCCCTTTGACTTCATTTATTTACAATTGTTGTAACACTGATAATTAATTACTTATCTAGTATATTAGAAACTAAATTTGTACTTCATTTCCTTTTAGTCATTTACTTTATTGTAGAACTAGCGAACCCGGACGCGGCTACGCCTGCTTGAAATATAAGAATATAATTTCTATAGAAATATAATTTCAATCTAGATGAAATGCTAAAAGTGACTATTATATTTATTTTCATAAGGATGAATATCAAAATGACGCGGTAACGAACGCGGTCGCGTAGCGACGACGGTTGTTGTTAACATGGCAGAATAAATTGCATGTCAAATTAGAAAGTATATTAATTTATAAGTATATATGTGTAATGTAATGTTATATAGCCTATAGCAATTCTGAAGAATGCAGCTTTCATACAAAACAAAAACATAGGAAATCGATCCAGTAGATCCAGAGATCTTAGCGTTCAAACAAGCAAACAAACAAACTCTTCCGCTTTATTATATTAGTATAGATAATATAAATGACATTTTTAGCAAAAACTAAAATGTTAACTTAATTTTTATGTAAGAGAACTAAGTTAACAGCAAAATAAAATATAATGGCTTTCGGGCTGGAATCTCACAGGTGAGATACTACGCCAGACACTACAATCTGGGCTGCAAAATATATTTGCACAGGAAATTGGGGATAGAACGATTACAATTTTAACTTTGTTTTTTTAAATGTTCCTTATCAGTGCAATTGTGATTGTGATAAACACACAGACTCCAAATAATGATCGTATTCAATTCTAATTTTATTATTATTTTTTTGCTTAAAATATTTACCCTATCTTTTCGTTTCTTTTATATATAATTGTTTTGCAATTGTATCAGACAAGTCTAGTAAAACATAAGCGTAGAAACTACATATATACATAGGTTACAGGCTTAAATTGTATTTGTTATTTATTTTAGTTTACCCATTCATCATTGCCCCACTAATATATAACATACATACTTCTAATATTAATTTCCAGCAGTAATACACAAAATATTACAAAAATAACAACACCCTAGTCACGTACTCCACTCAACTATGAAAACATAGCGCGAAATACAAAAGATATGATAACAGAAATGGAAACTTATATTTTCTCTGGAGAATAGGTTTTAAGCAAGCTGTATCTCAAACACAGCTTTGGAGAACACAAACAAGTTGGAGAGTGGCTTGAAGTTCTCTGTTTTAAGTGAAGCGTGTAAGTGAAATCAGTGGTTCTAGTTTGTACGAATGTAAAGTTAAATTTGGTTTGTGGTAATAAAAATTTACATTAAAACTTGATTATTGAAATAATTAAAAGTAGATAGGTGCGACCTGTTATTGATTCGATTCCCACTCGAGGAATTGAAACATATTTAACATTTTCATTTACTCGGCCTGGTAACGAAGCAAAGCGTGGCATCCGCAGGTTGTCTTTACCTACCCTCCTATGTGCGGGATGCAGCGTGAAGTTAAAAAAGTAGACTCATATACTCGTGTATTATTTTGTAATAGTTTCTTTGTGATTTCGATGTTTATATAAGTTTTTCAAACCTATAATTATAACAATCATAATCACATAATCCAACACTTTTCATATTAAAATTAATCTAAGAAAATTTATTAGCAATATTAACATATATTATTATTAAGTAGAATCAATTACTCATGTAGCTTGGGTCGTCAATTACTCCCCTTGTCTACTTATCAGAGAGCGCACTCAGTTCAGCTACGTTACCCGCACAAAGTGCATACAAACAGTATTAATTTTTAACAGTTTTATGAAGACAAGCTTGTGTCTTCATAAAACGTTACTTGAAAGGCTTTCATATCATCAATGTAGATAAAGAAAGAGGGAAAAGGAATTAATTACTATATAAGCATAAACGAAAATGTAAACCACATTATTAAAATAAATATTTTTGTTTCGGTTACATAATATCTGATGTTTTAATATTGCATTTTTTAATCGTTAAGATATAAGTAAAAAAATATTGTTAAAAATCGGAAGCGGTTAACGTTTTTAAAATAACACGATAAAAATACATACCGTCTATATGTTTCCCACGTACTCGGACAGAGGTTCCACGTGATTACAATAAGTGACATGTATCACTCAACAACACTACACACTACACACCTTCCAATCAGGGCTTCCGCCTTCAAGCAACTGTTCCCGTTTGACACAATTCCACTGCTTTTATTGTCTTTTTCACTTAGATCCACCCACTTTTACACGAGTACGCTAACAATATAACTATTTAATATTTACTTGACTACAATTTTAAATTTTACAAGAAATGTCATAAGTACCTATGTGACGCAACAATTTACAATTTCCCGCCATTACGCCAGACCACAGATTAAAGTATAGTTAACGTTGCGTCTTTTAAAGATTCGCATCGCCTAAATTTTTTTATATTATTTTTCTTTTAAAAATATAGACTACGTTTCTTCACATTGTTCCACAAATACATTGCAATGAAACTACGAGTATTTATTTTACTATCTGATTCCTATACGAATGTGCAATCAAGCCTGATATTGAAAATACATCGTTCAAATCAGGAGAACAATTGGCTGGAAACAATGTCTAATCAATTAAAGAATTAATTGGTTTTTACTAGGTATATCCTCCATTTTTGTTAAATGTTTTTTATCTATTTTTCGGGATATAGACATTTTTACATGGCTGATGGGAAAACAACTTTAATTAGACACAAAATCACGAGTAAATAGTTAATGTCAATAAAATGAAAAATATGCTTATAAAATTAAACTTTATAAATAAATTTTACACCTTCAGGTAGAAACTTGGCATGAATACCCGTGATTAAATATTAAAAATAATTTTATTTAATATCATATTATAACACCGTAGACTCAACCCAACAACTATTATAAACTGAAACGTTGTATTAAAATAAGAATGCATATTTATATCAATAAATGAATTGGTAGGAATTGGAGGAAGAAATGGTTGAATTGTATCTTAATTCAAACGTCGTTTCCAAACAGGCTCTGTGTCTGTACGGAGCAGGGAAATTGCATTTGCTTAATCTTCTTTGTATGCATACCGATTGAAGACTATGATAATGGTGATTTTATATGTATAGGTACTATTAAGAATTATTTATCTAAGAACGTTTAAAATCTCTAAATAATAGTTTACTTTCGATCATAGTTAATAATTTAAAACGGAGAATGGAAGTGTTTTAATGGGAACGAGGTTACAGCGTGAAACTATAAAGAAAAGTTAATAAAATTGAGTAGACGAACGAAAAAATCGTATATAGCTATTCATAGTAAAGTTATTTAATTATTTTACTAATTGCCTATATTTTAATTTTAATTTACTTATATTTAGTGGCTTATATAATTTTCAATCTACCATATCCACTCTCAAACACTCGGCTTATCTAATTTGTACCAAACACTGTAATATATTATAAAGACAAATTCTCATTTATTTAACATAATATACAACATACGTGGGTCTATTACATAATTCATAGTGATCCACTACTCTCCTTATGCTATGAATAACATTTACTCCCTTTATATCCGATGATATTTTATCTTCATACCTCTACTCGCTGCTCTAAACACGCCATCACTTTTTATTTCTAGTAAATCTTTTGTAAATAGATATACATTTATCTTATTGGAAACAATTCTACTTTGGATCTTTTATTTGAAAGTTAATGTTTCATTTTTATGGAGAAGCAAGGCATGTTATAAATGATAGATCACATAGCTCAAACTTTCGTATATGTCGAATGTACCTTTTTTGTGATTTGTATTTGTATTTTGTTTTTTTTTAATTTCTTCATTTCCTTTATCTGGTGGAGAGGTACAGGACGGTATTAAGTTCTATTACAGTACTCCAAAAATCGGTGGAAAGTCAGGGATGGAAGTGTCATAATAGAAACCGAGTGTTTTAACTGTCTCTCCTACTATATGTGGACTATAGCGTAAACCTATAAGAAATACATTTATATTTTACTTGTATATTATATTACATAACATATAGATAAACATTTATTGTTACATGTACTAAATAATTAAAATTTAATTATCATTTTCATTCTAAAAACACATATTAATTTAAAAAAAGGGATAAGCAAAGCACAAACAAGAACAAAGCGTGGAAAATGATGATGTGAAATAATAAGGCATAAAATTTCCACACATTTTACCGTCTCTAAATTAGTTAACATGAAGGTACTTCTAACAAGTAATATGTGGCCTAATATAAACTGTGGTCTCCAGAAATATTTTTTCCCATCCTATACAAACACGAGCTATTTCGTGTTTTGCGATGTGAAGGGTCCACGAATTAACATATTATGGGACAAAGGATGTTAATTTTTCTGTATATTTACATGCGTGACTCGTGACGTCAGTAACATGAAACATTATAAGTGGTTCATAAATTATTATTTTTTTAGCTTCACGGGCTTCACCCTGTTATATCTGGGATATTCCAGATTTAAATCAGGGTAGGCACAAGGAACCGAGTGTTAAGAGACTCGGTTCTCCACTTTCTGTTGATTTATTTCGAGACATGAAATGTTGACTGGCGGAACTCAACACGGGGCTTGCCATGGTGCCGGAGTGAAGAAATTGAAATATTAAGTGGGGAGTAAACCCACTACCGTCACGTTACAATCACATCCTGGTATCCCTGCGCTACGACGACCTCGTGGTTCATAAATATATTTACATATCGGACATACTATACTCCGCAGCTTGCAGTTTCATAAGGACTCTCCGATGTTTTATGGGCTACGGACGCTCTAAAAGTATATTTTTTACGTGAAAATCTTATGAAGTTTCTAAAATATTATGGAAATTTTTAATATAAAATTTAGACGTACAGTAAATTTTACGGTTAGTTATTTCATATTTTACCATAAGCAATAAAAGAAGATACGATTTCGAAACACGCGCTTATTCTAATATGGTAGTAAGGTTCAACCATTGTTTTTCATCATTTTCAACAAGGAGACCAAATCTTTCTATTGTTAAAATGACACTGACGGCACCACTATATATGGACCAGTCTATGAAAAATCTATAATTATGAAGCTTCATGAAAGTACGTAAAAAAAACATAAAGTGTATTTTACCTGAAAATCCAGGCTAAAGGGCGATACATATTCATTTTGACGCGTGCTACCTGCCGCTGTCTGGTGGAGGCTGTTCCATTAGGCGCCGCCGGTAGTTCAATTTAAACTAGTGAGCGTTACGTAAAAAGACAACGAAATAGGCGGACAATTTTACCAGAACCTTTTATGTTGGTAATATAAGAGATTTTATTAAAACCACTTTGAACTAAATTGAAGCTGAGCTTGCACTGTGTTAATCAAATATTTGACTGAAATCAAAGTTATAGTAAAACTACGAACTAACCGTTATTCAAACGAAAAAGTGTAAATGTAACTTTTTCAGTTAATATTAAAATTTTTACTTCTTTTTTCTCTTAAAAAAATTATATCTAAAAAATATTATATTATAATTAAAAAATATATTATATTATTTCTAAGTATATTGTATTTCCGAATAATACAAGGGAGGTAGAAAGAACCTAAGACACTTCGTGGAACTGAGTTTTTATACTCACCTCCTAATTTCCGAGACAGAGCGTGATGACTGGCGGTACTCAACGCCGCACCTTGTCGAGTTACCAGAGCAAGGAAAACATCAAATAATTATTTAATTTAAAAAAAAAAACTTTATTTTCCAGTTTTCGTTATTCATATTTCATATTAAATTATGATCAATTTGAATATCACACTACTGCAGTAGCTACACCGCTCTCCATTCCCAATAGGTAGAACGTGGTTGGATAATACGATAGAGCTTACGCGAACTGAATAATATCGATATGACGATCGGAACCAGAGATTACATGGTGCTTGCCGCCGTCTGCGAGGATATTATATAACATGGAAAGTACCAGAGCGCCGTCCCGCGGGTGTACGTCTCAGTTGCGTCGCTGCGAGCTGTGCCGCGGAACCGATGTCGAGGAGAATATTACATTTATCTTTGTATCAGTTCGTGTGAGAAATCCTCGTTTCTTTGCTGCGGTTGGCCTTTTGGTCTGGAGATTTGGGTTGTTAATGCAATATTTTATAGTTAATATAGATAAATAAATAATAGCATAAATACATAAATATACCTAATAATATTTACTTCTTTGTTTCTGATTGTTAGTCATTTATTACTTTAAATTAATAAGACAAAAATACTTATAGAAGGTTTATAGGTCAATATATCGACGAGAATATGTACACGTTAAACGAGAGAGTAGAGAGACACGGAGTGTCTTAACATTAGGTTCCCTCTGCCTACCCTGCTGTGTGCGTGATACAGCGTGAAGCTTATTTATTTATTTGACTTTATTTATCAAGGGACAGCTCAAATATAAGACTAAAACAAAACAGAGACGCGCTGCACGGATTTGTTCTCATAAGGATTTAATTGCTCCATTAGTTTTAATTTACTTCACGCGCTACGGATATGCTCTACTATTCTCACCACATGTAAAAAATGGAATAAGCTCTACTAAATGTATTTTGTGTAAATTTCATATATAAATCTAATGTGTTTTATAAGAATTATGTTTTGAGGCATGGGGTGTTGAATTGCGGAAATTAACGCCGGGCCAGAGCTAAGAAATAAAAGTGTAAATAATTGATTCCCCTGAGTGGGGATCGAACTCACAACCGTTGCATTACAATCACCTCCTTATGTCCCTGAGCCACAAGAGTACGAACCTGAAATAAATAATATTTAATTATATAATTATACGATATATAATATATTTATCCTATTTTGAATGTATTATTCGAAAATAAAACGAATAATGTTATTTGAATTCTTTGTCTTAGCTTATCTAAAGGAACTGAACAAAAAGGGGATCCATATCGCATTAAAATTCATCATCGGTAAGTAGTCTTAGGCTACATCCGCAGTCAGCTCGCTCGTAAAAGCCACTAATCCATTTGCTTGATGCATAGAAACATGAAATGTGAAGATGGAAAAATGGAAAGTAAATTATGTCTATAAAATGAACATTGCAAGAGGTTTTTGTTTACAATTTTGGTAATCCGGTTAGGTGTTTGGATAAGAAGCAGAGGAACTTGGCTGTTTATCAAATTTTAAAAATCGACTTTTAAGCACTCGTACTCGTTGAAATAAGAGGAAAGTAAATATCTTACTGAAAAATTGTAGTCTTTAACTAAAGTCTTACCTACTTATCTACCAGTAACTGAAAGTTGACAAAACAGTTGGGACATTTAGATAAATGAGGTAAAAATCGAGATCTTTATATATATATACGAGGATATTCAATTCACAAGGGTGTGACTGTAACGCGACGGTTCTGGGTTCAATCCCCACTTGGAGAAATTAATTATTATTTATTAATATTTTCAATCTGGCTCCTCGCTCTGACACCATGGCGAATGCCTGGCGTTAAGTTCCGTCACTCACATGGAATGGGGAAAAATGGGGAACGGAGTGTCTAAACACTAGGTTCCCTCTGTCTACCCTCTGCTATATGCAGGAATGAAAGTATGAAACTACCAGTAAAATATTTAATAGAGCTGAATCGCACAAATCTATTTTAATATAAACGACTTTTTAAAATATAATTAAAAACCAATGCAAATGAACTTACTTACATAAATAAATGCGGAAAACGCCCAACAATATTGGTAAGGCAAAGTTCAAAACAGGTGCGAAGCTTTATTCTCATGAGAAATTTACTCTTCCATTAGTTTTAATTCACTCGACGCCCGCACGGTTCATTATTTTCGCTATATACGAAAATGTGTTTTTTTCTTTAGAAAATATGCTTGGAAAACGCGAAGGCAATCATGATGCTATCAAGGAATTTTGAACTATATATCTATTTTATGTTTAAAGTATTATATATTGTTGTGCTGATAGATATTTGGAGATTTTTAAGTAAATTGGCTCCTTTTATGATGTAATATTTGCCGTAGATAAATAAAAATATGTAAATTAAGCGATTTTTCGAATTAAATCTTCAAAGAGATTGTCTTTTTTTTTGGGAAGTCTTGTATGGAGATAACTAAGATATATTTTTTTTGAAAATGTGTAAAAAATTACAAATAGCTTTATTACCTTATATATTGCTTTATTACCTATAGGCTTATAGGCGACCGAATTTTAATTGACTTTCAAAATATCTCTAAGAATTGAATTGAATTGAGTTGAGCAATTAGTGTAATGTAATCGCGATTGTTTCATAGGTCACTCACTCATCACGAAATCTCAAAAACTACAAATGCTAGGAATCTCAAATTTTGCATAGCACTTACTTACAGAACGTAGGTGCTCGCTAAGACGGGAATTTGCAATATTCGATTTCTAAGGGGTTGTATTTGGGGTCGAAAGTTTGTATGAAACTTCGTTACTACAAATGCTAGGAGTCTCAAATTTTGCATAGACGTCACTTCGAAATTAATAATAATATAGTTCACGCGGGTGAAACCGCGAGCGGGCCGCTAGTATTCCATATTGGTTGACAGAAATCGGTACTATATATTCTTAAAGCTTATTTGCCTTCTTAAAGCTTACGTAGCAAAAGAAGAATGCATAACAACATAATACCGCCATCAAGTATAATAGGTACCAAACTAACAATTTCGACAAAAAAATAAGTGATTATTGTGAAAACTTTTTTATTTTCTTTTGTACTTTTTATTATATTATTTTTTGGTATAATATTTAAAAATAGTTTTTGTATAGTTGTTTTAATACTCTGCTTTATATGGAAATTTCAATCACTAACGAAATTCAGTGAACGTAAACAAGCCAAACCTATCCTGTAACATCGTACTTGAAATATTATATGCGATGTTGGTATTCCATCAAAAATTCATTTCGTTATATTTTATTTTAAGCTCCTCCTGGGATATATTCGCTTGTAGCGTATGTGCTACAGTGTGATTAAAACATTATTTTCGTATAAAATGTATCTATTGAATTTTTTATTTGTATTTAATTAACTTTTATTAGCTTCACGCAGTATCCCGCATAATATCAGGGTAGGCAGAGGGAACCTAGTGTTAAAACACTACAAAGACCGTTGTGGTGCAGTGTTACAAGCGTGTGACTGTAACGCGATGATTGTGGATTCTATATACACTCGGAGAAATTAATTAATATTTATAAATAATCTTCTTCGCTCTGGTATCAAGGCTTATCTTAATATTTAGGTTAAGTATATATTATTGAGAACCTTATAATAAACAGACATTAAATATTAAATCAGTTGCTTTTTCGATTGCAAAGTAAATTTTCAAATCGTCAGTAATCAAATAAAGCTTTCGTTGTAACGAGGACAATAACGAATCGTAATTCCTAGAGTAGAGCTCATCTCGTTATTCTAAAAATGCTTAAAAAATATATTTATTAAACACAATATGATAAACTGCGTATTTTTTTGATGTTGTCATCATTCGTTGAAATATCAAATTCCATACTGTAGTTAGTGTTAACATACTCCGGTCCTCACTTTCCGCGGAATTCTTAAACGAAGAGCGAAGAAATGGAACTATTAATTATTTAATCCCCACGAATAGAGTTTACAGTCTCCTGCGCCACGACCGGCCTCAACCTAAGTATTTTAATTAAGACCACACCATTTTTTATCAATTACCCCAAAAATACAGATAACTAATAGAAACAAATAGAAAATAATTTCACGAATCATATAAGACCAACAAACAGTATATAAGCGTTAACTAGGCAACATTCCGGGCACGTCGCTCTAGCAACTATTAACGCGAATCCAGATGTACGAGCCGGATGTAGGCCAGTGGGAACTTGTGTTTTCTTTTACCAGTTGCTTTTCGAGAGAAGTGGAACGCCTAACTACTTGTAAACAGATTAGACGTTGTCGCTGAGTTTTGTTGGTTTGAATTCAACTTTTATATATACTGTGAAAGACGAATTTTACAGGAAATAAGTGACCCGAAAGTGTATTATATTTTAAACACACAATATTCTCTTTTCATTTTAAAATGTCGGCCTTAGCTCATATTTCCTTCGTAAATCTAAAGTTAGCGGTAATAGAAGTAGAGGGAGACCTCGGTTGACCTTAGAAAATATAATATCAAAGATACTGGACAAAGATCACGTAAAAAGCATGAGGACCCCCCAAAGGGAATGCACGAAGAGATGGATAACAGTGGACGAGGCGAAAGAGGTAGTGATGCAGAGACCGTAGCGTTTGGCACTCCGTTCTCTCTGACTATCCCGCTAGGGATACATCGTGAAGCTAGTATTATAGTATGTCGGACGTATTATTTTTTCATTTTATGCAAAGGGAACCTAGTGATGCAATACTTTGTCTTTTACTTATTTGTAAACATTGAGCACTTCGTGATAATCCTCAACCATATCAGAGGAATACAAATATTTATTAGGTACTAGTAACTCCATTCACCTTCGAAATTGTTTTTGTCCCAAACCCTTTCCATCCTATATCTATTTACAACTCTCATCTCTTTAGATTTAAGTGGCAACCTAGTATTAATTCTGGAGGCATTGCGTGTTGAGTGTTGGAATTTAACGCCGCTCTTTACCTCGACACCAAAGCGAACAAATTAAAATATAAATTTAAATAAACATTTAATTGCACAGCGCCATGACTGGCCTCCTAATTTAATAACGTAGATATAAATATTTAATAATATTGGAAAAATAAGAAAAATTACATATACTATAAAAAAAATAAAATATAATGGCTACTTTGAGTTTTTCTCGTGTTTCATGTTACCAAGCTCTCGCATGAAACGTAATCCAAACGGCTTAGTGGCTTTTATCCGGTGAACTACTGTCGTATCTCACTTTTACGTAGAATTTACATGGCTTATCGTATATCGTATATTTTTTTATTACTTTTTTCATAAATTCTTCCTTCAATGTTATTAATAACTATGATATCTACGAATAATAAAGAAAATTACAACATATAGATATTTAATAAAAAGTAATATAGAGTACAGTTAAGGCCGTCGTGGCCCAGGGGCACAAGGGTGTGACTGTAACGCGACGGTTGTAGGTTCAATCCCCAAGAAATCAATGAATTATTATTTATGAATATTTTCATTTCTTCGCTCTGGTACCAAGGCAGAAGCTCGACGTTGAGTGTCTTAACACTAAGTTTCCTCTGTCTACTCTGATGAGTGCGATATACAGCGTGAAGCTGATGTTAATTTAAAATATCTACTAAGTACAGAGAGTTTTGTATCTAATATTATTGTAAAATTGTCTGTTTACTTATTATAGAATAAGAAAAAAACAATATACATAAAAAAACTATTACAATAACATAAAAGGTCTTTTTGAATCGCAAATATACTTAGTTTCAGTTTTTATCGAATAATAGATATTATTTCTGAATCCACTCAACGTTGTGACTAAAAAGTACCTACTTCCTTCAACGAGGCAAACTGAATTAGGTACGTTTTTCTCCATCTAAACCTCCCTCTAAGGAGCGAAGTGTTGAATTATTGGAGTTACTTTATTTTATAAAACGATTTCGCCAGAAAGAGATTTCTGTTTATTTTTTCAGTAAGCGTCTCTTACTGCCACTTTGTATTCTATTGATATAAATCGATGGCATTAGAGTTAATTTTCGAATTTTATTCTGTTTTCTGTTGAATATTTATATTTTACCATGGAAATTTGATATTGTGTCACTTTTATCTTTTATAGATTTATTTGTTCGTTTTACGCCAAGGTTTTTTTAGGTAAAGTCTACAAATTATCATTTCAAAAGTATAAAAATTCACAACCTTTACAAAAAAATAGTATATTATTATTAATTGTGTTTCGCTAGTCCCAAGTAAAATTATTAGTAAAATACAATATTTTGTAGCAAACCATCATAGTCGAGCTTATTTTCAGAGGTTACGTAGGTACATTCTAGCCAAAATTTGTATGGCCAGTTGATCTCGGTCTATAGCGAGCTCTTTTTGCCGTGTAATTTGCGAGTGTTTCCTTTTCATTAAGTCCCAACGCACAATATTGCTGGACGATCGTAAATTCGAGTGAAGCGTATATTAACACGGGTTCAAACTTTTCTATAAATAATAAACATTATGAAGAACATAAAATCAGAGGGCATAAAGTGTGAGGTGCGTGTAAACGCGACAGGTTGTTGGTTCGATGTTTGAATCAGACTCGAGTTCTGCCACTTAACACTGAATGCCTTCAGAATTCTGCAGAAAAAGTGGAACGGATTGTTTTATCACTACCTAAAAGAACAACATCAACAATGCCCAGCTATTGTTAAGTATAGAGATTTTGATTTTTTCCACAAAATTCCCATATCATTTAAATAAAATATTCATTATTTTATAATCTATTTATTGTTTTAGCTTTACGGTGTATACTATTATAAAACTATGTCTATTCAAAAAAGACACTAAGGCCTAAGCATCATCATCATAATTATGATAATTATGTTAACAAAAACCATTATTAAGTAATATATTCCATTTATGTAAGAATAATTCTATCCCCATATGACAAACAAAGAGCCAATATTACCTGAAACTGAAACTACAGTAATCACAATATTATTATAATTATAGTACTCGTGAAAAAATCCAATTAATTTTAATATCAATATTCATCGATCAATCAATACAACTCCACTCTACGCGACGAGAGGGAACTAACTTGTACTAACTGGCACGCCTAAAGTCCATAAAGTAAAAAACAACAACGTTCATACTCCATTGTCACTTTTAATGTCATGATGACAGTATCTCCTGTCTGTTTTCAATTTTGTTGAATGTTGTGACTTCTGCGTGGAATAGTCAACTGGCCTTGTGAATCTCAGGTATGAAATATTTGCTAAAATTTAATATATAACTTGTTTTCGACTCCATAAAAATTTCATCTTGTTACAGTAGACGACCTTTGGAAAAATAAAATAACATCACATCAGTTGTCTAGCTTTAAAATTTTATTTTAATTTGTTAATCTTCATATTTATTTCTTTTGGTATATTTCCTTTTAGTTTTGCTACTATAAGCACTAGTTATATTATGGTGTAATAGCTATAGTTGCGTTACTTTATATCATCCAGAAAAAATGTTCTTTCTTTGAAGTTTTCTAATCTTGTTTGGTTAAACCAAGTATGACGCATTTATGCTTTCATACTTTGATTTAAACTATATATCCTTAACAGTATAGTGACTCAACTAATAGTAAACGCATTATTAAAGGCATGTTGATATAAAATACAAATTTCCTGATCTATTTCCTACTCTATATTCCTTATAAGTACATATATTTGTCCTTATGTTTAGCATCAATAACAACTTTGTATATTTTAGGGGTATACTAAACTTAACTTTAAGCATTATGTTGCCTATTCCTATGATATTGTATAACATGTTTACCAAACTTAAATATAATAGGTACATAGTGATCTGACACTTGACCCATTGCATTGCAGAAAGAGGATCTTGAATTAGTGCCTTGGGTTTGGGACCCACAAGAGGCATGAATTGCTCCTTTAAATAAATAACACATGCTTGCTTCAACTGCCCAAGTTCCACCTTACCAAATCTCTAACCAAATTTCTTCTTCTCCTCAAAGTATATTCTAAATAAACTGATACTAAATTCTTACTTTAAGAAAAGAAACTTTTCTCTCATTGTAGAAAAGTTAATTGGTGTAAGTAGAAGTAAGAGCAAGAGATATAACAACAAGCATATCTTTCTTTAGAAAGCTCTTTCTTAAGCTTAAGAAGTTTACTGAACGATCACCCTGTCTCGAACTAGCACCAGTTTATTTAGAACATACTTTGAGAAGGAGACTTAGCTTTGCATGACCATATTATGTGGGCGGACCATCACATTGTTTGGTAAGGAACTAAAAGCAGTACTTGGGACTTGCAACCCTATGTAGGTTTGAGGAGTCTCCTTAAAATAAATCATGTATGCTCATGTCTTCTGTCTAAGCTCATCTCTGTACCTAATCAAATTCGAAATTATTTAGCTCTTGTGTTTAGGATTCTTTGCGTTCTGATCTCAAGGCAAAGCACGGAGTTGAGTACTGCCACTTAACACACAATGCCTCCCCATATATCGGCGGAAAGTGAGGAGTGGTGTGTCTTGATGTTAGTCTCCCTGTGTTCACTGTTACATGTGGGTTACAGCATGAAGCTGAAAAACAAAATAAGGGTTAAAAATATTTTGTACTATTTTAGCTTCTGTTTAATTACATAAACTGTATCTTATCACTTATTTTTAGAGATGACATAGGTAATTAATTTAAATTTATTTATATATTGTGGAATCCCAGGTGAGAATAGAACCCATAATTTTCAACAGTGCCATTATTGGCACAACAGTGCCAGTATCTATATCCCAACAGAACTATATCCCAATAAAATAAATTATAGTATAATGTTTATTACAAATTGTTAATAACTTTATCATAAAACCTACATATATGTAACTTCTATTGTACGGACGGTGTATTACCGGTCATAAAAATGTCTAGCATTGTGAGGGAATACTTCCTTTCGAGTACAGTTAAAACCCAGTGCCCCGATACAATTATGGCAAGTAGCCAGCGTCAGCTTGCTAATATAACGGCAGAATCAAATGGATATAAGTCACGTTTCGCCAAAAATATTCAAAATGTTTTACATATAAAATGATATCTCTGGTGTTACGGATGTTTTTACGCAATTTTTTTATTGATATCGTTATGACCCTATGAACAATAACTATGACTTATCTATGACCATTTTTAAAAGCGAATAAGAAACTAGGAGATATATGAATAAATTTGTTAACTCTAAACGGGACTGGTTGTGGGTTCGATTCCCACTCGAGGAAATGTAAAATTTAATATTTCTTAGCTGTGGTCGACACCATGAAGCGAAGCGAGGCGTTGAGTTCCTCCAGACTACACACAATGTCTCCAGAATCGGACGGGGAGGGAAGTGTCTTAACAATAGGTTCCCTTTGTCTCCCTGCTACATATAGATTAGATACAGCGTGAACCTGAAAAAAAATTATAAAGAAAATCTTTTTGTTTTGCGTTCCTTTGTTTTGAAATACATGTATGCGAGTGTTAATGTAAACTTATCATTTTATTTACATGGCATAACCTGTTTATACAATACATAGCAAAAACCACCAGTAATTAATAAGTTAGCTTTGTTTTCCAGAACTTATTACTTCTATAGAAATATTAGATTTATAATTTACGGAGTACAATTTTCGCATACTACCTACGCGCGCTTCTATGATTAGAATTCTATCAAAATAAATACCTACAGCTGTAATTACTATTCTACTACCAATAGCAAACTATTATAGGCCGTCATGGCGCACCGGTAGTGGGTTCGAATCCCACTCGAAAAATTCGGTGGGTAGTGGGGAACGGAGTGTCCTAAGATTAGGTTCCCTCTGCTTACCCTGTGGGATACAGTGTAAAGTTGTTTTACAGCAAACTAAATATGATGACTCAAATAATTTTCCTTGTTATTATAAACACCATGTAAGTAGATATATTAAATTCCTTGAAGATATTATTGGTTGTTTATATTTCACTACAACAATACAATATACAATGAAAATTAGAGTGGGAATCATGTAATAGTGACTTATATCTATATTTATTGATATGGATTTTCCATTTGATTTAGGTAGTGTAACCTCGCGTATTAAAGTTCCCCATGTATAGATATTTTAAAACTTATATAAATATTTTAATTCAGCAGCCAATTCCAATGATATTTCTAGTGACATTTTTTTTTAATTAGTTTATTTTAAAACTAGCTATCCACACATAGTTAAATATTTTATTGCTAAACCAACTAATACTTATTAAAGGAATGCTTTGTGACAATTTATTACTCGACGCCAGTTTGTTTAGATATAAATTTAGTTAGAAACTATACTATGAATGTAGTAGCATTGTTACAATTAAAGTCCGCGTTTGCCTCTAGAATGACCGTTCTCAAGGATGTTTACGTCATCATATGGTAAAATCTGAAATAACTTGTTATTATCATGCTATAGTTATCTTATTTTTTAATGAAGTATACTTATTAAGTAGAAATATATATACGGAGGTAGTTTTTAGAATTAAGAACGTATGTTTTATCAAAAAAGATTTTTTACCGTTAAAGTATATGTGCGACACACAATCACTACGACTTCCTATGCTAAATTCCTAAATATTATAAATGTAAAAGTTTTTAAGGATGGATTGATGATCTCCACTTTCGTTCAAAAACTACTGAACAAATTTAGATGCAACTTTATTGTAATTAAAATTCAATTCAAAAAATATAATTTCATATTTTTTTATCATTTGTCATTTAATTTCTTAACAAATGAGATTTATGTGACTAAAAACACGACAAGTTGAGAAAATTAGCAACCGAAATTAGGTTCCATCTGCCTACCCTTCTATGTGCGGGATACAGCATAACACTAAAAAAATAAAACAATAATATTTATTTATTATTTTCCTCGTACATTTATTATTGAGTAATCGCGTATACACGATATATATTGCAAACGATTAAAGGTACGCAAATATACGGGTCATTGACGCGACAAGAGGCACAGTGGAGGGAAATACGAGGGTGACAGACGGCCCGTTAACACGGCCGTTACAGCTCCAAGTGATATATGAGCTGCGAAGTGGCTCGCTGCCTGTCACTCCAGCTCCTGCCGCACCGCGCCGGCAAAAAGATAAAATGGAAAAAAAAAAGATAAAAAGGATTCCGAAATACGTTTCACAAGTGGTCTGCCGGAAATGGATAGAAATTTACCCAGTACGGCCTTTTTATGTCGGCCAATATATCCAACGGTATCGATATCCAATTTCTGTTCTATGACGTGTTATGTCCCTCGATCGTTTAATTTCTGCTATCCTGGCTCGTGTGGGATGAGGTCAATGGAATAGAGGAAATTTGGGGAAACGGTGCTATTCCGATATTATATTTGGAATTATGTATCCTACTATATATATAGGTATGCGCGATTATGGTAGCCTTCTGTGAAGATATTTTAATAATTATTTACACTGAATTTCCGTTATTTGGTATTATAAGTAAGTACCAAATAACCTTGGTTATTTCATAGTTATTTTAGGCTATCCAATGCATGTTTGTTGAAATGTATAGCTAAAACTGTTGCACCCGAAAGCTATAAACAATAAACTACTAATAACGATTTAGATAAAATGGCAGATCTATTTGTCACCCATTATTAGGTATACTTAACTATTAGTTATTAATTTGTAAGAATAAATAAATAAATTAGAAAAATCTTTACAATTCTCCTTAATCATAAAATCGAAGTTCACTAAAATTTAATATTCGAACTATCTTACAGTATACTAAAACAATGATGGATAACAAAAACATTTCATCTAAGAAAAATTTTATCTGAATTATAGAGAAAGAATAAATATTATATATAATTTGTCTTCGTAGCGTCACGTTACAGATGACGGCGAGGCGTGTACCAGCTTAAGTTGCCAAGATTTCAACGGTTGACGGACGTAAAACTTAATAGTTTGTGGGTTGCTGATATCTATAAAAATACTGCGGTATAATATATAATAATTTTTAGAGAATCTCCGTATTATTTTCATTAATTTATTTTTTATTATTGTAATAATAATATTTATGAACTATTTCCATTTTCGGTTTAATCCCAACTTCGGATATCAGCATCGATAATTCTCTTAATTTTTATTCTTATTGTATAGCTATAGGTAAATATTACGTGAAAATCCGAAAATTATTTACAATGTTTCCTACTATTATCATTTATACTAAAAATAGCGTGACAAAACCACAGCAAGTCTTTTATTTACTGTGACCTCAACTCCAGCCAGCCAAGCCTTATAACTGCGCCCATTGATTTAGGTACGGTAGTTCTCAGTTGTTTTATATTGTTTTCTTATTGATTTTCTTTTATAACAAATGTATTTCGAGCAAATGGGAAATACTTACTGAAATTCAGATATAATTTTGTAATATTAGGTTTAGTTTTTCATTAATTGAGGCAACCACAGCTCAGTGAAACAGCGCTTGATAAGAATGGTTGTGGGTTCGACCTTCACTCGGGGAAATCAGTTATTTCTCTTTTCAACCTTTAATAATACAAAACACGGCGTTGATTTCAGCCACTCAAAGCGTAATATCTCGAACGAAAGTGGGAAACGAAGTGTCTAGACACTAAGTCCTCTCTGCCTACACAACTATTCGGAAAAAGATTTTTTTTTTATGTTATGTATCGCTTTTTAATTTAATTGGATGTATTCGAAATAAATAAAGTTATAGTAGACTGTCGATATAGCTAGAATATTACAGTTTTACAATCTATATACGGTCGCTTTTATTATATTTTATATAAGTATATATTTCCAATATGGGTAAAGGCGAACGAGGCAAGAGACCTCGATTAACCTAAAATATAAAATATATATTTCATATGATAAGAGCACTTTTATACTAATTTAGAAATGTATTTTTTCTTGACGCAATGCGGTGCGGATAAAAGTTTTGGATATTTAGAAATTGTTCACACATGTATTTATTTATTGGATTTTTAGTATGTTATATAAATGACTGGTTTTACTAGCGACTTTTCTTAGGTAGTTTTCTCGCTTTCTCTAAATAATACATCCAAAATATATTTTTTTTAAATTGGAACCAGTAATTTCTGAGATTAGTGCGTTCAAACAAGCAAATTCTTCAGCTTTGTATAGTTTAATTTATATTAACTCTGTATTATAGAGGAAATTACTAAGTATATTTATTAACTAAATTAACCAAAATCTGGTTTTGTGGCGCTATCGCTATACTTCTCGATTATTCAGGTTGATAATCATTATTCGGCTTATATACGATAAAGCGAGTGGCAATTTGTATTTCGTACATTATGCAAATTAAAATGAAAATCTTGTATTTTTCATTATTTTTCTATAATCAAAAATAAAAGTGAGAACCCAGTGTTAAGACAATCCGTTCCCCACTTTCTGCCGAGTTTTGGAGGCATTGCGTGTTGAGGGACAGAACTCAACGCCGCACCTTTGCCTCGACACCAGAGCGAAGAAATGAAAATATAAACGTAAATAAATATTTCACTTCCTCGAGTTGGGATCGAACCCACGCCGCGTTACAGTCACACCCTTGTGCCGCTGCGCCATGACGGCCGCAAATTTTTCTATAATATTTATAACAAACCTGTTTCTTTTAATACATTAAAACATAAAGTATGGTAAATATGTTAAGATTTTATATTTATATGTTACATAACGTACATTCTTACACAAATATACATATAATTATTACCATCACGCCAGGTGTACGAGGCTATTATATCATTTGTAACTATACATACATAATTATTCCTATCAAGATACCACCTCTTTTGCACTCGGATATTAAATAATTTTCAACCAGCAACCCGCTCGCGGCTTCGCCTGCTTGTACTACGCAATCTTTTATTCTCTTATCTGTATTATTTTCGTGATTTCATATTATTATGATTTTAAAGACCATATTCATACATTCATAGAATATTATTGTAATATAAATAAAACAAACACATAATGTTAAGGGATGGTTGCCCAAATACAACAATGAAAACTACGTTTAAACCGATTATGCCTTTTCTGAGATTAGCGTGAAAAAACGCACAGACAGAAAAAAAATCATAGTTTTGGGTTCTATTACATTAATAAATGTCCTCAATAATTTCTCATCTACCATGAACAAACAGCGATCTATTACATTTTTTTTTAATAAATAAAACTATACAACTAACATAAAAGACAACTTAAAAGACTTTTACTTCTTGTTAATTGAATCTCATATATTTTACTTATTTCATATCTATGGTAGGTGTTAATATCACAAAAATCTATATCAAATATACCCCCAAAAGCCCAAACCCCAAAAAGGCACAACACACCCTGATTAGTGTAAAATAGGTACGTCAGAATTCAATAAAGGCAACTTGCGCCATAATCCACAAAACGTTTACTGAAGCAGTAGTTGGTAACGAGGTTATATGGAACAGTTTTGGTAGGAAATTGCCCTGGGAACGTTGCTAGGTGTCATAAAGTTTGAGCTGAGATGGACGCGTGCAGAGTCGGCACACCTGCACGTGCTGACCGTTTATACAGTCTGTTGTGCTTCGTACAACTTCACACTATTGTTGCATACAAGTTTATATGTGGACGTATAACAATGCAATCGTAGTGCTGATAGTTGGTGAGCGACAGGTATTCCTAGTTTCGGTCTGGCATCTGTTTGTTCTGACAATCAATCTTAGCTGGTTTCTAGGTTCTAGGTTGGTGTATATAGTGAGTACGTTTTGTATTCTGTCTGTCGTTTCTCAGGAACTTTATGTAAAGAAATATATATGGGAAGTAACAAATTTAGTTAAGTTAAAGCGCAATTGCAACTGCAACGCGATCCGCATACTGTAAAGTGGAACTAAACGCAGTATTTTATTTGAACCAGACCAGTGGGGAGAACGTATATAGAAAGAATGTATATGTAATACATTTTTTTTTTTATTAGATGAACTATTATTATATGAAAATAGTGTACGTACCAAAATAGGTGCGAGGTTGATTTAAAAATCTTTACTAAATATGAAATAATATTATAGTTTTTCCCAAAAAAAATAAAATCCTGCTTGGAGTAGCATCCTATGTTAGCGTTTCGAGGATACTTTACGAAAAAAAATAAAGTGTTACTTACGTCTATACCAATGTGTATATTTACAAATTTGTTTTATTTTTCAGGTTAAGTATGGACTGGAGGACAGCTTTAGTGGTGCTCGCGTTGCTGTTTTATGTTGACGGCTTCTCGAGTAAGTTTATTTTATATTTTGTATTCTACGTAAGTTCCGAATTTTTACGACAACGTTGATTAAAATTTGTTTGAGAATAATATTAAAACCTTCTTTTATAAATAATAATTGATGTAAGCCTATGCCTTTTTTTTTACGTCTTTACAAAGATAAGACAGACAGTTGTAGACTATTAGATTCACGTGTTTATTACTGGTTCTCAGCTCTGAGATCGATCTTGATATGCCGTTCCCATTCATAGATAGGTATGTGATATTATTAATGAAAACGGTATTTCAAGATTAATCTCAGACTTGAGTGTGGTTTATAAATACGGGCTTTAATGTATATGTATGTATACTAAATATTATTTAAATTTGCTATTATTTTATCTTTAAAATTTAGTGATAACAATTGCTTCAAAATGTCAAATACTAATTCCTCATCTTTTGTATATCTAAAACATACGGCCCCATGCATTTACTTCTTAATTAATTATTTGTTTTAATTAAAGCAGTTTTCGTCGTCATCTCTCTACTCTATTACTAAATATATTTTCGGTTATTAAATATATTTTTACGGGGAGAAACAACAACATATGAAATAATATTTCGTAATGTCTGTTACTTTTGTGTACCAGTATTAAAAGTACCACCATTAAAAGTGCAGCTCTGAGTTCCTCTATAGAAGACAGTAAATTGACAACAGCTTTTAGTATCCAGATACTTTCCGATTGTACATAAACAAAATGTTTATTTTCAAAGTTTAAATCCTATATATATGCTTGTGTATTGAGGCATTCGTGGCACAGTGCCACAAGCGAATGTCGACTGGGAGAATTGTGGGTTCAATTCTCATTCGGAGTGATGAATTATTATTTATTAATGTTTGAATTTTTTCGCTCTGTTACCTTAAGGTGGGAAACGGAATGTCTTAACACAAGGTTCCCTCTGCCTACCCATATACCATGCCTGCCTGCCATATGCGGGATACAGCGCAAAGCTGAAAAAAATATTTTTATATAGCTATACTATATTCGCAACACCAAGACGTGCATTGTACTCGAATAGGATGCGAATAAAATATTTCCTGTTATTTCCTACCTTATATTACGACGTAATTTGTCTCGCTCGTGACCTCTGGCTCGACCTTCGGGCTTTAACAGAACACGCCTTATCAATCATAATAATAAATAATATTTGATTATATTCCCTTGGAAATTCCTATGATACAGTAAAGTATTAAGAAATCACAAATGTATTTATTTATAATTAATATAAATAAACAAATAAATACTTGGAGATAGTTCGTTCCTTCATTTTTCTAAATATTTAAATGTATTCTTAACTTATTCTTAACTTAACTTAAATATTTAAGTGCATTTATGAGGCCAGTCGTGGCGCAAAGGTAGTAAGGTTTGTGGGTTCGATTTCCGCTCGAGGAAATTAATTATTTTCAAATCGCAGCGTTGAGTTCACTCAACACCATAATATTCCAGTTTTCGGCGGAAAGTCAGAAACAGTGTCTTAACACCAGGTTCCCTTTGCCTTTCCTGCTATGTGCGGGATACAGCGTGAAGCTAAAAAAAATCATATATCAACATTCTTGATAAAAACGCAGGAGATCCATACAAATTAAAGTAAGATATCTGTAAATACAAGAAACACTAGATTCCATTGTACACTCGAGCACGTTCAGTTTTTCATAAAATACGTCGAATCCATTACCTAATGCTGTCCCAAACCCATCAGGCTCCCCCCATTGCCAGCTCCATAATAGTAACAAAACAATGAGTTATGACACTATGAGTCGACCATACGAAGGTTTTATATACTTTTATATACTTTTATTACCTCTAAATTCGCACTTACCTTACTTTAAGTCGCAAATATTTCGCACGTCGCCTTTTCTGCATTTACCTTAAAATCTTTTCATGAGCGAAGTTACTTACCTTTTATTGTTAGAAATTTTACTGTTTATGGTATTTTTATGTTTGATGATAAATCTTTGTATAAATTGTATATAGTGTATAGGTAATTTGCTAAAAAACTTCAATAGTACCTAAAGCTTCAAAAGCTTCAAAAGTAGGTACCTAATAAAAGTCATATGTACATATTTATTTCAAAGTAAAGTAAAAAATTTTTGAACAAAAAGAATTTACATAATTAATTTCTATATATTTAAATGTACCTATCGTGTACCAATATTGCCTCTTACTAAACTCACATGAATCATACATAACTCCCCCAACTTCTCTTTGAAACTCAATATACCGTCAAAAAACAAGGTACGTAATAAATTGATAACTTTCGAACCCGTGTAAAAATACCCGCAAGATATAGGGAAGTATAGGGAAGGGTGAAGAAAAACAATTCAGTGGCAAAAACTTATCCGCTTCGGTTGACATTACGTGTGATATTGACTCTCGAGAGCGTCGGGAACCCAATCTAAGTATATAATCTTGTATATGCAAATGACCTTTTTCCTTTTACAGCCAAATTCCTTACCAGGTCACGCCTTGTGGGTTGTAAAAAACCGGTCCGGTGAGAGTTGGGCTCGTGGAAAGTGTTCCGTGTTGTCTACGACTTCCTTCAATTTTATGAATATGATTTTTTTGTAGAAATTGAATTAAATTATTAACAAAATTGATTTAATTGAATTATCAAAAAAATATTATTATTATTTTTTATTTTGCAAGTTACTTCTTATGCATAAAAATATCCCGAGGTTGTGTAGTTATGTTTCTGCCCTTCCTCTACAGAACCCTGACGAGGGCGTCAAGAAAACAATGAAATAAAATATATTCATGAAAAATTCCTGTCTTGAATTACTTAAATTTCTGTAGTTTCCTTGTAATATGTTATATTACATTACAGTGCCGTACTCGTGTCACAACCGTGCTGCTTTATACATTGCACATATTATGGCATTGTTTTATTAAGTAGCCCTTCAAAAATATTATCAATTGTAATAACTTTGTAGTTTCTCGCTGTATCCCGCTGTATATCAAGGTAGGCAGAGGGAACCTGACACTCGACTCTGTTCCCTACTTTTCGCTTCTCGAGGTATTGCGTGTTGAGTGGCGAAACTTATCGTCGTGCTTTTGCCTCGTTACATGAGAAATATTTGATTCCCCCAAGTGATAACCGAAATCAGAACTGTCACATTGACAGTCGCAATGTACTAACTATTTATAATAGCAATGAAACTTAATTTCACGAAAAATATTTTTACAGAATATGGAAGGACGTGTAAAGACATAGGATGTCTTAACAGCGAAGTGTGCGTGCTAGCTGAAGATCCCTGCAGTTTTGGTAGGACGTCTGACTGTGGGACCTATCCCACATGCAAGAAGAAGTCGCAAGTTGAAGGTATTGTAATTAGTTTCAAATTAACCACAACTTTCTATCAATAAGTTATAATAAAACTTTTAAATAAGTTATTCTTTAATTGGTTGATTATTGAATGCTCTCTGAAAAATATATTATTTTTTTCAGGTTCCCACTCGGAACCAGCGAAGCCATCTGTTCCCAAACCACAAAGTCCCACACGAGACTTTGATTCTGCTCCCAACTATCCTGCCCCGGCCCCACCACCCAATACTCATAGTGGATCTCCTTACGATAATACTAATTTCGGAGGCGGATCACCTTATGGCGGTGGTTCCTCTCATGGGGGCTCTCCCTACGGTGGAAGTTCAAACCATGGGGGTTCCCCGTACGGTGGATCACCTTATGGGGGCAGTTCATCTAATGGTGGCTCACCATACGGTGGATCACCCTATGGGGGCAATTCTTACAATGGCGGCGGCTCGCCATATGGCGGTTCTCCATACGGAGGTAGCTCCTCTAATGGGGGCTCTCCTTATGGTGGTACTTCCCCTTACGGTGGCTCTTCGAACAGAGGAGGTAGTTCACCCTATGGTGGCTCAAGCTCCGGTGGCAGTGGAAACGGAAAAAGCCCATTAGATAGCATATTCAACACATTAAACAATTTCGCCAACGGTCAACCCGGACAAGGAGGTCAAAGTGGACAGGGATCCAATGGCTTATCGAATATATTCGGTAATATTCTCGGGAATTTGTCCAAAAGCGGCGGTCTGAATAGTTTCTTGAACACCAGACCCATTATGGAGAATCCAAATTACTCGTCGTACGCTTCTAATTCAAGAGCTGATGTTAGATCTTCCCAGTCTAACCCTAAACCAAGCAATTATCATAACGGAGCTACCTCAAGGAAGCCCTATGGCTGGAACTTTAGGTAAATAGACACCTAGAAGCAGACACTGTTTATTGCCTTGCATGTATATTTTTTCCAAAATGCACTATTAAGCAAAATAATATCTAAATGTAACAATTTTCTTTTGGTTAAGGCCTTGCTATTTTTGTTTTTAATTTTATATAATGCTATTTTTAAGTTAATATTCCTTTGCTTACTAATAAAATACTCATGTTAAATGATTCAAAATGACGCCAGTGATAATTCTATTTTCCCAAACTGTGTATACTTACTAAAATTAATTTTATTCAAGTAAGATACACAATCTCAAAAGTTATACGCCATCTTGGATCGTTATTTTGAAAAAGCCCAGAGGCTTTTATAAAAAATACTAAACCTTGGTTGAATGGTACTATACAGATATATTTTTTAAGCATATAATCTATATTATTACTTTTAAGTTGCTATGATATTGTACTATGTAGCAATACTCATTTTTAAATACTTAGCTAAGTGTAGATCTGAATCTCCTTTACATTAATAATAGCATGTAAATCATACACATTGTATAAAATCATTTTAATCTTCCTTTCTTTCTGTCATTCAATGTATAAAAAACAATATGACGTTAAGAATACCAAATACTATGTTTAATTTAGATTTCTTTTCTTACTATTAAAGTCACGCTTATATTTGCAATTTTTTTCTTTTTAATTTTGCACAAGTTGTAGTAAAGAACAATAAATATGCTATAAAGTCATTATAGTAATTATATAAAAAACATATGTGACATAACCAATATTTTTAATATTATTTATTTAAAAATTGTCTTCAAGTAGCTTTATTTGTTGATTATATTTTTGTGTACTGCTTTAGCTTTGCCCACAATTAAAATATTTTTTGTCAAAAAGTTTAGTGTTCAAAAAATTATAGGAGTACTTTTTTAAACTGAAAAAAAAAATGTATAAACTGTATAGATTATGTTATAGCCCATATATGTTTTTTATTCCAGTGTGACAGTGACATTGACGTACCTGATACAACTGTACATCCGGACCGTGATACTAAACTAATTTATAAGTAAATATATTAATTATAATAATTATGCTTTAACACAAATATCTTTATAAAAGTTGTTGATATATATGTATATTTATTATTACAATAAAATATTTTATTTAATATATTGTAATTTTTTTTAACTTGTAGTCGGCGCAACAGACAACAGGCGTAAGACAAACTTGCGTATATAATATTTGATTAAAATCCTTAAGTCAAATAGCGTATCTCCAAAATCATTAACATATTTCGCCTCCTATTCCATTCCTAGCATAAAAATTTTTAAACTAACTTGACCAATATTGACTCACTACAGGGATACTAAATGAACAAAAATAATTCTTGGTAATACCATCTTACTAATATTATAAATGTGAATGTAAGTTTGTTTACGCTTTCACGCAAAAACTACTCAATCGATTATCATCGAATTTTGTACACATATTCTTAGATGTATTAAAAAGGACACAGGATATTTTTTGTTTTATAAACAATATTTTTTTAACAAAATTTTCATTTGGTTATAATATAAAAATAAGTTTAAGCAAGTCCCTAATAATAGATAAAAAAAGCAGTCTCAGGAAATGAAACGAAAACATTTTACTAATTATTATATTAATTCAGATCCCAAAAAACATATTTTAAAAAATATAAACTTTATACATGTAAATTAAAATACAACAAAATGCAAATGTTTACGTATAAATTGATTATTGACTATAAATATAACAGTGGCAGTACCCAGTTTTTTTTTCTTGAAAAAAATTAAAGCTACATAAAAATTAAAGTAAAAAGCATGTTAAAGTAATTTTTCAAATAATATTCTTTCCCACCAGTAGGAATCGAACCTACAACCGTCGCGTTTACAGTCAGACGTTGCTTTGATGCGCCACGATGACCTCAACCAGATATTGAAAAACATAGGACCAAACTCAACCAACTCAAGTCTCAACCCATATTATCTGTATATTTATATTCTCTATCCCATTAAAATTTACATATTATTATAAATGCTTAAGTTATAATTATTTAAAATTGACATTGTTTAATTTGCAATTTAAATTATGTATTTTATGTAATATCCATCACAATTTAATTAGGTACTTTTATAAATAACGATTTAAAAAAACTTTGTTTCTTTTAAAGAACTTTTTTTCTTAAATATTTTGACATCTGCAAAATCTATTGCACTTTTCCCAATCATTATTGAAAATATTAAGATAAATTTCATTTTAATTCTGTCTATATAAGATGTAAAATTGCCTAAGTTACAACTATAGTTTAAAGTTTTTATATACCTATATACATAAAACAGTAAAGATTAGGGTTCTATACCTTAAAGAAATAAAACCGTTTTGATATTGATTTTGTTGTCTGTCTGTCTGTCAAGACAATATTTTACATCTAAAAACCGAAGTTTAGAGAAGAATATAGCTAAGTTAGTAATAGCAACATGTGACTTAACATTACCGTCATACAATATTTATTTTCAAAAAAATAAAACAAATTTACCTATTCCAAATATTCTAACATTTTAAAACTACTGCAACTAACCAAAATAAAATTCGATCCGTAATTTATTATGAATCAAACTACCCATAATATAAAAAAAATACATTGTATGTACTATAATAATTAATTCATAATTTAATACTAACTAATATTGTCAGTATTAATCCCTTAGAAATAAATGAGCATAGATTTCAATAACAATTTAAATAAAAAATATAATCATTTTAATTCTTGCTTTTTCTCTTCTTTCACTTTCTTAGGTCTTATTGCTCTGTGCAATTGATTTAAAATTAAACCAATTATTAAGAAAATTAACCAAACTCCATACCAATAGTGGTATACAGAAGAATAATATATCCAAATTCTATCAAACGTTAGTAAGAGGAAGGCGGCGGCTTGGTACGACTCAGAGTGCGATCTTAGGAACCACATGATGAAGCCTAGTATTTTCTTTTTCTGAAAAAGAATGGTATTACATTTAATAAATGCTGAAACAAATAAATATTTTTGATATTGTTTATTGTTGAGTAATGAATTAGTTTCAAGACGAAATCTTAACTCTGCGATACACCGTCTGTAAACGCGACAGACGGTGTCGACGGGGTTGTAGGTTCAATTCCGTCTCGGGAGAATGAATTTTCTTTATTTTTATTTTCTTGCTGCGTTGAGTTTCGCCGTGAGGTATGGAATGTTTTAACACTAAGTTTCCCTTGTCAAAATATTTGTGACTAAAAAAGATAAACTCTTTAGCCACTTAAAGCATGGACACTTTCACAAAACAAATTAATGTTTTATGGAACTCAAATTTTCCAATTTAGTTTTTATTTTGCAAATGGCTTACAAAAGAAATAGCGCATATGAAACAACTTATAAAAGCCAATTTGTTCTCATAATATAATATGTATTATTGTTATAAATTACTCATATGTTATTCAAAGAAGAAGTTAACTATTTAAACTAATTCATAAATAAAACTTCTTACCATGCCAGTGGCATCTTTATAATATAACTTATAGTAAATATCTTCAGCCATTAAATAGAATGGGCAGAAATAAATGCAAAAGAAATATCCAGCGTGGAACCCGTGCCATATCACTGACACAAAAAGTGCTGCGTGAATTCTGAAAATACAAGACATCTATGTTGTGTTGTGTTGTTGTACTATGTACATTAATAAAGAAGAAAAAAAAATTTGTGCAATACATCGTGAAGCTGATTGTTTGATTAGAAAATGAAAATACAAATGGTACCTTGGTACAAATGGTACAATTACATAATTTAATACAATTTAATACAAATGGTAATGGTAATTTATATAAAATATTTTAATTTTGCAATTTGAACTTACTTCAAAACTTTGACAGGGAATCTTTTATACACAACCATTGCCACCCAATACTGAACTGCTTTATTCCATACTTTCATGGAATCTCGTAAAGTGACAACAGTCTCACATCCCCATACATCCATTGATTCTACTGTGTGGAAGTCATATTCGGCTAATTTGGCTTCTTCTTCAGACCTGAAAATATATTGCAATAGCCTTTTATTTACGAGCATACAGTTCGTGAGTGAGGTAGTCAAAGATAATTTAGTTAAGACACCTTGTTCTCAGCTCCCTTCCCAAATTCGAGACATAATATGGATGAATAATACAAATGGAGATTCATCAGAATCATTCCGCTAAGCAGAAATCGAACCCACAATTATCCCGCTTATACCCAGACACATCCACTGCGCCAAGATGGCGTCAAAATAAATTATTTTAACTATTACATTTTATTATTGTAAATAGTAAAAATTACGTAATATATTCTACTGTTTACAATCACTTAATGTATTATACTGTTTACATTTGCTTAGTTAAATAGTAAGTACAACATGTACATGCTATATTTCAGAGTTAGAGCTTGTTTTTATTTTTTTACAATCTCTCATAAACACGATACTAATAAAAGGAACAAGCTTGTGCTAGGACAGCCTCAAATATTTATGGTCTAGATACTGATAAAAAGAAACATACATTTCCTTCAATTTCAAGTAACCAACAGTGGGTCCGTGGCCAGTTCTGTTCCTACCCTGTACCGGATAAGCTCCAAGGCCGGCTGAAGTGCAAACACTCTCAGCTAACGTCATACCAGAGTATATGCGTTGCCTGAACGCGGCAAACAACATCCAGGGATACAGCATTCTGTATACGAAGTGCCTGTTGTTATGGCCTTCTGTTAAGATGTACTGAAAAATTATGCGATCATTATACTTTTTAGACGAATTTTTATTTTTTTAAGTTCTATGTTGTATCCCGCATACAGCATGACAGACTGAAAGAACCTAATGTTAAGATATTTTGTGGTCCATTTTCTGTCGAATTCTAAAGGCGCCATTTCCTAGATTTATTGTTTTTAGGTTCAGGTTGTATGCTGCAAGTAGCAGGGTAGACAGTGAAACTTATTGTTAGAGCACTCTGTTGCCCATGCACCATTCATTCTTTTTTCGAGATATTGTTTGTGGAGTAGCGGATCTCTGCTACTGTGATCTTATTACCAGAGCAAGGAAATGAAAATAATATATTGCTCCAAATGGGAATCAAACCCACGACCAGCACATTTTCAATGAGATGCTACAAAAATTTTAATTTAAATGGATGAACCTTAGATTTACTAAAGATTAAAATTATACTTACATCTAAAGGCCATAAGTTGGAGAAGGCCAAATATAAAGATATATACAGTGGTACAATTTTGAGAGTATTTATAGTGAAACCAAAGCAGTCCACATATTTACTATAGGGCAAATGGAAGTAGTCATCAAATGTTCTGTATCTGTAATACGGACCTGTAAACAGCATTATGTTACATGTAAATTAAGTTATACTTTTTTAGTTTTACACTTTACCCTGCAAATAGCAGGGTAATTGAAGAATTAGTAGTTTTATGATTCGAATCTGCATTTTGTCAATACAAGCAGGTATATAAATATGATTTGTTCCCCCAAATGGGCATAGAATCCACAACTACAGTTCTTTATATTAATAGTACCACTCACATGTCTTGTAAATTGGAGAAGTGTATATTTATTTTAGTCAGGTAAAATAATAAAACCAAAATGGAAATACACAATGCCCGTAAGGCTAAAAAAGAGTAACAAATGAAGAGAATTAAACAACTAAATAACCATATCCAAAACTTACAATACCTGTCAATAATCCAATATAATTAAATGAGTAATGAAAGAGATCAATAAAATCAGGGTTAATCAGTTCTAAGAAATCATCATCTCTATCTTTTAGTGGCTTTACTTCTTGATCTTCCTTGCCTTCTTTTTTCTTTCTTTCAGCAACAGCTAGCCAAGAGCCATTCATTTCGAATGCTACTCCTACAACTCTTAGCACCAATATCATTTCTATCAGATTAGTTTGGCCCGAGGAAGGAGAGAAGCCAAATTTATCAGCAAGACGGAAGAAGAACAAATATCCAAACATAAAAAAGAATGTTATGACATGACAGTATCTGAAAAATTATACATTTAATTAAATATTTTAAATACATGTTATCACATTAAATAAATGAAATGAGATAAAGTATGGTCGTCATTAATATATGTAAATGAGTACGAAATAATGCCGACCTTAAAGTCTCAATGGTAATAGATTATTTCGTAACTATAATTCATGCTTACTTGATTGTGAATACTTTTATGGCAACAATTCCAAGTAAAGCTGATAATATAGGATGAACAGCACTGTATCCTGAGACTATTACTATTAATATTAAGCCTAAAATTGAACCACCCCATTTTTTCGCCTCTATTGTCTTTAATTTTCTATAATATGAACCAATAAAAACACTAAATAAAAGTAGTGATAAATATATGATATCATTAAAATTTTTTGTTATGAAAGACAGCATTTTGATTTAATTTCAGCTGGGTCATCAAACAAGAATTTTCACACGAATACCAATTTATTCATAAACTGTTTAACTCTACATTTAATGATACGAATAAATATTGAATACACAAGAAACGAGATCGGTACACAACACACATGACAATTGACATGACAACACAACTGACATATGTATATTGTACATGACGTTTGTTATGCCTTTTAACTTATGAATTTTAGGCGTGTAGAAAAAACTGTACTTTTTCCTAACCTGTACTGCCCCATTGTTGGACAAAGGCCTCTTCATTTCTTCCACTCTTATTTATTTTGTGCTATTGAACACTAGTCAGGCTTGTAATAGTCCAGCTCATATTGCCATCTCCGGTTCGGTCTACCAATTCGCCTATTAGAGTTTGAAATCTAGCTGGTAGAACATTTCACCCGTGACTCGTTAGGCTTGCAACAGATGTGTCCGGTCCAGTCATTTTCATATTCCGGGGGTATTCCGTCTTAGTTTTCCTGGTACTCCGTTTTAGACCTCCGAAATGACAATCCTAAAAACCATAAGCAGCAATAGAAATGACAATAATTACTGTAGTTTTGTCAAATGTCAATTGTCAATTCAATTCAACATTTATTTTATTTTATTGATTAATGGAAGAGGATAGCGCTCATCATGACAAGTATAGTATTTTTAATTTTTTTTTCATATTGATAAAGTTATTCAAAATTAAGCTACGAACAAAAAAGGAAAACTGATGCAATAATTACTTAAAATTTACTTCACAGTATGTCATACGATAAAAAGAAAATTAATTATCGTAAATATTCATTAAAATTTACAGGTGCTGTTAGAACATATGTAAAAGTAAAACCAAGCTTAAAAGATGAAATTAGAAGAGATATAATAAACAACCTGAATATTAGAATTGGTTCGGATATAAATAATTTGGTGAACGCTTACGAAATTGAAAATGAATTATTAATTAAAAGAACGCAACTTGAAAATAGTGTAAGTACGAAGTTGGTTTATTTAAATATTTTTTTTTCTAATTATTATCAGCTTAAGATATGAATATAAAATTTCAGTTACATGCTGTTAGTGATGAAGTTCCAACAAAATTATCATCAGCTATTAAGAAAGCTGAACGAAATTCCAAACAGATTGATGCAATTAGAGAAAAAATGGATGTGTTGGTAAAAAAAGTTGATAGTTTTTTTACAAAAACCCAACCACTGATGACAGAACTTGACAAAAGGTTTTCAGCTATTCATAGACTTGAAGAAATTCTTGCATATTTTCAATCATATGCTAAAGTCGAAGAATTAAGGTTAGTATCAAATTCCTATTTATATTCAGAACATTCATGTTTTTATTTCTAGGATATATAGAAAGTAATTTTTTGCTTGTATTGTTATGTTAAAAATATATGTTTTATTCTTCAACTTCATACTGTATATAATATAGAGTAGACAGAGGGAACATGTTGTTAAGACATTTTGTTCCTCACTTTCTGCTAAAGTTGTGAGCCAGGGCATGTTGAGTGGCAAAACTCAACTTTGCGCTTTTGTCTTGGTCCCAGAGCAAAATAAATGAAAATATTAATAAATAACAATTCATCCAAGTGAGAATTGTACCCATTATCATTGTGTTACAGTAGATACGCTTCTGCCCCTTTGTTTGTAAATTAACAATTTTATGAGGTAAATAATAAACATTTATTTATAGTAATCAAATGAAACAATGCAAAGAGGATGAACAACTTGTAGCTTTATATTCAGAATTGAAAGAAATGTGTAACAATAACCAAAAGGGCCACAGAGGTGCATATATAAAAGAGTATACACATTACTGGCATAATATTCTAAAGGAAAACCTTACAAGGTAAGATATCTGTATTTTATAACAATTATTAAATTATAAGCCTTATTTATTTACCTTATTTTTACTTAAGATGTCACTATTTTTTTACATCATAAAATCATTATTCTAACTTAAGATTTTCTATAAGAAACTCAACCTGTTGCCTATTTTGGCAGAGAAAAGTTTAACATTACATAGAGTTCTTCAAAGTCTCATTTCGCCTCTTATAAAACAGCTGTTGATAAATGTTGATATTAACTGTAACTTATGGATCCACTTTTAATTCATATATTTTTAATACATACATATATAATAATTTTCTATAGAAAGAAACATTTTTCCTTTGTGTTTACAATAAGTATATTTCATTTTGTCATATAAATTTTTTAGACATTATGAGGAAGTTCTAAAACTTCTTAACTGGCCGTTTGGTTCAGCTGCTGAAAATTCACCTCCACCAAAGGAAATTATGAATAAATTTACAAACCTGACAAGATATCTGTTTCTTATACAAGAACCGAGGGATATTATATCTGAAACTGTTTCTGGTGATTTTGCACAAGGTATATACAATTATACATCATTTATTATATGAAATATTTTTCATATATGATTACAATTATGGTGGGTACTTCATTTAAAATAATAATAATTCATATATTCTTTAATTTCAGAACAAAACCCATGTCTACCAGTAAAAATACTATTAAGGCCGTTAAAAAAACGATTCACATTCCATTTCACGGGATCTAGACAAACTGCTCGCATCGACAGACCAGAATGGTTTCTAACTCAAACTCTAACTTGGATAAAGTTACATCAACACTTTGTTAAGAATCATGTACAACCTATAGCTGAAAAATTAGATTTGAATCATATCAATACTGTGGTAGGTTATAGTTTTAGTGGTTTTTTTTGTACATTATTTAGAAATTACTCTTGATGACTAAGTCATTTAATTTAATTAATTTCGGTGTTTAATTAATCTATATATAAAAAAGAGGAGTTCCCACTGACTGAAGTATAGACACATACAGCCGTAACTGATGATGGTAGAAATGTGGAGTTTGGACAGATGTTTTTTTATGTGAACCACTCCCTAAGAAGGGATTTTGAAAAATTTTATCCCTGAAGGGGTGAAATAGAGGTAGAAAGTTTGTATGGAGAAATTTTTAAACCAGTACCAATTTTTATGAAATTTGAAATCAATCCTTTGGTCACTCTGGTAAGAATGGGCATTGAATTTCGCCACTTAACAAGTAATATGGAGAAAGGAGTGTCTTAACACTAAGCTCCCTCTGTCTACACTGCTATATGCAGGATTCAGAGTGAAACTGAGAAAAAATAACTTATTATTTTTAGGAAGAATTTAACATAGGCCTAATAGCGCTAGCCGCGGAGAGATTACACACAGTATTAGCAATATATCACAGTCAAGGGTCCAAAGGGGAGATAATAGACGTGGACGCGGCATTCGCTCACGCCGTCGATGAAACATTAGGTTTTCATAAGGAATTAACTACGACTACCGATACTGAAGTGAATAGTGTTCTATCTGTGTTGACTAAGGCGGAGACTTTCGTAAGGTGGCTGGCTGTTGAGAAGAAATGTAAGTTATTTTTGCTACTTTTTCTTAATGTTAAGACACTCCATACTCATTAAGACACTTCGGTTTCTCACTTTCTGCCGGATTCTGAAGGCATTGCGTGTTGAGAGGCGTAACTTAACGCTGCGCTTTACCTTGACGCCAGAGCATGTAAGGTGAAAATATTAAATATTTCATGCCCTCATTATTTTTTATATGTTTAATCAGTAATCGCGTATATCTTCGTAAACCCAACAATTTGGACGCTGCAGAAGTCGGATCTATCCGAGTTAAGAGTTTCTTTTATAAAAAGAAACACCTTTTCTTGCCATATTGAATAAAACCGGCAACCAAAAAAAAAATTTATTTGACATTTCAGATGCACTAGCAAAAATGGATGAAACGCTGGACAACGAACAGTGGATAGAAGCGGTGGCGGAGGGTGTGGGTTCAGCGATAGGTTCTGTATTATGGGTCCCTAGAGGCGCCGACTGGTTTATAGCATTGTTAAAAACCATTGAAGAGAGATATGCTATGCTGCCGCAGCCTGGACATAGGTGTGTATTGAGTTTATGATTATTCAGTATGTATATCGGCAAAAGGGAGTGACTGTAAGCACGAATTTTATGAGTTCGATTCCTACTCGGGGAATCACTTATTTCAGGTAACAAGGCAAGAAATGAGGAACCAAGTGTCTTAACTCTAGGTTCCCTCTGCTTGTCCCGCTATGTGCGGGATATAGCGGGAACCTTAAATCTTATTACGTCAACAGGCTACAATTTCTGGAGCTACAGCTAGAACTAATAGAGGAGTGGCGGATACGTCTCACACAGCTGCTCAACGCGGCCGCGGCCAACCTCAAGCCGGAGTGCTTCCTAGTTTCCGGACCGCATCCGCTGGTAGCGGTGATAAACGCTGCACACCACACTATGACCGTGTTACTGCAATGGGCGCACTCATTGGTGAGTTTTTGTATGAGAAGACATTATTGATATATAATATCAAATTATGTTGGTATGATCCAAAATAAAATATGGCTATAAAATACGTGTCGTATGAGAATTTGTAAATTGTAATAAATATTAGTTATTCATTTATTGACACGTTGGTCGTTGTGTGACACAAGCATGTAACGGTAAACGCGACGGTTGTAGGTTCGATTGCCACTCGGGGGAATGTATTAATATTTATTAGTTTATCTATTTCTTCGATTTGATAAGAAGGCATAACGCGGCGTCGAATTCCACAAGTGTGGGACTGGGTTTTTTCTAAATTAGCGTGAATTGAAAGAATATATATAAAGGTTCACAATATTCTGTTCATAGCACTACCTACAACTACACTACTACAGACGTCAGTTCCAACACTTCACCCAGCAGCAGCACAGAGATGAAGAGAGCATATCCTCAACCAGCTCTGACACTGATGATGATGAAGAGGACAGCGACGAAGATACTACTAAGCAAACATATAAAGATGGTAGATATCTTGACTTATTACTTAAAAAGTAAATGATAGTTCTCTTTGTTGTAAAATATTTAGTATATGACATTTCATGCTGTATGCCGTGTATAGCTGTATATGCAAGACCGCAGAGGGAATCTAATGTTAGGACACTCCGTTCCCCGCAATTTTCGCCGAGTTTTCGAGGTATTGTGTGTTGAGTGGCAGAATTTAACGCCGCGATTTGTCTTGTTACCACAACAAGAAAATCTTAAATAATTCCGGCTCCCAAGTGGAAATCGAACCCATAACCGTAATTGATTATATTAATTGTCGTAATTTTAACGTTAGAAATATTTCAGGCGAAGAAGTGGATGAAAGTATGTCTCTAAATGAAGTGGAAGTCAGTGCTAAGAAACTGGCTTTGAGCGAAATGATCAGGAGAAACTCATTCCTGGAATCCAGTCAATATGATATTGATATTGTAAGTGTATTTTAGTATTAAATAGTAAAATTTTAATTATACGTAAATCGAAATTAAAAGTTTAAAAATCGAAATATGTACAATACTGATAGTTACAAATAAAGAAATATATATAGTATTGCTTCCTACATATGAAGTGGCATAAGGATGTGACTGTAACGCGACGGTTGTGGATACGATCGGCACACGAGGAAATGAAATATTTTAATTTCTACGCTCTGGTGTCGAGGCAAAGTGCGGCGGTAAGTTCTGCCATTCAACACGCAATGCCTCCAGTATTTGGCGGTAAGTGGGGAATGGAGTGTCTTAACACTAGGTTCTCTCTGCCTACCCTGCTGTGTGCGTGATACAGCGTGTAGCTGACTGCGGCAAAGCGCAAAAAGAAAGGTTTAGCATATATATACGAATGTATGCCCGCTTCATTGGTCCTTTGTAACTTTGACATTTTTTTTTCAATCGTGTAAATACCTCATCAATAATAAATACAATTCCCCATCCATTCCCAGACATCACCAATAGCCAACCTAGCGGTCGCGGAGCCGCTCTCGGACGAGCCCGTAGAGGATGGCGGCGTGTTTGCGGACGCGCCCGCGCTGCTCGGACACCTTCGGGACGAGGGCGTAGCGGCTCTCGCGGTCCATATCATGTTGGAGTTCAAAGCCAGTATAAGGGACTATAAGAAGCAGAAGTGAGTGTTTATGTTTCAATTGGTTGTTGGGGATTTGATATTTGGACAATTCTACTAGTTGCAGATACTTATCCGATAAGGGTGTTATTGCAGCTGAACAATTGGTAAATGTTCTACCACCGGTCTATTGATCGATTGGTCGATAAATCTTCTAATGAATTAGTATATCATTCAGTCAGTTTATTGGCGAATCTGCTAATCTGATTGTATTTAGGTTCCGTACCTCAGAAGGAAAAAACGGGACCCTTATAGGATCACTTTGTTGCTCGTTCCTACGTCTATCAAAACCCCTTTTTCCAAAATGATTTTTTATACATTGTAAACCTTCAATAACTATATAAAGAATTTTTAATGTAAAAAAGTCTGTTGTGACCCGATGGCACAAGAGCGCAACTGGGGTGGGCTTGATTACCACTCAGGGATATGAAATATCAATAATAGAATAGAATGGAGTGTCCTAATTCTAAGTTCCCTTTACCTTCCCCGCTGTATTCATACAGTGTAAAACTGAAAAAAAAGAAAAATATTCCCTCATTGGCCTCATCATAAATTACAGATGGCACTCCATGCTGACGATGGAGGAGCTGGCGCTGTCGGTGTCGCCGGCGCTATGCGGCCCGCTGTCGGCGCTGTGTGCTCGAGTGCGCGTGTGCAGCGCCGCGCTCGCACCGCGCCTGGCGGGGCCCCTGCGCGCTAACGTGGCCGCCAGCGTGGACGACTACTTGTTCGAGGTTAACAAACCTAACAAAAACAAAACAATATAATTGATAACATAAACAATATAATGATTAATATTGATATATTAATCATCATTCGTCGATATGAAGTGTTTATTTAAATTTATATTTTAATTTCTTCGTTCTGGTGTCGTTACCAGGAAAAATATTAAATATTTTATTTCCTTCACTGAGAATCGAATCCACAACCTTTGATTTCGATTCAATAATATTTTCTTGTCTACCAGGAGGTGGTACTAGAGAGTTGGTTCAACACGGGCGGCACGATACAGTTCACGTACGACGTGAAAAGGAACCTCGTGCCGGCGTTTACGCCTCCCAACAAAGTGGCGTCGCAATTGAATCAATTACCTAAGTAAGTTTTTATGAATATATTTAATATAATTATTTTAGGGTATGAAGAGGGTACCTAGTATTTATTAAGATATTTCGTACCACAATTTTACGTTAGATGAGAGAGAGAGAGAGACATTGGATGTTGTGTGGCGGAACTCAATGAAACGTTAGACGCTGACGCCCTACGTCACGAGGACGTCATCGGTGAATTTTATTTTAATAAATCAATAGTATTAACTATTACTATAAATTTAAGTGCTCTATAACTTTCAATATATTTACAAATCTAGTGTCTTAACACTAGGTTTCTAGGTTCCTCTAATAGGTGTCGGGTACAGCGTAAAGCTGAAAAAATATAATAAAATTAATACTAAAAAACTAAAACTAAAAAATAAAACATTTCAAACACTGCAGAAAGAAATCCGGGTTTATGGCAAGATCGTTTATCAAAACATTTGTAAGTTGTAACATTTTTACAGACTACTGGAAGCCTGCAAACTTCTCAACATGGACTACGAAGACGCCCGACGCCTTCGCTCCCAACTATCAAAAGAAAGCAACGAAAGTATAGAACAACTATCAACTCTGCACGTCGAGAACATTCTACCGTTTCAAGCTCTCCGCATATTGAATCAAAGGACTGACCTGAGCGAGGCGTCGTCGCCCTCGTCCGTTATGGAGTTGTTCTGAAGTTTCGAAGGAGGCGGCGTTTAAATTCGTTAAATGCCACGCTTTGAGCATTTGATGTGATTTTTTTGTTTGGTTGTTGGAGTATGGTACAAGTATTACTGTTATTTGCGGCAAGCAGAGTTTTTGAAACAGTTAAAATAATTATTCTGATGTTTAATTCCATAATAATAACAGCTAAAATATTAACTTTATATAACAAAACAACTGTACCATTTCTTAACAACATGAAGGTGGAAATAAAGCTTCTCTTTCGTAACGGCTAAAGATATATTTTCTTTGAAACTTTATTAATATCTAACTCATACTATACAATACGACTGACAAGCCGTGGTTAAGTTTTCTAAACTTTTGCTCATTGTACACTCGGGAAAATACTGAAAATAACAGAATAAAATCAAATTTGTGCAGCCATCGACGGCGTCAAGGCGGGCACGACTCGTCGACCGTATTGTATTTTTTACACATATGGCTTTACTATAATATTTTTTTAGGAGGATAGTCAGAAAAAATCTAATGTTATAGCACTCTGTTCCCCGCTTTCTGCCTAATTTTGCATGAGGCATTGTGCATTGTTTTTGTGACAATGATATTTATTATGAAGATGAAACCCATTGTCCCAAATCCGTGAGGCCGTCGTTTCTGTACCGTACTATTGTAGGTTCGGGGAAATGAAATAATTTATTTTTCCATTTCCTGTTCTGGTAACGAGGGAAAGGTTAGCGTTGATTTCCGCCAGTCGACATGCAATGTCTTAAAAAATCAACGGAAAGTGGGGAATAAAGGTGTCTTAACGGGTAAGTAAGTGTCTCAACAGTGAGTTCCCAGGCTCCCTCTGCCTACTCTGATATGTGCGATAAAAAATAATATGTAATATAGTGGTTCAATCCGTCTTTTCTTCCGTTTAGCAATTTATATATAGCTATCTACCTCCCTCACTTATATACATTCAGGAATGAGTAGTGCTCGCGTGCGTGGTATTTGATATAAACACCACCTCCTTAAAAGTAGTTTTATATTCAATTAATATGAATTATCCATAGTAATATAAATTATTCATAATAATATAAGGTATTTATTACAAATAGAAATAATAAAATTTTATATTTAAATTGGTGTTATGACGTTAAAAAAATATATTAATTTATTTGGCAATGGTTTTTTCCTTTATTTTTTTAAGCTAGAATATTTTCTACGCATTTATTATAATTATTAATTTATAAGAATTATTAATATTTATATTGTTATTCTTAGTTCAATTTCATTAATATTTATCACTATGTTGCAAAGCAAAATTTGAAATTTTTTAATAAATATATTTTTAATGTTGTATATTTTTCATTTTTAAGGTTTTTTATGAAATAAAAATATATTCATTAAATATATGAATTCTGTTTGAAAGAAAACACCATATCTTATTTGTTTTTTTATTAAACAACAATAGCAATAATTAAAATTATGTTATCGTATAAAAGTAACCTAATATCTCAGATATGATACACATAAATAGTTTGCACGTCAGATTCATAATTATAGTTAATTGTTATAATATAATTATCATACCACATACAGATCTATTGCATGGCACAAATGAACACCAACATAAATACCAAACATCGATCCTTCTAGAACAAAGATTTGTATAGAAAATCACTTTTTTTATCATAAATTTTTGGCGTAAAAAATGTATACTATTTTTATATTTTATTAGGATTTTGAAACACAAAAGTTAATGTTATCTGTAAAATTTAGTAGAAAAAATAACTTTAAAAGGTAATAAAACTTTGCTCTACATAGGATACGAATTAAGATTTAGTTACAAATTGTTCACAGCCCTTCAATTTTTAACAATAAAATTCTTAGTGAACAAGACGCGTTTTTATTTAAATGGTTTAAATAAATAAATACATTCATTTACTTATTCCTAATTTGAACAACTCGACAATTGTTTTGATTAGTCTCAAATCATTTGTTTGTTAGTATATTTTGTACATTTAAAAACGGCAAAAAATGCTAATATTGTAACTTCGCCTGCGATTTATTTCGTTTATGAAATATAAACTTCATTTAACATTTTCCAGCAAGCTGGGTTTAATTATTAAATTTTACGGTCTTATATTAAAAATATATTTACTGAACGTTTTAATATACCTATATATTTTAAGACATTTTTGTACTCACCAAATTTATCTTTTGATTCCTGTTTAGTCTTAGGTTTATTTTTTTATTATATTTTTTTAAATCGAAATCTATCATTAACTAAACTATTTAGATCAAACAGCTTACATAATCGATTCAATTATATCGATTTTTTGTAAAAAAAAACACAAAATTTTTTTTTGCTATTAGAGTTGTACTCATAATATCAATAAATAAAAAAAAGAGTAAACAGGATATGTTCTACAGTTGTTTTACATAAGATTTCGACTCTTTTTTAGGTTAATTCAATAATAAGATTTCGATTACATTATGTGGCCTAGTAATCGTATTACATAAAAGTTTCACAACGCACATACATACTATACACTTACATTCATACTTTGAAATACGTAATATAAAGTTCTCGAAAGATATAATACAATTCTATTATATAAATAACATTTTAGCTTGTTAACGGTACATGACTTCCTTATTCGATAAATCACTCTTAACCTAAAACATGATATGTAGCTACGAATAATTACTACGATTATGTCCAATATTGATATTAGGTACATAATATACTAATATTATCACATAGCACTGGCTGAATTCAATAAATCGCCAATATTTTAATATGGCTTTTGTACTTTTAGATACCAGAAAAAATACTTTGCATACTATTTGTTAAGTAAATTGCTAAGTACCAAACCATTCTGTGGAGCCCAATTCAGTAATTCTTGAGTATAACAATGACATTTTAGCACAATTTAATATTTAATACTATAAATAATCTACATACTGATAATAAGACAGCCTTTTCTTTTGATGCTTCAGATAAACGTTAGAAGTTTTACAATCAACCGATTGTTTTGCGACCGAAGTGCAGTATAGGAGCACTTCAAATCGATTTTAAATCGAATATTCAAAATTGTCCATCTACCAACCCTGTTAACCGTATATGGTTACGGATTGACATAGTATGTTTATTTGGTTACAACTTGGCTTCACTATTTACTGCATTGCTAGCTGATTGATTTGTGGCGGCTTCAACTTCCTGTTGTTTTTGGTCTTGTGAAACAGAATTCCACCATTGCTCGTCACCAGATGCCCACGCCACGAACACTAAGTTCGTTACAATGAAAACTGCTAAGGTAATCCAGAACACTAATCTCCACTGGGTTAATGTGCTCTGAAATGAAAAATAATATAAATTTAATAGTTATTTTCTCTGCGTTCTGCACGACGGTTGTGGGTTCGATCAGTGGTTTCGAAAAATTTGGCGGGAAACAGAGTGTCTTATTAGGTTCCCCTTGCTAACCCTTTTGTGTGAGGGTACCTTTAGAAGCAATTTTTTTCTAAGTATTTATCAAGTAAAATCTTTGTATAATTATTAAAATAAAAAAGTCCAACTTACATCAGGTGTCAATAATCCAACCAAAAATGGAGCAATAATGCCTGTAATAGCTCCTATGCCGTTCACAATCGCCATTATAGTGCCAGCGTAGTTGCTGCTCAAGTCCAAAGCGTTTACCTTCATGCCAGGGTAAAAGGCTCCCATAAGTCCCATAGAAGCAGTGAACAGTATGACGACTGCGTCAGTGTTACATCCTGAGTACGAGGCCAAGATCATGCAAATTCCGGGGCCGACGGAAGCTGTAATTGAATTAAAAAATATTTTTTGATATAAATTACAAGCTGATACAAGTCTTAGAGGTTGTATCAAATGGTAGAGGTTCTGTGTTCGATATCCACTGGAGAAAGTCAAATATTGAATATCTTCATCGCTTCGGCGTTGAGTTCCGCGAATTCCGTGAATTCGGCGAAGAATGGAGAACAATGAGCTTTTAACTATTTCGTTAAACGTTAAGTGATACTTTTTCTTACTTTTATTTCTTTCATCGTATTATGTTATAAAATATTATATTTTATTGCTGCAAGCTTAAAAACTCAATTCAACCTCACCATAGTTACTAGTGAATAAAGTCGGGCACTCTCTAAAAAAAACTTTTGTCAAAAGAATATCCGACAAAAGTTTCTCAACAAGAGTCGGTTCCTAATCTTATAGTCTACAATATTTCAAAGACCATTCCATATTGTATATACTATAGATGTCTTACAAAACCAAACATTTCACTTTTGCCAGCGACTAACGTGCATTATAATTATCGACCTTGCGGTGCCAATCAGCTCGATCTGCCGGAACACATCACAATACCAGCTAAAGTGTTCTGACACGCTTTCTCAACTTCATCATTAGTATTCTTCGTAGCCTCACGGATCTTAATTATGTGCCAGAGCTGATTGTTCTAGTACTTGGGTATTGCTTAATCCTAATTACATTGTAAGCTAACCGGAAATATATTTTTATTTGTGAAATAAATAAGAAAAATGGTTAATTATTGAAATTATTTTTTTCTGACTCGATCCTGATGTTGATTTTCCCGATTTTTAGTTCATAATTAAATATTCCAATCGGGACTGGACTTAGTCCCACTTTTCATAGATTATTTTCTCACGTTGTGAGTTTTTTTTTAAATTATTTTATTTTTTTATTAGTTACTAACAATTTAATAGTACTTATGTATAACCACGTTGAAAACTTATCTGCCTTAAAGGGTAAACCAAAACATTTTTGATGTTTTTCCATTAAAAATGTTTTATAAATAAATAAATAGATTTTTGGCGAAAAAATCACAATTTTTTACTTAACATGTAATTTTCCCTGATTAAAATCTGACAACGGTGATGTGGATATTCAAATGTTATGTCATTAAGATAAAATTTAGTACCATAATTTTTAACATACATAAAAACCTAAACCTTTAAGACCATCCTAAAGTTCTATTATTAGAATGTGACTCTCGTCATTGATATAGCAAAAAGACTCGACCTTAATAATGACCCGCTATAGTTCCATTGAACTTGGCACCAAAACTCTTGCCAATACATTAAGCTGTCGAAATGTAGTCCCATTAAGAAATCCAATATGCCGAGGTTTTATAATGCATAAAAAGCACATATATACTTATATTTTAGTAACGATTTCTTTAAGAGTTTGTTTGCGGTTAAATAGTAATTTAATACTTTTAAGAAGTTATATAAGTATACCCTAAATTTATTAATCTAAACTGAAAATTAATGGTTTGAGCTTTTGTCGTTGAAAACTTTTGAATTTTTGAGGTAGAAGGAATTTAAGTAAAAAATGGTAATATATGTCCTATGATGAAAAGACTCGATGCTATTGTTAAACCTATATTTACTCTATTTCTAAAATATAGGAGAAGAAATCCTGCCGAGATCTTAAAGCAAATTATTAATAGATAATGCTTTACTAATAATACAATAATTATTTTTATTTCGTAATTTTATTATGACTAAAGGCGCTGTTAAGTACAACACGCAATGTCTCGAATTCGGAAAATCGAATGTCTTAACACTTAATTCCCCTCTTCCAACTTTTATACGGAAAATGATAAAGTTCAAAAAATTTTTTACCTATAGTAGTAAAAGTCTTCCTAGCATTAGTAACTGTCAGCCAGTTCCTCTTGACAATTTTATCGCACATCCAACCAAATACGATAGAGCTGATCCACATGACAACGTACGGGAGGGCAGCGAGGGTCCCGGTGCGGTGGATGTCGAATTTTAGTACCCCAGTCATATATTTTGGAAGGTCTGTTACCATTGTGAAGTATCCGTAATCGTGGCCGATCTGAAACAAACATATTAAATAGTTTAATTTTATTTTTATTGTCTTGAATACTATTCTTCTTTCTATTCACGCTGTATAGCAGGCAGGGTAAGTAGAGGCATTGCGTGTTGAGTCACGAAACCCAACGCCGCGGTTTTGCCTTGGTACGAGAGCAAAGAAATAAAAATATTAATAAATAATAATTTATTCCCCCAAGTAGAAATTGAACCCACGACTGTCGCTTATACAGTCATACGCATGTGCCACTGCGAGTGGACGGAATCTTTCAGTCATTGCCATATTTTAAAGTTTTAAACTATGTAATTAATATTGTATTATTCCAAATATATTATTATTATATTAGACAAACTCTACGACCTTTATCAAATACTAGTGGACCCGGACGCGGCTACGCCTGCTTCAACTATAAGAATATTTATTAAATATATTCATGAAATTATTTTCAATTTTCAATAGAATTAGTAAGAAAATATAAGCTTAAATAATCAAAAGAATAGATACACATTATTAGAAAAAAATATCTGAGTTATTGAAATGAACCAACAAAAGGATTAAAAGTAACTAAAGGATAGGTATTCTCAATATTAGAAAAAGTACCTAAAGTTTTCCGTGCGTGCGTACATAGATATCGACTCTACGAAATAACTAAACATTTCTCTCTATTAAGTAGGATAATTTTAGCGGGCAATATCAAATAAAATAAGAAGAGAACCAAAGTGTAGTTTAAATTAATTATAAACAGCAAATAATTACATAAACATTTACAATAGTTCGAAAATGTATGAAAATTTATAAAACCGTCAACGTCATCTGCCCGTTCGCGTCGGTCATACTATACCACTCGTAGGCTAGGTCATTTCGAATCAGTGACATCTCCTTAATTATTTATTAGAATGTTATACAGTAAACTATAATTTCAATTTAGATAAACTGTTAAAAGTGACTATTATATTTATGTTCATAAGGATGAATATCAAAATGTCGCGGTAACGGTTGCGTAGCGACGCGACGGTTGTTATTAACATGGCAGAATAAATTGCATGTCAAATTAGAAAGTATTTTAAAATATATTAGTTTATATGTGTAATGTAATGTTATATAGCCTATAGCACTTCGGAAGAATGCAGCTTTCATATAAAACAAAAACAATGAAAATCGGACCAGTAGATCCAGAGATCTTAGCGTTCAAACAAACAAACAAACAAACAAACTCTTCCGCTTTATTATATTAGTATAGACTACAGATGCTATTATAGTAGCATTTGAAATTAATTGAATTTATTCAAGGAATTTCAACTAAAAATAGATGTAACATTGATTTGTACGAGGTCCGCTAATTCAAGAGGCGTAATTTATTTACAGAGTTCACGGCTCAGCGAACAAACTGAATAAAAAATGGAAATCGAATTTCCTTATCTAGTTTAGCATCGATCATTGCATTGTTGGGTAAGTGAATAACATTCCAAGGACTCTAGTGGGCCGTGGGACACACGTGTACCTGGTGTTGCTCTATCTTATATTAATTGCTTTTCGTTAGGTAAGTTTTAAGTGCATAGTAGGTATCTTTTTATCTTTTATCTAATTAAAATTTGTGAAATTTTAAAAATTGTATACTAAAATTATAGAGTTAAAGTTTATTTAGTTATAGTCCGTTTATCGAGAAAATTATTCTGTTACGTTAAGATCGTCGAGATAAAATCGGAGATAGAATGTTACAAAAACCGAAGAGCTTGAGAGCTTTCTCACTTACTCTAATTAAATAGTTAAAAATGATTTTTTAAATATTTTATTAGAGTAAGTTACTAAATGCCGAACTAAGGTTAAAAGAGGCTCTCTTAGCGCAATAGCATAAGAGTGTCCCTAAACGCGACGATTTAAGATTCGCTTCGCTCTGGTAACAAGACAAAACACGATCACGATCATCTATCTGGTAACGCAATTACTCGAAACATTCGACGTAAAATGGGAAACGGAATCTCTAAGCACTAGGTTCCCTCTGCCTACCCTGCCATGCGGGAAACAGCGTGAAGCGGAAAAAAAGTTAAAATTAGTAAACAGTAAGCTAAAGGGTAAGTAAAAATACGTACCTGTGCGCAAACCAGGGCCCATAGTGGAACTGACATAACGATAGCTTTCCAAGGTATAGCCGATGGCTGGCTGTTCTGATGCCTGCCTAAAGCCTCTTCTAGATATTTCTTTTCTTTGTCCGAAATGTAGGGATGAGACTCAGGATCATTGTAGCATAGAAGTGCCTAAAATAAAAAAATAGCTTAACTATTTTTTTTTAAGTATTATGAGGCCAGTCGTGGCGCAGACACGAACATGAGACTGTCAACGCGACAAGTAGTGGGTTCGATTTCCACTCCAAGAAATGAAATATTTAATATTTTCATTTCTTTGCTCTGGTGTCGAGGCAAAATACGGCGTTGAATTCCGCCACTTAACACACAATGCCTCCTATATGTGTAATCCCTACATGTGTAATACAGCGTGAAGCTGAAAAAATTACTATTTATGAAGAAATATTTAGCAATGCAAATCTCATATTAAATACATTAGATTATATAACATTTAGATGAAAGAAAGTAAAAGTAAGTCACTCAAGATTTAATATTTAGCTAAATTGTGAATGATAATGCAATTATTAAGAATAGTCAAGTAATTATTTTTAACTTTTACTTAGTATTAATACGTCTTATTTTTTATTTTTACTATATAACTAGAGATAGATCATAAAATTTTATTTTTTATTATTGTTATATAAATAGATATAATTAATTATTAATTAAGCTTAGAGGTATAAATATGATATATCTACCAATATGGGTAGTTTTCGACTTACCCATAAAATGAACCAGAGTATGCCGATGCTGCCAAAAAGATAGAATACTGATTGCCACTCGCCGGTCTCCTTAATCACCAAACCTGAAAAATAGGTTCCGGCAATGTTCCCAATTTGGGCTCCCCCGAATACTAATGAACCCATTCTTCCTCTTTCGGAGACGGGTGCCCATCGCGCCAACATCGCGTTTAAAGCCGGGAATGTTGTTCCCTGCAAATACAACGAAATCTTAATATTCTGTAACATTTAAAAGTAAGTAAGTAAAGTAATATGTTGTGAAAAATCAAATAAGTATAAAGTAGAGGCCAGTCGTGGCGAAGTAAACGCGACTGGTTGTGGGATCCCTACTTTAGAAAATGAAATATATACTTAATATTTAAAATATTTTCATTTCTCCGTTCTGGTGTCGAGGTAAAAGCGCGACGGCGAGTTCCGCCTCTCAACACACAATGCTTCCAGAATTCGGCGGAAAATGGGAAACAGCGTGTTTGAACACTAGGTTCCCTCTGCCTATCCTGCTTTATGCAGGAAGGAAGGAAGCTGATAAAAAAAAAAAGAATATACTATAACCGGTTACAAGCTACAGCCATAAATAAACATAATACTAAAATAATCTTTACTTCTCCAAGCCCTTCCAAAACTCGTAAAACGATAAGTCCTGTAGCACCACCAGCACTCACAGCCCAGGGTGTGAACAGTGTAAAAACAGCAGTACTTAAGACCCCGAAGCCGAGACAGTATTTCCCTCCAAATCGTTCAGCAAGCATACCACCAGGTAAGTGGGTGATGATGTATCCATAGTAGAAGGCACTGAGGATGATACCTTGGGTTTCTTCATCCCAATTGTAACCACTTATTTCCTGTAGCAAATATAAGTTTTTGAATTAAATACGGTTATTATTTTATTAGGAAGCGCGTGACAGTAAACGTGACAGGTTGTGGGTTTGGACTCGAAGAAGTGAAATATTTAATATTTTTGTTTCTTCGCTCTGGTGTCGAGCCAAGGCGCGGCGTTAAGTTACGTTACTTAACACGTAGGTAATTTCTCCAGAATCTGGCGGAAAATAGGGAACGGAGTGTCTTAACACTAGTTTCCCTCAGTCTGTCCTGCCTCGTGCGGGATACAGCATGATGCTAAAAACCGCGTTAAGTAAGGTTATTATTTTATTAACCTCTACATACTTACATAAATTATACATTTTATTGGTCAATTTCACAAAGTATCATATTAAATTAAATTAATGTTTATTGTAAAAACAATTGCTTCTCACTATTTACTCATATATAACTTGAATGAAACTCGAAAATTAGCTTGTAATTAAAAATTTCGTTAAAATTTTTCTACAAAACTTAAATAAATCGTTTAGAATTGTCATTAAAAATATAATTAATTTTTCTAATGCTCTTAACAATTGCTTATGTTATTGTTTTTGGAACGTTAAATAATCATAAGAAAAATAACTAAAGTAATATAATCCAAAAAATAGTAAAAAACTCAAGAAATGATTCCGTTATTATGCAAATTGAAACAGGTTGGGGTTCGATTCCCACTCGAGGCAATTAAGTATTTGATATTTCTATTTTCTTCATTCTAGTTGAGTACCGCCACTCAACTTATTTACTGGTAACTAACAATCTCAACACTAGATTCCCAGGTTCCCTCTGTCTACCCTGCCATGTGCGGGATATAGCGTGAAGCTAAAAAAAACATAAAATACACAAAATACCTACATAACCTAGATATAGATATGTACATCCGCTTGCACCATAAAATTAGTTTTAATTAAGCTACCTTTTAATTTCGCACGAAGCAGCAAGGCTGTAGGATATACGATCACTTACTATTTATATTATAAACCTGATTTTAATTAAAAACAGTGACTTCTTGCAAAAAGTCAAATTAATTAATTAAAGTACCTAATATTTTTAATAGATAGATTATTTTTTAGTTTGCACATAACGTTTTTCCGCCCTTTTTTTTATTATTTTAGGTCCTTTGCTGTTTGTTATCAATGGTTGCCTGTAAGAGATTGCTTGAAGCAATAAGGCCTTTGCATATTTGTTTTTTTTTATTTATTTCTTTTCTGTATTATTCTTTTTCTTTTATTTGTGTGCAATAAAGTATAAACTAAACTGAACTAAATTAGATAGATAGGTAGAACTAGCGTTCAAAATCAATGGCTATTAGATTTTTAATTTAAAAGTAAATTAGGACCGTGAAAGATTTAGTTTAATTACTTGCATGGATTTGTTCTACAAACGATTCGAGTCGGTCGAAGCCGTCGTGGCGGATGGACGATGTAACGCGACGGTTGTAGGTTCGATGCCCACTCGAGGAAATAAAATATTTACTTAAATTTAAATTTGCATTTCTTCGCTCTGGTTTAAAGGCAAAGGCGTTAAGTTTCGCCACTCAACACGCAATGCCTCCAGAATTCCACGGAACAATGTCTTAACACTAAGTTCCCTCTGCCTATCCCGCTGTGTGAGGGATACAGCGTGTTATTTAATATTAATTTGAACTATTTGTTTATCGAAGATCGAATTTGCAATAGTCAGATGTTCGTTTCGGTTATTCACTGAGCATTAGTCACAGCTTTGTTGGTCAAGGTTTGGTTTGCGGCTTCCACTTTCGAAACACTGGTTTATATGAGGCAAAATATATACTGTATATTTAAATAAGTATTTCTGAGGAAAATGTACTAATATAATATCTATACATTTTAGTTATTTAAGTTAAGCGGAGTTGTGAAATATATTTTACAGAGAGAGATGGTTCACTTATTATTCTCTTATATAAAAAAAATATTTTTTATAGTTTTTTCGGTTTGGTTACATAAATAACCGTTGGTAAATAAAGTTTCCATAAAAAAAAATCTATTTCATATCCCCATGCCCTACATAGAAAGGTAGAAAACAAATATCTACAAACAGCTTCCTAAATTAAGTCTCTGCTATTCCTATAATAATGTATTAAAAAAATTTTTTTCTATATATATAGCCGATATAGGAAATTATAATCCATGACTAAAACTTAAGTACAATTAACATTTACCGTAGGATCAGAAACGATTTCATCCAGGTCCCCCGGACAGGAACCTCCTTCGGTACCCACAGAGGGGGCGTGCCGTCTCACCATCTGTGTAATGGCAATGTTCAGACAAACGCGCATCGTGTACGCGTTGGCGACTGCCAGAAACCCCATGATCGCCATCACCCATCTTTGAGGTATCACGAATACTGTAACAATAAAAGAGAAAATAATTAGTATATTATTATAAAATTAATTTAAAAAATATTAATTAAAAAAACGCGACAGGTTATGGGTTCGATTACCACTCGAGAGAATGAATTATTATTTATTAATATTTTCGACGGACGGGAACGGAGTGTACACTAGGTTCCCTCTGCCTACCGTGCTATATACGGGATACAGATACCAAGATTGTGAGCTTTTTTTGAAAGTCATATGACTTTTCGAAGAGAACGTATGCGGAAGAGAAGTAAAGCATTTATCAAGAACTAAGATATAATAAAATCTATCCACGTATAAAATACAAGAAATACAAAGATTACATATATATAGTCATCTTCTTAATTTTCCCCCTAGCAATATAATATTTAATATTCCAGTCAAGAAGTTTATGTTTATAAAATGAAACGAATATTAACACACTTCCTTAATTTTAAAAGTCGGTGAGGTTAAATCTATTTGAAATTCCTCTCACATTTATATTTAGCGTCTAATAGTGTTCGATTATTTATTTCCTTATAGAATAATCATTGACTAAGATAATAATCTTTATTGTTATTTGATATTTATTATTTTAAATATTTTTTTTTTCTGTTTAGATATTTTGTAATAGCTTCTAGTTAATTGTATATTTTTTATCCATGGTAGCGCAGTGCGACTATAAGCGCGACGATTGTGGGTTCGATTCTCACTCGAAAGAATAAAATTTTTAATATTTTCAGGCCAACTGCTTTGACTTAATACACAATGCCTCGAGAATTCGGCAAAAAGTGGGGATTGGAAATGTATTAATAGGAACGGAGTGTCTAAGGTTCCTTCTGCCTACCCTGCCATGTGCGGGTACCTCGCGTGAACATGAAGCTAAAGAAAATAAAAAAGACTCAAAAAATTATATAAGGCCAGGGCTGTCCCTGTGGCTAAGTATGCGAAGTTGACCCTCACTGGATAGAGAGACACTTTAAGAAGAAGAATTAGTTATAAGCAAATTTTATGTCTCCTAATTTTTTTTTTTTTTTTATGGAAGAAGGATAAGGCAAACGAGCGTTCGGGTCACCTGATGGTGATCACCGCCGCCCACGACCTTTGAGGTGGAGAAAGACGCGAATTTTGAAGGTACCCACAGTATATATATACAGGTATTTAAAAGAGTAAACAATTGCGAATTGCATCGAAGATATCGTAATTACTATTTATTACGTATTTCATCAAGTAACATCACTATTGAATCAGATATGCTCATATTGACGTAATCATGAAAATTTTATACTGGGCTTTAATATGCAACATTCAATTATTTTTTTAGCTTCACAGTCTATACGTCACATGGGATGGCAGAGGGAACCTGGGAACCAAGTGTTAAGAAACGCCGTTCCCATTTCACACTTCGGTTGCCCGATTCCCTCTGCATATCCTGCTATGTGCGGGATGCAGCGTGAAGCTGATTTTTGAAGAAGATTATTGTTAAAGTTGCAACTGAAAATGTGAACATACAATTTTCAATTATAAAATACAATTTGAAATCTTATTTATAATTTTCATTATACAGAAAAACCTAAAATATATTATATTTTCTTTTTAAATAAAACCCTGTCCTCTTCATTTAAAAAGGTAATTTTCATTTCATTATTTCAACATAAAAATAAGTATTCCAACTTAAAACAATACCCAAAGCACTATTATACAACTTGTTTTTTTTTTAAATTATTATTTGTTAATCGCCGTTAACCATTACGTTTGTTGGCGATGTAACCCATCGACCTATTGACATAAAAAAATATAATAATGAAAAAATAGACTACATTTTATATTTGAGGCCAGTGACTGTAAACGCCACTGGTTGTGGATTCGATACCCACTCGAGAAAATGAAATATTTATTTAAATTTATATTTCCATTTTTTGGCTCTGGTGACGAGGCAAAGCACGGCGTTTAGTTCCGCCACTTAAGACGTAATGTATCCAGAATTCGGTGAAAACTGGGTAACACTAAGTTCTCTCTGCATATCTTATTATGAGCGGGATACAGCGTGAAGCTGCTTTATTTTTTTATTTATTTTATATTTTATTATTGTAATTCATAAAGTAAAAGAAAATAATTATACAGCTTATAATTACTTTTAATATAATTTTGAACTCAGCGACTGTATCTTCAAAATCGGTAGTAAGAGAGGTCAACGGAATTAAAATAGGAAGCAGTAGAAGGATTATCGCGCTACCAATAATATATGATTCAAATACTTTTGTATGCTTTAAATTATTATCTTTTGTCTGAGAACAATGCTTTACTATATAAGATGCCATTTTACGTTAAATGTAATACAAGTTTTATATTTCATAGTTGGCGTCACCATAATAATGAAACTTGCATAATAAAAATCGCTTCGAAAATAATTATAGGAAATTGGTTCTCATGAACAAGACAGTCTAAAGAATGAGTAAATACTAATGTATATTACGTTCAACAAGTCTTGGCCACTTTAAAGTTAGCTGTAAACGGCTACGCAGATTTGGTTTTAGGATTTTTTTAAACTTATGGATATTTTCTTTCCGAGTGAACAATACGCACACGTTCAGGAAACCTTACTTTAATGCCACAACTCGTTGGCCGTACTATACCCATCCTTAATTATACAGTCCCTCTAACATGCTGTCTTTGTTAAGTACTGCAACGTTACGGGTGGACGAATATAAGTTTCTACAACAAATTGATGAACATTGTATTGAGAACGAAATAGGTTTTTTGCTATACATAGTACAACTAGAATAACTTGTTGAAATTTAAGTGATTGACTGCTAAACTACCGTAAAATAGTCTCGAGGCTATTTAGACGGTCGTCATAATATTGTGCCTAATCTTAAAAGTATTTAGATTATTAAACCTTCCGACTTCACGATGTATCCCGCAGCGGGGTACGCAGAGGGAACCTAGTGTTGAGACACTCCGTCCCCCATTTTCCGGAGGCATTGCTTGTTGAGTGGCGTAACTCAACGTTGCGCTTTACGTTGACACTAGAGCGAAGAAATGAAAATATTAAATATTTCAATTCCTTTTCGAACCCACAACCATTCTCGTTTACTGTCACACACTTGTGCCACTACGCCATGACTGACTTATGGCTAGGTTATTAAACCTCATATTCTGTAAATAATATTGTCATGATAATCATTCTTAAGTAATACAACATGCAATATCTTACGTCTCCTAATCAATATTATATGTCCATTTTGTTTTTCCTGGGTGAGGAAATATAGTTAAAATTTATGAAAAATATTAATATAAACTATTTTTTTTTTCATCTATAATTCAAACAATAGTATGTTTATATGAGCGAACGTCACGCTATACCACAAAAATGGAGTTATCGTTTCCGTTCTACTCTTTCGGAATACTAAAAAGAGAGACGGGCGCGCCGTTAAAATTCCCGTTGAAAAGCATCGAATTGTCTACCGTCCGAAACATCGGCCCCCACCTACAAAAACTGGCTATATGGAAAAACTGGGCACGTCCTACCATCTCGGTCACCCAAATTGGTATTGGAACTGAGAAACTCGTTAGAAGAGTTAGTTTTTGTTGTACTCCACGCAGATTTCTGTTACATCGCAATCGCATTCCTAATATCGTATGATCCCGCCAGCCAATGGCAGATGTAAACCAGTTACCTTCACCAGACAGGCCGGCGGTGTAATTTCCTACTATCGTATCATAAACTGGGTTTCATTTACTATTATTATTATTATCTTCACGCTGTATCCCGCACCCAGCAGGCTAGGCAGAGGGAACCAAGTGGTATGACACTCCTTTCCCCACGTGGTTAGTGGAACTCAACGCCGCACTTTGCCTCGACACCAAATCGAAGAAATGACTGAATTTCCTCGAGTGAGAATCGAACCCTCAACCAATCGCGTTTACAATCACACTTGCCCCCCTGTGCCTCTAGGCCACGAGGCCACGAGGCAATATATATTTATAATAATTGGACAACTTCATGTTACAGTTATAACGTCAATCAGTAGTTAAGAGTTACGGGTGACGTTCGTAAACTGTGAAATTTCAACATTCTATTTGTTTAGTTGGTGAATGGAACTAACAATAATACATCGTTAAGTTAAATGTTAATGAGATATTCATCAATGACGTCAGTGAATTAGAAATCTAAATAAATATATTTCTAAATTACTGATTTTGTTAAAAAAATTAGTAAATTTTATGGTACATTTAGAATAATATATATTTTTTACACTTTTCGTATTGAAAGTATTCAATTGCTACATAACCAAAGCTACAAACATTTGAGACCAGTTGCGCAGAGGCAAACGTGCGACGTAAACGCAGTAGGTTATGAGTTCGATGCCCTCTGAATGTGGTGTCCTAACACTAGGTTCCCAGGTCCCCCTGCCTATCCTGCCAAATGCGGGATACAGCGTGCAGACAAATTTAAAATTAAACTATCATTCATATATAATATGTACATATAATTATGCTTAACTAGAAACGTGTAAAATAACAATTCAGTGGAAATGTACGTAAGGTCTAGTATAAATATTTTAAGTAAGCATTACTCTCTAAGCCATACAGCTTTTCCTCGTCAATGTATTTATCTATAAGTGATGGTATGTAGAGGGCACACGTGCAATTAATGAATGTAAGACGTCAGCGTAGTGGCTAATGAGGTAGCTTAGGTAGCTTTAGGTATAAACCTGGTCCCTTTCACTTTGTGGCCGAACAACGCCGATTTGCTAGAACTTAGCATAAAATAAAATGAAACGATTCACGCAATATCCCGCACACAGCAGTTGGCAGAGGGAACCTAGCGTTTTCCCCCGAATTCTGGAGGCAGTGCGTGAGCTTCGACACCACAGCTAAGAAATTAAGATATATTATAGCATTCCATATCCTCGAGTGGGGATCGAACCACATATATCGAAGAACTACTTGAGACCTCCAGAATTACAGGAACTAAAAAAGTATTTAATCAGATATTATCAGGAGAGTCGTCGAGCAAGAGTGTACTTCCTTTCACTATAATGCTTTACAACGGCTGCCTATGTCGCGATTATTGTAAACCGGCAAGTAGGCGGTACAAATTATAGATTTTACCAAAGACATGGCGATTGAAGAAAGTTAATTTAATCCTTAATTACTGTCCTTTGCAACTATTATTAATAAAATTTATTATTTTTAATTATTAATATATGAGATGCGATAGGTGAACGTCAAGTATTAGGTTACACTAATCTGCGTCGTTAACTTTTTGACATTTACGATAAAATTATGTGGTAATACTTAAGGTTTTGATATGAAAATTTAAACTGCTATTTTTATAACCATGGACGTAGAAATATGGGGGGGGGGGGGGGGCGGATTGTCCATATCCACCCCGGAATAGTCTTGTGCCCACCCCAGAAATTTTACTAACATAAAAGGTTTAAACGAAGAGATCTGTTCAAGACTAAAGTCCCCCAGACAATATCTTTAAATACGGCCATGGGTAGAACAATGAGCTCGTCATACAGTTGTAATCACCAGTACTCCCTATAAGGGTACTTACTTAAATCTGTCTATAAGGACATTTACATGCTATTATCATAGTTATTATGTAGAAAGTGCTTGATAATATTGAAGTATTTAGATACTAATATTTATCAAAACATTATACTGTTATATTATTATAATTATATTTAGATATATATTATTACTAGCGGCCCGCCCGCGGCTTCGCCTGCGTGAACTACGTTACTATTAATTTCCGTCTCCATGAGTACCTACGTACCTATAAATGACGTCCATGCGAAATTTGAGACTCCTAGCATTTGTAGTAACGAAGTTTCATACAAACTTTCCACCCCAAAAACAACCCCTTAGAAGTCGAATATTGCAAATTCCCGTCTTAGCGAGCACCTACGTCCTATAAGTAAATTCCTAGCACATGTAGTTTTTGAGATTTCGTGATGAGTGAGTGACCTTTCGATTTTATATATAGATTAACTATATATAGTAGCATATTTGTATAAAAAAAACAAATCACCTTCACTGTATCCCGCACACACCAGGGTAGGCAGAGGGAACCTAATGTTAAGACACAAATTTCCACTATTCCCTATTTTCCGTCGAATACTTCGAGGCATTGCATGTTGAGTGACGGAACTCAAGACCAGGCTTTTTGTATTGGTGCTAGAGCGAAGAAATGAAAATATTCAATATTAATATTTTTATCTATATATTTATATATCCTACAAATCTAGACTAGTACCTAAACTAGGAATAGCCTAAGAAGTATTATAAAGGAATTTATATGGAGACCAGAGCAAGTTTATTCACATAAGAAAACAATGATATAGTGACATATCACATTTCTCATGCATATTAGTTGTGTAGCGTGAACGATGTTCCTATTATAAACTGGAAACATAAAGGCAAAACATTCCTATACATTTTATTTAATTATTTTAATATTGTTAATATATTACTAATACGGAAAAATAACTAATATAGCTTAGGAATTAATATTAATGTTTACTATTTGGGTGTTAATAAATATTTGACTAAATCTATGAGAAGTTTTATATTTGTATTTGAAACGACTGTCGATATCTTCTATATTATATTGAAATAGTAATAGTGTGTCTGTATATTTATTTAATATTTTTACAAAAAAAATATTTAGGATAATATAAAAATAGTAAAAGAACACAAATAAATGATTTTTTATCTGTCTGTTTGACTGTTTATAAACTGAACTACTGGAGAGACTTTTTTGTTGGTTTTTAGGTCTCGGCAGGATCTATATTTGATTTTAAAGACTGCTAGGCCTGAAGAACCCTTGTGGTCCTTAACCATATTAAATTACCAAATTAACTAAAGTTAAGCATCATAAACATTTTCCATTGACATAAAAACATATAAAAAATATTGGAAAACGTAGAGTCTATAAAGTCCGCAAACGAAGTTGCAGGCAGCCACTAGTTAGAACCAAATGTATATTTTAACATATTCATATTTAACATATCTTTAGGTGGGTTTTTGACGGAATTATTTAAACAACCTGAGATAAGTAGAGACCGGTTGTATTACAATAAGCTATTTTTAGTTGGCTTAATGTTATAAAACCATATAATATTATTGGATTTATTTAATAATATATTCCAAAATAATAAGATAAAATCGAACTTTTGTTAGTAAATTACTCATTAATAATATTTCACACGTTATTTTGACATGAGTGGTCTATTCAGAATTACTTTTAGAGCTATTTTAAATATATTTACATATATTTATACGTCCCTAATTAAAATGCATAATGCATTTATTTTATTTATTATTATTATAACTTGAAATTTCTGGTTTAAAGCTTAAATTTCCTAACAAAATACCTTACACGAATATTATGTAATATCATAATATATATATACGAATTATTTTATAAGAAAACCGGATATATGTTATCGTACATTTTGTTTTTTTTTATTTTCACTGTAAAATTTAAAAAAAGTATTTGGCAAAAATAATTATAAATTTAGTAAATTGCATAATAAAAGCGTTTCTTCTTATTTAATAAAATATTTGTTACTCTGCTTTAAAATGCTTATAAATTCAATACCCAGTCCAAAAATTAAAAAATATATTTGCAAATACGAAACAATGTCTAAAACATCTGTTAAAGTTGTGAATAAATTGGAAATTACTAAGCTACTTTCGCAACGCGGCCTTCCTCCGTTTTTGTGTATATTACTCCCCTTTACGCTAGTTTCTACGTCCGACCTCGTTTGAAAAATAGCAAAAAATGCCGCCGCGCCGTCTGTAAGTAATTAACTAATAAATTGACTCTCGGCGGAAATATATTTTTATTTAATTTTTAAAACATGTTATTATATAAAATTTAACGTAATATCGTTCAATAAAATATAAAAAAAATTCAGAATTAAAAATTATACCTATATAATTCAAAAAAAATATAAAGTTATAAAATATCCAAATTAAAACATTATATTTATAATTTTCTTTAAAAAAATATATAAAATTCACAAATTGGGAGCTTCGTGCGTCCTGGACTCCAAGAAGTAGTTTCTTTTATTAATTTTCTACTGATTTTAAGGCCTATTTCATTAACATAAATTCCCTTTGTAAATATAAATATTTCTATAAATTAGAATTTGAACCAGATAAGTTTTTTAATTAAAATATATAATTTAAATTATATTTCTACATGTTAAATTTCTTGTAATTATTAAATTTGCGCTTGCATGTTCAATTTGTAACACAGCACGATAGGCAGAGGGAACCTAGTGCTATACACTCCGATCCCTACTTTCTTCCGAATTCTGGAGGCATTGCGTGTTGAGTGGTAGAACTTAACCCGGCACATTACCTCCATACCAGAGCAGAGATTATAGTATTAAATACGTTCGAGTGAGCATCGAACCCACAACCTATCGCACTTATGCCTTTGCCCCAGTATCACGTCTGGCCTAAGCAGTTAATATTGTTATATTTGTAAGTTAATATTGTTTTATTAATATAGAAATTAATAATGATTTATTACATTGTTTTTATTCTTAAGTTTACAATTTCGGAAGTAACTTGGCTGGTTTTTATTTAGTTGATAATTTATTAATCTTTCAGCGACTTAAATTTGATACATTCTATTTAAAGGTTAAGGTTAAAGATTATTATTTTAAGTAGAAGGTACGAAATGTATATTTTTGGTATAAACTTATTTCTATTTCTTTGGAAAGGAAAACTACTGATTTGTTTATGTTATGAACGATGCTCACTTCCCATATTACCCATAGAGTATACAAATCACTTATAGTTAAACCCATAACGATTCTTAAATTATAAACATTATAATCTCATTGTCTATAATTTTCCTAGTGGGAACGATAAAAAAAATTTAAATTATATTGAATCTTATAAACGTATAATATTTTACTACTATATCAGAAATATGCGTGAATAATGGAAGTAGTTCTAGCACTAACAATTATAATACTATAGCATAACAATAACATTTGAGCATTAATTCTAATAATTTATACTTATATTAAATTATTATATTTATATTAAATTTAAACTTATATTTTAATCTTTTTAGAAGAAGAAGAAAAATCAATGATGATCACATAATATCTAATTGTAAATTTTCCTTAATTTATCAAAATTAATATATTAACTTAAAACTTACATTTAGAAAGAATAAACTGCCAACCGGTTAACATTTTAACGTTAAATCACCACAATAAAAAAACACTACAAAAATAATAATAATAATAATAATAGTTATTTTTATAAAGTCTTTTCCATACATATAGAAGAATCACTAGAAATAAGATAATCGATCGTAACTCGCGCGCACTTCGCGCCGTCATGCGCGGACTCACTACAGCCTTGCAATTAAGCGAACGCGCATTCTCCATGCCCCTATATACCTTCGCGTCCTACCTTTAATGCTCTCGATTATTGAGATTGAGATTAAAAAAAATAATCAGCATCACGGTGTATCCCGCATATAGCGAGATAGGCAGAGGGAACCTAGTGTTCCCCATTTTCCGACAAAATTAAAATATAAATAGAAATAAATATTTCAGTTGCTCGAGTGGGGATCGAACCCACAACCAGTCATCCTGCACCACGACTGGCCTCAATTATCGAGATGATTTGAACAATTTCACTTATCGTATTCATAATCTATATCTTCTATATATATAAAATCGAAAGGTCACTCACTCATCACGAAATCTCAGAAACTACAAGTGCTAGGAATCTCAAATTTTGCATAGGAGTTACTTATAGAACGTAGGTGCTCGCTAAGACGGGAATTTACAATATTCGACTTCTAAGGGGTTGTTTTTGGGGTTGAAAGTTTGTATGAAACTTCGTTACCATAAATGCTAGGAGTCTCAAATTTTGCATGGACGTCACTTATAGGACGTAGGTACTCATGGAGACAGAAATTAATAATAACATAGTTCACGCAGGCGAAGCCGCGGACGGGCCGCTATTTGTGTTATATAAATTATGTTCTATATTGTCTTATGTCACATATCACCATTCGCCATATAGGTACAACGAGTTGCTTGGTGGATCAAGCTTAGTTCATATTGGGGACAACTTCTTTAAAGCATGCATATATTTTACATGCTTAAAACAAATTACGTATGTGCGCATACTGTAGTGTACGCAGTGACAAGACACTCCTTTCCACATTTTCCGCAGCATTTTAAGAAGATGGCAAGTACCATACATAATTATAATATTGAAATTGATTGAAAATGTTAAACAGTTTGCTGCCGATTTATAACAATGAAATAACTATTACTGGATATACAGTTATGAAATTAAAATCAGAGATTTTCGTGATATTATAAACAAGCAAACTCGAGGATGCAAAACTCAGCTTCACGCTGTATCCCGCACACAGCAGGGTAGACAGAGGAAACTTAGTGTTAAGACAATACGTTCCCCACTTTCTGCCGAATTCTGGAGGCATTGCATGTTGAGTTGCAGAACGGCGTTAACGCCGCGCTTTGCCTCGACACCAGAGCGAAGAAATGGAAATAAATATTTCACTTCCTCGAGTGGGGATCGAACCCACAACCGACACGTTATAGTCAAACCCTTGAGATGCAAAACTCAAATTACATAATTAAGAAAAACATATCTAATCCAATTCACAACAAAAATATTAATATAATTTATAGATTTTAAACACGTTAACAAAACAATTGTATATTTTCATAAATTATATTAAGAAGATGTGGTTTATTTCCTTTCTTAATGATCCTTTGTGTCCATTCTACATATGATGATGTTTTCCTTATAGCGATGATCCTTGTTTCCGGTTTAATAAATTAGAAATATCATATTATTTGAGGCTCTCTTGGCGTAGAGACAGGAGAGGTTGTTAGTTCGATTTCCACTCAGGAAAATTAATTATTAGTTATTTGAGTTCTGCCACTTAACAGGCAATGCCTCAAAAATTCGGTGGAAAGTAGGAGTAAGTAGGAGAGAAACACTATGTTCTCTCTGCCTACTCAGCAATATACAGGATATACAGTGAAGCCGAAAAAAAAATGGAAATTTAAGTTTCAATTGACAAATAACTTTAAAGCTCTACCCATATAAGATTAATAAATAATGCATTAATTTTGGGCATTACTCGGGGACATATATATTGAAAATATTTTAATTTTCCTAATCGAGCTAAATAAAGTTTTGTAGTCGATTTCCACTATGTCCAATGCCCAATATTCAATATCTCGAATTTGGACAGAAAGTAGAAAATAGAGTGTCTTAATAATAGATTCCTTCTAAGATTAAATAAAGTTCAGGATCAGCTTCTAGTATATAATAATATAATAACTTTAAACATACTCGTATGTTACAAATAATGTTTAACTAGGTTCAGGTATTTACTAGAGAAAATTATTTTATTTTCTCTAGTAATTCTTACTTATTAAATTTATACATTATTGGTTAAAGTTGTTACCAAATTATGAAACTATCAAAAAAGAATAAGCATCTGGTGTCTTTATAAATTAAAAAAAAAACATACAGTCGAATAGATAACCTCCTTTTCTTACAGAAGTCGGTTAAAAACATGTTTTCCATGTCATCTACCATTAAATTATTCTAAAATAACAGGCTTAGATATAATTTGTTTATGCGTAAAAACGATATTAACATTTATCATAGGCGTAAGGACTCCGTGGAAAATTTAACTGAATAATTTTAATTATTTATATAGGTATTTTTCCAAGCGGGCGCGAATCTTAAATCATTTTTAAGGCAGCTATATCTAGACAACTGCGCCATGACGGTGTTCACTCTATTTATTTCACAGTTACATATTACTTACATTTATTTCTATCTGTCAAGAATAAATATGTTTATTTGAAATAGTAAATAGATAGAATAAACCTAAATTGATTTTATATTCTTTGTTGAGGAAAATATAGTTAAGACTAGTGATAGCTCTCCGTCCTTGCTTGTTCAGTTAATACCTATTAAGTAATATCTTTAGTATGGCTGTTTATATACATACTATAAAATATATTTGTAGTATGTGACGTGAAGGCTGGCTTAAAGCCAGCTTGTTTTAAATTTAAATAAATATAGGTACTTAAGCAGTTTGAAATGTAATTAAATGCTTTGTAAAATAATATTTTATAGGAAAAATTTAAATTAAGGCATATTTTAAAAAAGTAGGGTAGGGTGAATCTGAAAAAGAATATATAATTGTGATAGTTTAATAACATAATTTTTTAATGGAAAAAATAAGGCAAACGGGCGAAAAGAAAAATAGAAAAATATGGTATAAAGACGTCATTATACAGGTGATCTCTGCCAAGCAACCCTTATTATATATAAAAAAGATGAAAAAATATATGATAATTGGTAGGCGTTGTAAGTATCACAGAGACATTGTTATTTTCACTTTCTCATATGTTTACTATAATATATGTATGTAAGACATTATAATAACTTGAAAATTTTCTCGAATAAGTCCGAAGACTTAATTTATTTAAGGTTAACCTTTGTATTGATTTCAGATTAATTTAAATAAAACTTGACTTAAAAAGGTTTCATTTTCGTTTGCTAATAAAGCGTTTACTTTATTTTTTCCCGTCAGTATTTGATAAGTCGAATGTCCCACTTTCTGTATTGTAATACAAACAACATTTTTAAGCAATATCTTGTGGAAATTTAAATTACTTGGCGATTCAATAGTTATTAACACAATCACACAAGCTTTTAAGAAATATCTTTCTTTATTAAATGGTAAAATAAATTTATTATAACGAAATCTTACTATTACAGTGCTTAAATTATATTGTTTTTTTTTATTTTCAATCAATAAATATTTGATATCTTATTTAAATTTTTAATATGTTTTTGATATGTATGATTATTGTTATACTAGCGGACGCGCGCAGCTTCGCTTGCGTATTTAAGGGTGAATTCTAATAACCCATGAAACACGTGTTCAATGAAATATTTTTAAGAGTCTAAATTTCAAATTTTATAAAAATCGGTGGCGATTTGAAGATTTTTCCATACAAACTTTCAACCCCTTATTTGCACCCTTAGCGGGAGAATTCTAGAAAACTATGAAACACGTTTTCAATGAAATATTTTTATGAGTCTAAGTTTAAAATTTTATAATAATCGCTGGCGTTTTAAAGATTTTTCCATACAAACTTTCAACCCCTTATTTGCACCCTTAGAGGAGGAATTCTAGAAAACAATGAAACACGTGTTCAATTAAATACGTTTAAGAGTCTGAATTTCAATTTTTATAAAAATCGGTGCCGATTAAAATTTTTTTCCATACAAACTTTCAACCCCTATTTGTCCCCTTTAGGGTTAAAATTTTTCAAAATCCCTTCTTAGTGGATGTCCAGATTACGAAAGTAAACTTTTGTCCAAATTTCCCGTTTCTACGCACAGCAGTTACGGCTGTGCGTGCGTCTTACCTCAGTCAGTGAGGACAAGTCCTTTTATATATATAGACTAGCGACCCCCTTGCGGCTTCGCCCGCTTTTACTACTGGATTATTCATATATGTATGTTTGCAAAGCACTTAAGATAATGTGAAAATTAATTAAACTCTAATGCAACCCGCATTACCCGCGTAGTTCCAATAAGGATTTTCCAATTCTTTTACTCGGCAAGGATTTTTTAGTAGGTATCGTAATTTTAAATCTGTGCTACTACTCTTTTCAAGTACTTATTAAAATATATTTAAATGACTATTTTTAGATAGTTAAATGACTATTTTTAAACGGAAGAAATTGTAAACAAAAACCTACCTACTAATAACTACTACAAAAAATATGAAACCAAATATATCGCGCTTAAATAATACATTCAACTCCAATTATCCAATACGTGCAAACGCATCTAAATCTTTGTTGCTATGCCTCTATAGCGGGCGGGTTTTTTTTTTCGAGCTTGTGGTTAATGTTGAAGAGGGTATTCTGTCCCTGATGAAAAGCAAGCACTACGTGGCTGCCTGTGAGGAAAATTAAATAGAATGCATTGGCCGAGAATCGAACCCGGGCTGCCCGCGTGGATGACTGCTCATGACGCGCTTGTATAAGCAAAACGTCGCGGGGCGCGTTTCGCAGCAAGGATGTTTTGATATTGTATCAACTTCTAAAGTACTTATTAAAATGAAAAAACAGTAAAAGACAGTTTTGATCTACATTAAATGGCCAACGTAACTAATATACTTATTTATATGCTGAGAGTAAGGGATAAGTGAAACTTGACTCGATACAGTTGATGTGTGAACGGCGTGATGTGTCAATAATTAAATGCGTTTTTCTCTAAAACTATTCGCAATTTCGAAATAGTTTAAAAAGCAAATTTTATCTTCGTTTAACGTAGAAATTTAATAAAGTATTTTAAAGGATAAGGATTAATACCATTATGGAAAAATATCCCTCACAATAAAAAATATATTGAAATTACTATTTTTAGACAGAAATATGATCACTACACGTTATCCTTAAAAGATAAAAATATGCTCTCGCGGACTTTTTTGTAGATTTCATTAAGAGGAACAATACTCCAGTACATTATTTTCATGTAGTACTTACCATTAAAGCAGCGCATGCGCGAAAGTGTCTCAATGGGTAGGACTTTAGACACATTTATCGTATTTATGTTAATTTACATAAGAATATACAAATAATAAACTATATATAAACCTTCCCTGAGAAATACTCGACCTAATTGTGAAAACCGCATAAAAATCCGTTGGGTGGTTTAGAAGAAGAAGAGTTAGAAAGTTCAGACAGACACGAAAAGCGACTTTGTTTTATAAGATATAGGATAGGAAGATAAGAACCACGGATTCGCAATTAAGCCCCAGCCTGTACTAGGATAGGCAGAGGTAGGTATATAGCAGGATAGGTAGAGAGAACCTAATGTTAAGACACTCAGTTCCTCATTTTCTGCCATTTGAAAATATTAAATTATTCATTCCCCCAAGTGAGAATCAAACTCAGAACCGCCAAGCTTGCAGTCACACGTGCCACGACGGCCTCTATTATTTGAATGTAATTTCTACTACTTTAATTTCATTCTCTTTATTTTTTCCATAGCACTGATATCTTTTTATATATTTTTATGAGAAGGCAATGATATCAAAAACTTAAAGGACGTATATAAGAGATATGCGTTTAACCTTGGCCTTCAGTAAAGGAAGAGTACAGGCACTTTTACTTTTAGTTCTTTTACTTATTACTATCTTTCATTATTGTTGATTCTATTTAATTTGAAATTAAATAATTTTGAATATTTAATAAATTTTGAAGAGATATATTCTGAGGCAGTCGTGGCGCAGTGGCAGTGGTGTGGCTGCAACGCGACGGTTGTGGGTTCGTTTGCTACATGGGGGAATGAATTATTATTTATTCATATTTTTATTTCTTTGCTCTGACACCAAGGCAAAACCGAGTTCCGCTACTCAACATGCAATGCCTTGAAAAATTCAGCGGAAAGTGAGTAATGGAGTGTCTTAACACTAGGGTTTGCTTTTGATTAAGCAAGCACTGTCACTTGTCACTACCATTTTCTCTGTATCTAAAAATATAGATATATGTATTATCTATATATATAAAAGGACTTGTCCTCACTGACTGAGGTAAGACGCACGCACAGCCGTAACCGCTCATGGTAGAAACATGGAATTTGGACAGATGTTTACTTTTGTAATCTGGACATCCACTAAGAAGGGATTTTGAAAAATTTTAACCCTAAAGGGGTGAAATAGGGGTTCAAAGTTTGTATGGAAAAAAATTTAAATCGGCACCGATTTTTATAAAATTTAAAATTTAGATTTTTAAAAGTATTTAATTGAACACGTATTTCATCGTTTTCTACAATTTTTCCCCTAAGGGTGCAAATAAGGGGTTGAAAGTTTGTATAGGTTTTTTTTAAATCGTCACCAATTTTTATAAAATTTGAAATTCAGACTCTTAAACGTATGTAATTAAACACATGTTTCATGGCTTTCTAGAATTCACCCCCTAAGGGTGCAAATAAGGGGTTGAAAGTTTGTATCGGAAAATTCTTAAATCGCCACCGATTTTTATAAAATTTGAAATTTAGACTCTTAAAAATATTTCATTGAACACATGTTTCATGGGTTATTAGAATTCACCCTTAAATACGCAAGCGAAGCTGCGCGCGTCCGCTAGTATAGATATATGTGCTTTATTATTTTCCTTAATGATATTTTCATATAAAGATTTAATTATATCGTCAGTAATAAAATATTTTATGTTACTATTAATAATATAAATGTTAGGATAATATATATGTAACTAAAAAGAATAACTTAAGAAGTAATTTCTTGGTGGTTATACAGACGTATATACTGATTTATATACCTGATACAAAATTTCGCAGAAGACACTATATCTACATGAATACACGTTCTTCGTGTTTCACGACCGGACCATTTATTAAAAGTTGATCTACTAGTACTAGTTTGGTGACTGTATTTTGGTTGTACCTAATATTTAACTTGTTAGTTATTCAAAGCAGCAAAATTATTAAAATATACGATTTAAATGCTATAGTATACTATTGTATATTCTATTTGATTTATTATTCCTTTTTTTTTCACTTTCACGCTGTATCCCGCATGTATAGGGATCCTAGTGTTAAGACACTCCGGTCTCCACCTTCAGAATGGCGGAACTCTACGGCGCGCTTTTTCCTCGACACCAGAGGCACGAGTTGGTTGGTACGGATGGAAACAATTCAAGTTCGTGTTCAATTTCAAGGACATTGCCTTTAATATGATAATGTTTTAATAGAAGTAAGTAAATAATTGTTCAGTTTTAGCGGGCGAAGCCGCGAGCCGGTTGCTAGTTCATATTTATAAATTATTTTGAATTTAAATTTTAAAATATTTATTTTATACAACTTTAAATTTCACAATTCTCATCTGTTTTCGTTAAGCTCAAACTAAAATATCGTATTAAAACGAAAAAAAGGCTACAAAAGTGTTGTTATATCTTCAACAAATATTTTTTCCTATAATAATTAAATTGACCTTGCTAATGTTGTTAAGTTAGTTAAGTGGTTAGGAATATTTATTTTCATGATATTTTTCTAGAATTATCATTTATTTTGGGTATCAATTAGTATGTAGTAGATACAGTTCTCGGTAAGTAACCGAAATGTGGACAGACAAGCAGATGAAGAACTGTAAAGTTAATATTTATTTAACGTGTTTATGTTTAGGTTAATATCTTGCTTAACACTGTAATAGCTGGCATAGTTGTACGACCTCCTTTTACATACGATTATCACAGTATACCTATCTTATATTTAACTATTTTCTAATCTTATGATTTTTACAATAAGAAATTGTACCTAATGTTCTTTTTTCAGCTTTTAATATGAAATATGAAATATTTAATTTCATTAAGTGGCGTATTTCCTACAACTTATCGCGTTCATAGTTGAACGTTTGTGCCTCTGCGCCTAGACTAACCCCCAAAAATTACACACATTACATATTTATATCAGAACGACTTTTGATTTCATATTTCCATTAAAAAACGTTGTTTTAAATTTCCTAAAGACATGAAATTTTTCTTACATATGTTTTATTAAGTAGCGCGACGATCGTAATTTCAACCCCAGTTGGAGGAGTGGAATATCTTCATTTCTTGGCACTATCAAACAAGTCAATTCGCGTTCCAATAATCAACACGCAATGCCTCATAAAAGTGGGCAGTACGTTCCATGCTTTCTCTGCTGTTAATCATAAAGTCTCTGGAATATTTTATTATTATTTTGAGAGTATAACCAAAAACTAAAACCAATATACCTAATATTTTTAATCGCTAATGTAAAATGACAAATAAGTTTTGAAATTATTTACTGTTGAGTTATAAAATTACCATAAACCTACTATTACCATAAAGTTACTTAGTATATATACTACAATCGGCGTGACTGCTAACAAAAGCATAAAATAATACATTTAATATTTAAATGTTGATTATTCAAATGGTATTTGGCGATATATTATTCAAATAACTATCCACCAGTAACAGCTTTGTCGGTCTTTGAGTAAATACTGAAAAGTAATTTTCATAATACACTCGATGCAAAACTCGTTTGATATATGATTACTACGTTGACAGAATTTAAATTTAATATTTAACATTTTTATTTTTTCGCTCCGGTGTCGAAGCAAAAAGCGCGGCGTTAAGTTGCGCCACTCAACAGGCAAGACCTCCAGAAATCAGTGAAAAATGGGGAGTCTCCCTCAGCATACCCTGCCACAAGCCTGATAAAGCATAAATCTGATTTAAAAACATATGTTACTTGACGTAAAGTGGATTACAAATTCCTTATAAGTGTATCACATTTGCGAAGGTGTTACACCCATAACATCTAAATTAAAGAATTTAAATTATTTAGATCAAATCTATTAATCCTGCCTTATGAATAGTGCTTAACACTAAGCATATACGTCAATACCTTTCACTCATCAGCTAACACACCTCTACTAAAGAATATTTCTTATACTACGTAGTTAGCGTTAGATTATTAGTTGCTAATAAATAATTTGTTATAATTACAACACTGTCGTAGTTCATAAGAGACAGGAGTCTCTCAGGAAGTATACCTCCTGAAAGACTCCCTTTCAAATAATGTATTTCTTGGATCTGCAAGTAAAAACACCATGAGCTTCTTTAACTGTAGCAAGAAGTGTCATTATTCGAGCGGAAGATGAACTCCACCATCCAGAAAATTTCATGCAGCTTAAAAAGCGAAATAGTTTAACAATTTACTTAATAGTTATAACGGAAGGTAAAAAAGGTGATTATTTATTTTCATCGCTTTTACGTCGATTTCCTTTCTATCCCCCCTCTTCCCACTCTTCTATATGCGGAAAAACTTGGGAAGCTCTAAAAGTGACTATTCCAACAATTTACATAACACTTCTAACTAAAGGTATATACAATGCTTCGTTAACATCATCTTCATTTACTTATCAAACTAGGTTAGCCCGCTTCAATAGACTACTCAGGATTCGTTTTGATAACGGCATAACCCACGATTAATTACAGCCAGCATAAGTGTTTATACATACATACATACATAAATAATAAATATCAGCATTTTAAAATACCACTTGAATATGGCAGAGGAAATTAACATTTAACCTGCATTTCCAATAAAATGTGGTAGAATTTAGCTGATGAAAAAACTGAAGGTTCTCTATTCGTCGTGTAATTTTTTTGTATGTTTTAATTTTCAACAGTGGCAAAATGTAGTTTTTGTTCGTGGACGTGGATCTTTGGTTCCCTTTGGTAAACCTTTGGCGGCTTTATGCGACTTTATGCAGCTTCCGCCAGGAAGTTAGTATTTAGTTTTTGTTTACAAGAAAGCCTTTCCTGTTCTAGAACCCCAAGCTTTACAATTAAATATTGTAATTAAAAGCACACACTTTACACTTCAGCCCAGAAATAGAGACAACTTGGACGATCCATAATTCTTTTTTGGCTTTTACGTGCACTTACAAAAATGTGTTTTTCTATGTTGTTTTTCAAACGATTAATTTTTTAACCGACTTCTGTAAGAAAAGGAGGTTATCAATTCGACTGTTTTTTTTTTTTTTTTTTATTTATTTATTTATTTTTTTTTTATGTTTGTTACCTCATAACTTTTGACTGGGTGGACCGATTTTGAAAATTTTTTTTTTATTTGAAAGGTGAAGCTTACCGAATGGTCCCATTTTTTTTGGTCCATGTCTGACAATGGTATCTATGAGAAAATCACAGAAGTCTTAAATTTGCATTAGGTATGTGCGCGACAAATAGCCGAATAACTCAATGTCGCGCTAACCGATTTTGATGATTCTTTTTTTAACCGACTTCTGTAAGAAAAGGAGGTTATCAATTCGACTGTATTTTTTTTTATGTTTGTTACCTCATAACTTTTAACTGGGTGGACCGATTTTGATAATTTTTTTTTTATTTGAAAGGTATAGCTTCCCGAATGGTCCCATTTTTTTTTGGTCCATGTCTGACAATGGTATCCATGAGAAAATCACATAAGTCTTAAATTTGCATTATGCATATGCGCGACTAATAGCCGAATAACTCAAACTAATGCTACAACACCTTTACTACAATATCTAATTACTAAGCCTGTTTGTTTTACTTGGCACCGACTTCAAAATTATAAAATCTTTATATAATTATTTTTCACTTTTTAGTTCGTTGTAAGAAGTCGGTTTTTGTTTTTGTTAAAAATTAATTTATTAACTAATATATTCTTCTATAAGATTCATATTTAGACTTTATATCGTTTTTTATTATTATTTAAATTAAAACTTCTATCACTTGATATGTTGTTTTATTTAAATTACATAGGAAATTACGGGAACCAGTCTTAGGTTAGGAACAGGTTCCTTAATGGCGGTAGGCGCGGCAGACTGTGTGGCTACCGTGCTCCTCTAACAAGATACCGGCGGACCAGCCCGGTAAGGCAACTTGAATGTAACGTTATACTAATTTCACATTAGATTTATAGAGCAATGTTAAGTTATATTGCCTTTGCGTTTTAGATTTGTAGCGTTTTTTTTTTAATTGGCCGATGTGAAAAAGATCAAGGTGGTATCTTTTTTATTGTATTCCGCATATAGCAGGGTAAGCAGAGGGAACCTAGTGTTTAGGCACTCCATTCTCCATTTCCCGTCATTTTTTTAAGTAATTGCATGTGAGAATAGCGAATACAACGCCACGTGTTTGCCTTGTTACCAGAGGGGAGAAATGAAAATATAAATAAATAATAATTCATTCCCCCGAGTTAGAATCGAACCCATAACACTACGGCCTATTAATTAATTTTTTTGGGAGCAATGTATTAATATGTTCAAACTTCAAAACATGAAAATAAATAACTTCTAGATAAATATTTAATAATAATAATCATTGCAGATAAAAAAGCATTTCCGTATTCTAACGTTTTATATCTTTGACGACTGTTTGCATTTGCATAAAAAGAAAAAAAATAGGCCGCCATTATTTGACATTCAAGTTATTATTATTTATTTTTTGTAGTCGTTCTTTCTAGTACTTACAGCAAAAAAAATGCAATGAATGTTGTTTAAAATATTGTAAAATATCATAAAAAAATGCTGATTTAACGTGATAAACCTTGATATTGATTATTGATGTTGTAGAAATCAATTTTTCAACAGTATTTCTTAATTTTTCGCTTAAAATTATATCCGAATTTAGTAATCATTCAAAAAATTGTTTATAATTGTATAATAATTTTTTATTCGTATTTTTTTAGCTTCTCTCTGTGCAGCAGCATATGCAGAGGGAACCTTGAAACCTAGTGTTAAGGAATTCTCGAGATACTGCCTGATGACTAGCAGAATTCAAGATCGTACTTTGCCTCTTAACCAGAGAGAGAGAAATGAAAATCGAACCTGCAACCTTCCTTACAGTCGCACACGTGTGCCTATGCTCTATGACCGCCTCAATTAAAAAATTAAAAAATTAAATATTTTTGTTATAAATACTTATGTTCGTAAATAATAATAACAACATGGTTTATCAACACAGTACTATATTATGTAAGGTCAAGTTAATAATTAATATGTTTATTTATTATTGTATTGTTCGAAGTTCAAATAATTTAACTAAATTTATTATAAGTGAATACATATACGTGTATGCATAATTAGTACCACTATAGTATGTTTTTTTTTACATCACGCTGTATCCCGCACTTAGCAGGGTAGTCAGAGGGAACATGGGAACCTAGTTAAGTTCCCCATTGTCTGCTAAATTCAATGTTTCAATGTTTTTTCAAGTCAATAGTTTTGTTTCTTAAGTTTTAACTTCATTCAATTTAACTCTACATAAATTTAAATATTATTGTATAATTTTGAAATAAAAGTACCAGTTTTTTACTCATACACATCTAGTTATGATACTACAGCTAAAGAGGAAACTGGTTATACCTGATTACATTAAGAAACTTAAGTTTTTTGAAATTTTTGGCACGCTTGCTAAAATTTTAGTAAAAATATGAGTTTAAAAGTGTTATTTAGTGTTAGTTTTAAATTGTTTGTTTAAATAAGCGGTAATACTTATATATAAGGTGAGAATTGGTAATAAATCTTCAACAAGGAGAATACTAGGAAAGAAAAATAAATTATTTAATTGTGTACTGATACTACTTACGTAAGTGTAGAAATAATTGTGAGAAAACAAAACCATACATTTTAAAACTATTTGAAAATTTACATCCCATACTTTTATGTAAGAAAATCGTAAATAAAAAAAATGAGCTTCACGCTGTATCCTGCATTCAATAGAGTAGGCAGAGGGAACCTAGTGTTAAAACACTCCGTTGTTGAAACAAACACACCAACTCCGCCAAATTTTTCGAGGCATTGCGTTTTAGTGGCTAAACTCAACGCCGGGCTTTTTGGTGACAGGGCAAAAAAATGAAAATATTATTACATAATAATTCAATCTCCAATCCAATAATTCAAATCCGCAAACGTCGCGTAAGCCACGACGGCCTCTTACCTCTCTCTCTCTCTTTCTTAACTCTCTCTCTTAACTACTAACCTCTTATAATTATTTTACTTACAATTATTATTTGTTGTCTGCTGCCGCCTAAGCAATGGTGTCCATTCAGATTTACATCCTGCACTTTGAACGTAATTTTTAGCCCAATCGCTAGCATATAGAAAACCTTCAATGTGATTCATCTCTAGCACTCAGCATCAGTTCATTGAACCTTACAATACACTAGCACTAAACTAAATTAAAAACTTATAAAATATAAAATTTCTATATATTTTTTTAAATATTTCTCTCACAAAAGTTAAATAAAATAAAAGAACAGTGTAACTGTCCAAAGTCTCAAATCGAACTGAACTGTCTTAACGAGGTTATTATATGTATTAATTTAATGATGTACAGACTGATAAACGAAAGGGCATTATTATTAGACATTGTTTACAATAACTCAAAGGAAAAGTACCTAGTACCTTTTTTTAAATAAATATAACATTCAATAGATACTAATAGTTGAAGCGATAACGGTAACCTATTTACTTTACATTTGTGGTTCTTCAATGTGATTCATAAATATGTCAAAATTAAAAGGAATTATTTAATTTTTATAAAAAAAAAATGAAAAACCTTTTTGAAAATCAAAACAGGAAAATTAGCAATTACCAAAAAAATTACCTGTTATGCTAACGCTACCATACCGGCTTTTAAAATCGACGACGAAACGACGTCCTTCAAAATATAATATATTGACTAATGAATGAATAATGAAAAATAGACTAGTAAAATGGCCGATTGTGGCTAAAGCTTTCATATAAAAGTGCTTTGAAAGCTTAAAACCAGTTTATTTTCATATGTCAATTGGTTACGTAATGGCGAAAATCGCTTTCATTATCTTTTTGTTGTTTTTTAAATACGCTTTCTCAGAAAAAGTTATAGAAACTAATATAATAGCGAACATTATACAGGCCTTGGAAAGACCAACATCCATTATTGCCGTAACATGTTGGACGCCATGTAAGAAATCTTTTATAGCATACTAGAGACTCACCCGCGGCTTCGCCCGCTTAAACTTATTTCTATATTATAGACTAAGGGATATATTAATGAATAATATATGTATCTTAAATAAAAAGTTTAATGTCCTTTCTAATATTTCTAAGAATATATGTACAAAGTTTCTAAAAGTAACTTCACATTAATATAATTGTATAGTAATACAATATAATAAATAACAATATATTTGAAACTACTCATTTAAAGGTTAAGTTTAAACTTTTATCAATAGACAAAAACAAATACATAACAAATACGTAATTAATTATTATCTATTCTTTTCCCTTTTAGATAACAAAGTCCAGTTCCATTCAACGTTGGCTGGAGACAGTGATAAGAGAAATCTAATTGAGTTCATACACCCAGGAGAAATACCGAAAAATATTGAGAATAACCATCATATTTTATTTATAGCTGATCTGGGATGCCAGAATGTTTTGGATTCCTTGAAAATAGTATTTTTTTATCATTTTACCAGTATAAATTTAATTATTTAACAGGCGATGTAATGTAATTGACATTTTTTTTCAGTATGATAATTTAAAACTATTCCGATCACCTTTTCGATGGATATTCTTTAATAAATATTGTGATAATATCAATTTTAAAAGAACCATACAAAACATCACCGATATAAATATTTTGCTCGATTCGGAAGTTTTAGTAATACAACAATATTGTGGTTATTTTTGCGAAATATATTATAGTACGTACAAAATGTTTACACGCATTATTTTTTTAGCTTCACGCTGTATCTTGCACTTAGCACGGTAGGCAGAGGGATCATGGAAACCTGATGATAAGACACTCTGTTCCCATCCTTTCTTTTTACCACTCTGCCGAATGAGGCATTGCGTGTTGAGTGACGGAATTCAACGCCGCGCATTTCGCTATCACGTATACAGTCGCATAACTGATAAACACAATTGGCGCAATGATTAATTATGATAATTAAAAATAATTTATTTAAGCAATTCAATAATTTATCCGCTGGATTCAAAGTGCACAGGACCGGACGGAGTGGCGAGAATTAGGGGAGGCCTATGTCCAGCAGCGGACGTTGAAAAGCTGATGGATGGATGATAATTTAACTGTAGAAGCGAAATGAAATTCGGCAGAAAGTGGGAAGTGGTGTGTAACACTAGGTTCCCTTTGCCTACCCTGCTATATTCCAGATACAACGCGAAATAAATAATTTAACTAAATATTTATTAATTTAGCTTACAAAAGAAGTCCTGAGAGTGAGTGGGAAACAGAGCTATATGAGAAATGGAATATTACAAATGGAATGGAGAAAAAATCTAGGCATAACAAAGCCACTGCTATAAGACGACTCAATTTACATAATTACAAACTAAAAATTTGCTATGTTTTGACCGATAACGACAGTATAAACCATTTGACAGATGAAGTGTAAGGAATTCTTGATATTAATAACAGAATTGAGAAAAAAATATCTTTAATGCCTAATTGGAAATGAGTTCTTGATATCATTTTTTATATTCTTGTGAATTAGCAACAATTTTTGTCGTTGACACCATTATATTTAATTTGTTAGAAAAAAATATTAAAATTGTACTTAATTAATAAATACCTGTGGATTGATTTTCATTAATTCTTGTAACGATTTGAAATTACAAAAAGTGAAGCAATACTAGATTCTGCAGTAATTATTAGATTTTTAAGCGACTTCTGTAAGAAAAGGAGGTTATCAATTCGACTGTTTTGTATTTTTTTTTAATTTTTAATTTCAATAATTGTGTATAGGTACTACACGTATACCCACTTATTTGTTAAATAAAAAAATTATATAAAAAATATATTTTTGGAATTATTATAATTAAAGTCAAATATTTTTTTTTAGCAACGACCATATCGACACTATAACAAAAGTCAATTTCCCAACAACAAATCAACTATTGGATTTTTTAAACGCAAGCAGAAAGTATATATTTACAGAAACTTGGGGCTATCGTCATAATAACACGTGGAACGGCATGACTGGGTATTTGGTAAGGCAAGAAGTGGACATAGGAGGTAAATAAAAGTATAGCAATTTGAACATATAAAATATTTATTAAGTTATAAAATTTTATGTATATTGTTTATTTTGAGTGTAAATATTTCCTCTTTCCTCTATTAAGTAGGTGCAACACAAATAATAATGCAATTTGTTCGACGACTAGCGATCGCTTGCGGCTTCTCCTGCTTGAAGTACATAATTTTTAATATGGATTACTTTCATTTCTTTATAATAATATCACTTTAAAGCAATATATGTATAAGTACATATTACAAAGTAAAGTTTCAATCAATTCAATACATTTATTTATAGCAATTTAGTCGAACAACATTTCTTAAAATAGTATAAGTTTTTAATTTATAAGAAAATTGAAATAAAACAAACATTAAATATTAAGGGAAGTTTGTTTTAGGAAAGTTTTATTAGCCTGAATACATATACACACATACTAAACAGACAAATAGACAAAAGCCTTCCTTTTTTCAGGATCTCCAATGTTTTTCACATCTGAAAGGATGTCAGTAATTGAATACATATCAAGTCCAACACCAACTCGCTCTAAATTCGTCTTTCAACAGCCAAAACTTTCATATGAAAATAATTTATTTTTATTATCATTTAAATATTCTTTATGGATTGGATCTATTGCCTTGATAGGTTTACTCTATTTAGTTATTTGTGCTGTGACGATCTGGGAGTGGAAAAAGAAATCATCTTCGAAAAATGTATGTATATAATTATAATGATTAATGGATCCTACAACCTTCCCCATCATTCATGGTCACTGGTTTTGTTTAATTTTGATTGATGAGAGATGATATAAGAATTTATCTCACGTGGTAGCACCACATAAATTCTCATAAAGTGATTAACGGAGTGTCTTGACTCTAGATTTCCTCTGTCTTATATAAAACTTAATATTTTACAGGACTTGGAAAGTGCAGGAATCTTACGTCCAAATTTAGTGGATATTGCCTTATTTATTTTCGGATGTACCTGTCAACAAGGAAGCGTTGTTGAACTTAAAGGTATTGAGATAGCATCATGTGTTTGTGTATACTGTAAAGAGGAAAATTTCTCTTTTCATATTAGATATATGTAGTTTAACCATTTAAAAAAGATATAGTGGCATGTGTAACGACATTTATTTTAACGACTTTTATTTTAAAGCGTATAATATAAGTCGCTTAGAATCTAATTTATTGTCTATAGTTTAGGTCTTTGATAGAAAAAAACATAATAAACTTACTAAAGATTATATCTTCTTTATAAATATATCTTTAAATAATCCTCTATTTTGTCTAGGTTCCCTAGGTCGAATGGTGTTATTACTGTTATTCGTATCTCTAACATTCCTGTACACGTCGTACTCTGCCAATATTGTAGCTTTATTGCAATCAAGTTCCTCCCAAATTAGAACATTGGAAGATCTGCTACGATCCAGGATGAAGTTTGGCGTTCACGATACTGTGTTTAATAAATATTACTTTACGGTAATTACATATTATCCGATTCTTTTTCCTCTAGTTTTTAATTTTCTTTGGAATTTGAACCACTTCGTTTTATATAAGTGGCAAAACTCATTATTTATTTCGTCTTACCAGACCGCGGCGATGATGATAATTCTTTACCTTTAGTGGGAACCCCGCAACCATCACGTTTAATAAGTTAAGATGTAAAAAGACGTTAATTTATTATATTATAATTTATATTATCCTTGTATCAGAAAACACTTCTCGGAGTACACAATTATTTATTTTCTTTTTATCGAGGAAATCATGTGGATTTATGTGAAATCTACAATTATCAGCATTAAGCAAGTAGTATTCAATATTGATTTTCATAATATTCAAAGGGTAAGCTTAGTTCAAATACGAGTATAATAAAATATTTAATATTTTAAGATATCATTTTAGACTGAAACTGAACCTATACGTCGAGCTATATATGAAACTAAAGTAGCTCCACCGGGAGCTACACCACACTTCATGAGTATGGAAGATGGTGTCAAAGCAATGCAAAAGGTAAAACAATAAAAGTAATGATATATGTATTTTTATATACATATAATTATATGTCTCATCTATATATATAAAATCGAAAGGTCACTCACTCATCACGAAATCTGAGAAACTAATAGAGCTAGGAATCTCAAATTTTGCATAGAAGTTATTTATAGGACGTAGGTGCTCGCAAAGACGAGAATTTGCAGTATTCGACTTCTAAGGGGTTGTTTTTGGGATTAAAAGTTTGTATGAAACTTCGTTACTACCAATGCTAGGAGTCTCAAATTTTGCATGAACGTCACTTATAGGACGTAGGTACTCATGGAGACAAAGAGAGAAATTAATAATAACGTAGTTCACGCAAGCGAAGCCGCGGGCGGGTCGCTATAAACTAGATAAATACTATATAAAGTTACTTATGTCATTCAAATTTCCTAGTCGGATAAAACCTAGCAATCCTAAAGGAAGCAGTTAAGAATAATTTATTTTAATTTTATTTTTCCCCAATGTCCTTATCTTTATCCTTAACGTTATTTGTATCCGTTTCTAGCATAAAATTAAAAAACCTAACAAAATTTGTCTAGACTTTTCGGAAGAACAATCGAGTTATTTGGTAAAGTTAATAAATATTTAAGGATAAATGCTTCCTCAGGATGTATGTGATTTCCTCAAATGTAAAATATTTACGGTTGTTGAATTCCAATGCAGTTGAATAGTTAGTGGTTTCTTACGGCATGACCTTCTTACAATATTAGCTGTACTGGACTCAATGTAAAAATAAATGGCTTGAGTGGCTTTTAGTTGATTCTTATATTTAAAGCTTTTCTACATACTTGTTTTTGTAGTAACTCGACATCTCTGAAAAATTTTCAATCCAAATCCAAGAAAGTCTCTATGAATTAACAATTTTTAGGGATTATTTGCTTTCCACATGGAAACTGGCGTCGGTTACAAATTTGTTGGAAAATATTTTGAAGAGGGAGAGAAATGCGGCCTAAAGGAAATACAATATCTCAGAGTGATAGATCCGTGGCTGGCAGTTCAGAAAAATACCCAATTTATAGAAATGTTTAAAATAGGGTAATAATCTATTGTTTTACAAATATCAGTTATTTTATATGGAAGAATCTTTCAAAATATCCAACAATTCCGACACGACTGACTGAAATGGAACAAAGCTCTAAATATCACATTTAAGACCATCGATGTTGAGGCTTCTCTTTCTCTCGAGGGAAAGATTTCTTATTTATTATAGTATTTCCATTTCCATTTCCATTTCCATTTCCATTTCCATTCCATCCGTTGAGTTTCGGCACTTAACACGCAAAAACTAAAACTCGAATTCGGCGAAAAGTGGGGAACGGAGTGTCTTAACACTAGGTTCTCTCTGCAGGATAACTTAAAGCAACATACGTAAAACTTATAATTTGATAAAGAGAAGTTATAATTATTTAACGCGATTCTGTGATTAATTAAAATAAAGGAAGCACTTATTCCCTTTAAGAACAAAACGCCTCCAAGAACACGGCTTGCAGCAACGGGAGAACCACTTGTTATATGAAAAACGGCCCAAATGCTCCGGAAGACAGGCCAACTTCATCTCCGTCAGCATGGTGGATTGTTATCCAGCTTTGTTAATACTTACTTACGGAGCCCTTCTAGCAGCTATGGTTGGCGTTATGGAAATTTTGTACTGTAGACGAGCGGAAATTATGAGTAAAATAAAATAAATATTTTCTTATTCCTTTTTTTAGAAGTTGAGGTTGAAAATGTAATTTTAATTGTCTAATGTAATGTAAGGTAGGAAAGTACGATAAAATGTTTTTGTCATTGTGGTTTTGATTTTGAGTTATTTATTTATTTTGATCACGCTGTATACAGCACATAGCCAGGTAGGCAGTGGTCCTAGTGTTTAGAGAGTATGTGTTAATCATGTAAAAAATAAAAAGTAATACGAGTAATTTTACGAGGTACAATAGATTTTCAATATTTTTAATATAAACTTTAAATTAGTTAATTGAACCAACTTAGTTATTAATAATGTGGATATGATATAGTTAAATTGCATGTCGATAATAGTTGCTTCCAGCTTATCTAGTTAGGTGACCACTGATAACGTAACTATATGCACGGAAGTAATTACGCAGCAAATATACACAGATTTCACGACGTAAAGTCTCGTTTGCTTAATATCAACAAAAGATAATTAATCGATTATTGGAAACCATATCTTCCAATTATTATCAGTTCCATTAATATAGAGAATTAATATTAAGAAAGTAATGAAACAAGAATTTTCGGACAATATTAAAATAAACACATTAAATCTTTGTACTGCTTATTAAATAAAATAAATGATATTTCTAAATTTTAATAATAATAATGATAGTAGACCCACATTTGAGATACTTCGTTCAAGTGGCGGAAGTTAACGCCGCATTTCAAATATGAGAGCAAGGAAATGCCACGACGATTAAATATACTTGTACATTGGAAATCTGCAAGTACTTATTAAATTGTCTAATATTTAAGCATTCTTTGTTTAAATTTTCATTATTCTAGATACCCATTCATTTTAAATGTGAAAATGAGGATGTATGTTTGTACACTTTTAGGTGAAAAGTAATGAACTGATTTGGATGAATCTTAACAGTAATATAGCTTCTTCTATTCTTCTTTCAGAATAAAACTAGATATACTCGTAAGATATTTTTTAAATTTGTATTGGCTGTCAGCCTGTCATTTATTGTATAATGAAGTCGGTTAAAAATTATACAAATTCATATAAATAGTTAAACAAAATCAAATAATATGCCTGAGGGAGTTTTCAGGTTGATATATGATACCTATAGAGAGAAAATATTAATAAATAATAATTCGATCAAAAAAGGTGGGAATTGGACCTACAACCGTCGCATTACCGTCACACGCTTGTGCCCCTGTCCCAGACGGTCTTATAATGTTTAAGGATATGTATTAGGCTATATATTAATATGATACCATCGAGCTGACCTGATGATTGGATCTGGATCTGCATCTAGCAGACACCATAAAGCTTGGCTTAGTTTGTCATTTATCTTATTCTGTTCATTTCTCCTGGTGATAAGGATTTGACTTCGGTTCATAGAATTGGAAAGCGGCTGATTTTTCTTATAAAATGTCAGGATTTAATTGATTCTCTTAAAATTACTTTTGTATGTTCTATATTAAAATATATTTTTCTTATTATATGTTTCCTTTAATAAGCAATAAATAAATAATTCAGTACATTGTCCCAAAAATATATTTGTCGAGGACTATCTGAAATAATATTTTTTTTGTTTTTTATAATAAAGCCAATGCTTTAATGCAAAAAACAAAAATAATAATAATATTTTTGTAATAAGAACGTCCTAGCACTTAAAAAATATTTTGTAACAATTTATAAAATTGTATATAAATATAGGTACCATTCCATTCTAACGGTATATATTAATTGGTTATACAAAGCCTATATGATTAGTCACTGCATGCATAACAAGTAGGTTTCACGACAAGCCTTCAATAAACAAATGTATAATTAAATACAACTTGGAAATAAATATCTACATATAGTTACACTTATAAATGTTGGCAACAAATATGTATGGTTTTCGTTACGTTTAAATGATTTTTTATAATATTTTAATAATCATATTTTTTTATGAAAATGAAGTTCTAGCACTTACTACTGAAATAAAGATGATATCTGGTGTCCTAACATTTTATAATAGACCATCCCGTCTATTAGTACTTATCTTACTTATTAGACCATCCCGTATATTAGTGCACACTTGTTGGCCACCTCGTAAGATTCTTTTACGTGTGTTTTTTCTATCTTTCTTTTACTTAATAAAAAAATAAAGTTTTAACTTTTATTTCATAGCAATCAAAATAAGTCTTATCACAGAACTGAACAGTATGGATCCTCCGAAACAAACTAAATTTATTCAAGGTGTTGACCAAATGCCTAATAATTTTGAAGCAAACGACACTGTTATTATTGCGGACACTAATTGTCCTGATAACAGGCAGTTTTTGGTAAAAGTAAGTTATCTTAGATTATTCTGCTCTTCTGCTGCTTCGCTTTACTGGAGACTTATTACACTGTTTGTCACCAATAGGCTCCCAAGCGGTCTTAACACTAGGTTCCCAGGTTTTCTTTGTCTATCCTGCTATGTGTGGCACTCCCATATATAAAAAAAAAATTCTACCGTCTTATACGATTGTACTAATAGATATTAATTGTTAATATTATCAGGCAAATATGACAAAGATATTTCGTAGTCCTTATAGCTGGATAATAATGATGAAATCAAGTGACGTTAATAAAAAGATACTAAAGGATTTGAAAGATTTTCATCTACTTATCATCAGTGAAGTACTAATAGCTGAAAAGAAGGGCGACACATTTTCTTTATATTTGCGTAAGTTAATTTTGTAATTTTTTTCTGTTAAATATTGCGAAAAAAATACGTACCTACCGACCTAAATAGACAACTATAGGTTATCCTTATAACCTGTATTTGCTATTGGGAAGTGTATGTACATATGTACTTATTTGAAATCAGAAGAATTTTATAATTAATCAAAATTTTTATCAATATCAAACGGAGTAACCCGCTTTATATTTAGGAAAAGAATTAAATAAAAACAAAACATCTAATTTAATTAAGAATTCTTAATAAAATTTATAATTTAACAATTATTAAGTTTTTTATAATTTGAGCTTAACTTCTAAGAAATTGTGAAGATAAATTGCATTTTCTATTTGCAGCTTACAAACTACAGTTGGACAAGAGCGACTGGAAAATAGAAAGTTTCGGCACTTGGACTCTTGCACATCGTTTGAACAACACTATGGAAATGTCATCAGTATTGTCAATTAGACGAAGAAATCTAGACCATTTAGCTGTAGCGTCTATTGTCATCACCAATAATAATACTAAAAAACATTTGTATAAAAGGTAAAAGGCATAAAAAAATTAACTCTCTTCTGATCGTATATTATATTTTCATAAAAATCTAAATTAACAATACTCACTAAATTTTAGTAATGAAATATATATTTTTTTAATTAATAATATTAAAAGAAGAAAAGTATGTATAAACTATGCTGACTGCTAAATTCTATGATTAGTGTAATAATTATTTTGAAATATTTCAAAATATTGCAGACACCCTTCGCTTTTAACATGTTCCTGGGAAGTGATTACATATTTTTGGAAAAATATTTTCTAGAACATGAAAAATGTGGTTTACAGGAGATACAGTACTTGGATCAAATTACGTTGTGGCAGACGTGTCGAAAAAACTTGCCTTTTAAAGAAATATATAAACTTAGGTTAAGAATTTCATAATTTAATTTAAATTCAAGTGTATTTGAAGCCAGCAGTGACTCAAAAGCACATAAAGATAGTATAAAAATTGATTCCAGGTTAACGAGAAATGTGGAGAACGGAATAAACACTCGTGAAAGTCGTTTATTATTTGGAAGGAAGCCATCTTGTAATTCCGGTGGTGGAAATTTTGACTCCGTGCATATGAGAGATTTCTACCCTGCATTACTAATACTAGTTTATGTATCAGTTTTGTCTATTATTTTATTAATACTAGAATACTTTCACTGGTCCTATAAGTAATTTTGCTTATTTGTTTAGAGCCACGGAACCCTAAATATATAAAATAAATTTAATACAATATTAAATATACGGACTGCAAATCTTTATCTATATACATATATTTAATGAAAGTGCTGTCATCAAATGAAAAGTATAGTTTATTTGCTTAGGTAACAACCATACATTAGTGCTAGATATAATTACGATAAACAAAGCTTACCGCCTATGTAATTAACTAACGAACGCAACCGCTAGTATATATCCAAAGGGCTTACTTAGAAATTGACGTATTTGTAGGAGAGGAGAATTATATCACTAATTTTAATCTGCCTTGATATCAATTCTGGAATAAAAAAATGTTTCTTTTCTATATTCTGTTGGTAATGGTTCCCTGGGATCAAGTAATAGCTGTTGATAATGAAATAAATATGATAAGAGATGTGGTTGCTTTTTATAGAAAACCATCGGTCGTTTCTGTACATGGGTGTTGGAATATTTGTGAGATTTTAAATTTTTGTATTTTAATAATTTTTTATGTATCCCACTCGAGGCAATTAAAATATTAAATATAATTTAATTTTTTCGCTCTGGGGTCGAGGCGAAGCGCAACGATACAAAATCGGGAACGGACTGTCTTAACACTAGGTTCCCTCTGCCTACCCTCCCGTTTGTGGGATACAATGATCTAGCTATATATACAATATTTAAGCTTGTTAGTTAACTTGTTCTTAAATTGTAGACATAAAAATAAATTATTTTTTCAAATTGTCCCTTTTACCTAAAATGATAAGGTAAACGATGTTGGTCGATTATCATCTAATAGTCAATATTCTCAATAAAAAAATATTATAGATAAATATTTAAATTAATTGAGGAAAGTCGTGACCTAGTGAGTGACAAACGCGACAGGTTTTGGGTTCGATTCCCACTCCAGGAATTGAAATTTTTAATATTTTCCTTAACGGATAGTGGGGGGAGTAGGAGGTGTGGTGTAGTGGTGGAGGTAGGAGTCTACCTACCCTATATGACGAATACAGCGCAAAGTTGAAAAAAAAACAAATTGGTTTTTTTTTACATATTATTTCTTCAACTTCGTAGCGACTAAGAAAAGGCTCATGTCTGAATTTAACAAAATGACTCCACCAAAAAGAATTCAATTTATTGACGACATCGACGACATATTCGATTCTTTTCAACAACACAATACATTGTTTATTGTTGATACAGACTGTCCTCATAGTGGAGGGTTTCTAGAAAAAGTAAGTTGGAAAACTTTTCTACATTCATTCATTGATTCATTACTTTCGCAAAATTTTTATAAAGAAATTAAGAGACTTTTTTGTCGGTTAGCACGGTAGATAGAGGGAACCTCTTAAGATTCCGTTCCCCACTTTCCGCACTTTCCGTACTAGAGAAAAAGAAAGAAAACTTATAACATTAATAAATAATAATTAACTTATCCGAGTAGAAATCGAATTCATACGACTCGCCTCATACAAATATTTTTGTCATTTATAATATTATACATATATACTTATTAATAATATAGATTATATACTAATTACTAGGCAAACAGAACACAAAAATTTCGCAATCCATATCGCTGGCTTATGATTACAAAACCAGAAAAAAATAAAACTTCATTGTCACTAAGAAAAATAAAAAACTTGCATTTTTCAATCGACGCTGACGTCCTGATATCTGAAAGACATGGCGACGAGTTCTCGTTATACTCACGTGAGTATTTTTTTTGTATGGCTATAATTAAAAAATAAGTTTAAGGAAATGAAAGGATTATTAATGGATTTAATAATTTAATTTCTAACAACACTTTCTTATATTTGTCACTCTTTTCAGAACGTTGGTTGGTCTTTTGAAAGTTAATTATGTTCTACGATTTTTTCTTATTCACAGAAAATTGAGAAAATAGTGTTAACACACTTTGTTCCCATTCTGGAGGCCGAATTCTGGAGGCATTGTGTGTTGAGTGGCGGAACTCAACGCTGTGCTTTGCCTAGACACCAGAAATAAAAATAAAAATAATTATTATTTTATTTCCTCGAATGGGAATCGAACCTACAACTGGTCGCGTTTACAGTCACACGCTTGTGCCCCTGCTTGTGCCACTGGCCTCTTGTTTGTTGTTTTTTTTTGTCTCTAGGAAGTTCCGTTAATAAATTGCATTTTCTATTTACAGCTTACAAGTTACAATCAAACAACAGCGAATGGAAAATAGAAAATTTTGGCACTTGGACCCGTGAACGGCGTTTAAATAATAACAAGGAAATGTTCTCTGAATTATCTATGAGACGCAAAAATGTACAAAACTTACCTTTACCGACATCTATTGTTATAACAAACAATAAAACCAAGAAATCTTTACTTAGTCTCAAGTAATTTCTCGTATATTGTTTAAAATCTATGCATAGGGAACCTAAGAAAATAATGACAGTTCGTTAATTTCCATGAAGTTTCCATTAAAAAACTGCTGATCACCACTTTCGCCGAATTCTGGAGGCATTGCGTATTGCAAGGCGGAATTTAACACCGCGTGTTGCCTCGTTACCAGAGCGAGGAAAAGACTGTTTAATGTTTTATTTCCTCGAGTGAGAATCGAATTGAAAACTTGTGGCAATAAATTTCACAATTAAATATTTAATTAACACAAATAATTAATATTTTTCCTTCTATTATTGCATATACGCAGGGAACCCGACATAGATCTGGTAGCAAAAGCAAGTTTTAGACAACTTGCACCTCTCTATCAATTTATGAATGCAACTCTCGTGTTACATTTTACTGATAGTTGGGGTTATCCTGTAAATGGTACCGTCAACGGCATGATGGGTGCTTTAGCTAATGGTATTTGTGAAATAGGAGGTAAGTTATTGAATTATAATGATAAATATTTAATTTTGATCTTTGAGTATTGAGGAGGCATTACGCGTTGAGTGGTGGAACTTAACACCGCGCTTTACTTTGACACCAGAACGAAGAAAATGATCAGAATGAGAATCATTTCCTTGAGTGGGAATCCAAACCACAACCTGGTGCGTTCACAGTTATACGCCTGTGCATCTGCGCCACGACTGGCTTCATTTACAAATTAATATTATTCCATCTTTTCTTCCACCAGGAACGGTGATCTTCATGAGACCTGAGAGGCTTAGTTTAGCAGATTTTATAGCAGCTCCGATAATGCCCACCGTCAGATTTGTGTTCAGACAACCATCTTTATCACAGCAGAATAATTTGTTTTTCTTGCCTTTCAAACCAGTAGTGTGGGGTTGTATTTTAGGACTTATATTTTTTATATTTATAATAGCCCTTGTAATTACAAAATGGGAAAATAGCAAAACGGAAAAAGGAAATAGTAAGGTCGGTAAATTATATAAGTAAGTCAAAGTAGTATTTAAAAGAAATAAAGAAAGGACAAAATAGTGTAATAGCAAAAAGTATTTATGAAGCAAGAGTGAGTGGTAGGAGAGGCAATTGATGGCATTGGTTGACCTTTGAAAATACAGTATCCATAAAACTGGAGGAAGGTTACGTAGGAAGCAGGAGGACTTCTAGTATAAAGAGATTGATAGTGGATGAGAGAAAAGAGATATGGAAATACCGTAGCAATTGGCCTATCCCTCTTTCTGCCAACTCCGCTAAAGAAAAATATGTATAGAAATGCTCAATTAAAATATTGAACAATTTAATAACAGAATTGACTAAAGTCTAGACTACCGTATATTGCGAAATCTTTTAGTCAAAATTTTTATTTTTATTATTATAGTAATTAAATTTAAAGACCTTATAAAACAAAGTTATTTGTTATGAGTATTACTTAATGCAATCCACAGACAGACACAACCATACAAGCCGACTCAAGCGAAATTGCTATGATGATCATAGGCGCCATTACACAACAAGGAAGCTATACTGAATTAAAAGGTATGTTACATATACACATAAATATTTTTTCAATTAAAAATTACATGAACCTACATAACATTTCAATTTTTTATGAATTTACAAAATAGAAAAAAAATCTAAATATTGTAAGAATTGTTCTCTTCTTGTATCTGGTCTGATGCTTTCTCCTTGTATATTTCTATAAAGTTCTTATAAATGCTGTACAAAAAACCACGTTTACCATTATTTTCTTAATAAAATAATGACTTTATTAAATGCTAATTGTATTGAGACAATCATCGCATTAATTACGTTTTTTCCACAGGAACTCTTGGACGGATTGTGATGTTTATAACATTATTTGTATTTGTTTTTCTTTATACATCCTATTCAGCAAATATTGTGGCCTTATTGCAATCTACTTCAAACCAAATTAAAACGTTAGCAGATTTGTTAAATTCCAATCTTGAGTTGGGCTGTGAAGATACTCTTTATAATCGATATTATTTCAAGGTAATGCATTATTACATACCTCGTATATATCTGTGATTTGTTTTTGTTTAAAATCATTTATTATTATTGGAAATCTTTAATTTTTCATTTCTCCGCTCGGGCGGCGTTTAGTTCCGCCACTCAACACACAATGCCTTTAGATTTCAGCAGAAGATGGGAAACGGAGTGTACTTAACGCTAGGTTCCCTCTGCGTTCCCTACTGTATGTAGGATAAGGCGTGAAGCTAAAAAAAAGTTATACTCTACGTTAGCGAATTTTATTTCGTTAATATATTTATACTACTTCAGATGGTAACTGATCCTGTTAAGAAAGCAATATATGAACAAAAAATAGCGCCGCGTGGATCTCAGCCGAATTTCATGAGTTTACACGAAGGAATACTTAAATTACAAAAGGTAACTATTGTTAACACTGATTTATATTTCCTTGAAAGTGAGAAAAAAAATAAAAGATAATAATGCTAGAAATAAAAATATATATTAGGGAAATTTCACGTTGTTCAAGTGCCAAGACACTACGAGTATTGACACTCGATTTTGACACAAGACACTGGGTTGTACATTTTCCGGATTGCGAAGATTGCGGATTTCTGGTACCTACGCTCGGAACGCCATAAACTAGGAAATGAACTGATATTACGTTTAAAACAATGAAACTCAGAGCTTTGAATTATATGATTACTTATTTTTTGTTATATTAAAATTTACAGAAACCATTCGCTTTCAACATGTTTCTGGGTAGTGGATATGCCGCAGTAGAAAAATATTTTCTGGAGCACGAAAAATGTGGACTGCAGGAGATAACGTACGTTGACGAGAAATTACCGTGGCTGACATGTCGTAAAAACTCACATTTCAAGGAAATTTACAAAATTGGGTAACAAACAATATTATATTTATAGTTTATAGAAAGGTATTGAAATAAATTAATGTTATAAATATTAAGACTAGAATTCTTAAAACCAAAAATACACTTTTTTCAGCAACACTTAGTGTCTTAACACTAGGTTCCCTCTGCCTACTATGCTATAACGATCCATTCCCCATTTTCCGCCGAATTCTGGAGAAATTACGTGTTGAGTGGCGGAACTTAACGCCGCCCTTTGCTTCGACACCAGAGCGAAGAAAATTTTCATTGCTTCGAATGGGAATCAAACTCACAACCTGTCACTTCTACAGTCACACCGTATACCCTTGCGCTACTGGCCTCAACCAAAAAATAATAATTGATCATAACTTCCAGGTTTACAAGAATCTTAGAACACGGAATGAACTCCCGCGAGTACAGGAAATCCTTTGTAAAGAAGCCAGTGTGTATCTCCCGTGGGGGGACTTTTGATTCTGTTTATATGAGAGATTTTTATCCTGCCTTACTGGTGCTAGCTTACGGAATAGCTTTTTCCGTCATTTTAGTACTTTTGGAAATATTGTATTGGCGACGTTTTAAAACAGTACAATTTACTCTTTAATTATTGATCTATTACGATTTTAACACTTCAGTAAAAAGCACAAAATATCTTATTAGAAATTTAGGAGATTCTGTAGAGATTAATAAAAATTTAGTGTCACTTTTTTTTATTTCTTAATATAGCACCAATAAAAGAAAAACGTATTATATAGGGGAATTGTGCTTAAGATGACATACTTTTTGTTTGAAGACAAATATTTCAAATAAATAAAGTCATCTGAGAACAGAATATTGCGTATACTATTATATATTTAATAATCAACGGAATTATTTTAGTTTCAGAACAATCATCTTTCAAACATCATAAAAATAAACAAAAATCGCACTTAGGTCGACCAGTGTAAGACGACATATCTACAGGGTAAAATGACATACTTAGTATGTGGCATAAAAACGCCATCATTATTTGTCGAGCATAGTTCACAAATAAATAGTTTCTTCTTTGCCGGGGGGCTTTTAAACAGTATTAAAGCCAGATTCATACATGTTGCAAATTCTATGAGGTTGGATTCCGTTATCAGTCACTTCCTTTTCCAAAAGGGAAATAGGCTTCGTCACTTGCGGCTATTGAATGCCCTTGCTCTAGCAGCCTTATCCATGTCTTCTTGTGACCAATATATATTCATTTGTAATTGCCAGGCATTTTGTAGGTAAAGCAAAAAAATACATCGATTCTATTTATAAGGGTAAGATAGTATGCCATCTTATACTCACGTTTTGTATGTCATCTTACCCAATAGATATATGAATTTAATTTTAGCCGTTGTGACAAAAGTTTATAGGTTAGGATGCGCTTTTAGCGTTAGTTGTGTCATATAATAATCCTATTTTACATTTATAATTAGTTCAAATTGAAAATCTTTATCTTACTTGTCTTTTCACCATCAAGCAAAAGCGAAAGAAAAGTTTGTTGCAATTGAAAATAACGAAAACATGAATTACTTGCCCATCTGCATTCACTTTCAACCATACTGTATTTAAGCACTAGCTGCATCTACAGACACTCTCTAAAACGTCACAAGATCGCACTTAGCGCTAATAGTTTCATCAATATCGGTAGTGTGTCATCTTATCATAGTATGCCATCTTGAGCACAATTCCCCTATGTGTATTCATTTTTCGTGTTACCTTAATATTTTTTATGAGAAATTCGAGATTATGGGATGTTTATGTAACATGTAACAAGACAACTGAGTTATTCTTTCCTTATAAATAAATAAATAGATTGCTCCTAAAAGTAGAAAAACATATTATAAGACAAAAAACATCGCGCAAAAGTTCAAAAGACCTAACTTCAATGTGGCCACAACTTGTTAACCGCACTGTACATTAGCTGTGACAAACGTCAAATAGATAGTTGTAGTAAAAGCTATGTTTATGAACGATGCAATCAGTGCAAGAGCTGCAGCCAAGCAGTCTGTAATCATGAGGACGTGTCTTATAGACTGTAGGTACCTACTTTAAGACGAAATTTATTTTTATTTATAAATTTACTTTTCGATCGTGGATTTTAATAATAAATCCATATAAACAATATATCTGAATAAATTATATCAAATCAACTGGAAAGGTAGGTGTGTCATATTAAAATAGATAATTAATGTTTCTTTTACACCTTCAAATATACCTTTAAAAGAAAAATATAATAATTTCTGGCCGTCGTGCGTCGAACGTGTGTCTGTAAAACAGCAATTGAGAGTTCGATTTCGCTCGGTGAATAGCGGCGTCGAGTTTCGCCACTTAATACGCCATTCCTCGAAAATTTAGTGAAAAGTGGGGAAAGGAGTGTATTAACACTAGGTTCCATCTACCTGCGCTGCTTTACCCAGAATACAGCGTGAAGCTGAAAAGAAAAAGGAATTTCAATCCAACAGACAAATTATATACATTCAGAACAGATTACACATTAAACAACTGCAATAGAACATATTTAATTAATACAAAGAATCTAAATCACAAACAAAATTAATAAATAAAATAAATCAAATCGGCTTCACGCTGTATCCCGCACACAGCAGGATAAGCAGAGGGAACTTTATGTTAAGACACTCTGTTCCCCTACATTCCATTCCATTCTAGAGGCTTTGTGTGTTAGGTGGCGAAACTGAACGCCGCAATTCAAACTTAATAAACAATTCCCACAAATGTGCAAACACCACATTCATTCCGTTAGGAGGACAGGAGGTAATTGCTTAGTAATCGATTATCCAGTGCTGGATGGAACTGGTAGGCAGTGAAATGGCTATTATGATAAACACAGGCCACTGCCCTGGAGACTGGCAGTTAACTGATGTTATACGGTAGCTGTTAGACTGTTAAATAAATATTATTTGATGAGCCAATTTAACCATATTGTTAATAGAAATGCAATAATTAACAAGAAAAACATTGTCCCTCCATTTATAACGATGTGGGGAATTGAAGGAATTAATTTTTATTAATTAATTGGAAAGTGGGGAAAGGAGCGTCCTAACACTAGATTCCCTCTGCCTACCCTGCTCTATGCGGGATATAGCGGGAAGCAATATTTTTTTGGAATCAAATAGATGAGTGTACTGCGCACAGAACAAATATAATTTTGTCGGCTTTATAAAAGACGTATATCTATTAAATTGATAATAATAATCAAACATCAATCAGTGACGTTATACTTTGATTTTAAGAAATATACCTACATATATAATATAGCAAACAATAATTTAAATCGATAAGATATAGTTAGATACAATTGGCATCGATAAGTACAGAGACTCATTTATTGTTCGTGATTAATAACAAAATACACAATAAAATGTATACAAAATTAATATTTCTTGCTCTTGCTTGTGTTCTTTCAAAATCTGAAGGTAAGGAATAAATTTAACTAGCTTTATAATATTTATTAATTATATACATACCATATTTCCTTACTACTTGGTCAGAAGATTGTAAAAAGGTTTTATTTAAAAATGTTACTAATATAAATTAACTTAGATAATATTTTTTGTTTTTAATTATTCCAGCACGATTGCGATGTTATACATGTGGTTTCTCCACCACGGATACAGACCATTCTTGTCTGACCATAACCAATACTACCAACAGAGTTCAGTGTTCGATGAAATATTGCACCATAATGCGACAAGAATATCGGGTAAGTTATACAAGATTTTTTCAATAACATAATCGTATTAGAAATAAAACTCCACATCAAAAATTAAATTAAAAATTAAATCAGCTTCACGCTGTAACCCGCACACAGCAGGGTAGGCAGAGGGAACCTAATGTTAAGACACTGCCTTCCTCACTTTCTGCCGAATTTTGGGGGCATTGCGTGTTGAGTACCTCCACACCAGAGCAAAGACAATGAAAATATTGAATATTTCATTTCCTTGAGTGGGAATTGAACTCATAATCTGTCGAGCTTACAGTCATAGGCTTGTGCCCCTATGCCAGGAGTGGCCTCAAACAGCAAAGACGATATATTGGTTTATTTAAATTATATTGACCTATAGGGTACTGCCCAAGTAATAAAATTTAGCAAGTGAGAAATTACACTACAACTAAAGTAAAAAAATCGAAAAGTGAAAATTTACTGGTATTTAATTACAAACGCATAATTATAGTTCATTTTATACCTACTAAATGAGTGCATACGTAAAGTTAAGTTTGCCAACTCTTTACAAGTTGTACGTTCAGTTGGCCTACAATGCTGAATTAGTATGGAACCCTCGGTGAGCGGATCAGACTCTCATTTGACCGGTTTTTGAAGTTATATATGTTTTGGTGCATAATATCGTTGAAATGGTGAATTTGTATGGACGTATTCCAGCACCATTATCATATCCTGGTTTCCATCTAGCACCAAAGTATTCATCAAGACAGCATTGAATTCTGCCACTCAAAGGGAGCGTAGTTTCTTAGCACTAGGCACTCTCTGCCTACTCTACTACATTCGGGATACAGCGTGATATTGCTGAAAAAAGAACAGTGAAAAGAAAAATTTAAAGCATTTATTGTTAAAATAATTATTCTTCAGGATCCAGTGAACCAAGTAGCAAGTTTTACTCGTGGGTGTGAGAACACTCCGGCTTTCTTGAATCATCAAGTAGAAGATGAACAATTTCGTACTTTCTATCGAGCTTGTTCCAATGATTTGTGTAATATAGGTAAGAACGACTTAATAGTAACATTTTAAAGTAAGTACAAAATTATGTATAGAATAAATAAAAATTCCTACTTAAAAATTTATATACGCAAGAAGTTTTTTAAACCAGTTTCACCAGTTTCATTACTGTAAAGATTATTATAATTTAAATTCCTTCCTCACTCTGGCTCACCAGATGAACGGAGTTTTTTTTTTAACTGAAAATTTTAATATTCACAGGTGATGGAATTCAATCAGTAGTTGGCGGAACCTTAGCTCCACGTCCTCCTTTCAACGGGTCAAATTTATTTGTTCCTGGAACTAGAAGTGCTGGAAACAGGCAAATTAGTTGCGTTCTTTCTATAATCGCTTCGTGTACTATTTATTTGTTTTTTTAAACCATATTTAAAACTTTGGATTTACTCCAATTCTGTTTATGATTTATTTATTTATTAATTATTAAATTAATATTATATTAACATCTAAAATCGACTTTTACTTTTCACTTTCCATTTTGCTTATGTATTATAAGATTACGATTTAGGAACGGTTAAGTATCTTTTATAAAAAAGGAAAATCTTATCGTATAAAAAATAATACAATTCCACAAATAACATTTATTTGAAAACTACATATGTAGATACTTTTTAGACTTTATCAGCTTAGAGTTTTCTTTACGCCTGAAGGAAAAGCCATTGTATATAATATGGTAATTAAGTACATTACTAATGCTATGGTAACTCGTGAATAACAAACAATACACAAATTGTATTAGCTTTTGATAAACTTATTAGAAACTTATTAGAAAATCTATTATATCAATATTATAGTTTTTACAACTTTATAAATACAATTAAAATAATTTTTAAACGCGAATGTATAGTGCAAAATGACATTAGTCAGTGAAAGATGTTATTGTAGGTTATGTTGTCTATATTTAGTTAAAATGTAATTAGTAACTTAAATTTGTTGTTATAGTGGTTTTAAACCAAACATGACAACATCACCCACCAGGACCAAGCAGAAATTATCTTTACGGAAACGTCTATTCGTGAAAAAATCTCCCAAAGTTGGCTGCTATGTAGATACAGATTCCAATGACGAATTAAGTCAATCAGCTTCACGCCCTATGTCTCCTGCAGATCCTTTTATAGCCCAAAGCGCACATAATTCTGAAACGAGCATTGACAATCTCCATAGTCGTTCTAATTATAATAAAGAGGCTGTGAATGATACAAATCAGGCGGGTCAACAGAATTACTATGATGAGGATGGTAACTCTAAATGCTGCAAGACATTCTTTAGAAGATCTCGACCTAAGAGCTTAGTAGAAGGCCACAATAGTTCTAAGGAAGACTCAAACTCTAGACCTAGTAGTCCAATAAATAATTCCAGCAATAGCTTAAGTGATCAAACAGTTTCGCAAACTAAAAGTGATGAAATTCCAAAAGTTACTGTAAATTTTCCAAAAAGTGATGAAACTAAAAAGTATTTTGAGCATTCAGGTTCATTTGAAGGCATTAAACCGAAGTCTAAATTATTTGTTAAGAGGCTTTCAGCTGATCATTTGATTTCCAATGAATCTAAACCATTATACCGTTCATCATCACCTGAAAGCGACAGAAGCAGTTCTTTAGATCGTAAAAGAAGGTATGTCAATGCTTACTGTAAATATATAAAACTGCCTAGCTTTTAATATAAAATATGTGTATATGCATTAATGAAACAATATTGTTCATTAATATTTAAAAATATATCTAAAACTATGAAATAAGAAAAAATATATATTAAATCTATGTACTGTTAGTATAATTATTGCTTTATTGGTAACATTAAGAGTACACAAAATAATAAAATAGAGATTTATTCTTAATGAAAAATGAATGAGGAATACTAGAGTCTATAATTTACAAGATACAATAATGATAATAAATAGTAATGCTACAATTTCATTTAATTAAATGGTTACATTGATATTGAAAAGTGACTATTACATTTCTTGCCAATTTTTCTCAGTCAAACTAACCAGTGAGCCATTGGTAGCTTTAGATTCATAACATTTTTCGAGTGTTACTCAGGTCTATGGATCTAAAACAAGATTTTTTAGAAAAGTAATAAAAAATTGTTAAACTGTCTCTTAAAAACTGTCCTCTCCTCTTGAGATTGAGTGGTTTTCAAGAAGATTAAAAGTTATCATTTAAAATTTCTTTATATTTTCTAAAATTTGTATCCTTCATAAATCATAATGCCAAGTGATATCTATTTTATTAAAAAAAAATAGACTTTAAAGATAATTAAATGGTGTTGGTCCCGTTTTTTGTTAATGTGTTGTCCATATTTGTGCCTTGCAATGCCTAGGACCAAGTCAACAATTACTCGATCAGCTTCTCGGGCAGGGAGCACAGATAGCTTGGCTCGTAACTCCTTGCTTGCTGCACAGGTGCTGCGTCTTATTCCTACTCAGGAGGCACGCCAAAGGTATTGCTATAAGTGAATAACATAATAATTCTAGTTAAATTATAAAATAAAAATTCTTAATAATTATACTGAATGTTTAAAGAAATCTAAGTTAATTATTGGATTTTTTTCTAACATTTTTGATTGCTTTTAGTTTTACTGCTTACTTAACTATTATAATATGAAATTGTAATAATATCTATTAACTATTTGTAGCTATACAGTCTATTATTTTTACTTAACATTGAAATAATACTCTTTTAAAAGTTAATTGTGCCTATTTCTTCTATTAATATAATTAATGTTTGAAATAATAAAAATTTTAGAAATTATTTATATGGAAGATTAGCATCACACTCTTTACTTGGAGCAGCGGAGTTGGAACATGTTTTTCCTGATCGTGAGGTTAAAATTTTTGTTGGCACATGGAATATGAATGGTCAAGCACCACCTAAGTAAGTAAAGAATATAAAAAAAACTTTATCCTATATCCCGCATGTAGCAGAGTAGGTATAGAGAGCCTAGGAATGAAAATATTAATAAATAATAATTAATTCTCCCGAATCAGAACCGAATCCACAATCTGCCACGCTCACGGTGGACGTCAGTTAATGTTTATTTGTGTATTTACGACATACCTACCATTACGATAGTGCTAAATATAATTTATTTTAAATTTTATTTAAATATTCTTTATTTATAGGGAACTAGCAGATTTTATATTTCCAAATGAAGTGAAACATGTACCGGATATATTTGCAATTGGAACCCAAGAGTCGTATTCGGAACGAACCGAATGGGAAATAACTATACAGGAAGTGTTGGGGCCATCACATCTGTTACTGCATTCATATTATTTAGGTAAGAAAATTTTCAGATCACACCACCAAATTTTGCATTGTTACCAAAACAAGGAAAATTTAAATATTATATAATTCATTTTCCCTAGTGGGAAAATTTAAAGTATATAAATAATAATGTATGCTGTAAATTGTTTGTAACCAGAGATAAGCAGAAAATAGTAGATCTTTTTACATAATGATCTCATTTTAAATGAATTGATATGTATGGCACAGTGTCAGGATTATGGTATAACATGTGGTTATATAATTGAGATTACCATCTAAGCTTAGCGTTTGTTAAATAATTCTCTGTGCATACAAAAACCAACATTATAAAATCGTTTATTCATTATTACATCCTGGACTTCTAACCGCATTTTATATTGTTTTCTCAGTATTTAGTATTAGTAAATAAAAATGCCTATATGCCAACTATAATATTGGATGGTTAAACAATATACTTATGTTAATAAGAATTTGGCGTAAATGGGGACTTGGGGAGCGTCATAGTTATTTTTATACTATTTATTTAGAGACATTGTGTCTAACAGAAAGAAATCCTAATTATTTAAATTTAAGTGATTCTTATAACGGAGTCTGCGGGAACTTAAAAAAATAAATAAATATTTTTTTAACATTTTTAAAGTATTATTCCACACTTAACAAAGAAAAATGCTTATTAAGAGAACGTATAAAAAGTAGAACGTAATGGGATTTGAGAATTAATAAGTAAATAAATAAATTTCAGGTACAATACACTTAACGATATTCATACGGAGAGATCTAATATGGTTCTGCTCGCTGCCAGAAGACGCGAGTCTGTCCGTCCGTCCGGGCACGGCGTTCAGGACGAAAGGCGCTGTGGCCATATCTTTTGCCCTTTTCGGATCAACGTTCCTGTTCGTCACCGCCCACCTGACCGCTCATCAGGAGAAAGTGAAAGAGAGATTGTCAGATATAAAGAGGATCATACGGTCCATTGATTTACCGAAGAATTTGCCGTGTCGACATAGGAGTAAAGGTATGCAAGTACTTTTTTTTGATTTTAGTTATATAAAGGCTCTAATAACTAGAATATATACTATATAACTATAAAATAAATCAATTGATTTTCACTATTATTTATTGTAATTTATTGTTAAATATTTTATATAACTATTTTATTTTCTTCTCAATTAAATATAATAAATAAGTGGATGTAGGCTTAAACTAATGATAACGTTTTGATAAGCCACATACATTCCTTTGTTCAACGTCTTTTGTGCGTAATTCAATGGCGTAGCACAAATACTAGTTGGGAATAATATATTTATATTTTTAAGACTAACATCAATCTAAATATATTTTTAACGTTTAAACTAGGGGCACCGTAGCGCAGTTGCACCGCGTGTGGACTGTAAGCGCAAAGGTTGTGGGATCGATTCCCAATCGGGGAAATAAATAATTTAATAATATCATTTTCTCGCTCTGATAACAAGACAGTTCCGCCACACCTAGGTTCTCTCTGCCTAAGTTATGAACCTAAAAAATGGTGGTACAAAAATGGTGTAAATTGGTATTTATGGATCCCAACGCCTCATTTGCTAAATCTTATTTACCTATATAATGATTTTTATAATTTTGTTTTGCAGATGTGACTAATAATTTCGACTATGTGTTCTGGTGTGGTGACTTAAATTTTAGACTCGGCGAGCCGAGAGCCGCCGTTTTGAGATGGATAGAACAAACAAAAGTAAATATTACTTAATAAAATACACCAAATTTGTACTGTAATTTCATATTTATATATATTTTTTCTAATTTATAATATCCAATATATTCTGAGGATATTCGAACTGCGTCTCGATGATGCATTTTCTAAATGTACATATTATTTTAATTAATACAAACATCTCGTCGTGGAGCTACGGCTCGATGGTAATGAAAGCGGAAAGTGTGCGTTCGTAATAGAGAAACAGGTACCTCAATACTAGGTTTCCAGGCTTCCTCTGCCTATTCAACGATGTGCGGGATATTGCGTGATGCTCAAAAACAATGATCATTCATCGAGTTTGATAATTCCATTCAACATGCTACTCAAAGATTGAGTAGAAACCGGGAAAGGATGAGAGGTTATACTCATCGCATCTTATTAAAAATTACATTTATTATTATAGATGCCAGTCGTGGAGCAGAGGCACAAATTGTAATTGTAAAAGCGACTGGTTGTGGGTTCGATCCCCACTCGAGGAAATGAAGATTTAGTTAAATTTATATTTCCATTTCTTCGTTCTGGTGTTGAGGCAAAGTGCGGCGTTGAGTCCCGTCACTCGACACGAAATCAAAGATTAGTCGGAAAGTGGGGAGCAGAGTGTCTTAATACTAGGTGCCCTCTGCCTACCTGATTTAATTTTTATTATGTTATTATTATTATAACTATCTCCCTTAGTTCCCACTCCCCCCACATTTACCCCATGGACTGCTCCACGCGGACCAATTGACCGCTGTTTTGGAAGACGGCGCCGCCTTTAGGGACTTCAGAGAAGCTCCAATCACATTCCCGCCTACTTATAAGGTTTGTATTGTTTTTTTTTGTTTGGAGAAGTCATTTTTTAATTCTTTTTATAAATTTTTGGGGTATTGGGGCACAAAGTTCTCAAGTTTATAATTGTTAGAGATGTTGGGTTTTTAGGTAATAGAACTCAACGCAAATCTTTATCTCGCTTATTACTATTAACTTATTATGTGAGACTTAAGTATTCATATTTATTTAGTTTTATACCTAGTTATTATTCAATTTACTTGTTGATCTACACAAGTAAAATAACGCTTTAATATGATAGTAATTCTTTTAAAGGATAAGTTTATTTTAAACTAGTGTTCTGCTCGCGCCTTCGCCCGCTTGAACTACATAATTATTAATTTACTAATTTGCATTATTTTCATCTATATTGAAAAATAAGTCTCAGCCAATTCAATAATATAGTTATGTTTAACAATTTGATCGTATAAGATTATTTAAAATGGTGTAATTTTATTTATAAACCAATTGAAATAAACACTAAATATTAAGGGAAGAGAAGCTTGCTGAAATACAATGGTGAAAACTAAAATTTAATCGGTTCTGAAATTAGCGTGAACAAACAATGTTATTAAAAGTATAGATTTTTAGTGTATGTATAAGCTTGCAAAAATAATTACAACGTCATATACGTATGTGTACAACGCTACAATGTGTTAATTCTTTCTAACTATATTTTATCTTTAATATATTTCAGTATGATCCCGGTAGTCAACAGTTCGATACGTCCAGCAAACAGCGCGCCCCCGCGTACACTGACCGCATTCTCTTTAAAGCTAAGTCTACGGGAGCCAATTCGTCGTCAGCTTTTTCAGGTGATAATTGTTTATTACTTTATTATGCAATATAATTATTTTATGTGTTTAAATAAAATTTAAAGAGATATATAATAAAAGGAAAAATCCTTTTATTTTAGTATTTATTTGATGTGTTTAAAACTATTATTTTTGCATACAACTTATATATTATACTACCTACATTTCATTATTTTCTTCCCGACTAAAACAATGCGCAATCGTTCAGAAAACCCAACATCTGAGCGGCCACTACTCGTCGACCGTACTATACATGCTTCTGTTCTTAGTACAGTAATCTATTTGTATTATTAATACATATATTTTAATTATAGGTCTCCGTCGTATAAGCAGCATTCCCGTCCCGTCCGGTCTCAAATGCATTGCATACAATTCAGTACAATCTGTTGTTACAAGTGACCATAAACCAGTATGGGCACTTTTCTCCGCCGCTCTGAGGCCCGGTACTGATATGTGAGTGTTTTTTTATTATTATTATATGGCGGGCCTGGAAATAAAGTGAGGCATTTTATTTTCAACTTTATACTGTATCCCGCATATAGCAGTGTAGGCGTAGGGAACCCAGTGTTGAGACACTCTGTTCTGAACTTTCCGTCGTTCGAGGCCATTGCATAATTCCTTGATGTAGTAGATAAAGTGCGGCGTTGAGTTCCGCTTCTCAACACCAGAATTAGATAGGAAAGTGGGGAAGGGATGTGTCTTAATACTAGGTTCCCTCTGCCTACCCTGCTAAAAAAATCTAATCGATTATTTTAAAAATATATTGATTTATATACTCATACCAAGAAATTATACAATTTCGTTCTTATTATAATGTGTGTTAAATGGATTCCAAAAATGTTCTTTTACACATTAATATACAGATAAGTTATTCTCATAATTATTAATAAACTATAATTAATTTCAGCGTTCCACTAGCAGCTGGTTTGTTCAACCGAGAAGTTTATTTAGAAGGTATAAAGCGCAGGCGAGCGCTTCTCGACCACGCGCCCGGTACGTCCGCCATTTGCAATATACAATAGTACATTGGTACATTGTGTATTATAGATGTTATTTTAAAATATTTATTTTATTTATGTATTGTATTTATTATTGAGAAAAAAAATATAATAAGATTTGAATATTTTTAATTATTTAATTGTTTTTAAATTAATTGTGTCTTTTTGTAAAATTTGTTTTTTGAATATAAAAATCCGTCGGACGACTATATTCGTTTGCTATTATTTGAAAAACAATTTTTATTAGTTTCTATAAAAAAAACAGCTTATACATAAATGAATATGTTATACTTGTCTATTGATATATTTTTATTGTTTAATTATTATTTACCAAAGAATATTATTTTGTTATAATTTATTTACATACATTATTTATTACGTATGTATACTTAACTAAATGTATACTTTTACATTTTATTAATAGTACAATAATGTTATTCACATTTATATAAGGAAAATTTATAAAAATCTAGTCAATATACTTTGAAACTGTCAGTATTCATTTAATTATCTATTTTTTATAGTAAACCAGTAGTTTTAAAATAAAATTATTTAATTATATATAGTTTGACGTTTGTGCCAATAATAATCATTCGTGACTCATGTCTTGTAAATTTTGTCAAACTTCAAACGAAATTTCATTAAAATATTTAAATAATTGCGTTGTAAAGACATTTTAAATCTAATAATGGTCATTTACAAGGGGCCAATATCATCTTGCACAGGCTACAGCCTATTAAATTAACTGCGGTACTTTAACTATTAATAATAGATAAGAATAATTATAATATTTTTTTCTTACAATTTTATATAGTTTTTTTTTTACTCTCACGCGAAAAATAAACATGCGTTGTTTGCAATCAATAAAATGAAAATTCATAAATGAAATTTAATAATAAAAGTAAATAATTATAGACGAAATCATTTTTTATATTAGGTTTTTCTTGGCTTATATTAGATGAAAGAGATAAAACGCGGCGTTGAGTTCTGCAACACAAAATGAAATGTCTCGAAAATGCCGAATGTGGCGGAACAGTGTCTTAACAGTTTCTCTGCCTCTACTCTGTCAATGTTTAACTAAAATGAAATAAAGTATGAGCTATATTTTAACGTATTAATGACAATTATAAGAAACTTTTACATAAACAAATTGTTAATTATTTCTTTTTATTATTAATATTATATCACAATTTATTATTTTTTTAAGAAAATGCAGATAATTAAATCGGCACCAAGTATTTGTTACGTTCCTTAATATAATTCCTAAAAATAGGTTGTATTCAGAATACTAGTATTTTTTTAGATCTAAATATTTATGTAATTTATTGTCGATTAGTGTTTCGCTTTAAGTATGCAAGACTATGTAAGTTTGTTATTAGCTTCGCTTTTTTCTATTTGCAAATTTTTTATAGAAGTCATCTTGAAGTCTTAAGGCCGTACACATGATAAATTATAAAAGAAATATTTGAAAGTGTTTAGATATCTTTATTTTTTGTATGTCATCCTATTTTAGATGTTTTAAATGTTTGCTACAATAGAGCTGACTGTGGGTTCACACACACGCAATGTGTCGAACAATCTCGATAAGACAGAATGTGGGGAGCGGAGTGTCTTAACAGTAGATTCTCTCCGCCCATCCTGCTATGTGCTATTTTTTAGCTATGTCCCACAGCTAATATATTTCATTAATATATTTCAAATGGTATCAAGTTATAAACTTGTTGTTTTGTAGAAAACGACCAATAAGCAAAGCTTAATTTTATTTTGTTACTTTATTCATTGTTTCATTTTTTTTTATTAATAAAATATAGTATTTTGATTGCAAATCAAAATAGTGCTAAATTAATTATATAAACTGTTGTATTTAATCGTTTAACATTTTTATTTTTTTAACTCAATCAAATTTTAATGTGAGATTAATTATGAAATAGAATTGAATAGTCCTCTATTCAATTATAATGACGAGTGTACAGTAGAAAAGGAACTTTTTGATTCTTGTTAAAGTGAACCTTTGTTATTTATGTCAAACAAAAATCTTGATACTTACCTTAATTGGTAGAACTTTAAAATTTCGGCCTTACTATAAAAAGATCAAATGTTGTAAACATTTTCAATTTTAATCTGTGATGGATCTTGAAGATGGAATAAATCTCTTAATTGTTACTTTTTAAACAAGAACTTGAGATGTTTGATTAAATTACGGCAAATAAGCTTTGTAAAGGCTAAGATTTTATTTGTATTATACATTATGTATAATATAAATACAACTAACTATTGATTAACTTATGATTGTCTATCTTTATAATAAAATAAGTAATAAGTTTTTAACAATGAGAGGTATTTAAATAATAAAAGGTAATTGAAATTTAGGAATTGAATCAAGATATTTATTTATATCGTAATAATTCTATATTTCTTTTAAAAAGTAATGAAATAAGTGTTTCGCGTTAGTCACAACCCATTCTAGTCTTTGTCCCATTCCATAATTTAGGATAAAGCTTAAAAATATTTTATTATATTTGCTTAATAGAAATATATTAGCATCTGTGGTTATAAAACGAAAGTTTTTTAGATAAAAATGTATTTTTATCTGTTTATAATTTAAAAAATTGTTTTCTCAAATGAATCCTGTTTGCTATTCATTATATGTGATGGCATTAAATAAATAGACAAGAATAATAAAAATACTTATGGTACATTTCATTAGTTCTACAAATAGTTATTAGGTTGTTTATTTATTAATAATATTTATGTAGTAAACAATTCGATTCTCACTCGAGGTGATGGAATATTTATTTAAATTTCCATTTCCATTTATTCTCTCTGGTGTTGAGGCAAAGCACGGCGTTGAGTTCCGCCACTCAATGCGCAGTGCCTCCAGAATTCGGCGGAAAGTGGGGAACGGAGTGTCATAACACTAGGTTCCCTCTGCCTGCTTCTTATATATATATTGTATCTGTTATATTAATGGTTTCACACTGTTTACTTTCATTATAATGTAATTAGTGTAAGTAATGTTTCTTATACCATTTAATGTCTCACTCACTCGGACACAAAATACTTAATAATCTTTTAATTTCTTTAGAGGTTATTAAAAATCCTGTCAATTCTAATGAGAAATTTAAATGTAATTGTGACTGTACTTTATAGTTGATGATAAAACATGTATATTATATTGATCGATACAAATTTGAAATGCACTACATTAGGTATATTGTAATCTTTTCACCTATATATTGAAAATCTCTTTTTTAATGTTAAAATAAACTATTTTATTATATTTGCTAAACATTATTTTCACATATAGAAATATTTAATAGAAAGAAATTAACCACAATCTCTTGTCAATTGGTCATGTCTAGTAGAAACATTTGAATAAGTCCACAATAAAATTAATAGTCATAATAGTATTTACATTATATTCAAGAACGACATAAATTACATCTTGCTATACATACTTAAACTGACTGACAAAGTGTTCTTTCACTTTTTGTTTTTTTTTCCTATATGGAATTATACGCCTAAACTATATTCAAATTGATAATATTATAATGAAATCAATTTGTCTTCCATAATATGTAGATAACTGTAAGACCTTATCATTTCATAATATGTCATGATGGAACAAAACAACTTCAAAGTTTCATTGGTTAGATTTCTGTTATTTTAATTTTTGTTTTATATTTTCCATATAAAAATAAATATATTATATAACAGTTTTGTTTTAAAAGTAGTGTATAATTTTTGAATATAGTATGAACTCTTACTTTCGCTAACTACTAAAATGATTTTAAATTAAACATGAAAGAACTGTGTAAAAACTCATATGACAGTGATATTGTATTATTTTCACCAACTAAAAAGTTGTACTGCATTATAAGAAAAAGAAAGTGTAATGACTACATATATTTTAGAGAATATTTCAACAAAGACAGGTTAATGTTGTCTTGTGCCTTTTGTGTGCAACATTATGAACTGCTGTGAACTGTATCATATAAGTAGGTTTAATTATAAACCAAAACTTTTTTTGAAAAGTAGTGATGTTGACTTAAATATTTCAGGAAAAAAGTTTGTTTTACAGTTTTAGTGCTTTCTTCTCTGATACACATTTTCCAATCCATATTCAAATTTTCATTGTTTTTTTTTTACTATTTTGGGAAATTTACGATTTTGAATAGTATATTACATTTGACGTTTCATTATTATTATTAGAAATGTACTGAATTGATCCATGTAAAGCGGTTTTTTCAATACGTTTGTTTGAACATTGTTTATCTTGGCTTGCGTCTTGCATCGCTTTGTCCAATTAAAATTTGCACATGTAGCATATATTTGTATAGTTTCAATGTAGTCAATTGTTTAATATATTTAGTATTAATTCGTCTCTGTGAAATGCTTTTTTGATGTTATCTTACAAAATTACTTAAGTATTTTTATCTTTACTGAGTTAATATTCAATATTGCTTAACAGAGAGTAGGTCTATGGGTAGAACTGAATTTTACAATAAAATAGATATTAAAATAGCTTAGCTCAAAATGGAAATATTATATTAAGTACATACAGTGATATATACAGTTGTGTAAAGGTCCACGTGACACCATAATTTGCTAGTCCATGTTTAAAATAAAATTTATCTATTCTGTATGAAGTGTAATGCTAAATATACTTAATATTTCTCGCTATGTTTTTTCTTTTATTCTGCATATTTATCCCTTAACATACCTATTTTAAAGTTTTAACAGTTATTTTCATTGATATTAAGAATTAAACAAAGTAATATTTCGAAAAGTCAACTTTTTTTAAATTTTGATAATTTTGTGGAAACTATATACCTCAATATTTATTTAAAAAATACAGATTTTACTGTTTGAAAAACAGTGCACAGTGCAATGCAAAATGAAGTGCTCTACTTAAATTTATTAGTTTCATGTAAATTGTTCTAAAAGTTTGAGAAACTGACATTTTTATAGATTTAATGTATTTCGGAAAATATCATACCGGTAAAGGGTGAATTCAAAGGTATTTTTTTAATTTCCATCTATTTCCCACGTATATTATGGTAGATAGAGTCCAATGTTAAGATACTTCTTATTCCATTTTCCGCTCAAATAGCGTTTTGAATAGCGGAACTAAACGCCGCGGTCTATTATTTAAGGGTATTAAAACACAAATAAATAAAATAAAAATTCTATTTTTATTATTTTCACATATTGTTATAATGCCATTCTACACATGCTTTGCCTTTAACACCATTTATTTCGACGTTGCTCCATCTTTCATAGAACTTCGCTTCTCTATCTTTGCCGATGTAAAATATGTCTTCATCGAAGACTTGTACGCGAACTGCGTATGAATTGCCTCCTGAAATACGTAAATAATTTTAAAATTGCAAAAAATAATTCAAAACCTATAGCCTGCCTAAAGGCCAGTCGTGGCGCAGGAGTAGACGTATGGTCGTGGGTTCGATCCCGGAAATAAAATACTTAATGCTTTTATTTCTTCCATCTGGTGTCGTTGCACCCGTTGAGTTCCGCCACTCAACGAGCAATGCCTCTAAAATTCAGTGGAAAATGGAGAACGGAGTGTCTTAACACTTGTTTCCCTCTGCCTTACCTGCTGCGTGCGTCAAAACACTTAGTAGTGTCAGTCACACTCAGTAGTTTTAGTACACTATGTTCTCCTATGACATTAATTTAAAAAAAAATGTGATAACGATTATCCGATATTATCTATCTAAGAAATATTATATAAGTAGTTTACCTGCTCTAAAAACAAATCCGTAGTCTTTTGGAAGTATTTGATTTTCCCCGTGTTGATAGAGCTGAAAGTCCGAAGAGTCAACAACTACAACACTTTGGTCAGCCTTACGACATAAGTATCCGATTGTGAGACTGAAATATTTTAGAAAAAACTTAGATACCTTAATTATTATGAAATTTAAAATGTTAATATACCTGCCATTTTTTTAGTTTCAGGCTTATCCTACATAGAGCCGGGTAGACAGAGGGAGCCTAGTGTTAGGACACTCCGCTGCCCACAATCCGCCATATTTTATGGGCTTTTTTTATTATTATATTAATAGAAACTTACTGTGACATTACAGCAGGTTGAGACACACTTCCAACAGCCATGCAATCTCCATTTTCAAGGAAAATAAAATGATACACATAGCGATGAAAATTACGCCATTCCCGAAACGGACCTGAAATAAAAAATATGACAATACATAGGAAGTTCTTTTTTTTAAAGAACCAAGACATAATATAAATTTAGAAAATTAAGTATAATAGGTGCAAGGATCCAACCATGTGACAGTAAACGCGACAGGTTCTGGGTTCAATTTCCACTCGAGCAAATGAAATCTATATATATAAAATCGAAAGGTCACTCACTCATCACGAAATCTAAGAAACTACAAGTGCTAGGAATCTCAAATTTTGCATAGGCGTTACTTATAGGACGTAGGTGCTCGCTAAGACGGGAATTTGCAATATTCGACTTCTAAGGGGTTGTTTTTGGGGTCGAAAGTTTGTATGAAACTTCTTTACTACAAACGCTAGGAGTCTCAAATTTTGCATAGACGTCACTAGGACGTACTTAGTCATGGAGACAGAAATTAATAATAACATAGCTCACGTGGGTGTAACCGCGAGCGGGCTGCTAGTATTTAATATTTTCATTTCTTCTAAAAAAAAAAAGAAAAAGTACAATACCAAAGCTACGATCTCTGACGCACGGCATGTTTAGCTCGTAGGGTTTGCCGTCAATAGTAACTCTGCCGGTTATGGAGCCCATCTGTTCATAGTGTGTTTGATGTAATCTAAAAAATATATATTATATTGATATTAATGTACTTTTTCTGTATAAGTAATTACTTAACAGAAAAATGTAGTGTCAAAGTCCTCCGTACTCCTTTTTTCACTCATTTTGGAAATATTGCATTTGGACGATATCCGTGTTAAATCTATCAAGAACGAAAATTTACTTTTAAACGTATCTTTCTCTTCATTTGTGATAACGTCGATAACCACTCTAACTTTTATCCATACTTACAATCCATATATCAAAATCATGATTGAATGGTTTGTAAAAATATTAACTTCATTATTAATTTCATTGATATTGTTTACATATAATTGATATCGCCGTTAACAATTACGGAAATTCTGGAGACATTGCGTGTGAGTGGCAGAACACAACGCCGCGTTTTGACTCGTTACTAGAGGGAAGAAATTAATAGATATAATAAATACTTTATTTCCTCCAGTGAGAATCGAACTCACAACATGTCTGCTTTACAGTCGCACGCTCCTGCCCTTGCGACTAGCCTTTAATTACGGCCTGGAATTAAGAAAATTAAAATAATATTTTTTTAAAATTATAGTAGGTATAATTCACAATATTAAAGCATAACTTTAACCTAATAATTAAAAATTTAAAAAATCACTACTTTTTAACCAAATTGAAGTAGTCCCTCGACCAAGGTTCCCTAGCCATGTCGTCCGCCACACTCAGAGGTGACATTTGTGTGTCGTATTCGAATTGCGGCCACTGGGCACTCCAAGTCAAATCAGCTGTTACTTTTATTATCCTATCGAGATTACTCCTTGACCTGAAAGAAATAAAAGATTTGAATGAACTTTTAAAGTTTTCCGCGATACTTTTCATCCAGTAAGTACTTATATTTTATAAAAATATATATTTAAAAAACATGACGCCGGAGCCAGAGCCATTAAGGCCATGGTATGGGCACAAGCGACAAAATGCGACAGGTTGTGGACTCCATTTCCACACGAGGAAACGCCTCCAAAATTCGGCAGAAAATGACTGGCGGAGTGTCTTAACACTAAGCTCCTACTACTGGCGGGATACAGCGTGAAGCTGAAAAAAAATTATAAAAATATAACTAACTTCATTTCTCCATTATATGACAACCTCCAAGCGCGCATTGGTATAACATTATTTATAGAAACACCCCCAACACTATAATCAGTATTTTCCTCATGTTTTTGCAAATATGTATCGGGAAGACTGGGCGAAAGAAAGAGGTCTTCTCCCTCCAGCTATATAAAATAACATAATTAGTTAATTCGTTATTAGGTAAAGATAACAAACAAAAATTATTGTAGTATAGTTAAGTAGATATAGAAAAACCCAAATTCCGCGGAAAGTGGATAACGGAAGTGTATTAGTCTTAATGGGATTACAGAGTATTAATACTAGGTTCCCAAATGCCCTCTGCCTACCCTCCTATGTGCGGGATATAGCACCCTGTTCCATAAGAACACTAGAAGAGCTAGTTTATACCTAGTAGCTACTTGACTTAATTAAATAAAGAAGAAACTGGAAATATTAAATATTTCATTTCCTCGAGTGGGAATCGAACCTGTCACGTTTACACAAACACTTTGTGCAACGCCACAACGGGCGTCCTGGTACTATGATCATTTTCTAATATCTCAATTGTAAATATCGTAATAAAATATCACTAAGCTAAGACTCTCTTATCTCTTTACTTTGCAGGTGTTTATGATAAAACCAAAACTATACCACCTTTAAATATAAAAAGGAATCGTATATACGATTTGGTCTCCTCGCCAGTCCACAAATTATAGCATCTCCACTTTCGGATAAGCCATTAAAGTAAACTCCATCAATAGACTGAAAAAATAACTTTGTTTTAAATGTTTTGATTAAATAAAAATAGATAATGTAGGTATATATACACATAATAAAATTGTCAATCTTCGCTGCCTGTCCATGCAAGAATTATCAGAAAATTTATTTTTAATTAAAAACAATTGTTTTTACAATTTTTGTCTGTTTGTCGCTTCGCCTGTGCGTTTGCACGCTAATCTCAGAAACCGCTTAACCGATTTAAATGCAGTTTTTACTATTGTACTATTGTATTGTACAAGGATAACTAATATTGTATAAGATAAGTTAATCTTTAATGTTTGTTTTATTGAAATCGGTTCATAAATAAAAAAAGTTACATTAATTTAAAATATTTATACAGGGTGAGTCATATTGAACTTTCCGATTTCAATAAGGTGTGTATTAAAAACAAAGCGACATGCAGTAAAAATTATTTTATTGTTTGAAAGCACATAACATGCAGTTTTAATTTAGTTGGTTTTAAAAATGATATCCTGTAAATGTCTACCTCCATTGACCACACACTGCTGAAGCCTTTCCCGGAAGTTGTCCATTACTCGTCGAGTCATATTCAGCGGAATAGCATTGATTTCTTCCGTGATTGCAGCCTTCAGTTCATCGATGGTTCGGGGACGATGCGTGTACACCTTTTCCTTCAGGTAACCCCAGAGAAAGAAATCGCAGGGGGTTAAATCAGGTGATCTCGGCGGCCACCCAACGTCACCTCGCAAAGAAATGAGATGACCGGGAAACATTTGTCGCAGGATTTCCATTGAACGCCTGGATGTATGGGCTGTAGCACCATCTTGTTGGAACCAGATGTTATCGTTGTCATGATTCTGCGTTAATTCCTCCAATTTCGGTTTCAGAAAAGTTTCAAGCATGTCGCAATACCGAGCAGAGGTAACTGTGACGACTTGACCATCTTCTTCAAAAAAATAGGGACCCCACACACCAAACTCTGCAATAGCGCACACACACTAAAACTGCATGTCATGGCGCGTCTAATGACACCATCCCCACCCTTCTACTCCTTCCCTTCTTCGTGCAACGTCCTTCCAAAACCGGAAAGTTCAATATGACTCACCCTGTATATTAAAAAACACTGTATATTCTTGGATAACCTACCTTTAAATGTCCTCCCAAATTATATTTTTCTTCTAATTTAGCGTTATGCTGTTGGATATAAATCGCTTCATCGGTTTTACACCATTCGATTGCTATAAACCTTTTAATGTGTGTCCATAGCTGAAATAAAAGCCGTATGTAGTGGGGTAGGCAGAAGCAGGAGCCTAGTGTTAGTGTTAAATATTTAATTTCTTCGAGTGGGAATCGAACCCACAGCTTATCGCTTTTACAGTCACAACTTTATGCCCTTGCGCCATGCAGGATAAAGCGTGAAGTTGTAAAAAAATATTTATATCTAATTTAAGAATATTTGTATTAAAGTAAACTTACCTTACGCAGATTAAAAAAGCTATACATAAATATAAACTTTATCCAGTAAGTTTTATTTCTCTGTTGATAAATTCCTAATATCGCAGGTTTATATTTTTTATTTAAAAATCTAAATGTAAGCACTAAACCTACAGATATTACTAAAGAAGTTATGCACGATAACATTTTAATATTTAAATAATAATAATAATAATGCGGTGACAACCGAAACCCGGCAAGTAAATACTGATTAAGTAAGGCAATTATATATTAAGTAAATATACACTTCGCAACTGTCGATATCTTATCTACTTAATTGATATTGGATTTGTTTTGTAACCGACTTAAGCTAAGTTTCATATTTTTAGTACAAATTTACTTTTAAATTTTTATTATCGCTTTATTAATATGCATACGTTATCCATATCTATGGCTGATATTTACAACAAGGGTTTTGAACTCTTGACAGACAGGTATTGTGATCTTATAAGTTTTTTTTTGCCATGACAGAGCGCAGAAATGAAAATATTAAATATTTAATTTCCTCGAGTGGGTATCAATCCACCAACCAGTCGCCTTTATAGACACACACTTTTACCCCTGCCCTCTGCTTTTAGGGACGAAATCTTAAAATACATAATCTTAATATAGAAATATTAATTGTTACTGAAGCATGTATTTCTGGTTAAACTTACCACATAAAATGTTATATACATAACTGCTCCTAATGTTAATAAGTTTTAATTAATACCTTAAGTTAATAAGTTAAAACTTTAGTTAATAAGTTTTAATTGCAATTACTTTATAATTAATAAATTAAATTTAAATTAGATTTTGGTTTCTTTTGAGTCTTCCGTTTCGTATCTAACTTAAATACCTATGAATTGAAGAATTAAATTAATAAAAAAAAAAACAAAAAAAAAGATCTTATCATTTTAATTATTATTATATATAAGGATATTACAAACGAACTGTAGAATCCATTACAATACAATTTTGAATTTTTAAAATCATATTAAATTTCAATTTCATTCGGCTGTGGCTAACAAGTGTTTGTGGACACACTCCTCTTTGTTAATGAGATGTGTCGTTTTGTTGACGAGCTGCATCAAAGTGTTCAAGTTGCTAGACCATTCATTGAGTCGGTCCGAAGCGTCCATGTTTAGTCTGTGAAATATTTACATTTGAATATAAATAATAATTATTAAACACTATAAGCTGACTGATGCTATACTATGTAATATATGCGAAGAAACAGAAATATAAATTTTAATATTTATTTCGTTTCCTCGAGTGGGGATTGAACCCACAACCAGTCGCGCTTGCAGTCACGATTTGTGCCCCTGCGCCACGACTGGCCTCGCCCTCTATTTTTGTACTTAAAAAATATTTCTTTATTTATTACTCTTTCTCCTGGTATTTAACCCTATAAAATGCACCCATAAGATTCCAACAGGACATATCTTAAAATAAGCTGTAGAACTAGAAGCTTTGTCTTGCCAAAGCTTACCAAGAACCAGAACTGGAGTGAGGCCATTGAAAATTGAGGTATGGTGAGGCAATGGCCGTTTCTCTTGACATCTCAAAGGCCTTCGACAGGGTTTGGCATGATAGCCTCTTAGGAAAGTTACCAGCATATGGCTTGCCCGATGACTTGTGTTCTTGGCTATCGGACTTCTTGAGGGACCGACCAATACGTGTAGTCGTGGATGGCTACTCGTCTGATATAATGGATGTAAATGCCGGTGTTCCTCAAGGGTCAGTGCTCTCTGCAACTCTATTCCTGCTCCATATAAATGATTTACTCATTCCTGGAATTCTTGGGTACGCAGATGACAGCACTGTTGTAGAGCGCTATATGGCTAAAGCAACTGCAAGTGGGCCTGAAATACAATCGCATAGGGATACTATGGTTGAGCGCCTTAATTTGAACCTCAAAGCAGTCTCCGATTGGGGAGATGCTAATTTGGTCAGATTTAATGCCACTAAGACCCAGGCGTGTCTGTTCACCGCGAAAAAAAGGCCATTGGAATTATCCCCCTCGTTTCGAGATGTATCGGTCCCGTTAAGCGACCACCTTGAACTTCTTGGCATTACTCTTTCATCGACTCTTAACTTTGGATCTTACATTGAGTCCAGAGCTCAGTTGGCTGCTAAGAAACTTGGCGTCCTCTCCAAGGTGAGACAGTACTTTACACCTCAACATCTTCTCACACTGTATAAAGCACAAGTTAGACCATGTATGGAGTACTGCTCTCATTTATGGGATGGTTCTGCCAAGTACCAATTACAGACCTTAGAGTCAGTTGAGAGACGAACCAGAATGCTAATCAATGACGGGACCCTTGTTGAAACTCAACTGCAGAGCCTTAGCCACCGGCGTAGGGTTGCATCTCTGTCTGTGTTTTAATGGATACACTTCGGAGAGTGTGCCCATGATTTACATAGCTTGGTTCCCCCAGCCCCTTTTTACCTCAGAACTTCCAGAAATACAGCTTTACGCCATCCATACACGTTAGAAATTCCTACCGAACGAAACGCTTTGAGGCTACATACGTTATCCGCACTGCGAGAGATTGGAACTCACTGCCGGCATCTGTATTTCTTGTGACATACAATGTGGGGGTTTTCAAAGAAAGGATGAATAGGTATCTTCTAGGCAAGCGTGCACCACCGTACACCGCATCAACGCTCACCAGACTTGATGTGGTCAAACGCAAGCCTATTCCATATAAAAAAAAAAAAAGAACAGAACCCACAACCGTCGCATTCACAGCTCACTATACCACAGACTTTACAATTTACCTGAAATGCACAACTCCCGCCGGCCGGTCGATCTTGGCCTTCACCACGCCGCCCACCACGAGCTGGCTGAGAGCGTCCTCCGTCTCCGTCACGGTAAGGCCGAGCAACTCGCTCATACGCTGTAGAGTGATGCGAGTGTAGTACATCGACATGATTCGAATGTTCTGGAATAATAAGGAAAATAAAAATACATATACGATTCCTGCGACACCCTACAAATTGATCCTGTTCTAGCGCTACGTAATCATGCACTTACGTGAAGTGTGTTTCAAGTGTATTATTGCAATGTTTTATGGAATTTAAAGTATGTAAGTTTATTGTATGTAATTGTAAATAAAAAAGAAACGCCAGAACACAAGTGTATTATCAAATTCACATACATCTACATCTTTACATACATCTTTTTTTGGCTTCACACTGTATCCTGAGGCATTGCAAGTTGAGATTTATCTTTACTTTCTGTAAAATAACATTTTAATAAGTTAAATATACTCTTACATGTTCTACAACTCTGTTTTTGAGATCATTCCAGCGTTCCTGCCCTTTTTCATCAGATGCATTAAAGTATGGAGTTTGCTTCAACATCTTCTCATATGTAGAACATAGGGTACTCCATCTTATGATCTCAGGGGTGATGAATAAACCTAATAGTTGCCTGTAAAAGTCAGAATAATGTTTATGCATATAACACAAGCTACAATTTATTATATTTAAACCAGCACAAAATGTGACTGTAAACAACAGATTTTGGGTTCGACTCGAGGAAATGAAATATTTCTATTTTTTCGTTCTGGTATCGAGACCAAACAAGGCGTTAAGTTCCACCTCTCGACACACAATGCCAGGATTCGACGAAACATTGGGAATGGAGTGTCTTAAAATTGGGTTCCGTCAGCCTACCCTACTGTGCGCAGGATACAGCATGAACCTAAAAAAAATAAAGCTATCTGCTATATCATTTCTCTCATGAGAAGTGTTGATGAAGTAATTAAATATTTATTGTCAGAAGCATAGATATATCATAGTATCAAGCTACAAAATGCAATGGTTGTAGATTCAATCTCCATTCAGCACATAATATCAGAAATTCTATTGGAAAGTAAAGACTTAAGAAAGTATTGATACTCTTCCATGTAATATGATTGTACATGTAATTTCCATGTAATTGCTTTTCTCCTTTAACAATAACAATATAACATTTTTTTTAAGTACATCTATTATGTTAAAAAAAAAACTTCACATACAATACATTTGTGAAGATAAAGAAAAAAAAGCTGTACACTATTGTAGTCATTTATCAAATTATTTTCTAAATAAAACCTTACTTGTATTCCGGCAATTTATCCAAATCTTTATCTTCATTCAGTCTGTGGGTGAGGTCTGCCTGTTCATTATCATATGGTGCCAGGATGAGGAAGACTACACTGCCGACGAGGGCATCAGCTCCTCCAAGCTGACCTAGAGCTCTAAAGTGACGGCAGACAGATAGATACTGGCCGTTGTGTTGGTCTACTGCTATCATTAATCTGTAAAATTTTTCTTTTAATTCCTGAAAAAATTGTTGTTTTGTTAACAAAAGTATGTTTTTATTATGTATTAATGTGTAACAGTATATATGTTTCTAGATAATAATTATTTAAAATAAATATTATGAAATTTGTACCAAGGATGTTATCATAATTGAATCTACATATACTATTGTGTATCTTAAATAAAAACAAACCATAATTATAGCCTAACTCAAAATAAAAGTTTCAAATTATTTTGAGAATGACTGGGTCTAAATAAGATTTTGTCTGGCTAACCCAACAGCCTTAGTAAGGAGAATGATGAGAAAAAAACTTTTCTTACTAGAAAAAAATAACATCCAATTGTTATTAAAATGTAAAAACTGTGTGATTTTACTAATTTAATTATAGATATAAGGCCAGCTGTTGTGCAGAGACACAAAGTGTGATGGTAAACATGACTGTTTGTGGATTTCGTTCCCTCCCACTCAAGGAAATGAATATATTTATTTAAATTTATATTTCCATTTCTTTGTTCCTCATGTTGAGGTAAAGTGCAGCATTGAGTTCCGCCACTCAACACAGAATGCCCCCAGAATTCAGTGGTAGTGTGGAATGGAGTGTCTTAACACTAGATTCCTCCTCCCCTGCTGTGTAAGGGATACAGCGTGAAGCTGATTTTTTAAAAATACATATATTTACACTGTATTCCTAGGGAACCTAATATTAAGATACTCCATTTCCCATTTTCTACTGAATCCAGGAATAAATATATTCTCAAAAATAAAATAACTGTAATTACTATTATCTGAAATTAACAGAAGAATTTTTAAATATTTTTTAATTTGAAACTTATGCAGATCCAAAAGTAAAACTTAGCATTTTTTGAATTTTCCAAAAATATTCATGAAAATACAAAGTTTGAATAAAAAAAATCCTACAAACCTTAAAATAGTAGTTACTTACTTGTGTATCATCTTCATCAAAGAATTTAGTATTTATTTTCTTGGATATAATTTGAGTTCTGATATAATCTTTAATGGCTAGACAAAGTCTCATTTGTTCCAAAATAAGTTCAACCTTTTCTCTTTTATCCATTGACCCATAGGTTTCAACTTGCAACTCTTGGATAATTTTTGCAGCTTCAGATACATTATCTTCTTGTTCTCGTATCTTGGCAAGAATGTGAGTGAGTCTTGCTCTTTCCACTTCAACATAAATCTTTCCTTCAGTAATAGATCTTAATGTTTCAATAAGTTTTATTTTAGTTTCTTTATCAGGAGTTTTATCAATGTAGGTACAGCACTCTTGCACCATTTTTACTACGGCTTGCTTGAGTTGCGATCTACAAATAAAGACATGCATTGTAACAATGTAATAAATACAATTTGTGATCGATTTAGAGTTAGCTTACCTTCTCTTAGAAAGGAGAACAATATGGTCATTGAGGGCTGTCCAATTTTTTGCCTCATAGCATATTTGAACAATAGTTACAAGGATCCTAGCTGTTGAAGCCATATCTGCACCCTAAATATATATGAATAAATTTGAGTAAATCTTAAGATTATTAGGGTAATGTTTTAAATGATTTAAAATAACAGCAATTACTGTTATATGTATAACATAATAACTTACAGTTCTAGTTTGTTTTTCTAAAGCTAATAACTGGTCGATCGCTTCTTGAACTTTACCACTAGCCGCCCATGACTTCCACAATGGGATCTTCTCATCACAAGTAGCACTGTAGTCCACCTGACAAAGAAGTGTATTTATGAATATGTAGTATAGTATTTCATAAAATTGTGTAGCAGTATATATAATTTAAAACTTACCTCCATTTTAATAATTTTGCCGCTCGCATCCAAACTTCCTATATCACCGTTTGTGGTCATCTTGCTGTCTGAAAATACAATAATAATTCAACTCAATAATAAAAAAGATAAAGATCAAATGTTTGAATGAATTAAATATTGTATTTACGTTTTTAATATTCCGTTATCGCTATTTATGTGTAAGTACGGTATAAACAATTCACAAATTAAAAAATGTGTAATTGGTGTAAATGCAAGATCACTGTAATTGACAATTTACAGCATTGGCAATGGCAACTGTCAAGTCATCAAGTGAAGTGAAATTGTTTTAGACAGATAAAATATTATTATATTGGTAATGAGCAAACAGAAAAGAGTTCTAAAAAAATCTAGAAATAATAAATTACAAAAAATAGCGTACCTAATTATATTATATAAGTGAATTCTCTCAAGATACATTACACTTCAGTTTTAAGGCACAATCTTGACAACACAGCTTTTATATTTTAATAATAAAAATTATTTTAAATATTTCTATACGAACCCGTTAATTACACTATTTTAATTGCTTAATTGTTAAAATCTTTTATCTTTAGCGATTGTCGAACGAATCATAGATAAAAAAGTAAATGTTATAGTTGATTGACCCTTTGTTTTGTAAATCGTAATGTTTTAGTCTGTGGTGGGATAGTGGAAATGGCGTAGCGAAGTGTAAATTTGTTTTTACATTTTGTATATAATTTTATTAGACGCAAATCCATAAGATTTAAGCAACCCATGTAGTGTATTAAGTATTATTATTTCTTCTGTGCTTATTGTTCATATTGTTATTCAAGGCAAAAGTGGCCTGATTTTGACTGTGGCTTTTGTTCACATCTATGCAGAATATATTTTATTATAGTGGTGTTGGATATTAAAGAGTGCGATGCATACAATATCAAGTGCTGATAATAATGTGAAAACCTTCAAAGCGAAAAGAAGTCATTCAGCTCAAGGTTTTATTGCTAGTGGTCCAAATTCAGCAATGAAAATACCAATGCCCCCTCGTTTATGGATCACAGGTCTGTGTTATTATGCAATAAACATATGTATTAAGTGTTCTTATTTCTGACAAGTTAAAATAACAACATCTTTATTCATAAACTCTCAGTATATCAATTATAAGTTGATGACAAAAAAATTATTATTAGATGTTGAAGATGAGTCGTCTGATGAAATGAGTGGTAGTATAAGAGATGATGGAGTTCCTGTAGAGAGGACGAGGGTGCGATCACGTTTCCGTCATCAAAAACAGCGCACATCAGTTTCAGTACCAGTTGGAATTTTTTGGGACATTGAGAATTGTCAGGTTAGATTTGAATAAACAATGGCTATAAGAAAAATAACAACAATATCAATAAGGATCCATAGTAATATTTTATGATTTATTGTCAGGTACCGAGAGGATGTTCTGCAATAGATGTGGTTGCAGCCATTAGAGCTAAGTTTCTTACAGGTAGAAGAGAAGCTGATTTTGTTGTGGTATGTGATGTGAGAAAGGAATCTGCACATAGACTGCAAGAACTTAATGATGCTCAAGTAAGTGCATAATAACAGATATAACACACAAGCTAATTTCATCTACATAAATAATACTACATACAATAATGTAATTAATGTTTTTATTGCAATTAAAAAATGATATATATATATATTTTTAGTTTAAAAAATTACTTATATATTAACCAACTTATTATTATTACTAGGTTAGTTTAATTCATGTTTGTGGAACCCAAAAGAATGCAGCGGACGAGAAACTAAGGCAATGTATGAGAAGATTTGGGGAATTGCATACAGCCCCTGCAGCCTTATTATTGATCTCAGGAGATATTAATTTTGCAGCTGATCTAAGTGATTTTAGACATAGGTATGTTTATGAATTCTTTTGCCGTAGACTCATATCAATTTAACTTTATATTATTTCATCTTTCACAATACATGTTATTTATGCTTCTAAGATCACTGCTTTTTTTTTGTAAGCCAATTGTAGTGTCGAAATTTTTTGAGAAATGGAAAAAAAAGTTTTTATTTCAAATATTTCAATTCAATTAGGAAAAATATGGAAGTGATATTGGTGCATAAACAGAATACCTCATCTGCCTTAATAGCCTGTGCCTCCTCGCATTATTGTTATAATGAACTGACTGCACATCTTCCAAGGAACCCCAAGGTAACCTCCAAGAGGATTGACCAATTTTTTACATTTTCAAAATATAGAAAAACATTTTTAGATAAGGTATAGAAATTTTAATGAAGCAAAACTTAAATCCACACCTTGAAAAGCATCAATTTATCCATTTTCTTAGAGGCATTAGTTGGAGTTAGACTACATTAAAATTTTTATATATTTTCTAAAAGTATTTGGCCAATTTTATTTATAATACATTCATTTTTCTTTTAAAGCATTTTTTTGGTATATCAATATTGTTTTTAAAGCAATTGTTTAAAAAGTTAAGTGTCAATAACAAACATACATACCATTAAATGTAATCAAGTCATTATAAAACATTTATTTATGATTATTTGCATAGTTATTTTGTAATATTTCATGTTTAATCTTTATACAAGGCTATTAGTAAAAATTGAGAAATACTAGTAATGTAGTGATAAGAAATGATGCCATTTTTTTTTTTAATTTATACTTAACTAAGCTTCTTGATATATTTGGTAAATAAATCTAAGTTAAAAAAGAAAACAAAATTAAACTATAAAAAACTATTGTTGAGTTTTATGTTATAAACATTGTTAATTATGCTTTTTTTTTTTGTTAAATTTCATTGTTACTTAAAAGGCACAGAATGAAAAATTATTTTTGGAAATGTTTAAAATTCATACATAGATATATAATTTATGAATGACAATGGCATCTCAAGATGCATCTCAGATTTGAGAACGGTTTATAAATATGGGCCTAAGATTTATCAATTTGTATGTAAGACATTGATTGAGTGAACTGTAGTGTGCATATGTTACACAGCACCTGTTGTACCAGCTGTGATACTTAATATTGTGTTTACATCCTGCTCCTGTGGTCATGAGATATTCTTATAGGTATACTTATATACTTATTTGTAGAATGCAGTTGCATTTTGATAATTAATTTAATTATTATTATTTCATATTTAATTGGAGGGTTACTCACAATTACAATAATGACGATGATGCTTTACATTATTGATTATAAATGTTATTAAAATGTAAGGAATTCTTAAATGTATATCATTTAATTTAATTTGATTATATTTTTTCCCTCTTGTTATGAGGCAAAGCAGCATTGAGTTCTTCCACTTACCATGCAATGCCTCTAGAATTTGGGAGAAAATGGGAAATGGAAATGGAGTGTCCTAACACTCCTAATGTAGTGTGTTCCCAGGTTTCATCTGTTTACACAGCTTGATTAGGGTATTGGCAAGGTTATCCCTACAATAATTCATATATACACAATTATATACTTCATTATTATTAACATCCACAAGTATACATTAGAAGACATTAATATGTGTGTATAAAGTAAAATAAAATAATTTTCTAAAGGTAAGTCAAACAGAAGAAGAAGAACCTATATGTGAAATGGAAGTAGTGAATCTACCGATGGATCAGCCGCCAGAGAGAGTGTCTCGGAGGCTTCGGAGACTCGCAGATAACTGTGGAGGGAAGGTCCTTCGTGTGACTGCTTCCACGGCAATGCTGAGATTTCCTACGCCTGATCATGCTTCGAGGTAGGTTTTTTATTTTTAATGTTCCATAACGCAAAAATAACAACCCATAAAGTATTGTTGTCTGTCTGCCCGTCTGTCCAGGCCATTTTTCTCAAGGTCGCGTGAAGGTATCAAGTATCAATATCCACGTAATTTCTCCTCTGTGTTAAGTTTCTAAGTCAACCCAACCGAGAGATACGAATGTTTATGGTTTTCTTGTATGATATTATACATATAATTTCAGTTTGTTTATTACATACTAGCGACCCGACTGCGGTTTCATTTTAGTTTTTAAAAACATAATAGTACATTCAGGCTTGTTGTGGCACACATAGTTGTGGGTTCAATTCTCACTCCATGAAATGAGACATGTCCTTTCCTTGCCCCGGTAACGAGGCAAAGCGGCGTTGTGTTCCGCCATAATTCGGCGGAATGTGCATAAACGAAACGGAACGGAAATTTCGTAATGTGAACGTAGTGACTTAACACTGGGTTCCCAGTTTCCCACTGCCTACCATGAGTTCAAATATGTACATATAATGTTGCATAAGTTTTAAAAATAAAGAATGGAAGAACCTTTTTGTTTTCTTATACGTTGGTATTAGATAATTTAATAATACCGCCGTCCACCGCTACGCTGCAGTAAAAGTGAAAGTATGAAAATCGTAAAGGAGGACAACGCCATTCGGAATCTTTTGACACACATACATTTGGTATACTTAAATATAATAACCTTTATTTCATAGTAAATTTATAAGAAAATATGTTTTAACAAACATAATTATGTTCAACAGGCTAGGTTTTTATACATAAATAAAGCAGTATCACGCTTTTGTCGCACATAGGAGGGTCGGCAGACGGAACCTGCAAATATAGTATGAATACACTCTATCCCCCCATTTTCTGACGAATTTTATAGACATTACTTGTTGAGTGGCAGAACTCAACGCCGCGGTTTGCCTCGATATAACAGCGAGGAATAGAAAAAAATATTGCTCTGAGTTTGTTGTTTGATTGCACGTCACAACGGCCTATACAATCTAAATCTAAAAATATATCGGAATAATTATAGAAACAATAATAGGAAAAAAAAACTAAGACATTATGAAAAACGCTCATTGATATACTGATTTTGAACTTAAAAAGCTAAAGTTGTAACATTTTTTTTTAGTTTTAAATATGAATTGCGTCCCCTTAGTTATAGTGACATTTCCTTTATTATTTCGATACTTCGATCTTTATAGGATCTTATATGTCATATATATTAGAATATTAAATTCTAAAACCTACACAATACAAATATGCACTTATTGAGGAAAATTAAAATTAAAGAATTTATATGTTTTATGATTTTATAGGTATATTATTTCAAAGAATATTTTAAGACGTGGCATATAGTTTCTCATTTGTGGCATCTAGAACACTGAGGTCAATGAACTCGGGTCAATTGATTGTATAAATATTAGAGGGTAGTTTGATATTCAATGATTCTAAGATTAAGCAGCGTCCACACGTTTAAATGACTACTTTTCTAAATCTAAATACTTTAGTAAAATGCCATAATATTATGTCACATATTATTATAACCAGAACCCAACAGAACTAAATGAATATTATGTTATGCCATAACCAATTTTTACTCGACTGCGAGACGTAAAGGAGGGTAATGTGTTTATCAACATATGTGTGATTTTATGTGGCGGTGGAATGACCAAACGAATTGGTGGACTCCGATTACGTTAATGGATTCGTCTTAATTATTCGCCTTAAGTCCATAGCGTTAACAAGACGCTATATTTTCAAAATGAAAAAATAAATATCGTTGAATCCTCTTATTTTTTTAATTTGCAGTAATAGTATTAATAACCGTGGACTCTGACATTTACTACCTCAGACAATAATAGAATTGGCAAATATTCCGTCTTATGATCCCAGTATATAACCCCCCCCCCCCCCATATAAACACAAAATAATAAAGAAAATCCAATATTCATAAATCAACGAATTATATCTTTACAATGAGTTCTGTAAAATCTAAATGGACACCGAATCCCGAGAATCATTCTATTCATATCACATTTATTTTATTCCCTGATAATTTTGTCTATTATATACGTGTGGAAGCAGCATTATATTCCGTTAGGCTTAAATTTTATACTTACCCTCATATGGTTCAATTTTGTTTACGTGAATGACTCAATTAAGATCGGCCATTACATCGCCGGGCACAAACAGGAACAGTTGCAATATATATATATTTAAATTAATTTTTTATACAACACAAGTAAATTATATTTTTTATAACTCTTATGTATTTATTGTGAAACGAAAGCACCAATTAATGAAGGCATCCTGATATAAATAGAAAATGATTTGTAGCGGGTGAGTTTTTCCTTAATTATATTGTAATTTAGTAAAAATATATACATCGTATATGCTCATATTTAAATTTGTATTGCGATACATTATGTTAAAAGAATTGAAATTAAATATTTTTTATGAAGTGTTGATTATATATAATGGAAAAGGATAAAACTTACAGCAAATTTTCATTGTTACTATTACGTTGCTATATTTTTGTTAAAATCATCACTTAATACGTTTGACCTTGTTTTTTTTTGCAAATGTTTTTTATATTATATAGTTGTTTAAATATAACAGTTTGTCAGTATTACGTTTATAGTTTACTTTTTTCACGCCATTTTAGTTTTAATATTACAAGCTGATTAAAGTAGACCATCGGAGTGAAGGATTATTTTTTCGTCCATTTTGCTCCAACGAATTTGATATTTACGGCTCAATGGACATTGGCTGAAGTCTCTTTAGTGTTAATTGAACCGTAAACAAGCTCTGGTTTAATCCGTTAGTTTAGAAAATTTTCTTGCTTTACATTTTTACAAAAGTAACGTAAAGATAATGGGTGCCACGTACGTTTTTTTTTGTACGGTAGTTTCGTTATTGTCTTTGACTACCCTACTTTTTTTTTTTCTAGATCTAAATTATATTGCCGTGGTCCGATTTTCTTTACCACGAGTGGTTTTGATTGTAATAATTAATTTTGATTTTTAAATTTTAAACTGTATTGGGTGTGTGATGCGTTGAATACAATTAAATAAAATGTTGTATATATTATTATTTTCATAAAATCTAATCTAATCTATCTGTACCTAATATATTGTTTTTTTTTAAATGTTGGAAATATTTGGAACATATACAGATTTATACATATAGAGAGTCTATTATTACATAGTACATCATGATGTTAGTAGACAGATAGAAATATTTTATAATCAGCATTACTGTTGTAATATAATCATAAATTTTTCTCAAAATTTGAATAGGAGCCTAGTGTTAAGACACTGCGTATCCCTACTTTCCGTCGTAACGATATTTATTTTCCGTCGATTTTTTTCGGGGCATTGCGTGTTAAGTAGCGCAACTCGACGCCGGGCTGTTGCCTTTGTGCCAAAGCGTAGAAAATGAAAATATTAATTACTAATTCGGTGGTGATCCTACATCCGTTGCGTTACAGTCAAGTACACACCTTTGTGCCCCTGCGCTACGACGGCATCATAGAATGCACAATATGACTTTTTAACCGACTTCTTGTAAGAAAAGGAGGTTATCAATTCGACTGTATTTTTTTGTATTTTATATAGATTATTTTAAAATATTTATTCCAAATTGTTTCAGAGCTTTGAAACGTATGGACGGTGAAGATGTGTTCGGACGTAAGATAAGCACTAGATACGCTCGCAACGCCTTACAGCCGACGTACTCCAGCGACGAGGGCTACAGCACCGCGCCCGGACAGACCAGGGCGCAAGAGTTTGTACAGCCGGTAAGGGGTAATTTATGTAGATTATTATATATTTTTTTATAAATTTTAATGATGTTAATATATTTTTCATTTTGAATATTTTTTATTTACTAGTTATTTTTGAGATATAACTATTTACTATTAAATATTTATTGTATTGTAAGGCAGCTATAGTGATTAATTAATTTAAAATGCATTGTATTTGTTTGATATTTTTGTATTTTTATTTTTTTACAGTTCACGATTCAGTACATAGCTATTATGTGTTGACCTGGATTAAAATTATCTTTAGAACCCCAAAAGAAATTTTATATATTTTTTTAAATTTCTTATTCAATTCTTTCCTAAATCTCTCATACCTGCTACCAAAAGGACGCGGTTTTAAAACCTGGCACCGTTCAATTAATATATATTAATTTTAATATTCGAGGCCCTCATATTGGGTTCATCATTGTGGGTTCGATTCCCACTCGGGAATTGAATGATGTCATATTTCCATTTCCTCGCCCTGTTTACAACTGCAAAGCGCGCCGTTGAATTCTACCGAGTACCTAGCCTAGAACATAAACAATCGGCGGAAAGTGAGAACGGAGTGTCTTAATACTAGGTTTCTTCTGTCATCCTGCTATATACGGGATACAGCGTGAAACAAAAACAAAATGAACACTTTTATAGCAGGCACCCGTAGTTCAAGTGGACAGGAGGCAAAGTATGCCCAGCGAGTGGGCGCTCGCGCTGCAGCAGCTGCCGGCGCCCACGCCCCCGCCTCTGGACTTCTGTCCGCCACCCGCGCCAATAAATCGCCCGCCTAGGAAAATTAGGGGGACGCACGGTGAGAATACATGATTTTCTTTGTTTTTTTGGCTACCCTATTATTTGCGGATGTTATGTTAAGTAGGTATGATATTATTGGCATTGTTTTAAAAGTGGTCCATTCTAGTTAAATAGTTTTTAACATGAGTTAAATATTATTTAAAAGCTCAAGAATTTGTAATCTTAAAAATCATAAGGAATATTGCACGATGTATATTTTTCTCCTCATATTATATACTCATAGTATTTTTAAGTACTTTTTTCCTACTGTTTTCTATAATTTGTTACCTATAAATATAATTTATTGACTAATATTTCATAGATTTTTTTGCAACAGACTTACCTTTTGAGCCGGTATTCGAATAAATTACATAATTTTTCATGTAATTTATTCGAATACCAAGAAAAATCATAAATTAATGAAATTTAATGATTTTTCATGATCTTTTTTGCAAAAGGCTCCAACCTGGACGGGTCAGGGTGCTCGTCCAGCAACAGCGGCGACGACCGCCGCGCGCCCTCGCCCTGGAACTCGTCCGCGTCCTTCAGCGAGCACAGCGAGGGCGAGCCCGAATGCACCGAGCTCACCGTGTCGAACCTGCCGCCCTACCATCCTGCCATCTTGCAGGTCACTTGATTAGGTCTTACTTACATCTGAGTTGGGAGATGGAAATAATTGAGCGTTGTGTATGAAACGCTTTGAGTGCTTTGTCGTCGGGGCAAACAAATAAATATATAAATTTTAACAAATATTTCATTTCCTCCAGTGGAAATCGCCACGACTGGCTTCAATCTTTAGCGTTCCTCGATAAATGGATTATCCTACACAAAAATAAATTTCAAATCATCTAAAAGTTTTGGCCAATTAAGAAATTATTTTTCATTATGTACCTATCGAATCAACAATAAAACCGTAATACATGCGCAGGAGATGCTCACAAAGCTGTTCAACCAGTACGTGCCAGTGGTGCGCGTGTCCGTATGGTCCACCAACGACGGCCCCCTCGCCACGCTGGTGCTCCGCTCCGAGTGGGACGCGCGCCTCGCCATAGCGCGCGTGCACAAGCGCCGCCTCGACATACAATGGGCCACCCGCCGCCTGGAGCTGTCCCTGGGCCGCCCCTCCCCCGCCCTCAATCTAGACGTCCTCAGGATACGTCTGCGAGCTATACTGCTGGACCAGAAGAACTATATGCTACCGCTTTTGAGATTGAGAGATGCTTATGCTAGTCGGCATTGCTGTGCTTTAACTACGTCGGATGTAGCTAAAGTTAAAGATACTGTTGTTATACATGAGGGTTTTGGGAGAGTGGTCCAGTTGGTGGACCACACGCCGATATCGAATTCGGAGTCCAAGGAAGCGCCCTGGAAGTGTCACTTGCATGCCGTTATGAACACTGGCCACGAAGACGGAAGTAGGATACTGCGTCCGGTCTATATGAAGATATCAGTGTTGGCCAAGAATACTCAGTTGCTGTTGGAGAGTCATGGTGGGATTTTGCCGTTGTTGAGGTGAGTAGTGTTCGTGTGTGCTTTTTTATTTTAAACTAAACTAGCAGATTCAATTGCTTCGCCCGCTTAAACCATACGAATATTTTTTTATATATTTATGAACTTATATTCAGTTTAAGGGATGAATTCTAATTAACGAAATATTTTTAAGTCTAAATTTCAAATTCTATAATACTTCTTAGTGGGTGTCCACGTTACGAAAATAAAGATCTGTACAAATTTTACCATTTTTGAATTCGAATTATTTATTAGAAAACATGATGATTGTTTATATTCAAATCCAAAGAATTTGTGTTGAGTCTTTGCACTATGTTGAGTGGCACAACCCAACTCCGTGCTTCGTCTTACTACTATCTTAGGGGTATGAAAATAATTTATTCCCCCAAAATGAGAATTGGATCAAAAACCATCGCGCCACTTCGCCCCGATGGATTTAACCATACAAATGAATCATAGTTTATAAATATTTCCTAACAGCTTCATTGAATGCTACGAGGCGATGTTCCCTCCGATGACGGTGGACAGAAGGCGCGGGGTGGCGCTGGAGCTGCTGCTGCGCTCCATCCCGTCCCTGGAGGTGCGTGACAGCCCCTCGCGGCACGTCACCTGGAGGACCAGAGCGGAGTCGCCGTCGCATAGTTTTCATAGTTAGTATAGTTATTGTGCTGTTTTACTGATAAATGTCCTCAAAAATAGATTTTCGCATGTGTCTTCCATTGCAGACAAGCTTTATTAGGAACATACCATTAATATTATTTATTCATTTCAACAGGTGAAACGTCTCATTCAAGCGGTGACCGCGATAGGCCCCGCACCGCGCCCGCCCTGGAGCCCATGCTGGCGCTGTTCGAGAGGGAGCTCATCGATCTGCTGCGGACTACCCCGCGCTGCACCATACCGTTTAGCAAGTTAGTATTTTGTTTTATGTATATAAATATTGTTATTTAATGATTGAACCATTCATATTTTACTAATTTGACCATTACTATCCTAAGTGTTGACTATAATTTGTATAATTTTAAAATATTTATATGATTTTTGGAGTTAGGTATATTTATGTATAGAGAAAAGAAACATAATTTTTTTATACTTAATATTCTTTGCAGACTTATACCAGCTTTTCATCATCATTTTGGTCGTCAATGTCGTGTTGCTGATTATGGATTTACCAAGTTGCCTGACCTTCTGGTGGCACTGGGCAACATAATCGTGGTTAGATTATATACTATGCTACTTATAAGACATAAATTTCTTCTTCCTTTTTTCAGAATATTATCTAAATTTACTTATTTTTCAGGTCTTGGGTTCTGGATCATATCGTATGATAACTATATCAGCAGCAGCACAAGGAAAACGCTGGACTACAGATCTTCTAAAAATATTGAAAGCTCAACCCGGTCGCACAATTTCCCTACGTGAAATTCCTGATTTATATGAAGATGTAATCGGTCGAGCTTTCTCCACTGTAGACTATGGAGTGTGCACCCTCGAGGAGTTAATGGATCGAGTGTCGCCACAAAGCGTAATCATAAATCTCGACGAGACCATATCGCTACCACGTGAGCCTCCCACCCCCGAGGAGCGAACCCGCACCGTCCAATTCGCCGTTCAAGCCGTGGAACTGCTCTGCTATACACCCAATTTGCGAATGGAATTTTTTAGATTCGTTCCCGCCTACCACGCCCATTTTGGCAAACAACTTCGCGTGGCGCAATACGGCTGCGTCAAGCTGGTGGAGCTGTTTGAGCTGATACCCGACGCGGTCACCGTATACTGCGAGACCTCGGGTGAGCGCAGCGTACGTCTATCGCTACGGGCGGCTCAAGCTATAATGGCGCAGAGACTGAAGAGCATCGCGCCCGTGCCTCTGTCGGCCTTCTCGTCGGTATACGCGCGGCAGTTTGGCGCAGCACCTTTGCCTGACGTGCTCGATGTGCAGTCGCTACAGGCGCTTGTGTTTGCGGCGGGCGGCTGCGTAGAGCGGGGGGTGGTGCACGGGGAGGGTGCGGCGCGCTGGGCCTGCGCCGCGCTGTCGGCCTGCGCGGTGCTGTCGGCCGACCGCAGCGTGGCGCGCGGCTCCACTGAGGAGTACTTCGTGTCGGCATTCCGCGCGCTCGTTGGCGTGGAGCCCGACTTGCCGACACTGGAAGCCGCCGGCGTGCTCGTGTCGGCCGACCGGCGCGTCAACCTGACGGCGGAGTGGCGCGCGGTGTGGCGCATCGCGCAAATACTGGCTGACCGCGAGGTCGACTGCCCCCTCTCCGCTGTGGAGATATTCCTTGAGTTTATGAAGCGGTACGGGCAGTCGTTTCCTCTTGATGAATTGGGTTTGTGTTTCTTATTTTATTACATATAAAAAAACAGCTTCGGAAGCGGCGGAACTCAACGCCGCGCTTTGCTTTAATACCAGAGCGAAGAAATGAAAATATACTACTTTATTCTACTTTTATTAAATTTAAATAATATTAATAGATTTATAAGCTTTACTTGTCATCTTTAAATAAAGTAAAATATTATAATGTAATTTTGAATCAGGTGTGGAAGGCGCGGAGAGGTTCCTCCAGCAGCACGGCGTGGTGTTCGCGGAGGAGGGCGTGCAGTGGCGGCTGCGCGAGGGCGTGTCGCCGCCGCCGTGCCGCGACGCGCTGCGGTGCGCTGTCGAGGACTACTCCGTGCACGACACGCCGCCTGGGCAGAAGGTATGGGAGGCAACTCTTGGGAGTCATTTAAGTGCCTTGATCACTAAGCGACATGAGTTATATCTTTTTATTTTTCCCACATATAGCATGGTAGACAGAGGGAACATAGTGTCGAACACTCTGTTTTACAGTTCATTTTAAGTAGCGCAACTCAAAACCTTACTTTGTATACCATAGCAAGTAAATGTTTTTTTTTCCCTCGAGTGAATATCGAACTCACATTAGTAATGTATAAAACATAATTTTATTCTTGAAATTAATATCAATTTGAAGCTTCCAACTATTTCCTTTATATTAAAATTACAAATGTCACGAATTTTCGTTCCGTTTTTATATATCTTATTGATTTCTGATTAAATATAAATTTCAATCTGAAGAAAACAATAATGTTGATTTCTGTACTTGAATGTAGAAACTTTAAAATATTTCTTAAAATATTTGAAGGGTTCGCGCGTATTCGAATCGCCTAAAACGAATATTTGGTGCTCGCCGCCTGCCAGCGCTCTGCCGGCGCCCACCGCTCTGCTCAGCCAAGACAATAGACGTAAGTTATGTCAATGAAAATGTATCTATTATATGTAATTATATAAAGAAGGATAGTTAATAGTTTTATGCTTTTTTCTCATAGCAGGGCAGGCAGTTAAGTCACTTAATTCTCCGCTTGTCGTACGATCGTGTGATAATCAGCAGAAATTATCTGCGCTTAGTCTCATCATAGTGCGAATCGAACCCACAACCGTTTTAGAAGACCTGCGCAGTGTAGACCTTAAAGTTTATTTTAAACCTTTCAGGGGCTTACCACAAATTACGTCGCAAGAATTTCATGATTTTTCTTTTTCATCGTCCTTGTCACATCTGGTCACTTAGTGAGACTTCCCCTCCCTCTTGTGATTTCAAATTAAATTAAACTGCTTTTTTAATTTAAATTGATTCCAAATTAATTTGAAATATTATACCATGAATCTCCTTATCCTTCCCCACCCCTTGCGACAACATTATATTTCGTCTACTTCCTTACCTCCTAACGTGTGACGTAATTAATGGTCTCTTATTAAGAAAACAGTCGAGGCTAGTCGTGGCGAATGGCACAAGTATGTGTAAATGCTATTGATTGTGGGTTCGATCCCCACTCGTGGATATGAAATAAATAATATTTTCATTTCTTTGCTCTGGTGTGGAGAAAAAGCGCGGCGTGGAGTTCCGCAATGCAATGTCAGGAAAATGGGGAACGGAGTGTCTTAACACTAGTTCTCTCAGCCTACTCTGCTGTATGCGGAATATGCGTGAAGCTAAAAAAAAATTCAATACAATATTCCAGGCCGTACACGATTGGCGGCCCAGTTCGATGCCGCCTAAAGCATATCCCACCTATCAAGCATTCCAAACAAACAGTACGAGCTATGCATGGTGTATACATTAAAAAAAAATAAACATGGAGAAATTTAAAAAAAAAAACAAAATAGTGAAACACGAAGCCGCAACGAATTTTGTCATCCAGACTAATGAAAGTGTCCTAATAATTGTGATGTCAATAACAATAATGTTTTAGATGGCGTATATTTTTGTGTGTTTTATTAAATTTAAGTCTTGGGCGTTCGATAAATGTTCTGTGCACATATTTATGATTTGTATGCGATTTTTTTTACGTGGGTGTGTGTCTGGCTGTGTGTGTGTGTGTGTGTAATTTTTTTTAATACATTGTTTATCTGATTTACGCTTATGGGGTTGCCTAAAATGTATGATAATATTTTCCTAAATTTTAAACAACCTCTTTTTTTTTTAAATTTGAGAATCTGTCTCACTAGTTTGTTAATGGGCTTTATATTTTTGTCTGTTTTACACACACACACACACACTTGTAAATGGAATAAACTGTTTTTTTTTTTAAATTGGAATTCGCGAGACTTTTTTTTGTATACAATAATATTGATTTTGAAATCATCAGGACTCGCATTACATATCATATAAAGATGGGGTCTGATAAGAACATTTAATTTTACTGCACTTTTAACATTTTTCGAACGCTGCCATTCTAACATAATAATAGTTAAAATGTTATTTTTTTTTAGAATTTTATCCACTGATAATTTGATCTCCAATGATTGTTCAAGTACACGTTAATTTGGCTTCATATGACTTAGTATAAATTCACTTAGATTTGTCGAATTTATTATTTTAAGACATTTATTAATTATCTGTATGTAAATTTCTTTTTGTTTTTAATGTCGGTGCCTCCATAGTTCAAATTAGAGATCGGCCTGAGTCCCGACAGTAATCCTTAATTTCTAATCTATTCTTGGTAGGTTTTACCTTTAACCATTGGAAATATTAATATAAATGTAGATATTCTTACTACAACTGTAACTCACAATGTAAGAGTCAATTATAGATGTTCAAATGTTTTTTATAAATATATTGCTTTTTATAGGATATGCTTGTGCCTGAAGTGCAATGATGTTGTTTTGTAAATTTTCTCCTTCATTTCCTAGTTCCACATTAATAAATTTAGCATATATTTTTTATAAGAGATTTGTATTTTTTTTTTAATTTCGCGGCCAGTCCAAAAATTTGTTTCGAACGACTGCCGTCATTATTTTAATTAGTATTATTATTATTATATAAATGTAATTATTTAATACTGTGACTTATCGCTAAGGTCAAATAATATTTAAATAAAAAACCGTTATGTATTAAGAGTTACATGAGGCGTTGGTGTAAGTAAATGTGCAATCATTTATTTAACTATCTAAATATATGTGATATTTTAGTACCAATAAACATGTTACATTAAAAGTTCAAAATGTCGTGCTAACTGTGTGTTTGTCTCTAATGTCTAATTAGGCGTACTGTAGAATGTCTAATTAGGCGTACTGTAGAATATCTAATTAGTTCAATTTCAAAATGTCCACTTTTTAATATTCTATATAGTGAACGTGAATGTGTCCATACAATAAGTATTTAGAGTAGCCAAAAAAAATTATTTTTTTTGTATTAAATTTTAAAAAAATGTTGGTAAAAAATATCTTTAGATAATAAATGTGGAGGCAATAAGGCCTATTAAAGTAACATTGGTTTACATGTAACATACAATGTAATTAAAATATTTAGTAATTTAATTAATTTCAAACTATAAAATCATAAATTTAATAATTTTTCTTGAGATCAATTTACATTTTTAATATATTTCGAACTGTTGTAAGGTACTTTTGAGACTGAACCCATTATTATTTAAAAATTAGACATGAAACACTCGAGCGTATAAATAAAATCAAACACACAAATTTTATGTGAAATCGAAAAAAAAATATATTTTTATGTATAATATGTACATATACATATCTTATTGATTGGTACAATAATAATAATCAATAAGCACATTTATTTACGAAGTTGATAATAAATCGAATTATAGTGTATTGATATTGATGTGGAACTCCGATAATATTATAATTATTATATTATATTATGTTAATTATTTACCGCTATCGATTATTACCTAGATATGTGAGCAGGCCCTTGCATTAGATGTCTATGTAAATTGTATATGATTTAATGCAATAATTGTATTTTTTTAACATTTTTAAAGTGTTACTAAACAATATGGGAAGACAAAAAATATTTTTAGAAAATGTATAACGAGAACGCAACGGAATTTGCTTACGCCTCCTATTAAGCGTTTATGCGTTTTGATGACTGCACGTATGGCTTGGTGGTCAGAGCGCTAAGACGATTACCAAGTGGCGCAGGTTTGAATTCCATTACGTTCAGAAAATGTTATAGTTTTTCTAAAAATAATTGTATTGTTTTTATGTATTTATTTATAAACACTGCCAGTCTGCATTTGAAATGTTTCAAATCAACACAAATATACCTGTCCAATAAATATAATATATTATTCTGCTGCAAATTCTATTTAAGTGATTTTATCTTTGTGACAATATATAAAAAAAAATATTATTTAAATGAAGTTCGATTCTATATGCGCAAAACATCTGTGAATTGAATTTCTAAAGACTGTAGCGGATAAGTTAAGTACTTTTAAGCCAATGTTGTTTTTACTTTTATGACCAATTATAAAGTTTTAAATTTATAAGCGTAAGATAGTTTTTAAGATTTTCAAGTACAGTAAGTGGAGACGTTTGTTTTTATCTGCGTCTTCGTCGTTCTGTGATCCTTAATTTCTCGTTATAGTTCCAACTAGTGAATCTATGATTGTACGGAAATTATACTTGCATGAAATGAATGTAGTGTTGGAAAATAAATGTTATTTTTTGATATATGTATTTTATTAGGATTCTGTACCTTGAAAGGACAAAAAACCGATCACTTTGGTGTCTGTCAAGGTCAACTATACCTTGGAGCTGTGAAAAAAATCAAACTTCTAAGCCAATGCAATCAAAAGATACAGCCATTTAAACTACAAGCCATTTATGAAATTCAGGGTACTTCCCGTGACCCTATAAATTTGGCAAAAGTGAGAACTTACAATATGAAAAGTGAAAAATGTTATGCATTTCATAGAAAAATTCATAACAAACTTATATTTGTAGTTTATTTAATACAAACACAAAAACTACTGAACAAACTTACAATACACTACTGAAACTATACAGCCTCCGAATATCATAGATATATAATTTATGTAAAGATTTTGTAAAATTTGGCTATATCATTACAAGAAATTTATGCAGCCAAAGGCAGGTTATTAATTAAATTTGTTATTAATATTGTCTCCTAGAATTAAAATTTGATAAAGTACAAGTTGTATTTGTGCAAAAAATCATGTCTCATTTGGGAGCACCTTAAATAATCAATTTATTCTGTTTTTTAGTACTTGTTGTTATAGTTGTAACAGAATGTGAACATTTCAACTGCCCAACAGGAGAACAGAGCCTTACTAATAGGCTATGGGTAAGTAACCCAAAAAGGTAGAATAACATTCACTTATCATTATTTTGTATAAAACAATAAATGAAACAGTTTGCACTATAACCTTTATTGCAAGATAAACATATTGTATCTACTTATATATTAACATGGTTTAAAACACTCATTTGGTTTGTTCAGAAAGGGGTCCGTGACGTCTTTCCCAAATCATACGATGTTTTTGTTTCATGTAGGCTTTTCTAGCATCTGCATATGCTCCTAGATCACCATCTATTAGATAAAAATAAGGAAAATGGTTAATTTTGGTTGATTGCTTGTTAATATTGTTGAAATCTTAAAAGTAAAAACCTGAGATTTATTAATTTATTAATGAATTATAAAAGTAATCATTTCTATAATTCACTTCTTTTGCAGCTTTTTAGTTGTCTAGATTTAACACATTTTTTAAATTTTCTTTCTATTTAAATTTGTAAAGTTTAATTGTAGTTTCATGGTGAAAATACAGGGAGGCAAAATTATCTTAAATATAATAATTCTCCGGAGTGGAAAAATTAAACATTTTTAAAAAATTATAGATAAAGACATCATAGTATGGTAACAGCATAAATAAACACTATCATAATGAGCTTGTGAGAGCAATAATCTTCTTTTAAGAGATAAAAAAAATTAAAGCTTACATTTAATAAACCAGGCTTCTTCAGCTGCTTTATATCTTTCCCATAGAGGTTTGCAAGTAGTCAAATGATCTGGTGTCTCATACATCATACAATCTTCAAACCGCATACGAAGAATACTTAAGATCTCAGAATCAACAGCCCTAAAAGAGAAAAAATAGTGTTAAGTTTAATTTGAATATCTTTTGTATATATTGAAGTACAATAAGCTGAAATTATAATGAACAAGTTCTACATATATGTATATAAAGAAAAAAATAACCTATCGCGCTTAAACTGCGCGTTGGCTTCGAAATCGCAGACGACATCATCGGTATGGCATTGGTCGATGGTAGGAACACGGCGGAATTGCCTGTGATACCAAGGGTACTTCTTCTGGTTAGGTTCCACAACACTCTCTGCAGCACAACAATCATTATATTAGCAACAAACTTACATAACAAGAAAAAAAATATTTAGTTGAAGCGGAATACCTCGGAACCATGTCACTGGGGCGTCTATAGTGTTATATACGGCGTTGATGAACGCTCTAAATACATTATCGTCGGGGGGACTCTCTCCTTTTACCATTTTAATAAGAATCTTACAGATGCCCTACCAAAAAGGACATTCAATAATGGAAATTTGACATTTCTTTCAGCTATAGTAATGACACTGACAAATCACAAATACGGATCACCATAGATAAATAAAAAAATTATATTTCTTTACATGGATAAATTACTAAAACTTTACTCTATTCATTTTGTTTAAGCATGAATCAAAATGTTAACAAAGAAGTACTGTTTCAAAAACATTTATGTAACTTTTTAAGTTCTGTTTAATAAAAAAAATAATTAGGAAACAACTTTACTTAACAAAACAAGAAACTTAATAAAAATAAAAAGTAACAAAGGAATCACAACAGACTGTTTATGAATAGGTTGACTTGTAGTTAAAATGGTGGATACAATCTGACCGTTGAGAAAACATCAAATTCTAATGTGCGATGTCTACAGTACTATATAATACTACAATACTATATAATTAGTTATAGTAGTTTATTATTATAGTATTGAAATGCGTTTCAAGTTTGAGAACGAGTTGGCTTTTGAATTTTTTTTCATGTAGGTATTTTTCTTACTTAACAATACATATTAAGCTCCATCAAAAAATGTTTTTTTACTTGAAAAAATTTTTTATTTGTTTATTTTAAAAGGGTATAGTTCAGTCGTGTCGATGAGATATGAGAAAATCTTGATTCTCACTTACAGAAAATACAACTAATTGACATACATACAATTAATATAGAAACTAAAAGATATTTCATTTTAAATGTGAGAAACGAATATATTGTTACACGTACACGAAATACTTAAAGTTCAATTCAGTTCGTAGTTTATAGAGTTCCGAGCACACGAGCGTGCCAGTTGAGCACTAATAACTTCGTCAATGTCATGTTGTATGGAGAGTACACGAAGGAGATTGTACGGAAACAAAAGATAATGTTACTTAATTTCAGTACTGTATTTTTTTTTTTGAAAATTGAAATTAAATTATATATAAATAATATTGTTTGCTATATAAAGTTTATTATGTTATACAGGTACAATTTTTTTTTTATTTATCTATCAATTTGTTAAAAAAAGTTTTTTTTTCTATAAAGCCTAAATATATCTATGTATTGTCTTCAATACTAGAAAAAAACAATCTTATACGTAATTCTTACACTCAATTTCAATATTTGAGAAAGATTTTTGTTAATATGTATATATGGTTTTTATTTTCAAAAATATAAGAAACTAACGTGTTTAAATATTTACACGCAGTACGGCAAGTGTGTCGTAGCCGCCTTGAAGTTAGATATTTCCACTTTTATGCATTATACAGCCGAGAAAAAACAAAACAGAGTTCTGGTAGATTTATTTATGTGTTAAAAAAAATCACCTTCACGCTGTATTCCTCACATAGCAGGGTAGGCAGAGGGAACCTAGTGTTAACACACTCCGTTCCCCACTTTCTGCCGAATTCTGGAGGCATTGCGCGCTAAGTGGCAGAACTCAACGCCACACTTTACCTCGATACCATAATAAAGAAATAGAAACATAAATTTAAATAAATATTTCATATTCTCAAGTGGGGTCGAACCCAGAACCTGTCGGGTGACTGTGTCACACTTTGTGACCCTGCACCACTACTAACTTCATAACATTAGATTTTTTACAACATTTACTTTATTAATCTATATATATAGAATCGAAAGGTCACTCACTCATCATGAAATCTCAGAAACTACAAGTGCTAGGAATCTGAAATTTTGCATAGGAGTTACTTATAGGACGTAGGTGCTCGCTAAGATGGGAATTTGCAATATTCGACTCCTAAGGGGATGAAATAGGGGTTGAAAGTTTGTATGGATTTTTTTTAAATCGCCACCGATTTTTATAAGATTTGAAATTTAGATATAGCGGACGAAGCAGCGCACGTCCACTAGTATGATATAAATCATAATTTTATTTTCCATTAATCTAAATAATATTATTTCACGGTGTAAAAAATGTATGCAGGCATAGTACAAACAGTCTACGCGAGATATATTTTATAAGATAAACGTATGGTCATTAATTTCGTGCTGTCTCGGGCTCGCTGGGAAACGTGACCGGCGCGAGGCGGAAAATGCAGGATGTGAAAAGTGAAAAATTTATAACACTTAGTACAGAGACGGCGGTGTTGCGTTAGACTATGCGACATGAATGAACCGAGAAATTCAAATTGAATGTAAAAGAAAATGGAGTTTAGCTTCCATATTTTTCTGGCTTGACTTACTTTTTTTAAGCCAGTCGTGGCGTAGGAGGGGTATGACTGTAAACCTGAATGGCTGTGGGCTCGATTCCCACTCGAGAAAATGAAATATTTATTTAAATTTATATTTGCATTTCTTCGTTCTGGTGCCGAGGTAAAGCGTGGGGTTGTGCTCGAAAAATTCGGTTGAAAATGGGGAACGGAGTGTCTTAACACTTAACAAGTTCCCTTCGCCACCCTGTGTGTGCGGTTACAACGTGAAGCTGATATGTTAATCAAGTCATATCGAACAAATCAAAATCATGGCGGAAGTATCCACATAAAAAATCAAATTGTCCTTCAAATTTGGATCTGCCATTTCTCGTAAAGCTATTAGTACAATAAAATTATCGTATTTATAATAGTTATTTTCATTATGAAAAATCTAAGATTTTCATAAAATTTCTATTTTTAGTTTTCCTCTGGTAACCAGGAAAACCGCGGCGTCGAATACATCAATCAATAGAAATCAGTCAATATTAATTATTACTTGATTTTTTTTATTTAATTTTTTTTATAATAATTTGCTATTTTTTCTAACACGCTGTATTCTGTATATAGCAGGGTGGGCAGAGGAACCTTCGTTTCCGTTAACACACTTCCGTTCCCAAGTTTCCACTGAATTCTGCAAGCAAAGCACATGAATGTATGAGTAGCGTAACTTAACACCGCGCTTTGCCTTGTTAACAGAGGAAATTAAAGAAATAATTATTTTATTTCCTCGAGTGGCATCGAATCCATAACTAATTATAATTTAATATTAATTAATATAGGAACGAAAATACAAATAAATAATTTTTCTTTTCTTTGTCTATACATCCTAACGTACCTTAGCAAATAGAGAATTAATGCTAAAGTACATGTATAATACGAAAATAGAATATTTGCATATCTTATTAGATATTCGCGAGCGGCCACGTCGCCGTGCTTTAATTAGCATAGCCTATTTAATACGGATCTGCTAAGATACAACAAAGCTTACCGACCTACATTCCTTTCAGGCCTTTCTAATTAACTAGCTGTTTCTATTATAAACTTAATTATACGTTACGTGTGTGACAAGTGATATAATATTTTAATCTAGAACGATTCAAGAAGGATTTAATTTGGAGAAGCTCGCCCAGCTTTTCAAGTCGTCGTCAATGAAAGTCATTGAACGAGGGCGGGTGGCGCGCATGCGGCTTTCCGATTTTCTTTTAGTGTTGCTATTATGTATAAAATCGCCTTGTTAGGGAGGAAAATGGGAATGTAAGGTATTTGTATTTGTAAAATATATATATTTGATATTTATATTATATAGGGATATTAAAAAAATATCTATTATAGTAACAGTGTCTTATTATGACGTCATATTAAATGCTCTTATGTGATACTTAATTCAAATATAGACTTTAATTCCTCCCTTTTTATAATTTTAATTTTTTCATTAGTTTTATTACTATGCATTCGTTGTACGGATAACCTTTAAAAAATAAAGTTAAATCAAAATACAAATATAACAATCAAATCTTAGTAATTTTAAGTCAAAACAAAGGGAGTTTCTATAGAATAATACTATAGCTTGCAACCCCATTATATCATCGTCGAGCTGTCACTCGAGTGCGTTAAACCAGTGTGTCCGTGCGGGAGCACCGTGCCGCGGGCCTAGTGACGGAGAGACCGCGCTCCATGCGCTTCAGTGTCCAATCGGTCAACATTGTCAGACACTAGTCGGCCATTGGCGGTCCGCGCTGATGAACGCGAGTATAGTGCTGGCAACATGCGGTGGCGGGCGCGCGCGGCTCCTTCCCGCGCCAAGGAACGCGCGAATATCAGCTTCTTCATCTTCATTATGTTCTTCGCTGTGTTCGGAGTGATTGTGCTGACGGAACTGCTGCTGCTGGAGCGCCCGGCCCCAGGGTCGACCAGGGCCAGATACAATGAAGAGCTACAAGTGAGAATATGTGACATTTCATTGATTTTATTGACAATTTATATAATCGGGTTAAGTTTTGATTGTGTATTGGATGTTTTTTTTTGTAGTGAAGTTTTATTAATTCAATTGGAAATTTTCTATTGAATATTCGTTCTTCTTTCAATGTCAGAAGTGAAAAGCTGAGTGAGCTTTCATACACAATAGGTGTTTACAATGAACAAGAATTGTTTTATTTCTAAAATTTGAATATAGTCCTACTCTGAACATACGTACAAATACGTAAATATAGCCTATTTGACCCATTTTTAAATAGACCTTTAAAATAAACAAAAATCATATGAATCGAAAAGCCGCATAATGAATCGCTGTCATACCTACATCGTTATCCAATAATTATTTTGTTTTCAATTATGACTGTTCTCTCATCGCGGATTTTCCTCAGATCGTTGAAATTATTTTATATAATTAATTTTTCACAGCTTCTTTGTCCTCTGGCATATAGGTGGTATTTATTAAGTCATCTATATAAACCTTGTTTTTACACAGCCATCACAGTGTGACTTTTTTGTTCGACAATTAGGTAAACAAATCAGCTTCACGCTGAATCCCGCACAGAGCATTATAGGCAGAGGGAACCTAGTGTTAATTCGAGTGCGAACCTCGAATGAGAATCGAATCAACGACCAGTCGGGTTTACTGAATAGTAGTTGTGTAAAGATTACTTATGAGGACTTATGCAAATAGGGATAGTGCTGGGACCGATATTGGTCTAGTAACATTAAGGTCAATACCCGACAAGGGGCATCGTTTGTCGAGGTCATATTTGTTATGGTACTTTAAAATCGTTTTTTTAAGATTCGCGCTGTATTCCACACACAGCATGGTACACAGAGGAAGCCTAGTGTTAAAACACTGCGTGGAAGCATTGCGTGTTTAGTGGCGGAACTTAACGCCGCGCTTTCTCTAGACAGCAGAGCGAAGAAATGAAAATATTCAAATAGTATTAAAATTTACTTACGTGGACATATTTTGAAGTTTACGTTATAAATGTATTTATTATAAAAAATACGATTGCTTACTTAATAAGATTTATTTTCGTATGTATACATAAATGTATGAGCGACGAGCTGTTATCTTACTATACGACGAATAGTTAAATAACAACAAAAGAGAATTCGTCAATTTTTAATAATGCAGATTAATTTATTCGTGGGCACAAACGTGCGACTGTAAACGCAACGGCTGTGGGTTCGATGACCATTCAGGGGAATACAATAATATGCAAATATTTTCATAATAGGGGAACGCAAATATTTTCATTTACACCGTTAAGCGAAAACTATAATAAAAAAATTATGGAGAATAATAAAATTTCTTTCAATTTAATTACCTATTATGATAATAAAAAATGAAAATAGCCTATTCACAGGTTATAGTCGGTGCTATAAAAACTGATGTGCCGTTGTACTGTTACTTATTTGCGGACATTATAATTTATTAGACGACACATTTCTATATAAAAAAGTACTATAACTGTAAAAAAACTTTAAAAATTCATACATTTCTTTATCTATCTATATCTATATATATAAAATCGAAAGGTCACTCACTCATCACGAAATCTCAGAAACTACATGTGCTACGAATCTCAAATTTTGCATAGGAGTTATTTATAGGACGTAGGTGCTCGCTAAGACGGGAATTTGCAATATTCGACTTCTAAGGGGTTGTTTTTGGGGTTGAAAGTTTGCTACAAATGCTAGGAGTCTCAAATTTTGCATGGACGTCACTTATAGGGCGTAGGTACTCTTGGAGACAGAAATTAATAATAACGTAGTTCACGCAGGCGAAGCCGCGGGCGGACCGCTAGTATGATAAATAAAAACAAATAGCAAGAGTGTTTTTAACAATTTTTTCATAAATTTCATATGTAAAAATTTCAAGATTTTTTTGTAATAGTTAAGTCTTTAGACCCATTTTTTGCCATCAGTTTTGCTTGAAAATTTTCTTTGGAGTGATAAAATCTACTATATTTTCGTAGCATAATCCAAGATATGATTGCCAGGAAGTTTTAGATATTTTTTTATTTATATATTTAGTGATATTTTAGAATAATATCACCATAGACAACAGAACCTACGACATTTTTAGTACTACGTTGCTTCTATAAAACATGCAGTAATCTAATACAACTAAATAGTTCATCAGTACCGAGAAAGGAGGTGTTAGGCTTTATATACGACGCCTAGAGATCTTATTTCAAGAAAATAGTCTTGTCGATAATCTATTAATATAATTTTTGTATTTACTCATTACACTGGCAGTAGGATAGCATTTGATTGTAAACGCAATCGTTGTCAATTTAATCCCCAATAATAATTAATTATTTTTAAAAGCTAAAGCACTCTAGAAAGCTGAACTCAATTCAACAAATTTCTGTATGTGAAGACAGGAATATCAAAACAAAAGATACCTCTATTATCTCTGGTTACTCCCTCTGCTATGCGAGATAAAGAACATGTAGAAGAAAGAAGGGAAGGGAAGGGAGAACTTGAATTTTTTTTTAAAGATTTTCTTATTTGTTCGTGTATTTTAAAGCAATCGAGTGTCATTTTAATGGTTATAATAATTTAAATATCCAGATCGTGATCGAATAAAGTACATAAAGTCCAAATTAATTAGAACTATTAACGTCCATCTAACTATCGATACGTCGATGTACCTACCTATATGGGAAATTTAAAATTATGTACTTATTAAAAAATAAGAATGCTTACAATAAAGAATACGAGAAAAATAATGTGACTATAATAGAAATGGTTATGGGTTCGATTCCTACTCTAGAGAATAAATTATTTTCATTTTCTCGCTTCCTGAAGCCCCTGCGCGACTGGCCTCAATAAAATTAATGAGTAAATAAATAATTATTTAAGTACATGAAAAAGCAATTAATAGCACACATCACGTATAAAAGTCATTTTAATTTTCTATAAGAGAAATGCAATCAGAAATTTAATAAATGCTATTACGTTATAATATCCATGAAGTCGTAAAAACATTAAATTTCCAAACTATATGAAATTATAATTAAATTAACACAATCATATTAATAAGCACGTGTTTATATATTTTACTAGCGACTCACTCGCGGATTCGCCTGCTTGAATTGAACAATTATTATACGCGATTTATTAATAAAATAATTTTAAAGAAAATTTCAAACAATTAACAATCGCGATAATTAAGTTACTTTATAGTTAAATAAATTAAATGAAATAAGTTTTTTTTTCTTAAATATATCTTACAGTAATATTCGATATATTATATTTTGTATTAAAATATACAGTATATTGCATATAAACAAAATACATTTTACCCCGCATTGCAAAATAAAGTGCATTTAGAAAAAATACACCAGAGAACTTTTTCTGCCACGAAGTAATGAAATTTTCCAATACTTTCAATCTATCGGCCGCGCGGCGGTACGAAGCCTTACACATTAATTTATTAGAATTAAACATGTCCGGGAAAGTAAAACAGATAGATAGATAGATAGATAGATAGATAGATAGATAGATAGATAATGGATATTAAAGGAAATTGTCTATTACAATCTATCCTTTAGACATTTATGAAGTAACCATCGATAATGATATAAAGATATTCTGTTTGACATTGACAGCTAAAGTAGATTAATAAGTGTTTCTTTTTTGAATACATTTATTTTAAACTAGTGGGCCCGTGCGGGGCTACGCCCGCTTGAAGAAGTTTGTCGAACTAAGTACTTTAAGTACATATAACTATTTTATTTATGAGCTGATTGTAATAAAGTAAATCCTATATGTTTTCGGAAGCTTTCCAAAATCCAATAGTGAAAACTGCATCTAAATCAGTTAAGCCGATTCTGAGAAACAGACAAACGAACAAAAATTTTAAAAATCATTGTTTTGGGTTCTATTACGTTAATAAAGGTTCATTGTTTTTTGAACATCTTCCAAGTACAGACACCGACCCTCTTACGATCTTATTATAAGTATAGATATAGATTATTTCATCGAAACTAATACATTAAATTACAATATATCAGATAATCATTAAAATTTTCAAAGCTTATATCAGTAATCGCAAAGTACAAGCTTTTAAAAATAAAGCGGTTTTAACAACAAACAAAAATAGCCGGCTATTTCTGTCCGACTGCGAAACAAAGGCACACTTGAATCGAGCGAGGGTGTACACAGATGATGGCTGGTTAACGTCGGCCGCAGTGTTTCAATTTACAAATGTAGCCAATTGCACCTTTGTTTCTTCAAATTAACTCTAAATCTAATCTGCTTCACGCTGTATCCCGCGCACAGCGGGGTAGGCGGAGGGAAACTAGTGTTAATACACTCCGTTCCCCACTTTCGAGTTTTTTGAGGCATTACGTGTTGATAGGCGGAACTTGGTCACGGAACGGTGTCAGAGCGAAGAAATTAATGAATAATAATTCATTGCTTCGATTGAGAATCGAACCCATAACTGTAGCGTTACAGTCATACCTTTGTATCCCTGCGCTAGGACGACCTCACTTTTATTTCTTTTGGTCATAGAATTCCTAATAACTTATTTTCCTTACTTTGTGCGCTCTCCTATGCATGATTTAAACTCTGGCGTCTTCTTTAGTGCCTTGAAATAATAAAGAAGCACGTCCGATGTTTACATAATATTGTTGTTTTTAAGTAAATTGTGTGTACTGTGGGTTCGATTCTCACTCGAGGAAATTAAATATTTATTGTTTTCATTTCTTTGCTCTGGTAAGTAACTAAAACGCGACGTTAAGTTCCATCCTTTAACAGGCGATGACTCGAAAATTCGGCAGAATGTGTGGAACGGCAGCACGCACGGTATGTCTTAACATTAGGTCCCCAGGTTCCTTCTGCCTACCCTGCCATGCGCGGGATACAGCGTGAATTTAAAAATGTAATACAATTTACTCGTAGTTTTTTCGTCTGACATAAAAATAATAAATATTTTTTGAAGATTTTCTTTATATTTTGCGTGAAACTGCAATATGTTTTAATAGCACCGTATATTAAACGTGAGTTGCGAGAGTGAATGTTTCAAACATTATCGGTTTGTTAATTAATAATGATGATAACAAAGTGTATATGTACTGAATTATTAATAACTATTATTAATATAGTGTACATATCTATTTTGTTAGGTATACACGAGTGTGTAGGGTATATTAATAGCAGCCTGCATAATTAATTGGATTAGCTATATAACTCACGTTCTGAAGTAATTGATAATGATATGCTTGGTGCTATTGAAAATATTTGTATTGTATTTGACGAAACGTGATGTTTAATTTCTTTTTTTTTTAGCATCACGCTGTATCCCGCATGTAACAGGCAGGCAGTGGTGGCAATCTAGTGTTAAGACACTGCGCCCCCCATTTTCCGAATTCTGGAGGCATAAGGAGTGGGAACATGTGGGAACTTTTTCGAAAATTTCTTATTGAGTAGCGGAGTGGTTTACTAAAAACGTTGTGTGTTTTGTATGAAATTAACTATAAATAAAAGTTCATAATGATTTTTTAAGTAAGAGCTTTCATATATAGTTCCATAAACTCTAATTACGCCCCAAGTTTGTATGTATAAACAGCTTAATAAAAAATATGAATTTTCAATATTTTAAATTTTTTATCATGTCCAAGATGTAATCTATATATATAAAAGGACTTGTCCTCACTGACTGAGGTAAGACGCACGCACAGCCGTAACCGCTGATGGTAGAAACGTTAAATTTGGACAAAAGTTTACTTTCGTAATCTGGACATCCACTAAGAAGGGATTTTGAAAAATTTTAACCCTAAAGGGGTGAAATAGGGGTTCAAAGTTTGTATGGAAAACAATTTAAATCGGCACCGATTTTTATAAAATTTGAAATTTAGATTTTTAAAAGTATTTAATTGAGCACATGTTTCATCGTTTTCTAGAACTCTCCCCCTAAGGGTGCAAATAAGGGGTTGAAAGTTTGTATAGATTTTTTTTAAATCGTCACCAATTTTTATAAAATTTTAAATTCAGACTCTTAAACGTATATAATTAAACACATGTTTCATGGTTTTCTAGAATTTACCCCCTAAGGGTGCAAATGAGGGGTTGAAAGTTTGTATGGAAAAATCTTTAAATCGCCACCGATTTTTATACAATTTGAAATTTAGACTCTTAAAAATATTTCATTGAACACATGTTTCATGGGTTATTAGAATTCACCCTTAAATACGCAAGCGAAGCTGCGCGCGTCCGCTAGTTTCTTATAACAGTCCAACACTAAGCAGTAAGCATCCCACAAGTAATAGGAAAACCTTTGTTGGGACGTTCCGCGTAACAACAAGGTGCTGAATTGAAAGAAATAAGATAGCTTTTTTCCCGAAATAGATGTCATTAGAACGAAAATCCCAGTGGCACTGTAATGTCCAACCCGAGTATTTGAAATAATGGGATTCGTAGATTTTGTGTTAATCTATATATATAAAAGGACTTGTCCTCACTGACTGAGGTAAGACGCGCGCACAGCCGTAACCGCTGATGATAGAAACGTGAAATTTGGACAGATGTTTACTTTCGTAATCTGGATATCTACTAAGAAGGGATTTTGAAATATTTTAACCCTAAAGGGGAGAAATAGGGGTTGAAAGTTTGTATGGAAAAAATTTTAAATCGGCACCGATTTTTATAAAATTTGAAATTTAGATTTTTAAAAGCATTTAATTGAATACGTGTTTCATCGTTTTCTAGAATTCTCTCCCTAAGGGTGCAAATAAGGGGTTGAAAATTTGTATGGAAAAATCTTTAAAACGCCACCGATTATTATAAAATTTGAAATTTAGACTCTTAAAAATATTTAATTGAACATGTGTTTCATGGTTTTTTAGAATTCACCCCCTAAATACGCAAGCGAAGCTGCGCGCATCCGCTAGTATATCTATATAGTATTTCGTTTTTTTTTTCAGTTTCAAGTAGTATCCTGCTCACTGCGGGGTAGGCAGAGGGAACCTACCAATAAGAGACTCCGGTCTCCTTTTTGGAGGCATTTGTTTTGAGCGGCGGAACTAAACACCGCGCTTTGCCTCGACACCAGAGCGAAGAAATCAAAATATTAAATATTTCATCTCCTTGTATGGGAATTGAACCCAGAACCTGCCGCGCTTACATTCAGACTTTATGCCCCTGGGCTACGACTAGCCAGTCTTTTTGTGTTTGAAAATATTAAATAAGTTTACTATGTAATGAAAAAAATTGCAAAATAAACAAAAATACACGCAGGAAATATAATTTATTACTAATCTTGGATTGCGTAAACATTTTTATGCAACTGTAGCATTTCTGTGCAACAACACAGTCCATTGAGGTAGTGACTGGCAAAACGCCGGGTGTGGGTTCCATTTCCTCACAGGGAACTAATTGTATTAACAAATATATATGGACCGTTTATTTTGAAAGTGGTGTAAGTCCATTTTTGAGAAAAATGAGCTATCACGTAATTCATGCTTAATTTAATGTATTTTTTTTATATATAACTAGTCCGTGTTTAATTTCTCAAAAAAAACCCATGTTTTGAACAACTTAAAATCGGTCGGTAAATGAAATTGCATAATCATCGACATACTAACCTTTAATTTTCTCGAAACAAAAGAAAATGGACTTACACCACTCTCAAAATAAACGGTCCATATAAGAAATAATAAACCCGACTGCATAAAACTAAAAAGAAAAAAAACAAGCCCAATAGTTTATTAGGATTAACAGTTGGGACCTATAAGTAATTCTTCAACCAATTAAATCTTTAATGTGCAAAAGTTAAAGAGGTCCCGATTGTTAATCCTAATAAACTATAAGGCTTGGTGTTTTTATAATATGTATAGGATTTTCTCAGGATCGAGAAAAACCTATATTATAAATAACTATGATTAAGTATTCTAGTGATCGAGATTTGAATCCTCAACTAACATTCAATTACCACAATGTAAGGTTTTGACGTTTATCATTTTATTTATATGTATACAAGCCAAAATGTTCAATATTCTCAGTAAACACATGAAGCCGATATCAAAACAAAGCGAAGATCTCGATCTATATCTTAAAATAATCCCCAATACATTTTCGTTATGTAACTAGCGGTAGATTTCCCTTCAAAGCCTTTATTTTTGTATGCAGGGTTGGGAAGGAAGGACAGAGAACGGGGGTGAGGGGGCGGAGCCGCCGCCGCCAGCGCATGCGCCGCAGGACGCCGTCTGGCAGCCAGTCGCTGGCACTAGGTAAGTCACTAACCTAATTTACATGTTTTTACATGTCTTAAGGGTAAGATATGTAAAAAAAATCGTCTGGGCACGAGTTAGCCTTAGGCTTTGAGTAAATATTTGAAATTTTGAAACAAATACAGTACTCGTATCCGTACCGTTCTTGTTTCCTTAATATTTTTTTAGCCTTAACATTTTTTTAAATGATTAAGGCTTATGCTGTATCCTGTACATAGCTTGACATAGGGAACCTGGAAACGTAGTAGTAAGGCACTCCGGTCCCATTAAGACGCTTCTGTTCCCCACAGTCCTCCGAATTCTGGAGGCAATGCCTGTTGAGTTGTGGAACGCCACGATTTCCCTCGTTACCAAAAGTATATCATTTGCTCCAGTAGGAATCGCACCGCACGCTTGCATCCTGCGCCTTTTTTTTGATAAAAAAATAAAAAAAAATAAAAAAAAACCTAATTCAGACTTTCTGCCTTGCATTGCATTAATATTGATGAGGGGTTCAATAGGAAGTCGAGGAGTCTCTCGAGACGCACATGTTGCCGAGTGCAGTTCCAGATTGTCAACACGATTTATGCTGTTTGCGTGTTAGCAATTAGCGCACATAAATGTTTTCCAGTGATAGGACATTTAGTATAAAGCTGGAAGTTTATGTCACTAGGTCACGCTACTGTTTGTTGACATAAATGAGTACCTGTGCTTTTTTTATCTTTAGCTTCACGCTGTATCCCGCATGTGGCAGGATAGGCAGAGGGAATTAAGTGTTAAGACACGTTACTCAATTTTCCTTGAAATTTCGAGGCATTGAGTGTTGAGTGGCGGAATTCAACAGTTGTCTTGGTACAAAATTTATTTATGTCCCCGAGTGGGAATCGAACCCACAATCGTCGCGTTACAGTCATACACTTGTGCCTCTGCATCACGATGGCTTCGAAATGTTATTACAGAAGTGTATTATTTTACCAAAACTTTTGTAATTCTAGCTTCATTATAACTATATAAACTCTTCGGCCCTTTGGTAAAGTCAGTTTTAAAAACTACTTTAGATAGTACAAAGTAAACGCCACGCGTTGTGGGATCGATTCCCATACGAGGGAAAGCGCAATGCTTCCAGTTCCAGGTACGGCGGAAAATGGAGAACGGAGTGCTAAGATAGCACTAGGTTCTCTCTATCTATCCTGCCACTGTGCGTGAAACAGCGTGCAGCTGGAAAAATATAGTTTCTGCTATAATTTTTGGGGGGGGTCCCCAATAAATCTGGGGTCATTAAATTTCGTCATTAAAAGCGACAAATTTTGGCAACCGGCCAACATTTGTTTCAGGTACAGTTCGCTTGTTGTAGGTATGTGGCACTTGTTTTCGAGAAACATAAATGACGTGCTGTCAAAAAGTTTTAATTAAATAGCCGTGTTGAGTTTAGTTCGTGTTTTGATTTGTTATGTATGATTTGTTTGCTTATTTTGTCGACGTATTATGTATTTTTTTATTTATATTAAGTAATTACATAGTTCATTAATTTAAATTTTGACTGACATGACTTTCCCGAGTATGAAACCGAGCTTATCTGTAATTTTAATTTTTAAATACATACTTTGATTTAAAATAAATAGAAATCTTAAAATTTTGTACCTTTATAAATTGAAATTTGTCAGTATATATCTACAAGACGTAAATTATTTAGGTTATCGTAAATAATTCTGTATTGCATTTAAACAATGTCACTATTCTACTTGATTCGTTATTTATATTATATTTATATATATCGGCAGTAATATCTGGCTTATTAAATGCCATTATAATCGTAGTCTCTAATGAAACTTAAAGGTGACGATACTAGGGGCGCGAACCGGACCTCAATTTTGACGCGCTGTGATTGCAAAATCTGGGTAGTGTTTACATGTTGAGCGAAGCGAGAAATGATTTTTTGAATTTTTAGAATTATTTTTCGCCTTAAACCATTTACGTAGTCATATCTATATATTTGCAAATTTTCATCTCAATCGGTCAAACCGTTTGGAAGCCTATTGGTGACAAACAGTGTAAAAAGTCTACAGTAGAGCGCTCTGCTCGTTTCGCTCAATTAAAAATCTTATATCAAAAAATAAAACTTTGAAAAAAAAATATATCTCGAAATATATCCAAAGTAAATAGGCCACCTTTTGATATTATAATCTTTATCTCATTACCGGCGTGTTTGAAATTTCATGAAAAAAGAAGCGCTAACGAGGAATGACGGTGAAAAAAAACCCTTTTACTTTAAAAGTTTCCTTTTTCAATTTGCTAACAGGTGCTCGCCTCATTTTCACTCCGCTGTTGGACCATTTCGCGGTGCTCGTTGCTTCCTGTTATTTTAGCTAAATGACTATATTGAAAATATTTTTGTATTAAATATTTTTTTAATTTTTCGAAGATGTATTTTTATTATGGTTTCCAAGTGAATATAATTTTTAGAGATTAATTTTTACTTGTCGCTTTTAAAAGTAGGTGTTATTCTAAGGATGTTTGTTTTTGTCATAGAATATGTGATTTTTTTAAAAATTTTACAGAAGATAATTGCTTTTCTCTCTCTCTGTTTCATATAAAAATTGATATTAAATTTAAGCATCTATAAAATTGGCAAAAAATAATGACAAACTACTCTTTATATTGGCGTCGTAGGTCTTGAAATTTTTGAAGAATGTCAACAATGTAGCTAGCTATGCGAGATAATTATAATCGTTGATTTTTTTTCTTACTTGCTATAAAGTGAAAAAAAAAACAGCTATAAAGTAAATTAAAAAAAACATTTAGTTTAAAACAAATATAATTATGATTTCAAAGAAATATCTATGTACAAGTATGATTAATAGGAAGCGGCGGCGTTGACTTCCACTACTCAACACGCAATGCTTCCAGAAATCGGTGGAAAATGGGTAACGAAGTGTCTTAACACTAGGTTCCCTCTGCATACACTGCTGTGTGCGAAATACAGCGTGAAGCTTATTGGAACGAAGTTCCTTACGGCAGGCTTGGAAGGGATAGGGATTTCGCTGCGTGACCGAACTGAAAACAATGTGATAGTAAAACCGTAAGAAAAATGCGTGGAATAAAACCGTTAAATGAGACGTGCGCAGGCGCGACAGTCGCATACACAGACGAGTAGTGTATAATACCTTTCTCTTTCTCCCTCTTTCTTTTTTTAGTTGATAATTTGAATTACGATGTTTTTTTTATTTTAAGTAATTTATTATTTCCTAAAATACTGAATTTCCTAAATACTTTCTTGTACTTAAATAAAAAGTAATCAGCAAAATTTAAGAGAAAAATCAAGAAAACCTACATAAAATTGAGCACGACTTTTTTTGTAATTTGTGTCGATTCTACATTAGCCGAAGGAACTTCGTTCCTACCTGGTGTTCCACGACACCACATTATAATTTTTCAACCATATCTCACAATTACCGAGACAGATCCGTATGTGCCGATAGTGAACACTTCAGCAACAGTCAACGTATTTCTGTTCCACAGTGGACTCTCGTAGACAAAGGCAATTGTAGTGATAAGTGGTATTCGGAGAGTCTCCAGCTCTAGAGCCCTCCGATCTACGGCACTCCAAAGACCCCTCATTAACAACTATGTGTTATGTTTCCTTTGTTATGTACTAGCAACTGTTTATATGAATATAACGTTTATTATTTAGTAATTATTTTCGTATAAATATAATTTAATGAAATACTACCCGAAACCTGTGCCATGATATTGGTTGACGCTGTACCTCTACAATTCTTTTTCCCAGCTTTACGCTATATCTTTATTTTATCTTTAAACTTCTTTATTCTTCTTAGATTTTAATAATTGAGACAACGTCAGCCTCTTTACTCTTCTTAGAATTGACAAATTGAGATTCCCATTGTGTGGGATCGATTTCGTACGACAAGGATTATATCAGTTTTTGGGTAAAATATCAATTAAATTTTTTTAACAATAATTAATTAATAATAACCATTAAAAAAATGTGACAGAATTAAAATATATATATATTTGAATATTAACAGTGTATTAAATAAAGTTACTTAGTTACTTATGACTATAAAACAGAAGATAATAAGGATTAAAACAGCAGCTAGCAAAGCTTTTAAGACGTTATACGAGCTTAACTGAACTGAACTCGCTAAGCCTGGCTTGGTAAACAGAATTAAATATCTTTTATATGTGCACTTTTGTTTCGGTATATCGTATTGTATTACTGTGTTGGGTTCCGCCACTCAACATCTAATGCTTCGAAAATTCAATGGAAAATGGGGAACGGAGTGTCCTAGTGTTCTAATTCTAAGTTCCCCTTGAAATTAAAAAAAAAACATTACATCATCAACCTGGGATCCTAGTGTTAAGACATTCGGATCCCATGAAGACATCCGTTCCCCATTTTCGTGTTAAGTGAAGGGACTCAACGCCCCCAGTTACTAAATTTTACTCTCCAATTATTTTATTGTCTTCAAAATTATCTTATTCTAAATATTTATTCTTATGCTATATATGGAATTCGAAAACCTAAATGTTTTCCAGCAGTTATTTATGCAAGAAGTTTAACTCAAATAGCTATTAATAGTAAAAACGTTTAAGTATAAGTTTTACAATAGTTTCGAGAAGTTTCTTCGACTAAAAAATATAAGTATTTTATGAGATAAACATATAAACTTATTCATTCTTAAACTTTAGCTCTATTTAATTCGTTTATAATTTTCTTATTTATTTGGAATCTAATAAGAATTTCTGTAACTGTTTCGTGCGGCGTTTCACACGCCAAACCACAATGGAGGCATTTCTCGTGTGGTTGGGGCTTTATGTTCGTCTCTATTTTATGAACTTTATTACTCTAGTAAAGTAAATAACAAAGAGGAAGCTATAAAACTGGTAAATTCTTTTATTTGTAAAGTTATTTTAATAAGGTTTATTTTTAAAAAAAACTGAAAGAAAAATAATATTTTGTTGCAAAATGAAACGTGGAATTGGTCTGTAGATTTTTTTTAATAGAATTCTACTGTATTGTTATTTATAACATAAACAAATGCTTTTTTTCTTATGATCACTGATGATATTTTTCTTATTCAGATCTCTAATAGATGTATTACATAAAATAAATAAGAAAATGTTTTTGAGCTTTCCTTTTTCTTATTTCGTAGAAGCTTTTAAAGTTCGCTGCTCTTTCATAAATTATATTGTATAATTTTGTATTTTTTTTTTCTTTTTCTATTATCTAATTTTTACCAGAGTGGAAGAAGTGGAGGGAGGCGTTTGAACAATGGGTCAGTACAGGCTAGGGAAAAAAAATTCTAGGTCTGTCGCCATGCACGCACATGCACATGCACGCGATAGGTTGCCAAATTCTGGAGGCCTTGCATGTGGAGTGGTGGAAGTCAAAGTCTGGACGCCAGAGGGAAGAAATAAAAATAATAATTATTACATTTCGTCGAGTGGGAATCGAACCCACAACCTATCGCGTTTACAAGCACGCTTTGTGCCCCTGTGCCACGACTGACCTCAATCTGGTCAATTTTCATAGAACATAAATAACCATTTTACAGTTAGTTTACTATACTGAAAAGCTTTGAGTTTGCGGTTTCGGCTAGTTCAATTTAGTTTACAGCCACCAGACATGACCACGTTTACAATGGGAGGTCACATCGTATAAATAGGTCAAATTCTGGATCTATTTCCTTATTGATATCGAAATAAGATATGTATGTTCTTTTTATATAAGGAAAAATAATTTTTTTTGGTCTATTTCTGACAATGGTGTCTATAAGAAAATTATATAAGTCTTAAATATGCGTAAAACGACATATGGACGAATAACTTAATATCAAGCCAACCGATTTGGTTTTTTTTTTATTTGAAAGAACACACCTCAAGGATAGTTTGGTTAGGTTCTGATTATGGGATCCGGTCGAAATTGAGAAAGATTTTTTTTTAATATAAATTCAATTATACTGTAATAGTTACAAGGAAGTTGGGGAATGGAATCTTAATACTAGGTTCCCTCTGCCTACCCTGCTGTGTGCGGGATACAGCGTGAAGCGTGAAAGAAATTTAATAAAAGGCATAACACGTAGCACGTTTCAGATATAATGCGTGAATGGATTAATTAGTTCCATTGTTCCCTTTCTATACACAAATATATCAATGTGACAAACATGGACTCTAAAACATAATTATTTCCAGTTTGTATGAACAAGGCGTGAAACACTGTAATTTCATACTCGCTAATTAGTTTCATAGTGGGTAGTTGGTGCCAATTTTGTTCTGCGGCCAGGTTAATTGTATTTATGGAATTATTATGGAAATAAGCTTTATTCAGCAACAGTTCCAGTGCAGGTGTTGAGGCTGGGGTCGACCCCTATTCGGCTAAATTAATTTTTATTTATGAATATTTTTACGTTATGGTAACTAAACAAAGCCCGGTGTTGAGTACCGCATTACAATACGATGTCTCGAAATTTCTGCGGAAAGTGGGGAACGTAGCGTAACTTGTACACTAGGTTCCCTGTCTGTTATATGCGGGGTACAGCGTGATAAAAAATAGTTCCATTGTATACAAGTGTTTTGGTACTTTAAGCTTTTTTCTTGTGTGATATGTTTATACCCAAAATACGGCATCAATAAACGTTTTAGTTTTGAATGAATCTTACATTATTCTTTTTAGTTTACCATCTATGCCTTCTAGAGGCCACATTTCTCCTTTTTGCTTCGCCACAGTCGAGCAAACACAGGTTGAAATTCTAAGCTTATGAAGCCTTAAAAACTGAAATGTATTAAAAATAACTTTTAGCGTACCGTTTCCCTTTGATGTTAGACTTTCCATACATATACCATACGTAAGTGCCCCACATTGAAGTAGAAACGTGTGAGTGGAAACGTTTTTAATATTTACAAGTGAACTCCATTTGAAGACTCTTGCCTTACATATTTCATTGCAACGCGACGGTGCCTGTATTCAATACGTTATTGCTGTAAGGTAGAACGTTGTTTTTGTGTCGGAGATATAGGAGAGTTGTATCCTTATTCCTTATTTATATTATGTATGTAGGTAGCTCTACTTGATCTCTTTTCTACATGTATTCTATTGTTGTGCACAGCTATCTCTTTTTTACCGATCAATTTCCATTTCTTCGCGTGTTTTCCATTCAATGTGACGTTGGCGAAGTGAATTCTGTTCAGCTGGCACGCTCGAGGCGCCATAAATGATAAACTCCTTATTATATTTGAGTTTAGTTGCTTAAGAGGTGGGTAATACGTATTCTCGATCACCTCTGTCGATCACCATTTCACCCAGAAATTCTCGACTCGATTTTTACCTACTCATCACGCAATGCTTCAAGAATTTGGTGGAAATAGAAGTTTCAATAAGAAACGCAGTGTATTGACATTAGGTTCCCAGGTTCCCTCTGCCTACCTTCCTACTATGTGCGGGATATAGCGTCAAGCTAAAGAAAACAAATTTCAACTAATACGTTAAATATTTTCCTTTAAATCTTTTGCCTGTGTAATTAATTATCTGGTTATACGATAAATAATGCTGAAAATTTTCATTCGCGTAAAGCTATTAAAAATTAATGAAACTATGATTTTCATAAGCATTCAATGTTGTGTGAAATGTGTTCAACTGAATGGATTTATGAGAAATTTTGCTCGAAGGTAGGCCACACGAAGCTATACATAGGTAGTACATAATTATTATCTTCTCTTCTGGCTCTTTACGTAGTATTAGTATTTATATTACAAACATAAAGAATAGGCCATAAAAGAGGCCAGTCGTGGCGGAAAGGCACCAGAATGTAATCGTGAACACGGCAGGTTAAGGTTTCGATTCCTACTCGAATAAATGAAATATTTAATATTTTCATTTGTGCGCTCTGGTATCGCCACTCAACACGAAATGCCTGCAGAATTTGGCGAAAAGTGGAGAGCGGAGTCTTAATCACTAGATTCCTTCTGCCTACTACAAGCAATTTTTTTTTAAAAGAACATAACTTAATTAAAACTGCCAGTATCTATCTCATAATAAGAAAAGCACACTATACTTTGAAAAACAATAGAACACGACGCGACGGTGTCGGTGTTGGTACTCATCTCACAGCATCAGGCTCATCCTTTGAAACGTACCGGAAGACCATTAATGATGCGTCGCTCGTGCACCGGAAGTGGTTACCCGGCTTGTAGGAATTTCATTAGACTGCCGGAATTCGTATTAAGCTGAAGAGAAATATCTTTTAAGTTTGGGAAACTTAGGGAAACTTATTTCTTAGAAGTAATCTATGGTGTTCAATTTTGAAAGAATTTTCCGGTTAATTGTGTAGGATTCTTTTATATGCTAATATGGAGTATTGAAGTTCCCACTTTCTCCCGTTTCCCACTTTCCGGCAAATTCATGGGGCATTGCGTATTGAGTGGTGGATTTTAACGCCGCGCTTTAGAGCGAAGACATGAAAATATTAAATATTTGTTTTCCTCGAGAATCGAACTCACAACCTGTAGCGTTCACAGTAGAAGGTTGTTGCTCTGCACCACTAATGGCCTGATTATAACAAAGCTTTTAAAGCTGATAAATATTGTCCTAATAACCATTTATTGGTATATTTATTAGTCCCAAAACGGTCACGATATAAAAGCTTTTCGTGTATTTTCATATCTCTGTCATCATGTTTATTTTATTTAACAACACGCTATGTAAGCAGAGGGAACCTAGGAAGGTTCCTAGGTGGTCTTAAGACCTGACCTTCGATTCCCATTAAGATACTTTCGTTCCCACTTTCCATCGAATTCTGTAGGCATTGCGTGTTGAGTGGCGGAACTGAACGCCGCTCATCCTTTTTATTATTATCCTTTTTATTATTATATTTATGATAAAACTTTGTTCTTTCAATCGCCACGCCGTCTCACCCCTTTTTATTAAACGAAACTTTCAATATTGATTCCTGTAGACGGATGCTGGGTTGATCTCGGGCTGGCCAATAGATAACTAAATTGCCTATTGCCGCTATAATTGCGTTTCTCCCGTTCGTGCTTATAGCTTTATGTATAAATAGAAGGTTTAGGATATAAGAATCGTTTTGTAATGTATGTAAGTAAGATTGTTCTACATTTAATTTGTTACTTTTAGAATTGAAAAGATATATGTATGTAAATTTTGGTAAATACGTTTATAATTTAAATAACAAAAAAATAACAATTACAAATTTTAATAATTGTTATAAAACATATATAGTAGATATATTTACAAAATCCACCGGGATTTATTTTTTATATATATGATAAAATATTAAAACCAACCTCAGAAGTTAATGTCTCGTAGGGCACATTAATTACTAGCGAAAAGACAATTAAATGTATGTGTTGCCAGTAGAAAAATACAAAAACTAGAATTTTTAAACAATTTATAAAAGGGAGAAAAAAAATCCTTTTATATACACTTGTAAATTATTGTTGTGACTTTGATACGATTTAAGGGGGAGTTTTCAACGTCCTGGATATGAACAGACTTCCTGTTTCGCGATAACATGTCTTTGTACTCTAAGTAGGTTACTTACTGGGGGAATGTGCTTGCGCTACGGTCTCATGATACTCTTTAGTAGGAGGTAAGAGTTAGTGGTGATATATTGTGTTATCATAGATAAGTCTCTCTCTCTCTCTCTCTCTCTCTTCTACAACCCTTTAAACTTGTGCGCTGACAAGAAGAATTGTCGATGGAACTCTCCGTTTTATTTTCAAGACTTTTTTGCAGAGGTACCGTGCTATGTAGAATTGGTTATACAGTAATTAGTCTCTACTCATATAGTCGTGTGTCTCAATCTTCATTATTATTATTATTATACAAATATCTCATAAAAATTAAGCTTTGTAAAGTACACTTTTTAAATTTTCTCGTAAAATTCAGTTTTTAAAAAGCTTATAATTTCTTTATACTATAAAGCTACATTTTATTGGATGTGGTCTTCTGGAAATTGTTTGGAAATAGGAAAAGGATACTTTTAATATTTCTCCCGATCATAAATAATACATGTGTATGTTAAAAAACATGTCAAAAAGGAAATCGTTTTTTGGGATCTTTATCCCAAGGGAAGCCCTGTCTCAATTCGGATTATAGCGTACATAGATATGTATAAGAAATGTCGTATTATAATTCTTTCAGAATATTAATCTTACGGATCCCATAAGATTTAAATTATAGAGTATTTTAATACATTTGTACTGTGCTTGTACAAATAAATGATATAAATAAGGCAAACTAAGTGAAACTGGTAAGATATAATATTTACAGTAGAGAATGTATGTAATCTATAGGCAAGTGTTTCAATTTTGTACGCATTAATGGTGAATGATGGAGAATGATATCGTTTTTCAAGTTATGGTGAATTACACTATTGATATTCATCAATGTTTCAGTCACTGAAGCTCTTATACGTGGATTTTCTGGCTTTTATAAAGTTATTCGAAAGCTCTTTACTCCATTAAAAATATTAATTATTTTGTAAAGTATATTTTAGGTTGTAACAATATTTATTTATTTGAATATTGAAAATAATGTGATATTCTACTTGGATTTTTTCCTCAGTTTTGCAGGACATACAAAAAATATTGCTTTCCATATATATCCTGTCACTACAAAAGCTGCCTTAGAATATGTGTAAATCTGATAACGCGAAATCCCTCGACACCAAAGCGTTCCATATATCGATACATCGATACCATATCCATACCTATATTATAAATTCGAAAGTAACTCTGTTCTGTGGTCGTTTGTTTGTCTGTCTTTTACGCAATCAGGGCCAAACCGCTAATTTAATTGTGATAAAATACTCATATAGAGATACTTGAGGGTCTCGGGATGAACATAGGATACTTTTTTTTCTCATATTTGTATTATTATCGATATATACCAATATATTAAAATACTTACTAATTTGATATGTAATTTATTCCGCCATGTTAATAACAACCGTCTCTATGCTACCGTTGCTAAGCAACGATTTGCAAAGTTTGTTGTTAGAAAACGTCACCCAAAATGAGCTTGCAATAAATATTCGTATAGTTCAAGCGGGCGTAGCCGCGTTCGGGTCCACTAGTATCTATATATAAGGAAAATCCTCTATAACACTTTTATTACTAAAATAAGTTCGTCATTGTATAAAGTGCTCTATTACTATAAAGATAAAGTTTATATTAGTATGTTTTTAGGGTAATCTTTTTGAGAGGTTTAATGTATTTCGATGATAAATATAAATTGACCGGACGATATCGTGGCGCCTGAGTGAAAATAAGTGTCGTTCGTAAGTTTCAAATTTTCCTATTATATTAATTTAGTATATTGTCTTCATATTCATTTAGCAGAGTAGCAGAGGGTGCCTAGTGTTAAGACACTCCACTCCCCATTTTCCACCGAACTCTGGAGGTATTGCGTGTGACACCAGAGCAAAGAAATGAAAGTATTTCAGCTCATCGGGTAGGAATCGAGCCCACAACCTGCCTCGCTTACAGTCACATGCTACGGCACTATGACCTCGCCTCCATTCATTTAGTATTTTTATTTCGTTAAAATGATATAGTTTAGACCTTTATCGTTGACTTTAAGTTGCAGTTATAAGATTAAAGCGTAAATATTTAATTATTATGTTAAGAATATCGTATAAAAAAAATCCGACGAATTGAAAACCTACTTTTTTTAAAAATCGGTTAAAAAAATGTAGAATTTTTGCAGTATAAACAATATATTCAATGTATTGTACTTTAGCATATTATAACACTCGCTATATCAGAATATATTAGAATCACTGAAGTGAAAATTTACAAAATGTGCACGCACCTTTGCTTTGTTTGCGCACAATAGTGAATACGCGCAGTTGTGCGCTTTGTTAACGTAGGTGTGTAGGGTAGATGTTGGTTTTGATGTTGAAGCGAGAACTCGTGTACGTACAAAAATGCACTGACACCGTTATGGCGTAGCTTTAAATTGTGTATAACTCGTATATGAGTTACTTACTTTTCCTGCTTTAGTCAGACAGATCGCGGTGCTAAATTGCGCTATTTAACACGAATTTGGGCCGAAAGCGAAGAATAAATAGCGAAAGCTGTTTTTTTTGTAAGTGTTTATCATATATGTGGCTTTATTTCTTATTGCATTTTCCACGTTTCTATTTGAAATATTTGCATGGTAAAATTTCTCTAATGCTGGTTAAAGACGAGGGCAGAAGCTTATTATACCTTTCAAAGTTAAGAAAATTGCCCTTGTCTTTCTTAAAAAGTATTTTAACTTAGCCAATTTTGGATTTTGATTAATTGGATGGATTAACCCAGTTTCGTGTTATTTTTTTATAGATTAACGTATGTACTCGTATATATATATATATATATATATATATATATATATATATATATCATGCGCATGATAGGGCAGAACTTAGTGTTAAGACACTCCGATGTCGTCGAATTCTGGAGGCATTACGTGTTGAGTAGTGGAACTCAACGCTGTGCTTTTCCTCGTTACTAGATCGAGAAAATGAAGATAAGTAGATTAAATGATTTGCGTTCTCTCAGAATGGGAATCGAACCCATACCCCCTCGCGTTTACAGTTACACGCTTGTGAAAAAATGGGAAGATGATACAGGCATAAGGTCACGTACGCCAGTATCAAGGCTTCTAGAAAACATGTGTGGAGGGGTTGATTATAGTGGATAGGGCGGAAGAGGCTTCCTCTTGCGAGCCTCACACACAGATGATGCGTGATGATATGATGTTCACCAGTTCATATTACCTATAATTTATTTTAAATTAATATTTATTTGTATACACAAGGTCATCGTGACTCAGTGGAACAACGTGTTTTTCTAAACGCGATGGGTTTGGGTGGGATACAAGCATTATAATTTAATATATATTATGTTAATATTCCAATATAATAGTGATTTCGAAAATTATGTTGCTGTTTTCCACATTGAGCTGGATAGGCAGAGTGATCCTGGGAACCTATTAAGACAATTCCGTTCCCCACTTTCCGCCGAAATGTGGAGGTATTGCGTGTTAAGTGGCGGGATTCAAGTCGGGATTAGAGCGAGGAAATTAAAATATTAAATATTTCATTTTCTCGAGTGGTAATCGAACTCACAACCTGTCGTGTTTACTGTTGCACGTTTGAACCCCTGCGCCAGCCTGGCCTTATAAAAAGTGGCAATTGTTCGAGACTAGTAATTAAGTATGGAAATAGGACTGGATTAACTTATTACAGAACATAATTATGTTTACATGTTTACTTAAATATGAATGCATTAGTATGTAGTACGGGACAATGGAGTATACATTGGTAATTATTGATTTACTGCAATACGTATATTATACAGATTTTTTTTTCCGGCCTCACGCTGTGTCTCGATTGTCGCAGGGTAAGCAGAGGGAGGCTAGTGTTAGGGCACTCCGCTCTCCGCTTTCCGCTGATTTTTGACTCAACGCCGCGCTTTGCCCCGACTTCAGAATGAAAAAATCAAAATATTAAATATTTCGTTTCCTTGAGTGGGAATTGAACCGCCACCCCACGAGTGGCCTCAAATATTTACTTAAATATAAAAGTTTAAATGCATTAGATCAAATTACCAAGTGCTATTTTTAACATTTTAAAAGTGTTATTCCACACTTAAGAAAAAAAAATTCCTTTTTTTTTATGATTTAGAATGACATCAGAACTAAATCCTCATCTAAATTAAGCGTCTATACAGAATCTGAGCTCAATCGTTTGAAGATATCTCCTGCTAGATTGAGTTGGAAGTTAAATAAAAGCCTTTGAGAAGCTCCGTGTTGTATATTGCCGTCTAACATTCCATTATCAATATCTCTAAAGGCTTGCCACTTTTGTGTTGATATACATTGTACGAGTATTTCTTTCACTCACAAAGATTTACCGGAAGGAGTCTTCTCCTTGTTATGATGTTTTCTATAAAAAAAATCGTTTCATATAACATCATTTAAGCTGGCACGTTCAAAACGCCAGTATCAAAAACCAAACAAACAGAAAATATTTAAGTTTTTTTATTTATACTGAAATATTTATAATGAACATTTCTAATTTATTATTAGAAAATTATTTAGAAATAAGTTTTCTGATCATTCTAAATATAAATTTGTTTATTTTTTATTAATCATTATTTCTAATGACGCTTTATCAACTTGCTTGAATTTTTCATACAACTTTATTTCTACATAAGAAATACGAAATATTTTATGAAGATTTTTTTTAAGAAATATACATATTATGTAGGTATATTGATCCTGTGTATATTTGTAGACAAACTTTATATGAAATCAAAAAATGAGTGATGGTTGTATTTTGTAAATGGACCGATTGGAATAAACAAACACCAAATGTTAAGGGAAAAATATAATAATGAAAATTGCAATAAAATCGGTCAAGCCGTTTCTGAGACTACAAACAAGCAAAAATTTATTGTTTTTGGTTCTATTACGTCATTAAAAGCTTTTTTCTTATATATCTTCCATGTATAGGTATACTGATCCGTTACGATTTTTTTTAAGTATAGAATGAACCCTTAAAAATAAATAATAAATATAACAATTTTTAACGAATTTATGTGTAAATTGAATTTGAATTAAAATATTACATATAGGTTATATGTTAATTATCTAATGTTCATACTATTCTACTAATATAAATAATATTCTTAATGTTATAGTTCAAATGGATATTGCTATCGCTAGATCAATTGATTAAATTTGTATGTTTGTCACGTGTATAGTTACTAAAGTGGATTGATATGTTATGATGATGAAAGGGCATATATAACATTTTTCCATATTATTGAATACACAAAAAATCGATTATAGCTATTGATATAATTTGTATATATTTTTTTGGTTTACGCTGTATATGTAGTTGGGTAGGTATAGGGAACTAGGGGATATAAAGTTAAGACACTCCGTTCTCGTTAAGTCATTTCCGTTCTCCATTTTGTGCGGAATTCTAGAGGCTTGGCGAGTTGAGTGGCGAAGCTAAACACCGCCATCTTTTATTTTAAAATTTAAATGATGAATAATGACAAATATGATGTGGAATAGGAGCACCTAGTGTTAAGACACTGCCGAATTGGAGGATTGCGTGTTGGGTGGCAGAACTCAACGTCGCGAAAAAAGAAAAAAAAAAACAAATTCATTTATACACGGCATGTTAAGCTTTGCCTGCGTCATGAGTAGTACGAACAAAGTACATAGTAACGTAATGTTCGTGTACTCGTTTGTAGTTAAGCAAACAATACAAGTTTGTTAGGTGTTTGCTTATTATTCATTTTTTTTGTGCCAAACGTGTCCTGGCAACTATAAGAATAAATATATACATATAGCTTCACGCTGTATAGGTAGAGGGAGCCTAGTGTTAAGACACTCCTCTCATTGTAGCTTAAGTGGCGGAACTAAACGCCACGTTTTACCTCGTTACCAGAGTAGAGGAATGAAAATATTAAATATTTTATTTGCTCGTAGTGGTAATCGAGTCCATAACACGACTGGCCTCTGGTTTTAAAAAAAATATTTGTCACCAACTCTATTTTCTAAAAAAATATTTATTTATATATTTATAAAATATAGTATGATATAAAAATATATTCTATAATAGACATTAATATATGCAATCAATAATTTTAATATTATTCAAGTGCGTATATTGATGCCAAAATTTAGGGAATTACTTTTAGGCTGTAGCGATAAGATACGACCTAAGCTATTATATCTTATCAGTTCTAATATCGAAAAATCCTATTCCTCTTATCATTCTTCCTAAAGTAGTCGATATTACATAGAAACATTGTAATATCGACTACTTTAACTTTATTAAACTACTAGTTACTAGCTCGCGGCTTCACTTACTGTTACTACCCATTCACTTATTTTTTCACCCGAATTACGCTCATATATTGAATGCTAAAGTTAAAATTTTAATTCGAAATGCCCCTAAAAATAGGATATTTTAATGAAAAAACTAGAATCATTTCACAAATGAGCTTACTTCTCCGAAAACAATACAAAATAAATAAAAATTTATTCTTTTAATGCCCTGTTAGCTTGTTTTAACAATAGCAAATGATACTAAAGCTATTGGATAATATGAAAAAGAAGCATATTTATGTATTTTCTAGTGAAAGCTGGGTAAAAAAACTTTCAGTTTAGTTCTTAATTTATGGTGTTTCGAGCGTGCCAGATAAAATAATTGTTAAATTTACTTTGCTCGTTCTGTCAAATATTCGTTGTTCCAGACATAATGAAAGAATGTATTAATTATTTTCATGTTCCTGCTATGGTAAAATAGAGCGTTGCCGCGGCGTTAATTTCCAGTACTCAACAACTATTTAGAAATCCTTGCCTATTCAGATATATGGGGTATACGGCGTTATACACTGTTAATTCAATTTCATCTATATTTTAAGCTTATATTAATTTGAATTAGTTTTACTTTATTACGCTATTTAATTACAGCCTAGTAATATAACATATATGTACCCCTATATGTGTATTCCTATATATATGTGTAAGTAATGAGTTGCAAGTCACCGTACATACATATGGAAGTTTATGTATGGCTCCGAAATGAGAGCAGACGGGCTCATATTAAATAGACATTACATTGTGCTGGAACCGAGAAAGGTCTCCCTAATGAAAGATAACTATCACGAATTTCTCTGTTATGCTTCATTATTTATTTGCACTGTTTTACTTTTGTATAATGAATTTCTATAAGTTCTATTTGTAGCTTGTGTTTTCTTTGAGATTTCACTCGTAAATGCCGTTTTAAGTTGGATATGGCAATATTAATTGGGGATTTTGTATGTAGAATACATATTATAATTTATTTATTACCTTTTTACTAAAGGATTACTTTGTAGCCCGTCTGTCCGTCTGTCGAGTCCATTTATTTCGAGACGATAAAAGATACGAGCTTTTGAGCATCGATTATACCTACTGCATTTTGTATGAAACTCGCATAATCAAAACCCATAGGGTACTTCCTTTGCAGTATAATTAAAGGACTTGAAAAGTGAAAGTTTATACATGTTTCTAAGGATAAAAATGTTATTTACACAAACGTCCGCAAATTTAAGTTTGCCAATTTTTATGTATTTTACCTCCCGTTGGCATACAATTTTAAAATTGATACGGAACCCTCGGTATGCGGCAATGAAACGAAAATATTCAATAATTCATTTTTCATTCTTAATTTTTCTCGAGTGGAAATCGAACCCACTACCTATGACAAACATTAAATTGCTTTTTTAAATAACATTAAAGAAATAATTTTACTTTATCAAGTAACATACACTGCCTTTTTTGTAGATATTGATTTTTCATCTAATATTTATATGTGAATGAAGCTTAATTATACCTTGTGACTAGATAATGTATAAGTAACTAGTATTTTCCATTCGCCCTCAAATCCTTGCAGTGGCCCTGATTGCTGCTTTCATAGTGATTATTGTCATTAAGGTAAAATTTTTCTATTTTTAACACTACATTGTTTTTGATCACTATCTACTAAAAGCTTTTTTTTTTATATTTTTGTATTCAAGACAAACTATTATTATTAGTTAGTATATTTTGGTATTATTCTTATCTACGCTATTATTTTTACTTTCTACTGAAAATGAAAGTAAATTTCTCTTTTTTTTATTATGTTTGTCTATTTATTGTTTAAAATCTTTTCTCTATTTACAAATTAAAATTTCTACAAATATAAAACTTAAATTAGCGAGTGATAGCGTGTACTTCGTAATTAAAGGTCTTTTACGCAGCGTAGAACAAATCGTATTAAGCATTCATTAATTCCAGCGTCGCTTTGAGGCAGCTCCGTGAACCTAATAAAATTGAAGGAAATTTAAAAGGGTAAATAGAATTTCATTAAAATATTTTTTCTTATTTCCCGCAAAAGTTTTTCTGGCACGTCTCGGAACCTTGCAAATGTAGGAAGTTTGTCGTGGTAGAATTAGTGGAAATTCTGCATCTTAGATGGGTGTTTCATCTTATTGCAGACAATTCTTAAATTAAATTTGATTGTGTATATTTTATTTTTAAGGTCGTTGTGTTTAAAAAATTGTAATATAAAATTATATATTTTTTATATATATCGATAATTATGTAGCCAAGTGTGTCCATCTATTTACGAGACATTGCTACTTGGGTGGTAGAACCTAAATCAGCGATTTATCTAATCAGACTGGGGTAATTATTTATTTTTAGCTTCACGCTGTATCACGCAATTTGCAGGGTACGTAGAGTGAACTTAGTGCTTAGACATTCCGTTCTTCACGCACCGCAAATTAAAAAATATAGATAGGTTAAAACTTATTTATTTTAATTTTACTAAAATAGATCAGAAAATAGAATAAAAATGTAATTTATAACAAATAATTTTTGCTAAGAGCTATTTTTAATTTAGCTTATGCGGCACTTAAGATATAAAAATGAAAACGTCCCAAAGATAAAGTAAATGTGGACCTGTTGTTCGTTCACCGAAGTCTAGACAAACAATGGACGATGCTACTTACCTACTGCCGTCGGACGTAGAATTACTAACGTTTCCATATATATTAAAAAAAAAATATTTTGGTATCATCATTCATGATATACTTTTATTTAATTAGTGAATCAATTTTACATTTTTAAATATAAATTATTATATAAAGAAAATACATTTAAAAATATAAAAAAAAACCACTCTTCCGAGGGCAGGACAAGGGTCTAAGCCATCGGTGGCTAGGGCTCCAGAGAGAGGAACCTCCGCACAATACGTGCCGTCTCAAGTAATACTGCCTTCTGTATCCGGTTCTTGATCCAACAGCTAAGCGATAGCCTCTTAAGGTGTGCCTCATCATTGTTATTAAGAGGCTGTTTTGTGTTAAACACTAGGTTCCCAGGTACACTCTGCTTATCCTGCTGTTTGCGGGATACAGCGTGAAGCTAAATACTACAATTATTTCCCTATATGGTAAGTAAGCTCATTTTTGTGGGATTCAAAAGAAGAGTAAGATTTGGTTTTTTATTTTTGAATCTTTCAATTCTGGCGGCATTGCGTGTTGAGTTGCAGAACTTAACGCTGCACTTTAAGTAAGATGAATTGTAGTAAGTATATATGAAGATGCTAGGAAGGTAAAAGCTTCCAATTCAATTACGATCATTGGCGTGAAAAATTACGAATTCCACCTAGTTTATCGCTGTTCCCTGACAAATAAAATTTACGTAATGCGTGTTTAATATTAGGGTTCTCGTAAATTTCGTATGCGACCATTGTCACTGTTGGTACACTTTAGTTTAAGCTCGTAAGTTGCTTGGGTGAATTAGATATCCAAATATTTGAATGTGTTATATTTGTATGTTATCAAAGAAAATAAAATAAAAAAAACCACATATAGACATTTACTTACAAATAAAGTATTAATTAGTCATTTGGGAAATGGTTTTTTTTTAATATTAAGAGTATTATTTTATTAATGAAAAAATAAACAAAAAAAATAATCTACTTTAAATAAATGAAAGTAATATGAAATGTATCGAAAGTGCTTTCGAGTTTTAGTTCGTACGCGGCTTTAAAGGACCCAGTTAGTGACGTGCTTCTGAAGAGTTGGGGACGTCAAATAGCCTTCGGGGAGACATTTTGACCCAAAAACTTTTAGCATTCAGCACTGAACTTGTCACATATTTTCACTCAGTGGTCTTAATATTTTTGTACACAAAGTTACTAAACACGTCTAGCAGTTGTCACGTTAGGTTGTTCTTACTTCTCGCAAATTAGATTTCTGTTTCTCGCTAGAAATTTTAAGGAAACTTTCAGTTGAAATCAGCTTTATGCTATATCCCGAATATAGCAGGGTAGACAATGGGAACGTAGTGTTAAGATACTACATTATCCAAGTGGATAAAGGAAAGGAAAGGAAGGACAGGAAAGTTCATGAATGTCGAATTTTTTGAAGCATTTCGGGATGAGTGGCGGAACTCAACGCCGAGCTTTTTTGCCTTAATGCCAGAGCGAAGAAGTAAAAGTAATAATAAATAATAAATGATTAAAAGCGCATCTATCATCCACCTTACGAGCCGGCAACTCACCTGTAGCTTTTCTGGTTACATGGGGCCGTGGGCGGCGGAGTTCCCTTGCCACCAGGTGACCCATCCGTTCCTTTGCCTTGTCCTTTCCATAAAAAAAGATAACGATATATAGGTTATTCTTACTTATTACAAAATTAGATTTCTGTCTTTTACTAAAAGTTTTAACGAAACTTTCAATTGAAGTTCAATTATCATAAGCACATTTCAAATCGTATTTCAAATATGCCCCACGCCACGCCCGGTCACATTTGTCAGTTATGTCAGAAGATTGCCGTTGGATTATCGTTTACTGTCAGTTCGTTATCGACAGAACTTGTTCGACGCTGATTGCAGCCAAACTGATGATTGATGGTGCTTATATATGTATGTATGTATGTATATGTATGTATGTGTATGGGGTAGTTTTGTTATTTATATATTTCATCGATATATAGTATGGTTTTAGTTACTTCATTGATATATAATTTTAGATACAGTTTTACATGAGGCAAAGTGCGGCGTTGAATTCTGCTCTGCTAACACGCAATGCCTCCAGAACTTCGGCAGAAAGTGGGGAACGGTGTGTCTTAATACTAGGTTCCCTCTGCCTACCCTAATATGTGCGGGATACAGCGTGCAGCTGAGATACAATTTTACACTCATAGGTATCTAATTGAAGGGATTGATTTGTATACTATTCAAGCTTGTTTTTAGTATCGGTCTTTTAAGTGATATTTAAATTAAATTACGCTGTGTCCCACACACAGCAGGGTAGGTAGCAAAGAGAAAATAGCGTTAAGCCACTCCGTTCCCCACTTTCGGTTGAATTTTTCAAAGTATTACGTGTTGAATGGCGGAACTAAACGCCGGGCTTTCACGTTGGTGCCAGAGTAAAGATGTGTAATTTTTAATAAATAATAATTCACTCCCTCCGGTAGGAATCGAACCCACAATCGTCATTTTTTTTTTCATAACCCATCCATGGGTATCTAATTGAAAAGCTTGATTTCAATACAATATAACATGAAAAAATTATTTTAATTAAAGTTCTTTGTGTAAAATGTCAGATTCAGAAATATTAAGGGCACAGTATCGACAAACTGTAGTTAATTATTCGTCAAAGCACCGGCGTGCGTGTGTCCAGTAATTACTGTGCCGCCGGTCATCTATTGATAACTTTATGTTCGTAGTTTCGTATGATGATAACATGTAAAGGAAATACTTAGTGAAATTACATTTGTATCTATATGCGGTAAACGAATAACGCATAGTTCATTAAAATTATTATATACTAGACATATATATATATATATATGTATTTGTATACAATTACGTATAAATGCGTATAAACGTCGCCTTTGTGGGTTCGATCCTACTTGGGGGGAATTTATTATTTTCATTTCGATTTTGATGATAAGATATAGCGCAGCGTTGAGTTCTTCCGCTCAATTTGTAATGTCTTATTGGAGTGTCTTAACACTATCTACCCTGCTGTGAACATACGTCTATGTATGTTATATACTTATTCATATAGTAGAATTGTATTGCTGTTTTTTAATAATGTGTAATACGAGTATTACTTACATAATGTTTTATTTTTATTGTTTCTTTTCTTTTTTCTTTTACATCTTTACTTATTTTCTTTTACTTCTTTCTTTATCTCTTTTTTTTTCACATAGCAGAGTAGGCTGCAGGAATCTGGGGCCATTTTTTTAGTTCGCAATGAAAAAGTAAAGATAAATATCCTATAAATTCTTCGATTTATTACATATTCTTTTTTTATCCCTCATTTAGCGGGGTAAGCAGAGGGAATCTAATGTTAAGACTGCCTTGATACCAAATATTTAATGTTAATTTAATATAACAAACGAAAGAATATTATTTCATGTAATATTGGATTCAGGCCAACAAATCCTAGCTTAATTAAGCTATGTTAGGCAAATGTATAAGAAGCATACAAATATAAGCATTCACTGTAATTTGTATTCTAATATTTATGATGTTTTGCTAGAATGATGTGAATAAACATCTTTAATACATAATTGGTAAGGGTTAAACGGGTAATTTATATGAGATATTGTAGATTGCTGCTTACAAAAAAAACTTATATAAAACAATTGAAAAATTTGGAGTAATATATATTATTAATATATTTGGATTTTCAATATTTGTTTTTTTTTTATAAATTAATCTTTCTTAAAATGTTGTCTGCGCAAGCTAAAATTAAATAACAAATAAACCTTTACAGGACTTCTAAAATCATTTATAGGTCTGTTTTCAATTGGACCACAAAAAATTAATCAAAAAAAAGTTATGTCTTTGACAAATTCAAGTATAACGCATTAAAAACAACAGTAAGGTAAAATAGAAATTAGTGACAAACAAAATCATATGTACATATAGTGGAGAGATTGTCTACTAAACAAACTCAATAAATATATTAATTATTTTTTAAATTAAGCGAGCGGAGCTATTTATTTGATTCGCTGAAGCGATATTTTCAAATGTTACCTCGCGACCTAGTAACCGTTTTCGTTTTGTATAAATAATATTGTGAAGTAAAAATGGTGTTAGTCTGCCTCTAAAATTCGCAGCAGGAAAGTAAAGTAAAGTAAAACGGAGTTTATTATTTATTTCATAAAGAAAATTAAAAACTTTGGCTGTGTAGAAAGAGTCCGTACTAACATTAGGTTCCGAGGTTCCCTTTAAAACATATAATTAAAAATACATACCCTTGTCTTGTTTAATAATTTTTTTTGTGTTTTTTTGTTGTGAAGGGATGAAGGGTTATCTCAAGCCCTAAAGTTTAAGTGGCAATGGGCAGGTCACATATCACGCTACTCTGACAAACGGTGGACCATACAAGCTACAAGCTGGAAAGGTCCTATAGGAAGGAGAAAGGTAGGCAGGCCAAAAAGACGGTGGGCTGATGACATTATAGACATTGCGGGATTAAGTTGGACATCTGCGGCAAAAAATAGAGAGGAATGGAAGAGGATGGAGGAGGCCTTCACCCAAACAGGGGTTCACATCCAAGAATTGGATAACTAAAAGTACTAACACTAGTATTAGGAACATGAAATCTTTCATACTAACATTAATATAAGACTAACATCAAAACCAAAATGTAAATATGTGTTTGTGAATAAAAGGGCTTAATTATTATTATTATTATTTATTATTATTTTTTGTTGTGTAAACTGAAACTCTTCACTGAAGCTATAATCGAAGAACTTAATTTTTCCCAACTCCCATACTGTTTCTATAACTGCTGAACTTTTATAATGCAAATTTTCAAAGCGTTTGTTTTCAGTATTGTTTCTTTTTTCTAATAAAGAGATAAATTATTTAATAATTAATTATTATTAATTTCATTATTTAATATTTTCATGTTTCACTCTGAAGTCAAGGCAAAGCGCGGCGTTGAGTTCCGCTACTCAACACACAATACCTCCAGAATTTGACAAAAAATGGAGAATGGAGTTTCTTAACATTAGGTTCCCTCTGTCTACCCTGCAGTGTGCGGGATACAGCGTGAAGCTAAAAAAGTGAAATATTAACTGCAACACATTAGTCACAACATACGTAAGCGCATAAACTAATGTGTTCATTTCCTAGGCTATTTCATAGGAACGTATTTTCGGAAGCTAGAAAGCCATTTCCCGATGCTCGTAGCTGAATGGGTACTTCTCTACTTCCTTTTGTAGCGCCCGTGGAGCTTTGCGCAAAGCTGTATGCGATTTTAGAAATTTTATACAAAATTTTAAGCAATTTTATTTTATTTCTACTTTCTTTACTGTTTAAGCAATTATTTTTTAAACAGACTATTTTTAGTCGAGTCTAATTTATTAAGCTTAAGTTGAGAGATACTCAAATTTAATTTTAACGTAGAAATAAGTTATTAAAATAATTATTATGACATATCTTTTAAGCTTCCCGCTCTATCTCGTATCCAACAGGATAGGCGGAGGAAAATCTAGTGTTATGACACTCAGTCACCCATTTCTCGCCTAATGCTGGTGACATAGACATACCACTCGAAGAAATGAGAAAAATAAATATGGTGACAAATAAACGAATAAATATATATTTTATTCATATATTTGTATAGTATTTAATCGTTGCTTTATAATATTACCATAAATGCCCCTTCTATATGATTTCTAGTCTATGGTTCATACTCTAGAGAAACACTATATCCGTTAGTGTAGTATGCAAACTACGTGTATAATGAAAACTAATTTGTACAGCTCACCTGTAATATTAGTATACAGGATGTACGTTTAACTAAATTTATTTATTTAATAATAATGGTATTTGTTAATTTTTGTTTTGAATTTAGTTATTTTTATCACGTAATTTAATCTTTAACATTCATCATTGAATTTTAAAAATATTTTATTGTCATTTTTGTAGCTTCATGCCGTATCAATCTTATAGGTAGGTAGGCAAAGGGAACCTGGGAACCTAGTGTTAAGACGCTGTTCGGTCCAAATGTTGTAACCGAACACCGCGGCATAGCCTTTCAGCACGTTCCCGGCGCTACTATTATAAGGCAGTGCATACTCGGACCGCGGACCGGTAGCATTCATTAGCGTATTATCATATAGCAAGCAATAAAGCAACTTTTATTTAAAATATTATCTTTTATTATCGAGCCGCTAATCTCCAGCTAAATAGTGTAGGCCACGTCCCCTACATTTTGGTCCTTCGAGCCGGATTAGCATCTAGCGAATTTTTTAAGCAATTTTATAAAAAGACATTTTTAGCAAAGACTAGCATTTAGTGAATTATCGTGACTTTACTAATTATTTAAGTGAGTGAGTGTAACGAGCAAGCAGAAGAATAATATTTGGCCACGAGGCTAAAATATATAATCAGCAAATAGCAGCAGGACGTAGCATCAGGACGTAGCGTCATATATCAAGTAAGATCGTTCCTATTTTTTATATATCTAGCTTTTTCATCTTTAAAAAATGGAAGACTTATTTAAAACACAAATCGAGATTAGCGAAGCTATTCATAAGATTATAATTAATATCAAAAAAGAAAGCAAGGAAAGAAGATCAGAAACGTCTTTGAAAAGGCGATTAAATAATTTAGAGGCATACTGGTCGGATTACGAGGCCAATGATGATCGTTTACGCGAGTTTAAAAATCTGAGTCATCCGTATTTTCTTAACTCTGAATACGAAAACACAAAGCAGAAATATAATGAAACAAAATCTTTTATACTTAATCAATTAAATCAGTTAGGGGAGCCTCAAGATGAATTTCAAGGAGCACAAGCGGGAACTTCCGCGGCAGGACAGCAAGCGAGCGAGTACGTAAGTACTAAGAAGGTTAGCCAGGGTTCAAATAGCAAACTGGATGACATGCTTAAAAAGCAATTCGTTAACTTCAAAGCATTTTCTAGGACTATATCAGCGATTGATATGGAATCAATATCGGAGAGATGGGAATACGAGGATATTCTCAAGCAAATACAAACCCGTTGGACAGCTATAGACACGTTACATTGGGAAATCGATGCTGAATTGAACGGAGAAGACGGAGAGTACGAATATCTATTTAATAAACATGAAAAAGAATATAGCAACATAAAGAAACTTTTAAACTCTAATATGTTTTCGGTGTCGTATCGCGAAAAGTACACACCGCAAATAAATATTCCATCCTTTAATGGAAATTATCAGCATTGGTTGGCTTTTAAAAATCTTTTTACGGAAGCCATACATAAAAACTCTTCTTTATCTAATTCGCAAAAAATGCAGTTTCTTAAAGGTAAAGTTCAAGGGGAACCCGAAAGATTAATACAACATCTTACTATTAGCCATGAAAATTATTTAACATGTTGGGAAATTTTAAATCATCGTTATAATAACAAAAAACGTATTTTTACTGCTCATGTTAACACATTATTAAACATAGCGACGGCACAGCAACAATCATTATCGCACATTAAAAAGCTACATGATACAACTTTTGAATGTATCCACGCCGTTCGCAATTTGGGTGTCGATACTAGCTCATGGGATCCACTTATTGTGCATATTTTGTCGCAAAAATTAGACTCAGAGTCGTATACGTCTTATATAGAATCTTTAAAATATCCACAAGAATTGCCGACTTTACAAGATTTTTTAAAGTATTTAGAAGGGAAGTTTTCTACTCTCGAATCAACAAGAAAGAAACAGGAAGCATCTAATAACCATTTTAATATTTTTAATAATAAAAATCATCCTCAGCAGCATAAAAATTATACATTTCGCAGCAACTATTACAAGCCACAAAACTCATCAAGGCCTTTAAAATCTTTACACGTGGCAAGCACAAAATGTCCTATTTGTTCAGAAGCGCATGGAATTTTCCAGTGCAAAAAATTCATAGAATATCCATTACAAATAAAACATAAAATCGTTTCACAAAAACAATTGTGTAATAATTGTTTGTATAATCATAACGGAAATAGGTGTATTTCATTGAAAAGATGCCGCCTTTGCAATGGAAACCACCATACGCTGTTACACGAAACCGGAATAAATACGACGCCAAACGGACATCAAACAACAGCCATTGCGCAAAATAATTATGTGGAAAACCATGACCACTCAGTCAGCACTTTACATTTACCTAACAATAATTGTAAAGAAATATTATTATCGACGGCAAAAATAAACGTCATATCTTCAGATGGATCAAAAATCACTATGAGAGCACTTATCGATCAAGGTTCTCAAATCTCTCTAATTTCTGAAAACGCAGCACAAAGGTTAGGCTTAAAGAGATCACAGTGTAAGGGTGTAATTTTCGGAGTAGGTGAAAAAGAAAGCAATTGTAAAGGGATGCTCAATATCACCTGTAGTTCAATACACAATAATTTTTCTTTTGATACTGAAGTTTATATTATGAATAATTTAATTAAAAATTTGCCGAATAGAAGTTTCGTAAAGCCAGCGTGGACGCATTTAGAGAACATTGATCTAGCGGATCCAGAATTCCATATAAGCAGCCCAGTAGATCTTTTATTAGGGGCCGATATTTATTCAACCATCGTTTTAGCCGGTATTATAAAAAACAATAGCGAAAACCAACCCATAGCTCAGCAAACTCAGTTAGGTTGGATCTTATGTGGGAATGCTCAATTTTTTAATTGCAACGTCGTTGTAAATAACATTGACGACATACTAAAATTTTGGGAAATAGAGGATATTTCCGAGGTATCAAATATGTCTTCAGAAGATCATGAATGCATAAATAAATATAAATCAACAACAAAACGATTAAAAAGTGGTCGATATGAAGTTCGGCTGCCCTTGAAACCCGAAATTCAGAATTTAGGTTCGTCAAAGCACGTAGCTGTAGCACAATTTAAAAATTTAGAGCGTAAATTTAATAAAAATAAAAAATATGCCGACGATTACAAGTTATTTATAAATGAATACATTAATTTAAAACACATGGTATTGTGTACAGAAAATACTAGAAATACGATATCGGAGTGTTATTTGCCACATCACGGTGTGGAGCGAGCGGAATCTATCACTACAAAACTACGTGTAGTCTTTAACGCCTCAGCGAAAACTTCGAACGGAAGTAGCTTAAATGATTTTATGTACCGTGGTCCAAATTTACAGCAAGATTTACAGATGCTTATATTAAAATGGAGGAAATATGAATACGTTTTTACAGCGGATATTGAGAAAATGTTCAGAAATATTTTTGTACACGAATCTGATCAAGTTTATCAAAAAATCGTGTGGCGAGAGTCTCCTGAGTGTCCTATTTCATTTTATCAGCTTAAAACTGTAACGTACGGAACTAAAGCAGCGCCTTTCTTAGCACTTATGACATTAAGGCAACTCGCAGACGATGAAAGGCATAATTATCCCGAAGCAGCAAATATTTTAGAAAATGATTTTTTTGTCGACGATTTACTCAGCGGAGCATATAGTATTCAGCAAGGTCAAGAGCTAGTCAAAAATTTGGACATGCTTTTAAGGTCTGGAGGATTTAATTTGTGGAAATGGAGGTCAAATCAAGCGGAATTATTAAGCAATATCGACCAGGAATGTCAGCTTAGCACGGAGTCAAATTTATTTAATTTTAAAATAGAAAAAACTAAGACTTTAGGCTTATATTGGAATTCGCAACAAGATAGCTTTTCATTTAACAGCAATATAAAAGAAAAATCACCATCAAAGCCTACTAAACGAATTTTGCTTTCGGAAATATCAAAAATTTTCGATCCGTTAGGCTGGATAGCACCAGTTATACTAAAATTAAAATTAATATTTCAAAAAGTGTGGGAATCGAATTTAGGATGGGATCAAGTAGTTCCCGACGAAATCTTAACTAAATGGATTTTAGTACGATCTGATATAATAAATATATATAAAATTAATATACCTAGGTGGTTAAATAGTAAAGAGAGCGATTGTATAGAGTTGCATGGATTCTGCGACGCATCTCAAAAGGCATACGCATGCGTAGTTTATGCACGTGTTAACTCATCGGTCACACTAGTCGCCGCAAAAACAAGATTAATTCCTTTTAAAAAACCGATCTCTCTACCTAAACTCGAACTTTGTGGAGCTTTGCTATTATCTAAATTAATTGATAAAATCATAACTAGCTTAAATAATCATACTATTAAATTATATGGCTGGTGCGATTCCATGGTAGTGTTAGGATGGCTACAAGGCGATCCCGGTCGTTGGAACGTCTTTGTTGCCAATAGAGTTAAAAATATAATTAATATAATGCCTAAAGAAAATTGGAGATACGTAAAATCGACGGAAAATCCCGCCGATATAGCGAGCAGAGGAAGCTTATCAACAGAATTACAATTAAACAAATTATGGTGGCAGGGACCACCGTGGCTATTTAACAATGCGATTCCACAATATAAAGAATATTTTACTAATCAAGAAAAGAAGAAACGCCAAGCAAATATTGTACAAAATATACAGAACCCATACAACATAATAACGGAGTTATTAAATAAATTTAGTTCATTTAATAAAATTATAAGAATATTAGCATGGGTCATTCGAGCTATCCACGGCAAGCGAAAACAATGGAGCGGCGAGTATCTCACATTACAAGAACTCAGATATGCAAGTAAATTAATAATAAAACATGTTCAGCTTACAGAGTTTACTTGTGACATTAATAATTTAAAAAATCATACAGCATTACAATCAAGCAGTAAATTACTAAATTTAAATCCATTTATCGATGAATTTGGACTATTACGTGTAGGTGGGCGACTACGTCACGCCACTATTAGCTCAGATATGAAATATCCCATATTAATCCCACATAAAGGCCGTTTAACAGACTTATTGATTGATCAAGCACATACACTAACATTTCATGGAGGACCTCGTCTTACATTATCAGTATTACGACAAAAATATTGGATTATCGGGGGAAATCGAGCAACCAAACATTTTATACAAAATTGCGTTACCTGCAGAAAGTGTAATACCACTACCAACCATCAATTAATGGGGGATCTTCCATCAGCAAGAGTAAACTCACCATATCCATTTTATCATACCGGAGTGGATTATACGGGATACGTCGATATCAAAGCGAATAAAGGAAGAGGTATCAAAACTTGTAAAGGATACATAGCCATATTTCTGTGCATGGTTACTAAAGCGGTTCATTTAGAACTAGTGTGGGATTTAAGCTCTTCTGCGTTTTTAGCAGCTCTACGTCGAATGGCAGCAAGGCGTGGGGCACCTGCACACATGTATAGTGACAACGGTACGAATTTTGTTGGCGCAAATCGAGCATTAAGGGAAGAATATTACAATATACAGCAAATTTTCGGTAAAGAATGTCATAAAAATATACAAGAACTAGGTATAGAATGGCATTTTAATGCACCAGCATGGCCAAGCGCTGGCGGATTATGGGAAAGAGCAGTACGTAGCTTAAAATTTCATTTGCGGAGAGTTCTAGGAGAACAAAAACTAACTTTTGAAGAATTCTCCACTCTTTTGGCGCGTCTGGAGGCGTGCTTAAATTCGAGGCCACTTTGTGCGCTATCAGAAAGCATCGACGATTTAGATATATTAACACCAGCTCATTTTTTAACTGGAAGACCAGGCTTGTCCACAATAGATACAGAAGAAGATGCCCGAACGAGATGGCAATTAACAACTAAATTATTTCGAGATTTATGGAAAAGATGGAAACAGAAATATCTTTCTCAGCTATCAGTAAGGAGTAAATGGTTAAAAGCTAAACCAGATATTGAAGTAGGAGATATTGTCGTAATCCATGACGATAATCTACCATCACAACAATGGAGCCTAGGGAGAGTAGTAGAAATTTTCCCTGGAACGGATAATCACGTACGTGTGGTCACCCTGCGTACTTCAAGTGGAATAATCAAACGACCAATTACAAAATTATCACTCTTGCCGATTAAGTCGGAGACGAATCTAGCATCAAATAGCATCAAGGAGCGTAAATCTAAAGAAAATCCAAAGGAAAGCATACAGAGGCCAGCGAAACGCATATCACTTTTATCACTAGCAACTACATTCATCTTATTTATGAATGTTATAAGTCCGTCTTACTGTGAATTTAATATTACATATTTAAAAAACTATAATTCACTGTATTTGAACCCATTATACAATATGAAATTAATTCAAGACAAATGGACACTCGTGGTTTATTATAATACGTCACCTTATTGGCAAGGAATTCAAGCATATAATAAATTGACGGGCTATATGGAAAAAGTATGTGATAGCTCATATTTAAACAATCACTGTAACATTACCTTGCTACAACTGAAACATGAGTACAACGAGCTGGAGTACTACAATGAGCTGGTCATGCGTCAGCGCGGGAACAGCGGCACGCGACGGAGACGCGGGCTTATCAATGGAGTAGGCTACGTTGCAAACAGTCTCTTCGGCGTATTAGACGAACATTTCGCAGAAAAGTATCAACAGGACATTCAACTCATACAAGCAAACAATAATCATCTACTGCACTTATGGAAAAATCAAACGTCTATTATTGAGGGCGAATATAATTTATTAAAACGTACTGAAGTGACTATAGAGAAACAGCATAAAATTATAAATAAGCATATAAATAACATATATAACTCAATAAGCATTATTGATCAGAAATTAAATAATATTTCGTTCAACGAGGAATTTACACTTTCCGCAATTACAGCAAATAACTTACTGCAAAATCTACGTCGTATTCAAGATACCATGTTAGACACCATCACCGACGTTCATCATGGACAACTCAACTTTCATCTAATCCAACCGGAACAACTTCGACAACAGTTACACATCATCTCAGGACATTTATCACAAGAACTTACTTTACCGTTAGAAAATTTAGACACCGATTTATTTAAAATATATAGTCTTTTAAATATCAGAGTTAGGATGACTCAGCAATTTTTATTATTTGAGATAAATTTACCTTTGGTACACCGAGACTCGTATACGCTTTATCATCTAATAGCTGTACCTCAACAAGTCAAGAATAACACCGTCAGTGTTATTCCTATAGCAGATTACGTAGCGATCAATTTAAAACGAGATGCCTATTTTACATTGCCTCAGACCGAATTACAAGAGTGCTTAAAAAGCGACCAGTTTTACATATGTAAACAGCAAAATATTATATCATTTTTATATACTAATGAGCGTTTTTGTATAAAGGATTTAATGACACACACTTGTCAAACAATTAAATCATCATGTGAACATAAATGGATAAAGCTAGCTGAAAATAAATATTTATTTTTCTTTTGTGATTCTTACACTGTGCGTGTTATATGCGATGACAAAATGACAGCACAAACATTGAGCAAGGCCGGTATTGTTACCATGCAGGAAGGATGTCTCATTAAAGGAAAGGATTTTTCTCTATATGCGCAAAGATCCAAAAAGAGTAGCTTAAAGATAATGACAGATATTTTTACGCCTACGATACCCGCTGAAATTAATCACCTTTTAAACATACCTATGCCAATACAAGAATTAAATTTTACAAGTTTCGCAAACGATTCACTAAACGATCTCGATTTAAAATTGAAGCAGCTTCGAAAAGATAGTGAGTCAGTGGACATCATATCTTACCACGACATACACCAGTATACAATATGCTATATCCTGGTGGGAGCAGCAATAGCAGCGGTAGCAGTGTTTGCATGGCGCAGGTGGCGGCAGCGACGGACCGTGGCCATCTCACCCGAGATTCCTCTTCATAACCGTAATGCAAGTGTTAGTGATAGTGCCAGTGTCAGTGAAAGTGCGCGAAAGCAGAGCAAGGCTGACCGTCAGCCAGGTGTTTGTGATAGGGTTATATTTAAAAACCAAGCAACATCCCCTATCATTAGTAGCCGAAATCTATTAGCAAAATAATTTGTTTTTATTAAAGAAAATCTTTATTTATTTTTTGTATAATTTAGTCTTAACTTAGTTATAAGAAAAATTGTTTATCATCTTGTAATAGTTCTTAAGTTCATCTCCCTCATATCATCATAGCTTATGTATCATTTATCTCTGGCCCGGGAGCATGTTCGGTCCAAATGTTGTAACCGAACACCGCGGCATAGCCTTTCAGCACGTTCCCGGCGCTACTATTATAAGGCAGTGCATACTCGGACCGCGGACCGGTAGCATTCATTAGCGTATTATCATATAGCAAGCAATAAAGCAACTTTTATTTAAAATATTATCTTTTATTATCGAGCCGCTAATCTCCAGCTAAATAGTGTAGGCCACGTCCCCTACAGACGCTCTGTTCCCATTAAGACACTTCAACTTCCCGCCTAATTCTGGAGACGTTGGCGGAATGGCGGAACTCAACACCGCGCTTTTCCTTGTTACCAGAGCGAATGAATAAAATGATTAAATATTTCAGTCCCTGTCCAGCCCGTCACGTTTACAGTTATGAAAATTTTTAAATTTTAATTTCAACAAAATTATATAGTAATATGAGTTGGGTGTTCTATATTTCTACGTATATAAATTAGTATTAGCAGTCTGTCGGTCTGTATGTCCTTACAACATGATATTGATTCCAGGTTTCGCTTCTACGTGTACTCAGCGTACGTGGAGAGGCGGACGGTGGCCGCGGTGCGTGTCATCGCCGCTACCAAAACGCGTGGTGCTGATCCCGTCTTCTGTCGCATATGGCTGGCTGATAACCGTACGCTCACTCTCAAGGCCCGAGTCAAGGTTTGTTTTCTTTTTCTTTTGTTTTTATATTTTTGGATTGCTTAGTATGTAGATTTTTAAGATTATTTTTTGTGTTAATTCTAAAAAGTAATATTCTCATTTCCTCATAATGGTAACTAGGCAAAGTTCAGCTTGGAATTCCGCCATTCAACACTGCACATACATCTAGAATTTGGTGGTAAATGAGGATGAGTATAGAGTAGATTGATTGATTGATTTCTCGATATATGGCGTTTCGAGCGTGCCAGTTGAGCACAATTCATTTCGCCAATGTCACGTTGTATGGAAAACACACGAAGGAAATTGACCGGTAATAAGAAAGATAAATATACACAATTATAGAATGCATGTAAAAAAAAAGAGATCCTGTGTTAGTACAGCCTTCACCTAAAACAAAATAAACACAAATTTACAATATATACACAACACATTAGATTAGTAATAAATAATATTTTACATGGGGGTTAGTTTAAAGTTTTATTTTGTTAAGTTTAATATATTTACATAAAAATTTACATAAAGGACTAAACACAAACATTAACAAACACTGAACATTTAAAGGACGAGGGACTTTATGAGGGAGGACATCATATAAGGGACGAGTTAAGTTAGGACAAGAGAAAAGGATGTGGGAAGGGGAGCCATCGTCCAGGCCACATTCACACAGAGAGTGGTCCCTGACCCTGATCTTAGCTAGATGTACAGGAGTAGAAGCATGCCCAAGACGTAAGCGACAGATTGTTGTAATAATCCTCCGTTCAATAAACCTTTGAGAATAAAACCAAGGTCGCCTAGGAATATCAGGTTGAATAAAGGCGTAATACTTACCTTTATGGGATTTTGACTCATTCCAGAAATTATTCCAGGACTTATGCAGATGAATATCCGCAAGGGACATCAGATCTTGGGCGGAATTGGAGAAATGGTCTAATGTGCCACACTGAATAGCTGATTTAGCGCAGGAGTCTGCAGATTCATTCCCACTGATTCCAGAATGTCCTGGAATCCACACCAAAGTAACATCCAAACCCTTTAGATGACAAGAGTACAATTCTTTACGAATCCTTAAAACAATTGAAGATCTCAATCTACTATAAAATGGGCTTCCCTTTAAGGCCATTAAGCAGCTTAGTGAGTCAGTGAAAATAACCGTCTGTTTAAAATTGTGGGAATGTGCAAACAGGACTGCTTCTAACAAAGCAACAGCCTCGCCTGTGAACACAGATGATTCGGGTGGGCATTTAAATTGTAGAAGAATTTTGAATTTTGGTATCCAACAGGCTGCACCAACACAGCTCTCCTTCGAGAGCTTCGATGCATCCGTGAAGATGAGGAGGTGATTCGACCAATTGAATTGAACTATTTCTTTAAATTTTGTGTTGGTGCCAGGATCTCCCTTGGTTAGGTCAAGATTTGTGACGATACAAGGAGAATGAACTAGGGCGTTATACGGTGTAAGGAATAGTGGATTAGAAGGAAAACAAGTCAAAGGATTAGGGAGAGAGGTAAGTCTAAGGAAGCTATCAAGCAGGTATGGTAAAGGTTTGCCTTGAGGGATGAGATCAGCTAGCTTAGATAGCTTAGACCGTAGAGGATGGGAAGACAGCTGCAACATTTTACTCACAAATCGATCGGAAAGGAATTGTCGGCGGATAGGAAGTGGAGGATCTACACACTCCACCTGCAATGCATTGGTAGGAGTAGACTTCATCGCACCTAGGATAATCCGAAGACATTTATATTGTATTCGGTTTAATTTTTCAGTAGGTAATTTATTAAAGGGGTCTAACACAAATAATCCATAGTCAATATGACTGCGAATTATAGCATTGTACAGCAGTTTTTGAGTATAAGGGTGTGCGCCCCACCACACACCAGACACAGCTCTCAAAGCATTAATGCCTTTTTCACATTTCCTGCTGAGATATTCAGCATGAGCAACTCCGTTCAATCATTTATCAAGTATTATGCCTAAAAATTTGACGTTTTCTGTTAGATGAATGGGAATATTATCACACAAAATTTGAAAATTTGGAATTACTCTCTTTTTGTAAACACGACCGCTTGACATTTAGCTACCGACAATGCCAGGCCATGCTCAGAGAGCCACTGGTTAAGATAGTGCAAGGCAGTATTTAAACGAAAAGTTATGTCCTCCACAGAATTTGAGCTGTAATAGAGGACGATGTCATCAGCATACTGAAGGATGTTACAGAAATTATTAACAGATAATTCAAGGTCATGTGTGTATATGTTATACAACAGCGGACTAAGAGCTGAACCTTGAGGAAGACCTTTCCAGACAAGTCTGGAAGGTATAGTAAGAAGTCGATGTCTCACAGATACCGATCTCCCGGTCAGCAGATTACATATGTAATGGGACATCCTCGGCGGAATACTCAGCTGACGCAATTTCTGCCTGAGCACCGGAAGAAGAACATTATCATATGCAGATGCGACATCTAAAAAGACACCAACCAAATACTCTCCTTTGGCAAAGGCTCGTCGAATATCTGTAGTAAGAATACTGAGACTATCAATAGTACTTAGCCCCTTTCTAAAGCCAAACTGAGAGGGCGCTAAGATATTCCTACTTTCCACTATCCATTCCAGTCGATTTTTCAAAAGCCGTTCAACAATCTTAGATATAGTAGATGCCAGGGCAATGGGTCTATAGGAATTAAAATCTGAAGGACATTTTCCAGGTTTGAGGATAGGGATAACAATTTGGGACTTCCATGAGTTGGGTATATTGCCTGATTGAAATATTTTATTTATCATGTTTAGAAAATGTTGTTTAGAGTTATCATTTAATTTTGTAATAAAGGAATAAGAAATACCATCCTCACCTGGACTGGTATCCTTTAAATCCGTTAAGACGTTTTTAAGTTCTTCAAAGGAAAAAGGAAGATCCATTTCCTCCGAAGATTCAACCGGCGTGGATATAAATAAATCTTGGGATGGGACAAAAGGAGGAGCCAGTTTGTTTGCAAAATCGTTGAGCCAAACAGAAGGATTATTGGAATTGGGACTGCTGACATTGTTAAGAGATCGGCGAAATCTCTTAACATTTGTCCAAACAAGGGAAGACGAGGAACGAGGACTAAGGGATTCACAAAAACTTATCCAACCACGTTTTTTCTTTTTCCAAATGCAATTTCTAAACTTCGCATCCTTGCGTCTGTAGTCGATAAAATTTTCCATAGTCATACAGGCTGCGTATGACTCCTCGGCAGATGTTCGCCAAAGGACAGAATCAGAGCATTCCTGATCCCACCAGGGATTGAAATGCATCCAATTCTGAATGGAGCGGTATTTGGGGATATGTAGGTCAGCAGCAGACATAATAGCAGAGACAAACCCTTCATAGTACACAGAGATACTCTCATAATTACCAGACTCAGAAAGATTGCACAACATGCAATCCACAGAGTCGGCGTACTCGTTCCAGTTGGCCTTTTTTAAATTAAATCTATGGGGAAGGGAAGGACTAGGAGTGGAAGGAAGTCTATTATTTAAGGACAGCAAAATCGGGAAATGGTCACTACCATGGGTAGATGGAAGTACAGACCATGATAGTTGGGAAGCAAGAGAAGGAGAAGATAAGGAAAGATCAATAGCAGACCTAGGGTTCTGATTTGGATTAACCCTACGAGTCGGAGATCCATCATTGAGAATGCAGAGATCCACATCATCAATCATGTCCACCAACGAAGGCGAAAATCCATCACAGTAGTAACACCCCCACAAAGTGTGATGGGTGTTAAAATCACCCAGGACCACCACAGGGTTAGGAAGCGAAGAGATAATAGACTTAAGCTGTAAAAAGATGGAAGGGGAAGGATGGGGGATGTAAACAGAAAGGAAGGAAATACCAAGGACCCTCACAGCAACAGCATTCAACTGTTGACTATGAGAAGGGAGAGGAATACGGGAATATGGAGAAGAGTGCTGGATGAGGATAGCATGACCTCCATACCCGTCATTTCTGTCCTCCCTTAAACAGGCGAAACCTGGCACCCTGAATCGGGAGTCAGGCACCAGCCACGTCTCTGAGAGGGCAATAATGACAGGATTATGCAGAGAAATAATATAAAGTAATTCATGCTTTTTAGCACGAATACTCTTACTATTCCACTGTAGGAAGGATAGTGGAGGCATTGTGAAGGATATTGAAGATTTTGAGTAGGTTTTGGGCAACGTTGGACGGTAAAGGAAGTTCATCAGCAGTTGAGATTATGCTCACAAGAGTGTCAGTCAAAGCAATCAACAGATCCTTTGTAGATTCTGCTGAACTGTCAGAACCTTGATTAAGTGCACAACCATTAGGAAGGGATGAGGAACAACTGCTAATAATGGACTGGTGAGCTTGTCTATTGTATCCCTTTGCCATAGGAGCGTGGGGACGGGGAGCTTGGAAAACTGTTTTAGAGTAGGATTTAGAGGAAGAAGCAGCAGGTCTGCTTTGTTGGGATTGGGAGTTCGTGAAAACAGGAGGTGAAAACATTTCCTTAGCAACATCTGCATAGGAACGTTGGACAGATGGAAACCGAGAGGATGCTTCCATATAGGAAATACACTCTTGCGACATAACCGACTTAATGTTCTGTTGTCTTACATACTCAGGGCACCCTTTATCAGTAGCAAAATGTTTAGCTGTGCAATGGATGCAGGTTGAATTTTCCTGCCGGATGTCACATGCATCACCAGTATGAGACTGGGAACACCTATAGCACCTTGGCTTTGATCTACACTGTGACTTAACATGACCAAAACGACAGCAATTAAGGCACTGGATTGTAGGATATTTATAAAGTTCAATATTAAGGACAGATTTATAGGAGAACACTCTTTCAGGCAATTGTTGGCCACGTATAGTAATTACAACAGTTTGAGTTGGAACCCATGTAACTACACCCTCACTTACATTCTTGCGATTCATTCGTCTTGCTTTTACAACTTCACCGCACGCACTAGGGAATATCAGTGAACCAACAAACTCTTCCAAAGACCATTCAACGGGAATTCCTTTTACAATTCCCATCCTTGTAATATTAAATGTCGGGATTACACAAACATATTTACATAGACTAAGAACAGGATTATTCAAAAATCTATTTGCTGCATCAGCAGATGTAAATTGGACACTGATTTTATTGCGACCCACATTTTTAACTCCATCATTAACTATATCAGTGATTTTATTAGTATGGAGAAATTGACCAAATTTAATGGCTCTTATAGAGGTCCCTGCAGATGGATCAGGAGATTCCCTTGACACTTGATTTTGGGGCATCGGATAAGGCAGGGTGGGTCCATACATTCTGAATGGAAGGAGTGGCGGTGGATGGGTTTATAATCGTTTTTTTAATAATATCCTGGCTTGAGGGTGTTTCCTCAACTTGCCTCTTTCTATTATTTACTTGAACAGTAGAATTTACATAACCCCCCCCCAGGATCAGGGGGGTCAGGCGGAGGATCAGGATCCATCTTAAAATAAAATAACCTAACTATAAACTAAAACTAATCTAAACTATAAAACAGCACAACTACTCACTATTACCAATTACCTTATTGGTATGGATCTATTTACATTATTATATAATGTTTCCACTAAGTAAATAAAGAGTTTCACCACTAAAAAAGAGATATTTTCACTAACACGTGTGTCAACCAAAACAAACGTCAGCGAAAAAACGAGTATAGAGTATCTTAACACTAGGTTCTCAGGTTCCCTCTGCCTTTGCCTACGTGCGGGATACAGCGTGAAGCTATCAAAAAAAAACATTATGGATGAATGAATTATTTTTACGGATATTCTAAATATTTTTATATGAAAGGTAGCGACTGATTCAGACTATAGGTACCCAATATTAATGGATACCTTTGGGAAACAGAATGTCTTAACATTAGGTTCCCCCTAAATTGCGGTGTGCGGGAAAACAGCGTGAAGCTAATTAATTATTTTTTTTAATTAATGCGTTCAAAAGGGTCCTACAATTGCACCTAAATGGCTTCATCACAGGTGAACATTTTGCCGATTGATGTCTTTTAAAGGACAATGTAATCAATACATTTTTAAGTTGTTAATAATATATTAATTAGTTGAGCAATTGCAGTTACTAGAATATGTACCTTATATTTAAAATACTTTTTTCAACTTCAATTCTACTTATACTTTTTAACGTTCAATTCCCATTACTTCTCATTCGAATAAATGAAATATTAAATAAAAAATAAATCAGCTTCACGCTGTATCCCGCACACAGGCAGAGGGAACCTAGTCTTAAAACACTCCATTCCCCACTTTCTGCCGAATTCTGGAGGCATTGCGTGTTGAGTGGCAGAACTTCACCCCGCGCTTTACCTCGAAGCCAGGGCGAAGAAATGGAAATATAAACGTAAATAAATACGAAATGAATATTTTTGTTTAAGTTAATTTATGTTTGTTCTTCGTTTTGTGGTTTAGATAATTAATTTTATTTTATTATAAGGTGTAATAAAGTGTTGAAATAAATAAATAAATACGAGTATTTCACTTCCTCGAGTGGGGATCGAACCCACAACCAGTAGCGTGTACAGTCACACACTTGTGCCTACGCCACGACTGACCTTAATATTCTTTAGTATTTAATATAGTTTAGATTATACAATAAAATTGTTGTCACTGCAATGTGAATACGCCAGAAGACACAATTAGATTACGTTCTTAAGAAAGTTTCAAAGATCTATGATTATTTATTAGTCCCTAGAGTCGCCCGGACTAGCAGCCACTTAAAGTTCGAACCTTAGAGTTAGTTTCCAAAGTAAGATGGGACTTGGAAATTGGAGACCTTAATGGCTGTGCAGCACTAATTGAAAAATGATAGATTTTTTTTTCTCTTTTGTGTGCGGGATACAGGTTGAAGCTGAAAAAAAAGCAGCTCGTAGCTGAATTTTATTATAAACATTCACTTCTAGTAGGTTGTAATTATAAATTCAAACCAATTTATTAAGTGAACACGTTAAAAGGTGCACTCATTAAACACGGTACAGGGGAATGAGTTCAATTTCATAAAAGCTGAAGAATATATTGCTAAAAGAATTTTGAACACAGAGCTAAACTGAATTTTGTATGAATATTCTCATGAACTCTAATTCTGTTATCTTATTTAATTTAGTTTCTTGTATAATATATTGCTTTTTTTGTATTTTAATTTTATGCGTCAGTCGTAGCGCAGGGAGGCAAGTCATGGCGAAACCAGGTTGTGGGTTCTATTCTCACTTGAGGGAAATGATATTTAATATTTCAATTTCTTTCGCCACTCAACACGCAACGTCTCCAGAATTCGGCAAAAAGTGGGTAGAAAAATATATTGCATTTATTGTTTATGTATGAATGTAATTCTCTTTGCAATATTAACGTTTATTTATGACTTTTCGAAGTCATTTCAAACGACTATGCGGTAGTATATTTGCTCTGCACTCAATATCTCTCGCGTCCGTCAAGCGATGAACTTTATTGGTTCTTCAGAATACTTTTAAAGGCATAGGCAGAATACTTTCATAGGACTTTCTTGTTTATTAAATTTTGTTTCTGTTTTTCGATTTTTGTTAATAAAATTATTTGAGGCCAGTCGTGGCGTAGACGCACAAATGTGTAAGCTCGACTGGTTGTAGATAAGATCGCTATGAAATATTTATTTAATATTTTTTTTAATTTTGTCGCTCTGGTGTCGAGGCCTCCAGAATTAGGTGGAACATGGGAAACGTAGTGTCTTAACACTAGGCCTCTGCCTACCCTGCCATTGGCTGCTATTTTTAAATTATTTATTTAAATGACGACGGTACTAGAAAAAATACGGCATGTTTCTACTTCGCAATAAGCATTTTATTTGTAACATTTTTGTATCAAAATACTTACAATGGCTTCAAGGCAGCTGAACCTCGCTTAAGGGTCTAACAGAATTGAACGCACAAATCGGATTACGTTTCCCGCACGTATGAGCTTTATATATTGTAAAATTACACAGATTAATATTATATTATGGAATTTTTAATAATAATACATAAAAAATTTGTACGGGAAATATTATATTATAACATTCTTTGAGCACAGTTTTGCTATTCTATTTTTTTCATAATATTCACGCAGTATATAATTTCTGATTTTTTTTTATGTTAATATTCAGATTTGATATACAGGGTGTCCCAGGAGTCAACGATAAAATGAAACCAGGTGATAGACCAAGTTGTGACAGTCATGAGAAAAATATAAAAAAAAATCTTTGTCATGTATTTTTCATATTATATTGATTTTAAAAAATATCAGAAAAACCGACACCCTGTGATGGTTTTTCAAGTCCCAGGACTACAAATATTACTCTTTCTTCATTTTTTTTTCTGTAATGTAATCATGAGTAACCCTTCTGTGAATTACAGTTTAAGATTGAAACATACCTGCAACAGTTTTCAATAAAATATCGTGTTTTTGCCAAACATTAAATTCAAAATATTTACTACACTCAACTTTAACCGACTATACCATAAAAAAAATGTACTACACTGTTTTTGCAAGTAACTTTAAAAGTTGGCGCATTTAATCTGGATTCCGAAATGCTACGACACTTGCTTTATTACTTCTTTGTTGAAGAGAGAAAAATCTAAATACACGATAATCGGGATGACGTTCAACGTTTTGGTATCTTTTCCGATACCTACATTCTAGCTGCAGCATTAGCGTTACATAACCATTCTCCATGAATGAAATGCATATTGGCAATGTGTCAAAGACCGAGTATATGGCCTGCGAGAGCATAGACTCGAGCACTATCCTTGTAAGTCCTGGGCCAGCCCCTAAGTCGGAAAACGTTTGGACGGTATCTTGCGATCACAGACCACACCAGTGACCTCCCGCCACTTAGCCCAGGCAACGCTTATCCGACCGTGGAGATCGTGATCGATGCCTCTAGACGCGTGCATGACGGATCTAAGATACCTGAACTTTTTCGACTTAGGGGCTGATCCAGGACTTATAAGGATAGTGCTCGGGTCTGGGCTCTCGCAGGCCATATAATCGGTCTTTGACACATTGCCAATATGCATACGTCGGTTTTTCCGATATTTTTTAAAATCAATATAATATGAAAAATACATAACAAAGATTTTTTTTTATATTTTTCTCATAACTGTCATGACTTGGTCTATCACCTGGTTTCATTTTATCGTTGACTCCTGGGACACCCTGTATATGAAGCTATATTGAACATACTCGTACATTAGTTTGTTTGTTTTTTTTATGGAATTTGGGATAACACCGCAATATATATTTTTTTGTAATATATTTAATTTTGTGTAGGCAGATTTTTCACAACACGTGAATATTTTTACGACGTGACAACTGCTTATAAATGAATGAGTACCGACTGCACGCACGAAAAACACTTATCGTCACGTTCCATGAGCCGTTTGTGCGAGCGAGAACGCGGAACAAGTAATAGAGAGCGACGATCAACTTTAGCATTCGGCTTGTGACGCATTTATCCATTTACAAAGAATTAAATACCACAATATTATGTTGTTTTCGTAATTAATCTGTATAATTTAAGTGAAAAAATATTTTTGTATTAACAAATGCAAATAAATGTTTATTTATTTTGGTAAACTATTACTACATTGGTAGGAACCGAACCTAGTGCGTGTATTTTGAGAGCTATTATCACTAACTACTAAACCAACAGGGCTCTTACAGCGAAAGTTTTAAGTACAAAATTAACTTAAGTTATTTTAAGCTACATACTTTAAAGTGTAATGCGAAGAACTTGATAGAAATTCACAAAATTGTTATTATTTTAGTTCTTTTATATGTATCCCTACAAAAAAAGTATTCTTATTTTCAGCCGATACGTGAAAATTGGAACCTCAAATACAGTGCCACATACGTGCTCTGCTTGCTGCGTGACACCGGCGTGAAGCCGCAGGACACTGTCGGCGCTTCAATATCAATAGTAGCCAATGCTGCGCCAAACAAACCGCCCACTAACCTGCTGACGGTCTTAGATACGGAACCTAAAAGCGGAATTGAGGTAAGGAATTACTGTATGTATGTGAAGCTTAGAATGTAAACTTAGTAATTGCCGTAATTTTAGATAGGACTTTTTTACAATTTATTATAAAATTTATCATAGGTATAAAAAAATTGCTTCACGCTATATCAGGATACACAGCAGGGTAGGCAGAGACCTTAAGACATTTTCCACGGAATTGTTCGAGGCATTGAGTGTTGAGTGGCAGAAATCCTCGCCTTGGTGCTAGAGCGAAGAAATGAAAATATTAATAAATAATAATTCAATCCCTCGAGTGCTGATCGAACCCACAACCGTCGTGTTACAGTTACATCCTTGTGCCCCTGCGCCACTACGGCCTTAAATTGCTTCATTATTGTTCTTTAAGTGTATAAAATGCGTTAATAACATAAATTAGTTGTAACAAGAGTATAAGGATTTCGAAGTATCTTAATAAGAACCCTACCCTTAGTGGTCACAGCGCTTGAATGAATTCAAGAGAAGCGGGTTCAATTTTACTACGTACGATTTTTTTAAAAGTAACTCTCTTTCCTAAGTGTGTAATAACTAACACCAAATATAATTAAAAAAATCATCCAAGTAGTACTTTTGTGCTAGTGTCCAGTGTTTAACTGTTTACGAGGTGGTTCGATTTTTAAATTATTTTTATTTCTCTGTCCTAAACACATCTCTCGTTCAGTCTCTCAAAAAAGTTACATGTAGATAATGGTGTTTTAACACTGCTTTCTTCGAAAGAAGATTCGAAAGATAAAAAAATCATTATGAATGTACTGTCTCAATAGGTAGTCATTTGGGTATAACGTTTCTTTATTCTGCATAAAAGCCATTGTCCTAGGTGTGATAGCTGTTAGTGGAAGTGCAACATGTTCTGCCATTTACACAATTGCTATGGCTGGCGTTGCTATTACAACTGCTATTAAAACTCCTGTTTCGCGAATAAGCCTCTAAAAACAAATGTTAAAGGTTGCGTAAGGGCACCAGCGTGTTTGTGAACGTGACAGGTTGTGGATTCCATTCCTATTCGAGGATATGAAATATTTAATATTTTCATTTCTCTGCTCCTGTGGACTCGTGGTCGCCTAGTTCCACTTCTTAACACGCAATGCTTCCAGACTTCGGCGGAAAGTGAGGAACGGGTTATCTTAACACTAGGTTCCCTATTTGGTACCTACAATCTCTACAATATTAATAAATGTATTCCACTCTATAATAATTTAATTTATATGAATAGGCTAACTTTGTTAACTTAGCAGCACGAGGACGTTTACCATTTGATGTAATTGTATTCGTTCGTCAACAGAACGGAAATTAATTGTTGTATATTGAATTCACAGTATACGTTACATGGCGGAAAGAGAGCGTAAAATTTAATCTAAAAATACAATTGTGACAGACGTACTGTACTGTATGTTTGTATAAATAAAATAATTGATTTGTAGTCGTTTTAATTGAAAATAATGAAATTTCATATGCACTTTTACATAAAATTTGGTGCATTCTGTTGGATGCGATTGTAAATGTCAACAGGTTGCGGTTCAATTTCCACTGGAGCCAATGAAATTCTTAACATTTCAACGATCTGGTGATGAAGCAAAATTCGGTGGAAAGTGGGGAATGGAAGTGTTTTATTGTTAACAGCTTCACGCTCTATCCCGCACACAGCAGGATAGGCAGATAGAACTGAATGTTGAGACACTGCGTCCGTCTTATTGTTAACGGGTGGTCTTTACATTAGGTTTCCAGATTCTCTCTGTCTAGGCTATGTGAGGGGATACATCGTTAAGCTCTTAACAATAAGACACTTCCATTTCCCACTTTCCGCCGAATTTTGCCTCATCACCAGAGCGTTGAAATGTTAAGTATTTCATTTCCTCGAGTGGGATAAGTAGATGGATAAATATTTCCACATTTTATTCCATTTCCTTTCATTTTTAAAAATAACAATCTGTTAAAGTAGAACATATCGATCGTCATTCTATGAATAATTAATTAATTTATTGACGTGCAAGCGCAAATTACTTTACAAAGTAATTGTCGGAGTTTGTTGCTCATTATTGATATTACAGTCTGCTTATAAACAAGTAGCGGACGCGCGCAGCTTTGCTTGCTTATTTAGGGGTGAATTCTAATAAACCAGGAAACATGTTTTCAATTAAATATTTTTAAAAATCTAAATTTCAAATTTTATAAGCATCGGTGCCGATTTAATTTTTTTTCCATACAAACTTTCAACCCCTATTTCACCCCTTTAGGGTTAACATTTTGCAAAATCCCTTCTTAGTGGATGTCCACATTACGAAAATAAACATCTGTCCAAATTGCTCGTTTCTACCATTAGCAGTTACGGCTGTGCGTGCGTCTTACCTCAGTAAGTGAGGACAAGTCCTTTTATATATATAGATTATGTAACTATGAAACTTTGTATTTGTTTGCAAATATTATATTAGTTATACGACAACTTGTTATTTATATATATATTTGACAGATGGTCAGACGGACAACAAAGCAATATAAGTTAACATATTTTTCTCCTCATTCCAGGAAACACTCCACGTCTGCGTCAAACCTTTTCATTTCTCGTACGCCAGAGACGAATGGTTGGTGGAGTGGTTCGAGCTGAACCGTCTATTGGGCGCGAGTCATTTCTACATGTACAACGAGTCGCTCAGCACTCAGGTGGCATGTCTGTTGGAGCACTATAAGAAGCAGGGTCTCGTTACTTTGCTGCCGTGGAAACTTCCCATTGTGTCAAAGGTGGAAATTAGGTGAGATGCTTTTGTTTATCTGTTGTGATGATTTAATTTCTTAATGTTATGTTTGTAAATAATAGTAGAAATGGCCGCTATGGTGGAATATTTAGTGTAAACTGAGCAAAAACGTCACGAGCTAAATATTCTATGAAATTGACCACAGTCTTAAATAATCATCCGAGTCAAACCTGGGACAGGGTATAGTAGAAAAGCAAACCCCCTACAGGTTTTTTCTCTTCCAAAGAATGCTTACTCCCATGCCACAACTTGCAGTGTCCAACTTGGAAGTCGTTAAATTGATAACTCAGCTAAGTTGGCTGATGCAAAGAAAACCTTGTAAAATGCGGATACCCACGGAGGGTCAAACACCATGTGACTACTGCGTTGACCCACAAACCATGGCACGTTTCCCCTCGGTAGCATGCACCCAAGCTGACTAAGGCAACGGATAACGCAGTCAGCGTAGCTAAACACTGGTTAACCTTAATTTGAAACATCATCATTTGACACGAAGAATAATGAATATTTATATTGAACCAGATTAAATATATTAAAATAAACAAATAAAATGCATGAATTTCACAAAAATGCAGATCAATTGTATTTTGCATACATTTAAAATTTATTTCCAATATTTCAGTTACAAAAATTTACACCAGACCAATTATGTCCGCTGTCGGGATAGGCCTTTGTTATTCTATCTATTTGACCTAATTCGTTTGACACAAAACTCATCGGGTACGCGAATAGAGCTTTCATTTGTTATTTGAATATTGAATGGAAAATGACAGAGTTAGACCAGAAGTGGTAGGTTGTAGGTCCGATTTGAATTCGAAATTAAATATTTAATATATTCATCTTCTGCGAATTCGGTAAAAAGTGGGAACCGGAGTGTTTTAACACTAGGTTTCCTCTGATACATGTGGGATACAGTGTGAAGCTAAAAAATTAAAGAGTACTTTTTAACATTTTTTAATTGTGCGATTCCACATTTAGGAAAAATACATACTTTTACAGAACATACATACATACTTTTGGGAACCGTGCAAGCCCTATAAGATTAAGAAACTTTTTGGTTTTTTGGTTCAAATCCCGCTACGTTAAATATTTTTTACGTTTTTAAAAAAGAGCAATATTTTTGTTATAAAACTTTAAAACAATTGTTTAATTTTTTGTTTATGTCGGTCGTCATTTGTTTGTCTATATTTTCTTGTGTAACCTTAACATTTTCATCATCTATAAACGAAATATATCTATTAAGTACTTTCTTCTTTCTTGACAAATATATTGTTCTATTCATTAAACAATTATTTCATTTTTTAAACAAGAGAAGTGAATAACTACATAGTTTTATTATTGAACTCATTCGTAGCAATAACAAGACTCGTAGCGGCCCTCGTAGCACTTATGCAAAGCTTAAAAAAAATTCTAAAGTCGTAGTGTTTTTTTTTGTTATATTATAAAAAGTCAAAATTGATTGGTACGGATTTTTTACATTCAAATTAAATATTTGGAGTATGTAAAGAACTAGTATTATTTAATAGAATTGTATATAAATTAAGTAGACTTTTATTCAATCACCATCAACGCTTCAAGTATTAACAATTATAATCCTATTTTGAACAAATACAACTTTTACAAGATACGCGCGAAAAACATAACCCTCCCTTATCAGCCGGGAAATATATATATATATTCCTAGCCTACATCATCCCATTGTTGGGCAAAGGCCTCTCTCCACTTCTTCCATTCCGGTCTATTTTGGGCTATTAAGCACCAGTCAGGCCTATAAAGGCCTATCAGCTCGTCCCGCCATCTCCGTTTTGGTCTGCCAATTCTCCTTTTAGAGCTTGGAATCCATCTGGTAGATGATTTCGCCCAAGACTCTTCAGGCATGCGGCAGACGGGAAAAATATTAAAAATAATTTTCTATTATTTTTCCAGGACCGAAGGCCAGTTCGCAGCGTTCAATGATTGCCTCTACAGATCGATGTCCACTGCCGGCTGGTTACTAGTTATAGATGTAGATGAAGTCATACTGCCTCGTCGCGAGAGAACTCTCACTGCACTCCTCACAGCCTTGAGAGCAGCGTACAACCCACCATCGAAGGCGCCGTCCGCGTTTTTGTTTAGGAACGCCTTCTTTTATCTACGGTGGGAAGTAAGTTTTTGTTTTATTTTAGTGATATTTTAATGGGCGATTTATTTAAAAATATAATTTATAGGTAAGTGAAAGTTATTTTTTCTAAAGAAAGAGATACTTTGTACATAATATAATTATACTGTTAATACTGCAAATACTTAGTTAATTTCTATCTCACTCATCAATTCATCCATTACGACTAAAATCAAAATATTGAAATTCCAGGATGACATAGAAGCTCCAGCCCCACTAGTGACGTCACGCAAGACCCGTCGGTGGGCAGCGCCCCACGCTCTGAAAAACAGGAGCAAGTATGCCCTCAGGCCGCGAGATGCTGTGGAACTCGGCAACCACTTTGTATGGGAACTGGCACCTGGGGCCTCGTCCGTCGGTGTTCCCACAGATAGGGCACTGTTACATCACTATAGAGTGAGTTTGATATAGTTTTGTAAATTTTGATGTCATCCTATTCTCTCCTACTATCCCACTAATAATATACATGTAAAAGTTTGTGAGGTTTGATTTTATGTTCCTTCCACTTTCAAAATCGAAAACACTACTAATCAGATTTAGATAAAACTTTACAGTTATATAGCTTATATATTAAAATAACAAATAGACATTTTTTTGTAAAAAATTGTACAATGTGACTAAGTAAAGCAATTAGTTCACAAAATATTTGAAGAATGCACAAAACAACTTTAATTCCATTTTAATTTTTGAGGGCTTGTCAGGTCAACCCTTTTGCGTATTTAGGCTTCTTTCAAGGGTTAATAATACCCCCTGAAAACCCCCTTGAAATAATTAAAAATAACTTTTTTATATTATTTCAAGGGGTTTTACTTTTATTTGATTTGGATTTTTCATCTATCAACATAGCTACCAACTACCAACTACCATACCTACCAACGAGACATTGTTTTATACAACCAGACCAAGTGCAGTTCTAAGTGTCAATCGAATCCACAATCACATGTATTTTTGAAACTGGCAATCTATATAATTAAGTATTCTATACAATAAAAACTCAAAAATAAATAACGGAAATATAAATGTACCTATATAAATATAAAAATATAGATGAGCTTTATATGAAAAGTACAAATATGTTATTTGTCCAACATTTTCGTTACTTTGTAGAAAAGTGATTAAAATCTGTCATTATATTTAGATCGGTGATAGTGTCTACTGTCATATTATTTTAATGGCGTAGGCAATTGAGATATTTCTAAATGATAAGGGATCTTTAATAATACAAAAGTGCCTGTGATGAGTGGGCACTAATGTTTTTTTAATTCTTATATACATGTATGAATTGTTATATTATTTAAAAATATATTTTTTTCAATATTGAAGTATTATTTTAATTTTCAGATCGCATGCGAGTATGGTGGCATGCAGTGCCTCACGGTCCCTTCGACCGTGGACCGCACGGCGCACCGCTGGGCCGACGACCTCATAGCGCGTGTTAACGCTGAAAAAGAACAAATTTCAACAATCTGTCCCGCCTAAACTCCTAAACTATAGAACTTTTATATTGTTGAAAATTCATGGAAATTGGTGTTTTAACGTTGTATTAAATTATATGTTTTGCTGTTTTTTAGATTCTTGTAATGGAAGTTGTTTGTATCTTTTATTAAATGGTGATATGATTTTTATATGTGTTAAGTACAAATAAGCGGTCATTTTGATTTTTTTGATAGTCGTTTTTAATTATTTGATTTTAAAAATTAGTTTTTAATTCGTTATTTTTTATTCGATGTAATAAAGTTTTATAAATAAATTATTAAATGATTGAGAATAAACGTTATTATGTACTTGTCGATGATCTTTTTCATAAATACTTATATATAAAAGAAGTTTGTATTTTCTTATAATATTTTCTTAGTTTATAATATTATAATATTATCAAAAAAATATTAATTTCACAAAAGTGTTATGGAGACAATACAAATAAGGCCTCTCGATTGACATTGCCCCAAACATTGCCATAATTTTAGAGGACCACTCGATTCATTTCATCATTAAACATACATACATTTATATGAAAATTACTTTGTAAAAATATTCCTAGGGATAAGATTCGAAAAAAAATTGCCATTCAAATTTATAAAAAAATAGATTCCTCAATAGAGATTATCAGTATTATTGTCATTTTATATCCTTTAATAATTAATTGTGGCAGTTTTCAATTTTTACATCAATTTTTTTCAAAAACTTTATTTTTAATTTATATTTTTAAAGCCGAATATAAGCATATTATATTATTATTAATAATTTAAACATGCACAAAACAAGTCACCGAATAAAATTTTATAATAGCAAATTAAAATATAGAAATATCCTATAGTATACAATACAATAAATCGTCGCACCTCACAAATTTTAAATATATCTCATAGTTATACAAATATTATTAAATGAAAGTTTTCTTCTTACTTTCTCTAGTGTTATACATTTTTGGAAACTGAATGTGTGAAATACTTGAGTAATCCGTATTGAATGTAAGCTGTTACCACTGTAAAGTATTTCAAAAATGTAAAAAACTAAAATATCCAATGAAAAATATAAAAATAATCAAAGTTTCATTTAAAATATGTGAAAATCGTGAACAAAGGTCTTATTATTATAATAGTTATCATAAATAAATATCAATAGTTACTTAATATATATAGAATCGATGTTGTGTAAAATTATCATTGTCTTTTTATTCGTTCTAAGTCGATTCATTGTTAAGAGGAAGACCTTGAAAGATAATAATTTAATAGTAGAAATAAATAATCATATTAATTTTATAAATTTTTGTTGTTATACTGTACATATTACATTTGTTATAAATGTAAATAATTATAGTTAAGAGCACTACTTCTACACAGTTTATAGTTTCTTATGTATTTTTTTTTTATTAATATTTTTCTTGGAATTGTTATATGAATTGGCAAAAATTATGATTTTTGTATTTAAATAATGTTTATTTAAAAAATAAAGTGGTCTATACATGTATTCCAAATTAACAACCGCTACTTTACCTCGTTATATATGAAATTTGTTTTTAATGGCAACATATTTGGCAACTGTTCATTTTTCAGCGTAATAATAAAGCTTGTATATTAAAATATTATTTTAATATATTTTTTAATTTATTAATTCGTGGAACACAAAGGAAGTATGTATTTGAAGCAGTATTATGACTTTTCCGACTATAGCCAGGTCTAAAGGGCTCCAGGTTTTTTATTTACTGTTTTTTTTTTCATTTCAAATACCATCAACATTTTGCTTTTACCAATTAATATGTATGTGATATGTTAATGTATGTATCTTATTTATTCTCTGTGTAAAATTTTTAGTTATTAATCAATTAAGAATAATCAAAAAATTAAGGAAGTGTTGAAAAAATGTTGTTTTGAAAAGTTCCTTTTAATTATGTTTGCTTAATTTAAAAAAATATAAGAATTCCTACTTTAAATCTATTTTGTAATTGAGTATTAATATTAAAATAAAATAAAATTTCTTATTTAATTTTTTTGTTATATTTTTGTCGCGTCTGTAAATAACCATTTAGTAACTTAATCATGATATCCACACGTTCATAGTGGATTATAGTTGAAGTGTTAAGCTTTCGTCGTGTCATTATTTATCGTGCTATAAATTATAAGTGTTTTCTATTTAGGAAAACTATGTACGTAGCGATTGCAAAAAAAATGTTTTAAAATATTAATATTATAATTATTATATTATGTGTAATGTATGTATGTATATATGTATAGAATTTATGGCGGCTTAATAGATATGGATAAGTTTAATTTTTCGTGTATATTATACTGTTTTTTTATATAAATATATTATAGTTGGTATCTATTATTTCGTAGTGTCAGTAATCAACAAAAACATTAAACAAAAAAATCATCTTAAACTTGATAATTCGTTTATTAATAACTATTCCCTTTTCCTAAATGGAAAATACACAGGATATACAAATTTATAGTATAGAAAGAAATATAAATTGTACATATCCGTATGTTTTATGAAAGTTCTTTGCGGTGCTTGGTTCGAGTTGTCATAATTTAAACTGGTTTTTTTTTGTATTTCCAAATATTTTTCCATGAAATTTCTTAATTGTTTTCAAATGGTTTTATTATCTTATATTTTAGCTCTGTATGGTGAATTTGTGGGTTGGTCTATATATATATATTTTTATATACGTAATAATTCCATATAATTAGAAGAGAGTTTTAAGTAAGCATTAAAGCCATTTTTATGTTGATTTTTTCTATCTATTGTACAATAAGTTAAAAAGCAACTAAAGTAAATTTTAATAGTATTTGTTATTTGTATATAATTTAAATTTGTATATTATAATCAGGCCTATTGGTCTAGTGGCATGTTACTTAAACTAGAAGTCGTGGATTTGAATCCTTTTAATCTATAGAAATATTTTTTGAAATCAAAGGCTTATCATAGAAATATTTATTTATATTTTTAATATATTTTTTTTCATATTGTTAAATTTACTCGCTTCTTTATATTTGTTAGAGAGATGTTTATTTCGAGTTACTTTATTCATTTCAATTATCACGTTTAACTAAGCAGTTCTCATATAAGTGTCTCAAAGTTCAAATATTTTGTGGCAAACTACTTTGTGTCTATATTTTATCTGTGATGTCTATTTTAGAAAAGGTTGTATTTGTTTTTGAAGAAAGATTCGTTAGTTGAATGTTAATAATAATGGTCTTTTGTAAAATAAATATATTGACTTTATTAATTTTGTTTTATTGAATTATTTCAGTAATGTATATATAATAATATAACATATCTATATATATAAATCGAAAGGTCACTCACTCATCACGAAATCTCAGAAACTACAAGTGCTAGGAATCTCAAATTTTGCATAGGAGTTACTTATAGGACGTAGGTACTCATGGAGACAGAAATTAATAATAAAGTAGTTCACGCAGGCGAAGCCGCGGGCGGGCCGCTAGTATAATATAAAATAGTGAGTATAAAAGCTTTCAAACTTTTCGGGACACTGCGTGTTGATTGGCGAAACTCAAAACTATGGTTTTGTATTAGAGTGAAGAAATGAAAGTAGTTTATTTTCTCGAGACTCCCACAATATTGTTATTAACAATTAAACTATTTGCATTGCACCACGACGACCTTAAATGACAAAAATACATATATTAGTAAATATAGATATTACTAAAACATTACAGAAATTTCTAGAGAATAGGGTATAGGCCACAGGTATGATGTGGACAAGATGATAGAAAATCAATTCATAGTTACGAGAATAGAGATCCAAGAGAGGAAAATGGTATTTGGGGTTACAATTACAACGGCAAAATATATGCGCCATCTACACAGGGCAGTCAATAATATGAAGCACTAGGTATTTTAACGAAACTTTCATAGATGGCGTATATTTTTATTTTTTACGCTTCCCGCTTATAGCTGAACAGAGGAAACGGAGAGTTGAGACATATCGTTTTTTATCTTTCGCCGAATTTTCGAAACATTTTGTGTTGAGTGGCGAAACTTCACGCCGCACTTCTTTGTTACCAATGAAATGAAAATGTTTTATAATTAAATCCCCTGAGTGGGAATCGAGCCCATAACCGTCGCGCGTTTGCCGTTGTGCAACTGCGCCATCTTGTGCTAATTACTTAGCTATTTATTTATTCGTATTTACATATGATTAATTAACTAATACCATTTATTTGTGATACACGAACAAATTCCTTTGAAACAACTTCACCAGTACACCAGTGACTAAATCAGCCCCAAACCTTTAAATGTCGTTTAATATAATTTATACCGTCGTTCATATATTCCAGTAGTGTCACAAATCATATTATGATAAGGGGACTGGTCATGCGGCGACCCGGCCATGACTAATGTTCCCAATTAACTCGGAAATCGGGTCCTTTCTGTTTACTTTTTCGCCAGCTTGGATTGTACATAAATATTTGCAGGCCGGTGTCAACGATGTGTGTTTTATTTGTTTAGGGAATATGAATAAACTTTATGCTTTCAAAGTGTGATTATAAATTGGATGTGACGTTGTAGGGAAGTGAATAATGCCTGGTTCTGTTCTAATTTTAGTAGTAAGTACGTTTTTTTTTTATCTTAGCATCGTAATACGGTACGCAAAAGAGCATAGTGTTAAGACACTCCGCTTCCCACTTTTCATCCAATTCTGGAGTCATTAATCGTTGAACGGCGGAACTCTATCTAACCCATGCTTTGCCTGGACACCAGAACGAAAATATTAAGTATCGAGTGGAAATCGAACCCACAATCTGTCGCGTTTATAGTCACGACTGGAGCCCTGCGGCACGACTGGCCCCGTAATACAATTTATTTAAACTATTTTATACTATCACTAAGTCGGCATTTAATCCCTTTCTTCGCTTTATAATGTTTTACTAGGAACATAGCTGAATAATCTTATTGCTGAAATATTCGGAAGTTTCAACTAAGCTGGTAAGAAGCGACTGTGAAAGCTTTTATGTGATTTTCCGGTAAACTTATTCGAGGGTCTTAAAATATCAAATATTTGAGCAGAAATTATAAATCTTTGCGAAGTTTATTCTGTGTTACTAAAAATCAAGAAACCGGCAACAAGAATGAAAACAAAACAACGAAAAGAAATTAGAGTCCAGGTGGGGGATTACAATTTTATATTTCTTTTTATTTTATCGCAATATTAATATAAATGCTTTTGTGAAAATATACGGACTATTTTTAATATCTAGGGTAACGTCACTCGGAATCCTAAAATGATGGAAGACAATTTAATAAAGGCCAAATGTTTATGTTCTATGTATGTGACAAGAAATACGAATGTTTGTAAAAAACTGGATGAATTGTTCTGAGAATTGAAGATAAAATATGTACATAGAGATGTTCCACAGGTGTGCGGGATAAATGAATTCTGCAAAGACATGTTTAAATAAAATAAATTTCATTTTTGTTGCCTAGGAAAAGCGTAGATTTTATGCTTATTCGAAGCAATGTTTGTAACAATGCTGAATTCAATATTTACACACGGCTCAGACAGTTTTCTTTCGGCTTAACCTTGTATCTTCCATGGCCAAAGGAGCCTAGTGCTTAAATACTTCACTCCACACTTTCCACTGAATTCTGGAATCATTGCATGTTGATTGGCGGATCTCAACGCCGCGCTTTGACACATTACCAGAGCGAGGATAATAAAAATATTAAAAATGTTGTTTCTTTGAGTTTCGCCTTACAAGCTCGTTCCCCTTACATGGGAACCGAAAATAAATGAAGGCCGAGTTCTTGACGTGATAAGCTGGTCGCTGGAGGTAGTCTAAGATGTGTAGACAATATTAAGTCGGCAGTGAATGAGTTTTCGGTTCCACCACTCAATATGTTGTCTCTAGAATTCGGCGGAAATTAGATTTAATATTTTCCTTTCTTGGCTCAGGCGCTAAGACAAAAAGCCCGTCGTTGACTTCTGCCGTTGTTCTCAACAAGTAATATCTCAAACAATTGGTGGAAAATGCAAAGGTTCCCTCTACCTACCCTACTGCATGGGATACATCGTGAAACTGATTTAATATAAGAAAAAAATGACATAAAAAAATATATAAATCGAACACTTTAGTTAAATTTTATCATCATAAATTCATGTTTCTTTACAATATTTCATAAATATTAAATAAAATAAAACACTTATAGTAAATAAAACAAAGATTTGACCAAAGGAAAACCGAAAACCCAAGAAAAAGCTTCACATAAGGCTAACGAACTCCCTTTCAGTTTGTACATATATAGCTGATTTTTCCCTAGCTTTGTGAATTAGTGATGAATCAAATTTGCTTGACACCCACTACATACATTTACTTCAAACAAACACCTTTCGATTTACAGTATACGGTGTTTATATTTGGTTTGTGAACTAAGAAATTATTTTAGATTTAACCTGTTATTTAAATATATTGTTTTAGTGTGGAAATGTATAAGAAAATGATTTTTTTTTCAACATTTTTGATGTGTTATTCCACACTTTAGAAAGAAAAAAAAATGTAATAAAATCATAGTATTCTCCAAATGATAATTCTAAGTAATTATCTTTGGGTGGCAGTAATTTGTATTAGGCTCCCTAAAGAGGTGCTCATAACATATATAAGTTGTAACAAAAACAAAATTTCGACATAGCTTGAAGAAAACATATGTAGTAGTTTGGCAGACAGACAGACCGACAACAAATTGATCCTAAAAGGGTTCCGTATTTACCTTTACAGCTACGAAACCCTAAAAACAACAAAAATGTATATAATTACGGATAAACATATTAATCTTGTTTCATATATTATTCCATTCCTAATTCCATTGGAATGTGCCGTGAATTATAATTAAACAATTTGTTTCCAAGTAATCATAAGAATTGTTTCTAAGAGCTCTTATGATAAATTTAAGTAACATTGTCTTTCATAATTGAGTATTATATTTTTAATGAAGGCTCAGCAGGCGTCGACGTTAATTTAATTATTTCATTAAGATTATATATGAAATTAGATTTCGTGAGACGAGATGTAAATTGTATATTCCACTGTCGTTTTTATTTCGAATAAATATAGATTGGATTCTTTTTCAGCTTCACGCTGTGTAGGCAGGATAGGGAGGTGTGGCGGAAATTAACGCCGCGCTTTGAAAACACTGGAGCGAAGAAATGAAAATACCTCGAGTGGGAATCGAACCCGTCTCGTTTAAAGTCCCTGCGTTACGACCGGCTCTATAATATATTATCTATATATATAAAAGGACTTGTCCTCACTGACTGAGGTAAGACGCACGCACAGCCGTAACCGCTCATGGTAGAAACATGGAATTTGGACAGATGTTTACTTTTGTAATCTGGACATCCACTAAGAAGGGATTTTGAAAAATTTTAACCCTAAAGGGGTAAAATAGGGGTTGAAAGTTTGTATGGAAAAAAATTTAAATCGGCACCGATTTTTATAAAATTTGAAATTTAGATTTTATAATATAATAGAAAAAAAAAACGTAAATCACACGGACTCGATCCCCAACATAAGCAATTCATTTGTTCCACATTGTTTATTTTTGAAACGCCCTGTTTGTGTTTCCACACAATTGAATGACGTTATCAAAGCGATGTTTTATATTATGAAAAACATTTTATTTGGAAGTCTCTATTGTAAGAGTTCGATGAGAGGCGTCGCCTTTTAGGAAATGACAAAAGAAATCTGCCCTAAATATTCATTTCTGTCTTATTTAATACTGAGTATTTAATTTAGATATGAGATTGTGTTTTGAATGAGATAAAAAGAATTTTAGTCTGGTATAGATTGAGAAATATACGATTTTTTTATTTAATTTTGAATAATGTAACCAAAAAAGTAAACTTCTGTGGTAAAAAAATTTAAATTGTCTCGTTGAGAACATGGATTGATTATCCTATCCTATCCTATATCTTATAAAACAAAGTCGCTTTTCATGTCTGTCTGTTGTTTCTAACTCTTCTTCTTCTAAACCACCCAACGGATTTTGATGCGGTTTTCACCATTAGGTCGAGTATTTTTCGTAGAAGGTTTATATATAGTTTATTATTTGTACATTCTTATGTAAATTAACATAAATATGATAAATATGTATAAAGTCCTACCCGTTGAGACACTTTCGCGCATGCGCTGCTTTAATAGTAAGTACTACATGAAAATAATGTACTGGAGTATTGTTTCTCTTAATAAGATCTACAATAAAATCCGCGACGGCATATTCATATCTTTTAAGAATAACGTGTACTGATCATTTTTCTGTCTAAAAATAATAATTTCAATATATTTTTTATTGTGAGTCATATTTTTCCATAATGGTATTAATCCTTATCCTTTAAAATACTTTATTAATTTTCTACGCTTTTTACACTATTTGGAAATTGCGAATAGTTTTACAGAAAAACGCATTTCTTTGTTGACACATCCCGCCGTTGACACATCAGCTGTATGTTACTCAAGTTTCACTTATCCCTTACTCTCAGCATATAAATAAGTATATTAGTTACGTTGGCCATTTAATGTAGATCAAAACTGTCTTTTATTGTTTGTTGTTACAATATCAAAAAATCGTTGCTGCGTCCGCCGCGCCCGCCTGCCTTACACACATCGGTGGTTCAGTGGTAGAATGCTCGCCTGCCACACGGGTGGCCCAGGTTCGATTCCCGGCCGATGCATTTTGTTTAATTTTCCTCACAGGCAGCCACGTAGTGCTTGCATCAGAGACAGAATACCCTCTTCAGCATTAACCACAAGCACACAGCTCACAAGCTCGAAAAAAAGAAACCCGTCTGCCTCTATAGCAACGAAGATTTAAACGTGTGCACGTATTGGATAATTGGAGTTGAATGTATTATTTCAGCGCGATATATTTGGTTTCATATTTTTTGTAGTAGTTATTAGTAGGTAGGTTTTTGTTTATAATTTGTTCCGTTTAAAAATAGTCATTTAACTATCTAAAAATAGCCATTTAAATATATTTTAATAAGTACTTGAAAAGATTAGTAGCACAGATTTAAAATTACGGTACCTACTAAAAAATCCTTGCTGTGTAAAACAATTGGAAAATCGTTATTGAAACTACGAAAATGCGGGTTGCATTAGGGTTTAATTAATTTTCACATTATCTTATTCTTTCTTAACATACATTATATGAATAATCCAGTAGTTAAAGCGGGCGAAGCCGCAAGAGGGTCGCTAGTATAGCATAAAGCAGGATAGAAAGAAGAAACCTAGTGTTAAGACACTCTGTTCTACATTTTCCGCCAAATCATTCAAGGTATTGTGTATTGAGTTATTATATGAATAATGGAATTCATTCTCCCGGGTGGGAACGGAACCTACAACCTTCACATTACACTCACACACTTAAGCACATGCTGCCATCATTATTTTTCCTATGTTTCTGGAATCATTAAGCAAAAGCTATTTAAAACATGATGAAAAAAATGAGTCAAATAGATTCTAAATAACATTCTAAAATATTAGAACAATTCGACAAGGCGTCTGTTTCAGTCAAACGTTTAACAACGCAGAACGGGTGATGTGTAGGCAATAAAAAAGGTTCGACGCGTGCGGGGCCTCGGTCACCGATATCTTGTGGATGTATTTTTGTTTTTCCTCTCTTTTTACATGACGTCGTTAGATAGTCGTTTAGTATGAATTTGTCTCTTTTTACTGAGAATATTATTTAAGGATAAATGTTATATAGTAGCTGTAAATATTTTTGAATGATTGTTTTAAGTATTTTTTTAATGAAGTAAAGGTGATTGGTAGTAGAGAGAAAGAGATAGACGGGGAGAGGAACTCACAGAAGAAAGCCATGTAAAAATCATGAAGACTCCTCCTCTTCAATGGCAGTCACTAGTGAAGAAATTACCGTCGGAATGAAGAAGAACGTCAAACTCAAGTGGTTTGGCGAACAACAAGTGAGTGAATGGAAGAACGGCAAAAAAGATTTATGAAGGAAAAGTGAACGGTAAGAGAAATAGGTGGAGACTTTGGTGTTTGAGGGTACGTGTGGAGAGGTTGATGACAGTGGACGAGAAGAAAGAAGTTAGCAGAGATAATAGAATTTGGCGCTCCGTTCTCTCTCAATGATGAAGCTTTTTAATAAAAATTACGGTATGTTTTGTTATTAATGTTTTAAATACATTTTAGTTTTAAATTGCAATGACTTTAAACATATCGACGCATAATAATTATACTATAGACCTGAACTATCCTTCCTCACCTACTAACACAATTAAAATCCCTAACAATACTAGAATCAACTATGAAACACTAGAGCAAATAGGATTTAAGAGCTACCCTCAATTCGTTGTAATTACCACCGGTGGTAATGGAGTGCGACATCAGTAATTGCCCGCCCGTCGGACAGACACGAGGTTGATAAATTGTTCGACGTAAAGTTTAACGGAAAAAGCGGTACATTTTGAGAATTAAAATCCTGATCTTGTTAGCTCTTTGGTGTTTGGGGGTGGGTTTTTGTAATGTATCTGAGGAGGTAGGGAAATATGAGACGTGGGATGTAGTTGGTTATATGAGATAGACTATGACAAATGAGATTTTATTATGAAAAAGTGTATTTTTTTATCTTCGCTCTGCAACCCGTACGTAGCAGGGTAGGCAGAGGGAACCTAGAAACCTAGTGGCTATTCCCCATTTTGTATCGAATCCTGGAGGAATTGTGTATTGTATAGCGGAACTCAAAACATGTAAAATGGAAATATTAAATATTTCATTTGCTCGAATGGAAATCAAACCCAGATCCTGTCCGTTTACAGTCGCACTTCCGTGCCTCTGTACCACGATTGGCCTCAAATTTATATATAAAAAGATTAGTATGCGCATAATGTTTATGTTTAATAAATATTTCGGTAATCTCAACAGTGTCTAGCCTCCCTAATGTGTGAATAAAATGACTTTTTGTTAAATTTTCTTTTGTTTTATCTATAACCTTAGAGAATATAAACTTTCAAAACTTATTATAAGTAAATATTGAAAGGTGTTACTTAAATGTAATCTTAATTTAATATTATTTTATTATTCTAGCGTAGATAATATTTGATTCTGGTATAAGTGATTTATTATATGAGTTACTTCTATAAATTTAATATTTATTTTTTATTCACTAAAACATTTTAATTCTATTTTACTTTTTCTATAGTTATAATGTAATTCTATATTTAATATATATTTTTAAAGAATTTGAAGAATAGTATGACAAGAAGTGTAACTGATAACGCGCCAGGATGCAAGTTTGATTCTCACTTGAGGGAATAAAATATTTAATATTTTCATTTCATCGCTCTAGTATCGAGGCAAAGCGTGGCGTTGAGTTCTGCAACTCAACACGCACGCACGCACGCAAAATGAGGTACGGGGTGTCTTAAGACTGGGTTACCTCCGTACCCTAAAAAAATGGACAACACACCCTAAAATCTAACATTCATCATGCCATTCAGACATCACTGAAAATAATCCTTATTAGATCGAAACAAAACTGATATACATTCGTACTTGTAGCACAAAAGATTTAGAGTGTATGTGTCCAATTTATCGTTACCTCTAGGGGGCTATAGATTACCACTTCTCCGATTTCAAAGTACATAGTGGGGAGGGGGAGAATAGGGGGAAAGGGGGGAGGCTAGTTTAGTTATGTAAAATACTCACATGAACCGATACTCCCACATTCAAACAACAGTCCAATCCCTGGGAGCTTACCCATAAAGTGTTCTCGTGTAATAATTTATAGCTTCCGTTCATATAGATATGGTGCTGATATCAAAGATTGGTTTTGGTAACTTCAGTTTGAATAGTTGTTCCAATTTCCGAAATAGTTTTGGTAGTTTTTGTTAATTGTTTAGTGATTGAGGCTGTCGTGGATTGTAAATGCTACGTCTGGGGGTTTGATTCCAATTTTGGGTAGGGAATTGTTTTGATTTCCTCGCTCTAGCAACAATAAAATTGGAAGCACGTTGAATTCCATTTCTCTCTAATTTCGAGAGCAAAGTCTAAGAAATTATGCGGTGCAGCAGGAAATGCAGAATTACAAAGAGTCCAAACACACTGCTCTCCGCTTTCCGCCAAAATTCAAAACATTACACGTTGAGTATAAGTTTAAGTACATAGTACATTTTAATTTTCACCAAAGAACCTATTTTACTCCAGATATCCATACATAAAACAAGTAATTAAATAAACAACGTTGTAAATTTTGTATGAAGTACGGCTTTGTTATTTTACACTATTATACGAATCGAGATATTATTCTCCATATTCACGGATATTGATATTCCTCACCAGAATAGTGGTGCCTGCGGCGTGTCTGTCAAATATTGTACTAACTAAATAATCTTTGTACTTAATAGTTATTCTCTGGATATTTCAGAATTGTATAATTTTCCTTTGATTTTATTTGTTTTTTTTTGTAGCTTTACGCACATAGTGGGGTAGAAGGAACCTCGTGTTAAGATACCCCGTTCCCCTTTTTCCGCTGAATTCTGGAGGCATTGCTTGTTGAGTGGCGCAACTTAACTGCGTTTAACGAGGCGAGGCAATCTTTACCGAGTGAAGAAATAAAAAATATTATATATACCATTTCCTCGAGTGGGAATCGAACCGTGGCTGGAAGTGGGGAACGGAGTGTCTCTCTGTCGGAGGGAACGTTGCTCTATGCGGGGTATAGCGTGAAACTGAAAAAAAATACAACTTATTTAAATAAGATTGCCATTTTGTCTAAGTTTGTCAAAACGCCCAAATGTCTTAGAGATTAGTATTAGCCGATAAACCGGGATTTGTGTCATAACGTTAGATGTCTCAGTCGAGTGCAGCGTCTTATATTGAATGGCTGAATTTACAATTTACAATTTACTCTATTCATTTACTTATTTTTACAGCTAAATCAGTTTTTACCAGATCGGGGAAATGAAAATAATTTGTTATTTCGACTGGAATCGAATCCACATCCATCTCGCTTAAAGGTTAGACAAGAGTTGATTAAGACACTTCTGCTCCCCATTTTTCGGTAAATTCTTGAATTTTGAATAAAATCAACGAAGCACTTATTTTGCATCGTTACGAAAAAAATGAAAATATTAAATATTTCCCCGAATGGAAATCGAACCCACAACCGTCGCGTTTACAGTCGCATCTCAGAAGCAATCATAAAACTGACGATAGCAACAAAAGCAAAAATAAATAGCGGTGGAAATCCCATAGAAGAGTCCCATAGAAGACATGTATATAGTAAAAAAATATTTTATTATATTAAAAGATCAAATAGCAAGTGCTTCGATTGTTCATTGGAATTGGTTTCCAGTGTGAGTTCGATTTCCACTTGCGGTAATAAAATATTTATTATTATTATTTCTTAGCTATATCTTATATCTTCTCTTCTAGTATCCCTTAGTGCCTGAAGGCAAAAACTTTCAACCAGTGTGTGTTGCCAGTGTTAACTTATGACGCTGAGAAGTGGTCCTTCACTGCAAGCCTTATCCACAGGCTCAAAGTGGCTCAGCGAGCGATGGAGAGGTGGACCGACGACCTTAAGAAGACAGCGGGAATCCGCTGAATTCAAAAGGCGCAGGACCGGACGGAGTGGCGAGGATTAGGGGAGGCCTATGTCCAGCAGTGGATGTTGAAAGGCTAATGGATGGATTTCTTAGCTGTCAACGCATAGCGCGGCGTTGAGATCCGCAACTCAACTCACAATGCCTCCTGTGTCTTAACAATAGGCTTCCTTTGCCTATCACGCCACATGCGAGATACATTTGACGTTTTTTAACTTGTTTAAACAAAAAATTATAGTTCATTAAAATATATATAACTAGCGACCCTCTTGCGGCTTCGCCCGCTTTTACTACTGGATTATTCATATAATGTATATCCGCAAAGCACTTAAGATAATGTGAACATTAATTAAACCCTAATGCAACCCGCATTTTTTTAGTTTCAATAAGGATTTTCCAATTGTTTTACACAGCAAGGATTTTTTAGTAGGTACCGTAATTATAAATCTGTGCTACTAATCTTTTCAAGTACTTATTAAAATATATTTAAATGACTATTTTTAGATAGTTAAATGACTATTTTTAAACGGAAGAAATTATAAAAAATAACCTACTACTACTACTACTAATAAGTTATTAGTAATAACTACTACAAAAAATATGAAACCAAATATATCGCGCTGAAATAATACATTCAACTCGAATTATCCAATACGTGCAAACGCATCTAAATCTTCGTTGCTATAAAGTCAGGCGGGTTTTTTTTTCGAGCTTGTGGTTAATGCTGAAGAGGTTATTCTGTCCCTGATGAAAAGCAAGCACTACGTGGCTGCCTGTGAGGAAAATTAAAGAGAATGCATCGGCCAGGAATCAAACCCGGGCCGCCCGCGTGGCAGGCGAGCATTCTACCACTGAACCACCGATGCGTGTAAGGCAGGCGGGCGCGGCGGACGCATGGCGAGTGGCGAGCCGTTTCGCAGCTAGGATTTTTTGATATTGTAACAACTTCTAAAATACTTGTTAAAATGAAAAACATATGCTGAGAGTAAGGGATAAGTGAAACTTGAGTAACATACAGCTGATGTGTCAACGGCGGGATGTGTCAACAATTAAATGCGTTTTTCTGTAAAACTATTCGCAATTTCGAAAAAGTGTAAAAAGCAAATTTTATCTTCGTTTAACGTAGAAAATTAATGAAGTATTTTAAAGGATAAGGATTAATACCATTATGGAAAAATATGGCTCACAATAAAAAATATATTGAAATTGCGACCCGCTCGCGGCTTCGCCCGCCTTAACTACTGAATTATTCATATAATGTATGTTTGAAAAGCACTTCAGATAATGTGAAAATTAATTAAACCCTAATGCAACCCGCATTTTCGTAATTCCAATAAGAATTTTCCAATTGTTTTAAAATAAACACAAATAAATAACACAAATAACAGAAAACTTAAACGAAAGAAATTATAAACAACAGACTACCTACTATTCTCTTACCCAAAAATACTTAAACGAAAGATGTAACCAACTATGTCGCGTGGAAATACATTATAATTATTGGATAACTCCAAAATACGTGCAATCACTTCTAAATTTACTTTGCCAGGCGCAGAATTGAAGCATTCTCTCGGCCATCTCCGTAGTAGCTCAGAACGACATCAGAGCGTTGGTCCGACCGTGGTCCCAGGCGAAAACCAGACACATGGAAGGGGAGGGGATTGAAATTGAACACTCGGTTTCTTGAGGAAGGCCTAGATTAAACGACCAAGATGACTGCTCATGAGTCGGATTTGGAGGAGGATAGAAAGTTCCTCGGAAGAAGACGTCTGACCTCGGGCGGCCGGGTATGCGGAGTGCTGCTCGGAACGGAATACGTTGGACGCGAGGCGACCAATGTGTACCTCTAGGGTTTCTATTTTTAGGTTGCGGTGAGTGGCGCGTGGTGTTCACGTAGTATGGTGCCTGCGTCACTCGCCGGAGGGTGAGGTTCCGTACGACCTACAGAATTCCTCGTTGAGTAATACTCGCTAGGGCATTGTGATGTCATCAATGTATAGTGCGTAGAGAGCAGGTGACAAAATTCTGACTGGGACAACGGCAGCGATCGGGTCGCTGCTAGCACTCTCAACTCTCACGCAACATGTCCTGTCACTTACAAAGCAGAGCGGCAAAGACATGCGCGACGTGCTGGGGGGTGCCCGCTCTGAGCACTTTATGAAGTAAGCCCGGGTGCCAGACGCGGTAGAATACGCGTGCTACGTCAAGGAAGACTGCTATTGCACACTCTTACTCTCTCTCGGTTGATCACTGACCACCAGAGTGGTATGCCCGCTCGCCAAACTGCTCGCTTTGTGGGTGGATGTGTCACTGAAGAAGTGAGAGGAGTAACTTCTCGAACAACTTGGCGACCGTACTAAGAAGGATTATAGATCGATATCCCTGCATAATGAGCAGGCCTTCCTTCCATGCTCGGGGGAAAGAAGCCAGGCGGGTGCGGCAGATCCACTATTATAAGCAAAATGTTGCGGGGCACGACGGACGCGTGGTGGGCGGCGAACCGTTAATCAGCAAGAATTTTTTAGTACTGCAATTTTAAATCTGTGCTACTAATCTTTTCAAGTACTTATTATTATATATTTCAATGACTATTATTAAACGGAAGAAATTATAAACAAAAACCTACCTACTAATAACTAATACAAAAAATATGAAAGCAATATCGCGCTGAAATAATACATTTAACTGAAATTATTCAATATGTGAAACGCATCTAAATCTTCTTTGCTATAGAGGCAGGCGGGTTTTTTTTCGAGCTTGTGGTTAATGCTGTTAAAACAGCGACACCGGTTGGGTAGGCGCTACGTGGCTGCCTGTGAGGAAAATTAAATAGAATGCATCGGCCGGGAATCGAACCCGGGCCGCCCGCGTGGCAGGCGAGCATTCTACCACTGAACCACCGATGACTGCTCATCACGCGCTTGTGTATAAATAAGCAAAACGTCGCGAGGCGCGTTTCGCAGCAAGGATGTTTTAGTATTTTAACAACTTCTAAAGTACTTATTAAAATGAAAAAACAGTAAAAGACAGTTCATCTACATTAAATGGCCAATGTAACTAACATACATATTTATATGCTGAGAGTAAGGGATAAGTAAAACTTGAGTCGGCACAGCTGATGAGTCAACGGCGTGATGTGTCAACAATTAAATGCGTTTTTCTCTAAAACTATTCGCAATTTCGAAATAGTGTAAACAGCAAATTTTATCTTCGTTTAACGTAGAAAATTAATTAAGTATTTTAAAGGATAAGGATTAATACTATTATGGAAAAATATCCCTCACAATAAAAATATATATTGAAATTACTATTTTTAGACAGAAATATGATCACTACACGTTATCCTTAAAAGACAAAAATATGCTCTCGCGGACTTTTTTGTAGATCTTATTAAGAGGAACAATACTCCAGTACATTATTTTCACGTAGTACTTACCATTAAAGCAGCGCATGCGCGAAAGTGTCTCAACGGGTAGGACTTTAGACACATTTATCGTATTTGTGTTAATTTACATAAGAATGTACAAATAATAAACTATATATAAACCTTCCCTGAAAAATACTCGACCTAATGGTGAAAACTGCATAAAAATCCGTTGGGTGGTTTAGAAGAAGAAGAGTTAGAAAGTTCAGACAGACACGAAAAGCGACTTTGTTTTATAAGATATAGGATGTTTAAAAACATATTTTAGCACGAAATTTAAAGTTTAATTCGCATATAAACGTATTCAATGAGGTCGCTCACGCGTCCACGGTACCTGCCCGTTGAAAGATATTAAAAACCGAGCCTCGAGCCATCCTTTTGACCCTTTTTATTAGCAACGTTCACTTGTTCCACGTTATTAAGCTTTGATTGAAAAGGGTTACGATATCAAATTGCTCTTATTTTTCACATAAAACCTATGCTTAATAGCTATTGAAAATATTGCCTTTATAGACCTTTGAAATATATATATATTTTTCTCTTCATGCTGCATCCCGTAGGTAGAAGAGTAGGGTCCTCCGTCCAGGGTGTTAAGGTCCTCCGGTCTCCACTTTCCCCCGAATTCCGGAGGCATTGCGTGTTGAGTGGTGGAACTTGGACTGAGCGAAGAAATGATAATTCGAGTGACCATTTCTTCGAGTGGAAATCGAACCTACAACCTGTCGCACTTACAGTCATACTTTGCTTCACAACTGGCCTCGTATACCTATTACTAAAGTAAGTTTAGTGCTTGGAACTACCCAGCAAAATTACTTGTTATTGAAATTTAAAAATATTATCAAATGTGCCTAGGTGAAAGTAAAACATTTTAGTATTCGAAGCTTAAAAGGGTTTACGGGTAGCTTAGTGTGTACCTTAAATTAATCCAAAGTAAAATAATTCTATTACTGAATTAACACAATCTTAGGCTCATAAATGTATTATCTAAATATATTCTTACTAATACATGTAGTATTTCATATTATGAAAATTATTTATTTCTAAGTAGTTTAAAATTAAACTATTTGAGCCCGGGATTTCTACGAAGACGTATCTTAGGGTACATTTATAGTTATCAAATAAAATTCACCTATGTAAGATTATATCTAGATATAATCTTTAAAAGCGTACATAAGCTCTAGAGCTTAGTAAAATTTATTCTTAGAAGTTTAACAGAAAAAAGAAATTTAACGCAGTTTAGTTAAACAAATGAAATTATTATTTTTTTCAGCTTCACGCTATATCCTGCATACAGTAGGGTAGGTAGAGGGAACCTAGTATTAAAAGACTCCGTTTCCCACTTACTGCCGAATTCTGGAGGCATTGCGTGTTGAGTGGCAGAACTCAACGCCGCGCTTTGCCTCGACCTCGCTTTGCTTCGAGAGCGTCGAAAATGGAAATATAAACGTAAATAAATATTTCACTTCCCCCAGTGGGGATCGAACCCATAACCGTCGCGTTACAATCACACCCTTGTGCAGCTGCGCTACGACGGCCTTGAATAAATTATTAACTAAAGAAATTATTCGATCTTGTATATTATTATACTTTTATTATTAGATACCCTTTCTCCTTCGTTTCTTTTACATACAGGTGTACAACGACCCATGCGCGGCTTCGCCCGCTTATGCTTATTGTTAATTATACATGTTTTTGTACGTAAACCGTATCCTATGTGTTATCTTTATATAAAAGCGATATTTGTGTAAAATTTTATCTTAATCCGTTCACTACTTTTTGTGTGGAAGTGGAACAAACTGTCACATTTTCAATATTAGTAGGATATATACAAATATGAAAGAAAATAAAGGCATATTTTTTATTATAATATTTCCATTACATTAAGCTTTAAAAGAATACATGGTCGGACAAATGCCTGTCTCAGATTTCCAAGATTTTCCGTCGTTCTGAGAAGGCTTCTCCCATACTATTTTACAAAGAATAAGTAAAAATAAGATATTATATTTTTTTTATCTTTTGGTAAATTATATCTAAGAAAATGAGGTTATTGAACAGAAAAACAAATCTGATACTTAATTTTTGATGTTAAAATATTTTCGTATTTTATATTTTACTCGTATGTCTATTTGTTATGATAAGCATTACTTTGTCTATATGCTCCATTATTTTTTCTTATTTTTATAGTTCTGAGCTTTTTAGTTGATTGGATTTTGTTGAAGTAACACTAATGGAAAAAGAAACACTCTATATTGACGTTTGCATTGTATAAAGAAAGGTGCAAAATAAGCTTAAAGAAAATATTACTGTAATAGAATCATCTAATAATATTTATGTATTTTTTTAGTTTTATAATATATTCTATTACAAGTAAATTTTTAAAGTAAAATAAAGAAAACAAAAATCTAAAAAAAAAAAGCTTCACGCTGTATTCCGTACACTGCATGGATAGGCAGAGGGAACCTAGTGTTAAGGCACTCTGTTCCCCACTTTCTGCTGAATTCTGGAGCTTTGCGTGTTGAGTGGCAGAACTCAACGCCGCGGTTTGCCTCGATACCAAAGTGAAGAAATGGTGGAATCGAACCCACAATCGTCACGTTACAGTGACACCCTTGTGCAGCTGCGCCAAGATACCACGATACCAGAACGAAGAATATTTCATTTAATTTTTTCATTTTTTTAACTGATTAGTTTCGCTACTCAACACGCAATGCCTCTAGAATTCGGCGGAAAGTGGGCCGAGTGTCTTAACATAAGTCTCTCTCTGTCTACTCTGCTACATGCGGAGATATCTATTTAACGACAAAAAAATATAATAGTTATATAAAGATTCCTTCCGAAACAGCGACATAGCTGATGATTGAAGTGAAAAATTCAAGTGTAAAAGTTCCTGGCATTCTGTAAATAAAGCTGTCTGCCGCCGTCTGATCTCGTTACTCAGGTAGTTAGTGTTGTCGTGCACGGTTAGTTCAACAGCTCGAGATCGAGTTATTTACATGATGTTCTATTTTATATAATTTGTTTTAATGTATTTTTTTTAACTTTTTTGTGTTTTTTATTTTTTTATTTTTATATGGTTTCACGTTTTTGTAGTTATATTTGAATCTGGATATTGATGATTTCGTTAAGCTGAAATTTTTAATGGCAACTCTAATGTTAAATAAATATTTGAATTAATATTTCCTGTTAATAAGTTGTAACAAATGTATTAGAACTTCGACATAGGAACGTATAATTTAGTGGCCAGAGGCCAAAGTTTTGGAACACTTTCAAACATTAAAAAAACTAATCATTACACAATATATGTGTAATATTTTCGCAGTAACTTCGAGAAAGAAAACCGCATAAAAATATCGATATTAATAAATATTATAATATTAAACATGTAAAAAGTCTTCAATATTTCGATTTTCATTCTTCATATTTTACACTACAAACTTTGTTAAATAAGAGAAACAAATAAAAAATAAAAAATAACTCTACTAAAACGCTATAAAACACTGTCTTGCATAATTAAATTCCATCATAAAAAAAGTACTTCCAGCAAGCAAACTTAAAACAATATAAAAAAAAAGTAAATACAAAAAAGAACAAACAAACAAACAAACGTACGTATCTAGGGAACCTGGTAGCTCGTTTTAAATTGTTCTCATTAGAGTACAACTAATTACGTCCGGCGCGTTGCGAGAAAACAAATCGCTAGTCTCTATAGTGCGGTAAAGGGTAATAGCTGGTGTCTGTTGTACAAATGCATTTGGTTAAATCAAAATGTGAAAATTACTTCTCTATAGTAGTAAATGTATAGATGTAAAAGTGGGGAACGGAGTGGGGAACGGCCGTCGTAGCGCAGCGGCGCAAGGGTGTGACTGTAACGCGACGGTTGTGGGTTCGATCCCCACTTGAGGAAGTGAAATATTTATTTACGTTTATATTTCCATTTCTTCGCTCTGGTGTCGAGGCAAAGCGCGGCGTTGAGTTCTGCCACTCAACATGCAATTCCTCCAGAATTCAAGAACGAAGAAAGTGGGGAACGGTCTTAACACTAGGTTCCCTGTGCCTACCCTGCTGTGTGTAGGAGGTACAGCGTGAAGCTAAAAATAGTAATAATTTAAGATATATTTATATATTCTTTGCTTTTTAAAATGAAAAAGAAAGTACTTAATTTAGATAAAATGAAATGTAAATGAAATAAAGGCAATTAGAAATATCATAGTGTGGAGACACTCAGTTCGGAGGAACTAATCTAATAATAATTTACTTCTAGATAATTTTGAATTATTCTAATGTAACAGAAACTTAATTATAGAACTAATATTATCTAAACTTTATTTAATTTTACTTTTAGGTAGTACACTTGAAAACTGTTCGAAAGCTAGTGTGAAGATACTCCGTTCTCTTCTGAATTTTTAAGTTGCGAGATCAATTTCTTATATATATATATATATATATATCTATATGCAAAATTTACCCACAAAATTATTATTAAAATCTACATATAAAATCGAACCACTCTATTAATAGTAAACGTTATTTAGGGAACAAGAGTGTTGCCAGTAAACCACTCGCTGGCGCGTGTCGTACAATGGGCACTGGAGGCGGATACAAGCACGTCGACACTGCAGCCTTGCACCGAGTCGAGGACGAGGTCGGCCTTGGTGTACACGATTATATTCTGGATAACAATGCTGTTAGATGTGATGTGTACATCACTAGTAAAATGAGTGAAATATTGATTTTTTTTAATGTCAGAGGGAACCTAGTGTTAAGGCACTCAGTTCCCCATTTTCTGTCGTATTCTGGCATTGTGTGTTTATTAGTGGAACTCGCCGCGCCTCGGTTCTACACCAGTGAAGATAATATTAAATATTTAATTTCCTCAAGTGGGTATCGAACACACAACCTATCACGTTTTTAGTCACATTTTGTGCCCCTGTCACAACTGGCCTGTCAAATATTGATGATATTTACAAATTATAAGTAGTAACAGAATTATTTTTATGTTTTCATAAATTCTACATCGTCGTGTTATTATAATTATGTTGTATATTTGTATTCCATTTATTTATATTTATGTAATATAAAAAAAATATTGAATCTTCATATCATTTAGTTAAACAAACGTTTTGTGTGTAAAACTATCTCCATGGCATTTACTGTTATAGATCGTTTAGATAGTGTTGCATTACTATATTTTTTATCGTTTAAAATGTATGACATTCACATTGCATAACTAAAATACATGCAAACAGATAAATATAACGAAACTTCCTCTTTTTTTAGGGTTCCGTACCTCAAATGTTAAAAACGGATATTTTTTTAGGATTTATATCGTTCATCTATCCGTCTTTGCATTCTCAACATCGCCCGAAGGTATCAAGCTAAAATTAATATCAAATAATTAAAGTGAATGGTCCTTTGAACCGTGTAAAAAATCAAAATATTTTTTTTTTAACTTTATTTACCACGTATTTTTATATTAAAGCAACTGATTTCAATAAAAATACTATTTTCATACAAAAATAATGTTTTACAAGACAAATACTATTTTCATACAAAAATAATCTTTTACAAGACAAATACTATTTTCATACAACTATGTATTCACGTATCATAAAAACTTAAGTTTATAGTTTTTAGCCTAGTTGTAGTTTCCATTGACTTCCTGAAACTGGCATGGAACTCCCAGCAGGCGAGTCCGACTCGTACTTAACAGTTTTTTTTTATAAGGAAAGTTATCTTAAAGATACCATGAAAATATCTTTTAAAAGCAACACCTAATCCCGATAGCTTAAGTTTCATCCATAAAACCTTTATTTTCCTCAAAGAAGCGTAACGCTAGCGTTTTTATGAAACGTCTTACGCGTAAAATCAAATATTGTTGTTATCATGTTCGTGTTATGTTATGGAGTGAGAAGTGATCTTCGTACATAAAGAGCTACTTACATAGAATTATGTAATATATACTTATATATTATATATATTTGCTTATAAGATTTTCTAGTCTCAGAAAAGAAAATTAGTTAGTCTGTTGAGATTATTTCACTTTAAATGTAACTCTCGTTGACCTACAATAATGAAATTCGTACGGAACCCTCGGTAGCAAGGCTGACTCAAACTTGACTGCTTATATTCTTAGTGCCATAATTGGTGCAAGTTATAAAAACAAATAAAATATTGACTAGGATAATAGTTTTTTTTTATTTATTGAAAAATCGAAAGTGACATTCTAAATTCTATAGAATTCTTCCGGTCCCAACTTTTCATCAAATTTCGGAATGTTGAATGGCGGAACTTAGCGCCACGTTTTCGATAACTTACCAGAACAAAGAAATTAAAATATTAAATATTTCATTTCCTCAAGTAGGGATCGAACCCACAGCCTGTTAAAAGTCGCACGCTTGTGCTCCTGGCCACAACCTGGCCTGGCCTCAATCTGAATTTTTTTTATTTCTAGAAAAGTTTATATAAATAGTATTTATATATACAAATCTACTTTACCAAAGCTTATACAATCATTTTATATTATATACAGTTATGGAACGCCGCACACGAACTAGGGGAAGTAATACTGGCTCTGAAGAAGTCGTTACAAGAATTGCGGATGGATTACGTAGATCTGTATTTAATGCACTATTGGATGGAGTATACGGTGAGTTATATTAGTAAAACGCAGTTTTCATTCGTTTCGCCTTAGATATCTTTGTAGCGAAATAGAATTTTTCAAATATGTTATTAGAGTGGGATAAATGGTCGGTCTGTAGAAATAGTGATTTAGAAAATAGAAACATGATATTAAGTGAGAGTTTATTTTTAATGAAATATATGGAAAAAAAGAAAGATTCAAATATTATTCTTATTTTTGAAACAAGTGCAATATAGAATACTGGTTAGGAGGATACCACAACATGCCAAAAGCATGTAATATAGAGATCGCTTTTGCCTACAATGAAACAAGTAAAAAAAATGAAAGTTGTAGTGTAAAGAAACAAAATAATGCTTGTATTAAATTTCTAGATTCTTAAGTTAACATTGTCCATACTATATCTTATGATTGGGAAAAAATATTTATGCTATAAATAATAATAATATAAATAATAATTATAAATTAATAGCGTGACGACGATGTTATCTTTCAATTAGAATAAGACAGATACTATCAACCTTAATTATAATTTTTATGAAACGTATGAAGTACGAATTTAAGAACTTTTCCCAATTTTTTCTAAGAAATAACAAATACATACTAATTCATGTCCTATTTATGCGGTTAAATTGAAAAGTAATCTCGTTTGAGTTTGAACAACATCAAAGATAAACAACTCTACGCGGGCGTATTAAACTTCGTAAGACAGCTTTTGATTACAATTAGTTTGTCTATCAGTATGTAACTTGTTTCCAAGGCGGATTGTGTACTTTGATTTTGACATTATTTCCCTAATATTTGAGTTACTTAGGTATCTTTGTTAAAGTAAGAATATTTTTGGTGTTCTTTTTACGTATAATTTCGTAGAAAGTTCTTCTCGTAATATAAAAAAATGTATTATAATATTGAAGATCTTATCGATTTTAAACTTAATTATCTCTGAATCTAATGACGAGTCTCACTTACCTGGAATCGGAATCGAACTTGAAATCAACACGACGAAACAATGTGAAATATTTACACTTTTACATATTTGAAAACATTTCTGAAAATATATGAATATATAAAATGTAAACGAGCACTTGTGCGCAACCGTTTCTGTTTATAGCAGAAGCTTTGTTGGAAAATAATACTTTCATATTCGATAAAACCATTTTATTTTAACTTTAAAATATGGAAAATTCTCTGAAATGGTCAAGAAGTGAAGTTACAGGCCAGATTTTGCCTTTAAATTCATTCCATAATATATTTTAGCACAGATATCATGCGTCATACATATTAAAGGCGTTGGAAATGGGTTCAAATTAAACAAGGTTTTCTTTTTAATTTCGTACCTTACCTAGCATAGCAGAGGAAGAAAGGAGGACCTTGTATCAAGACCTCTCGTTGTCTACTTTCCCTCTAAATTCAAGAATTAAATTAGGAAACTGGGGGGCGTTTTACCGGAATGGGGATAGGAATAATAATACATTCCCATTCTCTGCATCATGATAGCCTAAATAATAGAATATCAATTATATCCTCGCTTTCACAAAAAAAAACACCAAATTATAAATACCACGTAATACCTACTTTAAAATAAAAAAAAATAACGAAATATAGTCCCTATAATTAACCATTAATTCCTGCCTTAATAATGGAACTAACGCCAGCAATTAACAGTGTGTTTTGTATTTATCCAGAATGATGGCCAGATTAGCAATACAGATTACTTGGTGACCTGGCAAGGCTTATAGGACGCTAAGGAGCGGAACCTCACGCGATCGATTGGCGTTTCAAATTTCAACCTGACCTGCAAAGGTTGTGGGATAACGCCAGGATAAAACCAGCTGTTTTACAAATTGAGGTAATAATAAACGGTGAATTTTCATTTTATTTTGCGTGGGAAGTTTTTTTTGTTATTATTAAGGTTTTTATGATATTAATTATGTTATAGATGTATCCTTTAGAATAGATCATATGTAACTATTGGAACATTATATTCTTATAATTTAAATATGAACATTAACTTGTATAAGATATAATGTATTTAGTTATATTAAAAAAAGTTAGACCGACATTTATTTAAACAAGTGGAACAGTTTTCTTTGCTGCTTCACACTGTATCCTACATATAGTAGGGTAAGCAAAGGGAGCACAGTGTTAAGACACTTTTCTGGAGATTCTGGAGATTCTGGAGAAGTTGCTTGTTGAATGGCAGTAATCAACGTCGCGCCTTGCCTCGACACCAGAACAAAGATATGAAAATATTAAATATTTAATTTCCTCGACTAGGAATCGAATCCACAACCGTCGCGCGTCGTCAGTTACGCCCCATTCAACACACAATACCTCAATAATCTGGCAGAAAATGGGGAACGGGAATGTCTTAATGGGGTCTTAGCACTAGATTCTCAAGTTTCCTCTGCCAAACCTGCTATTTGCGGGATATATCGTGAAGATAAACAAAAATTTACTGAAACTTATATTTCAGCTGGATCGTAACTTAGTTGCCATACCACGGTCTACTAACAAGGAGCAAATCAAGTAGAACATCGATATTATGGACTTTTCACTTACACCCGAGGAAGTTCAGGAGCTATCGAGATTTAACAGCAATTACCGACTGAGAACACCCGCTAAGTGGTACCGCCACCCCCATTTTCTTTTCGAGAAAAAGAATCTTACCACCGCAGAAATAGAGTGCATAATAGCTCACAGCAAAGAAGATTAAAAGAGGCGAAATGTTTGGAAGCCGTCTTTCAAATTTTCAAGAATATGACGGATAAAAAGATTTTTCGGTTGATGGATTAACTGCAAAGATCCATTAAGAATGACTTGTTATTCAAAGTTGGATATGGCGAAGTTTTCCATTATAATTAAATAATTAAAATTTAGAACACCATTTTAATAATGCATTAAATATATTTTTTTACTTGCTTGCATTTCATGCAGGCTTTTAATGGTGCTTATATAATTATGTACACCACAGGTACAAATATAATGGATATTAAGTGAAAGTTAGGTTAGTTATTTTTAAATTTAAAAGTTTCGAACCTAATTTGCACTTGCAGGAATATACATAGATCTAGATCTATTTATTTTGCGCATTGTCGATGGAATAGCAGGTATTCTATACAATCCCTAGGAATTTCCCTATTTCCCTAGAATTTTTCCCAGAAATTACTTGGGTAAAGTAAGTAATAAACAACAATATTCACAATATTTCATATATTGCCTGTACACATTGCCGAGGTAATGTTTAATAGTATAACATTATATTAGTTATATTATTTTAAGAAGTCAATGCATTTAATTTCTATTCCTTGAAAAAAAATAAGTGTGCATTTAAGAATATGTCTCTTCCGTTTAAGCCGCCCCAAATATCGCATAGTAGAATTATATATCACAAAAAAAAAAACCTCATATAGTATGAGTTACGAATACATAAAATAATTCTTTTAAATCGTTGTTCCCGGTCTGTTAGATATGTAGCTTCATATGACAACCGCTTGTCTCTAGCCCCGGGGCGACTGTGAACGAGAATCGTGGCTTTGTAAAATTATAATAATTCAAGATATTTTATCCTCGAATAATTCAATTTTAGGAAAAAATATGTTACATTTTTGACAGACACTTTTGAGCGTTTTGTATAAAACGAACGTATAATTTTTATACAATTATTGGAAATCGATGGAGAAACGATTTTCAATAAACCATATTTAATCGTATTTAAAAACCAAACCCAAGCCTTCAGAATCCGGCAGGAAGTGGGGAACGGAGTGCCTTAACCCTAGGTTCCTACCCTGCTGTGTGCGGGATATAGCGTGAAGCTGATTTATTAATTTACTTTATTAAATAACCAAACAAAGTATATTACAAAAATAAAATCTCTCCAGTTCATCCATTGGAGTCAGGCGAAGTCGCATACAATTTACATTCAACTGTAAGCACAATTTGCAATCAGCTGAGCCTGCCGGGCCCACTGGAGCACTCGAGTGAATTATCATAACAATATTCAATCTAAGGATTTTTGCTTCATTAAACTTTCGATTTTATTATTCCATACACTTAGATTGTCAAAATCATTGTTGAATATTGAGTGGCCTTTTGATAATATAATACTGGTTTATTTTATCCGATTGTAAAGAAGGAGGGTAATGGTTTCTAAGCGTATTTATTTTAAATCGAACTAGTAGTTCCTGAGATCAGCACGTTCCACGTTCAAAGAAAATCTTTAAGTTTATAATATTGGTATAGATTTTTTAAATATTTACTTTGTCGTAGTATTATAAGTAAGCTATACTTATTTTTTTTAAGTCAGAAGAAACAGAAGAACCGAAGAAAAAGAAGAAGTAACCTGGGAAAACACTCATTTCTCATTCTCCGTTCTTCCGTTCCCCATTTTCCGCTGAATTCTGGAGGCTATTAAAATATTAAATACTCCATTTCCTCCAGTAGGAGTCGAATCCACAACCTTTCGCATTTACAGTCATGCGCTTGTCCACCACGACTGGCTGTGAAGCTAAACTTATATAACGTTAAATTTAATAGGTAAACGTTATATACTATATATATGGTTTTTCTTATAGGTATATAGATTGCCTTGCGCCCTTTGTTTTGGTAACAACTTCAAACGATTTCTTTGAACTCTTCTCTCAAAGCTTTTGTATATCTTTACCTAAAATATCGGTGATCACGGAATTCGTTTATATAAATATTGCTTAATTAAATTCAGAATACTGAAGGTAATATTAAATTTTCTATTCATTTTAATAATATTTTATAAACAATATATTAAGTATAAAAATTATTAAAGTTTATTTCCTCTTTTAACCCCGACGTAAAATAGGGGTGTGTAATAATAAATTTAATATATATATGTGTCTTGTTCATTGCGGTGGTTCTTAACTACGTTTTATGAAAATCGGATAAAAAGTTTAAAAGTTACTAACTAGTTACTATGCCAAAATGAGGTAGTAACCATTTTTGGTATACATATAAATACCCCCGGGTATTTAATTTTTTTTAAGCATACTATATTTTAAGAAAATGTTTCTGGAAAGAAGTTTCTGGGAAAAGGAAAACCGGCGGTAGAAGAAAGTCATGGCTAAGGAACATCAAGGAATGGACTGGAATTAAAATCGCTGTAGATTTGTTTCATTTGGCTGGGGACAGAACTAAGTATGCGAAGTTGACTGCCAACCTTCACTAGTTAAAAAGGCACATTAAGAAGAAGAAGAAGAAGAAAATGTTTAAAAATATTATTGGAGATTGTAGAGAATTGTCCTAAATCAATTACGTAAGCCGTTTATAAACTATTATCACTTATCAGACAATTCCAGCTAAGAGCACTGAGCACGCGTAATAACTGTTATTGTAGGTCCACTTGGTTTTGAATTGCTGCTGAACTTGGATACTGCATACGTAAATCTATATACATAAATCTACATACTATTAGCCTACTCTAGGCAGAGGGAACCTAGTGTTAAGGTTCTCCGCTCTCCACCTTCCATTGTATTTTCAAGGCATTATGTGTTGAGTGGCGGAATTCAACGCTGCGATTTTGCCTCTGTGCTACATCGGCTTCGAATACTATCAACTTGATTAATTGTTTGACTAGTTTGTTTGAAATTTATGTATATATTTTTAGTTAAATATACAACATAAACAAACTTGCAAAACTGCCGGGCTACTATTAATTAAAGTTAAAATGGTGCAAAATAAAAATTTAAAAAACAGGACTTTTAGTTACCAAAATTTCAGAAAGGTAAAACAAGTCGCCCAAGAGCAAAAGCAGTTGATGCCGACAGAAACAGAAAATATTTTAAGTAAAGTAAAAGAAGTGTTTAAAAAATCTGCTTGCTTATATTTTCATATAAACTTTAACTTTTCCACCATTCACAGGAACAAAAATATGCTTGCAGTAAGTTCTTACGGGTACTTCTTAAGAAGTACTTTATTAATAAAATATGGCGAGATTTCAACTAAGTCTGCTCATTAGAGAGCAATATTTTTTTGAGTGTATATTTATAACGTAAGAAAATAGGATACGAAGCAGTACTGCAAATTCTAGTGGCAACACACTCCGCTCTACGTTTCCTGTTCATTTAGAGGAAACCCCGTGATCCCCCGATTATTTTTTCTACATATAAAATAGGATCTACAAATAAAGAAACTTACATATATATATATTATACCTGATAACACTTTAAGGCATTTTCACCTCGAGAAGTCGATATTTTGCGGTTACGCACATTACTGCCAGCCGGCACTTCCAATACAAGCAATTTATTGTACTCTCCCATTCTCACCGTCTTCGAAGATATTGGGGAAAGGTAATAACGGGAGGCTGGAGGGACATCAGTCCTCCTATAAATTGTTGTACTTGTTTGACCTTAAATTTTCCTTTAGGTTTTTGTAGATATATATAAAGTATATATATAAGTTTTTGAATTTCCTTTATTTCATTAGAATTTGCTTTTGCTTTTATTTGGAGTATTTTATACCCACAAAATTAGTTGAGTGAAATTTCGTGACACTTTCGTAGTTAATTGAAACTAATAAGTACGATGAATTGAAATTAATAAGTGTGAAAATATGTTTTTATTAAAATTTTATAATATATTTATATCTATCTTCATAAATTGCTAGAAAGACAGTTATGAAATGAAAGACTAAAAAGTCGCAGTGGAGAATTGATTTGAATTCTTTTCCACGTAGGTAAATCTTCGTGTTTGCGCGACGTGACGTGAATTTTTTCCTTTAAGCACGATTTTTTCAGTTATTTTATGTATATATATATAAAATCTGAGATATATATTATATTTGAGATATATATATATATATATATATAATATGTGTTATATAATAAGAATATTTAATTCTTTTACTACTGTTACGATACTTGGTACCACACAAACTGTACTTTTTAACAGTAAACAACAAACTTGTTGGCTAGAAAACAATAAACGAATGAAAAGACATAATATTACTAATAATTATAATTAAGAAATATATAAAAAAGAGCCATCCATAAGCCATAGCTGGCTTTACCTAGTAGGTAAACACGACAGGTTGCGCGTTCGATTCCAACTCAAGGAAATTGAAAATGAGGAGCGAAATATGTTAACAATAGGTTCCCCCTGCCCCTTGCTGTGCGCATGATAAAAATAAAGAAATATATTATTCCTATTCTCTTACTTATAATATAATTAATTTCAGTCGGCATCTTGATTATTAAATAGTTTGCTGCTATTTCATCCCCTGGGGGTCTTATTAGAGTCTTGTAGCCTTTTTAATCTCTTCAGTATTATGTAATTGAATTCTTTCAACCGCCAGTATAAAGGAAATACCGCTTTTATATCAGATGATCTAATTAGTTTCAACAAGCTTTGTGAGCTTTCCTCTGTCATATATAAAACTTACCTTAATTATTATAGTATGTTTGCCACAAAGGAAAACACTGGACTAATTTATAAATGCTTGGTGAGTGGATCACAGTTATGGGATTAGTGTGTTTGGATTTTAAAGTTATATATAAAAATTAGATATTATGTTGGACATGTTCGTAGTGTTTGGTTTTTAGGAAAGGCGGAGAGAACTTAGTGTTAAGACACTGCGTTGTGGCGAAACACTAAAAGATGAGTGGTGAAACTCAATCGAAGAAGTGAAATATTTATCATTTTTATTCGTTCTGGTAATGAGGCAAAATGCGCCGTTGAGTTCTGCTACATAACAACGCCTTTAAACTTCGGCAGAAAGTGGGTAATGGAAGTGTCTTAATAAGAACGAAGTGTCATAGCACTACTTTCTCAGGCTCTGCCTACTTTTCTATATGTGACATACAATCTGAAGTTGAAAAATATCAATAGGTTAGGTTAATCATATAAGTAATATATGTAAAAATATAAATTACATACAATATTAGAAGTTTTATATTCGGTTTAAACGGACTCGATATTTTTTCATTCTGAAAATGTCTTAGAAGTTCCTTTTTCTAGGACTCGGATATGAATAAAACATGTTTTAAAGTCGTGTTCCAGAATGTAAGATACCTTTGTGACATGCTTGTCTTTGCCCCGCGGCGACTGCAAATGTTCTAATATCGTTTCACATTTGAATATTAACTCTTTTCTCTCTCTCTCTCTCTTTTTTCCATCAGTATAATAAAATATCCATTGAATTTTAATGCGTTATGTTCAATTTCTCTCTCTGGCAAAGACATAGCGTGGCGTTGAGTTTCGCCATTCAACACACAATGCCTCCAGAATTCAGCGGAAAGTGGAGAACGGAAATATCCTAATGGGAACGGAGTGCCTTAACGTTTTACTTTTTTACAGGTGCCCAGCTGGAGTTCATCGATTTATAAGACGTTATTACTCCAAAACAAATCAATTGGGCCATAAAAAGGTTATTGTGAAAAAAAAAATTGAACTAAATATTTGCATTTACATATAAATGATAATTCTATAAACATAAATAATCATATTATACTAAGAAACACAACAAAACTAAAATTAAATTCATGTTACACTAATATGATGAATAGCAGAATAGTCATCGGTACGACAATGACAAATTATAAAGTTCACCGAAGCGTGTTCCCCCAGCGCCAGTGCCAGGTACCAGGTACCAGGCAGGTACCTGCATTAGTATGTGATGCCCGTAAATCTTCATTTGGAAGTGGGATCACGTTCAGCAAATATTTGCCACTCTCACAGAGACAGTGCGCTAATAGGAAGACAAACACATCTAAAATATTATGTGTGATTAATTTCTTGTTATAGTAAATTGCTCTGATTGCCGTCGTGGTTCAGCGGCACGAGGGTGTGACTGTAACGCGATGGTTGTGGGTTCGATCCCCACTCGAGGAAGTGAAATATTTATTTACGTTTATATTTCCATTTCTTAGCTCTGGTGTGGAGGCAAAGCGCGGCGTTGAGTTCTGCCACTCAACACGCAATGCCTCCAGAATTCAGCAGAAAAAGGGGAATGGAGTAGATACTCCATCAGGATAGGCAGACCTAGTATTAAGATTAATACTAGGTCTGCCTACCCTGCTGTGTGCGGGATACAGCGTGAAGCTGATTTAATTTTAATTTAATGATTGGTTGTATGTGTGTGTGTGTGTAAAATGTGATAGATAAATAAATAACAGATCATTTACATGTCTATTTTTTTTGGAGAAGAGAAACAATAATAATAAATCACTCAATTCTCAATTTCTCATCGTTTTTTTTAGGTTCCGGATCCGGGTAGGCAAAAAGGATCTGGGAATCTGGTGTTAAGAGACTCCGTTCCCATTAAAACACATCCAATCCCCACTTCTCTCCGATTTCTGGAGGTTTTGCCTGATAAGCAGAAGGAAGAATTGATCATATTAAATATTTTAATTTCTTTGAATGTGAACCAAACTCAGAGCTTGTCGCGTTTACAAGTTTTCTTTGACGATTCACGTTATATAAAGACATTTTCGAGCCTATGTTTAAATATGTATATTTTTAATTTTCTTCTTTAACAACAACTTGTAAATGACTGACATGAAAAAGTTTGTTAATTAAATGAACTTCAAAGTTTGCGACTTTACACTCACTTTTAATGTAACAAACTGCTATTTGCAAAGTTGCTCAAATTATTTTCTTACTTTATTAGTAGTGATTAAAATGTTATTTATATATTACTAGCGGCCGGCTCGCGGTTACACCCGCGTGAACTATGTTATTATTAATTTCTGTCTCCATGACTACGTCCTAGTGACGTCTATGCAAAATTTGAGACTCCTAGCATTTGTAGTAACGAAGTTTCATACAAACTTTCGACCCCAAAAACAACCCCTTAGAAGTCGAATATTGAAATTCCCGTCTTAGCGAGCACCTACGTCCTATAAATAACTCCTATGCAAAATTTGAGATTTCTAGCACTTGTAGTTTCTGAGATTTCGTGATGAGTGAGTGACCTTTCGATTTTATATATATAGATAATATAGCAAGGCTATGCTTGGAGGCCAGTCGTGGTGCAGAAATATAAGAAGTATCAACGAAAAGTGGGGAGCGGAGAGTTTTAACACTAAGTCTCCTCTGCCCACTTCGTTACATATGGGGTATAGCGTGAAGCTAAAAACAGTATATCTATATAATTATTGTTTTCATAAAAAATAGGATAAATAATATAATAGTTTGTTAAATTTTTAAAGTAACGTTTTACAGTTAAGTTAAATTTTGATCAAAATGAGCTTAATAGCAACTTAGCTCAAACTATCCTGTACTTATTAAAATAATTAGCCAATATGACTTTTATATCTTTTAAAACCTGATTGAAAACTGCAAATAAATTACAATTGAAAATATATATTGTTATAATGTTAATAAAGATTTCGCCAGAAGCGATAAGGGTCTAGACCCGCGTAAGTCAATACTTAATAAGTTGAAGCGAGTGAAATGTTGCCAACAAAGGAGGTCAAAAGGACGGCTTCGGGGTCGGCTTTCAATATTTCAGAATAGACAGATAGTGCGGACGTGGGCTCGTTGGATATATCGTCAATTTATTTATTAGTACGTAGCATTAGACTAGGAGAGCTTCAAGAGCGATCGACAAATTTATAAGTACTTATACCTATCCATTTTTATAAAAAAAGTAAAGAAAAATTATATTAAGTATGGTTTCTTACTAGAGGCCTTTGAGGCACAGCGGCAGAAAGGTGTGACTGTAACGCGGCTTGTGGGTTCGATCCCTACTTGAGAAAGTTATTTACAGGTGTCGGTCTCATGTAAAATCTTTAAAGCTATATTAATAGAAGATGTCTATTATCTAGAATTTCCGCAAATTTTAGATATCTAGCGAATACCATTGTATTGAAGTTTCATTGATGTCAATATCAAATACAATTGGGTTGCAATTACAATTCCACTCTGACTATTTAATGTATCTATATCTATATTCGAAATATTCTTGAGAATATTTAAGTAATATTTCCTAATTTAATACTATTAATGAAAAATCAGCTTCACTCCGTACAAAGCATGATAGGCAGAGAGAACTTAGTGTTAAGGCACTCCGTTCCCAATTTTCCATTTTTCTTAGCCATTACGTATTAAGTTTCGAAACTCAACGAAACGAACGAAAGTGACATTAGTATGTTTATACTTAGACAAAAAAGATATACATATATATATATTTCTTCCACTGATTAAAATCAATTATAATAATTCTGCTTACATACATGTCTATCTATCTATATTTATCTATATTTACTGTATATCCCTTAAGCGCCTGTCAAAGCTAGCATAATTAAATTTTAATTAACAATTCCGTGACAATTAGTGAAGCTACTAGCAAGATGTAATAAGTATGTACTTATTACAGTGATGTCACTATATGAATGCACACGCAAGTTCGCTTACTGCTGACATATTATCGTGCCTAATATTAATTAAAGTTAATGAAGGAATATGAGTATTTAATTGCTGAAAATATAAAATAAATAAAATTTTCCATTATTTCTACTCGTCTAAATGACTTCATTTTTAAAAAAATAGTCAGTACGGTAAAGAAATATTTTTCAGATATAAAAATAAGTAATATCTTGCTTAAATGATTGAAAGTTTTTATTAATATTAAAGGTAAAAACGTGTAATTAAAAAAAAACAATACAATCAAAAAAAGTACGACTCGTGAGGGATTTGAACCCCCGACCACCACTATTATAAATTAAATGGGTGCTCTAACCGCTGAGCTAACGAGCCATGACGATGAAAACGAATCGCTAATATATGTTCTACTGTATGACGTCATTTAATATACTCGCCTATATATATTAGTTTTGTAATGAATATGGTATTTGTTTAGAAAAACATTATAATTTATTTGATAAAAATCTATTGCAGTAGAAAGTCATGAAAATAATGGTCAAGCGCGAGTCGAATTCGCTAACGAAGAGATTATTTTAATTTATATTTTCACTAAATTCCGCCATTCAACACGGAATGCCTTCAGAATTCGGCAGAAAATGGGGGAAGGAGTGTTTTAACATTAGGTTCCCCCTGAACAACTAACTGTGTGCTGGATACAGCGTGAAGCTGAAATATAAATATAAATAATTGTTATCTTGAATCTATATAATTTTGTAAGGTATAATGAATATATTACCTTTATGCAATATAATAAAATTAATTAAATTTATAGTCTGTGAGTTTTCGATAAATGTCAAAGTACTTATCATGTTTCACCCGATAAGCATAAATCAGAGTACGATAAAATATATCTATATTATAATATATCTACAATTCCATTTCAGTATAAAATTTAAATAGAAAAAAGGAATGAATTATTGCTAGATTGCCTATCCTATAAACATTAAGAGTGTGTTCGGTTGAAAACGTCAATCTCAGGAACTACTTATTGGAACTAATATTATTATATAGACTCTTTCCAATTTCTCACTGTTAACCAGGGCAACTACGACCGTGTGTGCCGTGGCCGATGATTCCAATCAAAATTGTAAATGTGAGATGAGAGCCAAGTTCAATATTGAATTACGCAATACGACGAATGTGTAAAAATAGCAACAAGTATATATATAATGTAGATATATAATATTACTTTGAATTCAATGTTATCTATATATATAAAAGGACTTGTCCTCACTGACTGAGGTAAGACGCACCCACAGCCGTAACCGCTAATGGTAGAAACGTTAAATTTGGATAAAAGTTTACTTTCGTAATCTGGACATCCACTAAGAAGGGATTTTGAAAAATTTTAACCCTAAAGGAGTGAAATAGGGGTTCAAAGTTTGTATGGAAAAAAATTTAAATCGGCACCGATTTTTATAAAATTTGAAATTTAGATTTTTAAAAGTATTTAATTGAACACGTGTTTCATTGTTTTCTAGAATTCTCCCCCTAAGGGTGCAAATAAGGGATTGAAAGTTTGTATGGGAAAATTCTTAAATCGCCACCGATTTTTATAAAATTTGATATTTAGACTCTTAAAAATATTTAATTGAACATATGCTTCATGGTTTTCTAGAATTCACCCCCTAAGGGTGCAAATAAAGGGTTGAAAGTTTGTATGGAAAAATCTTTAAATCGCCACCGATTGTTATAAAATTTAAAATTTAGACTCTTAAAAATATTTAATTGAACACATGTTTCATGGGTTATTAGAATTCACCCCTAAATACGCAAGCGAAGCTGCGCGAGTCCGCTAGTCTATATATAAAAGGACTTGTCCTCACTGACTGAGGTAAGACGCACGCACAGCCGTAACCGCTGATGGTAGAAACGTGAAATTTTGACAGATGTTTACTTTCGTAATCTGGACATCCACTAAGAAGGGATTTTGAAAAATTTTAACCCTAAAAGGGTGAAATAGGGGTTCAAAGTTTGTATGGAAAAAAAATTATATCGGCACCGATTTTAATAAAATTTGAAATTTAGATTTTTAAAAGTATTTAATTGAACACGTGTTTCATCGTTTTCTAGAATTCTCCCCCTAAGGGTGCAAATAAGGGGTTGAAAGTTTGTATGGAAAAATTCTTAAATCGCCACCGATTTTTATAAAATTTGATATTTAGACTCTTAAAAATATTTAATTGAACATGTGTTTCATGGATTTCTAGAATTCACCGCCTAAGGGTGCAAATAAGGGGTTGAAAGTTTGTTTGGAAAAATCTTTAAAACGCCATCGATTTTTAAAGAAATTGAAATTTAGACTCTTAAAAATATTTAATTGAACACATGTTTCGTGGTTTTTTAGAATTCACCCCTAAATACGCAAGCGAAGCTGCGCGCGTCCGCTAGTTGAATATAAAATCTAATATGAAAAGTCGATTGCTTACGAGATTAAATTTCATCACGATATATTTTCCCAGTAAGTATGGCAAAGATTGTCATTGAACATTGAAATATTTGATTAAATAATAACTCCGTAACTTCTGCTTACTTTGTAAAATATTTTAGATTTACATTTTATTCCCCATATACAGGTTTGGGCAACTCTGTTCTCAATTGAATTTCACAAAAACATTTCGAGAGAAAGAGTTAATTGGCGGTAGTCGAATAAAACACTCACATGAAAGGGAATCGAACCCGCGACCAATCAACCGCTTTTCTACTGTAATCTCACAAAATAAATAAATTATAACTTAAAAAATCGCATATAAAGTTGATTTCGGTAAGTACTATCAGAGTATGGCGACTACTGACAACATTTTAGTTTACAGCGGGCATTTCCCGAATTTACACTTCAAAGAGCCAGTGAACTCGTTTGACCGTGCTTAGTTAGTTCGACCTAACCATGGACGCTTTATGCATAAATTATCCTCTAAATGACAGCATGTCTACCATAAATGTACGTGAGGTTAAGGAACTGAGAAAAATTTAAACTTTACCCAGTATGGTTAAAAGCATAAAAAAAAAAGAGATAGTGGAGAAAAAATAGTGTTTGTTTTTTTAGCTTCACGCTGTTTCCCGCACAAACACAAATATTTCCTTCCCCTAAGTATGAGGAACTGATGAACTCACAACTTTCGTATTTACATTCGATGCTTGAAATAAATGTGTTTAAGTATAACTTTTTTATCAAAATAACACATTATATAAAAAAAAATATTAGCTTCACAGTTTATCACGCACTTGTTGGTAAGACAGAGAATATATGTAGCTTACAATCACTCCGTTCTCCATTTTTAACATGATAAAAAAATATATATTAGAATTTAACTGATATATTCAATCAACTTTGTATATTCAATAAGTATATAGTACATTCGATTCCGTGTCAGCTAGACCCTAATTGACAGACGATTCTCTCTCCTCTCGTCGCATGACTCAGTGCTTAGACTTTCTTTTTTAAATTCTATTTTACATATTTGTTCATTCAATTAACAGAAAAAATATTTTGTGCACTTTCCATTAAAATAACTTAAAAATAGTATGAAAATAAAAACATAATTATTTAAAGAAACACAAATGGATGGTAGTCAAAAAATGTTATGAAAAATTCCTGAATAACAAGCAAATTCCATTTATTTGACGTTTGAACACACGGCTTACCTCGATGTTTGGAGGCTTTTTTTACTGAAAATTACCTACATATATTTTTAAATAACATAGAAATCCTATTAGGATATTTCAATCACAATATTGATGACGCTGTATCCCGCTGACACCAGGGCATCCGGAATTCTAGACATTGCGTGTTGAGTGGTGGAACTCAACACCGAGTTTTGCCTCGAGACCAGAGCGAAGAAATTAAAATATTAAATATTTCATTCATTAACTTTATTACTTTCTGGAGATATGATGTAATAAAGAATATTACATACATACATACAAAATACGCTCAACATAACCCATCCTATGCAGTCGGGTAATAACGTTTTACCATACTTTACAATTTTGCTGTGAAAATTTCACTGGATATAAAACAACTATTGGACGAGAAACTCATCCCGTCAAGTCGAGACGCTGAGAAAGCATTCTTAAAGGACTTCCTCACTTCTCCTATGCGCTTTGCCTCAAGTAGCTACTTATATTCTAGAGGGTCGTGCCCTAGTTGAGTTCGTGAATATGAAACTGTTTAACTTGATAAACAAAGCGTTGTAGCCTAATTTTACAGTATAACTCATAAGTTATTTCTTTTTATTAAGAAATATACCGTATTTTCACCTGACTGCATGATGCAAAAGAGGGTAATGCGTTTTTGAGTCTATGTATGTATGTATACATGAATGAATGTATCCCTATGTGGCGTTAGAAAAAAAGCGCCTTGGCTAAATTCATCATTTTGATGATTCATCATATTGAAAATCTGTCACCTAATTGTCAAAATTAAAAAAATAATAATAAAACTACGTTAAGTGGAGTATTGGGGATAAATGGGGAATTCAATAAATACTGTATACAGATCTTGTGTGTATATGAAGTGGCCAGATGCAATTATAATGCGATATTTTTATAGCATAAACGAAAACCTTATCAGGATAACAAGAAAAAATCAAGTTTTTATAATATTATTAACATTTTTTTTATTATATAAATTTTTGTTATAATAAATATATGTTTTCACACTCATCATTCATTCAATTTAGGTAACTATAGAACAACAAATACAATAAGACTCGAGTAAGAGAAAGAGAAATAACCTCTTTATATAGATAAATTGATCACAGGTAATGCCTTGGTGTGGAGCCTCCCGTCTCATCTGATATTCAGCGAGTGAGGTCGGATTGACCTCGTACGGATTATTCTACTTGAAACATTTACACGGTCACCGTGTAGAAAGTATACCTAGTTTTGTAACTTTATAAAGTCGAAAGAATAACGAAAATTATAATAGCACTGTATAATCGAACACGACTTGAGGCATTTTAAAACCATTATTAAAAGTGTTTTATCTGTATCCTATATCTTATAAAACAAAGTCGCTTTTCGTGTCTGTCTGAACTTTCTAACTCTTCTTTGTCTAAACCACCCAACGGATTTTGATGCGGTTTTCACCATTAGGTCGAGTATTTCTCAGGGATGGTTTATATACAGTTTATTGTTTGTATATTCTTATGTAAGTTAACATAAATACGATAAATGTGTATAAAGTCCTACCCGTTGAGACACTTTCGCGCATGCGCTGCTTTAATGGTACGTATTATATGAAAATAATGTACTGGAGTATTGTTCCTCTTAATAAGATCTACAAAAAAGTCCGCGACAGCATATTCATATCTTTTAAGAATAACGTGTAGTGATCATATTTCTGTCTAAAAATAGTAATTTCAATATATTTTTTATTGTGAGGGATATTTTTCCATAATGGTATTAATCCTTATCGTTTAAAATACTTTATTAAATTTCTACGTTAAACGAACATAAAATTAATTTTCACATTATCTTAAGTGCTTTGCAACTATACATTATATGAATAATCCAGTAGTTAGAGCGGGCGAAGCCGCAATAGGGTCGCTAGTTTTAATATAAAAAAAATCCCGACTGCAAAAACTAAAAAGAAAAAAACCATCAAAATTTACTTATTAAATTATAAGTTTAATATTTATATTATTTAAACTTTTTCTAATATTCGATTTTTCACTAAGTGCAATGGCGTAGTACAACTAACGTGTATTTGATATTTTATTAACTTAATATATCTAAGAACACTTGGGCTGCTAAGATGAATCTAAACTCAATTATGTACATTCTTTCACCGATTCTGGAGTTATGAGGTAACAAATAATATTACATACAAAATTCACACAAAAAACATAACCCTTTCTTTGCAGTCGGGTATAAAAGTATGAAAAGGAGCCAGTCCTTAGGTAACTTTAAGCTTCAAGGCGTGCACAAGATACACCATTCATTCAAATCGTATAAAAGTATCAAAAACATGTATATACGTATAATATGAAAACCGCAGTAGTAAGTAATGAGAACGTTAGTAGGCATTAGTGTAACGGCAGGAAGCTCAGTGAATGCAAGTTGCCTTCTATTTGGTTGCAATGCTCGCATTTCACTTATTTTCCATTTAGAAAGCTATCATACAATTAAGTTAGTTTATTTACGTGTAAATAAATTATTTATGTGAGACTTATTTTGCTATTTTTTTAAATTGTTTTTGTATTGTATTTAATTTTAATTCGTTGAAGAATAGGTTTTTGTTTTCTTATAATTATTTTAAATTTTTATTTTAAATTTATTTTAAAGAATCGGTTTTTGTTTTCTTATATTTTGATAGTTTTGTACTCTCAAAAACTTTTTTTGGTCTTCTCAGTTGATTTTTCTCTCTTGGGCTTTTTAGTGGGAAGTGTTCATAATTCTTCGTGTCATATTAACTAAGATATATAAATTGGTGTCAAACATAATTGATGTTGTACAATTTTATAATAACCCTGTATTTTGACGCCCCACTCAATTGATATCGACGATATTTTTTTAAATGTAACTTTTGACTCGCCATTTCTTTTTTTAAAATTTTACACCTATCTAGAGATATTCGGATTTTCGAGATGGAGATAAGTATATTTTAATTGTCAAAAACCATCTAGCAGTTAAGAGATCCATGATAACAAAGAAATTTACAAATATACAAAATACGTGCGAAAAACATAACCGTTTTGGAATTTGGGTATAAAGTATTTAAGGGGTACCCATCGTAAATGATTTAAGTGTTCATGTTTATATATGTAACAAAAATATATCTATTACTGCAAAAGAAAATTCATATAACCAATAGCCATATCCTACACAAGGAAAATCATAGGCCAAGAGGAAGCTGCCCATAAATTCATGTTCGTTTCTCAAAAGTGGCTCAAATAAGAAGTTGTGTTTACTTTAGTAATCTGGAAGCTAAAGATAACAGGTCACGCGCGCACGTTTGTCGTTACTCCTGCCCTCTTACATTTTATTACGTCCCATTACCCGGGATTAGATCCAGTCCACCACAAAATATATGGCACAAAAAAGCTAAAATATATTCACATCTAGGTCGTTGCTATTTTCATTTCATTATCTCTTGTTCTGCTGAAGCGTGTTCTCAGAATATTTCGTCTAGAAATTTGATCAGGATCCGGCGGCTGAAATTTTGTAGAAACATCTTTGTATATTTTTTTTTTGAGTTTTCAAGTATAACGTAGGCTAAGAACTTTTTATTCCTCTTCCTTATTTTTTATTTTAAAATCTAAATAGTACAAATATTTTTTATATTTTTTATATTATCCCGCATATAATAGGATAAGCAGAGGGAACGTAGTGTTCAGACACTCCGTTCCTCAATTTCCTTTCCACTAATTATGTTAAAATAACTTTTATTTCTCACATTTATTATCAAAAACGGTCGTTTCGACGTCAATATCAACAAGAATTGTTAAATAAAAAATGTTTTTAGTTATTTTTAATATATAATACTTAATTTAATTGCTAGTGGACACAACGAAATATAATTAATTTCATTTATTCGTTCATGTGGCATCGACGTCAAACCGCGGTGTTAAGTTTGGCTATTCAACACACAATATCTCCAGAATACCATGAATGTAAAGGCGAAAAGTTCTAGACTTAACATTAGGTTCCCTCTGCCTACCTTACATACGTAAATCTGAAAAAATAAATAAAATATAAATATCATAATGTCAACCGAGTTGCAGGTGCCTAGATAATTTTAATATACAGGTGTTGTTACTTTCACGTGATCTTGCAAAAAGCTTACCGTAATCATGTTCCATTAGCATCTAATTACTTTGTCACACACTCGCGAGGTGCTTTTCTTTGATTACCTTCATTAGCTTCAGTAACGTAATATTTTATTTTATAATACATATTATATATGTACATAATATATGTTATTCTAGGATTTCTTTGTTTTTTTACGATTTAAATAAAAAAATATATATATTTGTATTTGAAGTCACTCAGTGAGCTAATAAAGAGTATTTAAATTATTTTCATTTCCACATCCTAATACAACAAAATTCCTCCACTTCATTTTAAATTTTCGAAAGAAGAAAGAGGGTTGGGAACTATAGGCAAAGAATAGAGTGTCCTGACTACATTTCCGCCTTATCTTTTATACACGAAAAAGGGTTAGCCTGAAAAAATATCACTATTTTAATTAAGAAATTTAGTTCCTTCAGCCTACCCTAATATAAGCGTGAACCTGAAAAAAACACATAAGCAATTTTAAATTATTATTATTAAAACTTATAATAATAACGATTGTATATATAATAACAAGACGAAAATAATAATACAAACAGGCTTCAGAAATCCCGGAAGAGGATGTCATAAAATGTAAAGAGCAGCGTGATGACAGAGGCGCGTGACCAATTGTCCCCAGCCCCCAACCTTCAGATTAGTTATGTATTCTTGTTTCATACAAAAGATATTTGTATAGCAAGCAAATATTAACGCGATAAGTTGTGTGTTCAATTTCCACATAAGAAAATTAAATATTCAATCATTTCTTTTCCTCGCTATGGTAACTAGGGTAAAGCGCGGCGCTAAGTTCCGCCTTTCGACATGCGCATTCAGGCGGAAAGTGGGAAATGGAAGTGTGCTAACACTAGGTCCTGAGGTGACCTCTGCCTGCTTAATGCGCGATACAGCCCCATTTTAGGGGGCAATTAGTGACAATCAATAGATAAGAACATAGTAGAAATTGAAAAAACCAAATTTAGAATATATTTTAACTTAAACACAGGAAAAAATAAAGAAAAACAATACAAACACGGCAATTATCAGTATTCAAACGACAAAACAAGAATCGTTCATTTACTAGTTACCTACAACTGTAGAAGTCAACGTTCAGTGAAGGTATCTAAGCTGCATTTCCAAAACGAATGTAGATATATCACGCGGACGAGCTATCAATAACGACCCTGCGATGCTATTACTCAGCACCACTCGCATGGAACTGCACCATTTAAAGCTTCATTTGACTGATTTGATTGAATACGTGACAAGTCATTTAAAATACGTTCAACCGTTTCAATTCGATTAAGTTACTCTAAAGACTTCTTTTTTTTAAAATGTTGTTTATAGAAATTAGCTTCACGCTTTTTCCCGCATTGCGGGATAGAAACAGGGAACTTCGTGTTAAGACATTTCCTTCAACATTTAGACGTCACGTTTAAATTGTCATTTTTGTATATTTAAGCTAAAATAAAGTTGAAATAGAGGAGAACTAGCGACCCCCTTGCGGCTTCGCCCGCTTTTACTACTGGATTATTCATATAATGTATGTTTGAAAAGCACTTAAGATAATGTGAAAATTAATTAAACTTTAATGCAACCCGCATTTTCGTAGTTTCAATAAGGATTTTCCAATTGTTTTACTCGGCAAGGATTTTTTAGTAGGTACCGTAATTTTAAATCTGTGCTACTAATCTTTTCAAGTACTTATTAAAATATATTTAAATGACTATTTTTAAACGGAAGAAATTATAAACAAAAACCTACCTACTAATAACTACTACAAAAAATATGAAACCAAATATATCGCGCTGAAATAATACATTCAACTCCGATTATCCAATACGTGCAAACGCATCTAAATCTTCGTTGCTATAGAGGCAGGCGGGTTTTTTTTTTTCGAGCTTGTGGTTAATGCTTAAGAGGGTATTCTGTCCCTGATGAAAAGCAAGCAATACGTGGTTGCCTGTGAGGAAAATAAAATAGAATGCATTGGCCGGGAATCGAACCCGGGCCGCCCGCGTGGCAGGCGAACATTCTACCACTGAACCACCGATGACTGCTCATGACGCGCTTGTATAAGCAAAACGTCGCGGGGCGCGTTTCGCAGCAAGGATGTTTTGATATTGTAACAACTTCTCAAGTACTTATTAAAATGAAAAACAGTAAAAGTCAGTTTTGATGTACATCTAAACGGCCAACGTAACTAATATACTTATTTATATGCTGAGAGTAAGGGATAAGTGAAACTTGAGTCGGCACAGCTGATGAGTCAACGGCGTGATGTGTCAACAATTAAATGCGTTTTTCTCTAAAACTATTCGCAATTTCGAAATAGTGTGAACAGCAAATTTTATCTTCGTTTAACGTAGAAAATTAATAAAGTATTTTAAAGGTTAAGGATTAATACCATTATGGAAAAATATCCCTCACAATAAAAAATATATTGAAATTACTATTTTTAGACAGAAATATGATCACTACACGTTATTCTTAAAAGATAAAAATATGCTGTCGCGGACTTTTTTGTAGATCTCATTAAGAGGAACAATACTCCAGTACATTATTTTCATGTAATACTTACCATTAAAGCAGCGCATGCGCGAAAGTGTCTCAACGGGTAGGACTTTATACACATTTATCGTATTTATGTTAATTTACATAAGAATGTATAAATAATAAACTATATATAAACCTTCCCTGAGAAATACTCGACCTAATGGTGAAAACCGCATAAAAATCCGTTGGGTGGTTTAGAAGAAGAAGAGTTAGAAATTTCAGACAGACACGAAAAGCGACTTTGTTTTATAAGATATAGGATAGGATAATACATAGCTTTGTTTTATTAGATGTTTTAGAAACATTACCAATAAAAGATGTTTAAGAAGCTTGAAGATATTTACTATCATAGTTATACAAATTAAATAATTTTATCTAATTTGAAATATAAAATCACGGCGACATCATTGGACCACAGATCTATTTAAAATCTTAGAAGATAACATATACCTACTACCTTATAACTATGCTTAAGTACTTATGCTAATTAAACTATTAGCAAAATGAAATCCGATGCCGTATAATATTTTAATAAGGAATACCTTGTATTCATGAGAAAATAAAGATTAAAAATTCCATGGACGCCGCTAAAATAACAAAAGATAAACCGAAATTGAAATAGTTTGTTTTAATTCGAAACGGCTCAGTTGGTATTTAAACTGCAATCGTATAAACTTATATTTTTGGTTTACGTTTCGCGTAGTCGTAGATTAAAAATATAATTTAAAATTTTATATCGAGAAAAAATATTTATATAGAAAATCTTTTTTAATTACTTTTCACGTTATTACTGAACTGAGAATTAAATTTGAAGTAAAATAATGTTGGCGTAAATAAATATTTATATATAATTTGAAGATATTCATATGTTTATATATTTATAAAAAACAAGATAGAGTCAATTTCGAGTTAAATATTTTTTTAAATATTGCTAATTTCTCAGAAATTTAAAATATTTAATCGAAACGCATCGACAGAGGCGCGAAGGCGCGAGGCAGAGAAGAAATATATAATAACTCATTCCATGGAATGGGAATCGAATCCACAATGCCGCATTACAATCACACGCTTGTATCCCTGCGCCATAACGGCCTTGTTGCTTTTTTCGCTTAAATTCTGCTTAAATAAAGTTAATAACAATGCACCATAGTAAAATACAATACGATTCGCGTGTCTATATACTTTTATAGGACATTGATGAAAAAATATACGTAATATTGCACTCTTTGTGTAGATACGTGGATTTTACGATATACACCTACTTTACTAGAGCATACCGTTTTAAGAAGAATTTTGGATATTGTTTTTGACTTTTTGGTCTGATTTTGCTATACAGAGGGAAAAAAATCTTTGTTGTAATTTTTTTTGTAGTTTCACTCTGTACCCCACACATAGTAGGGTAGGCAGAGGGAACCTGAGACGCTAGTATTCCGTCGAATTTTGGAGTAATTTCTTGTTCAGTACCTACATATATAATATTGTAATGAATTCAGAATATAAAAGTAAGGCATATGTGAAGTTGTTTGTGATTGTATTTCATCATAAATAACTCGATAATATGCTCTTGACTTCCTGCTATTTTCTTAATACATTAGGGAACTCAGCAATACTGGCAAAGGGACGACAACTGTGGTTTTGTAAATATTTAAAAAAAAAAAGAAACATTAGCTTCACGCTGCATCCCGCACATAGCAGGGTAGGCAGAGGGAACCTATTGTAAATATTTAAACGTTTATATTTTGGTGTGTTCAGTTTATTGATCCGAGCGCCAATTTTGATCTAAATCCAATTTAGCGAGAGGTCGAGCATCGCGCAGAGACCGCCCGATGTGTGTCATTGTAATTTTAGTTGAACGACCAATATTGTTTTTAGACTAAAACTAACTAACGGCGCTGTCACTGTACTTGTTTATATTAAAGTTAAAAATGTGGTATTGCATCTGTGAATATTTTAATATAACAATAATATTGATATTTTTTGATACTGACAGTCTTTTATGTATTATATAAAAAAAATTCGTTAAAGACGAGCCGGACTCACCTATTGAGGGTTCCGTATAATTTAAGAATTGAAATATAATTTACAAAAGTTGATAAACTTAAGTTTGCAGGCGTATGCACTTATTTTAAATCCAACTATTTGAAATCCAAAATACTTACTGCCAAGTCAATAAAAAATATATTATCTTCTATACTTTTTAGCAATTTTATTGTAGAATATTTGATGTGGAAATGAATAAATTTAAGTATAAAAAGCGAATTCGATGCATAAAAAGTGATGAATTTAGAGCTTAAAACCTACATATAAATAATAAATTGTAGAGCGACTGTTGAGCTGCCGTCTCTCCTCAGCGCAACTGGCTGCCGGTGATAGCTAAATATTTATACGAACACTCAAAAGTACTTGTAAAATCATATTTGAATAAAGAATATTTTGGATTTGAATTTGAAAAATATCTGTAATGTTGCCATACGCACAAAATCATCTTATTATTAAATTAAACTGAAAATTCTTCTTATTATTAAATTAAATTGGCCAAAAATGGCCAAAAATGTAGATTTAATACATACATTTTGCGACTTGGCTTAAGTGAATTTATTTTTTAAAATCATATTTTCTTTCTATACTCTAAGTCAATATTCTCTAGGATTTCTTTAGTCAAACTAAAATATAAAAGTTTAAAAATATTTTCCATATCCGCCATACCTTGGAGAAAATATAGGTATAAGTTTTAATATTGAATTTCTGTTTCCATTACAGAATGGTATAGAGCAACAGTGTTGCAGCCCCGAGGGTCACAAACCAACTTGGAATGTCTCAGATTGAATCTAAGCTGAAGTCCAATATGGTGCAGTGGGATACTATTCCCTGGTGTATCCATTACGTTGAAATGTCAGTTTAAATTCAATATTTAGTGAAAAAAGTAGTTAAATACTTAACTTATTATAAGCACATCACGCTGTATCCCGCAGATAGCAGGGTAGTCAGAGGGAAACTGGGAACCTAATGTCAAGACACTCCGTTCTCCATTTTCCGTTGAATTCTTGAGGCATTGTGCATTAAATGATTAAATTCAATAACGCGCTTTGGCCTCGGTATTAGAGATAAATGAAAATATTAAATATTTCATTCCATCGAGTGGAAATCGAACCCACAACCGTCGTGGCAAGCAGTCGCACGCTTGTCCTCCTGCGCCACGGCTGGCCCCAATACTTTATTATAATATACCTATATCTTTATTTTATTAAAAGAAAGCTTCAAAAAGATTCTACCTCCATTTATGTATTCAACTAGTGTACGCGTATCTGTTAACTTTTCTTTAAAACTTATACTAAGTTTACCTTCCTTTTTATATTTTTTTTTGTATCACTTGAATAACTTTATGAAAAATAAATGATTACAAGCCTACATATGTGTAGTTTTCGGATAAAATGTATGTTTTTGTATATCCTGTAAATGTTTCTTTTTCGACGTTTTTTTATTTGTATTGTAAAATAAGTAAATCTCACTTCATGCAAAATTTTTATTTATGTAGGTCTACGGGAAGTACCCTATAGGTTTTGGTTAAACAGCGAATTTCAAACTAAATGGAGCAAAATCGATGCTAAACGTTCCTTTTTTTTGATTCCGTTGACTTAGAATCTTGTTGTTTTTTATTTTTTTTTTGTGTTTCAAGGAATCATTTACTTCGATATTTGATATTTATTTCAGCTTGATATCATCACGCGGACTCGAGATAAATGGTACACATGAATAGATGGCAAAAAAGTGGTCCTATATGTGTCTTATTTTTACCTTTTGTGATACGGAACCCTAAAAAAGGACTTTCTCAAAGTGAACATAAATCGAGCAAATTATTTTCAATACCAAATAAATGTCATGGTTTTTCTACTTCAACTCATTAGGATGATAATAATAAGAACAAATACTAATAATTTTTTATATTTTTAAATGTATCTTTTTTTTTATAATAATTTATATTTAAAAATGTAAAAATAATTCGCTAATTTAATAAAAGTATATGCTGTAGAACAAATACTAGCTACAAAGGAATAAGGAGCAATATATAAAGATCTTTCCAAAGGCAAATTCAAAGGAATGCTTTGAACCACCCAAAACAAATAAAAGGCGGGGGCGTTTGCCATTTTCTTTTATGCTTGAAAACTTTGACATAATATTTATTGTAAAATATTTCCTCTATAAATGTCTTTATTTACATACAGCTAGGTAAATGTAATCTAATATAAACGACATCTGTATTTTCTTATTTTATTTTTGTTGTTTTACATGTTTATGGAATTATAACGTGTATTTTTACTGTATATATACAAATTATCGTGATTATAGAAGCTATTGTTGCATAGTACAACGGAATTAGACAGCAAATGGGATGGTTATCAGTTCAATTTTGTCTGATTTTGTAAAATAAATAATTATATTATATCCAAATTATACAATTTTTTTACATAAATTGTAGCCCATGTTTTATTTTGGTATATAAGCTATTTTATTGTAAAGTTTCATCTTAATTAATTTAGTTGTTTTTATGTGAAAGTGGAACAAACATCCATCCTCATAAACTTTTACATTCAAAATATTAGTAGGATACGTAGTATGTAGACATATGCTGTCGTTATCGTGATGAAGATAATACATACGTTACTCCATACACAATGCTACTCAAGATAAAATATACAGAAAGTAAATAGTGATGAAATACATAATTATATACTCTCTGATACGTCTCTTAATATTATCATTAGCATTAGCTTAAGCACGCATTAAGATAAAAAATGTAACTTAAAAAAGTAGCATCTTAATGTTAAGGCACTCTGTTCTCCATTTTTCCTCGAATTCCAAGATCCATCCATCACGTTAACAGTCAGTGCTTATACCACTGCGCGCTGATGGCCTCAAACAACTATTATATATCTTACTGTAAAATAATATTTAATAGTATTTCTACGAGTTAAAATTTATGGTCGACAGAAGCTACACCATTTTATCCAGGTCATTTCCATCCCTAGAGAATGCCTCTAAGAGGCCTAAAAGCAATTACCTTAGTTTGGAACTGCAAAGGAATAACCATCTAGCGTTAATCCTTTGCCACTGCTGTGTTCGTACTGTGAACCGCTTTGAAATGCACCTGCACCTACTCTGTAACTTGTATGGGGCGAGTGTGTGAATGGGTGATCTATCATTCTAGCTTGGCTTCTAATCTATATATTTATTATTACTTATGTTGTAAAATAAAATTTAAATATAAAAAAAAAAAAAATAAAAAAATGTATCCTTTATTTATTAGTGATTTTAACAATTTTTTTTTACCTTCGCGCTATATTACACGTAAAGCTGGTTGGGCAGAGGGAAGGTAGTGTTAGGTCACTTAGCATTCCGTCGTTCAGCACCATTTTCAGGTGTTTTCAGTTGAATGACGAGACACACCACCAAACTGTCTTGTTATCAGAGTGAAGAAATGATAAAAAAATCATTCCTCTAGTAGGACTCAAACCCAGACCTCTAGAGTCTAAAACATGCTTGCATCAAGAAAATCTATTTAGTATAAAATAGATTAAAATAATAGAAGTAATAAACTTAGTCATATCTTTATATGCCAACTAATAACTACATATTATATCTAAAGTTATAACAACGCCGAAATTTTCAAACTTTCCCAAAATGAACTAGCAACATAATTTACTTGCTCCAAGTTTGCCTCTTGCCTCATAAGCTGAATAAAGTTTAAAAAGTTACTACTCTCTTACTTTGTTGTAAAGTGTGTTATTTTCATAAATGCAGAGAAAGATTATTCATTTCATAATATATTTAAAGTTTAGTATAAGTACTTCCAACTTTAAGATATAAATATTTTTAGAAAACGTATAAAAAAATGAACGTAGCGGCACTCCACTCTTGGAAATAGTCCAAGCCATGACCACTAAGGGATCGACGTCTAAGATCTTTAACGTTTATTTTTTTATCTCTTTAGCCTCAAATTGGTAAAAGTAAGCTAGAATAACTTTTTTAGTCTAAGAATATTTTTTCTATCCTTAATATAAAATTACATTAGAAATTTTGATTTAAAATTATAAATGCCTATGCGGAGACAGGTTATGACTTCGATTCCTACTTGAAGAAATGAAATATTTAATATTTTCATTCTTTCGCACCAGTGTCGAGGTAAAGCGCGGTGTTGAATTCCGCCACCCAACACGCTTTGCCTTAAAAATATAGAGGAAAGTGAAGAGAGGAAAAATTACAAACTAAAAGTCAGTTATCTACAAAATTTATAATAAGAAAACCAAATTAATAAACATAACGTGAAAAAACAATTTTAGAAACATGAATTTATTTGCAAAAACACGACGTTATTCTATTAGAAGCTTGAAAAACATCTACAGGCCAAATGAATGAATGAAAAAGGTATTTTTGCTGGTGTTATTTTTAAAAAGCTTCGAGGGGCTCTTAGCGTATCCTATAGCCTGGATTCTTATTATTTGCTGGTTTAATTACGTTTCTTATTGAATGACAAAAAGAAATCGTGAATAAACTGTTTTTATATTCAATATTTTCTTTTCAACTTCATGCTATATCCCGCATGTAACAGGGTAGGCAGAGAGAGCCTAGTGTTAATACACTCCGTTTGCTACTTTCCGCTGGATGAGGTATTGTGTGTTGAGTGGCGGAACTAAACGCTGCGCTTAGCCTCCACACTAAAGCGAAGAATTGTAAGTATTAAATATTTTATTCTTTCGAGTGTGAATCGAATCCACAACCTTCGCGTCCACAGTCAAACACTTGTGCCTCTGCGTTACGACTGACCCCCATATATATTTTTATATTGCTTGCCCTACATAAGATGCGGTCCATGCTTTTAGAAGTGAAGATATACCTACGTAGCGAACCTGTAGGTACGCTAGTGAACCAATTCATGATGAGAATCAAACCTGCGATTGATACTTTTTGTTATAATAGATCGGTTACTATTAAACAAAATTGTTTTTTTATCGTTTCGTTTGTATTCTTAATAATTTAAGCAAAAACTTCTATTTCGAAGAATTTTAATTTAATTAAAACATTTTCACACATAGCCTTACATAAAATTCGAGACCGTCGTGGCGCAGTGGTCCAAGGGTTCGCTTTGACACCAAGGTAAAAGCTCGTCATAGAGTTCCACCACTCAACACTCAATGCCTCCAAAAATTCGGCAGTAAGTGGGAAACGTAGTGTCTTAACTCTATGTTCCCTCCGCCTACCTTGCTGTATGTGGAATACAGCGTGAAGTTGATTATAATTCCAACAATCTCAGCACACCAGTAGAGAGAATATTTGGAATACCCTAGCCTTTGCTTGATACATTAGTACTGAGGCTCTATACGGTTAAACGGTCTGAGTCGATAAGCTTTGACCGAGTTCGGTTGTTGGCATCTCGGATTTCCTTGGATGTAAATGGTCGGCATTCTGTAAACCCACAGGCCCAGCCATCATCTCCATATTGCAATATAGCAAACAGAATTTGTTTATATTGGCTTCTAGTTTGTAGTGATTGAATATCTCAACTTAATTAGAGTAATTTGTTTAAATATCTTTAACTATATGAATCTATATAGACGTGACAGATTGTGGGTTTGATTCTCACTGGAGCAAATTAAATATTTAATTTTTCCATTTACTCGCTCTGCCAAAGCCAAGCCAAGCCAAGGTCAAGCGCGGAGTTCAGCTCCGCTATTCAACATGCAATGCCTTCAGAATTCAATTGAAAGTGGAAAACGGAAGTGTCTTAATGAAAACGGAGTATCTTATCACTAAGTTCCCAGGTTCCCTCTGCATATGTGTGGGCCTCTCTGGCCCACTGCTATATTAATGATCCGCTCGCGAGTTCACCCGTTACACAATTATTTAGTTTCTCATCTGAATTACTTTCGAAACCTAAAGTATACATATCATCCATGTACAGACACCCATCAGTTACAATTTTATTATGAGTATAGATATATATATATAAATAAAGCGTGAAGCTAATATTATAGCTAAAATGTAATATTTTCTGTGGTTTCATATGATTACGTTTCCCAGGTATCGGCGGAGATTAACCACCTCATTGTCATGCCATGAATATTGAGCGGTTGGATTCGCTTTATAACCAGCACCAGCAACAGTTAATCTCCTCTTCTGTGGTTTAGCATATTTTACAGAAATATGGTTTTATATAGGCACTTAAAAATAATAAATTATATTTTATTCTAAGCTTCAATTGTTTATTACTTTTGAAAAATCCATGGATTATTACACTTTTGCGTGAATTGTAACGATGTGGCTAATATAAAAATTTCGGTGTACAGGCAGGAACGAAAGTGTCTTAACGGGAACGAAGTGTCTTAATATTGTTAATATTAACATTGTTCTGAGTGGATTATAAATTTAAAACTGTCATTGGGTACACCTTTCAATTGTAATATATTTTATTCTACAGTAAATGTACTAAGTATAAAATGTCAAATAATACGAACAGATCGAAAAGCTGGTTAAATAAGATATCTATCGTATAAGCAACTAGTACTGCTTCCTGACTTCACTTAAGTTGATTAAATAAATTGTTAGGTATTTTATTTTAATCCCACTGACATCGACTAGTATAGCGAATACTGTAGGCTCAATTGTCATTCCAAGAAATGTTTATATTTAAAGTATTTTACTTCTTCAGTTCTCTAGAACTCGAGAAGTCTAGAAATATAGTCTTACTGTTTATAGTGGCGTGACTGTTTATATTATTAAAATGAAACAAGTAATTATTATTAATATCTCAAAAATATATTGAACAAATTTGGACATAAAGTTCCGAATTTTAGTAAGATGGTCTAATATAAAAATATATAAATTAAGAATCTAATTTTTTACAGCCATGTTGTCTAGACACTTGCCAAACGAATTTCCAGCTAACTCCATTCATCAAGCGAGTGGCACGGTCGCGCCGAGCAATTACTGGTGTCGCAGTCAATTACGCCGCTATAGGTAATTACTGCCTTCCCCTAAATCTTACTTACATTCAAAGATTTTATACTAAATTACGTTTTTAATTAGCTGAGAATTGTTATTTTGAGGATTTTAAATATAGAGAAAAGAGAGTATCTTTGTGCTTTTTAAAAAACTGTTGCAAATTAAATGTAATTTGGCGTCATTGTATGTCAGATTGACATACAATGACGCCAAATACATTGATAGTTGATGTATGTCAGATTGACAGTGATGATTGTAGGTTCTAATTTTATTTTGTTAAATATTTTATTTATAATGTTAAATATTTATTAAGGATTAGCAGGCTGAAGTGGCAATGGGCTGGTCACATTTGCCGCAGAACCGATGACCGTTGGGGTAAGCGCGTTCTAGAGTGGAGACCACGCCTCGGCAAGCGTAATGTAGGACGTCCTCCAGCTAGATGGGGTGACGATATTTGCAAAGTGGCGGGCAGCGGCTGGATGCGAAGAGCTGAAGATCGAGCTCAGTGGCGTGCCATTGGAGAGGTCTATGTCCAGCAGTGGACGAGGACAGGCTGATGATGATGAGGATGATGATGATAATGAAATATTTTTTTTATAAATATTCCTCTGGTCTAGTAAATAAAAAGCGTAGACTTTCATCATTCAGTAAGTAATATTTATTCAGCTCTCATATACCAGGGTAGGTAGAGAGAACCTAGTGTTAAGACCCTCATCCTCTATTTTCCGTCCAATTTTTGAGATATTCGATACTGAGTGACGAAAAACTCCTCGGTTTGTCTTGTTTCCAAAGGGAGAAAAAACATAATTCATTCCCCAAAAATGTCCAATCCAATTTTTTTACCGACTTCTGTAAAAGGAGGTTATCAATGAGAATAAAAAAAAATTCTAACAAAAAAATATTTGGAGGTAAAATATACCATTGACATTGAAAAGAGCAACTGTTGAGTTTCTTGCCGGCTCTTCTCAGCTGAACTGCCTTCCGAACCGGTGGTAGCTTCAGAACTGCCTTCCGAACCGGTGGTAGCGTTTTGTTCATATGTTCATTCGAAGATTCAAAAGTGTTTGTAATAGTTTATTTGATTAAAGATTATTTTGAATTTCAATTTGACTGTATTTTTTATTCGGACTGGTGACGTCGAGGACAAAATAAAAATTAAATCATATAAACTTTGTCTTAAACTAAAACATTTGTAATTTTAAATATATATAAACAAACTAGTGGCCCGCTCGCGGTTTCACCCGCGTGAACTATGTTATTATTGATTTCTGTCTCCATGACTACATCCTAGTGACGTCTATGCAAAATTTGAGGCTCCTAGCATTTGTAGTAACGAAGTTTCATACAAACTTTCGACCCCAAAAACAACCCCTTACAAGTCGAATATTGCAAATTCCCGTCTTAGCGAGCACCTACGTCCTATAAGTAACTCCTATGCAAAATTTGAGATTCCTAGCACTTGTAGTTTCTGAGATTTCGTGATGAGTGAGTGACCTTTCGATTTTATATATATAGATAGATAACAGCCATATCACGACGGCCATGTACTTATACTACGCGACGTATATTAATTAGTATCGCCGACGTCATTAATACCTACCCTTCCACCGTAAAGAGGGATTTTAAAATTAATGGCACGGTTAGGAGATAGATAACTTTGACTTTAGAATTTACAGCTTAATAATTGTTTTTATTTATATAGAAAAATAAATAAAAACTTAATTACTTATAAAATATCAATATCTAATGTTTTAAATTAATTTGTACTGATATCGACAACTTGGAAGGTATTTCAGAATACATAAAGATACAAAAATATATTTTTTTAGGGTTTCGTATATCAAAAGATAAACCGACATCCTTAAAGGATTATTTTGTTATCCGTCTGTCCGTTTGTCGTCTGTGTTTATCTTGATATCGCGTGGAGGTCCATCCATCCATCCATCAGCCTTTCAACGTCCACTGCTGGACATAGGCCTCCCCTAAGTCACGCCACTTTGTCCGGTCCTGCGCCCTTTGAATCCAGCGGATTCTCGGAAATTGATAAAAAGTAAAAATTTGTATGTATTTCAAAGAAAAAAAAATGATTATAAATTTATACTTGTAGTTTATTTCATACAAAATGAATGCACGCTTCCGCCAATTTAAGTTTGTCAAGGTTTAAATTGTATAAGCCGTTGGCATATAATCTCGAAATTGGCACGAAACCCTCGGTATGGGAGTCCGACTCGCATTTGATTGGCTTTTTATAGTCACTGCTTATTTAATACAGTATGAAATAAAAGAGAAAAGAGGCCGTCGTGACGCAGTGGCACAAGGTTCGATCCCCACGAGGAAGTGAAATATTTATTTACGTTTATACTTCAATTTTTTCGCTCTGGTGTCGAGGTAAAGCGTAGCGTTGAGTTCTGTCACTCAACACGCCACGCTCCAGAATTCGGCAGAAAGTGGGGAACGGAGTGTTTTAACACTAGGTTCCCTCTGCCTACCCTGTTGTGTGCGGGATATAGCGTGAAGCTGAAATAAAAGAAAAACATTTTAACCTCTGTATTCAAACTATCTGGTACAGATACTGTGATCGTTTAACAATCCTTTTCAACTTTGTAGCTTTAAAAGAGAACGTTCTATAAAATATTTTTTTCTTATAATTTGCTGTGAAATTTCCAAGTTTAGTTCGTTTATTTAAGATCAAAGGCAGTTCTTACTTATTAGGTTATGTCCAGCTTAAGATATATTTTTTCGGGATCTGACACAGCCTAATATCATTATCACTGTGTTTATTTAATTTGAAAGAATAATTTGTGTAAAAATATAACGAAAATTATATTAAATCGGTAATTGGGAAATGTTGAAAAAAGGTAACTTTTTGGGTATTTATAATGAACGTGGATAGCGTTATGTAAGAAAAGATAATTAAATTTTATTATTTTGTATAATATTTTGTTGGAACCCAAAAGCTTTAGATATAATTGAATTTCCAGTCTATTTAAGATAATTTTAAATTATTCATTAAGTACATCGTCATAATCTAGCGAACTCTACACGATTGGGCTTCAAATTTTTATTTAATATATATTATGAACCTATGAAACAAGTGTAAAAATACTCCGTTCCCACTAAGCACTTATGTTCCCCACTTACTGCCAAATTCTGGAGGCAGCGCGAGTTGAGTAGTGGAACTCAACGCCGCACTCTGCCTAATTACCACTCTGAAGAAATAATTTCTACGCCATGCCAGCCCAATAGATGTTCATATTTGAATTATTTTCATATACCTAGACTGCTAAGACAAAACGTTGCGTTAAGTTCCTTTCAAAATGCAGGAACTCTTAAAATGTGAAACGGTGAAGAAGAAGTGCTCAAATATCGTCAGACTTTAGCCGAGATGGGTGGGCCGTGGGTTCGATCTCCACTTAGAAGAATGGATTTTATATTTCCCAATTCTGGCAAGACCCAGTGAAGCATTGCATTCTGCTTCGTAAATAAAATTGAAAAAGTAATATTTTTCTATCAGTATAATAACAGCAAAGCATATATTTACTGCCCATTTCTACTAATAATATTAACTGAAAAACAAAAGGATTTGACACTGCCTGTAAAATAAATTAAAAATGCCACAAAGAACTCCAAGTAGAGACAACTTCAGACAACTTAAGTACTTCTTAAAACACAGTAAACTATCATTTGTCACTGTCTTCTATACTATTCTGTTCATATACTGCTAGCTTTAGGTCCGGGACTGTCGAGTCAGCTGGAATATTAACAAGGGACACTGGACGCTTACCTTTGCTGTATCTAAGCATGTATTAAGCAACAATTTATGAGGATTGACGGAGAGATTAATGATAATTTAATATTAATTTAATGGTGTTAAATTAGTTTATGATATGTTTGTTACTATATGATATGCTTTATTTATAGTATGATATTTTATAGGAATAGTAAAATGGAGAATACAATGTTTTTTAAATGTATTGTTTATTGTCCTTAATATTCTATACATATATATATTTGAAGTAAATTAAAATAAATATAATTAGTAAAAAAAACAAAAGTGTTTCAATGATAGTGTATAGGACACATAGGGAGGGGTACCGATGGTTGTTGGTATGGAAAGTTTCTCGACTGGAGATCATGGACCGGATGGGCAGGTTGATGTGATCATGGCTATCGGAAGCAGTTTGACCCTTGGGGAAGTATAGGAAGTATAGGAAATTGCGTTACGTTTTCCCTGACATAATGAAAAAGTTTTGTCTTTCTCTTCTCCTGAAACAACAAGAAAACAATGCTGCAATTCTGATTGCAAAATTGAAGATTTACTTAAAAATACTTTTAACACTTAACACTGTAAGCTTTGAAAGTATGTATAAAGAAAACAGTTTTATAATGTCACAAAAGTAAGACTGGTGGAATCACAAAAAAATAACTTTTAAAGAAAGTAGTGATAGAAATAGTTTTCAGTAAAATATAAATGTCTATAATTTATCAATTTTCATAATTAAATAAATACTCTGTAAAATTTTTGGCTTAAGTTTTGACTTAAGTAGATATTCAAGAAACTAGAAACTTAGATACTTCAAGGTGTTACATCCGAAATGGTGCAAGAAATTCCGAAGCAAATAGATTTACATTGGATGGTAATTTCAAACGCTTTCCAGCTTTAATCTCTGGTAATTGCTTTCAGGATGTTGACAGACAGGGATCCTCAGGGATTGCTCCAATGTTGCCAGAACTGCTGCTGTGGTTTTTTATTTAAAATAGACCACTATCGCTTTTGACTTCCACATTTTTATAAACAATATTTGTATTGTTTGTATTATTTGTATATATATTCAATTAAATATATGTTTTTTGTATTAAAACGTGAAAACGAATTTCGAATAAAAACAACGAAATTTAAAATTTTATTTTCGTGGAAGTTTTTGTTAGACTATTGTCTAGATTGAATTCATTTCTGTATAGATCTAAAAATATATGAAATATATCGAAAACATTTTATTTCCTTCTTTTATTTTATAACCTATTTCAAAAAATCTCAATATTCCACCATCGTGTGCTTTAATTTAGCGCAAAATTTAATATTTCTATTTGAAAATTTAATCAACCAAATTTTTGTGAATCGTACCGTTAACTGACGTCCAGTGATAGTCAAATACGCGAGCTCGATCGACCTATATGCTTATATTTGTTTACGTACATTTTGCAGTTCACTGTACCTAATTTTAACGTGCCTGGGTGTAGTTTCTATGCAATATATGAACCAGATTCTCAGTTATATATTTAAACTAGCCGACGCGCGCAGCTTCGCTTACGTATTTAGGGGTGAATTCTAATAACCCATGAAACGTGTGTTCAATGAAATATTTTTAAGAGCCTAAATTTCAAATTTTATAAAAATCGGTGGCGATTTAAGAATTTTTCCATACAAACTTTCAACCCCTTATTTGCACCCTTATGGTAAGAATTCTAGAAAACCATGAAACACGTGTTCAATTAAATACTTTTAAGAGTCTGAATTTCAAATTTTATAAGAATCGGTGCCGATTTAATTGTTTTTCCATACTAACTTTCAACCCCTATTTCGGCGCTTTAGGGTTAAAATTTTCCAAAATCCCTTCTTAGTGGATGTCCAGATTACGAAAGTAAACATCTGTCCAAATTTCACGTTTCTACCGTCAGCGGTTACGGCTGTGCGTGCGTCTTACCTCAGTCAGTGAGGACAAGTCCTTTTATATACATAGATTATTGTTTTTTTTTGTTTTCACAGCGTATCCCGCATTTAACAGGGTAGACAGAGAGAATCCAGTGTTAAAACATTCCGTTCCCTACTTTCTTTGGAATCCTGGAGGCATTGCGTGAGTGAGTTACCAGGGCGAATAAATTAAAATATTTAATTTCCTCGAGTGGGCATCGAACTCACAACCTGTTGCATGTACATTTACGAGCTTGTGCACCACGACCAGCCTTTGATGATTGATAATAGAATCTGTTAAAACTATAATATATCTGATATTGAACATTTTTATAATGAAAATACAAAAAATGTGGTATATCAGTTATTATACTGACAAGAATTAATTTGCTGCAATGTGAGTTTTGAATATACTCGTATATAGGGAATTGCGGCATACTATTATATATCTAAGTATATCGAAGTAGGTATATTATTATATTTGCTTAAAGCTTTATTAGGTCACGGATCGGTTTTATTAAATATATAGGAATAAATAAAAACATAAATCCATCGAAGCGTCAATTTATTTTTTATTCAAATACAAATTAATAGGAATCAGAATAATTCATTTGATTGAATAGTCCGGAATAAGCTGTATATTGTATTATTTTTTTTCAACAGTATTTGAAATTGAAATATTATTCTCGTGAAAATTAGTATTTCATAATTTCATTGAAGCGATTCATAATTTATAAAATACTAGCGACCCTCTTGCGGCTTCGCCCGCTTTTACTACTGGATTATTCATATAATGTATGTTTGCAAAGCACTTAAGATAATGTGAAAATTAATTAAACCCTAATGCAACCCGCATTTTCGTAGTTTCAATAAGGATTTTCCAATTGTTTTACACAGCAAGGATTTTTTAGTAGGTACCGTAATTTTAAATCTGTGCTACTAATCTTATTTTTAAACGGAAGAAATTATAAACAAAAACCTACCTACTAATAAGTTATTAGTAATAACTACTACAAAAAATATGAAACCAAATATATCGCGCTGAAATAATACATTCAACTCGAATTATCCAATACGTGCAAACGCATCTAAATCTTCGTTGCTATAAAGTCAGGCGGGTTTCTTTTCGAGCTTGTGGTTAATGCTGTTAAAACAGCGACACCGGTTGGGTAGGCGCTACGTGGCTGCCTGTGAGGAAAATTAAATAGAATGCATCAGCCGGGAATCGAACCCGGGCCGCCCGCGTGGCAGGCGAGCATTCTGCCACTGAACCACCGATGACTGCTCATCACGCGTTTGTGTATAAATAAGCAAAACGTCGCGAGGCGCGTTTCGCAGCAAGGATGTTTTAGTATTTTAACAACTTCTAAAGTACTTCTACTACTACTACTCTAAAATGAAAAAACAGTAAAAGACAGTTCATCTACATTAAATGGCCAACGTAACTAACATACTTATTTATATGCTGAGAGTAAGGGATAAGTAAAACTTGAGTCGGCACAGCTGATGTGTCAACGGCGTGATGTGTCAACAATTAAATGCGTTTTTCTCTAAAACTATTCGCAATTTCGAAATAGTGTAAAAAGCAAATTTTATCTTCGTAGAAAGAAAATCGGTAGAAAATTAATAAAGTATTTTAAAGGATAAGGATTAATACCATTATGGAAAAATATACCTCACAATAAAAAATATATTGAAATTACTATTTTTAGACAGAAATATGATCACTACACGTTATCCTTAAAAGATAAAAATATGCTCTCGCGGACTTTTTTGTAGATCTTATTAAGAGGAACAATACTCCAGTACATTTTTTTCATGTAGTACTTATCATTAAAGCAGCGCATGCGCGAAAGTGTCTCAACGGGTAGGACTTTAGACACATTTATCGTATTTATGTAAATTTACATAAGAATGTACAAATAATAAACTATGTATAAACCTTCCCTGAAAAATACTCGACCTAATGGTGAAAACTGCATAAAAATCCGTTGGGTGGTTTAGAAGAAGAAGAGTTAGAAAGTTCAGACAGACACGAAAAGCGACTTTGTTTTATAAGATATAGGATTAGCGGCATGCTCGCGGCTTCGCCCGCCCATATTTATTAATTTAATTAATTTATTAATATGCGTTACTTTCGTTTTCTAATAATTATATCATTTTAAAAACAATATCTATAACTCTATTGAAAATTAAAGTTTCAGTCAATTTAATAAAACAGTTATTAATAGATTTTTTTTTATTTATATATCGATTGACATAAGACAAATACTAAATGTTAAGAGAGGCTTGCTAAAATATAATAGTCTAAACTGTCAACCTTTTCTGAGATGAGCGTGAACAAACATACCAAGAAACAGATACTTCAATTTTGATACAGGTTGTTTCTCATAATAGCTCGAGTGCCTGCTTAAGTAGGTGATCCGTCATCATAAGAACTTTCAATCTTTGTACCCTAAGTGGTAAAGCTACCAATATTTTTATGTACAATTTATATATTTCTATGTTACAAATTTCATAATTGAAATTCAAATTCACAATATTCTTTATTCAAATAAACTTATTGTAACTACTTTTGAATCGTCGAATGAAAATATAAACAAAAAGCTACCATCGGTTCGGAAGGCAGTTCTGCTGAGAAGAGCCGGCAAGAAACTCAACAGCTCTTTTCAAAATCAATGGTACAATCACAATCTATTTCATTAGTTGGCAGCTATCCTGCATTACATTCAATAGACATTAATTCCATACATGTTAATATCGTTATATGTACTAATGTCATTATATGTACGAGTATATACATATATCTGTAATAGACCATTGTAGCGCAGTCACATAGCATGTGACTTTAAATTCGACTGTTCCAGTTTCAATTCCTTTAAATGGCATTCAGTATTGCAGTCACACTTATCGCACGTGTTAGAATCATGATAGTAGATATAATAAATAAAGATAAATTAGAATAATTGGAGGATTGTCGTATCGAATAAACATCAGAAGCGGTTGGTAGCTATAAGTAATGTTATTTTACCTTTTAAATGATCTGAAGCTTGGAGCAGTGCCGTGGACTTGTGACCACATCTGTAGGCTTCAGGGTACCCTTAACGTTATAACAACACTCGCCTTTCACTGCTCCAGCCCAGTATAGTTACATACGAGTATAACTTACCTGTACCGACTTACCACCTTTGCAATCACAATAATATTTGATTATATTAATGATAACTCTATTAACATTTATAATTAAGATAGCCAAGGATATATAATACATTTACAATAATACTATAAGTCAACTATTATCGTAATTCCATTGTTTTCTATCACCAGCCAGCAAATCATAGGCAGATGTATCAAACTACAAATCCTAGACAAGTGTCAATTATCAATTATAATATATTATTTATTGTAATTATCATATATGTATTATTTATTATTTAATTACTATTACCTTTATAAATCTATTAAATATAATCATAATTATATAGTAATCCATTACTTAACTATCAAATCATAGATGGATATGTTAAACGCCAAATCAATGACAAGTGTCAAATGTCAATTACAATCATTATTTATGATAACAATTATATATGTATTATTTATTATTTAATAACCATTAATTCTATAAAGCTATTACACGTGATGGCCTCAAATATATTATAATATATTTTTTATATCTTTATCAAAAAGCAAAACAAATATACATTCTTATAAATAAAAAAAACAACTAACATATAAATATATATCGAGCTGTGTTCGTTTACAATTTTCATCTAAAAAAATGAATATGAGGATAGTTTCAAACTCGGTTTTCGTATCGCCGTAGTGATATTTTTTATTGTAGACTAAAACTGGTTAACCGAGCCTAAATAACAACGGTATAGATTTGCCCCGCACTAAAATTTTATATAACACTAGATTCGTTTCGTTGGAAATTTGTTTTTAGATCGACTAACTTAGTTGACCTTTTGGCTATTGTAATGGAAATAAAGATCATTTTGCATGTATCAATATTTTTGCATACAAACTGTATAAATAAATATACAAAATAAAATGCAATGAACGTGTGTTAACTGTGTAAATTGTTCGTTGACAGTATTTGTGTATTCAGAACATAAAATTTAGATGAAAATAAATAAAAATAAACTGTGAATACTGTAAATAGTGGGAATATATCAGTTAAATAAATACTTATAAATAAGCTATACAAAATAATGCTTCCTATTGCTACGAGGTATTTTAAAAATATTTATTTATTTACATACTTTAAATGCCTATTGATTTTTTTGTTTTACTTAAAGTAGAACATAAATAATGACCGAAACTGTAATTTAATCTTGTTTCCCTACTGTTAAGATACTCCGTTCCCAATAAAACACTTCCGTTCCTAACTTTCCGTCGAGATCTGAAGAGAAGCGTAAGAGTGCCGAGCCTTGCCTTGTTACCAGAGCAAGGGAAAAATATTAAATATTTCAATATTTCACAACTATCAAGTTTAAAGTCACGCTTCTGCCTTTGCGTAACAACGGGCTCATATATAAAATAAAAATGTAATAATAAGATCTTATAATGAAAAACACAGTAATCTATATAATATAAAACGTTGGAAAGAGTCTAGGAAACTTATAAATTGTATTCAGCGGCGGAGACAATTTGCAATCAGCAAAGCCCCTTACGTCGCCTGATGACGACTATTTATAGAATCATTAAACGAACTTGCATAATGCCATTTGATTCATTTTTTAAATCCTACTATAAATCTGAAAGTTAATGGGGATTGATTTAAATGAAATTTTACATTAATATTCTTTATTTTATATTTCTTGTTAGTTCTTCTCATCAGAACTGCCTTCCGAACCGAATCGGTGGTAGCTTTTTGTTGATATGTTCATTCGACGATTTAAAAGTGCTTATAATAATAGTCTATTTAAATAAAGAATATTTTGAATTTGAATTTGAATTTATGGATTACATCTCAGAGAGATACAAAGATATAATTATGTTCTCATATAAATTTGATGAAGTTAAAAATAATGTAAAAAGCCAAATAAAAATAAAAATAGGTATAATTTTCTAAGGAGAACAACTAAGCATTCGAGTCTCGTTTGAAAATTATAATATACTATACTATACTATATATGTCATAGAAATATCTACCAATATTAAAATCCCAACAGTCTGGTAATACCCAATAGTCTAGTAGTGCCCATCCCACAATTTTTACCAACAAAAAAATATATACCTTTAAAATGGAAAAAAAAAATCTTCACACACTAAAGCCATGTCAATTGGAAAACCTTGTTCGAATAGAGTGGCTCTGCTACATGAGAAGTATAAATACAACTAATTACCACAAATGGGGATCGAACTCACGACCATTGTATTTACAGTACCACGCCTTCCCACAGTGCCAGTAAAGCCCCAAAATTAACCGCCAGTATAAAATAACATTAAAGTTGCCAAGCCAGCACCGCAAAGTATTTTAAGTTTCTTAAAGATGTCTCCGTTTCAATTGTTCCCAAATGTTTTCTGTTCAGAAACTTTCATTTTATTATATTGGCAATTTCTTCTCTAGTACTTATAAAGGTATTGTCTTTATGGCTATTGTATATATTGTATTATTTGAAGTAGTTGCACAATATAAGAGGAGATAGCAATGAGCATTGTTTAAATTTATTTATATTGAAATGGAGAAATTTGGGCTATTTTCACATACTATTATTGTGATATTTATTCATAATGTAAACGGTTTCTTGAAAGTCGAGGGGAATAACTTCTGGCTGTAAGCACGATGGTTTTCAATTCGGTTCCCTGAAGTGAACAGTCTCGAAATTTAAGCTCCCCGATTCGATTTGACTCCCGCTCGAAGAAATTAAATGTTTCCGCGGCTCTATACGTAACACTTTCAGGATCCGACGGAATGTTCGTAGCGGAGTGTATTAACACTCCCTTCCTCTGCCTATGCCTACCCTGCTACATACGGGATACAGCGTGAAGAAAAAAAAATAAAATAATGATTATGGTCACTCAAATTAAATTGCAGGCCGACACTAGTACTTAATTTTCTTTATAGCATATCTTTGAAAATTGCCTCATTAACTAACCTTGTCAAATTCGTCTAAAAAATATTATTTAAATTTATTTAGCTTTTTGATTGAGCTGTGTAATCTGTACTAGCTGTGGATATAGTTCAGGCACTGCTCACTGCTGAGAGGGTCATGGCCTGGTTCTGGCTGAGTGTCGAATAATTGGTTAACCAGAGAATAAAATTTAATATCATTAATAATAATTGATGCTAAGGAACTTAATTTGAATAATTTTCAATATTTTGTAAAAATTTTTTTGGTTTTGTAAATTTTGGTGATATAATCAAAATATGCAAATACTTACTATTCTATGTAGTTTTAGGTGTCAATTTAGTATTAGGTAAATATTATGAACAACGATAAAGAAAAAAATACATTTATATATACAATGGAGTATCGTAACACTAGGTTCCCTCTGCCTATCCTGCTATCTGCGGGATACAGCTTAGATTTAGAGATTTTTTATATATTTCAATATTTCAATTTCCCACTCCTATATAATAAAGAGCGGCGTTGTGTTCTGTTATGTAAAAAATATTGTATTTAAAAGAGTTTTTTTTTTCGAAATTAGAAATAGAGAACGGAAAATTTGAACAATGGCGGAAAAACAAAAAAAAATAATTACAGCTAACTGACATATTACTGACTGGTTGAATTGAAATAATTTCATTGTGAACGGTGGAAGTATAAATATGTATTGTACGATTTGAATAATATTCAAAATAAAGCCCTCATGAAAATTTATCGCGTTATTTCCAATGGCTTCATCTGCTAAATTAAATAACAACCAATCAAAATGAATACAGCAATTTTTCTATATAATATTTTATGACAATTGTAAATATTAGCACATTTAAATATTGTGATGATATCTTCATATATTTTTTATCGTACTCGTATTTCCATATAGAAATAGTTATTATTTTGATAATCGGTGTTTTAGAATTTGATTCAAAAATGTCTTTATTTTTAGCATCTGACTGTAAAGATATTGGAGAAAGGTCACGTAAAAAGCATGAGGATTCTACGGAGGACATGTATGAAGAGGTTGATGACTAGTGGACGAGGTGAAAGAGGTATGTAGAGACTGTAGCGTCACTGATTATCCCGCTAGGGATAAAGCGTGAAGTTAAGTTAAGTATGGCTTTAAGCGCGACGGTTGTTGATTCGATCCCATTCGGAGGAATTAACTTTCTTTATTCCTTGGAAAATGGGCGAAAACGTCTTGATAAAATGAAAAACAGAGTGTCTTAACACTATGTACCATCTACCTATCCTACCTCAAGAATATAGGCGAACACTAGGTGAACACAATTGGAATGATAAAAAACGGAGTTACCGACCGCTAGTAATAAACTTACTACATACCTGCTATTTTCCATACGTAACCGGAACCTAACGCCGCACTTTATCTTATCAGAGAAAGTAAACGAAACGAAAAACAATATTTAAACATAATCTACCCTAATTGGGAACCAACTTACGTTCATAGCTGTACCAATTTCACAGCATCACAACGCCCTCTCGTCGCCAGTGGAGTGACCCGATATAATGTCTAAGAGACGTTTTGAATATACTATAATCTCACCTAAGTGTTCTCTATAACGACACTAAGCCATAAATATAAGAAGCCATTACAACATTTGCTTTAATATTTCATGAGAAATACTACGTAGAAATTGTCTCACAAACTTGCATTAGCATATAGCTTTGGAGCGAATAAGTCCTTCTTAGTGTTATATGAAATAAAATATTGTCATTACATTTTAAAATGTAGTATCTACATTTTTCATAAAAGTTAATATGTATATATAATCAACTACCCGAACGCGGCTACGCCCGCTTGAACTATACGAATATTTATTAAATTAGAGAGTTTTCTAACAACAAACTTTGCAAATCGTTGCTTAGCAACGGTGGTTGTTATAAACATGACGGAATAAATTGCATGTCAAATTAATAAGTATTTTAATATATTGGTATATATCGAAAATATTACAAATATGAGAAAAAAAGTATCCTATGTTCATCCCGAGACCCTCAAGTATCTCTGTATGAGTATTTTATCACAATTAAATTAGCGGTTTGGCCCTGATTGCGTAAAAGACAGACAGACAGACAGAGTTACTTTCGAATTTATAATATAGATATGGATTAAATGTAAATTTTCAGACTCGCATATTAATAGAATAGCAGCTTCACACTTTTTAGGGTTCTGTGTCCAAAGGGTAAAACGGGGCTGTATTAGTAAGACTACGCTGTCAGTCTGTCGGTCTGTCACTAGGGTATATCTCAAGAACAGTTATAGTTAGACAGGTAAAAGTCAGACGCTGCACTACGAAGACGTATAGAATTCTTCTTCCTCCTGGCATTAATCCCGGCTATTGCCAGGGTCTGCCTTCCTACTCAACCTACTCTACTTTGCACGGTCTTTTGCGTCCTCGGTGGTTAGACAATTGGCTCTCATGACCTTCATCACGACATCCAACCAGCGCTTCCTTGGGCGTCCGGGAGGTCGCGCCCCAGGAACTAGTTACGAAGACGTATAAAATAGTATAATATAAATAACATTAATAAATCATATTTAAAATTGCATTTGAGATTTTGAGTTAAAAATATTAGAAAAATAAATTGGCTTGTGACATTTGGTCGGATCTCCATTTATAGAAATCACCAAGTAAAGACGATCCGTTCTATTATTAATATTAGAATATTCCGATATTTATATATAACGTGAACTTAGCAAACTGGACTGATTTAAAATAGGTTACTTTTAGTCTGGCTTATTGTTGTAATAATAATATAAAGTTGTAGTTTAAGGGCATCATCACTCCGTTCTCCACTCTCCGCCGAACTTTAGGAGGCATTGCGTGTTAAGTAGCTGAACTCAACCCCGCGCTTTATCTCAACACCAGCGCGCTGCCACCATTGCGCCACTAGGGCCTTTCTCCTCTAATAAATATATAAATTATTATCTATATTTATTATTTTTTATAAGGTGTTAATTTCTATTGAAATATTTTTCGACCTCTTCGAGCATTGTGGGTTATAGCGGCCTGCACTTAAGAGTTTAATTAGCCGTAAATTGCAACCAAAATGGGTGCTTGCCCGAAAATTGCGTTCGAATGTCTAATTCGGGGGAATTAAGTAAAATTACATCGCAGTTAATTTGCCTATCTGTATTGTGTGTTAACGATGTCTTGAAATGTGTGTTGTTAGAAATGAACTGAAAGACATTGGTACCATTAAAATTTGGAAATATACATACATATAGGTTTTTATATTAACATCCCTATTTCCTGACTTCTTCTTTGGTTCTTTTCCCTTTTTTATTTTCTTTCCAGCTTCATATTGTATCCCGTATGTAACAGAGTAGGCAGAGAGAGCGTAGTGCTAAGAAACTCTTTGCCAGCTTTTCGCCAAATTCTGGAGATATTGCGTCTTGAGTGACGAAAATTAACGTAGCATTGCTGCCTCGAAACCAGAGCAAAGAAATGAAAATATTAAATATTTTACTTCCTCAAGTGGAAATCGAACTCACAACCTGCGCCCACTGGCCTCATTTAATACTAACATAATAGTAATATATTTCTAATCTGACACAATACAATACAAAATAGAAGCTATTACTATTACGTAAGTTAAGTACGTGACGTTGCTATCTTCCATATATCTATATCTATATATAATATAATAGTACCACAGCTAAGGTTGTTTGTTCTGCCAGGTACAAGGAAAAACAAATACTCGTTACCTTTAAATCTAAACCAAGCACGTTCGAGCGTTTAACTTTTTGATCGATTCGCAAATGTTTCTGCACAAACAAAAGGAGAAAGAAAAATGGTTGTTACATAAATGAATGTATAATAAATAAATAAATCAAATAAATATCAGCTTCACGCTGCATCCCGCACACAGCAAGGTAAGCAGAGGGAACCTAGTGTTAAGACACTACGTTCCCCACGTTTTGAGTGACAGAACTCAACGCCGCGTTTTGCTCCGGCACCAGAGCGAAGAAATGGAAATGTAAACGTAAATAAATATTCCACTTCCTCGAGTGGGGATGGAAGCTATAACCGTCGCGTTACAGTCACACCTTTGAGCCGCTGCGCCAGGACGGTCTATAATATGGTAGGAAATTGAGAGAAAAGTTTGAAAATTGTTTGCCGTAATGTGTTGTTGCCAACTCTTAGGGAAAACGACGGGAAATACGTTTTTAAAGTTTTTTTTGTTCGGAATCTTTTTATGTTATACGACAATATGTTTTCGCTTTTATGAGATTATAATGGAAGTAGCATTCGTTTTTTATTATATTGTTTATTTAAATAAATAGATTAGGGGCCATGATGCCAGTCGTAGTGTTGAGGCACAAAGTGGAACTGTAAACACGACTGGTTCTGGGTTCATTTCCAGTCGAGGAAATGAAATATTTATTTAAATTTGTATTTCCATTTCTTCGCTCTTTCTTCTTTGGCTTAGCGCGGCGTTGAGCTCTGCCACTCAACACGCCTTCAAAATTCACTGTAAATTGGGAAACGTAGTGTCTTAACACTAAGTTCCCTGTTGTGAGTGGGTTCCCTGTTGTGAGTGGGACAGCGTTTATGTCATATCTATTTATTTATATTTAATTTAATTATTAAATTAATTCTGTCACAATTTTTCATAACTCTAATTGCTTAGGAAACACCTAAAAATATATAATGAAAAGATACAATTTTTTTATTAGTCTTTTATAGAATAGATGTAAAATTCTGTATATTTTCAAACGAGTAAAGATGTTTAGGATTAAAAACGTTCTGTATGTTATGTAGGTTACGAGATGCTTAGCCAACGAAGTCTTTGTAGTGGAGTGTGGAATGGAGTTTTGTATTTACATCCTCCTTGGCCATTGTGCATCTCCATATTATGCGAGTCCTACATACATACTTATGAAAACAGTAAAATAAAAAAAAATCTAAAATGCATCTAAAGATCATGTGGTGTTTATATCATTGTTCTTCCTCTTATTTACCTACACGTTGTATCCCGCTCATAGGATGGTACCCAGAGGGAACCTTCTGTTAAAACATTCCGTTTCCCATTTTTGCCTTGTTACTAGAACGAAGAAATAAAAATATTATTAATTAAACATCCACAATTTCGCCCATCGTGATGTAGGGGAAGGGGTCAAAAAGACCGCCGTTGAGTTCCGCCACTCAACACGCAACGCCTCGAAATATTTGACGGAAAGGGAACGAAATATCTCAACACTAGGTTCCGTCTACCTCTGCGTGAAGCTGATTTAATTTGATTTCTTTTAATAATCCATTGCCCCGAGTCGGAATCAAACCCGTTACATTACAGTCTTGCGCCTTTGCTCCACGACCGCCCCAATATAATATTATAGATATCACTAAAAAGATTTACGACGTGAAAATTCCGTAATAAAGAAAATTACGGCACTTCAACATCGTCATCAGTGTTAAGTGAAGTGTAGAACTAAGATATATTTATATTCCTTATTTGCCGGCTGAGTGGGTCCACCGTGAAATGCGTCATAGCGTTAAATCACAGAGATCGATCCTGGAAAGAAAGTGGGAGATGAGCATAAATTTAATGTATTTTATGTCATGAAACCTGGTTTAAATCGCCGTTATAAAGGATTTATGGATGGTAAGTTCTTGACTAGGTGACGCTTAAAAAATGTGTATGCGAGTGTAATAAAATGTGAAAATATGTTTTTGGATTTTAACGTATAAAAAGGTTCCTTATTTTATCATCACATTAAATTGTTTGAAAGCTTCTTCAAATTAAAAATTCAATTATATATGACTTTCATTTCGCCTACCTGATAAACGAGTATAAAGCACGGCGTTGAGTTTCACCATTTTCCACAAATTGAGAAGAGTGTTTTAATACTAGGTTCCTTCTGCTCTTCCTGTTAAGCAGAAAAAAACGTGAATCTACTCCTTTTTAAACTTAATATATAACATTTCAAAATTCCTTCACATAAACGAAAAAAAAACGACTTCATTATTCACAGCCCAAATGCACCAACACTAAAGTTTCATTTCGGGGACTAGGTGTTGATCTTTAGAAACGTAGAAATATCCAACTCCTCATACGTTATTCACGACGTGCAGAGAGCGCCATGACCTCACAGGAGTTACTTACTTTGAAATCTGAATCATTTACACTCTGTCTAGCTCTAACTCGCTGTGGGACTAATATTAATAGTACGTTCTACTAGTTACGGTTGGAGTTCCACTGGTGTTGGATATATATTAGTGATAGGTATATGATTTCGTCTGTTAGTTAATAAAAACACTGGATTTCAATACAGAATTGTGAAGATAAATGGGATTTCGTCAATTGTTGTTTCTTCCACCTTAACGCTGTATCCCGCATGTAGCAGGGTAGGCAGAGAGAGCATAGTGTTAAGCACTCCATTCTCCACTTTTTGCCAAATTCTAAAGGCATTGCGTGTTAAGTGGCGAAACTCTACGTCCCGTTTTGCGTCAACACCAGACCGAAGAAATGAATTTTTAATAAATATTTGATTTCCTAGTGTGGAGATCGAACTCAATACAGCGTGAAGGTAAAAAAATGGAATTATTAATATACTATTTAATATAGGTAGAATTTGTGACATAGAAACTACCTTATTTTATATTGAAATGAAATACGTGGGTGTAAACCGAGGCGTGGGTACCGAGCTACAATCACTAACTAAAAGGTGCTCGGTCTTAAAACACCGACCTCAGCTTTAAGAGGACAGAGTATTACTTTAGAATATGGCTGAACGGCGTCCTACGCACTATACAGAAACTGGTGAAAATATTCTATTATTTCTGTTAAATAAAACAAATATAATAACTTTGTGATTTTTTACATGAAAATTGCTTATTTGATATATTTGTAATTAACATAAAAATTTTTAAGACCACTTGTTAAAGTCTTACTCCATAAAATGTAGAAAATGCATAACAATAACAGTAAAATCATATACCTACATATATGCATGTAAAGGCTCTATGCCTAAACTTTTTTTAGTTTAACTAACGTAGTGTTAAGACATTCCGTTCCCCACCTTCCTCCTCATTTCCCCCCCCAATTGTGACATTGTATGCTGAACGGCGGAGAATCATTATTTGAAGAACACAAATAAATATAATTGAAAAAAAAATCCTTTAACAATTATTTTCGTAAATATTCACATGTATTACATTTTCTTTGATCCCAACCTTTCAAATACTTACAATAGACCGTGATGCTCGAAAGGAGTGGCAAATCACTCTATCATCCTCTGTGCGCCAGAAAGTAATACTATTATGTATTTTTTTGTACAATTCTAATGGATTTTTCACGTATCCTTTTAAGTTATTTTAAAAATAGGTTAACTCTGTCCTGGCTGCGGTGGTTCAATTTCATAATATCATATTTTGTATGTATTTAACATGCAGTTAGAGCAAAAGCTGAAGTAACGAGAGCATTAGTGGTCGTGGTCGCTACGTATGCGGGTACTCGTATGTAAGTAGCTCTACATTTCAGTATATAACCTGCATTTCATTTACACCACATTCACGCTGGATCCCGCCCCGCACGCTGCGGTCATGCTTTTGGTGGTCGTTATATTCATTATGCCAGATAACTCTGATATATATGTTTGTATCTTAATTTTTTTATTTTCCCGAAAATGTAGTAAGTATATCTAAATTGCTGCTAACAAACAATAAGACTAAAAAAAAAAATTCTACAGGACCAGGGCCCGTTGTAAAATATATCTAGATACGACTGAACCCAGAACCTATCGTCAATATAACCCCGTCACCTTTCGGCTCGATTTCTCCGGCTTTCGAGTTGTAGATAAGAAAGTGGGGAACGGAGTGTCTCAACACTAGATTTCCTCTGCCTACCCTGCTGTTTGAGGGATACAGGGTGAAGCTGATTTAATTTAATTTTATTAATATGTACAAAAAATTGGACAAAACATTTGTTAATTATAATAAAACGACTTCCCCATGACTTACCACAACAATTAAGCCTTAATTTCCATTTGGAATCATGTCAAAACATAAACAACGCAAGAAGAAGTCATTATATAAAAGAAACATAAAGTAAAACGCTTAAGCCATGAGTTAATTTATTTCAAAGTTGGTAATTTCTTGCGGTCGGCTCCTCGGGCGCGACTGCCGGTTCAGTTAGACCAAGTTTTTGTTGCTTTTCACTTAAATGTTTGTTAAGTCGCTTGTTGTATTCTATTTTTATATTTTATAAATATTTAATGTATGAGTATGTTATGTATTTCCATACATATTTGTATGAAAAACTTTGATGTTTTAATATTTAACGTTATAGACTAAAATCCCAGGACCCCCAGATCTACGTCATTTTAGCAAAGCTGAGATTTTGTGGATTAAAAAAAAGAGCCCAACTTTGACATTAGTGAGTACGCATACTGTCGTAACTATATATTAGACTAATAGTCCTCAAAATTTTAGATTCTCTGGAGGCCCTGAGATTTTAGGCTATTGTGTTAGGAATATATTAAAGTTTACAATCTCTTGTACATTTGCACACAGCAGGGTAAGTAGAGGGAACCTAGTGTTAATCGAATCCGTTCCCGACTCTCCGCTGTACTTTTCGGGATTTTGCGTGTTGAGTGGCGGAAGACAACGCCGGGCTTTTGCCTAGGCGCCAAAGCAATGAAATCTTTTATTTATAGAGGCTATTATAGGCTTTATTACACAACGTCAATCATTTTGATGTAACCCACTGGGACTGGGAATAATAAATAGCATCGGAATTTCTACTTTAATAAATAAGCACTACCATACTTTCTTACTACATTTTGCTTAACTTCACGCTGTATCCTGCACATAGCAAGATAGGCTGAGGGAACCTGAAGGGCAATATTCAGAAAAAATTTTGGAATAATTTAAATTTCTCTTTAATTAAGAAGTAGTGTAAATAGAGAAAGAAGAAATTAGTATGCGAAATCGTTGACGGCGTTAACTTCCGCCGCTCAACCTACCAAATTTGGTATCAATATAAGAAATAATATAATATATTATAAATATTCAGTGTCTCCAGGACGGCAAAATCCATAGTGAAGCTCACCAAATACGCGCTCCGAGGCTAATAGCGCATTAGACGAGCTATCTCCGCGGCACCACTTTAAATATTTAAACCTCAGGCCGCAGCCCGCCTCTGAAAAGCCTTTTTATTTGCAGATAACGAGACCTCGCACGGCTCTTCCGTATAATGAGGTATCTTATTTCCTGCTAATGAATTTTTCCTTTACTTACGCAAACTAGTTACTTGGTTAGCTGTTGACTTTATGTTTGTCTAATGTAATGGTTGTTTGTAAATTGTGAATTGAGGAAGTCGTGGTACTAGGGTAGACAAAGGGAACCTAGTTTTAAAACCTACATTCCCCACTTTCCGTCCAATTTTTGAAGCATTGCGTGTTGATTGGTAGAAACCCGCGTTTTGTCTTGTCTCCAAAGCGAAGAATGGGAATTAAACCCACAACCATTGCGTTTACAATCACACGCTTTTACCACTGCGCTACGACGGCCTCAAATTATTGATATATATATAAACTAGTGGGCCCGCACGCGGCTACGCCCGCGAAAATATAAGCCTAAATAACTAAAATAAGTTAAAAAATAATAATAAGTGGAGATTTATTATTAGAAAAAATATCTGAGTAACCGAAATGAACAAACAAAATAAGTAAAAGTACCTAAAGTTTGCCGTGCGCGCGTCCTAAACATTTTTCTATATTAAATAATTATTAATTTTTGCGAACAATATTAAATAAAATCCCAAATGATTTAAATTACGATATTTTAAGTGCATAACATCGGTATAGATAACCGAACTGAGATAAATTAATTATAAGCAGCAAATAATTACATAAAAAATAATAGTAATTTGAAAATATATAAAAAAATATTTATTTTATTTCAAAGTCATCTGCCCGTTCGCGTCAATCATACTATACCACTCGTAGGCTAGGTCATTTGGAATCAGTGACATTTTAATTATTTATTAGAATGTTATACAGTAAACTATAATTTCAATCTAGTTGAAATGCTAAAAGTGACTATTATATTTATTTTCATAAGGATGAATATCAAATTATAGAAATCATCTAATTTTAGTTAATGTATACATATCTATATCATGTATGGATTAAGCAAACTCACTTTGGGTGACGTTTTCTTAAAACAACAAACTTTGCAAGCTGTTGCTTAGCAACGTGTAGCGACGATTGTTTCTAACATGGCGGAATAAATTGCTCGTCAAATTAATTATTTTAATATATTGGTATATATCGAAAATATTACAAATATGAGAAAAACGGGACCCGGGACCCTCAAGTATCTCTATATGAGTATTTTATCACAATTTAATTAGCGGTTTGGCCCTGATTGCGTAAAGGACAGACAGACAGACAGACAGACAGACAGACAGACAGACAGAGTTACTTTCGAATTTATAATATAGGTATGGATATTATATATAACTAATTGATGAAATTCATCAATTATTATTCCTATCTATATCCATCAACTAAACGCGCTACGCAAACAACGCGAATGAATCAAATAATATGTAACTCGTGCGATTATTCAATTACCATTTAATTGAAATTTAGCGGCAAATCATAAATTGTGGTCAGAGTTAGTAGGTATGCAGGTCGGATTGCGCTGAAATAATATTGATTCATGGAATTGTAATTATTGTAAATGCATCACATTTTTGTCGTCGTTGGCGTATGGGGGCAGTTATCGAGGTCGTGGGGTCCCGTTACGAGCGTGACCAGTTGTCCAGTGGGTTCCATTTCCATTCGAGGAAATTAAATTATTCATATTTTCTTTTCGTTGCTCTGGTGTGGAGAAAAGTGTGTTGAGTTCCGCCACTTGCCTCGAGAACACGTAGTGCCTCCAGAATTCGGTGGGAAGTGGGGAACGGAGTGTCTTAACACTAAATTAACTTTGCTTAATCTGCTGTGTGCGGGATAGAGCGTGAAGTTAATTTTTTCTTTTAATATAAAGTTATGCATTCTCCGTTTTTGTTTGAAAAGCAGTTCGAAAATAAATAAAAAGACAAAGATTTTAAAAATGATCTATTCGTGTTTTCAATTTTTCAGGGTCATATATAATATTTTTAAAATACCTACATAAGAATAAGAGGCCATAGGGGGCAGCGTCCGACTGTTAAGCCGGTGGTTGTGGGTTCCCCACTGTTAAGTAAAAGTGCAGCGTTAAAATCCGCTACTTAACACAGAAGCGGAGAACGGAGCCTTCGATCACTAGATTTTCTGTCCTGCTCTACTCAGCATAAAGAGTAAGTAATAAAGTTAATACAAAGTATATATTTATTATTGTTATGCCTAAATAAAATTGAAAAGTAAAATTTTGGTTTTTTTTTACAATTGAATTATATTTACTTGATTGAGAAGAATAAAATGTAACATGTAAAGTGTTAAGGTAAAAAGAATGCTAAGAGGAACGAGTCGTAGTATGACAAATCCGCGCGACTCGGAAAATACAATAGGAAATAAAACCTAGGTGACGCTTGTTAGAACTCTATTGTTCTCATTTTAGAACCTGAACAGAACCTATTTTATGGTTATTTTTGAAGTACCTGCTGCCGAGAGCTGATACTTGAATGTATTTTAATAATTTTAAAAAAGATTTTGATTTCAATTTATATTTTGACAATTTTTTTTTATTTTGTGAATAATGTACATCTCTATGTAATATTTATAAAAATAGTGAAAAATAAGGAACAAAATGTCATGTAAACTTAAAAATAAGTAGTTAATAATTAGTATGATTTGCAAAAGATGCACAAAGAAAAATCACTATTTTATATACAGCTTTTCTATAAATTATTTACATACACGGCGTTATGTTCCGCCACTCAACGTGTAATGTCTTCAGAATTTCGCATAAAATGGGGAACGGAATGTCTCAACAGGAACGGAGTGTCTTAACACTAAGCTACATAGCTTAGTGTTAAAACACTGGAAGACAGCGTGAAGTTTCAAAAAAATAAATAAATATAAAAGTATGACGTAATTTTCAAGGAATTATTTTGGATTTGAAGGCACTATCATATTTTGTTATTTAAGATTATTATACATGTGATTATTCTGATATATTCCAAATAAATGAATAAATATAAAATTTTAATTATTTCACATCACGTTGTATGAATAAAACCTTAAAACCCATATATATTAATAGTTATTCAAAATAGTTAAGCTTCGCAAATACCGTTGCTATGAAATATTCAGATAGACCATTAAGCGGCAAAGCTCTTGGAACACTATCTTGGCCGGCTACCGCTTGTTTCATACAAATTATTCATAGAGCACGCATGTAGGCGCCTCTCATTAGTAACTGACCATGTTTAAAATGGACTACAACTGGAACAAAGGTTTATCTATTATCTACGTATACGTTATTCATTTTGTTGCTGAAAAAAATTAAACATTTTGAAATTTTTAGTTTTAATATAATTAATTAAGAAAAACCAATTATTTTAAAACAAACAATTTCTATTTAGGCTAGTCGTGGCGTGGTACAAGTGTGTATCAGTAAACGCGAATGGTTGTGGGTTCGATCCCCACTCGGGAAATTTTCATTTCTTTGCTCTGGTACCATAAACGCACAGAACATAGCGCGTTAATTCCCACCACGCAACGAAAGTGGAGAACAGAGTTTCTTGCACTAGGTTCCCTCTGCCTATCCTGTATATATGGGATAGAGCGTGAGGTAGATATCTTGTAAATTTATCCTGAAATTCATATTCAGATAAATAAATAGAATAAAAATATTTTTATAGGGGGGAACGGAGTGTTTTGACACTGGGTTCCCTCTGCCTACCCTGCAGTGTGCGGGATACAGCGTGAAGCTGATTTATTTATTTTAAATAGAATAAAACATTGCTAATAATATTTGCGAAGTCGAAAGGCATTTCGTGGGCGGTATTTCTCTTCCACCAGCAAAAAGGTCGTGCGTATTATAAGGCTTATAATAACTCAATTAAAATTTAAATTACTATAATACTGTGGCGGTCTTATGGGACCTTCGAGCATAATTACATATTTGATAAACTTATTTCGATAGAAATGGCCGCAAATAAAGTTTTTAGTTACTTATTATATATAATAACGACAGGTTTATTGTAATTTAAAAGATTAGTTCTTTAGTGAAATAACAGGAATTATATATTTTTTTTCAGTATCACACTTTCAAGCATGAGGCCTGCTAGGAAATATGTTTTTTTATATTTAGATTGTGGTCTGGAAAGACTGTTTACAGTGTGAAATTTAGTCTGTATATGGAAGTCTTCTCGTCTAATCTTTTATTTTGGGCATTTATTAATGTATTCTCACCCGAGGAAGTGAAATATCTATTTACGTTTATATTACCATTTGTTCGCTCTGGTGTCGAGGCAAAACGCGGCGTTGAGTTCTGTTATTCAACACGCAATGCCTGCAGAATTCGGCAGAAAGTGGAGAACGGAGTGTTTTAATCCTCTGCCTACCCTGCTGTGTGCGGGATATAGCGTGAAACTGATTTAGTTAATTTATTTATTTTCAATTATGTAATATGTATATTTTTGTAATTAAGGTATACACTATTATGACAGAAAAGGTCTTTCCATTTACACTTAAGTAATTCCACTAGAATTGTAATGAGAAAAAAATAAAAAGGCGAATACTATAATGATCGAGTAATTTGAAAGAATCTTTATTCAGTACGAGAAATGAATAGAAATTGTCAATTATCTTGTTTTTGTTTTTAGAGACGCGCTCCTCGAAGCATAATGTTAAATTTAATTGCGTATAACATTTTATGGACCAGATGCCAGATGGAATTTTGCGTAGTTTATAAGAAAACATGATTGTTTTTTTTTGTCTCTTTCAGCATTAATTTTTGAGTAAATATACCTATGGATATAAAGCATTTTTTTAGCTTCAATTATTACGCATATATGAAGGTATTCAGAGGGAACCTGAGAACCTACGTTAAGTCACTCCATTCTTATTTAGAATTCTCGAGTAACCCACGTGTTGTATGGTGGAATTCAGTTTTTACTAGAACGAGAAATTGAAAATATTAAATATTTCACTCCCCGAAGTGGGAATCGAAAAAAAAAAATACAATTTTAATACACAGCTATGTTTATTCGTCAAAGCTTTCATTTCATCTAAAAAGTATTTTTTCATAGTTTTAGTGAAAGTTAAGATTTAATTTGAAACAGTGGTTCTTATTTAAAAGCATATCTTTTTTTCCTAAAAAAACTAAATCTAAGATTGAAATTTTCATTTCAAATTCGCGTACTTATGTTTATAAAGATGTTCTTTATATTTCATTAGTAACGAGAGCGAAAAGGATTTTTTTAGTAATACTTGAGTTTGTAAGTTATTATATGGTACGTTTCTATTAGTTATTTATTTTTTATTAAAAAGAAAATATATATTTTTCAGCTTCATGTTCCTTCTGTATACCGCATGTAGCAGGGTAAGCAAAGAAAATTTTATATTAAGACAGTCTATTCCTTTTTTTTCACTTTTCACTGCAGTACACTACCTATCATTATTTATATGTTCGGATGTGAGTTCGATTCCCACTCGGGGGAATGAATTCGCTCTCGTACCAAGGCAAAACAAGGCAATGAGAAAGTACAGAATGGAGTGTTTAACACTAGGCTCTCTCTGCGTACCCTTCTATACGCAGGACACAGTGAGGATATGAAAAAAACAATATATATACATGTATACTTACGTAATGTTTCCAAATACCAAACGATCGTAAATTACATTATAATATATTGTTTAACCGGCGCGCCTATTCTGTAACAATTAAACAATTTATAGCAATTAAATGAGGCCAGTTGTGGCGTAGGGGCACTAAGTCTATAGGTAAATTGTAAGCGCGACAGGTTGCGGGTTCAATTTCTTCTCGAGGAAATTAAATATTTAATATTTATATTCAGTCTGATGTTGAGGCAAAATGCGGCGTTGATTTCTGCTATTCAACAAGTAATACTTCAAAAAAATCAACGGAGAGTAGGAAAAGAAGTGTCTTAACTCTAAGCTCCTTTTGTCTACCTTACTACAAACGGGATACAGCGGGAAGCTGAATGAAAGCTGAAAAAAAAAAATAAACGTGCCCAAATAACACATGATCGTAAATTTAATCATATTGTTTAACCAGCTATTCGCTAACAATTAAATAATTTCACGCGGTTACATTTGAAATTGTTTTTGTCCACAAAAACTAACGACCAAATTAATCAAAGAGACAAACGGTATGTAGAACATAAAGTGCCTCAATGAGGCCGCCATAAAACTGGCGTATAACAGTTATTGTATACTGTTCAGGTGTGATTCGGTGATATATTGCCTATATTTTGTGGTATTTTGTGATAGTCGTAATTGTTTAGTCGCATAGGACTAATATTCACTTGTGGGGAATTGATTTTTCTTTTATATATATATATAGAAAAATGGTTAAGTGCGAGTCGCATTTGCTTGTTGTATTCCGTACTAATCGCTGGATTTTAGGTCATCGGGAAGTGCTATTTATAAAAGATGAGATACTTAAGTTTCCGAAGATACATATGTCTCCATTTTGTATGAAATAAACTACTACATTTTCATTTTGTGCCAAATATCACAAACGTAGGTTCCCGGGAATTACCCTACAGGTTTTGTCTTATACAGTTTACTGTATTTAGAAATATATTTCTTTATGTACATACAAAATACTCTCTAAAATTAGGCGGAAAGTAAGAAACGGAATATCTTAACACTAGGTTCCCTCTATGGTTCTATACGGCATACACGGAGGAGCTCAAACAAAACCTATACTATACTTGAAATTACTGAAAATTTGCAGTATGCATGACTTTTTTTTATCTTAAATCATTAAAAACATTTAAAAAAAAATCGAATAACTAAAATAACGATGTCAAAAACAATATAATTTTACGGCACTCCACCAGTGTTTACAGTCGGAATGACTATTAACGCTGTACTCGACGGTACTGACTGGACACTCAAACATTAGTGGAACGTGACCTTACAGTAAATTGTTAGCAAATGACCAGCTTCAGCCTCGTTGACGCCTGATGACCTTCCCTTATCGGTCTTTACCGAAATGCTAAGGGTAATGATACAGTCTTGCCTTTCTAAGAACCTCTACTTATGTACGTGCTGAGATTCTTTAGCGGTATTTTGCGTGTTTGTCGAAATAGTTGTTTTTTGTATTCATATTTGTGGCTGTTCAAATGTAAATGTATTTTTTTCTATATTATTAATATAATATAGAAAAAAATATATAATACTAGCGGCCCGCTCGCGGTTTCACCCGCGTGAACTATGTTATTATTAATTTCTGTCTCCATGACTACGTCTTAGTGACGTCTATGCAAATTTTGAGACTCCTATCATTTGTAGTAACGAAGTTTCATACAAACTTTCGACCCCAAAAACAACGCCTTTGAAGTCGAATATTGCTAATTCCCGTCTTAGCGAGCATCTACGTCCTATAAGTAACTCCTATGCAAAAATTGAGATTCCTAGCACTTGTAGTTTCTGAGATTTCGTGATGAGTGAGTGACCTTTCAATTTTATATATATAGATAAAAAAAAATACATAATTGTAATGTAAAATATGCTGGGCTACGGTAGCCATATGACTAACGGTATAAGTGACAAAAGGAAGAACTGTTAATAAAACTTAGTTTATAAATATATTGCATAAAGACCGTCGTGGCGATCTGTTAGACAGACTATTAACGAGATGGTTGTGAGCTCGAGCCATTATAAATAAATTATTTTTACTCCCTCGCTCAGATAAATTGCGGCGTTAAGTTCCGCAGTATTCAAAACGTAATATCTTTGAAACTGAGGGAAAAGTTTGTACTATCTTTCCTGTACAATGTGAAAAAAACGGGAAGCTGTTTTTCTTTATTAAATTTTTTAAAATATATATTTTTTTAAATTATGTCTAATAAATGCTAAATTATTCGTGCATATAAATTATATTAGCATATTTAATCATCAAGCTTCATTTGGCTATAAAAATAAGAGCATCTAAATTAAAAAAAAAGCTTAATTAAATTTAAATGCAAGGTAAACTTCAAAATTACAATACAAAACCCAGAGCTCATTTGTAATTTTAATATTTTTTCCGAAGTGTCCCAATACTTCCCGTAAAAGGTCGTCGCTAAACGTGATTTACATATTCAGAGGAGAAATTTATGTCACAATACCCTATTACCAAATAATGGAAATGTCTTTACATTGTTGCGGTCGATGTAGATTCGAGAGGGACATTCTCTTTACACCCAAAGAGATGCCTGTGAAAGGTAATTTACAACGGACCTGTGGCTTTTATACCAAACATGCTCAAAACTGGAGAATATAAATTAATTCACTGTCAGCAAATTCATGTAAAAAACCTCGTTAACTTTTAACTCGATTTTTGAGCGTGCCCAAATATTGGGTAATATTTATGGGATCTATTTCTTCAATACAATAATAAGGGTAGATTTGACAATATTTCATAAAACCTTATATTATCTTCCCTGGTCAGGGAATATTGATTTACGCCAATGCAAACTGCCAAAAATATTTTGTCAATATACCCACCATGGTTTAACGTATATACGTGATGAAGAAGAATGAAGAATATTCTAATATTTTATTATATATAGAGATACAATATTAAATTCTATAATTCAACAACTGTCGTTAAAATACGATAAAATAAAACAACTTTAATTATTCTTCAGTATTTAACGGTAATCGTATTAATCGTTGATCAAATGAGAATATCTTTAGCGGGCAGCCGGCGGACGTCAGCCATTAAATCCGACGTACATTATCCATTCGCTCTTGCAAATTAACACTTCAGATTTAGTAGGCTCTAATTGTGGAAAAGTATAATTCGGGACCAAAGGGTTTTATAGTTTTATTATTATAATTTTTATGAATGTTATTATATTTTATTACTGGATTATTTTTTTTAGCTTCAAACTTTAGGAGGCTACGCAGAGGGAATCTGAGAATCTAGTGTCAAAATACTCCGTTCTTAATGGAAGACGCTTCCGTTGCCATCTTTTCACTGAATTTTGGAGGGATTGCTGTTGAGTGGCGGAACACAACACAGCGTTTTCACCGGACCGGACCGAGGAAATGAAATTTTATATTTTTTCTTGAAATTCTGTAACAAGTTTCAATATAATATGAACTGTATAAAATAAAAATGAACTACATAAAAATAAGGTATAATATGTGTTAGAATAGCATGAGTCTGTCAATTGTCTAGTTGGGTAACTAAGCAAAGCCGGGAAAAGATACTATATTTTAAACTGTAACTGTGGTCTTCGTTAGACTAAGAATATAATCCTAATACTGCTATATATAATCTATATTCCTTTATTTATAGAATAGAGAGAGTCCTCTAAGAGAAGAGCTTAGTGGCTTAGCTAGCATTAATTATGCTACTAAGACAAGAAGATGTCATTGTATCTAGTGCATTACCACATAATGCCGTAAATTGAACGTAACCGAGAATCTTATATCTATATAAGATATATAGATTTATAGATTTACATCTAAAACTAGAAATCCTGGTATTATACATCAATTACGATACGTTTTTAGTTTATTTTTTAGCGCTATATCCTGCACGTAGCAGGGTAGGCAAAGGGAACCTAGGAAGCTAGTATTAAGACCTATTAAGACAAATTTTGTTCTCCATTTTCCGCCGGATTCTGTGTAGAACCCAACACTGCGTTTTGACTCGACACCAGAGTAAAGAATAAATATTTAATTTCCTCGAGTGGGAATCGAACCTTCAACCTATCGCGTTTACAATCGCACGCTAGTGCCCCCTCGCCACAACTGGCCTAGTTTATAAAAGTGTGAAAATAAAAAATATAATATATATATATATATATATATATATATATATATATATATATATATATATATATATATTTTATAAAATTGTGTATATTCTCTATAGAATATACACAAAAACAAAAAATAAATAAAATACATTTGAATTCCATACACTAGCACCGGTATTAAGGCCGCATCACCTTTAAACCAGACATCGGTCCTGTTATTGCCGTTATAAAGTATTCATACGAAAATTATCGCCCAATTCAATGCAGCGGATCCATAAAGGATATTTTTATGAATTTTTTAATATTCGCCCGTACATCGGCGGCTCTCGTAAATCAAGTACTTCCCGCTCTTTGAAATTCCACGCTGTGATGATGCAACGCGGCTGTGACAATGCTTGCCTGTTATATAGCATTTATAATTTACTAGGGTGTTAATTGATTATAGGTTTTTTTTTATATTTTATTTGTTTTTTTTTTGTATTAAGGTGAATTTTGAATATAGAGACATATAGAGTCAAGTAAAAGGAAAAACAACTATTTTCACTGACTTCAAAAAACTTGATGTTTTTTTGGAAAGGACGGAGGACGGCGCACAGATCACGCGGTGTTTAATGACTACCGCCGCTCACGACCCCGAGTAACACCAGAGGTGCTATAGGTGCGTTGCCGGCCATTAAAGTGGAGGTATCTATAGATACGTTTTTTTAAGGTATGCAATCCCCCAGTCCAAGTCCCCCCAGTCAAGGAAGTTCCAACGGAACCGCACAGTAGTAGAGTTCATCGTATCCAGGTGGTGGGATGTTATTTAAGATTGTGGCGTGCTGTGCGATTAGAAAATTTGGTTGCAGGTCAAAGAGTTCCCTATGATGAGAGAACATACGATAAATGCGGTACAGAAATCAATTTAGCCTTGTTTTCCAGATGATAGCGACGGCTCTCACTCTAAACATTAACGTCTAAAATGCTGATACTGAGCGTGGCTAAAAAATGTGATATAAAAATAAAAAACTTATGAGAATAATTCTACTTCTTAGTTTTATTGGTATCCTCCTCCTTGGTATCCTCTGTGTACGTACAATCTCTATCCTCTGTGTAAGTACAAGCACTCCCCCATTTTCAAGACATTGCGTATTAAGTGGTGAAACTTAACGCCGCGATATGTCTCGTTAATAACGAGCGATAAAATGAAAAAAAAAAAATAATTCCCCTAGGACGATTGCAATCCATACATTCGTATTAATTATACGAAATGTAAATTTAAATATTATTTATAACCGACTTTTTAAAAAAGCTAATACAATATTTAGATTAAAATATTTATGTACGCGAAACGGACAGTTTCCCAGCTACGTAATACACTTTTATGGACTTCGATTATGTGAAATATGAGCACTATAACATCGCACAGATTTTTCAAGATATATGAAAAGGAGTAAATCCTGTATTTTATTGGCACGATAACGTTTTCTGAGTAATACCATTATATTGGATTTAAAGGTATAAGGGGCCATTCTTTATGTTCTTTATGTGATATAAATTCATATACTACTTTAGTAAAATTTGATGGTATATGAGGTTTTTTTATTTTAATATTTATATTGTTGTTTATAATTTTCTTGATTCTTAATTAGTGGACTAATTTACGCTGAATAGCGCTTAAAATAAATTACCTTTTGAATAAAACCTTTTTTTTTTTTAAAAAAAGGTTAATACAAATGGTTCATGGCCATTTTCCAGCTTCAGTAGACCCTGGATATCAAAATACTCGATAAATTAAATCCGTCTCCCTTTCATTTAATACCCATATTAGGTGGGTTGTACAAAAATATATGTGTTATCCGCTATTTTGTGATGGCAGCCATCTTGGATTTGTATTTTTTTATAGTATATTATATTCTTAAATTTACGCCCTTTCAATTCATTCCCATGTTGGGTGTAAAAGTTCAGAAATATGTACGTCGCCATTTTGTTAAGGTGGCCATTTTGGATTAAAAAAATCCTACGTCCAAACTGTTCAGGTACCTTGATTAATTTCTTTAGCTCTGGCTTTGAAATATTTTACCCTATATGCACTTTCAGTAAAAGGAGCGCTGCCTTTTCCACCCTGTATAAAATATAGGTATAGGTCAATTAGATTCTTTCCAGTACCATTAGCTATTAAGAAATCGTACCACGTCCGCGTATAGAGTGTATCCTGAAAAGGAAGGCGGTATCCTTAGCATTACGGAAATTACCAGTAAAAGTGAATCGACGGTTTCGAACAAGGCGAAGTTGGCCGTTTGATAGCTATTTTTGTTTGGTCACGTTTCAATTTATATTGGTGTGTCCAGAATTTAGAAGTGAGAAGCAAAGCTGATTATGTGGAAATTGATAATGTGTATGTTTATAGTTGGGAATTTAGGATTTTTTCTTAACAATTTGGATTTTTTTTGATGATTTGACAGTCATCAAGGGTCAATTTATTGTATATTAACTTGGTAGTGTTATCACGATGCTACTGGCGGAGTAGCTGGCTAGTAATTTTTTAAGAATCAAAACTTCTACCAATATTAAACGCGAAGAAGTATTTACTAATTTTATCGTATACGAGAAAAATCTTTAACATTATGATAATTTCCTAATACGGAAATATACATTTATGCACTCTCTTATATTGGTTCCAGTATTTCCAGATTCATCAAAACTTGGTAAAATTCAAATACTTCTGAATCGAGAATACAAATAACTCATGCATTATTAAACAGTTTTTGTAAATATGGCTTCCATCTTCAGTGTAATGGAAATATGAGTTATATTTTAGCTAAAAATTCAATGTAAAATAAAAAGTGGCTACACAATTACTGCTGCACAGTAGGGTAATCAAGGGAACATAATGTCAAGACACTCCCACTTCTACTTTCGTCTAACAATACTTTTTGTAGGTAACTCAACGCCGCTTTTTTTCTAAAACTAGGAACTAAAAGGAGGAAATACAAATAATTTAAAAATAATCAATCCCCGGATTGGGAATCGAATCTACAACCATAGCGTTTACCTTCAATGTCCCAATTTCCATATAATAAAATATATTATATGCATGCAATGCAATGCAATGCATAATTATAATATCATTAAGTAAGAGAATACGTGCTACGACTCAAGAATAGCGACTTAAAACCTCATTACTAATATTGATTATAGACGTGAAATCGGATGACTTATTAATTAGTTCGCTATTTAATTATCTGCTCTAATGTGAGTTTTATGGAAATTAAAAATATGTACAATGTACAAAATATAAATAAAATTATATATTTTTCTTGACTATTATTTATAGAAATTCTCCATAAATCCTTTTCAATATACTATTATTTGATGAAAACGGCAAAAATTTTAATCTTTGTATAAACATTTTCGGCAGTTAATTTCGCGAATTTAGGTAATTAGTACCTACCTACTTATTAATATATTCTAAAATTAATTAACGGTCTAGTTTAACGCCTCACACAGTAATTACAGTAGTATCTATCAACAAAGTCATTCTATTTTTAACCAACGAAAAAAATGGGTGGAAAGTCTGTAGTCGATGGATTTTTTATTCCCAATATAACGTGAGTAGATCGGTATTGATAATGTTTTTTTTTCAGTTTCTCCCTATTTCTCGCATGTAGCAGTGTAGACGGAAGTAGCCTAGTGCTAAGACACTCCGCTTCCCACTTTCCGTCGAATTCTAGAGCCATTGGTTGTGCCACATGTTGATGGTTGAGTGGCGGAACTCGAGGTCAGAGCGAAAAAATGAAAATATTTAACATTTCATTTCCAGAGAATCGAATCGACAATCTGCGCCACGACTGGTCTCTTATATTAGTTATATTAATCAACCTTAACGTTTCGAGCCAATTACTGCAAATTAACGTTTAATATGGAACAATATTAGAACAGCATTATCCTATGTAGACTAAAGCCTAGCAACAACACACTATTACTAGCTAGCTGCTATATTGTGAGATTATTACTTTACATACAAATTCTCATTATTATGACTTGTAATGTTAATATCCCACATAAAATTAGTTTTAAAGACACTTGTTTCTAAAGTAAATGTTCTCATTTAGACATCGTTAAAGTAGATATAATTAATTTTAAGTATGTATTTGTGTTATTATCATGGATGTTGTATGTGAGAGAGAACCTAGTGTTAAAACACTCCGTTCCCCACTTTCTGACGAATGCTAGAGGCATAGCGTGTAAAGTGGCAGAACTCAACGCCGTGCTTGGCCTCGACACCAGAGCGAAGAAATGGACAGGGTAGAACTGGGAAATCTCAAGTTATGACCTATAAAAAATGACAAGTGAAAATTCGTAGCTATTTCAAAGAAAAACCAATAATTTAGCTTTAGGCTGTATTCCGCACATAGCAGAGCAGGCAGAGGGAACCTGGTGTCAAGATATTCTGTCTCCCGTTTTCATAGAAAAAATCATTACTCACTTATATTTTTAGTTAATTAATTACAAAATAAAATATTTAATATTTTTATTTCTCCACTATGGTGTAGAGGCAAAGCGCGGCGTTGAGTTCCGCCACTCAAGCGAGGGAATGCCACTTGCTATTTTTATAAGTATACCTTTTCTTACACAAATCCATAAAATAACCAAGGCTATTTCCTTCATAATAAATCAGTTCTTAAAATACATTTACAAACACTGTTCAGTATAAAAAACAGACTATAAAGAACCATGAGAGAGCAACAAATAAATTTGGTTTTCTTGTTTGCCCTCGACCTTTTTTTATTTATTCATACAAAATTTCAAAGAATATATATATATAGCGTTTATAAGAAATCCTCGGGCTATAGAGAGCCGTAACTCTACGAAGCAAATCACATTTCTTGAATCAATCAAAACTTTTAACTGTATTTTCGTTACCTTATATAATAAAAATATGTAAATGTGTTATAATATGTTTTGCGGCACGGCGTTAAGTTCCACTACTCAACTTGCAACGTCTCAAGTTGATGCCGTGAGTGAAACACGGATTGTCTTAATAGGTACTATTAGGACGTACGTTCTGACTACATATAAAAAAAAATAATATATATTTTACAATTCTCTTGGAACAGCTATAGATATTTTAACTAAGCATTATATAGTCTGTAGTATAGGTTTTTATTAGCATCACGTTGTATCCCGCACACAGTAGGGTAGGCAGAGGGAAAGTAATATTTTCCGCCAAATTCTGGAGGCATTGTGTGTTGAGTGTTAGAACTCAACACCGCGCCTTGCCTCGACACCAGAGCGAAGGAAATGGAAATAATAAATTTTTCATTTCCTCGAATGATAATCGAACCCAGAACCTGTCACACTTACAGTTACTCGTTGTGCCCCGTCGCCACGTTTGAACGCTATTTTATTTAAATGAAAGATTTTTTTATTCAAATTTAGGCTGATTTTACAATTTTCCAAAATATTTGAATATCGTTACTTCTGTAAAACTATATTCGTACATTCTGATAATATCCCCGGGGATATCACGAGAAAATATTGCTATGGCAATAACTGTCGAAGTGGTTCTATTCTCGTGGGGTATAGACCTATTCACATTTAACTTATATTTGGTTGTAATGAAATAAGAATATAAAGAACAAACACATGCACGCACTGGAATATGTATTATTTAAAGTTTTAAACGATTTTTTTCAAGATACCGTTCGTTTTCGTGGTTTCTTTTACTTTTTGAGGCATCGTGGTGTAGGAGAACTGTCTGATTGGAGTAGTTTTGGGTTTGATCCCCGATTATATTGAGGAAGTTAATTATTTTTATTTCCCGTACATTTTTCTGATAAAACAAAGGCTGGCGATAAGTATAACTCTATACAAATTGTATCAATTTCGGTTTATCCTGTCGCTGTCCTGTCCTCTAGTACATTCAAAGTGAAGATGAGAATAGATGCCATCCTGGGTTGACTGAAAATTATTAAGTAAAGTAAAATAAACTATAAAATATATCGATGTTACAATTACAATGACATTACACGTACACGTTATCTAAGAATTAGCCTCTTACACCTATCTTTTAAATTATTCCCTAGTTTTACAATTATTTTTATATTTAAATTATATTTAAAAGAAATTGGGAAACGTAGTGTCTTAACACTAGGTTCCCTCTGCCTACCGTGCTGTGTCCAGGATACAGCGTGAAGCTGATCTATTTCGATAGATTCCCATCTATTTTCAGCAGCTACGTTAAATAAACACCATTAAAACCTAAAACTACCTCCCCATACATACAAAGCCATGTAAATACACAAAACACGGTTGTCCTAACTAAAACTCCGATGTTCCGAACATGTAATAGGAAAACAACGTTTCTATTAAAGTAATGGCGGCTGTAAGCCCACTGGCGGCGACGCACCAGTTAGTCGCCTGCCTCATGAATATTGAAATGTTGACACTGTGCACTGCTCTACAACTATTTTCACAAAGGCTGTGAGTGTAAATTGAAATCAATGGGGCACTCAATGTTCGAGTGCTTACATTCGAGTATTGCCACTTCGACTCGTGACTCTGACTCGTGATTGTAAAAAGTGGAGGTTACGTGTTCGAATTGCTGGTGGAAAAGAATAAGATATTTTTTTTCAGTTTCACCCTGTATTTCATATATAGAAGGATTGACAGGAGGCTAGTGCTAAAACACTTCGCTTCTCAGTTTCCGCCGAATTCTGAAGGCATTACGTGTTGAGTTGCGTAATTCAACGCCGCACTTAAAATTTGGATTATGATACTTTTAATAATATTTAACATTAGACAAAATTTTTGTTCTTAATTAACCTTAACTAATACCTTAACAAAAAAGTATATGTAAATAAAAGATGAAATATTTTTAGTAAAGAAATTACAATAAACTTAAAAATTTGTATCTTTTGTAAATGTATTTACCCGCATATTAAGAAAGACAAAGTACAATTTTACATTACGTTAACAAAAAAACATAAAAGTATAATCTATATATATAAAAGGACTTGTCCTCACTGACTGAGGTAAGACGCACGCACAGCCTTAACCGCTGATGGCAGAAACGTTAAATTTGGACAAAAGTTTACTTTCATAATCTGGACATCCACTAAGAAGGGATTTTGAAAAATTTTAACTCTAAAGGGGTGAAATAAGGGTTGAAAGTTTGTATGGAAAAAAAACTAAATCGACACCGATTCTTATAAAAGTTGAAATTTAGATTTTTAAAAGTATTTAATTGAACACGTATTTCATCGTTTTCTAGAATTCTCCCCCTAAGGGTGCAAATAAGGGGTTGAAAGTTTGTATGGAAAAATTCTTATATCGCCACCGATTTTTATAAAATTTGATTTTAAGACTCTTAAAAATATTTAATTGAACACATGTTTCATGGTTTTCTAGAATTCACCCCCTAAGGGTGCAAATAAGGGGTTGAAAGTTTATATGGAAAAATCTTTTAATCGCAACTGATTTTTATAAAGTTAGAGATAAAAAGGTATTTATATTTAGACTCTTAAAAATATTTAATCGAACACATGTTTCATGGGTTATTAGAATTCACCCCTAAATACGTAAGCGAAGCTGCTCGCGTCCGCTAGTCTATCTATATATATAAAAGGACTTGTCCTCACTGACTGAGGTAAGACGCACGCACAGCCGTAACCGCTGTGCGTAAAAACGTGAAATTTGGACAGATGTTTACTTTCGTAATCTGGACATCCACTAAGAAGGGATTTCGAAAAATTTTAACCCTAAAGGGGTAAAATAGGGGTTGATAGTTTGTATGGAAAAAAAATTAAATCAGCACCGATTTTTATAAAATTTGAAATTTAGATTTTTAAAAGTATTTAATTGAACACGTGTTTCATCGTTTTCTAGAATTCTTCCTCTAAGGGTGCAAATTAAGGGTTGAAAGTTTGTATGGAAAAATTCTTAAATCGCCACCGATTTTTATAAAATTTGATATTTAGAGTCTTAAAAATATTTAATTGAACATGTGTTACATGTCTTTCTAGAATTCACCCCCTAAGGGTGCAAATAAGGGGTTGAAAGTTTGTATGGGAAAATCTTTAAGTCGTCACCGATTTTTATAAAATTTGAAATTTAGACTCTTAAAAATATTTCATTGAACAATGTTTCATGGGTTATTAGAATTTACCCCTAAATATGCAAGCGAAGTTGCGCGCGTCCGCTAGTAATATAATATTCTTTAATATGAAGGCAATACAGCGAAAACATTCAAGTACACGTGATAAATGAGAGACAGTCGACAAGGACAATAAACTGATTTTGTCTCTCAACAGCCAGCTTTTATGGTCTTCACCAATTATTCGAATACTACTTCCTCGCTTAATGGACGTAAATATCTCGAGATACGTTCAAAATAAAAGGAAAGTACCAGGAAAATATTCGCAAAACAATAAATAAATTACATTTCAACGATAATTTTAGATAACACAAAAATATAGCGGCCGTCAAACAAGCGTGCGATTATAAACGCGATAGTTGTGGGTTCGATTACCAATTAGGGGAATTATATTATATTTTCATTTTCTAGCTTTGGTGCCGAGACAAACCGCAGTGTTGAACTCCGCCACTCAATAAACAGTGCTTCGAGAAGTTGGTGGATGTTTGGCAACGGAACTTAACACAGAGTTCCCAAGGTTCGTTCTTATCCTGCTATATACGAGACTAGTGGCCCGCTCGCGGTTACACCCGTGTGAACTATGTTATTATTAATTTCTGTCTCCATGTCTACGTCCTAGTGACGTCTATGCAAAATTTGAGACTCCTAGCAATTGTAGTAACGAAGTTTCATACAAATTTTCGACCCCAAAAACAACCCCTTAGAAGTCGAATATTGCAAATTCCCGTCTTAGCGAGCATCTACGTCCTATAAGTAACTCCTATGCAAAAATTGAGATTCCTAGCACTTGTAGTTTCTGAGATTTCGTGATGAGTGGAGTGACCTTTCAATTTTATATATATAGATAAAAAAAAATACATAATTGTAATGTAAAATATGCTGGGCTTCGGTAGCCATATGACTAACGGTATAAGTGACAAAAGGAAGAACTGTTAATAAAACTTAGTTTATAAATATATTGCATAAAGACCGTCGTGGCGATCTGTTAGACAGACTATTAACGAGATGGTTGTGAGCTCGAGCCATTATAAATAAATTATTTTTACTCCCTCGCTCAGATAAATTGCGGCGTTAAGTTCCGCAGTATTCAAAACGTAATATCTTTGAAACTGAGGGAAAAGTTTGTACTATCTTTCCTGTACAATGTGAAAAAAACGGGAAGCTGTTTTTCTTTATTAAATTTTTTAAAATATATATTTTTTTAAATTATGTCTAATAAATGCTAAATTATTCGTGCATATAAATTATATTAGCATATTTAATCATCAAGCTTCATTTGGCTATAAAAATAAGAGCATCTAAATTAAAAAAATAGCTTAATTAAATTTAAATGCAAGGTAAACTTCAAAATTACAATACAAAACCCAGAGCTCATTTGTAATTTTAATATTTTTTCCGAAGTTTCCCAATACTTCCCGTAAAAGGTCGTCGCTAAACCTGATTTGCATATTCAGAGGAGAAATTTACGTCACAATACCCTATTACCAAATAATGGAAATGTCTTTACATTGTTGCGGTCGATGTAGATTCGAGAGGGACGTTCTCTTTACACCCAAAGAGATGCCTGTGAAAGGTAATTTACAACGGACCTGTGGCTTTTATACCAAACATGCTCAAAACTGAAGAAAATTAATTTATTTACTGTTAGCAAATTCGTGTAAAAAACTCGTTAACTTCGAAGATTTTTGAGCGTGCCCAAATATTGTGAAATATTTATGGTATCTATAATTAATTATAACATTTTTATATATTATTTCTTAAATACAATAATAACGGTAGGTAAGGGTAGATTCCCTGGTCAATTGAAAAAGAACAATATTGAGTTACGCCAATGCAGTGCCAAAAATATTTTGCCAAATATACCCACTATAGTTTAAAGTAGATACGTGATGAAGAAGAATGAAGAATATTCTAATCTATTATTATATACTAGCGGACGCACGCAGCTTCGCTTGCTTCTTTAGGGGTGAATTCTAATAAACCATGAAACATATGTACAATGAAATATTTTTAAGAGTCTAAATTTCAAATTTTATAAAAATTGGTGGCGATTTAAAGATTTTTCCATACAAACTTTCTATTTGACTCTTTTAGGGTTAAAATTTTTTAAAATCCCTTCTTAGTGGATATCCAGATTACGAAAATAAACGTCGGTCCAAAAATTTCTACCATCAGCGATTACGGCTGTGCGTGCGTCTTACCTCAGTCAGTGAGGACAAGTCCTTTTATATATATAGATAGAGATACAATATTAAATTCTATAATTCAACAACTGTCGTTAAAATACGATAAAATAAAACAACTTTAATTATTCTTCAGTATTTAACGATAATCGTATTAATCATTGGTCAAATGAGAATATCTTTAGCGGGCAGCCGGCGGACGTCAGCCATTAAATCCAACGTATATTATCAATTCGCTCTTGCAAATTAACACTTCAGATTTAGTAGGCTCTAATTGTGGAAAAGTATAATTCGGGACCAAAGGGTTTTATAGTTTTATATATATTTTTATGAACGTTATTATATTTTATTACTGGATTATTTTTTTTTAGCTTCAAGCTTTAGGAGGTTACGCAGAGAATCTAGTGCCAAAATACTCCGTTCTTAATGGAAGACGCTTCCGTTGCCATCTTTTCACTGAATTTTGGAGGGATTGCGTGTTGAGTGGCGGAACACAACGCAGCGTGTTCACCTCGTTACCAGACCGAGGAAATGAAATTTCGTCTAATTATTCTTGAAATTCTGTAACAAGTTTCAATATAATATGAACTGTATAAAATAAAAATGAACAACATAAAAATAAGGTATAATATGTGTTAGAATAACATGAGTCTGTCAATTGTCTAGTTGGGTAACTAAGCAAAGCCGGGAAAAGATACTATATTTTAAGCTGTAACTGTGGTCTTCGTTAGACTAAGAATATAATCCTAATACTGCTATATATAATCTATATTCCTTTATTTATAGAATAGAGAGAGTCCTCTAAGAGAAGAGCTTAGTGGCTTAGCTAGCATTAATTATGCTACTAAGACAAGAAGATGTCATTGTATCTAGTGCATTACCACATAATGCCGTAAATTGAATGTAACCGAGTATCTTATATCTATATAAGATTATATAAATTTAAAAAAGTGTATAATTATTATTAAAAGTTAAATTTCCTTCTAAAACTAGTAATCCTAGTATTTATTATAGATCAATTACTTCTACAGTGTAGGTACACTGTAGGTATATTTTCTTTATGTTTTTATGTTTATTTTTTTAGCTTCGCGTTATATCCTGCTTATAGCAGGGTAGACAAAGGGAACCTGGGAACCTAGTTTTAAGATACTCCGTTCCTATTAAGACACTTTCGCTCTCCATTTTCCGCCGGATTCTATGCAGAACTCAACACTGCGTTTTGACTCGATACCAGAGTAAATAAATAAAAATAATAAATATTTCATACAGTTATAGCCTAGTTAGTTATATCGTAGTTTATAAAAGTGTGAAAATAAAAAATATAATATATGTAGAGAATATACACAAAAACTAAAAAAAAATACTTAAAATAAAATACATTTGAATACCATACTCTAGCACCGGTATTAAGGCCACATCAGCTTTAAACCAGACATCGCTCCTGTTATTGCCGTTATAAAGTATTCATACGAAAATTATCGCCCAATTCAATGCAGCGGATCCATAAAGGATATTTTTATGAATTTTTTAATATTCGCCCGTACATCGGCGGCACTCGTAAATCAAGTACTTCCCGCTCTTTGAAATTCCACGCTGTGATGATGCAACGCGGCTGTGACAATGCTTGCCTGTTATATAGCATTTATAATTTACTAGGGTGTTAATTGATTATAGGTTTTTTTTTATATTTTATTTGTTTTTTTTTTTGTATTAAGGTGAATTTTGAATATAGAGACATATAGAGTCAAGTAAAAGGAAAAACAACTATTTTCACTGACTTCAAAAAACTTGATATTTTTTTGGAAAGGACGGAGGACGGCGCACAGATCACGCGGTGTTTAATGACTACCGCCGCTCACGACCCCGAGTAACACCAGAGGTGCTATAGGTGCGTTGCCGGCCATTAAAGTGGAGGTATCTATAGATACGTTTTTTTAAGGTATGCAATCCCCCAGTCCAAGTCCCCCCAGTCAAGGAAGTTCCAACGGAACCGCACAGTAGTAGAGTTCATCGTATCCAGGTGGTGGGATGTTATTTAAGATTGTGGCGTGCTGTGCGATTAGAAAATTTGGTTGCAGGTCAAAGAGTTCCCTATGATGAGAGAACATACGATAAATGCGGTACAGAAATCAATTTAGCCTTGTTTTCCAGATGATAGCGACGGCTCTCACTCTAAACATTAACGTCTAAAATGCTGATACTGAGCGTGGCTAAAAAATGTGATATAAAAATAAAAAACTTATGAGAATAATTCTACTTCTTAGTTTTATTGGTATCCTCCTCCTTGATATCCTCTGTGTACGTACAATCTCTATCCTCTGTGTAAGTACAAGCACTCCCCCATTTTCAAGACATTGCGTATTAAGTGGTGAAACTTAACGCCGCGATATGTCTCGTTAATAACGAGCGATAAAATGACAAAAAAAAAAAAATTCCCCTAGGACGATTGCAATCCATACATTCGTATTAATTATACGAAATGTAAATTTAAATATTATTTATAACCGACTTTTTAAAAAAGCTAATACAATATTTAGATTAAAATATTTATGTACGCGAAACGGACAGTTTCCCAGCTACGTAATACACTTTTATGGACTTCGATTATGTGAAATATGAGCACTATAACATCGCACAGATTTTTCAAGATATATGAAAAGGAGTAAATCCTGTATTTTATTGGCACGATAACGTTTTCTAAGTAATACCATTATATTGGATTTAAAGGTATAAGGGGCCATTCTTTATGTTCTTTATGTGATATAAATTCATATACTACTTTAGTAAAATTTGATGGTATATGAGGTTTTTTTTATTTTAATATTTATATTGTTGTTTATAATTTTCTTGATTCTTAATTAGTGGACTAATTTACGCTGAATAGCGCTTAAAATAAATTACCTTTTGAATAAAACCTTTTTTTTTAAAAAAAAAGGTTAATAGAAATGGTTCATGGCCATTTTCCAGCTTCAGTAGACCCTGGATATCGAAATACTCGATAAATTAAATCCGTCTCCCTTTCATTTAATACCCATATTAGGTGGGTTGTACAAAAATATATGTGTTATCCGCTATTTTGTGATGGCAGCCATCTTGGATTTGTATTTTTTTATAGTATATTATATTCTTAAATTTACGCCCTTTCAATTCATTCCCATGTTGGGTGTAAAAGTTCAGAAATATGTACGTCGCCATTTTGTTAAGGTGGCCATTTTGGATTAAAAAAATCCTACGTCCAAACTGTTCAGGTACCTTGATTAATTTCTTTAGCTCTGGCTTTGAAATATTTTACCCTATATGCACTTTCAGTAAAAGGAGCGCTGCCTTTTCCACCCTGTATAAAATATAGGTATAGGTCAATTAGATTCTTTCCAGTACCATTAGCTATTAAGAAATCGTACCACGTCCGCGTATAGAGTGTATCCTGAAAAGGAAGGCGGTATCCTTAGCATTACGGAAATTACCAGTAAAAGTGAATCGACGGTTTCGAACAAGGCGAAGTTGGCCGTTTGATAGCTATTTTTGTTTGGTCACGTTTCAATTTATATTGGTGTGTCCAGAATTTAGAAGTGAGAAGCAAAGCTGATTATGTGGAAATTGATAATGTGTATGTTTATAGTTGGGAATTTAGGATTTTTTCTTAACAATTTGGATTTTTTTTGATGATTTGACAGTCATCAAGGGTCAATTTATTGTATACTAGTGGGCCCGGACGCGGCTACGCCCGCGAAAATATAAGCCTAAATCATTAAAATAAGTTAAAAAATAATAATAAGTGGAGATTTATTATTAGAAAAAATATCTGAGTAACCGAAATGAACAAACCAAAGAAGTAAAAGTAACTAAAGGAAATTCTTAATATTAGAAAAAAAACCTAAAGTTTGCTGTGCGCGCGTACTAAACATTTTTCTATATTAAATAATTATTAATTTTTGCGAACAATATTAAATAAAATCTCAAATGATTAAAATTACGATATTTTAAGTGTATAACATCGGTATAGATAACCAAACTGAGATAAATTAATTATAAGCAGCAAATAATTACATAAAAAATAATAGTAATTCGAAAATCTATAAAAATTTACAAAATCATCAAAGTCATCCGCCCGTTCGCGTCGGTCATACTCATATTATGCCGCCCGAAGGCTAGGTCATTTGGAATCAGTCACATCTTAATTATTTATTAGAATGTTATACAGTAAACTATAATTTCCATCTAGATGAAATGCTAAAAGTGACTATTATATTTATTTTCATAAGGATGAATATCAAATTATAGAAATCATCTAATTTTTGTTAATGATTTGTATAAAGAGATTTGTATAAATCTATATCGGCGCGCACCATGTATGCATTAAGCAAACTCACTGTGGGTGACGTTTTCTTAAAACAGCAAACTTTGCAAGCCGTTGCTTAGCAACGCGTAGCGACGATTGTTATTAACATGGCGGAATAAATTCCTTGTCAAATTAATTATTTTAATATATTGGTATATAACGAAAATATTACAAATATGAGAAAAAAAAGTATCCTATGTTCATCCCGGGACCCTCAAGTATCTCTATATGAGTATTTTATCACAATTAAATTAGCGGTTTGGCCCTGATTGCGTAAAAGACAGACAGACAGACAGAGTTACTTTCGAATTTATAATATAGGTATGGATTAACTTGGTAGTGTTATCACGATGCTACTGGCGGAGTAGCTGGCTAGTAATTTTTTAAGAATCAAAACTTCTACCAATATTAAACGCGAAGAAGTATTTACTAATTTTATCGTATACGAGAAAAATGTTTAACATTATGATAATTTCCTAATACGGAAATATACATTTATGCACTCTCTTATATTGGTTCCAGTATTTCCAGATTCATCAAAACTTGGTAAAATTCAAATACTTCTGAATCGAGAATACAAATAACTCATGCATTATTAAACAGTTTTTGTAAATATGGCTTCCATCTTCAGTATAATGGAAATATGAGTTATATTTTAGCTAAAAATTCAATGTAAAAGGAAAAGTGGCTACACGATTACTGCTGCACAGTAGGGTAATCAGGGGAACATAATGTCAAGACACTCCCACTTCTACTTTCGTCTAATGAGGCTTTTTGTGGTCAACAATACTTTTTGTAGGTAACTCAACGCCACTTTTTTTCTAAAACTAGGAATTAAAAGAGAGAAATACAAATAATTTAAAAACAATCAATCCCCGGATTGGGAATCGAATCTACAACCATAGCGTTTACCTTCAATGTCCCAATTTCCATATAATAAAATATATTATATGCATGCAATGCAATGCAATGCATAATTATAATATCATTAAGTAAGAGAATACGTGCTACGACTCAAGAATAGCGACTTAAAACCTCATTACTAATATTGATTATAGACGTGAAATCGGATGACTTATTAATTAGTTCGCTATTTAATTATCTGCTCTAATGTTATTATATGGAAATTAAAAATAGTTACAATTTTATTTATATATTTTTCTTGATTATTATTTATAGAAATTCTCCATAAATCCTTTTCAATATACTATTATTTGATGAAAACGGCAAAAATTTTAGTCTTTATTTAAACATTTTCGGACAGTTAATTTCGCGAATTTAGGTAATTAGTACATACCTACTTGTTAATGTATTCTAAAATTAATTAACGGTCTAGTTTAACGCCTCACACAGTATTAACAGTTGTACCTATCTACAAATCCTTCTATTATTTGGGATGTGACGATGCACAGCATCTGTGAGAGGGCGCTGTATACTTCCCTTTGATTATCCAATGATTTTCACTTCCGGTTGCTGTCTTCGACCAATCAGCGATCGCCGGAAGTCACGTGGTCTCAGGTGGTAGGGCGCCGGAACGTATAATAGGCGACACTACGCTTCTTACCTCATAGCGTCGTTATTTCCCATCAGAGTAACATCGTTTAAAAGTGAAAGTGCTGTGGTAAGTGTAGTGTTGGAGGTGGAATTTCTTCACATCGTGAACCGGATTTCTATATCGGGCCTACTCCTGGAAAGGCCTCCAGCAAAGATGTTCATCCTCATCAAGAGAATTTGCTTTTGTGAAATTCAAAGGTAACAAAATGGACAACGGGTGAGTCATTTGAATCTCTTGTTTAACAAGTATCTACATGCATGTAATACTGTTCTATAGCTTGGTATTATATATACCAATACTGTAGTGGATTCTGAGCTTACCGAACACGGCTGTGTTATAACCTACAATAAGGTTAGGTAATGTCTCAGATTTTCAGCAGTTATGGCCCAATTTTATTCAACTAACGGGCATTGCAAAAAGCAAGAGGACTCATCGCTTGTTTAACGCTCTCGGCATAATGTCATGCGATGTAAACGGAGTTTACTAAATAAATCGGTTTTCACCGAGTTTACTTAGTTGTATTATCCATTTACCTACCTTCGTTTAAATACGATAAATTCGTTAGGAGCGTATCCTGAACGAGTTATCAAATATATAAAAAATTCTGTTCTCCTCATATATATCAGGGAAGCGGATTATTTAATAGTTGCCAGTTGTCAAAACCAGATGGCGTTGCCTGTCACTCTGACGTGACACCGATCGATGACAATCAGAAATGGGATCGGAACAAGCTCCGGTCCCAACCACCTTATTCTGCGACATATATAAGTCTGTCTATTTTTAGATAAATCTTTTTTATTTATTTGTAATAGGATAATTACTAACGTTGTTGAAATGTTATAATCGCTGGGAGCGTATCCTAAGCGAGTTAACGAAAAACAATGGATAAATCTGCGTGGGACTTTCTTTTGGCTTCTTTTGACAATTGCAGGCGAATACTCGGAAGAATTAGACACAAGGATTCGAAGACAATTTCAAAGCCTCCTAGCAGGAAAAGTGTTTCAAACACGGAATATCGGAGGTTCATTTTCTCAATCCTGGAGGAGTGAGGATAAAAGAATTGTGGATTTGCTGCTTATTCAGGTTACTGCCACCGCTGTGAACGTCATAACATTTAGCAATGGGCTCCATAGTATTTAGCAATCACGGGATCTTCTGTATGGCCTCTTCGGCAAAAGTTCTAGCCAGTCACCTTATCTTAGTTGCCTTAAGAGGGACTCGGGCTATTACTTGACATAAGGTATGTCCAACTATTTAAAGTGCATTTATCCGTACATTAGAATTTAAAAAAGCTCGGTACTATTTTAATGCTCTCAATTGTACGGGAGGGGGGCAGTTATAAGGAGGCTGCCTCTGAGCGTATAGGAGGCAGTGGCTGATGGTTTGGGCTCCGTAGGCCCTTCCCGGTTTAATCGCGGGAATGCATCTAGCCATTTACCTCCATGCCACCAATAATCCTTTTCCAAGATTATTTGAAGCAGTTAGACCTTCGTCAACCGTACATGCATCAAAAATTGAGAAGCATGCGTTGAGTAAGAAACTCTAGCACGTTTAATTATACATTAGCAATTGTCAAGTATCAGTGCATACCGGATATCGGAAGTATGGAGTGAGAACCCGCCGACGGGTAACACAAGCCCAGAACTTAGTACAAGGGTGTTGCATCTTCCTGTATACATGGTGTTAAGAAATACGGAGGCTGCCTATGGGTATATCGGAAACGGGTGTAAATGGTTTGGGGGCTCTGAAAACTCTTTTCGACTTAATAATGAGCATTCTCCATATCGTCTCTGGCTTTATCCAATAAGAATTTTCAAGCGGTTCGAGAAAGCAAGGATAGAAAATAGTTCTACTAACGTTCTACAACTGATAAAGCAAACCAATAGGATATGGATGGTTGAGTAATGGATAAAAAGAAGCAATGTGTCAAAACTAAATTAAAAAACTAAAATATCGGGTTCAAGTATTATAAAAAGTCGCCGAAAGTTTCTTTGGGGTAATTTGGCATTACCCTCGTGCAAGTGAGTGCACATCCCCGCGAGTGCCGCGGCAAAAGTATTTTATAGCTGACGTACTATATAATAGATACCGTACATCCCTGTGGTGCATTCGAGTAGCCATCAGAATTGAAGCTGATGTAGTGGAAGAAATCTATAATCCATCTAGAAGAAAAGAATCCAGCTAGAAAATGCGACGGCGACTGATGTTAGTATTTGGAAAAAGAAGTAAAATTTGTATCTAGCAAGAGTAAGAAGCAGGAGAAGGAGGAAAAGAAGGCAGCTAAATAATTCAGAAGGCAAATCAAGACCAAATTAAAGTCGCCAGTTGAGCGGCTTATTACTGAAGTTGTTAGATATGACAAAATATTAAATGCGAGAATTACAGACGACAACCTTTTATTACTAAGTTGCTGGATACGACAAAGTATGATGCACAATAATATTGCAAAAAGACTATCAAGAAGTTTCATTCGTTTTTTGTAACTTTGGTTCCAAAGCTGGGGAAAGCTAATGAAAATAATCGTCTTCATAGGACATGAGGGCTGTGTAAAGGTAGTTACATAATATATACCTTGGCGATATCCACGTGCGTAACGTAGATATTCCGCCGCATATTGCCATGAGTTTTGCATAAACTGAACCTGGCTAGCGAGGTGTACACGTAGTCACAACTCCAATATGGCGGAGAGCATGTTCGATGTCTACGACATCATTAAGTCCGGGGAAGTCGGACGTTTAAATTGAGTACATCTGTATTTAAATCGTATATTTTGACACTGTGAAGTTGCTCCTAAAAGCGAATTTCAGAGAGTGAACTATGGTAGTTCTAAAATACAGCTAAGAAGCGATAATTGAAATATCATAAAATTGATAACTTTATATGTAAATGTATAGTAGTATCAATTACTTATAACTTTATTACACTTCGAAGAATGATATAATCATTAGTCGGCCTAAATTTTGTGAAAAACTAATGAGCTCATAAACTCGCATTTTCTAACGCATCGTATATCAAGTCCAGTTTGCTTCAAAACTGTAACTAAGTAGCAGATAGGACATTCATATCATGAATTGTCGGTCTGGTTGCGGATCGGGTAAGCATTCATTGATGCTTTTGTGAAGTTGTAATACTCGAAATATGTGATAATGAAATCAAGTCTTAAATTTTACAAATGCGTTGAAAGGTTTGACCAGGTTAAGAATATATTATTGGGCTAAGTACATAGTATTTGATAGAGCATTCTATTAAATACTCTAGTGTTATTAATGTTGTACTAATGGCATCAATTACAAGGTAAAAAAAAAAATTAACTCGGGTAACTATTTCATCATCATCAGCCTGTCCTCGTCCACTGCTGGACGTGGGCCTCTCCAATGGCGCGCCGCTGGGCTCTATCTTCGGCTCTCTGCATCCGGCTGTTGCCGCCACCTTGCGGACATCGTCACCCCATCTAGCGGGAAGACGGTCTTTAATTACGCTTGCCAAGGCGTGGTGTCCACTCTAGAACGCGTCTACTTACTATAAATTTATTATAGTTGTCAAAAAAAGGAAGTATGGAGTTGGTTGCCGGTTCTATCTACGACCTGCTGTCTGAGCCGGAGATGGTTTCCAATAGACCGGAAGACATTTTCATTGTCATTTCGATCCTGCTCGTACTTCTAACATCATATTTCGTTTAGAAATATTTTGGTGAAACAGGTGACCTGTCGAAAATTACGCTCTAGAGACGGTGGTGTCATCCTAAGAAAAATGTTTTTCTAGGTTCTACATTAAGAAACTAGCTAGACCACCGGAAACAGGCTACAAAAGGTAACAATTTTGTTGTGTAACTTAGAGGTGAGGCTTACGCAAGGGCTTCATGAATAATAATGAATACTTATATAAACAGGTTATTAAATTATTATCAAAAGAAGTGAGCACGTCTAGCTTTATTATTTAGACGGTTATGCGAGCTTCCTTTCCTACTCATGCTTATCAGCGAGTTGCGGATCATCTTTTAAAATTTGTTTGTATGCAAATTATAAGTAAATCTAATAATTGAAGTTAGATTATTTTGGCTCAGCTTCCGGCAGAGCGATTATTAATTGAATTAAAAAATTAAGCAATTAACAATTTGCTTATAAATAAAACAATGTTACTCATGTTTTTTGTGGTTTTACAGATCAATTTATCTGAATGTATCAGAATCAGTTTATACAATCATTCTGATTTAGATCACATAGCGTCGTGCGTGGTCACCAGGAGTTATAAACACGTCTCTCACAGATGCTGTGCATCGTCACATCCCAAATAATAGTACAAGTTTTACATAACAATAAAACTTGTATTATTATGGAGAGACGATGCACAGCATCATTTTAAGGCTCCTGGTGAGAATCTGCTATGAGGTAAGAAGCGTAGTGTCGCCTATTATACGTTCCGGCGCCCTACCACCTGAGACCACGTGACTTCCGGCGATCGCTGATTGGTCGAAGACAGCAACCGGAAGTGAAAATCATTGGATAATCAAAGGGAAGTATACAGCGCCCTCTCACAGATGCTGTGCATCGTCTCTCCACAATAATACAAGTTTTATTGTTATGTAAAACTTGTACTATTTTTAACCAACGAAAAAATGGGTGGAGCTTCTCTAGTCGATGGGTTTTTTATTCCTTACATAACGTGAATAGATCGGTATTAATAATTCTTTTTTTTTCAGCTTCTCCCTGTATCTCGCATGTAGTAGAGTAGACAGAGGTAGAGTGTAGTGTTAAGACACTCCGCTCCCCACTTTCCGTCGAATTCTAGAGCCATTGGTTGTGCCACATGTTGATGGTTGAGTGGCGGAACTCGAGGTCAGAGCGAAAAAATGAAAATATTTAACATTTCATTTCCAGAGAATCGAATCGACAATCTGCGCCACGACTGGTCTCTTATATTAGTTATATTAATCAACCTTAACGTTTCGAGCCAATTACTGCAAATTAACGTTTAATATGGAACAATATTAGAACAGCATTATCCTATGTAGACTAAAGCCTAGCAACAACACACTATTACGTACGCTAGCTGCTATATTGTGAGATTATTACTTTACATACAAATTCTCATTATTATGACTTGTAATGTTAATATTCTACATAAAATTAGTTTTAAAGACACTTGTTTCTAAAGTAAATGTTCTCATTTAGACATCGTTAAAGTAGATATAATTAATTTTAAGTATGTATTTGTGTTATTATCATGGATGTTGTATGTGAGAGAGAACCTAGTGTTAAAACACTACGTTTCCCACATTCTGTCGTATGCTAGAGAGGGGGAACCGGTAAACCTCAAGTTAAGACTTATAAAAAAATTACAAATGAAAATTCATATCTATTTCATAGAAAAACCAATCATTTAGCTTTAGGCTGTATTCCGCACATGTTGATTGGACAGAGGGAACCTAGTGTTAACATACTCTTGTCTCCCATTTTCATAGAAAAAAATAATTATTCACTTATATTTTTAGTAAATTATTTACAAAATAAAATATTTAATATTTTTATTTCTCCACTATGGTATGGAGGCAAAGCGCGGCGTTGAGTTCCGCCACTCAAGCGAGGGAATGCCACTTCCTATTTTTATAAGTATACCTTTTCTTACACAAATCTATAAAATATTTCTAAGCTATTTCCTTCATAATAAATCAGTTCTTAAAATACATTTACAAACACTGTTCAGTATAAAAACAGACTATAAAGAACCATGAGAGAACAACAAATAAATTTGGTTTTCTTGTTGGCCCTCGACCTTTTTTTATTTATTCATACAAAATTTCAAAGAATATATATATAGCGTTTATAAGAAATCCTCGGGCTATAGAGAGCCGTAACTCAACGGAGCAAATCACATTTCTAGAATCAATCAAAACTTTTAACTGTATTTTCGTTTTCTTATATAATAAAAATAAGTAAATCTGTTATAATATATTTTGCAGTGCGGCGTTGAGCTCCGCTAATCAACTTGCAACATCTAAATTTGAAGGGGTGAGTGAAATCCGTACGTTCCGACTACATATAAAAAAATATATATATATTTTACAATTCTCTTGAAACAGCTATAGATATTTTAATTATGCATTATTTATAGTCTGTAGTAAAGACTAGTTTTTTTAGCATCACGCTCGCTGTATCCCGCACGCAGTAGGGTCGGCAGGGGGAAACTAATATTTCCCGCCGAATTCTGGAGGCATTCTGTGTTGAGTGTTAGATCTTAACGCCGCGTTTTGCCTCGACACCAGAGCGAAGGAAATGGAAATGTTAAATATTCCATTTCCTCGAATGGGAATCGAATTCACAACCTGTCACTCGTTATGCCCCTTTGCCACGATTGAACTCAGTAGTAGAGACGCTTTTTATAATCAAACTATATATTTTAATATTCAAATTTAGGCAGATTTTACAGTTTTTCAAAATATTTGAATATCGTTACTCCTGTAAAACTATATTCGTACATTCTGATAATATCCCCGGGGATATCACGAGAAAATATTGCTATGGCAATAACTGTCGAAGTGGTTCTATTCTCGTGGGGTATAGACCTATTCACATTTAACTTATATTTGGTTGTAATGAAATAAGAATATAAAGAACAAACACATGCACGCACTGAAATATGTATTATTTCAAGTTTTAAACGAAATTTTTCAAGACAAAAAATAATTTTCTACTTCTACTTACTTTTGCTATCGTGGTTAATAATACTATTTGAAACATCATGGTGTAGGAGAACTGTCTATTTGGAGTAGTTTTGGGTTTGATCTCCGATTATATTAATAATTATTTTAATTTCCCGTGCATTTTTCTGATAAAACAAAGGCTGTCAATAAGTCTGACTATACAAAATGTATCAATTTCGGTTTATCCTGTAGTTTTTAATATCTCACTTTATCTTGTGTATAGCGAGTTGGAGAGAAATATATATTTATAGGAACCAGAAGTGGTGAATAGCAATAGTGAGGAACGTAATAGAGGATCCTAGGTTCCTCTAGTATATTCAAAGTGAGAATAGATGCTATCCTAAGTTGACTGAAAATTATTAAGTAAAATAAATTGTAAATGTCGATGTTACAATTACAATGACATGGGAATACATTATATAAGAATCAGCCTCGAAGACTTATCTTTTAAGTTCTGTCCAATATCTCTCTACCGTATTTAGAATCTCCTAGTTTTACAATTATTTTTCTATTTAAATTATATTTAAAAGAAGGTGGGAAACGTAGTGTCTTAACACTAGGTTCCCTCTGCCTACCCTGCTGTGTCCAGGATACAGCGTGAAGCTGATCTATTTCAATAGATTCCCATCTATTTTCAGCAGCTACGTTAAATAAACACCATTAAAACCTAAAACTACCTCCCCATACATACAAAGCCATGTAAATACACAAAACACGGTTGTCCTAACTAAAACTCCCATGTTCCCGAACATGTAATAGGAAAACAACGTTTCTATTAAAGTAATGGCAGCTAAGCCCACTGGCGGCGACGCACCAGTTAGTCGCCTGCCTCATGAATATTGAAATGTTGACACTGTGCACTGCTCTACAACTATTTTCACAAAGGCTGTGAGTGTAAATTGAAATCAATGGGGCACTCAATGTTCGAGTGCTTACATTCGAGTATTGCCACTTCGACTCGTGACTCTGACTCGTGATTGTAAAAAGTGGAGGTTACGTGTTCGAATTGCTGGTGGAAAAGAATAAGATATTTTTTTTCAGTTTCACCCTGTATTTCACTTGTATTGGCAGGGGGGGATAGTGCTAAGATACTCCGCTTCTCAGTTTCCGCCGAATTCTGAAGGCATTACGTGTTGAGTTGCGAAATTCAACGCCGCACTTAAAAATTTTAATAATTTTTAACATTAGACAACATTTTTGTTTGTTGTTCATTAATTCCTTGGCTAATACTAACAAAAAAAGTATATGTAAATAGAAGATAAAACATTTTTAGTAAAGAAATTACAATAAACATCAAAATTACTCAAAAGCGTAATCGTATCTTTTGTAAATGTATTTACCCGCATATTAAGAAAGACAAAGTACAATTTTACATTATGTTAACAAAAACAACATAAAATTATAATAATATAATATTATTTAATATGAAGGCAATACAGCGAAAACATTCAAGTACAAATGATAAATGAGAGACAGTCGACAAGGACAATAAACTGATTTTGTCTCTCAACAGCCAGCTTTTATGGTCTTCGCCAATTATTGGTATATACCTTACTTCCTCGCTTAATGGACGTAAATATCTCAAGATACGTTCAAAATAAAAGGAAAGTACCAGGAAAATATTCGCAAAACAATAAATAAATTACATTTCAACGATAATTTTAGATAACACAAAAATATAGCGGCCGTCAAACAAGCGTGCGATTATAAACGCGATAGTTGTGGGTTCGATTACCAATTAGGGGAATTATATTATATTTTCATTTTCTAGCTTTGGTGCCGAGACAAACCGCAGTGTTGAACTCCGCCACTCAATAAACAGTGCTTCGAGAAGTTTGTGGATGTTTGGCAACGGAACTTAACACAGAGTTCCCAAGGTTCGTTCTTATCCTGCTATATACGAGACTAGTGGCCCGCTCGCGGTTACACCCGTGTGAACTATGTTATTATTAATTTCTGTCTCCATGTCTACGTCCTAGTGACGTCTATGCAAAATTTGAGACTCCTAGCAATTGTAGTAACGAAGTTTCATACAAACTTTCAACCCTAAAAACAACCCCTTAGAAGTCGAATATTGCAAATTCCCGTCTTAGCGAGCACCTACGTCCTATAAGTAACTCCTATGCAAAATTTGAGATTCCTAGAACTTGTAGTTTCTGAGATTTCGTGATGAGTGAGTGACCTTTCGATTTTTTATATATAGATACAGAAGGAAACAAAAAATACTGACTAAACATATTATTATTACAAAAAACATCTTGTTTTTAGGTAAACTAAAGTATATTTCTCAGATTATAAATACACCGGCGAAATAAGCTTCCCTCTAACAGGCACAGCCAAATCTTATATCCGTACTTCAAAGAGCCGGCGAGCTCGTTTAACCATAGTTAGTTAGCTGGGCTTAAATATAGACACTTCATGAATAAATTTCTAGGCAAGGATAAAGCATCTTTAAACTAACGAATATGGTGATCATAATTTACTTATTTATTTAGAGGTAAATGGAGTAAATTTCGTAGCTTTTGGTGGTAGTGAGTTCGAATACTAGGAAAGAAGTAGAGTAGCCGTATAGGTTTTAAGGTTTTTTAAACAAGTAGAAATTATGATTTAAATATGTGATAACCAGTCAAAAGCTTTGATGATAGATTTAGAGTTCATCATCATCTTTACGCTGTATCCAGCACATTGCAGGGTAGATAGAGAAACCTGTAAACCTGGTGTTACAGACTAAGTTCTCATTAAGACATTCCGTTACTCATTTTCTGGTGAACTATAGAGGCTTTGCGTGTTGCACAACGGTACTTAACGCCGCGTTTTGGAGAATAGAATATTAAATTTATTCATCATCTCGAGTGGAAATCGAATCCACAACCTTCACATTTATAGACGACTTCGTCAAACACGAAGCACTTTATATAACAATATAAAATAATATATATAAGCGAATAAACATCCACCAAGACCTCTTCTTTTAATTAATATTTGCTCCAATTATAACAAACGCTAGCTAGCGTAGCGTCATACAATTTTTTTCCTACCCCGGCAACCAGAAGCTGGGTGCCGGCAATCTGTAAAATAATTAAGAATTGCAAAGTGTTTGTGTTTGTGTTTGTCACACACAAATGTTTTTTATTCGAAATTAATTTTCTTGTTTGTTAAAATAATGTTTTTGTTTTTCCTACAATTTTTCCACCTTCCACCGCTATGACGTTTCTAATTATAGCGCGAGTGTAATTTGTCAATGTCACGGTATGGGTAGCGTTTATTTGATATGTAAAATGGCCTAATGCATATTATAATGGTAGGCTAATTGATGGTATCAAACTACATATTTTTAAAAATCAGAATATAGCCGCCAAATCCGCTATTTTTCTTCCGTAAATCTACTAGAATAGGGGAATGAAAAATATTTTATAATACAACCATTTTCCATGTATTGATCGAACCTAAAACCATCGCGCTTAAAGCAGATACCATAGTGCCATAACGTCTCAAGCTATATATGTAAAATTTATAATGATAATATGTCAAGGCAGTCGTTGAGGCCGTTGTAGTTGTGCATAGACGGTTGTGGCTTCGAATCCCATTCGGGGGAATGAATTGTTAAATGTTTTCATTGCATTGCCCTGGTAACGATGCGCGACGTTTAGTTCCGCCACTCAACTTCCCTCTGTCTACCCCTCTACATGTTAAATATAGTGGGAAGTTTTTTTTTTAAATATGAAACAAGAAACCAAACCACTTAAAACTAACAAAACTTCATGCAATTGTCTTTTCCTCGAGCGTAACTTAGAAGGCTGTAAGCCCTTATTCGATCAAAACTGGAAGACGGATTTCTCATCCGATAAATTTAGAAAACCTGTTATAGAAATAATACCGGGAGAGCACATCGTCTGCAATTCTTTCCTTGTTTGGAGACAAAATGAGTTAAGTTTGTTAAGTTGTACTTATAAATTTTAAAAGTACTGTGGTAATAGGGAAATAGATTAATGGATAGATTCCTTGTTAACATGGCAATTGTTTTTCATGGCATTTTTTTTTATGTTCTAGCTGTATCATGTATATAGCAGGGTAGGTAGAGGGAACCTGGGAACTTAGTGTTAAGATGCTGACGTTCCCCACTTTTCGGCAAATTCTTGAGCGCAAAGCCTCAAGCATTCGTCGGATAGTGGGAAACTGAAATGTTTTAATAGAGAACTCATTGTCTTTACCCTATGTTCCCAGGTTTCCTCAGCATAGTTTGCGACAACAGGATACAGCGTAAAGCTATAAAAAACAAAAACAAATCAAGTTAATCTCAAGAACATAAATAGATTTTATATATAAATACTAGTGGGCCCGGACGCGGCTACGCCCGCGAAAATATAAGCCTAAATAATTAAAATAAGTTAAAAAATAATAATAAGTGGAGATTTATTATTAGAAAAATATCTGAGTAACCGAAATGAACAAACAAAAAAAGTAAAAGTAACTAAAGGAAATTCTTAATATTAGAAAAAGTACCTAAAGTTTGCCGTGCGCGCGTACTAAACATTTTTCTATATTAAATAATTATTAATTTTTGCGAACAATATTAAATAAAATCCCAAATGATTAAAATTACGATATTTTAAGTGTATAACATCGGTATAGATAACCGAACTGAGATAAATTAATTATAAGCAGCAAATAATTACATAAAAAAATAATAGTAATTCGAAAATATATAAAAATTTACAAAATCATCAAAGTCATCTGCCCGTTCGCGTCGGTCATACTATACCACTCGTAGGCTAGGTCATTTCGAATCAGTGACATCTTAATTATTTATTAGAATGTTATACAGTAAACTATAATTTCCATCAAGATGAAATGCTAAAAGTGACTCTTATATTTATTTTCATAATCCTTATGAATTATGAATATCAAATTATAGAAATCATCTAATTTTTGTTAATGTATACAAATCTATATCGGCGCGCGCCATGTATGCATTAAGCAAACTCACTTTGGGTGACGTTTTCTTAAAACAGCAAACTTTGCAAGCCGTTGCTTAGCAACGCGTAACGACGATTGTTATTAACATGGCGGAATAAATTCCTTGTCAAATTAATTATTTTAATATATTGTTATATAACGAAAATATTACAAATATGAGAAAAAAAAAGTATTCTATGTTCATCCCGGGACCCTCAAGTATCTCTATATGAGTATTTTATCACAATTAAATTAGCGGTTTGGCCCTGATTGCGTAAAAGACAGACAGACAGACAGACAGACAGACAGACAGACAGACAGAGTTACTTTCGAATTTATAATATAGGTATGGATAGGTAGGTTTCATATAAAAAATGAACATTAATTATTAATAAAGGGAAAGGACTATTAACAGTATAATATTCTCTATATTAAAGCTGGTAAGGATTACCAAACATGTTTCAAAGAGCTGACGAACTCATTTAACCATGCTTAGTTAGCTTGGCTCAAACATGGACGCTTTATGCATAAATTATTACTTAAGAGAGACACCCTGTATAAATCTTGACATTATTTGCTTTAAGTTCTGCTCCTTTTTCCTAAGAACTAAAAAGGAAATTACGCGTGTGATATCTTTATATAATTAATATTTTTGTAAGAATAAAATTTATATATTTCTATTGAATTTTAGAAATATTGTATGTTGAGTGGTGGAACTTAACACCGCAAAAAGTTAATAAATCTTTTATGGGTCTGAGTATATAATAAAATTCCGCATTGTATTCTTAGTTTGTCATTATCAAAATTTAAAATATCTGTAAAAAAAATTCTAACAAGTAAAGCGTATCACACACTGTTCAAGAATATTTAGAGGACAAACATGTATGGAATTAATGTCTATTGAATGTAATGCAGGATAACTGCCAACTAATGTAATAGATTGTACCATTGATTTTGAAAAGGGCAACTGTTGAGTTTCTTGCCGGCTCTTCTCAGCAGAACTGCCTTCCGAACCGGTGGTAGCTTTTTGTCTATATGTTCATTCGACGATTCAAAAGTGCTTATAATAGTTGCTAATAAAGAATATTTTGAATTTGAATTTGAATAAAATATTTCTTTATGAATTATCTAACAAAGTTGTACAAGAAAAGCCATATCGGGAGATTGCCTCAAAAATAGATATCATAAGCAAAAAGGTAGAAATGACAAGACATTTTTCGTAACACATTTCGTAAGACAATGTATAATACATGTCCCTTTAAAGGTACACGTGTATATATGAATAATTTACATGGAACTGAAGGCGAAATATACACAGTTTTATTGAAGAATGACAAATATAAAATTCAGATAGAGATGAGTGGAAGGTTCCTTTATACCACACAATACCTTAACGTCGGGTTCCCAAAAATGTTATAATATCTCCTGACCCGGAAGCCCTCGTGGCGCAGTTGGAAAAGGGTTTGACTGTAACGCGACGGTTGTCTGTTGAATCCTTTTCCGAGGGAAGGAATTATTGTTTCTTAATATTGCTATATTCGCTCTAGCACCAAGAAGACCAAAAGATTAAAAAATATTGACGGAAAATAAGAAACGTAGTGACTTAACTCTTCAATTTGACTTTTTAACTATTTATTGCTAAAACGCACTGATGTTATAGAGACGTGACGAGAGAGCCAACAGGCTATGGCAAACACTGGAGAGAACGGAATACCGTTCTCTATAATGGGGATCGAACCTACGACTATCGCGTTACAGTAACAGCCTTGTGCTGCCTGCGCCACTACAAGAGCAATAAATATATTCTATAAACAATATGAATGTATAAATAATAATTAATTAATTATAATTTCAATTAAACATTACACAGCATCAACGAAAACAGCCTTTAATAAACACAACAGATATTTTACGTTATTAAATAAATAACTGATGAATAATTAAGTGAAAATATATTTCGTTGAAAAATAAATTAACTATACTTTACTTTTTTTGAAAAAAAAAAAAACATACTCTTCATTAATGAAATACGAAAGGGAGGAACGGGATCTGGTAAGCAGCCGGGGTCTCTTGTAATTACAGGGCAACATTGTACAGCGACACCCCTAATTGCTCCCGGAACGAAATGCTAATGGCCAGCATTTATACAGCCAGTTTGTTACCTTGTCAATCCTTTTACTTTTCGGTTACCTTTTGAAAGTTTACCGCATGAATGGAGTTGTGTTTCAATATACAGCCTTTTAGAGGTGGGTGTCTCAAAGGAAAAATACGGAATCTTTTGTTTATGGTCTGATCTTAAGATCGCGTATAGGTATTAAGTTGAAAATATCAAGTATCCAGGTCAACCCAGGTCAACCCAGGATCATTTGGAGCATAGACAAAATTAAGCTTCTAATCAAAAGCTATGAGCGTTTATGCTTCGTTTTTGCTGCATTTTGTATAAAACTCACCGCGTGATAAAAACCTATAGTATACTTCCCTTCTTCTTCCTCCTGGCATTAATCCCGGCATATGTTGCCAGGGTCTGCCTTCCTGCTTAACCTACTTCATTTTGGACGATCTGTAACGTCCTGTATGGTAAGACCATTGACTCTCATGTCCCGTAGAGTTACAATTATAAAATTTGGTAAGATCTAAAATAAGTACAAAAAAGGTGACAGTTGATTAGCACCTTTTGATATTGAATATACACTTATAACACCTTTTGTACCGATGAATAAATTTTAAAATATAAAAAGCCGGTTATGTGCGAAACGGACTCGCGCAATGAGGATTCCGTAACAATATCAGGATTGCAGGTCAACTAGAAAAAGTAAGTACAAGTTACTTAAGTTGACAAACTTATGTATGCACTAATTTTGTGTGGAATGAACTACAAATATAAGTTTGTAATGATTTTTTATCTTTTTTTTTCTTTTGATTGCATTCGCTTAGAAGTTTGATTTCTTCACAGTTTTAAAGGACAGTAAATCTGAATGTTTCATATAAATCTGATTAATACCTCCTCGCGTTCCTGAGAAAAAATATCTTGTCACACGGACGGACGGAAAAACACAAAGTGATCCTATGAGGGTTCCGGTTTTCCTGTCGACTTACGGAACCCTAAAAAAGTAGACGATTGTACATTCAGACAGTCAGTGCCTTTATCCAGGCTGAGTTGTTTGTCAACGCATCCTTTTAATAACCCTCGAGTCGGTGTTGAGGAAAAAACAAATGTTCTTTCATTTCCTTTTATATAGTTGAGTCGCTATCTCGGCGCGCAGTGGTGGAGTGGTCTTAGCGGCATAATGCAAGTCTGAAACAACAAGATATGAAGGATTTTGCATTTTAAAGGGGAAACTTTTTTCAACTGCACCGCGAGATTTTGAAATTCAAATATATTGCGCAAATCTTTATTTAAAATATACTTTGAACATTGGTACCTACAAAGTTAAAATATTTCAAAGTTTAAGCGCTGTTTAAGTTTTTTCATTGCAGTTTTTCAGGAGCACTTTTTGAGTATGTTTTATATGAGTTTTGAAAGAATAAGTTTTTAAATTTTTTTATTGCTCTTCCTATTTCGGAATTTAACATTTATTCATCTTTCATAGTTATTATGAGAGTTACGAAACAAAAAGTTGTTAACTGAAATCTATTTAATATAAATAATATTTTTAAATATACATAAACACATTGAATCAAGAGGCCAGTTATAGATCAGGTTCCTGACTGTAAACCCGTCAGATTGAGGGTTCGATGCCCACTCAAGGAAAAAAAATACATTGTCTCGCTCTCAATGCCTTTAGAATTTGGAGGAAGGTGGGAAAATGAAGTGAGTGAATAAGAATTAAGAACACTGTGTTAACATTACGTTTCCAGATTCCATGATGGATGCAGCGTGATGCTAGAAATATATATACATTGCTGTAAAAACGAAACAAAAATTTAAATTATTTTACGTAATATTCTAGTTTCGCGCAAAACTTAAACTTTACCGCACTAACAAGTAACGATGTCAACGTAGAGTGTACTCACTTGACACTTGTCGAGAGACACAAGGAAAGAGAATAAGAGTCTGTCCTGCTTACAACGAGTCTGACTGAAGAAGGGGGCGTGCGATTATTAAAAATAGTAGAGTAGTAAACACTACTAACTTCAATAGAATAATAGTTTAGTTAAATTTAGGTATATATGTATTTAATATTAAAATTATTTATGTTATGTTTAAAGTTAAATTAAAATTTAATATGACAATACAAATAAGTATAAACGTGAAAAATATTATAAAACGGAGTGGGCATGGTTAAGGGTGCAATTTCCACTTGAAGGAAATTTTATTACTAATACACCTATCCCCTGACTTACACGGTAGATACGTTCCTGAGAAAACCGTGTAAATCGAAAATTAAAAATTTTCAAGTCAAAACCGTGTAAATCGAAAAGCTTGCAGAAAATGTATAATTTTGCTATTTAACAGTTGTGTTTTTTCAATATTTTTAGGTGTACACCACCAACCAGTTGTTTTAATTCACCATAACTAGACTGTTTAACAAAAGTTTCATAATTAATTTTTATTCAAATTAAAATGTTTTAATTTTTTTATCGTATTTTATAATTAAACGTATTTGGTAAGCTGCCATCATTTGTCTCCAAAATTTCCCGCATTTTCCCCTCTAAATTTTACTTTAATCACAGCCGTTAATTTATAATAATCTAAATTATGCACTCACTTGTAATTTACGAATATGAAAAATTAAATCATTTATTAGAGTGCGATAAAAACAAAAAAAAAACTTATTTGGAAAACCGTGTAAAAGCGAAAACGTGTAAAAAAGTACCGTGTAAATCGGGGGATAGGTGTATAGGAATTATTATTAATTAATATTTTCATTTCTTCGCTCTGCCAAGGCAACAGCGCAGGACTTAGTTCCGTGACTCAAAATGCAATGCCTCAAAAAATTTACCAAATATGGGGAATGAAGTGTTTTAACACTACAGCATACAGGGTACAGCGTAAAGCCATTATTATATTATTATAGATTAAGCAACGTTAACTTCATTTAGAAGTTATTTTGTATGCAAATAACTTCCTCCTTACTTCAGAGGACACTTTAACAGTTTCTGACTGTCGATCTAACATTAACGATAGCCGTTGCGGGCATTCTAGTAACTGACGTAGCCACAGAGTTGTGGACAGTCCCGCTATCTCGTTTTCTATATAAAGTCCTGGGGGTAGATATTTATAAATACTATTAATATATATATATGGTATATAAAAATGTAAATTATAATAAAAATCAGCTAAAGTTTACAATATTATGGAAAATATTATAGAAATGTTAGGATTATTGTTTTTATATTAGAATAGTTTCTTCTAATTTTCTTTAGTTTTACATAGCGTTGTATGGAGAGGAACCCGGAAATATAGTGATAAGATACTCCGTTCCGATTAAAATACTGCCATTCCTCATTTTCCACCGAATTGTGTAGGCATCCTGTATTGAGTGGCGGAACTTAGCGTCGCGTTTTACCGTTAGCAGTACGAGAAAATGAAAATATTATTGTTTCATTTCCTCGAGTGGGAATAGAACCCACTACTTCTGAGATCCCCCATGATTGATCTTAAAGCTTTAACTTACGCGATATAATAAGTAACAAAAAAGAAAGCATTAAAATTTGCATTAATATAAACGGGAAATGTTAAGGAATCTTTAGATATTTTAAAAGGAAAATGCGATTTTCTGATAAGCGGAAACCAGCTTAGAATAAATTCTTTCATCGGCATCGCGGCATAGCGCTTCTCATCATAAAGTACCTACATTCTTTCCAACAGCGCGCCAACAAACGAATAAGAAATTTCTCAAACGTTACTACTAGCTGAAATATAATATTGTAAATTCAGTATAAAAGTATTAAAATGAAGTTTATTTTGCATTAAAATGATAAATTTGAAGAAAAATATGATTTTTATTTAATAATTGAGGCTAGTTTGGTGCTTAGGCACAAACGAGCGGCTGTAAATGCAATAGGTTGTAATTTAGGTTCCCACTCGAGGAAATTATTTAGGTTCCCTTTGCCTAACCCTCTTGTGCTAACTTTGATATATATCTATGAAGAAATTCGAGAGCATTGTCGATTAATGTCGACATTTATTATTCGCACAAACATTGTAAACTATACAAATAACACTATACAATTAATAAATTTCTAAATTAACTTATTATTTACAAAACTAATAGAAATTACTAACTATTAATTAACATAGCCGTATGTTTAATATCAACAAATAAATAATAGCTATAAATAAACAAGAGAAACAAACCATATATCATACAGTAAGGTATAGCGCGCACTAGTGATTTTTGTCACCGTGACTGTTGCGTGACTGTCACCATGTACATTACACTTAATGAAGGTGCGCGCATTTGGATACGTGACAATTGGGTGACTTTTTGTCCGCGGAGGACGGCAACACACCGGTGACGCAACTGTCACCGCGTCCATAGATTTGTATGCCCGTGCGCGCATTAGCAACTAAATGTCACCTCCCCCTTGCGGTTTCCATACTAGTCGTCTTCCGCATAAACATGAAACAGCAGCGTGTTGCATTGCAGCACCGAATTTTTATTTCAAGAATGGCGTCAAGTTCATATACAAGGCAAAACGTGTGTTTTCATGAAGATGAAATAGACAATGACAATGCTGATTGACGAAATTGAGTTGAGTCTATTGCTCTATGACAAATGAAAAGTTGAAAGCCAATATTTTCTACGTTTGCTTTTTTTTCTATTTCTTAATATAAGTGCACAGACAACCATCTCTTTGAAATTCATTTTATCAAATGTAAAAAATTTCGTCACTGTCATCGCAAGTGCGCGCAGTCGCGAAAAGTATGGTGACATGTCAGTGACAAAAAATTTATTGTCACCGTGACAAAAGTCACCAGTGCGCGCTAAGGGTAATAAAGACTAATATGGCGTTATTTATTACAAGTAATTAGTAGAGACGGCTGAATGAAAGCTTCTAGCAAGCGGAAGCTATGATAAATAATATGAAATCGGATTAATTCAAATAACATATGTAAGAGATACTATATGTGAAACCGCAGGCCATAGTTTGTTCCGTTCCTATATATATTTATCTTAAAATATTTATTTAAATGATAAAGTTAGAACTTTGTAACGTCTTAGAAATAAGTTTTAAAATAATTATTTATTTTTTCTTATGTGTCCAGCCAAGTAAAAAGCTAGATACGCGCTTTTGAGCACTTCATAACTCGTAAGACAATTAGTTGAATGAAATTTACTTATATACAGCATAAAGTAGCGCCGTTTATGAAATTTCAACAATTTAACTCAAATGGTTATAGATATATTGACGTTTGAAAATTGTTATTTTTGTGACTGACTCACTCACTCAGCCAAAACCTAACCCGCTTTTAGGTGAACTAGAAAATTTGTATTTGGTACTAATATACTAACTTTCAACTACTATGAAGCCTATTTGCAAAAAATCCAGATTACGACAGTTTACATTCAGTATTTTTATGTAGCTAAAGAAAAAATCTTAAATATATATTTTTTGTGTTATATATTATATATGTTTTGTGTGTTTTTACCATAATTAAATTGTTTTAGCTCTAAATTCCAACCTAAAAATATAATAACAAAATTTAGAATTTTTTTTGAAATTACTTAAAAACCTCTACCTAATATTAAAATAATTTAATATTGAAATTTGAAACGGGTACCAACAACTTTCCTTTCAAGAAGCAAGATTCAATTGTAACTGGATTTGTAACGTGACGCCATTGTGTTAGAGTACGCGAGTTAATGGGATTCCTCATTAATTCTTAGTTCCTTTTGATTCTTGCTATGGTATTGTAATTAAATTTTAACGTAGATGTAAGATATTAGTGTTGGAACACTATGCTTTATGTTATTGGGTCGAATAGTGTTAGCTTAATTTGGTGTAATTTCACAGTTTGTGGATTCGATTCCCCCCTGAAGAAAAAAATAATAATATTTTAATTTCTTTGTTCTGAAGTCGATGCAATGCGTGGCGTCGAGGTCACTCACAACATGAGTCTAAAAAAATGTAATAGAAGTAATATATAAAACTGTATTGTAGATAATTTTAGGTTAAATAATTTCTATAATTTGGCGTTTTTTTCTCATATGTCTAGTATGAGTAAAAAATGGTAGAAAAACATGCTTATTTAATTTTTTTAAAAGTAAATAGATACAATCGAGGAACTGTGGAATGGCCTACCCGCGGCAGTGTTTCCAGGTCGGTACGATATGGGTACCTTCAAAAAGCGCGTCTATCTCCTCTTCAAAGGCCGGCAACGCACCTGTAGCTCCTCTGGTGCTTCACGGGGTCGTGGGCGGCGGTGATCATCATCGGGTGACCCGAACGCTCGTTTGCCTTGTCCTTACAGCGTGAAGCTGAAAAAAAAAGATAGTTACAAACGGCTATACTTAATCCATTGACCTTTAACGAAACAAAAGAATTGCCTTAACTATACATATTTATATCCTTCAAACAGTATTAACATGTAAATAACCGTATTATACATTTTACAATGGAACCTACGTCGAAATATCACGAGTTAATAATTTAGTTAATACCTTAGGGAAGGTCACATACCTCCTAAAGTGGGGTGTCCCATATAATTTCCACATAGACCGAAGCTACAGGTCGCCCTTAGTAACAAATGTCAGCGTCGTTTGGAGTTTGATGATATAAGGATATGGAAAATAAAAAATAACTAAAACAGCTCTACCCTGTATCCCGCACACAGCAGGGTAGGGAGAGGGAACCTAGTATTCTCACTTTCCGTTGAATTTTGGAAGCATTTGCGTGTTGAGTGGTGGAGCTCAACGCCGCACTCTGCCTCGACAAAAGTAAATAATGTACACATATTGTGTTGCTACTGAATCATCACTGGCAATTTATAGGAAATTTCTAACATTTCCGGTTCTGCAAATTGGGAAATAGCTAGCAGGAAAACTGACTTGAGATTTTATTTTCTGTCAATAACTCGACAGCGACATGAAGGTTTAAATCTCCTAATATCTAAATATATATGATTAATACATTTTTTTTAAAGATTCTATAATAACTGAAAAACGTAATTTCTATAACGTGATATTTACTGTGAACTTATATAAGTGTAGATATCGTTCTGAATTCAATATAAAAATGTATTAATAATAAAACAACATTGGAAAAACAGTCTAAACCCACAAAAGCGTCTTATACAAAAAAATTGTGCTAATATTTATATCAACGATTCAATTACACTTTGAAAATATCATTTTGAATAAGCTCCTCATTATTTTTGAGGATTGAAAATAAAATAAAAGCTTCAGAAACGACCTGATTGACATTTACAATTCGGGTCTCTGTCAAGATGGTATATTTATTTTAATGTTTCGCCGTAATTTATACAATTTGGACCGAATTAAAAATAATTATGTTAAAAGAAGTAGGTGCTTTTTACTTTTATTTGAGTTTTCAGTTGTGAAATATTTAGAATGCAAAGTCAAGATGTTATTTAGCTTCACTCTTTATTTCTGTCGTGATGGCCAGAGAGAAAGGTGTGACAACGCTACGGTCTCTGCATACCTCTTTCGCCCGTCGCCGTTAACTAAGTGAAGTTTTTATAGCATGTACAACTCTTATATTATAATTATGAAATATCGAAAGAAATACAAAAATATTTTTTAAATAAAAATATAACTATTAATTTGGAGTTCAGGAAATAGGATTGGTGGTCAGAAAGTACAATTTATATAAATATATGTTCGAAAAAGGTTTAGGTTGATAGCATAAATTACTGATGCCAGCCGGACCCTGTCGACAGAGAAAGTAATATTTTAAATGTATATTTAAATCCTGTCTATTTTATTACATACATCACTACATTCCATTCCCCATTTTCCCCTGAATTCTGGAAGCATTGCGTGTTGAGTGGCGGAACCCAACGCTGCCTTTTGCCTCGACACCAGACCGAAGAAGTGGAAATATACATTTTAAATAAACCAATCGGTGCCTCTACGCCACGAATGGCCTCAAGACTGGCCGTGGTCGCATAAATTCGGTGGGAAGTGTCCCCTGTAGGATTGGAACCTGACTTCAAATTATTAAATTTATTAAAATCTTAATTTTTACAATCAGCTTGTTCTATAGCATTTACATTTACCATTTCAGTGATCGAATAAAATGCTAATGTCCGTCGTTTATACAGACGTTTTGTTACACTGTCAATCCCTTACTCTCCCCAACCCTTTTGAAAACCACATAAATAAAACATTGGCAACACATATGTAGATGGATGTAGATAAAAGATTTATTGGTTCTGTCAACACCTGCTTTTAACATTTAATTTTCAATGAGTCCTTATTGTTCGAGGCCTTTGTGGTGTGTGACTGTAAAGGTAATGGTCGTGGGTTCGATCCCCATTTGTTGAAAATAATAATTGTATTTTTTCGCACTAGCAAGACCAAGCATAGCGTTGAGTTCCACCACTTTATTAAATTTGAGAGGAAAGTGAAGAACTTGAGCCTATGCCGCAAAGGCGTAAAGGTTATTTATATTAATATTCAACCTCAACATATTTCATTTTCATGATGATTATTATGACATAGATTAAATTACTCTTCAAAATAAATAAACTATTGCATAAATAAATAAATATTTCAAGAATAATTTAAGAAATAATAAGATATAACTATTACATGTATTTACTGACTTACTATAAAACTTTTTAATACTTAAAAATATATTAAAATAACATTTACAAAAATCATACTACAAAAATCATTATTTTTTTCATTTTATAACACAAAAATCCTTAACATTTAATGCTGTCTCTAGGTAATCATTTTATTTCTATTTACCACTATCCCTTAAAGCCATATTCTCCAAGTAGGGAAGTAAGTGTAAAAGTATAACATTGTTAAGTTAATATAAGATGTGATAAAAGAAGCAACGTAATATCTACCCTAGTATTTGAGAAACTCGTGAAAATAAACCAACACCATTCAGAGTTTCAGATGCATAAAATTATGCAATCATATTTCATACATTGTTACATTGAAATATTTTATATATTTAAAATTTTATTATAGCTGAACATTCTTATAGCAAACTAGCGGCCCGCTCGCGGTTTCACCCGCGTGAACTATGTTATTATTAATTTCTGTCTCCATAACTACGTCCTAGTGACGTCTATGCCAAATTTGAGACTCCTAGAATTTGTAGTAACGAAGTTTCATACAAACTATCGAACCCAAAAACAACCCCTTAGAAGTCGAATATTGCAAATTCCCGTCTTAGCCTACACCTACGTCCAATAAGTAACTCCTATGCAAAATTTCAGATGGCTAGCACTGGTAGTTTTTGAGATTTCGTGATGAGTGAGTGACCTTTCGATTTTATATATATAGACTAGCGTCCTGCTCGCGGTTTCACCCGCGTGAACTATGTTATTATTAATTTCTGTCTCCATTACTACGTCCTAGTGACGTCTATGCTAAATTTGAGACTCCTAGAATTCGTAGTAACGAAGTGTCAAACAAACTATCGACCCCAAAAACAACCCCTTAGAAGTCGAATATTGCAAATTCCCGTCTTAGCGAGCACCTATGTCCTATAAGTAACTCCTATGCAAAATTTGAGATTCCTAGCACATGTAGTTTTTGAGATTTCGTGATGAGTGAGTGACCTTTCGATTTTATATATATAAGATAGAAGAAGATAAGAAGTTTAATACATTTAAATTTTAAGTTTCACACTGAACCCCGCAAATAATAAGATAGGCAGAGGGAACATGGGAACCTAGCGTTAAGATATTCCGTTTCTCCATTTACTACCGAATTCTTTAGGAAATAGGTGTTCAGTGGCAAAACTCACCGCCACACTTCGCCTCGTTACTAGAGCGAAAAAAATAATAATAATAAATATTTAATAACCCTGAATGGTAATAGAACCCACACCTGCCGTTGTCGTCGTTTTAGTCGCACTACATTTACAGCAAGTGTAAATCTAAAATACAAGAGTCTCATTGCACGGATAATCTAACAATATCTCATGTGAGCGGAGTTAAGCGCTTCTATTTATCTAGTAAGTGCACGGCGATCTGTCTGTCTTATCGGCCGCGGTCACGTCTAGTTACTAAGCTTGTAGAAGCAGAAGTTGCAGGACGTCAAAATAATGTATTGTAGCATTATGTTATAGTAAATGAGACATCGTGATGTTATGTGGGTTGATATGGTAATTTTATAGTGTTTTTAGGGTTCCGTACCTCAGAAGGAAAAATATGGAATTCTTATACGATAACTTTCTTGTCTGTGTTTGAAGACTGTCTGTGTTAGTGAAATCAATAGGTATTCAAGTCTATGATCCCTTAAACCACAGAAAAAAATACTTCAAAATCAAAGCAATACTATAAAAATTACAATAAATCAATAGAATAAACGCAATAGATATCTTTATGTTATTTACGATATTATATATGTACATAAAAAAAGCTTTGAAAAATTTAAGCTCTTGGCTCAAATTAAAATAAATATTTGAGATATCTTAACTATGGTATTAAATTAATTATTAAATTAAAATGATTAAACCTCTTATAATTATTCTTTAGTAATAAAATAATATTTACTTCAGATTTCCAAAATATAATTCCCCAGCGAGCAATAAACGAAACTTATATAACTGATATAAAATGTTTCGCTTTTCGCCCTTGGCTGCCAACTAGTGCCATAAGTTTCATATGGGCCTCTAATTCTAACTTATTGATATCAACATATGCTCGTTCAGTAATTAAGGACTGGCCCTTTATTATAGCCGTAGAATTGCTTGATCAGAACTTAGTGAAAATTAATAATTTGCTAGTTACAACAATATTACTAGATAAATTGTAGTCTTGGACTAGTTGGTCGGTGTCGAGTGTACACGCTATGTTTCTGGGTTCGATCTTTACTAAGGAGAATTAATTTACTTATTTTTACAATAAAAAATGGACGGATGGAATGGACGTTATTATACGAAATACTATGCAAAATAAATCTATATTTATTAATAAGAAGTTAAAATATCCATACGTTTAATATGTATTCTAGAACTATGGCGATTGTGGTAAGTTATACCGAATAGACCATAAATGCTGATCTTAATTCTTACTTAGTCTTATTTATACATATTTATTATTTTACCATCATGCTTATCATAATATAAACTTTGCTAAGTATCCTATTTTTATTTTCAGCATAAAAAAATCCCGTATTAGTTTCATATTAAAATAATGACATTTTTTTAATTATCCTTTTAAATCACTATAAATTGGTATAGGCAAAATGGTTTCTGGGCCAATCTTAGGTAGACCTAAAAATACCAGCTAAAAATACCAGTTTCATACCAGTTACAATTGAAATATTTTGGTGGAAAGTGCTCCAAGTTTTCCCAAGAAGCTGGTTACATCCAAAATCCAAATATCAAGTACATATTGTGATTACAAGAACGTGCTTTGACCTTAGCAAATAGCCCGAACTATTTCAATTAAAGTTCCAAATGTTTGGTATTATTATTAAGTGAAATTTCATTAGCAAAGTTATTTTCATTTGTAAGTTACGCCCTGTCTGCCCTTTGGAAAATATATGAACTTAAAATATTATTCCATGGTTTTTTTATTATATTTTAGTATAATTGAATTAATATTATTTTATCTTTTATAATAATTGAGAGTAATTCATAAATATTTTTTCATATTTTTATAGAATGTAACATATTTTTTACGACGCGACGAACGGTTACATAAATTATTTTTTAACAAAAAAAATTGACTTCAAACAACGAACTAAAAAGTAAAAAATAATTTTACATAAAGTAAAGCGTACTTTGATTTTGTTAAACCAAAATAATAAAAAAATAATATATTTGAAGTCAGTCTCGAGCTATTGCCACAACAACTTATCAAATAATTTGTTAAAATATAAAATTACTAAGTCTGTTTGTTTTACTTGGCTTGGTTGGCACTACTTTTCAAAATCTATGAGGTAACAAACATAAAAAAATACAATCGAATTGATAACCTCCTTTTCTTACAGAAGTCGGTTAAAAATACACAATAAACTGGCTTTATATTGACATTTATAAAAAAAAGTGCTTGAACGAAAAATCTTCAAAAGGAAACAAACAATACGAAGTATACGTAAAAAGGCGTAAAAAGATTTTAGCGAATTACAGGGTGTTCTTATTTCGAGTGACTGGTTGTTTCTTTAATAAAAAAAACAGGACAAGCACAAGTCGGGCTTAGTCGCCACATAGTTTCGTACCATATTTTGGGATTTAACCAATGTATAGTTTTGAGATTTTTCCCTGGACTAGTACTACCGGAAGATGCTAGCTGCCAAATTTTATAATTCTAGAAGTATTAACAAAAATAAATCAAAGTGAACCCTAAAAACAACAATTAAATATATTTTTTTCTTATTTACATTATTCTTAAATCCTAAACATATTTCAAAAATGTTATCGGCGTCTCGGTCTGGCGTAACCTATTCAACAAGTATTATTTAACTTTAGCTTTGAATTTTATTATTTAGCTTTGAACTAAGGTACCCCCCCCCCCCCTAAATACAGCAGAGGTGTGACGAAAATTCAATACATAAATAATACAATATAATGTACTAATGTACTACATAAATTTCAACTACTGTAAAGTAGTAGAGATACTTTTATTTTCAACATCAAAAGAGTTGAGTTCATCACCATAAAAAGTAATATTCTCTATATAAACGACAAGTAGAAAGTAGTGTTAAAAGAGAGCAGAGATAAATAAATATAGCGGTGCTACATGTAACAGCCCTTCAGTTATAAAATATTATACGTTAAATGTGGTGCCGGCGTTTTTATGACGAGAGCCAACCGAGTTAATATTAAAGTAAAACAAGCAAATTAGAAACAAACTGGGTTAAGGCTACGACATATGTACGAGTACGACAGTAGTGTACGAGCATATTCGTAATATGTTATACGTACTGGTTGTAGTTGATATCAACGAAAATGTTATAAAAAATTTAAAATATTTAAGACGTAAATCTGTCAACTTACATTATATAATAAATACTGTTGAACCTCTTCCTATCTTAAGAAAATACCTAATGAAACCATTACATATTTTTGTTTTTTTTTAGCTTTACCTTGTGGGGCACATAGCGAAAAAGGCATAGGGAACCTAATATTAAGACCTCTCCGTTCCTATTAAGATTCTCCAACTTTCAGTAGAATTCTGGAGGTATTGCGTGGACCATTCACCTATAAAGCCTGTCCAATATTATCATCACTTCATTTCTAGAACGTAGACGAGGTTAGAATTATTTCATATGTCCTTTTAATTTTTTTTTGTTAAATAAAGAGAGGAGCTTGTTGAAGGCGATTATAATCATGTAAAGGGGCCTTAACTTGGATTGCAAATGATGAAGATAAATGAAGATGAAGAACTCGGAGCAGTGCCAGGGGGCACTGTTCTTCACTGTACAATGTAATGGATTCTGCACTTGCTTGCTGCACTTGCATGATGGACGTGGAATGCTGAAAGTAATCTTTTTTAGCTTCACATCTTACGCTAAGACATGACACAAGACGTTTCCATTAAGATACAACCGTTCACCACTTTCTGTTGAATCCTGAAAGCATTGCAATGAATATGTTGAATGGCGGAACACAACGCCTCGTTATTTCAACGAGGAAATGAAAATATTTAATATTCCATTTCCTTGCATCGGAATCGGACCCATAACCTGTCCTCTTTACGGTCGCAAGTTAATGCTTCTGCGCCATAACTGAGTGGTCCGTCGAATACAAAATAACGACATTATTAGGAAATTTCCAACTTCTCGTTGTACAAAAAACAGGTAGCACACAAAAAGCTAAAATCTAACATGTAGGTAGTATGCTTCAAAAATTCACAACACACGTATTTAAAATTTCAAGAGCGGGAGCGGTTACCTCCACTGGAATATCTCCAGGTCATAATTCAGTTGCTTTACGAGAGCGAGGCCCATGGCCGGGAGATGTGTATAATTTTCATTTAAATGAGGACATTCAGGGGTCCTGGCTGTAAATCAGCGTGGTGCGGCGGCCCTTTGAATCGTGTTTCGTCTGTTTTTCGTATGTGTGTTCGCTCGTATCGTATAAACTTATATAGGTATGTTGGTAGATTTATGTGGTTGATAGAAAGATTTTGTATTTGGAATTTTTGGATATTATTTTTGGAAGATTTTTGGAAGATGTGCACCTCAACTGGGCTTTTTTTTAATATATTTTTTAATTCGCATTAACTTACGAAGCCGTAAAAAAAAATTTATAAGATAAAAAAGTTGGTTACTTATATAAAATTTTTATTCAATAATTCCTTTAAAACACCTAGGAATTCTTATCATACTTTAGTATCAAAATTAGTGCTATTTTATGAAATAAAAATGTCATATCATATCTTATTTTTAATCAGCCACAAGGTTCATTGTGGTGTTGTGAAACTTTTATGTTTAGTATTTTATGTACTTGTAGAAAATAAGAATGTAATATAACTGAATGTCATCCATATTAAATACTCACAAATATTTCTATTTGTGAGTATTTAATATGCGTAGCGTGCGACTGTAAACGTGGTGGATTGTGAGTTCGATTCCCACCGAGGAAATTAAACACGGCGTTTAAATCCTCCACTCAACACGCGATACCTCCAGAATTCTGGGGAATTGAGGAACAGAAGTGTCTTAATTGAACGGATTGCTATAACATAGGTTCCCAGGTTAGCTCTGTCTACTCTGCTACTAAAACAAATAATTTTATAAGATATGCACAAATCGGGCTTATTTCCACTTGTCATTGCCATGTAAAGTTATTCAAATTATCCAAGACGTGGAATAATCAAAACAGCAACTACACTAACGGTTATTAATCTATAGAGCCAAGCAAGTCCTAGTACATAAATTCAATATGAAAACAACTCCCGTGGGCAGATACCGTACTGGCCATTAAATCCCAGTCTTACTTCCCCCGAGACTCCCTTCACTGACCGCAGCATACAAATTTCATATAACTAAGTGCCAAAACATGTTTAAAATGGTTTTAAATAATAACTTTCTGATGGTAATAGTAATCTGGTGTTTGTGATTACAATTATTATATTTCTATACAATTTCTGTCTTTTTTTTAATGGTAAAAAAGTATTTTTATATATATTATTTACGATTCTAAGGTCTAAACGGATTAGACTTTAAAAATCTCTTTAATCCCTGACCAAGGAATCGAACCCACAATTTTCTAAGTGTACAGTTCTGAACTACCATGATGTCATCGTTCCTTTATGTGACTCAAATAACCACAATATATGTTTTTTTTATTTTTGACATTATTTTTAGTGAGCAAAGAGAATCTAACGATAATTGCTAAAATTTAAATCAGAACTTGATTTAAACTGGAAATGTTTATTTAAATTTATATTTCCATTTCGCGCTGGTGTTGAGGCAAAGGGCGGCGTTGAAATCCGTTACTCTAACACTAGGTTCCCTCTGGTTACCCTGCTGAGTACGAATACAGGGTGAAGCTGATTTTTCATTGAGTAGAAATCGTATTCAACTCAAAAACATGTCACGTTCTACCATTCTACAAAGGTATCGAAACTATCATAAAAAGAAAAGAATCATCCAGTTTCTATCTAACATCGAGATTACCATATCGCTCTCGGCCGTGCACATGCACAGGCACAGGTACACTTGCGGACCCTCATTCTTTATTCAGGCAGTGTCGGCTTGACCTCGTAGGAATTACACTGAATCATTTACACTTTACCTCTCGTTTGTACGTTGGCACGGATTAAAGTATGGAAGTAAGTTTAACATTTGTTAGAAAAAGCTTCTATTTAAATTAAGTTTAAGTTTAACATATTGTTTTAAAATTTATTTATTACTTTGGAATGTTCTAAAAATTATAATTTTCATCAGAATTTCAATTGTCCAGTAAAAACAATTTGTAATGCAATTTATTTCTTATAACAACAGCATCGAACTATAAAATTTAAATATTATAAAGTTGAGTGTGTTTGGTTAAACGCATTTATCTCGAGAACCAAGTTAAACCATTCTATGTAATCCACTACACTGAAAATTACCTCCGGCACTTAATCACAAATATGAAATACTGATATTTCCATTTCCAATACACGTAAAAACTAAAAATATTATTTTTGTATACGTAAAAAAAGAAAACGATATAAATATTTGTCGATTACATGAACTAAATAAAAATATAAAAACTATTAAATAAAAATATATATATATATATATATATATATATTTTAACAAGCTTTTGAAACAACTTTTATAAATTCTTTTATATTGTTAAAACATTTTATCTCTGAATAAACAACCACTGAGAAAAACTATAGAATTTACAAGTTTAAAAGTTATACAGTAACTGCGAGTATTACTGTAAGCTGACTATAAAATTGTTCTTTGTTTGTTTAAGATAGTTTCTAAGATTAGCAACAAAGAATATTTCAAATTTTATTACAATTTAAAAGTGTTTTTATTGTAGATAGATACATTTTAATATTTTCAAGAATGTTGAAGCTGTCGAGGCCCAGAGGCACTGTGAACGTGATGGTCATATGTTCGATTCTCACTTCGGGGAGTTACATATGTAAAATTTCCATTTCCTTGCTCTAAATAACGAGACAAAGACCTCATAAACACGTAAAACGTACTTTGATTTTGTTAAACTAAAATAATAAAAAAATTTTTTTTATAATTTTGAAGTCGGTGTCAAACTAATGCTACAATAACCTTAGTAGGTACAATATGAAATTACTAAGCCTGTTTGTTTTAATTGGTTAGTAGAGTTGGATTTTCCAGAAAAATAATATTTGAGACTTTTACCTTACCTAAGTAAATTAAAAAAGTCTATATTGACCAATATATAAAAAAAAGTTAACGCATGATAGCAATGGAACAACTAAAACTAGAACTATGAGAACCTCAACTAGAACTAGAACTATGAAATAGAACTTTGTTCCAACCAACGTATCCACAGTTTAAGCTTTTCTAATATAAAATAGCAATCGAAAACAATGTTCGTTTCTCAGTATTATTCGAGCTCGAAGATAAATCGCACTAGAATTGTCTCTCATTTGCTCAAAATTACTGTTATCTTTGCATTTATATGCATGCCTTTAGAGTGCCGATTAAATAATAGTATCGTTTTCGCTTCATTTAGTTTGCAGATTTCTGCTTATTTTTTTTTTTAGTTGTATCCCACAAATAGCAGGGTAGGCAGAGGGAACCTAATGTTGAGACACTCCGTTCTCTACTTTCCGCCGAGTTTTTCAAGGTGGAACAACGCCAGGCTTTATCTTGGTTCGAGACCGAAAAAATTCTAAAATTTAAAAAATAATAATTCAATCCCACGAATGGGCATCGAACCCACACCCATCACGCTACAGTCACTCCCTTGTGACCCTGCGCCACGAGGGCCTCAGAGAATTGTCTCTCATTTGTTCAAAATTACTGTTATCTTTGCATTTATATGCACGCCGTTAAAGAGCCGTTTAAATAATAGTACCGTTTTCGCTTCATTTAGTTTGCAGCACTCGGAAGTTTCTTGCAGATTTCTGTTTGAATTTTTTATCATAGAATTTTGGTATGGAATCTCGAAATGAGGCCGAAATTCGGTGGAAAGCGGAGAACAGAATGTCTTAACATTAGGTTCCCTGTGCCTACTCTGATATATGCGGGATACCGCGTGAAATTGTTTTTTTTTACGTTAGATACTATTAAAAATACTTGTGCTATTTTCCATGAGATTAGAGATATTTAATAATAATAATGATCGTATTTAAACTTAATATCATTATTAAATATATTATCGACTGACTGCTGAGTTGATTGACTGACAGAGAACTAACACCCACAACCGAAACGACTGGACGTAGAAAGCTAAAACTTGATATAATAGGGATTCCTCAGGCAGATTGGATTAGCATTTAGAAATTCCAATGGGAACGAAAAGTAATTTTACACTTCATAATCCATGGACTATTTTTAGGTATTTTTTTTTCACGCTGTATCCCCTATACATAACAGGATAGGCAAAGGGAACCTAGTTTAATATACACTCCAAAAAATTCCCCCACATCTAAAAATTCTTAAGTGGTGGATCTCAACACCGCGCTTTTCCTGCTTTACTAGAGCGAAGAAATGAAAACACCAAATATTTCGTTTCCTCAAGTAGGAATAGACCCATGCCTATAGCGTTAGCGACACGATTGCGGCCCTACGCTACGCCACGACGCCCTCGAATATTTACTTTATGTTATCTTAAAATGTTACTTGCGCATTATTATATATTTGAATTTCTAACCGATTTTAATATTGATATTTCGGAATAACTTTCAAACATTCAAAGAATCCAATAAAAATATCTAAAAATATAATTTTACAGTTTTTCATTTGACTTCCCTTTCTTATTCGCTTTCAATATTCAGACGATAGCGTTTCAAAGATTCAATCGATTTCGTTCAATGTAGCTGTAAATTGGTATGTTCCACTTGACCGATGTTGAGTAATAGTTACCGCGGAGATATTGATGGGGCGGCCCCCCCACTCACTGACTCACTCACTGACTGACTGAAAATAGGTCCTTCAGAGACAAAGCTGGCTATTGTTTAAAGATAGACGAGGCAAAATCCGTATATGGCAGAGGTTGTAGAATTTTATGTCAACAGCAACTATTTGGGTTTTTACAATAATTTTGGATTGGAGTCTGTTTGTCTGTTTTTTATTTTATCTTTTTCTTTTTGCCTCCATATTGATGACATTTTAAGATTTTTTTTCTTTTAAGATAAATGTTCAAGTACTCAAATGTACTTTTTGTTTTTAAAGTTTCGTAATACGTATATTGTATGCGTATAAATATTTTTTTAAAAATAAAAGCTGAATTTTAGTTTCAGTGAGTTTGTGCTGGATTTGTAAATGACCATTGTAAACGGACGTGTTTTTCATTTTCTCTCCCTTGTTCGATGAACCACAGCGCTGAGTTCCACTGCTCAATACACAAACATCTTAAAAATTGAACGAAAAATGCGGAACGAAATATCTTAAAACCCAGTTTTCTCACCCATAAATTGGAAAATAGAATTTAAAATTCACCCAATAAAACATAAATTGGAAAATAGAATTTAAATCCCATCCAATAAAACGAATAAATCTACCTAATTAGTAAGTAAATGTAATAAATCGAAATCAGAATTTATTGGAAATAGCATAACATATCAACAAATTGTACGAAATCAAGACGAGCCAGTCCCGAATACAGAATTGAATGATATAATCAAGTACTGTAGTAATATAATTTTCGTAGCACGCTAATGAACGTATATTTTGTGTCTCGAGCTGGAAGCTTAAAATCAACATTTCATTTGGAACCTGCCCCTGCTTTAAATTTATAGCAATTAATATTTTCCTCTTGCTTTTACTAAAAAAGAGGCAGAAAAATATAAACTAATATTTTCTTCCTTCTACTAGAAAAATATAAACTATCTGCTAATTATGAGTGGTACTAAAGGAAAACTTGTTAAACGACTAAAGTGTTTCGCTTCAACGTTATATAATAAAGTTTTTATGAAAATAAAAATTTATTATAAGTAAATAATTTTTTTAAATATCATTTATTTTTAATTTGTGGTATTTATTATAAATATTCTATTTTAAGTCGCAATGTTGTCGCTATATAAATGTATTAAATTCCTGCTATACGAAAAAAAGCGTAGAGCTGAAATATAATATTGAGTAGCGTAGCTTTTCTTTATACATTCGATTATCCGGATTTTCGATTATCCAAATGTGTAACGACAACAGTTATTAGTCAGGTTAATCGTGTTTCTACTGTATGTCTAAATTTTCTTATACTTACTACTTACACGTATTTAATTTTTCTCCCATTTTTAAAAAAAAAAAATATAGAGCAATTTTTTTTTTGCTTTTTTGCAAGATTTATCTTTTTTCTATGGTTTAGCCAAATAACAGCCAGGACTTCTATTGTCCAACATTATTAAAATTATGGCCTATAATAACTAATAGTGTTTTCATCTATATATATATCGCATTCTATAAAGCTCTCTTCGTGCTAAATCTACTTTCTAAACATGATTTTCCAGATTTTATAAATATTTTTAGAGGATATTGCTTCAAAGAAAAAATATAATCTTCAAAATGGTTCACGATATTCATAAAACTTTAATTTCCGCTTCACTCGCATTCAATATGTCAACATCTTTTCTATTTTAAGTTGAGATATAAAATTTTCCCGGATACCTCTTTCAGTCTTTTTGTCTTTGATTAAATGGAAATTGGTTTACGTATGTCTTATCTTTTTGATATTATAAGAAAACAGGATAAAGTTATATTTTGAATTATTTTAAAAAAATATTTTCATGTTTTGTTCTGTATAGTGTATTCAGAAATAACCTAGTGTCAAAACACTCCGTCCTCCATTTTTCACTTAACCTCGAAATATGACACGTATAAAACTAATTTTATTTGAAATCTAATTTTAGTGAAGTAGAGGATCCATATTTTTTTGGCATCATGCTCCTATATCCTGGATACAGCAACGCAGACAGAGAAAACTTAGTGCTAAAATACTCAGTTTCTCACATTCTATCCAATTTTCGATACATTGCACGTTGAGTGGCGGAACTAAAAGCCGCGCAATGTCATAACTAGAGCTACGAAATGACAATAATGTATTTCTCCAACTGGAAATTAAACCTACCATCATATACCATCGATTTTACTATTTTTTTAAATTTTCTATTTCAACTTAAATTTTTAAAGTACTAGTACAGACAAGCAAAAAAAAAGTTAAGCGAATAGTAAGCTAGTTTTACATGTATTAAACGATGAATAATAAATACGACGCTGTCTAGCCGCACTCATCTTACTCTACAAATATTAAAGGTATGCCAGACTTATATTTTCCCCTGAGGATATTTAAAATAGATTAAAGTTTCAGTTACGTTTTTATTAATGTTGTCAGGCCGTCTTCTGGATTTCCACTTCCAGAAGAAATGGAAATATAAACGTAAATAAATATTTCACTTGCTCGAGTGGGGTTCGAGCCCACAACCGTCACGTTAGAGTCACACTTTTGTGCCGCTGCGCCCCAACGGCCTGTATTTAATGAAACATCCATACCTATATTATAAATTTGAAAGTAACTCTGTCTGTCTGTCTGTCTTTTACGCAATCAGGGCCAAACCGCTAATTTAATTGTGACAAAATACTCATATAGAGATACTTGAGGGTCTCGGGATGAACATAGGATACTTTTTTTTCTCATATTTGTTATATTTTCAATATGTACCAATATATTTAAATACTTGTTAATTTGACATGCAAATTATTCTGCCATGTCAATAACAACCGTCGCGATGCGACCGTTGCTAGGCAACGATTTGCAAAGTTTATTGTTAGAAAACGTCATCCAAAATGAGCTTACTTAACGTATCTCTCTATTGAAAACTGAAAATAACTTCATAAATATATTGATTAAATATTCGTATAATTCATGCGGGCGTAGCCGCGTTCGGGTCCACTAGTCTGTGTATATATAACATCGGAAGTCATTAAAATTCCCGGGTCGTGATTAATTTAGTTAAAGTTTATATATGATAAGTTCAACAATAACATCTCACAATTTAAACATAATAATTTAAAGCGATCTATAGTCCCCAGAACAACAATGAACGTGCCGGATATGAAATTCGTAGTTTGTTATATTTTAAAGTTTCCCACGCTGAACTAAAAACCCAAGCTGAAATGGACCAGAATAGTTTTGAACAGAACCATTATAATAAGAGATTTCCATTTCATTTCATTTCTGTGGTCTGTTAGTTTTACTTTCTATTTAAAATGGTTATATAGAAATTAATGTTATAATATATTTTATGGTATATGTTTAAATTTAAGTATTTATCTACTACCAAAACCCTTTTGAGTTCAATCTCAATTTTTGGATTTTTTAGAATATTTATAAAAAAATAATAAATCTAATTTAAGTGTAACGTGACTCATAATGCCGCTAAGCGGACAAAGAGGAGAACGCAGTGATTTATCATTAGGTATTAAATTTATATTATTAAAATTCTATTAAGAAAATGGTAAAGTTTATAGTAGACTATGAAATCCAAAAATATATAACAAAACTAAAGAAAATTTTATGAAAAACAAATGTATACAAAACAAAAGCTATTTAAATAATTCAAGAAACTGAATGTTATATTTGTTAAAAGAAGTGGCAACTTATGAAAAATGTGAGTAATATTTTTCGTGGACATTGCGCTCCTCTTTATTGGTTATATTTATCAATGCGGCGAGAATGAATCTCGTTCTTATTTCAATTCATATAAATATTTTCTGTTGTTGTTTGCAAAAGTATATTTATTTGAAAACCTTAAGATTTACGGGAAATATTGTCGATTTTTATTAAATAAATAATAAAGCTTTACTAAATAATAGGTCGGTTATGACTGACCTAAATATTTTTTATAACTAGTACCTAAACTGATAGTTTAGAGAAAAAAAATTATGTAAGTCCAGTCATTCAAAATGTATAAAACTTGAGATATTTCTTAACATAAAATTTTCTACTGTGGTATAATTTAATTATTATACAGATATATATATATACTATACTAAATAAAAAAGGGCTATAAAGTAAAAATCCTATTTCATCATTTTCATTTCAGATGGAATAATACTGAATTATTAATAAAAATCTCATTACTTTGCTAGGTTCATTAGTACGGGCTTAAATTTTGATTTAATGAATAAGTATTTGATTATTCAAATATTTCATAAAAATATCCTTTCATAGATTTTTTTCCCGTATGGAATAGGGTAGGCAGAGGAAGCCTAGTGTTAAGATACTTCTCTCTCCATATTCCTATCATAGTGATGTTCAAAATGTATGTAGTAGTGTAAATATATCACTACAGAAATGTGAATATGTATAGCAATTTTGTTCAAGTTATTGTCTGCGACTTCTTTTGAGTAAAATTCCTTTCCTAGTAAGATTTTTTACCTAACTGCGACGAAGCTCAAAAAGAGGGTTGTATTTTTAGCGTGTATGTATGTCTGTTCTTTCGTTCCCTTGAAACTATTAATCCATAGAACCGATTTTGTGAGTCTATTTATATAAGCCGTATATAATATGATATATATGTACATAGGCGGTCGTGAGGCAAGGACACAAGGGTGTGACTATAACAAGGCGATTGTAGGTTCAATCCCAATCCGGGGAATTTAATAACTATTTATTAATATTTTCAATCAAGGCAAAATCCGGCGTTGAGTTCCACATCTTAACACACGATGCCTCGAAAAATTCGGCGGAAAATGGAAAACGGAGTGTCTGAACAATACATTCATAGCATACAGCGAGAAGCTGATATATTCTTTTATTGTTTTTTTATAATTACATAAATGTATATTTAAAATCTCATTACGCCACCACAATTAATCTCGTACGCCAATTAATGAGATGTTTTCATTAGGCTTTACACTTGGCATTTTAATCGTATTATAAAATGTAATAGCCTATTACGTGTAGGGAATCATTTTAAATACGACCATTGAAAATACAAATAAAATTATTTATTAGGTGAAGATTTATTTATTAGCATTTTTTTATTATTACATATATATAGAAAATTATATTGTTTTATACAACGTTCTACACATAATTATACCTATATTGTAGGTAGAGAGAACTTAGTGTTAAGACACTCCATCTAACACTTTCCCCTGATTGTTTTAAGGTATGTCGCGTTGAGTCAACTGAACGTCGCGCTTTGCCTTGATGCCAGAGCGAAGAAATGACAATATTAATAATAAATAATTAATAATTCATTCCCCTTCCATTCCATTTTCTTTCTTTTTTAGGATTCCGTACCTCAAAAAGGAAAAATAATAGCTTTATAGGTAATTTCTTAATAGAAAATCTACAAAAATTTACATAATATATACCGAAAACTTTATTATGTTTATTACAACATTATATACACAATTATAACTATTAAACTTCATCATACATCTTAAACTTCAAGTTGTTTAGGCCATCAACAGTTCTGAAATTCATTTTTGATATATTGAAACCGTTTAACTTCAAGCGTTAGGGATGGCACCTGCTATAACGTTTTGTCGTTCCACTAATGTGATATCATCAGAACTTCCTGTTGCTGTCCACAAGGAACATTTGTAACTGGTATTACAACAACTGTTAGAAGCCGTTATGTCTGGAAGGTTGTTTGGAACTTGTTTCGTACTTTCTACTCTCTATATGTTTTGCACAATACTAAGGAGATTGCGGCCAAATGCATTGCTTAGTCGTAGAGAAGAAAAGTTTAACTTTAATATGAAAATTTCATATTTAATCCTTTTATTTCATATATTTTCTTGTTACTTTTTTTTCTGTGTACAGCATAGTAGAGGGAGCAAGCCTAGTGTCAAGACACTTTGTTCTCCACTTACTGAATTCGGGACATTGCGTGCTGAATTGAATGGGCTTTGTCATAATAGATCGGAGAAATTATTAAGTTTAAATATGACTATTTTGAGGCCGTTATGGCGCAGCTGTTAAGCGTGCAACTGTAAGCATGAGGGTTGTGGGTTCGATTCCCACTCGGGGGAATTATTACACTGTGTCACATTGGGTACGATCGTAACGCAAGTATTTATAATTGTTTTTTTTTTCTATCATTATTCGAAACGAGGATTTTCACACTAAGATTTTAACAACGATTTTATATTTCTACCATTACATTTTTTCGCTATAATTCCTCTTAAAAAATATTACTCTAAGGATCTCTTTTTTAATTTTATATATTTAATGCATGAAAGTAACAATACCTCGACGGTACCAAGTACTCGCTGTTTTATTTCTACAAACTCGTAATATTAAATATGTACAGTAAATTAATAAAGCTCATAATAAGAATATAATATGAAAAGGTACCGAGACCTTTTCATCCACTACTTATGTAATTTATGCTCGTTTACTTTATATTGAATGAGTTAATAAGACTAGAATCATATTTTCATTCTTTTTAGGGTTCCGTAGATCAAAAGGTAAAAACGAAATCCTAATAGGATCACTTTATTATTCGTCTATTAAAACCATTTATTTCGAATTACAGGTAGATAAAATTAATATGAAATACTTAATGCTATGGTCCCTTAAAACACAGAAAAAATCAAGATTCTAGGTCTAATAAAAGATACGAGCATTTATACATCGACTTTGCTAGATTTTGTATTAAAAAAAGTTAATGTTTTTACAAATTTATATTTGTAGCTCATCTAATAGAAAAGGATTAAAATTACAACAATTGATTAAATAAATGTTTAACTGAGTACTACAAAAATCGTAAATTAATTAACAAATTCAATTCTAAGTATTCGATTTCTCCCAACATATATCTATATGTTTTTTCTTTTAAGATCTTAAAACTCATTCCACTTAAAAGAACTGCAGCAAGCTTGCAGTAGTAGGTACCCAAGCAATAATAATCACCAACAATAAGAATGAAATAGTGAATTGTAAAACGAAACGTTTTAAAATAAACGACTGTGGTCAGACATTCGAGTTAAGTAGAGCAAGAATGACGCCGAGCTTTAAAATAATATTATAAAACTTTTGTTTTCATATTCAAATTTAACTACGAATTGAATTTTTAAAAAGAAAATTTTATAGAGGCACAACGAGTGGCTGTTCGCGACGGTTCTCGGTTCGATTCTAGCTCGGGTAACAAATATTTTCATTTTCTCGTCTTAATAACAAAAGTAAGCGGAGTATTGAGTTCCACCACTCAGTCATGTCTCAAAAATTGAAGGAAAATGTGGGGGAAAAGAATTGCATTAACCACTTCTCTTCTAATGGTAAATGATGAAGATCATCGCTGGGCTCTACCTCATTACTAGAGCAAGCGTATCAAAATATTATATATTCCATTTCCTCGAACCCTCTTTGGGAATCGAAGCCACGACCCATCGCGCTTACAATCACACGCTGGTTCCCATGCGCCAATACTAGCCTAAAACTGGTCTTGACTTTATCTTTGACTTTGACTTCTAACTCTATACTCTCTCTATATCTCTCTGTCTCTTATAAACACCATAAAAAATATTGTACATATTATTTTAATAGACGGTAGACATAATTGGATCATTACAGAATTCTAGTTTACGTGTTCCATATGAAATTTCAATGGAAGTAATAATTATTGCCGTCACGCAAATATGTAATTGTAACATACACACAAATTAAATAAGCCTATGTGATATCCTACTATTATATAGATGTGGAAATTTGTGAGGATAGATTGAAATAAATTATAATAATTATTATTATTTTGTGCACGCAGCGCGGCGGAACAGAACGCCGTTACCTTGCCAGAGCTGGTTCTGCTGAGGGTGGAAATTGAACTATAGTTTCTCCCTCCTTACCTGCTATGCCAGAATGAATGAAAGAGGTATTTTTATTTCACGTCTAAATTCTCGAGTACCTACTTCGATAGACGAAAAGTCAATAAGAGAGCAGCTCGAAATAGCTTTTCAGTTATATTCGTTTTTTTCAGGCGCGCATTGTAAAGTTATTTAAAATTTACTATGTTTAAAAAGAAAAATTGCGACTTTTCCAGAGTTTAAAATGAAATATAATCTATTTTGGGAACTTTTTGTTATTGAATCCCGCTAATCTTTAATTTCTCTTCTTTCCACAACCTACCATATTTACAGTCGTATGCACTCCTGCGCCATGAATAGCCTCAAAAAATTTCACGCTAAATTAGCTACGTATATTTTTGGTATCTAGAAATAAGGTAAATCAGATAAAATATAAAAGTCATTCTTTATATTTAGTACAATATATATTTACTTTGTATTTCTTCGTGTACGATAAGTTAAGCATTCTCATATTTTAATAAATATTATTTAAATTTTGTTTATGTACCCCTAAAGACCAAAAGCACAGCCAGCGTCTCACGGTTGTGAATTCGATTTCCATTATAATATATATTCTAACATAATATCAGTTTCACGTATCCTGCATGCAGGAGGGTAGGCAGAGGAAGCCTAGTGTTAAGACACTACGTTCTTGACTTTCTCCTCAATTCTAGAGGCACTGAGTTTTGGTGGAACTGAACTCGTTATACTTAAATCTAAAAGTGACTAATCTAAAAGTACTTTTTTCTCATTTTATTCTGGAATTTTTTAAAGCATGTAAATTTTGTATAAGCTCTAGCATATATTCTTTTAATACTGTCTATTTCTAAATATATTAACAACAAGTTAACCCATCAAAGATGTAAACGTTTTACAGATCTATTTATTAAGTCTGCTTATCGTACAATTTATTTTAAGACAGCAATCGAACAACTTTAGTTCGTTACGTTCGAAATGCATTCGTTCATTAATTTCATTCTTTGTTTTCGTTCCCGACGATGGATTCTGTCAGGACAGGAAGTGCTGCGCGCTCAAATACGAACTACGGCTATAAATTATTTAATTAGCCTGAAGTGTACTTTAAGAATACGAGTCATGTACGTAATCAATATAATAATTTTGTGGCGCATTACTCCGTCCGTAGAAATTTTAAAAAAGAATCAGCTTCACTCTGTATCCCGCACACTACAGGATAGGCAGAGGGAACTTAGAGTTAATACACTCCGTTCTCCACTTACCGTCGAATTTCTCGAGGCATTGCGTGATGAGAGACAGAACCAACTCTGGGCTATTTTGCCTTGGTGTCAGAGCGAAAGCAGAAATGAAATTATATAAATAATAAAGATTAAAATTCATTCCCTCGAGTGTAGATCGAACCCGCAACCGTCGTGTTACAGTCACACACTTGTGCCCGTGGGCTACGACGGGCTTGACTTGGCTATTCATTATATTTAAAAAATATATACATTAGAGAAATTAATTCTTTCTATCGCGAATCTCTGTAGAGGTTTCCTTCTTATCTATATACTTTATTACTTCGAGCATAGAGGTAATATTCTACACTTGTTTTATACTCGTGGAAATAAGTAAGAGTTATATAAGATACAAGGAAATGATTAATGTACAACCGTATAACTAATATAGCCTTAGCTTTAATTTTTTTTTTCAATTTGGAGCAATCGTTCCTGAGATTTGTGCGTTCAATCAAATAAACTCTTAAGCTTTCTAATATTAGCATAGATAACAATTTGATGAATTACCATTTTCTTAAATAATAGTGGACATTAATGTTAATTAATCTTCTATAAAAAATAAATAAAATAGTTAAAATAAAAAAAACAATAGGAGCTTATTATAAAATGTATTATTTAAATTATTCATTTTATATAATGTCCATTGGGCAGGTCATTATTGTAATGAGAAACCACTTTGCATCGATGTTAATAAATAATATGGGAAATATATATTTATAGAAAATATATAAATGCGACGGTAGCGGGTTCGATTTCCACTCGGAGTAATAATGAAGTTTTTCATTTCCTTAAAAAGCGCGGTGTAGAATTCGTTGTGTCAAAAACTCTGATGAAAATGGAGAATGAAGTGTCTTAACAGTAAGATATATCTGCTCAGCCTATTATAAAATAGTACAGTGTGAAGCTAAAAAAAACAATAGAAAATAAATATTTATATACAATTTATAAATGAAGTTATCATTATAATACTAAATTATTACATTTAAAGCAATTACATCCATATACGCTCTAAAAGCTTTTACGAATTTCTGAATTACCCAAAGGAATATTCTTGGAAATTAAATGTAATTATTTTAAATGATATCAATATATGTAATATTGTGACTCAATTCACTAGTATTATTAATTATAATAATAATATATTTTGAAGAATTATCTTTCTCTCTAAGTCAATTTGTTGATAGCGAAATAGTTTTCTTACTTATATATTCTTACTATTAACTATATTGGTTGTGGGTTCGATTCCCACTCGAGGAAGTGAAATAATTAATATTTCTAATATCATTTCTTCGCTCTGGTGTCGAGACAAAACGCGGCGTTGAGTTCTGCCTCCAGAATTGGGCGAAAAATGGAGAAATAAGTGACTTTAAAGTTGTAATTCAGCGTGAAGCTGATGTTATTAACAATCGTATTATTTTGCTATATATACATAAGGAACTATATAAATTCCTGCATATGCGTGAACATACAGTATGTACAAATGCATTTCTTCGCTTCACAGGCAAAATCATTTCCAAAATTTCGAAGTTAGAAATTTTCTCAAAATCTTCTCCTTTAGTTAAATAATTACATAACCCATCAAAGAAATATCGTTATAAAGGAACTCCAAGTAAGTAGAAACTGAAAAGCTTTAGCGTCGACACAAAGAAAAGGAACGAGAATTGCTTAAGTAACCGTCACTGGATTAATTAGTGACTGAAAAACTGATTTCAATTATGAAAAATAGAATATAATGCATTTTTGGCTTTGAATGTTACTTTTTTATTTATTAAACTAAATCAGCTTCATTATCCTTCTGTATCCCGCACACATTAGGGTAGGCAGAGGAAAAGTAGTGTTGAGACACTTCGTTGGCCACTAACCGCCGAATTTTTCGAGGAGTGTTGAGTGGCGAAACTCAACACCGGCCGTTACAGTCACAGCCTCGTACAATATAATATATGTATATATCACCAACTACCACCTATATAATATAATATAGTAAGTGTTTTATTTTCTCAAGAGCATGAAATTGATATCTTAAGTACTTAATCTACTTAAAATCTAAGATAAAATAAAATAAGAACCTTTGCTAGAAATATTCTATTGCAGGAGCACTTGATAGTATCTTAAAATTATACATTTATTGCATTATTCTAAATTTTATCGTTAAGAATATTATAATACTAAAATAAAAAAAATATGAATTTGATAGTATCTTAAAATAATACAATTTATTAGAAGTATTTTGACTAAATTTATGATGGTGGTTCCCCACCATCATAGGTCGGTAGTTTATAAATCGAAGTGCAGTGCTTTGTAAAGACATCCTGTGACGAGCTGCCGGACTGAACAGACGTAAGTGCTGCTTTCTATTGATTCTTTTTTTAAAATGACTATTTACAAATAAATTATTGTGCTTTTGCTTATTATTTCTATTATTTAACTGAACATAAATTATCTTGTGCTTTTATTTAATATTTCTATTATTTATTTAATTATCAAATATATAATGATGTATTTACTGAATTTACTAAATAAGGGAAATATAATAAATTAGGAAACATAATAAATTAGTTTATGAATTATGAAATTGGTATATATTCAAGAATATTTAGAGGACAAACATGTATGGAATTAATGTCTATTAAATGTAATAGACGATAGCTATTAGTTAATGTAATAAATTGTACCATTGATTTTGAAAAGAGCAACTGTTGAGTTTCTTGCCGGTTCTTCTCGGCAGAACTGCTTTCCGAACCGGTAGTAGCTTTTTGTTCATATGTTCATTCCACAATTCAAAGTGCTTATAATAAAAGTCTATTTGAATAAATATTATTTTGAATTTATTATTTGTTTCTCTTATCCCGTCCATATAAAGCAGTTATAAGAATTTAAATGACTTTTCAGTAATAGATTATTTTTATACATTATAAATTATTAAACACTTAAATATTATATATTTTTACAAATATTTTATATTATAGATTTTATATTATTTTTATTATAGAAATTAATAAATTCTAACAAGTGATACATTATTTTTATATAATATAAATTATTTAATACTTTATATTTTTATAAATATTATATATTATATGTTATTATTGATATATTTTTATTATAGAAATAAATAAATTCTGACATCAGAAGTGGGATCGTATAGCCATAATTGTTAACACCTATTTGTACAAGTTTCAGAATGGATGCTGAAGCAATAAGTGGTCTTCTCCGTGATGTCGTTACCGCTACCCATCAAAAGAATGATGACATCGCAATACCAATGTTTGACCCTGAACACAACGACTACGGAGCCGCCAGCTAGTGCAACAGTGTGGAGGTCCTCGTTAAAGAATTAACTGGAGCAATATTCAAACAGCAGCTAAAGCCGGTAAGGCCCTTAAGGGCTCTGATTTACTTTGATTTGAGTCATGGGAGCCTTCGGAAGGCAGATCTTGGGATAATCTGCGTCCAGACATTATTGCCGCCTACGCAACACTAAAGTAACCTTTACACTAATGGACCTTGAACTGTGGAGGCATAAGTGATGTTGATGACAAAATGGCAATAAGTTTGTCATGGATAGAAAATTATTTTTTTTTGTAACCAAATTGGACATATACAGTTCAATGTTGGAAATATATATATATATATATATATATTTTTGTTGTTGGTATTTATTTTAGGAAAACTGAATTATGCCTCACACCAGTTTCTATTAATGGTTTATTACTTAATTCCCTGATAGATACCTGGGCAAATTGTGACTTAAAAAAAAAGAATCGGTAGCCAAGAGACTGGGGTGTCGCCTAATTCCTTTATCCTTATATTTAAAAGGAATAGGGATTATTAATTTACATGTATTTACAATAATTACCGTTTCGTGTTAAGTTTAATAATGTGAATTTAGAACTCGATATACATGAAGTTGGAGATATTGATTTTCAGTATGACCTCCTTATAGGTAGAAATTTAATACAACTCGGACTCAACTTGTTGTCGTTTAATTGGAAAACCTATCGAAAATATAGGCGAATTTGAATAATTCGGTAACAAGAGTTATCTGATCTAACATCAAAGATCTATCACAAAGGCAAAGAAAGGACAAAAGCAAAGGACAATACTTAAAAAATATTTTAGTATACATTGATGACATCAGTATCCCATTTTTCCACAATCGACGAAGGACTAGACTATTTAGAAAAAAAAAGTTGATGCTCTTTGTTCTGCAGGGTTTTCTATTAATTTGGCGAAATGTATTTCTTTTTATTGTTGTATGTATTTTTTTTTCTTTGTTGACAATATTGAATATCTCGGAGGACACATATCATAAGGTGTAAGACCTAGTGAAGCAAAGGTCAATTTTCCAGCACAAAATGTCAAGCAGGTGCGCCAGTTTCTTGGGTTGGTTAGTTATTTTAGTTGCTTAGTTAAGTCTCAAGAATTTAACTAAAAAAAATAATAATTTCAAATTCAATCGGGAGCCTGAACAGGACAATCTAAACCTGTTAACTGTATTTGACCTAAAATTACCTACTTGCAGAGCTTTAAACTGACGCTAGTTCAATAGGCTATGCAGCAGGTTTAGTGAAAATAGTAGGTAATGTGAAATCAGTTATAGCTTATTTTAGTAAAAGAACATTTCTTACAGAATCTAGATATTGTTTGTATGACCTAGAAACTTTAGCTATTTATAACCTTTTAAAACAATTTAGGATATACCTTTTAGATATCAAATTTTAAATCGGTACAGATTGAAATTTTATCTCCTCGTGTAGCCCGTTATTAGACCTTTATGCAGGATTTTGAATTTAATATTGTATATAAAAGGGCAAAAAAAAAATATTGGACACGTTGATTTCCTTAGTCGCAACCCTGTTGGGACTCCTGTTTCAGTTAATCTTTGCTAAAATTACCCATCAAAATACCCCAAGTAATATTTTCATCTTTAAAATTCTCTGCTTTCCAGTAACTACTGAATTCTTAAATGATAATTTAATTACTGAATCATCATCTTGGTTAGAAATTGATCAACAAAATAATCCAGAAATTCAGCATTTAGTCAAGCTGACTCAAGGTGCCCTTGATAAAAAATATCTCTTAGCGAACCATTTATTGTTTTATAAAATTAAATCTAGTGAGCCAAATTGTATGTACCAAAGGATCTAAATTTAGTCTTTTTCAACTTTATCATGACAACAATTGTCATGTAGGATTTGAGAAGCTTTTACATAAGCTTCGTGAACAATTCTGGTCTCGGAGAATATTTCTATTTGTTAAGAAATAACGGATAGAGGCACTAACTTTAGTTCTCTCTAAGTTGATCACTGTTAACGGAATTACAAGTTGAGCATCATATTATATCGACCGGTACCCAACAGGAAATGGTCAGGTAGAGCGGTATGTTGCGACACTTATCAATTTGTCGAATACTACCTGTAATGGTTAGTCAGACTGGCCAAGCGGTTTGTGGAAGGTCCAAGAGTCTATTAATATCACTGTCCAAAAATCAATGGGTTTTGCTCCGATTTACTTACTTAAAGGTCTAAATACCAACATACTGTGCTACAAACTGTATACAAGTTCGTTTAAACGATGTTAGTATCTTAGGGTCCAGTATTGATTTAAGAGCCGATCGCGAGCTAGCTACCAGGCAATTTAATTTATGTAAACCAAGACCATAGACGTCGTGATAAACTGAGTTACAAAATTAAGGGTCCATTAAAATTTAAAGTCCTTAGGTAGTCGTTTTCTTTTATTGTCTGTTATATTTGTTATTTATTGTGAATATAATGTTGTATATGTTACTTTCTATTTATTAATGTTGTCTATTATGATATTTGTTATTTATTGAGAATATAATGTTTTATATGTTAGTTCCTATTTATTAATGTTGTCTGTTATATTTGTTATTTATTGTGAATATAATGTTTTATGTTAATTTCCTTTTGTTAATGTTGTCTTTTATGATATTACTAATTTACTGTGAAAATGTTTTAAGTGTTTTCTTTTCATTAATATTTTTGTTATTTGTAATATGTGTTAATTGCTTCCTAATTTGCTTATTAATCTTATGGTATTTGTTCATCTAATGTGAAAGATGGACACGAGGATATTGCTAGATTGTCCATCTAATGTGAGAGATGGGGCAACAGCAAGAGTGATTTCTTAACTTATCTACCTAATGTGAGAGGTGAGATAGTAAGAAAAGAGTATCGCTAACATGTTCATCTAATGTGAGAGATAGAACAGTTGCGAGTTATGTCAACCTAATGTGAGAGGTATGACAATAAGAGGATCGCTAACATGTTCATCTAATGTGAGAGATAGAACAGTTGCGAGTTGTTCGTTGTCTTGTCAACCTAATGTGAGAGGTCTGGCGGCAGCGATTAATGTTTAAGAATTGTTAATAGTAGTAAGTTATGTTTAAGAATTATTGTATAGATTTAATATGTAAAACCAATTAACTGTAAAAGCAATTAACTGTAAAAGCAATTAACTGTAAAAGCAATTAACTGTAAAAGCAATTAACTGTAAAAGCAATTAACTGTAAAAGCAATTAACTATGTATTACTAACTATGTTATGTTACCTACTATATTATGTTACCTATTATATTATGTTACCTACTATATTATGTTACTTACTGTGTTATTTTACTTACTGTGTTATTTTACTTACTGTGTTATTTTACTTACTGTGTTATTTTACTTACTGTGTTATTTTACTTACTGTGTTATTTTACTTACTGTGTTATTTTACTTACTGTGTTATTTTACTTACTGTGTTATTTTACTTACTGTGTTATTTTACTTACTGTGTTATTTTACTTACTGTGTTATATCACTTACTGTGTTATATCACTTACTGTGTTATATCACTTACTGTATTATATCACTTACTGTATTATATCACTTACTGTATTATATCACTTACTGTATTATATTACTTACTGTATTATATTACTTATTTTGTTATGTTTTAATATTAAGTTTTGTACTTCGAGGAGCGAAGTACTGTCAGTATGGCCGTGATAGTATCTTAAAATTATACATTTATTGCATTATTCTAAATTTTATCGTTAAGAATATTATAATACTAAAATAAAAAAAATATGAATTTGATAGTATCTTAAAATAATACAATTTATTAGAAGTATTTTGACTAAATTTATGATGGTGGTTCCCCACCATCATAGGTCGGTAGTTTATAAATCGAAGTGCAGTGCTTTGTAAAGACATCCTGTGACGAGCTGCCGGACTGAACAGACGTAAGTGCTGCTTTCTATTGATTCTTTTTTTAAAATGACTATTTACAAATAAATTATTGTGCTTTTGCTTATTATTTCTATTATTTAACTGAACATAAATTATCTTGTGCTTTTATTTAATATTTCTATTATTTATTTAATTATCAAATATATAATGATGTATTTACTGAATTTACTAAATAAGGGAAATATAATAAATTAGGAAACATAATAAATTAGTTTATGAATTATGAAATTGGTATATATTCAAGAATATTTAGAGGACAAACATGTATGGAATTAATGTCTATTAAATGTAATAGACGATAGCTATTAGTTAATGTAATAAATTGTACCATTGATTTTGAAAAGAGCAACTGTTGAGTTTCTTGCCGGTTCTTCTCGGCAGAACTGCTTTCCGAACCGGTAGTAGCTTTTTGTTCATATGTTCATTCCACAATTCAAAGTGCTTATAATAAAAGTCTATTTGAATAAATATTATTTTGAATTTATTATTTGTTTCTCTTATCCCGTCCATATAAAGCAGTTATAAGAATTTAAATGACTTTTCAGTAATAGATTATTTTTATACATTATAAATTATTAAACACTTAAATATTATATATTTTTACAAATATTTTATATTATAGATTTTATATTATTTTTATTATAGAAATTAATAAATTCTAACAAGTGATACATTATTTTTATATAATATAAATTATTTAATACTTTATATTTTTATAAATATTATATATTATATGTTATTATTGATATATTTTTATTATAGAAATAAATAAATTCTGACACACTCGTCTAAGCCTTTATCCGTACTATCTGCTGCCATACTGTTTAGTTCTAATATTGAGAAATATAAGCAGTTCAAATACTATATATATTTGTTATTGTATTTATTTAACTTTATGCTGTATCCCGCACATAGTACAGTAGGCAGAGGCTACCTGGGAACTTAGTGTTAAGATACTCTGTTCCCAATAACACACTTCCAGTCACCACATTCCGTTCCTCGTTACAAAACGTTTATTATTTCATTTATGCCTCGAAAATTCGGCGGAAAGTCGGAAAAGGAGTGTTTTGACACCAGGTTTCCTCTGCCTAACTTGCTATATGCGTGATACAGCGTGAATCTGAATAAAAAATCTTAATTTACCACATATTTTAGCACCTAACTATAGCAGTGTATTTTTTTTTTTGATTTCACAGCCTACGGCGTAGAACATCTACGCTTGGTTCTACAAAAAGGTAATCGTGTAAATAATTAATTGAATGTTAAATATAAGATAAGCTTGTATTATAAGCTTATATTTTCAAGATTTAATTAATTTAGATTTTTTCACAAATTACCATTAATTTATTTCGGAAAAAAATAAAAACGAAGACTATACAAAGGCTGCCAGTATTATTAATACAATTAAATACTTCATAATTGAAATCAGATTAAAAGAAATATTTGTTTTTAGCTTTTCGCTGTATCTCGCTTATAGTAGAGTAAACAGGGGTTCATTCGAGGTAGTCTTGGGGTCCGTGACGTAGCGGATAAGCTCCAAGAGCGCCGCCTGAGATGGTTTGGCCACGTTACGCGCCGGCCTAAGAACTATGTCGGATGCAAGTGCCTTGCTATGTCAGTTCCTGGAGTGAGACCTCCCGTATGCCCAAGGAAGCGTTGGTTGGATGTCGTGATGCAGGACATGAGAACCAATGGTCTAATCACCGAGGACGCAAAAGACCGTGCAAGTGGAGTAGGTTGAGTAGGAAGACAGACCCTGGCAATAGCTGGGACTATTGCCAGGAGGAAGAAGAGTAGAGTAAACAGGGGCAACCTAATGTTAAGACACCGCTTCTCAAGCACTGTTTTTTTTGTACCAGAGCCAAAAATTAAAAATACTTTATTATTCTGAGTGGGAATCAAACCCACAATCGTCACACTGGGATTCATAATTTTATGTTGTGCCGCAAAACCCTACAACCCCCTAAATTTAAAAATATATGTTATAAGTAAGTACCTTCCAATAAAAATTAAATCAATATAAATTTATTTGAACTAATTTATATGAACTAAAACAATACGACCAGGCAATTATTGTAACACAAATATAAAATGCTTTCTTAGTATTACATTTACGAAGGAGACGTTTTTAATTTAGCCCCAGGTCGTGAGAGCCGTGCAGTGGAAAGATAATAGCGGTTCTGAAAATAAAGCCTTTGTGTCATTATTTTGTGTCATGACATCATTCTTGCTCCACTTACGTTGAACGTCTACCGCGTATATTTTATTCTTGGATCTTCTTACTTTATTTTTATTACCCGACACCTGGTCAGCTTTGTTTAATTATTTTACCTTTGTTCTATGTGCGTGGAAACAAACTATTGTTTAATTATAACTCGAGAAAATGAAATATTTAAAATATAAAAAAAAAATTAAAACACAAAACAATACATTATGCATTGTTTAATATGTTAAAGAACCAAAAAATTATTATGTTATTTACTTTTTAATATATTTAATATATATTTTTAATTAAGCAAACAAATTAAACTATAAATACAAACAAACAGACAACGCCAAATTAATGTGAACCAAATGATACTTATTATTATATTTCGAGTGGATTATTGCATACGTTTTTGGCACTCGTAATATGGTTTAATACAAAATAATTAAAACAAGCTACAAACATGTTAATTATGATAAATTGTAATATAACTTTGTAGTGTGTAAAATTAATACTAAAATCATCAAATCAAATTGATCATTTGCAATTAAACAGGTCATTATAGATCAGTGAGAATACCATCGGACTGTAGAATTGTCAATGCGTTGGTTCTAGGTTCGATCTCCAATCAGAAAAATAAATTATTTTCATTCTCAACTCGAAGCGCGGTATTGATTTTCACCATTCTTTCACGCAATTTCTCCAATCCTTTCGGAAACAAAAAAAACCCTGTCTCTATAGAGGACAATAAAGTTGTTAAGGAAGTGTTGTTGATAAGAAAAGGAGGTTATCAATTCGACTGTTTTTTTTTTTATGTTTGTTACCTCATAACTTTTGACTGGGTGAACCGATTTTGATAATTTTTTCGACTTCGACTTCAAAATTATAAAATCTTTGTATAATTATTTATCACTTTTTAGTTCGTTGTTAGAAGTCGGTTTTTCTTTTTGTTAAAAATTAATTTATTTATCAATTAGTAACAAATTACATATTACACAATTATAACAACCATATATTACATTTTATAGCTTTATATCACACATATCTTTTATTTTATGAAAAATCAATATAGAAATATAGCAATAGACCCAATACATATCCTGGGTGTAAATTTGACGAATCGTCAAACACGCGATATTCCAGACCAACCGGCGTATTCAGAATAGCGTTCAGCTGCTCTATATTTGAAGTGTCTCGCTACTTGAATAATTTATGAGTCGAGTTCATCTCTGAGTGCAGTCGCATTTCCGTACCAAAGCTTGGACGAAACAGTCGACAAGATAAAGGATGAAATTAACGAACAAACGGATGCACATTTCAGATCTAGCCTTCGCCAAGTTTGCTTTGCACTCTCGAGTCTTATTACGTGGAAGCGGATGCAATTACGCTTTAAATTCGGGTAATGACTTTCTTTGATAGTTAAAGAAATTGTTACTTTAATAGATGCAACTTTGTTGAATTCTCATGTTTTTTTTTATATGCTTAATTAAAAGTTTTATTTTTAATACCATAAATAGTTACACAGTAAGAGGATTCTATGTTTTTTATGAAAAAAACCACATAGAACAAAGGTAAAAGAATTAAAACAAAGCTGACCAGGTGTCGGGTAATAAAAATAAAGTAAGAAGATCCAAGAATAAAATATACGCGGTAGACGTTCAACGTAAGTGGAGCAAGAATGATGTCATGACACAAAATAATGACACAAAGGCTTTTTTTTCAGAACCGCTATTATCTTTCCACTGCACGGCTCTCACGACCTGGGGCTAAATTAAAAACGTCTCGTTCGTAAATGTAATACTAAGAAAGCATTTTATATTTGTGTTACAATAATTGCCTGGCCGTATTGTTTTATTTCATATAAATTGGTTCAAATAAATTTATATTGTGTTCTATTTTATATTTATTTTTAAAAGATACTTTTGTTTTTATAGATTACTAGTTAGCACTTTCGCTTTTTATTTTGTTTAAACGGAAAAATGAAGAAAATATTTTCATTCCTTTGATAACGGGGCAAAGCGCGCCACTCAACCTGGAATGCCTCCAGAATTCGGCGAAAAGTGGGAAATGCAGTGTCTTAATGAGAAAGGAGTATCTCTCTGCTATGTGTCGGATACTTAGGCCAGTCGTGGCGCAAAGGCACAAAGTGTGACTCTAAAATCGACTGGTCGTGGGTTCGATCTCCACTCGAGGAGATGAAATATTTATTTAAATTTATATTTCCATTTCTTCGCTCTGGTGTCAAGGCAAAGCGCGGCGTTGAGTTGCGCCCTTCAACACGCAATGCCCCTATAATTCGGCGGACAGTGGGGAACGGAGTGCCTTAACACTAGGTTCCCTCTGCTTACCCTGCTGTATGCGGGATACAGCATGAATATTCTAATTCTCGTTTTCTAGATCTAAAGGGGCTACTAAATAAAAATATACTATAGTATATTATATAAAAAAATAATGTAAGGTGCAATCCTAGTTGGCTTGTCTATTTATCTACTCTCAGAATTCTATTTGACGGTAAGCCGACACGACCAGAGGGAGGTCAGCAAGACTACAAATTTATGTGCTCTACGAGACATAAGAGATTGAAAAATTTTACCCTCTTTGCTTTGAATATATCTTAAATTTTTCTTTAATAATTAATAATATTTTATATGCGTATAATTCTTTTTTTTTTATTTATGTTTTTATTAATTTCTTTCCCATTAAGGCAATTCTATCGTCTTAGAATAAGAGTTGAACCCACGTCGTCAACAGTCACAATTTTTTATAGATTACAAAAGAATATGGTGTTTATTTTTATTTTAGTGCTGTTTATTTTCGTTTCATTTCATCATACATATTATATTATGGCGAATTCGTTTACTTCAATAAAATATACTAAAAAATGTAAAGTCTTTAGATAAACTTTCTCTGATTTCCCCAACGTTGCTGGATGTGTATTCAATTACAAAATTTCTAAGACCTAAGTAGAGTCGCCTTAGACTGTCCTAGAAATGTACAGTCGTTTTTTTATATTGAACTCGAATCGAGAAGGTTTTATAAATCTTGTTTTAGAAACCGCATTTCTGTGGCAGCTTTAGGTATCTATTCATTATCGTGTATTGCCGATTCGTTGTAAATGGTGGATTTGATCAAGTTTTATTTATTTATTTTATTTATTTTGAAATAAGTTGGATTTTAGTGTATAATTTCTCCTTTTTAACCTAATTGAATTAACTTGTATACCAATTTTGTTTACATTGTAAGTATATTAAAACAATATTTTTAATATTGAATATGTGCCAATATAATATTTTAGCCCAGCCGTGGCGTAGAAGCACAAAGTGTGGGTTTGATCTCCATTCGAGGAGATGAACTATTTCATATTTCCATTCTTTACCTCTGGTATCAGGCAAAGCACGGCGTTAAGTTCCGCATTCAACACGCAATGCTTCTACAATTCGCCGGAGTGAGAAGCGGATTCTCTTAACACCTAGCTCACCGGCCAACCTTGCTTGCTACGATTATGTACCATGAAGCTGAAAAAAAAATGCATTTTGATGTCGCCGTACAGTTTCAGTGCAATAAGGGAATAAGATGTTATAAAAAATTAACTAACGTACTACTATAATATATCTTAAAGAACCATATATTAATAGTATAACTTTAAGCATTTTAAATTCACCTTGCTAGATTAACTCAGTACAAATGTATTGCTAGAACCAATTTAGTAGTAAAACTTCATGCATGGCTGAGATAATAACACTGCAGTACCGGCTTTGAAGATTCAAGTCGTTTGTGTTCGCTTCCATGGCTGCTGGCTATAGCCTTTTAACAATTGTTCGTAGTATGCAGTGGAAATATGGTGATTTACGTTTTTTTGCTAACATAATCCACACCAATAAATCTTTTTTTTTTTTACTTATATTCACGCTGTATCCCGCAATAAGCAGGATAGGCAAAGGGAGCCGGAAAACCTCGTGCTAACATACTCCACTGCCATTGAGACACTTTCGTTCGCTGGCTCCCGCCAAATTTTGGAGGGATTGCATGCTGAGTGGCGGAACTTAACGCCACGCTTTGCCTAGTTACTACAGCGAAAAAACTCCTCCAAGAGGGCATTGAACCCACAACCGTCGCGTTCACAGATACGCCTATTTTTTATACTTAAGTAATAATAATATCTACAAGCTTACAGACATAAAACCTCCTAAACTCATAACTAGATTTCTACAACACTTAAGTACCTCAGTGCATCTTGTTTTAGTATAATGGTAATAACCTAAAAGGGAGGTGAGATAGTTCTAGCAAAATAAACACATAATTGTCGAGATGAAAGTGCTCGCAATATGCTGGCGAGACATAGGGGAATGTAGTTGTGTCGACTCTGTCTAAGCTAACACTGTTTTGTATTGCATCTATATGGAAAAGCTACGTTCATTATTAAATTAAAATCTTCTTAGTAGAAGATATTTTAATTATTATTTTTATGAAAAAAAAAACCTGACCTCAACCGGATCCTATAAACAGAACCTAGCCAAATTCTTTTTAAGCTTCTCTTGAAGTGTATGTTTTCCAATAAAAAAAGAATCATCGAAATCGGTTGGCGTTATGTTGAGTTATTCGTCCATTTGTCGCGCACATACTTAATGCAAATTTAAGATTTATGTGATTTTTTCATAGATAATATTGTCAGAGATAGACAATATTAAAATGGGATCACACGGGAAGCACCAGCTTTTAAATAAAACTTATATATAATGAACATTAAAAAAAATACTGTCGAATGTGTAAACGCGACGGTTGGGGGTTCGATTCTCACTGGAAGAAATAAAATAATAATAAATATTTTTATTTTCTCCCTTGTAACGAGGCAAAACGCGGCATTGGGAAGGCTCAACGAGTAATGTCTGCAGAATTCAGCAGAAAATAGGAAACGAAAGTGACTTAATAAGGAACGGAGTGTCTAAGCACTGAGTTCCCAATTTCCCTCTGACCACCTTGCTATATGCGGAATACAGCATGAAGCTAAAAAAATACCTGCAACAAAAATAAGTTTCATAACATTTTAAATTGATTACAAAATGCATGCACTGCTCTTTTGGAACAATATCGTTCTGAAGCAATATAAAAATAGGAAAAGTTCGAAAAGCGAAAAACTTTTGGACGTGGCAAAAATAGATGAATATCGATCAGATCCATTTGAAACTGTGAACTGAAAAGTTAATTAATATACTCTAACATCGTTGTTGTGGTTTTAGCAAATTAAATTTTTAAAATATTATATGTGTACTAAAAAAATCTATATAATATGTATATAATGGACCTCAATTACGACTGAATTGTAATATATATAAATTGGTACATTTTTTCTCACGCTGTATCAGGCACTTAGCAGGAAAGACAGAGGGAACCTGAGAAGCTAATTTTAAGACACTCAAAGCTATACATAAAATGTTATACAGATAAAAAATCTTTCAACTGACACATTTATAAAAAAAAACCATGTCAGTTTTCTGCTTCACGACGCATGTAGGAGACAGAGGGAACCTAGTGTTAAGGCACTCTGTTCTTCACTTTCCGCCGAATCCTAGAGGCATTGCGTATTGAATGGCAGGACTCAAAACAGCGTTTAGCTCTCCGTTCTCTCTGACTACCTCGCTAAGTTACTTAGTTTAGCTCTTAAAGTGGGAATTGAACAAACAACCCGTCGCGCTCACTTATGCCCTTGCACTACAACCTCAAATTACTTATTTCCATATAAAACACACTGGGGTTTACACAGATTCCCATTTACCCCATAAAGGGTAACTTAATCCCGGAAACAGAAATATAAAACGTACATTGTATTGAACTTGCAACAAAACACTTAGAACATGTGAACAATCTCCTTACAATGTGTACGGCGGTATCCAAAGTTGGTAGAGAAGTAGAATTGTATTGGATTGGAAATAAAATTTTATATGTTTTACAAATATTTACCTTTTATATATTTACAAGTTAATATGAAAAGATCGGTATGGTGTAATGGAACAGCTTCTTAATGTAAAATCGAAGGTTGTGTTTTCAATCTCTACTTGGGTAATAATTATATTTAATTTATTTTCAAATTCCCGCTTTGCAGGCGCAGCTTTAAGACGTAATGTCTCGAAAATTGGGCAGAAAGTGAGCAAAAGGGGGTTTATGCGGGAAAATACGTGAAGCTGCTTGTTTTAAAATCTCATACCAAAGAAGGATAACAACAAAATTGAACTTTCAATAATTTTTTTTTTTTCATTAGACTTATAATTTGCAAATGAAATAATTAATATTATAAGCAATAGTATTTTCATTAGTATGGAATAATATTTTCATAATAAAGTAATACATGATACAAAAGTACATATTATATTTATAAAAAATAATAAAAACCCACCGTTATTACACAATTATCTAATACCAAGCATTTGATAAACTGTATGATAAAGTACAGCGTTGAGTTCCGTCACGCAACACGCAAGTCCCAATCATGTATAATTAAATTATTACTATCTGGATGATAAAAAATATATAAAATTTTTACATTAAATAAATACAAAACTTAATTACTTATTTTTTTTATATTGCACTGTATCTCGCATATATCAGGGGACAGAGGGAACCCAGTAATACTCCGTTTCCCACTTTCCGTCGAATTTTCGAGGCATTACGTGTTGAGTGGCGACACTAAACGCCAAAGAGCGAAGAAATGCAAATATTAATAAAAATATTCATATCCACACCCTCTATAATTAAATTTAGTAAATTTTACACCCGATTTTATAATATTTTAAACTAACTCAACAGCTTACAAGTAAAATTTCACCCAAAATTCTTTAAGCTATGTAAATACGTATACATTTTGAGCGTTTCAGGTGGATCACGGCTGTAAGCCGAGAATCGTAGGCAGCCTCGGGGACGCATCCAGTCTGTACCCAACTCCCTACGTGAGAGGTCGTGCGAGGTGTCCTCCTAAAATGTTCCTCCGTACACGGTTCATAGTGAATTATACTGAAAGTGACTAATGAAGTTTCAAATTATATATATAAGAAATTACGTTTATCGAGGATTTGTTTGATTGTGATTATGTGATTTATAATATAATTCGTAAGTATTGTTTTTTTGTGTAATTTAAATTATATATATTTTATAGTATAAGGTATTTCTTTTTTAAATGTTAAAACGTAAAAAAAAACTATACATATTAAAAAATGTATATAATTATAGATGCACTTTCTTGTATTAAACCTGCCGTCAATATAATTATTTAAATAAAAAAAGTTTCGTATTTTATTTTTATTTTAAATAATATGACTTATTTAATAATGTTAAAATGTGAAGTATTCAATATTTTTAAATTGACAACAATTGCCAGTTTCCAATAAATAGAAATAAAATAGTATTCATTTTATAAGAGTATATTATCTAATTTATTACACTACAATTGTAATCCCAAAGCGTAGCAAGGATAAAAGGGAACCTGGGAACCTAATGTCTCATTTTACGTGGAGCCTTGAAGCATTTTGTGTTGAGTCGCTTAACTGAACGCCGCGTTTTGCCTCTTTGCGAGGAAATGAAAATATTAAATATTTCTTTCCACCGAGTGGGAATCGAACCCACAACCATCGCCTTTACAGTCGAATGAATGTGCCTCTACGCTAAGACAGCCCCAACTTAATTTATCACATAAATAAAGATTTTTACCAAACGCAATTAATAAAATAAATTCTATTTTTTTATCTAGTATAAATATATAAATTATACATATAGAATAATCAATAAATTCAAATAAATAATATTTTTCAACAATATTTAAATGTTTTATGTTAAATATCAAAGTTTAATGAAAATATGAAACAATTTAATTTAAATTATTAAAAATATTTACGGTAAAAAATAAAACATGATTTATATGCAATTTATATTGCTTTTAAGAACGAATTTCTTCCAGACTACTGGCTGTACATAATAAAGGCATAATACAGACGTAAATTGCAACACTAGGTCTGTGAGTTACGTTATTAAATTCTGGTCTGGAAATTTTACCTTATTTTTATCTTGCGGATCATTTTTGCATCGTTTGTGGGCTTAAGCTACATATTTAAGGTTGAAATGTCAGTTTTAGCTTTATAAAAAAACCTTTTGATAAAAAAACTATTTAAAAAGAACATCATATAAAAATTTAATATATTTTTCACTTTTGTAAGCCGTCGTGGCGTTGGTGCTGTGTCTGGTAAGCAAGGTTGATAATGGGAACCTTGTGTCAAGCACTTGGTGTTTAACACATTGCGTGTTAAGTGATGTAAAGAACTCAACGCCTCGATTTGCCTCTTCAACAGAGTGAGGAAATGAAAATATAAAATATTTCACGTCCTCCAATAGGAATCGAACCCAAGCCTGTTGAATTTACAGTCGCACGCCCCTGCTCCACGAATAGCCTCAGGCACTAGCCTGATTAATAAAGATTAATCAATACATATCGAAAATTAATGATTTCTATTTACACCTTAATTGACGTCTCTGAGTGTAACTATAACATAATTAGCACATATATGTGATTGGTGAACTCAACTTAACAAAAGATACCTTAACTTAACAAAAGATACCTCAACTTAACAAAAGATACCTTAACTTAACAAAAGACACCTTGTCCACATCTACATAGTGAACGGAAAACAAAGTATGAACTATAACGAGTATCGTACCCTTTGTTTCTTTGTACTGGAGGAGTCATCAAGCTTTTAATCTGTCCATCTTTGAACTTTGACATTTTCTAGGTTAATTAAAATCTCTTCACTATCTTGAGAATTCTTTGTCTTAAATCGTTATTCTTCTCCAATACTGCCACTAAACAAAAATAAAATTCTGAAGGTAGCTGTAGCATATAGGCTTATATAATACGAGGTAGCTCGTAGGTACTTGTTGAAGAAAATTCTCATATATTATTATTTATAATACGCCTCAAACATTTATCTAGCTAAGTGTTAAATCACTTTGTTTTACCTCTCTACCACTCAGCACGCAATATTTCGAATTCCAGCCAAAAGTGGAGAACGGAAAATATTAACTCTAGGTTTTCTCTACTTTCTCTTCTATATGGGATTATGACTAAAGTTGAAGATGAAAAGCATGTAATATTTCGAATTTCAGCAAAAAGTGGAGAACGGAGAATCTTAACGCTAGGTTTTCTCTTCTTTCTCTTCTATGTGGAATAATGTAAAGCTGAAGATAAAATGTTTAGAGCTAACGATCACTACGACTCAGTATGAAAAACACGTTGTAAATATTTCTTTGAAACATTTTAATTATAATTTTGAACTTTTACATTTTATGAGCTTAAAATAGTAAGAAACTTTGAAAAGGTTAATGAATAACATTAATTATTTACTTTTATTCTCTTTGCAAAATACTTTGTTATGTATTAGGATTATGGCTATATAACTTTTCAACTTTAATATTTGTATTTATAATATTCTCAGACCGTCATGCCGCAGTGGTACAAGCGAGTGACTATAAATGCGAACGTTGTCAGTTCAATTTCCATTCGGGGAATTAATTGTATTTTTTTATATTTTCATTTCTTCGCTGGTAACAAGGTGGAAAGAGCGGAGCTGAGTGTCTTAACACTACTCCCTATGCCTATCCTGCTGCATGCGGGATACAGCGTGAAGTTGAAAAAAAAATAAAAAGAATTAATAGCTTGGACCTGTCGGAAGAGCGTTTTTATATATATTTTTTAAATGTATTTTCTATAACATTTTACATTTAAAACTGAAAAAATTATTTCTCTTGTATTAGATTCTCAATAGATTCATTTTCAAATAGACACGACCACATTTCACAATATTCTTTTAATGTATTCTGCTCCAAAGTATTATAAATCCAAGAGTAACCCTTCCTGTAACTTTTTCTACTATTTTTACGACACGAGCACTTAAGTGAAATGGACGGAATTTGGCACCGACGTAGCTTGCATTTCAGGCAAATAAACAAAGCCTTTCTTTTATCACGTGAAAACACGATCGAAGTCATAATAATTCAAATAAATCACGCTGTATCCCTCACATAGCAGGAAGGCACCTAATATTAAAATACTTCTCATTTTCCGCTGAATTTTTGAAGATATTGCGTGTTGAGTAGCGGAATTCAATGTCGGGCTTTTGTCTTTGGGCCAGAACGAAGAAATGAAAATGTTAATAAATAATAATTCATTCCGCCGAGTGGGGATCGAACTCTTAACCGTCGCGTCAAACCCTTGCACCCTGCGCCATTTCCGCCTCTTTAGACTGAAGAAATACAAAATAATTATAGTAACATTATCAATATACTGTATTGGTGTTTCTGTTTTTAGATATGTATGGGAAATATAAGTGAATGTAGATCACGTCAGTAAATTAACACAGAAATTTTATTAAAAAACATTTGATGCTTTGGCTATAATATAAAAAAAAGGAAAAGCGAACGAAGCTGCGAGCGAACCGCTAGTATAAATAGCATTAAAGATATTAATATTATACTCTTATTTATAATTCATCAACACTCCAATATTTAACATAGTATATAATAAATGAAACAAAAGTAACTTAAAATGGAAATGAAATGAAACGAAACGAAACGAAAAGAAATGAAAGAACAAATTTCTATAGCTGTATTTATAAGATGGATGTTTGCCTTTTACATCTCGCTCCACGTATCGCCCGAGGCGGTGCCGCTCTAAAGTTATAGGACCGACCGTCGCAAATTACACCAAAAACAAGCAAAAACATCTTTGCAATATTAATTGAGCTTTACAAAAGTACTTTTATTTGTATGAAATTATATCGTAATTACAAAACGTAGAGACAAATACGCGTCCTTTTCATACAAAAGTTCTGTCAGCGTTCAAAAAGCTCTGTGGACTGTAAGCTTGAAAATTAACAGCTTGCGTCATTACATTTTTTCTTTTTTTCTTTTTACTTTTCACTACTGTGGGAAAAAATAAGAGGGTTTTTATACAAGAAATCTCTGTCTGCTTTACGGTTTGTTAAAGAAAATAGGTTAACCTATAAAGGCTATCCTTGATCTCATCGGAGTATTCTTTAGTATAATGATGTAGGATTATATTTAATGGGTTTTATGGGTATACACGATAGGTTGGGGGTTCGATTTCCAAAGAGGAAATAAAATATTTAATATTTCCATTGTGGCGTTGAATTCAGTCACTCAACACACAATACCTCCAAAATTTGGCGGAAAATGGGGTTCCCCACACTAGGTTCCCTCTGCCTTCCCTGATGTATATAGAATACAGCTTTACGCAAAAAATAACCATATATTCCTGGTCTACACTCACATTTATTTATGAAATATAAATATTGAATTACATGAACTACGCGGGGAAAAGCAATTTTCTAAGTCAGTTACACTCAATAGCAATAAACCAGCCCACAAGTATAAATATAAATAATATTTTTCTAATCTAGTCGGGTAAATTTCTATTTCTATTTCACAATTTATTACTAAAACTCGGTAAATAAAACCCCCACAGAACCCGTTAATGCTTCAGGTGCGTTAACATAATTTTTCTCACTTTTTTATCGTAAGCACCCCGCTTATGGTTGGCTTCATCCATAAATTTTTCTCTGGCTCGATTATTTTTTGTACTTTTTCTCTTACGCGGTTCTCCAAGTCCAAATTTTAATTAACCTTTGGTTAAAAGGAATATAATTACACCGACGAAATTAAATTTCATACAAGTTCGAAATTGGGTTTTTAACGCGAATATTTAGGTTGTTTAACTAAGCTTTCACGTTACTCTACTTACGTGCCTTTTGTTGATCGTAGTTGTATAATTTTTTTTTTCAGCTTTACACTGTATCCAGAGTGGGCAAAGGAAGACTAGACCTATAACAAATGAAAATATTAAATACTTTATTTTCTCGAAAAGGAATCGAACCCACTACCTGTCGTAGTCTAAGGAGAGACAAAAACGTCTGTAGAAAACGACGAGTAGGTATACATATATGTATTATGAGAAAGCTTTTGCAATATCGAAAATGATTTATATTCCGGACAATAGTCAAGAAATAGTAAAATAAAGGTCAATTCTATATTTATTTTAGGCTTTCGAATGGTATAAAAGTGTAGATAACATGAAAATAAAAAAAAAGAATTTAGTACGTAACACACTAAGCTATTTTTGAGCGTGCTTATATTACTTAATGAAATTGAATATTTCAATTTCAGAAATGAAAACTTATTGTGCATTTAAAAAGATAGGACTTTTTTAATATTATTCATTTTAATTTGCACTATACCTACCTAAATGTTAAAATTACATTTTAGGAGGTAGACCGACGGTTATATAAATACTGCGTGCTGGGTTGCCAATATCGCGAACCATACAAGAGAAACATATATAAAACAAATACATATATTTCTCTATGTAGAATTTCTACTCACAGTCAATGGGTCTAGTTACGCTGGTCCTATATCAATGATACTATTGTTTTCTCACGCGTGCATAGAATATTTTTATTTCTATTTTATAGTCAGTCAGTCTGTCTGTCTCTTCAGTTTTTCTGAATGTATAACCATCTAGTGGACCCGAACGCAGCTACGCCCGCTTGATCTATACGAATATTTATTAAATATATTTATGAAATTATTTTCAGTTTTCAATAGAGACATTTTCTACGTGGGTGACGTTTTCTAACAACAAACTTTGCAAATCGTTGCTTAGCAACGACGGTTGTTTTTAACATGGCGGAATAAATTGCATGTCAAATTAATAAATATTTTAATATATTAGCATATATCGAAAATATTACAAATATGAGAAAAAAAAAGTATCCTATGTTCATCCCGAGACCCTCAAGTATCTCTATATGAGAATTTTATCACAATTAAATTAGCGATTTGGCCCTTATTGCGTAAAAGACAGACAAACAGACAGACAGAGTTACTTTCGAATTTATAATATAGGTATGGATCGATAATTATTTTTATGTAAACAGAATATGTTCATAGCAATTTATCGCAAAATATTTTTCCAAACAACTTTCTAGAGAAATAAGCAACAGTGTTAACAGGTCAGTATAAATCTTGTTTTTCACATATTTTCGTTGGCCCATTAAGATTAAAAGATTATATAGGAGCCGTCGTGGCGTAAGGACTAAAGCGTGTAACTGTAACGCGACGGTTATGGGTTCTTTTTCTACTCGCAGACAATGACTTATTATTTACTAGCGACCCCCTTGCGGCTTCGCCCGCTTTTACTACTGGATTATTCATATAATGTATGTTTGCAAAGCACTTAAGATAATGTGAAAATAATTAAACTCTAATGCAACCCGCATTTTCGTAGTTTCAATAAGGTTTTTCCAATCGTTTTACACAGCAAGGATTTTTTAGTAGGTACCGTAATTTTAAATCTGTGCTACTAATCTTTTCAAGTACGTATTAAAATATATTTAAATGACTATTTTTAAACGGAAGAAATTATAAACAAAAACCTACCTACTAATAACTACTACAAAAAATATGAAACTAAATATATCGCGCTGAAATAATACATTCAACTCCAATTATCCAATACGTGCAAACGCATCTAAATCTTCGTTGCTATAGAGGCAGGCGGGTTTTTTTTTTCGTGCTTATGGTTAATGCTGAAGAGGGTATTCTGTCCCTGATGAAAAGCAAGCACTACGTGGCTGCCTGTGAGGAAAATTAAATAGAATGCATTGGCCGGGAATCGAACCCGGGCCCGCGTGGCAGGCGAGCATTCTACCACTGAACCACCGATGACTGCTCATGACGCGCTTGCATAAGCAAAACGTCGCGGGGCGCGTTTCGCAGCAAGGATGTTTTGATATTGTAACAATTTCTAAAGTACTTATTAAAATGAAAAACAGTAAAAGACAGTTTTGATCTACATTAAATGACCAACGTAACTAATATACTTATTTATATGCTGAGAGTAAGGGATAAGTGAAACTTGAGTCGGCACAGCTGATGTGTCAACGGCGGGATGTGTCAACAATTAAATGCGTTTTTCTCTAATACTATTCGCAATTTCGAAATATTGTAAAAAGCAAATTTTATCTTCGTTTAACGTAGAAAATTAATAAAGTATTTTAAAGGATAAGGATTAATACCATTATGGAAAAATATCCCTCACAATAAAAAATATATTGAAATTACTATTTTTAGACAGAAATATGATCACTACACGTTATTCTTAAAAGATAAAAATATGCTGTCGCGGACTTTTTTGTAGATCTTATTAAGAGGAACAATACTCCAGTACATTATTTTCATGAAGTACTTACCATTAAAGCAGCGCATGCGCGAAAATGTCTCAACGGGTAGGACTTTAGACACATTTATCGTATTTATGTTAATTTACATAAGAATGTACAAATAATAAACTATATATAAACCTTCCCTGAAAAATACTCGACCTAATGGTGAAAACCGCATAAAAATCCGTTGGGTGGTTTAGAAGAAGAAGAGTTAGAAAGTTCAGACAGACACGAAAAGCGACTTTGTTTTATAAGATATAGGATTTACCAAAAATTTGACAAATACCTTGAAAATTCACCGGAAAAGAGGGAAGGAACTATCTTAATATTAGGTTCCCTCTGCCTACGGTGTGCAGGATACATCGTGAAACGGGAGATAGAATTATTTTTTTACATCATCCTTCTATTTTTTTAACACTCTTTTATACTATAATGAACCAAACACTTCTCTATAAAGTCCAAAAGATACCTAATTATAATCGAGCATAAGTCAGTTTACAACTCGTAATTTACTAGGAGCAAGTTTTCACTAAAGAACAAAAAAGTTAAGTAGCAATACGGAAAGTGGAAAAGTTTTATAAATAATAATGAATTTATAATTAGGTAGCCTTTTAATAAAGGTCGTGCGGCATTTTCCCTTTGATAAAGCTCCCAGAGGAAAACTTACGAAGTCTACTTCCGGTTTTTCTTCAATGTTTTGAAAAGAAAAGTTTCCTCACTGTAAATAATTATTTTATAAATAATGAACATGAAGTAATGTGATCCTTAACTAAAATTCCTTAATTTATTTCTAAGAAAAACGGAAGAAAAGATAATATAGTAAGTTTATGAATTAACGCATTTGGTCTTACTTAGGTAATACGAAACACGATCTTGAGTTCCTCTACTCAACACGCAATGTTTATAACGGTGAAAAGTAGAGAACAGAGTCTTACTAAATTATCTGAGCCTACTCTAACATGCTAGATACATTAACAAATACTTTAATATTTATTATATAGAGCCCTTCGCACAAGGGGTCGAGGGTTCGATTCTCACTCAGTAAAATGAATTATTATTTATTAATATTTCCATTTTTTCACTCTGATACCGAGGAAAAAGCACAATGCTTCAAAAATTCGACCGAAAGTGAGGAACAGAGTGTATTTACACTTGACTCCCTCTGCCTACCCCGTTAAATGCGGGATACAGCGTGAACCTAAACAAATAAATTAACATTACTTTATTTTTAAGTGAAAATTACTAGCCGCTATATTAACATAAAATCAGGTTGACATACATAATATATTATTATACGTAGTATAGATACAAGACGTAAATCAAACAGTTAAGCCTCAATATACTAGCTTATAATATTTGATTATAATATATTTGTATTACTATCTAAATCGTGATTATTAAAATAATTGTGTATTCTACATGTTAAAATCATATTCTGTATAGAATATGATCAATATTATATAATTTATAGGTTCACGCTGTAACCCGCAGATAGCAGGATAGGCAGACAGAACGAAGTGTTAAGACTCTCCGTCCTCTGTGGCGGAACTCAACGTCGCGCTTCGCCACAGTTCCAGAGCTAGGAAATGAATATTAAATATTTCATTTCCTCAAGTGGGAATCGAACCTACACTTATGGCCCCTGCAACATAACTGGCCTCCTAAAGTAATATTGATAAATTTATAATTAATATATAATTAATATATTATATATATTTATAATTAATATATTTATAATATAATTAATATTAGATATATTAATGTAATATTTAAAATAACGAACATTTCAAATATCACAATTCAAATTGAAACGCTAAACGTTGGTGTTATTCTAAAGTCTAAGCACGATTTCATGTAATCCAACTTATAATAATAATTGTTTAGAAACGTACCGCCGGCTGAGGAAAGTTGTGGACTGACAGCGATGGATGATGACCTCGTTCAGACAGTTCTACTTTATTAACGGAGCTTTCGAAGTAGTTCAGGCGGCAACCTAGTTGAACTTTGACCACAGGTTTTTAATTTATTCACTAGTCCCCCTAATTTGTTAGGTTACTCTTATATTATAATAATTGAGAACTATCCTAGAACAGTAGTAATTATAGATGCGATGGTTATACCCCCGAACTCTTCTGAGGGAATGACTATATATTTTTTTTATTTTCTGTTACTGGTGAAAGTGTTCCTAAACAATTACATCCCTATAAACATAAATAAATAATAAAAAAATGTTACAATTAAAAATATTTCACCGTATATTCCATATTTTTGAACTAAAGGAATATTTTCGTTATCTGATTATGAAAAATAAGGTCTTGCATTTATATAACTTTAACTAACTTTTCATGCCGTAGAGGCATAGGAAAACAAGTGTGTGACTGTAAATGCGGAGGTTGTGGTTTCGATTCCCACTCGGTGGAATGAAATATTTATTATTTTCCTTTTTTCACTTTGGCGTTGACTGCCATCATTCACATAATGTTTGAAGAATTCAACGGAAAGTGGGTAACGGAGTGTTTTAACACTAGATTCTTAAGTTCTCTGCTGACTCTGCAAAAAAAACTTCATAGGTATAGGGCTAGCAATTTCAGCGAAGCATTCTCATTAATTAACAGAGATTTCTTATGTTAGAATAATTAATTTTGGTATAATCAAAAATGTATGGATATCTAAAAAATTGATAGGCCATAGCTACTTCAAAACATTATAAAAGCCTATCGATGAAAAGTAAACGTATATAAAGTTTTTCTGATAGGAATTTTAATTAGTGCACGGGCCTGGATTTTGGCAGGGTAAATAATTTTATTGGATATGCGCGGAATTCTAAAGAGAAATTTACGGCACAGTTCTTTATTTGTAAAGTATATTTTTAACTTTAACCGTAGATAAACTTATATATAAATAATTGATACTTTGCGATTTTAAGTAAATATTGCTACCTTTAACACAAATATACTAGTATCTAATATTATTATTCATACTGATAAAGATAATTGTAACAGTAGTCGTTTCAGTTAATGTCTTAATAGAGAAAAATCAGACAAGACATTATAGCTTAGCTCTTCCTGACGTAGAGGGTTGAGGTTATTTCTTAATTCTGTCAACAAGGCAAAGTCCGCTATGAGTTCCTTCACTCATCACACTATGCCTCGAAAAATTTGGCGGAAAGTGGAGAACGAGGTTTCTTAACACTAGGTTCCCTCTGCCTCCTCCAAGAAAATATTAAGTAAATTAAATGTTTTATTATAATTTAGATTTAAACTAGCATTATATATATATATATATAATAATTTAGTAACCATAGACAACATGATGTCATGAATATATTACCATAATTTCACATTTCTAGCCGCATATTGCAACCAATCCCAGATTGTTCCAATAGATTGAAGAGACCGCTTTGATATTGCATATAGCAACATTTTATTGGATATTTCGATTTAACATGTGGTTACGGTTTTGGCATTAATTTTAAATTTCAGATCTCTACCGTTATTCTTCTTTTTTTAGCTTGCCGGTAGAAGAAACCTGGGTATAGGTTCCCACGCTAGGTCGTTAAGATATTCCGTTACCATTGAGACACTTCCGTTCTCCATTTTCCACTGAATTGTGAACTCAACAAAAGAATGAAATGAAGAATCGAACACACAACCTGATGCGTTTATACACGTGTTCATCCTTCTATATATATATGCTGGACAGAAATAAGACTCAAAGCATTTAACTAATGCAAATGATATCTATCTAATTTCATACATTTGGAATATGCAAACGTCGATCTAAAATTAGATATATCTATCTGTCTATATTTAGTACGAACTAAACTACGAACGAATTTAAAATGGCTACGACTGCTCTAAATGTGCTTCAATTTCTTATTCAAATTTATATATCCCAGACCAGCTAACGAATTCTGCTGTTAATACCTAATATAGGGTATCGGGCTGGAGATGTAGACCGTCTGGAGTCCATATTATATTAGAGCAAAGATTGCCGAAGGCTAGAAATGGCTCAATTTGTTTTATGTAATTTTAACGACCTGGGACGTTGGAGCACTATGTATTATGAAAGACATTTGGTGTTTATATTTCAAATTTTTTTCGTATTAATTTCAATTTGTATTTAAAATGTTTTTTTAGCTTCACGCGGAAGGTGAAAGAGGTAGTGTCTGAACACTAGGTTCTCTCTAGTCTGGTCTGGTCTGTGGCCGGGAAGGCAGCAGGGTAGGCAGATAGAACCTACTCTACCCTGCCTACCATGTATTAAGAAACTCCATTCCCCACCTTCCACCAAATTTTCGATCCATTTCGTATTAAATGGCGGAATACAACGCCGAAATTATTAATAATGAATAAATAATAATTTACTCTTTAAAGTAGAGATCGAATTCTTAACCGTCGCGTCTTTCCATTATTTTCTATTTTCTTATAACAGTGCCATACCAATTACCATTAAATAACTAGATTAACCAATTATAATTAGGATCTTTCTTTATAAAGCCTTTATTTCTAAAGTTTCAAAGCTCATTTAACTCAAAGAGCTACTGACGTATAAAAAATCGTTACATACATAAAACAATTCAAACGAGCACAAACGAGCGGAATGTAAACAAAACTGTTTTGTAAATGAAGGTAATGACAATAATATAATTTTTATTGTGAAATTGTGAATGAAGAGCTATTTATCTTTTGCGATGTAAATAACTTGACATTTCTACTTGCTAATTTTAAATATTTCTTTTATTTAGATTCACTTGTATGCAAAGGGAACGTGGGAACCTTGTCTTAAAACATTCCATTCTTATTAAGACAATACTGTTTCCTACTTTCCGCTAAATTCTGGGAGAATTGCGTGTTAAGTGGCGGAACTAAACGCCGCGTGTTGTTTCGTTACCAGAGCGAGAAAATGAAAATACCAAATATTTCATTTCTTCGAGCGGAAATCGAACCCACAACGTTTACATTTGCACGCCAGTGCTGTCCCTTACTGCTCTTTATTTCTTGAAATATTCCGTTGTTCTAGTTTGTACGCCCTAGTCATTTCTGTTTCTTATACTAACTCTTTTCTTGGAATAGCTTTCCTACTGCTTACGTTTAAGTTTATGCCGTCTTTTAGTTTTCTATTTGCACTCTACAGTTGTATTTCTTTGTAACAAAAGTAATGATGATTAAAAAACCAGTTAAGTGCGAGTCGAACTCGCCCACTGAGGGTTCCGTACCAATTTCAGGATTATAGGTCAATGGGAAGTACAACTTATAAAAATTGACAAACTTTTTACGTGGCTGTCCTCCAGGGTATTTGGTACTGTGTTATCGAAGGTGAACCGAGGTCTGCCCCTATTTCTCTTACCACTCACTTTTTCATCATTTTCTTTCTTCTTTTTTATTGTTTTTCAACTAATTACTTATTCATTTTGATATATGTATATATATCAAAATGAATAAGCGATTAGTTGATTATAAACAAATGTTAAGCAATTTCAATTTCACTATAGAGAAGCAAAATATATTATTTTTATAGAACTTTATCTCATTGCCAGGTTTCGATTAACCAAGGGTCTTTTATTTCTTTATAGTGTTTTATATAAATAATTAATTATATCCGGTATTTTATTATCTTATATCCACGACTGATGAAACTTTGTATCAATATGTTTTTAATTAACAAACAAGCATACTTAAAGTTATTCAATAAGTTTAAAATAATATAATTATTAAATTATAAGCATTTTCTACTTTTACACATTATTATATAATGGATTGATTGTTGAATCTATACTAATACTAGCGACCCCCTTGCGGCTTCGCCCGCTTTTACTACTGGATTATTCATATAATGTATGTTTGCAAAGCACTTAAGATAATGTGAAAATTAATTAAACCCTAATGCAACCCGCATTTTCGTAGTTTCAATAAGGATTTTCCAATTGTTTTACTCGGCAAGGATTTTTTAGTAGGTACCGTAATTTTAAATCTGTGCTACTAATCTTTTCGAGTACTTATTAAAATATATTTAAATGACTATTTTTAGATAGTTAAATGACATTAAATAATAAACGCATCTAAATCTTCGTTGCTATAAAGGCAGGCGGGTTTTTTTTTCGAGCTTGTGGTTAGTGCTGAAGAGGGTATTCTGTCCCTGATGAAAAGCAAGCACTACGTGGCTGCCTGTGACGAAAATTAAATAGAATGCATCAGCCGGGAGTTGAACCCGGGCTGCCCGCGTGGCAGGCGAGCATTCTACCACTGAACCACTGATGCGTGTAAGGCAGGCGGGCGCGGCGGACTCGCTTGTATAAGCATAACGTCGCGAGGCGCGTTTCGCAGCAAGGATTTTTTGATATTGTAACAACTTCTAAAGTACTTATTAAAATGAAAAACAGAAAAGACAGTTTTGATCTACATTAAATGGCCAACGTAACTAATATACTTATTTATATGCTGAGAGTAAGGGATAAGTGAAACTTGACTCGATACAGCTGATGTGTGAACGGCGTGATGTGTCAATAATTAAATGCGTTTTTCTCTAAAACTATTCCCAATTTCGAAATAGTTTAAAAAGCAAATTTTATCTTCGTTTAACGTAGAAATTTAATAAAGTATTTTAAAGGATAAGGATTAATACCATTATGGAGAAATATCCCTCACAATAAAAAATATATTGAAATTACTATTTTTAGACAGAAATATGATCACTACACGTTATTCTTAAAAGATACGAATATGCTCTCGCGGACTTTTTTGTAGATCTTATTAAGAGGAACAATACTGCAATACATTTTTTTCATGTAGTATTTACCATTAAAGCAGCGCATGCGCCTAAGTGTCTCAGCGGGTAGGACTTTATACACATTTATCGTATTTATGTTAATTTACATAAGAATGTACAAATAATAAACTATATATAAACCTTCCCTGAGAAATACTCGACCTAATGGTGAAAACCGCATAAAAATCCGTTGGGTGGTTTAGAAGAAGAAGAGTTAGAAAGTTCAGACAGACACAAAAAGCGACTTTGTTTTATAAGATATCTATACTAATATAATAAAGCGGAAGAGTTTGTTTGTTTGTTTGTTTGTTTGTTTGTTTGTTTGAACGCTACGATCTCTGGATCTACTGGTCCGATTTACATTGTTTTTGTTTTGTATGAAAGCTGCATTCTTCAGAAGTGCTATAGGCTATATAACATTACATTATACATATAAACTAATATATTTTAAAGTACTTTCTAATTTGACATGCAATTTATTCTGCCATGTTAATAACAACCGTCGCGTCGCTACGCAACCGTTACCGCGACATTTTGATATTGATCCTTATGAAAATAAATATAATAGTCACTTTTGGCATTTCATCTAGATTGAAATTATAGTTTACTGTATAACATTCTAATAAATAATTGATGAGATGTCACTGATTCCAAATGACCTAGCCTACGGGCGGCATAGTATGACCGACGCGAACGGGCAGATGACGTTGACGGTTTTATAAATTTTCATACATTTTCAAACTATTGTAAATGTTTATGTAATTATTTGCTGTTTATAATTAATTTAAACTACACTTTGGTTCTCTTCTTATTTTATTTGATATAGCCCGCTAAAATTATCCTATTTAATAGAGAGAAATGTTTAATTATTTCGTAGAATCGATATCTATGTACGCACGCACGGAATACTTTAGGTACTTTTCCTAATATTAAGAAATACCTATCTTTTAGTTACTTTTAATCCTTTTGTTGGTTCATTTCAATAACTCAGATAATTTTTTCTAATAATATGTATCTACTTATTATTCTTTTTAATTATTAAGGCCTATATTTCCTTACTAATTCTAATGAAAATTGAAAATAATTTCATGAATATATTTAATAAATATTCTTATAGTTGAAGCAGGCGTAGCCGCGTCCGGGTCCACTAGTAGGATAATAAAGCGGAAGAGTTTGTTTGTTTGTTTGTTTGTTTGTTTGAACGCTAAGATCTCTGGATCTACTGGTCCGATTTACATTGTTTTTGTTTTGTATGAAAGCTGCATTCTTCAGAAGTGCTATAGGCTATATAACATTACATTACACATATAAACTAATATATTTTAAAGTATTTTCTAATTTGACATGCAATTTATTCTGCCATGTCAATAACAACAGTCGCGTCGCTACGCAACGTTTACGTTACGTTTACTGTATAAGATTCTAATAAATAATTAAGGAGATGTCACTGATTCGAAATAACCTAGCCTTCGGGCGACATAGTATGAGTATGATCGACGCGAAAATATTCTTATAGTTCAAGCAGGCGTAGCCGCGTCCGGGTCCACTAGTATTCTATAAAGTATCTTCCGTAGCTTCCGTAGTTGTACGCTCTATCCTGCGAACAGCAGAGTAGGCAGAGAAAACGTAGTGTTAAGTCTCTCCGTTCCCCACTTTCCGCCAAATTTTTCGAGGCATTGCATGTTGAATGCACTCAACTGAGCTTTTGCCTTAGTGCCAGAGCAAAAAAACTAAAAATATTAAATAAATAATAATAATAATACTTTATAGATGCAAAAAAAGTGGGAAACAAAGTGTAATTACACTCTTACTCCCAGAAGTTTCTCTGCCGACGCTGCTAGGTTGCAAGTTCCCTCTGCTTACCCTGTTATATGCGGGATACAGCGGGAAGCTAATAAAAAAACTATGTACTCGTATATAATGATATACTGAAAGAACTGTAGCAGAGCTATACAAATTTGTGGACGTATGATTTGAAACCACTAATTTGCGTAAAATTAATTTATCACGCATGAATAACTGAATAAATATGAAACTGTTCTGTTTATTGGTTTATATTGCATCTATTGGATCTTTACAATTATTATTATTACATTAAAAGAAAACAAACGGAATCCTTCTAGGAACTCACTTCTTACTTTGTTCTTAGTCTGTCAAAATAATTTATATACATACTCTTTATTGCACTCTGTGAAAGCAATTAATATAATTTTATTTAAATAGTTGGAAACTTATCTCAAGATTTATCTCCAGATCTGTCAGTCAGTCAGATCTGTCAGCGAGGTCAGTTATAGAATTTGTCACTTAGTAATAACTCATTGTGTGATACCAATAAAAATAAAGAAAAATAATTTTGAAGTCAGTCGTAGTGCAGGGGCACAAACAAGCTTGCGACTGTAAACGCGACCCTTTGTGAGTTCGATTTCCAAGCCGATAACGACGCAAAACCGTGGCGTTGAGTTCCCCCACTTAACACAGGCGAAAGGCGTGGACTGAAAGTGGTTTAAAAGGAACAGAGTGTTTTAACACCAGGTTCCATTTATCTACTTTGCCAAATGCGAGCTACACCGTGAAGAAAACAAATATATAATATTTTCTCTATAAATTTGAATTTAAATTGATATTTCTGTTTTAGTGATGGTGTTGGGAGATGGGACGGCGCGGCAAGCGCTGCGGACGGCGCTGGCGTGCCTGCTCGTGGGGGCACTCGCACCAGAGCGCCTGGAGCCTTGTTCCGGAAGCCCCCTCTGTTCCTGCCGTATAGCTCATATGTCGTGCACCGCTGTACCTCTGCATAGGTTTCCAGGTAAATAATAAAAAAAGCTTATTCACTCGTAGCACGGAAAGCAGAAATAATTTATTGTTAGAAAATGGAAGCGGTTAACGTTTTTAAAATAAATACGATAAAAATACATACCGTCTAAATGTTTCCAACGTACTCGGATAGAGGTTTCACGTGATTACAATAAATGACATATATCACTCAATAACAACACTACACACTAGATACCTTCCAATCAGGGCTTCCGTCTACAAGCAACTGTTCCCGTTTGACACAATTCCACTGATTTTATTGTTTTTTTCACCCAAACCTACCCACATTTACACTTGTACGCTAGCATTATAATATCTGGAAATATTCCAGCTTATACATAAAAATGTACTTTTACAGTGATTGATAAAATAGGAGAATATCATATTTTAACATTAGATAGACCCTTTTCATATCTCGTTAAGTGTGGAAAGCAAAAATAACGCATATTTATGTACACCGTAAGATGAAAATTTTTTTAAAGACTCTTTTCATCTTATTGTTCCGCTCTACTTTGTGATCAGCAATTTTTTGACAGACGTCAAAACGTCAAAACTGGGGAAGGTTATTATTGTAATATCTAACCTATTCTCCCTATGAAAAATAGCCTATTCAGTTTTGTTTTATATAAATAAAATCCTACAATTTTTAAATAATGAAATACTAAATACATATTTCGTTTTAAAAAATATCAAAAGGCTATGGAAAAATGTTTTCGTGTTACAATTATTTAAATAACTAATAATTACGAGTATAGAAATATATCGATACATCATTATTAAGTTCATAAACTGTAATTTGAATGAAAATATAAATACTATTTTGTATGAAATCTATTCATTGGTCGGATAGCGGTTTATTATTTACTATTATAATTAATGTATCATTTATAATTGCTTAGTGTTTATTTAAATAATATTCTTGATTATAGAATTGAAATTATTACCTATGTTATTTTAATTAATTTTTAAAGGCGTCGGTTATGATTATAGATTTATTTATGATTATATTTTATTGTAAAACGGAATTTATAAACACTTACAAATAATATAACAAATAATAAATAATTAAATAATACAAATTTTTAAAATGCATAAGAAAGAAAACTACCAATTCTTTATAATATGTCTAATATATTATAGGTAACTGAAAAAATTTTTATTGTACATCATGTTAAAATTATACTTTTTATATAAAAGAAAAAATATATAAGAAGTCTTTACTATTCAAGTTTTATTTATCAATGTAGATATATTCTTAGACTTCCACAGAACTTGCCCATATTTCCCAAGAAGACTATTTTTAGCAAAATATTTGTATTAAGTAGAAGTTGTTAAACAACTCCTAGCTATCTTATATTTTATGCAATATTGCTTTTATATTTGAATTTCGAATGGCTATTATAAAATATTATATACTAGTGGACCCGGACGCGGCTACGCCTGCTTCAACTATAAGAATATTTATTAAATATATTCATGAAATTATTTTCAATTCTCAATAGAATTAGTAAGAAAATATAAGCTCAAATAATCAAAAAGAATAATAAGTAGATACACATTATTAAAAAAATTATCTGAGTTATTGAAATGAACTAACAAAAGGATTAAAAGTAACTAAAGGATAGGTATTCTTTATATTAGAAAAAGTACCTAAAGTTTTCCGTACGTGCGTACATAGATATCGACTCTACGAAATAACTAAACATTTCTCTCTATTAAGTAGGATAATTTTAGCGGGCAATATCAAATAAAATAAGAAGAGAATCAAAGTGTATTTTAAATTAATTATAAACAACAAATAAAGTTCGAAAATGTATGAAAATTTATAAAACCGTCAACGTCATCTGCCCGTTCGCGTCGGTCATACTGTGCCGCCCGTAGGCTAGGTCATTTGGAATCAGTGACATCTCCTTAATTATTTATTAGTATGTTATACAGTAAACTATAATTTCAATCTAGATAAAATGCTAAAAGTGACTATTATATTTATTTTCATAAGGATGAATATCAAAACGTCGCGGTAGCGGTCGCGTAGCAACGACGGTTGTTATTAACATGGCAGAATAAATTGCATGTCAAATTAGAATGTACTTTAAAATATATTAGTATATATGTGTAATGTAATGTTATATAGCCTATAGCACTTCTGAAGAATGCAGCTTTCATATAAAACAAAAACAATGAAAATCGGATCAGTAGATCCAGAGATCTTAGCGTTCAAACAAACAAACAAACAAACAAACAAACAAACAAACAAACAAACTCTTCCGCTTTATTATATTAAGTATAGATGTATACGTAAAGTAGGTAGCCGTAGTTTATTAGATAACCTGCTTTTTTTTTAAGCATCTTCCATATTTTTTTCTGCATCTAAATTCTCTCTCTCTCTCTCTGCGTAAGCAGAGAGTTTAGATCTCGAGTTTTTTCACTAGTACTTCACAGATTCATATCATTTTCACTTCTACAACTTTTATAACTCACATACTCTCAAAAGTGAAAATGTTAATAGTAATATTTTTGAACAATAATGTATGCTGTTAGCTAAATTTCTTAATTATTATTTCGTATTTTGTATGAAAATAAAAAAACTCGTTTCTTCCAATTAAAAAAAGACATATACGAGTATATCATATTCTCATTCAATCGAATGTAATACTAAACAACTTCATTCAATAACGCCATTCATATTAAAAACGATTTTTTTGTCAATACATAAAAAAAAAGAAAAAAAAAGGGAATGAATGGAAAACTGCCGGAACCCATTTAAAATTTACAGGGCTTGTGAGAAAAAATTGATGGATTAAAGATTCGGGCCTGTCTGTTAATCCGTCTATGATACACCTATTCACTGATATACCGACCATTTGATATATTTGTTCGTTAAAATTTTTTTTTCGGCATATTTGCGAAAAATAAATATTGGCAAACTATATGCCGTCTGATTTTCAAAATTAAATCAAATCAGCTTCATGTATTCATGGAGTCTACCCTGCTGTGGGAGGGCCCACAGCAGGGTAGACTCCCAAAGCGTGTTGAGTGTTGAGTGGCAGAACTCAACGTCGCGCTTTGCCTCGATAGCAGAGCGAAGAAATGGGAATATAAATTTAAATAAATATTTCATCTTCTCGAGTGAGGATTGAACCCACAACCAGTTGATTTTACAGCCTCTGCGTTAAGACTGGCCTCTGATTGTTTGGCCTCTGTTACGGTAAATCTTTAGTATTACGAATACGTAGACGTATAAATTAATAAGCAAAATTAGGAAACTTGTTTAGTCTTACAACGCCACATAAGAACAAAAATATACAAATCTACAAATATACCCACATATATACTTACAAACGTACATTCTTTTACGTAGTCGAGTAAGTGGAAATTAAAATTCACCCTGTCACTACCGCCAAGTGAGATACCCAAGCATTTCCAACAAAGCAATATTCTTTAAACCTCTCTCAGTCAGGTACAAAAATAGAATTTGCACAATATATTTTATTTGAAAAGAAATTTATTTTCAGAATGGCCACGAATAGAGTTGCAACATTTGGACATAAGTATGTCCAATCTTGAAGTAATATCAGAAAGTGCGCTGGACGGGCTCCGGCTGCAAACTCTGGTCCTCGTTGCAAACAGGTTGCATTATATCGAGTCACATGCGTTTAGGTAAAGAATAATAATTTAATTATATATTAAAATATATCTTTTTTAATAATGTAAAATATTTTTACTATATTATTACAGAAACCAGTTGTGCCAGTCGATTGTTAACCGCGACAGTTGAAGCTTCGATTCCCACTAGATAAAATTAAATAATTATTATCTTTATTTCTTCGTTCTGGAAAATTGAGTAGCAACGCACATCGTTGAGTTTCGCTACTCAATACGCAGAGTGTCTTAGCACTAGGTTCCCTCTGCCTACCCTACTATATACAGGATGCAACGTGAAGCTGAAGAAGACGAAACATTTATTACGGTTATTTTGTTTCAGTTCTATGGCTAATACTTTAGCTTCATTAGATCTTGGGTACAACGAATTTACCGAAATCCCCGAACAAGGCCTAAAAGATTTAAAAGTTCTTAATTGGTTGAACTTGCAAAAGTAAGTTTATAATTCAGTATGTGTTATATACATACATAGCTTTTATTTATTTTATTTTTAATTCATATATTTGTTCTAGCAACTATATAGCGGAAGTGAGCCCGGACACCAGATGGCAACACTTGGAAAGCACACTGACGAGTTTGTCGCTGAGCAATAATCAAATAACTCAATTGAAATCTCAAGCACTTACATCTTTGAGTCACCTTTTGCAACTGGATTTAGAAGGAAATTATCTTCGTTCAATTAACTCTGATTCCTTACCAACCTCGCTAACAGTTTTAAAACTTTCAAACAATTTCCTTCATGAAATTTCCTGCGATTTAGTTTTTAACCTTCCCAGATTACAAATGTTACACATGAGGCATAATTCCATTTGGTTCGACGTTAATACCACTAGTCTCAATAATAAAACAAAGAAATTAGAAAAATTAGATTTAAGTAATAATAACATCAACGACACATCTGAGATACTCATATTTCGTGAAATGCAAATTAGGCAAATAATTTTAGATTTAAATGAATTAACAGTAGTACCTCGGTTATTATATACAAATAACAGAATAGAAAGATTGTCTCTATCGTATAACAAACTAAATTCAATATACCGAGATGTATTTATATCGCTTAAAAATTCTCTAGAGCATTTGGAAGTGGAGCACAACAAATTGACACATTTACCGGACAGTTTGGCGCAGGTCGTCCGACTGCGACATTTATCTCTGGCTTACAATCAATTGGAAGAATCGCCCTCACTTCCGAGCCGAATACAGACGTTATCGCTGGCCGGGAACTTTTTAACTTCGCTCCCCTCTGCACTCCAAACTCTCGAGCCCGGTTCTATTAGATATCTCGACTTAAGTTACAACAGGATATCTAATTTGTTGCCAAATGAATTCCGGGAATGGTCCTATTCTCTTGGCACCCTCAATCTAAAAGGCAACAGGATAGCTCAAATATATAAAAACGTTTTTCCTGTAAGCATGCCCGTAAAAGAGATTAACTTGAGTTTTAACGACCTTTACTATATACACCCACAATCTTTTTCTAACTTGACGGGATCTTTGCACGTGTTGGAATCGTCTGCAACTATATTTAGTAGTTATTTTCCATTTGAAATGGATGACGGGTTAGAAAATCTTAGTTGGTTATCTTTTGATAATAATGATTTTCATATTCTAAAATTGTCGGAAATTTCATTATTTCCCAACTTAAAATATTTAAATTTAGATTACAATAGAATTGTAGAAATCACTGTCGATGTTGCGTATTCCAACATTTCTTTGTCCTTAAACAATTTAAGAATTTCTTATAATTTTCTGAGTTCTATACAGGCTCAGACATTTTCACATGTACCCGAGTTAAGAAACTTAGATTTATCTTACAACCGTATCAATAACTTGACTAAGAACAGCTTTATAAACTTGCCTAACTTAAGATATTTATCTCTTGCCGGGAACTTAATCAATTCCATAGAAGTGGAAACATTTGTTAATTTACCGAAACTTGAAATATTAGAGCTCCAAGGAAACAACTTAACACATTTATCGCTTTACTCCTTTTATAACGTGTCAAATTCCTATACAACATTTACACTTAATATTAGCAAAAATAACATACAGAATATAGAAGGAGACATTTCAATTTCCATAAATATTTTTGATGGGTCATACAATAATTTCCATGAGGTGCCAAATATGTTTTTTCTTGCAATTGAATCGACGGTAAGACAAATTATTTTATCCCATAATAAATTAACTCACGTTTCAGGTGAGGCATTTGGGCAGTCAGTTCATTTAGAAATATTAGATTTGCACAGAAATAGCATAAGCATTATAAAAAGAAAATCTTTTACAGATTTAATGTCCTTACAAATACTAGATCTTTCATTTAACACTATATATCAATTGTCGGTGGAGCAATTTTATAATTTACGTAAACTAAGATATTTAAAAATGGACCACAATAATTTAAGGCTTCTTCCGAGGGATGTATTTAAAAATACAGTTATCGAACATTTAGACTTAAGTTTTAATGAGATTTCATTGTTCCCAGTAACGGCGCTCTCCCAGATCGGTTTTACATTACGGTACCTCGACCTGTCAAACAATAGAATAGAATATTTGGATAGTAACATATTTCGCAATACACAGTTCTTATCAAACTTGAACTTGGGGCACAACTTATTGACAGTTTTATCCGATAACACATTTTCAAGTCTCGGAGCTCTGCGACTATTGGACCTCAGCTTTAACTCTATTAAAGCAAACTTTAAGGAATTGTTTCATAACCTTCCCAACTTGAGGCAGTTGAATCTTGCAAATTTAAGTTTAAAATCAGTGCCTTATCTACCCTTAACAAATTTGACGAGTCTCAATCTTACTTCAAATTACATTAGCAGTTTTAAGGAGACTGATGTTAAGCGTCTAGTGAACCTGCGCCACTTAGATCTAAGCCACAATCGTTTTACCTCTTTAGTGCCAAAAATGTGGATTCATATGAAGAATTTAAATATTCTAGATATTTCCTACAATCCTATCATAAGATTAACGCCAAATAGTTTTAAATCCTTAAATAATTTATCTTATTTGAATTTAAACGGACTACAATACTTGGATGCGATCGACCAGGATTCTTTCCGTCCTTTGATATCTTTACGATCGTTACACGTTCAAACTTGGTCTACAATAAATCGCTCCACGTTCCGTCTAGCTAATATCACTTCCTGCCTCCCTTCCTTACATAAGTTGGTAATACACTGGAATGACGAAGTCATGGACGCACAGTTGCACGGAATAGAATCAAGAAGATTACGATATGTGGAAATAAGAGGGGATAAATTAAAAAGAATATTAGATGACGCATTTGAACCATTTAAGAATAGACAAGAAATATTTATTCGTATAAGCGAAACCTCGATAACTAAACTACCAGCGGCATTTATGAAACATCTCTCACAAGTTCCTCAATTAGGCATCGACGTCAGCTACAATCAAATATCGAGGCTTGACCCAGCAGTCTTCTACCCCAATTTCACAAGCTGGAGTCACGTAGCAACTAAATTGCTTTCAGGTATATTATAGTAATATCGTATAGTGTAGTATTATTATTTAATATATGTTATGAAAGTTGTATCCCATACACAGCAGGGTAGGCAGAGGGAACCTAGGGTTAAGACACACCATTCCCTACTTTCTGCCGAGTTCTGAAGGCATTGTGTGTTGAGTGGCGGAACTCAACGCTGCGCTTTGCCTCAACGTCAGAGCGAAAAAATGAAAATATAAATGTAAATAAATATTTTATTTCCTCAACCAGTCGATTTTACAGTCACATTTGGTGCCCCTGCGCCATGACTGGCCTAAAAAAATGCTATGATAAAAATGTATGATAGCCTAACATGCATAGTTATTTCTTTTTTTTTTATATTATGCATTATAGCATTTCTTTATATTAGTTCTTACTAATTTATAAAAAAAATTAAAGAAGCTTACAAGAACTACTCGTACCTGAAGCAGGAAGTCGCTGGGCATAAAAATATTATGTTTGTAGAAACTGAAGCTCACGCGGGTATTATACTTTATACATACTTTATAAGGATCTAACAACCTTCTACTTTAGCATCATCTTTGTAATGAGTTTTAATTCTTAATGGACTCCCAAATTTTCCGCTGGCAAATTGCGTTTGAATTATAAATACGTATGTTTCGTTGTCATTATTTAGGAGGTTTAATTCTGACGGGGAACCCCCTACGGTGTGAGTGTGAGTTGGCGTGGCTCGGGGCTTGGTTGAGGCGGTGGCTGCAAGAAAATGAAGCCGGTGCTGAGCTGAGGAGGGCTGTCCGGAGTGCCACTTGTAAAGATCCTCTGGGACGGAGAGTTCCTCTATTACAACTTCGGGCGGACGAAGCTGAGTGCCACGCGAGTGCGCTCTCTAGTGACGCACAACCTAATTACACGAACGTCGTATACACATTAACGTTAACCTTTTGGACTATAGCTCTTAGATGATAAATATATTAATAAAACTAGACGAATTTAAGATGTAAATTTTGTTAATAATTAATTTCTATTCTAAATGTCGAAATCGATTATTAATTTATTTATAGAACAATTGTGGGACACGTGCAATTTATTCAATTATAATTAAATGTATATAAATTACTAGTACTAGTGATGTATCTGTAAGCTACTGAACTAAATTTTTATACGTCGTATTTTGAAATTATAGCTTGTATATTGCGTTTAATAACTTTGTAGAAATTATATATATTTATGACTTCATTATTTTTGTTCATAAATTTACCTGATTGCATCCCTATGTTATATTATTTTTATTTAAAAAAACATTTCAAAATTACATTCAAATTAATTTTATTAATAACTTTATTTTAGCCTACATGTGTAATATGTGGTAAATCAATTTTAAAAGAACAACATTCATCAATGTATAATGAAAATGGGAAATTACTATGTAAATATGTATAAACAATAAATATTTTTACAAATAAATTGTGTTTTTTTTCTTTTAATATAACATAAACAACAATTGTGTCACCATTTTAAACAAAAGTAGGTTAAAATGAAGGTACTAACAACATAAGAGTTGTTACCTTTTGTGGAACACTAGAAAAACTGCTGAAATAAGGTCGTACGGTATGTTAATGATAATAAATCAAAATGTCAACAATGAATACACGTAATTTCCGACTTGGAAAATTTGATACCTTATCGAATCACATATTTAACTTAGAGAGTTTCTATATGTTTTGAACTGGAACTATTTCAACTTTCGACGTTAATTGAATTTCAATATGCTAAATTAGATTTTAAAGGTAATGTTTATTGCTACCGATTTCAATAGGAAATGCATCAATGGAATATTTTAGAGTTTAGGCCAGTTGTAGTGCAGAGCCACAGGCGCGTGACTGTAAACGTGGTGGTGGGTTCGATTTCCACTCGAGGAAATGAAATACTTTATATTTTAATTTGTTCCCTCTAGTGTTGAGGTGGGGAGCTCCTTCTACTTACCCTACTACATGCGGGATACAGCGTGTAGCTGAAAAAAAATATGTAAACAAACTTTAACAATACGCTCTTCTATGTTAACACATAAATAACCTATTTTAATTTGAATTTTAAAATGACTTCTATTCAAATCATTTATATAATTCCAAAAGTAAATTAGACATCTAAATTACAAATCAGAAGCCCACCCCATCCCGTAATACGTTTAAATAACTGTTAACTTAATTAAAACCACGGTGATAGACGTGACTACAATTAGCGGTTTCATCCCTCTAAGTAACAATGAGATTAATAGTAGTATGTATTTTTTTAAATGAAAACTTTAAATAAGTAATAAGTTGGGATTTTTAATTTAATAATATTATACTGTTTATTAAACGTTGCCAGTTTTGGCGCAACAGGTTGTGGGATCGATCCCCACTTGAGAAAATGAGATGATTTTCATTTCTGGTGTCGTAACAGAGCACTCCAGACAAATCTCCTCCAGGGCAATATGGGGAGCGAAGTATCCTAACACTAGGTTTCTTCTGCGTACCTTACTGCGTGAGGCTGTACACGGCTGTACGGAGATTTACAGACACTGACTCGTTATGATTTTATTATAAGTATGGATTTACATATTCTCACTCTATTAGATAAGGTGCAAAGTTGTTTGGTGATTTGCTCGGAAGTGGTGAACGCTAAATTTCTCTCTACCTACCAACAATGCTCCATGCTTGAAATATATTGCCAAGAAAATTTAAATATTACAAGAAAAGTTTTTGTTGATTAAGAAAATTGAGAAAAAAAACACAGTGACACATTTTTATTAAATTATTATTTTAGAGTAGTATAAAATCATTGCGTGTTGAGTGGCGCAACTCAACGCCGCGCTTTGCCTCGACACCAGAGCGAAGAAATAAAAATATAAATTTAAATAAATATTTCCTTTCAGTCAGTAGTATACATACATATATACGTACGTATTTTAATATACCATTCTATCTGAACGTGCCTACATCCCGCACGCGTCTACCACGATTTATAGTCAACCTAAATTCAACTTAGAAACTGGAAACAATTCTGCTGATCTACGCCTGCGATTGAAATGAGTTGCAAAGAAGTTGATATTTGTTTTATAGATTTATAACATTGTCTCTATAAACTTTGCATATGGCACTTCCTGAGCGAATCGAAAAGAATTCAGGGCTATGGAAATGGTAAATTGGCAAAAAAACCCAAAATGGTAATTTTTTTCGATTCAAAATGGTCGTCATTTCTGGTCTGGAATTTTGAGCTGAATAAAGTTGCTGTGTTGAAAGAATATCATACTTAATTATGATCAAAGATTTACCTGTCTGAAAGCAGCAAACAATATAGAATTATTTTTCTCAAAATTATTTCTTATTTTTAGACTTACTAATCTCTTGCTCCTCTTGCATATTTATATCTATTCTACATCATATTGCAAAAAATATAAAAGCAGTATCACATAAAAAAGGATCCTTGGTATCTTATCACTTATAAAAATAAAATATGCGAAACAAGCTAATATTTAACTTAAAAATAAACTTTATAACGATTTAATTTAAAATATGGTATTCTATTAGGCCTTTCAAAATCCTACATATAATTAGGGGTGAAAAATTATGAAGTGTGACAAAAAATGAAATATGGCAACAAATATAAATAAAAACAAAATTCAAAGTATATTTGTCATACAAGACGTTGAAAAGTAAATTAAAATATTTTCCGTGCAGCTTTCAACCGTCGCAGTGAAGGCGCGCGCGTTGACCCATAAAAAAATTGCGCTCGCTACGAACACATACAAATTTAAAATATCTGCAATGTGTTTTTGAAAAACGCTATCGTATGCATTTTCTTTTGCGATGAAACTGGAAATTGTCTTGTATGAAATGAACTGGTGTTTTATTGAAACGTAATTTTTCAATGACTTTTCTTTTTGTTTTTTTTTTTGTAAACAGATAATTTTATAGCTATATATTAATTTTTTAACGAATATTTTTGAAGAATTAGTCTTGTATAAACAATGTTTTAAGGCTATTGAGATATGTAAATTGAAAAACCAACCAAACATTTTTTTTTTAATTTCAACATACAGCAGGTGTGGCGGTAAACGCGACTGATTGTGGGTTCGATCCCCACTCGAGGAACAGAAAAAACATTTATTTAAATTTAAATTTAATTTCTCTGACGAGGCAAAGCACAACATTGAGTTTCTTTGAATTCTGAAGGCTGCACTTTGCCTCGTTACTAGAGCAAGGAAATGAAAATATTAATAAATAATAATTCATTCTCCCGGATTTGAGTTGGATTCACAACCAAGAACTGAGAATTTTCACACATCGCGTGTTGACTGGTAAAACTCAACGCCACGCTTTTCCTTGGTACCAGAGCGAAGAAATGAAAATATTAAATATTTACTTCCCTCTAGTGGGAATAGAAACCACAAACGTAGCATTTACACGCTTGCGTCTCTACACCACGACGGTTTTTTTGGAAAAGGAAACTATATATATATATATATATATATATATAGTATTCCTATATATATATAATACATATCCCTCGCATTTATCATCGAGGTGCGTGTCAAACCTATTTCCCTAGAGCCTACTTATAACATAGGTAACGTTTACTTTAATAAATTAAATACCGGAAACGCCGTGAAATGGAAATAATACTTTTAATTCGGGCAATAAAACGTAAACCTTTATCTTATCTTATATAATTATTTTAGAGTATGGTGGTAGTTAACAGAAAAAATTACCATTCCAAAAATAATCCTATAGTTTCTTTATAGGTGCGACCACGGTATTGTAATCTATTTAAAATGAATAGATCATTTATTATTTATATTCTTTTTTATTTTTTTTAGGATCTACATTGTCATTATATTATCTATTTAGGTAAATATTTTATACTGGCGTTATTAGGAAAAACCGATCAAGTGCGGAACCCTAAAAGTAACAAAATTATAATTGAGTAATTTTGTAGCATATTTATTTTAATCAACCTATTTATAATTTAAAATAATTAAATTCATTTTTTATATATTTGTATACATATTCCAAGGCACCTAAAGTACGTACTGGGTGAACAGATGCCATTAGTGTGTTGACATAGGACGCCAGACCCGGAAGCTTCGCAAACAGGCCTGTACTAACAGAAAGCTAATATTCACACAAAAATTACAATCTCCATGAACTAACGAGCCTTTTATACTTCACTTGTTATCTTTAAATTTAATTTAAACTTCAATTTTACTTTCGATTAATCAACGATTGATTAAAAAAGCTACTTTCTTGTAGGTTTTATCTTTTTTAAAAACCATAAGTTCAAATCTTCTTTTGAATATTTAATACTACTTTTTCTTTCATATATTTGAGGCACAAGCATATGATTCAAGACATGATGGTTGAGGGTTTGATTCCCACATGGAAGAATTAAATATTAAATATTCTCATTTACTCGATATGATAACAAGGCAAAGCGCGTTGAGTTCCATGAGTATCTTACACTTAGGTTCCCAGGATCCCTCTATATTTCACGCTTTTCTCCGGAAATAGCTGGGAAGTCAGAGAGTACTTACCAAGTGACCGCTTTCCGTCTGGAAGAAATACGCAACGCGCTCGCGTGCTAAGTGATGAAACTCTTTGAACTCACAACCATCACAATTACTGTTAGAAGCTGTTCCACTGCTCCAAGATGGCCTCGTTCTGAATTTAAAATGAGGGGTTACTAATATTTAATTTTTATCTGGTACTATTTGTAATATTTAGTATTATGAAATAATTATTCCAGGCTTTGTATCATACAAGTCCTTATCTTAAAGATATACTGTAGATTCATAATTTTAATAGCCCTTTCCATCTAAATAAAATGTAACAAAATGTAAAATACCATAAAGCACCTAACTGAAAAATATAATGAAAAAAGTTTTAAAGACTTAGGGAATTTACATATTCAGTGGACCTTTTACTCCCACAATGTGAGTGCAGGGTATAATTAACGCAATAATAATATTTTCTTGAGAAATTAACTTGAAAAAAAAAATAATAATAATTAAATTATTTGAGGCCTATCTTGACGCAAAGGCACAAGTACAAACATGACAGGTCGTGGGTTTGATTCTCACTCGAATAATTAACTATAACAAAGTCACCCTTTATGAATACTATTTATCCATCTAAGGTACGGAATCCTAAAAATTTTGCGGATAAAAAACCTAGTCCTAATCCTTGTTTTTTTTTAAGATCTGAAAAACTGTACCCACTTTCGTTATTACATTGTCTAGACACGTTTGTATCTTACAAAAGTAATAGAATTAAATGAAAATACAAACAAAAGGACTTTTGTTTAAGATATCATTTGTATTCGTAATTTTGTTAATAGATCCGATAAGAATACTGAACGTTAGAAGAAATCTTCAGGGCACACACAATACGTGTTTGACGTACGAAAATATTTCTTTTGTTATTATTCTTTACATTAATTTTAGATTAAAAATAATAATAATAATAAATTAAAAAATACAGTCGAATTGATAACCTCCTTTTTTTACAGAAGTCGGTTAAAAATATAAAATATGTGAAATTAATATATTTTTTTTAAAGATTTTATATAAAACAATTTAAATTATGTATTTACAAATATAATTTAATAAAACGAAATAATTTGATAATTTATTATTTTAAATTACGTATGTAGGTCATACGATATTTCTAATTTCTCTGAATTTAATATTTTAGCGTCGAATTATCAAATGACGATCTTTATTATTATGCCTACAATAATCCTAAAACAGACAAATAAAGTTTTACAATTGCCATATAAAACGACATGTAATAAAAATTTATTTCATTATTATTATTACAACTATGCATAGTCCAGTCGTGGCGCAGGTCAGGTCGTGAGTTCGATTCGCACTCGAGGAAATTAAATATTTAATATTTTTATTTCTTGAAAGTGGTGAACAGAAGTGTTTCAACAGGGACGAAGTGTTTAAACATTAGGTTCCTATGTCCTCTTTGCCTACCTGCACCCTTAATAAAAACGTATAATTAATTATGAAATGAACATTACGAAACATTGCTTGAAATTACGAAACTAGCTTGAAAAAGCTTGAAAAAATTATAGGTTTTTTTAAATTAATAACTTATCTACAAAAATGTAAAAACGACGTACATACAGTTATAAAAAATAAAAAAATAATATATATTCACTTAAGCGATGACGTAAGACATTATTAATACAATTGCTGTAATTTGTATACAATTACTTCGCTGTAGGTAATTGTCACGTATTGTGACAGTTGTATTGCCACCTCACGCCCGTATAGTCCCTGGGAATGACAGCCCACGTCATTTATTTGCATGACTCGCCCGTTTCCCCAAAATTGATAGCAACTCGTGGTGCGGGGGTAAATACTGTTGGGTGTGGGTTCGATTTCTACTCGAAGAAATGAAATATTTTATTTTTACATTTATCTCACTGTGATAACGAGGCAATGCTTGGCGTTGGGTTTCGCTACTATACAAGCAATGCTGCCAGGCAGAAAGTGGTATTCCCAGGTTCCCTTTGTCTACGGTGATATGTACAGGATACATGAAATAAATAATTACAAAGATTATTAAGGGGTCATTAAGTGAAAATACATTTTATTGATCTCCACAGGTTCATTCACGTAGATCAAATATCAGAGCGGGAATAATTATAAAGTTTCTGTTAATATAAAGTTATTACAATGTAGGAAAGCTTGTAACAGTATTAAATGAGATTTACGTATGTAATATATAGTGTTAGTGAAATATATTGTAAAAAAAACGAAACTCTCATTAAACTATCCTTTGAAATATATATTTCCAATAAAAAAAGAATTATCGACTCTATTTAATGCAAATTTAAGATTATCCTATGGACAACATTGTCAGAAATAGACCAAAATGGGACCAAATGGGACAAGCTTTCAAATAAAAAGAATCATCAAGATTGGTTCACCCAGTCAAAAATTCTGACGTTACAAATATTAAAAAAATAGCCAAAGATATAGAAATACCCTCCTCTTCATAGAGAAGTTGGTTAAAAATATCTTATATTTTTAGCATATTCGTGTAAATGTGGGTAGATTTAGGTGAAAAAGAAAATAAAAGTGGAATTGTGTCAAACGGGAACAGTTGCTTGTAAGCGGACGCCCTGATTGGAAGGTATCTAGTGTGTAGTGTTGTTATTGAGTGATACATGAGTTATTGTAATTACGTGGAAACTCTATCCGAGTACGTTGGAAACATATAGACGGTATGTATTTTTATCGTGTTATTTTAAAAACGCTAACTGCTTCCGTTTTCTAACAATATAATATCAATAACTAATTAAGATCTATTATATCTAATGACGAATATGATAATGAATTGGGAAACGAAAATAAATCTTTCTTCAGTATGAGAATCGAACCCATAACCTCCTTATTATTTAAACCCAGACGCTATCGCTGTCCATTACACAAACAAAAATAAAAATTTGTACTACTTTATGTAACAGAGGAAAGACAATTTTATAAATGTATAGAAATTAACGTCTGATGACTTTTCTTTTTCTTCTGTTTTCTTATGTTTCTCTATGCGGAAAATAGCGATTCATTTAACGAGATACCTGCTGCTATTCACTCGTGAGTCGTTTTTCTTATTGCTTTTTCTATTATATTAGATTATATGCTGAGTAAGTTACTAGTAATAAATTTATGGTCAATAATGTAATAAATAAATTAGATTTTGTTGCTGGACATTGATTTAATAAATAAATAAATTTACTTTATATTATTATCAGCTTCACGCTGTATCCCGCGCACAGCAGGGTGAATATAGGCAGAGGGAATATAGTGTCAACACACTCCGTTTCCCACTCTCCGTCGAATTCTGAAGGTATTGCGTGTTGAGTGGTGGAAATAAACGTCGCGCTTTTGCCTCGATACCAGAGCGAAGAAACGGAAATATAAATTTAAGTAAATATTTTGTTTTTTCGAGTGGGGTCGAACCCACAAACATACTTACGGCCACGGCTATAACATTTTTTTAGATATTCACAGTACTCAATATAAAAAATTATGTGTGCTTAAAAATTAAATGCAATTACATATTATAAAAGTTGACAAACTTAAGTTTATTGTTATTTCGTGTTATTTTTTATGAAATACCTATAAATTATCACTTTTCGAATTTTTTATTTTATTTGTAATGTAATTTCTCAATTCGAGCCAAATTTCATAACTGTAGGTCAACGGAAAGTAGTAAGGTTTTTATTACACGACGAATTACTTACATTAATACTTGTATGTTTTGATTGCGTCCACTTTAATAATTAATAATAAGAATTTAGTTACAAACAAAAAGAAATGATATCCCATCAAAAACATAAATATGAAATAAGAGCCAAGTTAAATGTTATGTAATACGTCATTCTAAACTTCACCGACAAAAGATAGAGAGATATATACGAGCACCGAGTGTGTTCACTCGACTATAGCGAAAGACGATACAAAACGTCACATATGTAAAGTTGAACTGCAGAACTAACACCACCACTGCTGGAGCACACAATATCCAGGCTATCCATGCAAATGTTATAAACCTGAAGTAAGCATAAGCGATAGCAATATGCATTCAGATGAAACTTTTAGCTTTGTGTGGAAAGTATTCTGTATATGATACGCCTGGCTGCTCGGAGCCAATACGCGTGTGCTCGAGCGTGATTTCGCACTGTCCTGCAAACGCCGCTTTGCACGTAAGCTGGAGCGACCGCCTTTATTGTACCCTCGGTGTTCGTGTTTATAGTTTCCAGATAATATTCTATTTTAGTTGTTCGCATTGAATTTTGAGAGTTTGTGGAATTTGTTTTTTTTTTATAACAACTTGTTTCTGGTAATATCACTGTATTATTTTGTATGATGTAACAGACGAGTAAATTGAAATTTTTTTTTTTTTTATAAATTAACATAAATATTGTTAATTCAAATATTTTTTTACTTCAATTATATTAAATAACACAACAATACAAGAAACAATGAATGGATAGATGCGTCACAAGCCGAACGCTTAGACCGATAGTGCCTCTCTTGTTTGTATCGCGCTCTCGCTTGCACGCTCGGCTCAGGCGAAACGTGACAATGAATCATGCTTTTTCATGCGTGCCGCCGGCCCTCATCGATTCATAACAGAACGTGTTGAACGTCACATCAAAATATATACACACTATGATTGCAGATTCATTCCTCAATATTGGACATACTAATTTTAAAAAAAATATCATATCTAAACTTGGATGTACAATATTTCTAAAGTTATCTTCTATTATTTCTAAATCTTTTATTATTTCTAAAGTTGCAGTTACTATAAATATTTACATAAGCCATACATAGACTCTATGTACAACAAAGTAGAAATATAGTGATGTATTTTTAAAGTTAATTAAACTATACTGAACTCACAGTTTATTTTCATTCCCTGTCATATTAAGAGTCGTACAAAGCAAAGGTATTCATGCGCATAAAAGTGAAATTTGTTCTCTTGAAAATGTGAATACGAAAATAAAATGTCCCTTATTTGTTTCATAACACGTGCAAAAATGTCACTCATAATAAATATCTATGCGGAAATGTATGAAGGTAAATGTAAATGCTAGGTAAATAAAGCCTAGTTGAAATATAATTAACTTATAAACATGTCTTTGTTATAAAATATGGAACATCAAAACTGTCGTGGAGCTGTATTTCAAAATAAAAAAAAATCAGCTTCACGCTGTATCCCGCACACAGCAGGGTAGGCAGAGGGAACCCAGTGTTAAGACATTCCGTTCTCCACTTTCTGCCGGATTCTGGAAGCATTGCGTGCCTCAATGCCGCGTGCCTCACACCAGAGCGAAGAAATAGAAATATAAACGTAAATAAATGCTTCACTTCCTCGAGTCGAACCCATAACCGTTGCGTTACAGTCACACCCTTGTGCCGCTGCGCCAAGACGGCTTCGGTATTTAAAAATGTAAAATTAATTTTTCTTTAATAATAAATCTATATGAATTTTATATTTATAGGCTAATATTATAAAGCCAATTGAAAAATCATTTTTCTATTGCATGGTCCATTTTCCGTGGTAAGGTTACACCTTAATAGGTTACACCTTAACTGTGTCTATTTAACCCACTATTTTTGCGATTAGAGTAACCTCGTGGCATGTGCCATAGGTAGTTTTCCATTTGACCACGGGTTCAAAACCACAATATTAATAATATTAATAATGTTGTATTCTTAAAATATAGCATTTCGGCAATACATCTATCGTCAAAGCGCGTCTATCTCCACCTCAAAGGCCGGCAACGCACCTGTAGCTCTTCTGGTGCTGCACGGGGCCTGCTCATGTGATCACCATCAGGTGACCCGAACGCTCGTTTGCCTTGTCCTTTTTCCATAAAAAAAAAACATCTCGAAAAGTAATGGACGAAAACGAAAGCAATTAGGTGGTTGTCCGTAATATCATCCATGTAATCGCTGTAATTTTCTCTTGCGGTAAAGTTGATGGCGCAGAAACAAACCGAAATGAACGTCCGATGACTTTTGTTTTCTTACATTTTTCGTTCAAGAAAATGGCAATCCATTTATTTACCTAATACACACGGCTCAACAATTTTTTTTGTGTAGAATTACCTTTGTATTGAATAGATATAGCTGACATTAAAATATGTCCATATAGAAATAAAGTGTGTTTAAACACAACTGGTAGTGGGATCGATTTTCACTACAAGAAATTGAAATATTTAATATTTTCATTTTTATCGCACTGCTGTCGCGGCAAAGTGCGGCGTTAAATTCCATCACTAACACGTATTTCCTCAAAACTTTGGCGTAAAGTGGTGAGTGTAATGTTAACACTAGGCTTCCTCTGTCTACATGCGGGATACACAAAAAAATAGTCGACTTAATAACATGTTCCTTTATGTAATTGGCTTAAAAACATAAGTCATTACGTGTCCATTTTGAGGAGTTCTTAAATTTTGTACATTTATTTAATGTTAATGCGCTTTCATCATTTAGCAGAGTAACTAAGTTTTCTCCCTGAAATAGCGTCCATTAGAAAGCCATTTGTTCACTTAACAAATGTACTGGCGTTTACAGGAACTGTGTCATACCTATACAAGTTTAGACTTACTGCTATTCGTAACTCTAGCGATATAATAGTCCCGACCCAAAAAATAAATATTTAAAATTTGTAATGCTTAAGGTTGATTTCTAGACAGTAAGGTTCATTCTATTTAATACATCTAACTAAGAAGTAGCAAGAAGTTGGGAAAACAGCTGTTATAGCTAATATGGAATGTCTCAATGTGGTTATGAGCTTAAGCTATAATTGGAACATATTTGATACGAGAGACGATGACGTCCTGACTCCTTTGATTAGCATAAAATTATATTGACAGTGGTTTTAGGGTTCCGTACCTCAAAAGGTAAAAACGGAACCCTTATAGGATCACTTTGTTGTCCGTCTGTCAAGAGCATTCCTCGAGATCGTGTGGATGTCTCGATCTGAAATTAATATGAAAAATTTAGGTTTATGGTACCTTGGGGCACAGAAAAATATTAAACGTCAAATCCATGCAATCAAATAAAAACGAGCGTTTATGCATCGCGTCTGCTGCATTTAGTATGCAATTCGTTGGATAACCATCAACTCTATATGGTATTTCCCGTGGACCTACAATTATGAAATTTGGCAAGAAGTTACAATTTGCAGTATAGTAAATACAGGAAAGAATCTAAGAAGAGAAAATTTATGGATAGAAATTTTTTTACAAACTTATAATTGTAGTTCGTTTCATACAAAATGAGTGCATACGTTTGCAAACTTAAATTTGTTAATTTTTATAAATTGGACTTCCCGTTGACATACACTCCTGAAATACGTACTCATGTATAGAATGCATCGAACTCGCATTTGACCGATATTTTGTTATCTTATCACGGTCGGACATTCCAAAGCAAATACTTCAGAGTCAAGGAAGTATACAAGAAAGTATTATATAATTGAGAAAGAAATATCATTAAAATTGTTAACTATCAGTCGACGACATATTGAAGATTCTTTCTAAGCGTCATACAATGCATAAAGAAACTTACTTCTTTTCATTATTATACTTTTTAGTATAGAAAAAAATGTATTCAAAAAATATTAAAATGTTCTTCATCTGTTGTCAGTTAAAAATTACAGAAGCACAAGTTTTACACTAAAATTTTTGAAATCATGATAATTTAAACTACAAATGGACGCTTTGAATGCGTTTTATTTAAATTGCAATACCGTGAAGCATTTTTTACATCGGTGTTAGTGGAATTAAAAGTTATTTTCAGAAAGCCCGTAAAGTTCTCGACAATGTAATAATATACGAGTTTACTGAGTCTAATATTATGTTATAGATATGCACTCTCATATTTTCACGTTAAACTTTTGTAAGCATTTAAATATATTTTAGTACTCACATGAGGGTTCTCATTAACAAATGGACAAAAAAATTGTAAAACAGAAAAATGTAGGTACATATTAATTCTATAGGTTTTTATAAATTAGCTGAAATTCATATAATAAAGTCAACTTCTCGATATTTGAGTTTTAAAATAATAATTTTTAGAATTTCTATTGGAATTGCTTTATATTGAATAACACTTAGTTTCCAAGTTGTAGAACCTTACTGTGGTCTATAAATTATTAATTTAAGTTTAAATTCCAGGTACAAATTAATATAGGTACGATAACTAGCTTAATTTCACTTCGTTTGATACAATTTTTATTTAGTAGGGGAGGCAGAGGGAACCGGAGAACATAGTGTTAGATACTCCTCTCCCCCTTTTCGTCGAAATCTGGAGGCACTGGTGGTAAGTGGCAGAACTCATTCACCCTTTGTCTCCACACCAGAGAGAAGGAATGAAAATATTCAATATTTCATTTCCTCGAGTGGGAATCGAATCCACAACCTATCGCGCGCTTGTGCCACGACTGGCCTCGTTAATTATGTGGAAAATTGGAAATTATTGAATTTTCCACATAAACATTTTTGAACTACATTAGTGTTAGAAACATTGAAAAAACTTTTTAGTTACACTGACATCGAGACTTGTTTTACTTCTGTCGACAAATTTGGTTCGGTCGTAACTTTAACCAACTTGACTAACCTCACATCACCAAGTTTCCTCTACGGAGATAAGAATTAATCAAGTAACGTTACAAGCGAAACAAACTATTCATTCAATTAACTGCGCTATGTACTTACATAATGTAAATAACAAGTTAGATGTTAAACTATGAAATAGAGACCGACCGACTGGTTGTGGATTCGATCCCCACTCGAGGAGATGAAATATTTATTTTCATTTATATTTTCATTTCTTCGCTCTGGTGTCGAGGCTAAGCGCGGCGTTGAGTTCTGCCACTCAACACGCAATGCCTCCAGACTTCGGCAGAAGGGGAACGGAGTGTCTTAACACTAGGTTAAGTGCATGCACTGCTGTGTGCGGGATACAGCGTGAAGCTGATATATGTAGGGAAGTATTATTTACATTTATAGTTTATTTAATATGTGTCATTGAATTGTCATTATTTCTAGATAAAGAACTAATTTGAAAATTGTTTTTTTATTGATTTGAATTTCTCATGATACTTGCTTTCTAAAAATAACATTTTAGGTCTCCAGGTGAGTTAAATGAGTATTGCATATTACAAAATAAAGTGATGTCATGAATGTTTCACTATCGAAGTAGCATTACCATTTGTAGCCTACATATCGCCTGCAGTCAACAAGGGATAGCACTTAAGGGAGAAATTCATACGTTTATCATTCACGAGATAGATACAATACAAAAATAGGTAATTTAATTATTTTTTTACTATTCTTGAGTGTTTACGGAGCTACTTTTATTTACACAATTAATAATTTAATTTTTTTTATTTTCTATATAATTTTTTCTACTCATCTAGCACTACAAAAATAATATATAAGGGTACTATCAGAAAAAGTGTACTTTTTGTGTCTTTTCTTGTCCCACTACTTTGAATGCGTTTGAAAAATACAATTTTAAAGATAATTTAAATATTTTGCCATTTACGATAAATTTATTTATTAACTTAAAGATTTTTGTAATATTTTAAATGTATTATGGCAAATAATAGTATTTTTTGTTAGTTGCAAAAAACCTTTCAAAATGCTTCCATACAATTTTTCGTGTCCCATTCACCACTTTACTTTTTAAGAATTGATTTGTTACGAATGTTTATGGTTTTATTTGATTTCAGATATGTTTATATTACTTTACTTTATGCATAATATCAAATAGAACTATTTTTATTGATACATAATTTAATAAATAATATATATTAGTTAAGTAAATTTGTCCCAAAATATTGTCTTTTTGTTACTCAGGGTTAATAACGTATACGACAATTAAATTATGAATGCAATTATTTTCGATGGTGTTTAATATTATTTTTTGTTGTGGCACCATAATTCTAAAAGTCAATGCTGTCCAATAGCTACAACCAGTAGTGTTCTCGCAGCAGTTGAGGGGTTCAAATGTTTTAGAGGGAATGCGTGAAATTACATCTCAGGGTTATAAACGGCTTTTATTTTGGTAAGTATTCTATAATTTCGTTTTCTTGTTTATGTTATTTGCTTCTTTTTACAAAATCTCAAAAAAGAACTTCAGTGCTTGCACATGCAACACGTGGCTTATGAGCAAATATTTAAAAAGGTTAGAATTTCTCAGACTTCATTCTCAATTTCGTTATATTTCGTTACGTAACGAAATTGAGAAAATATGAAGCCTAGTTCACAACTACGGTACCAATGTTTTCTTATATATGTTTATAATAAAATTGTATCGAACCGGGGCTTGTATATGGAAGATATGTACATAAGAAAAAAAAAATTGCTGGCATATGAAAAAAACTATTAGTGACTTTTCATAACGTAAAGTAACCAAAAATAATGATTTTTAAGTTTTTTGCTTGTTTGCGTGTTTGTCTATGTGTTTGTTCACGCTAATCTCAGAAACAGCTGAACCGATTTAGTTAAAAATATTTTTTTATTCTTCCTGATATTAGTTGTGATTTTGTGATTATTATTTTTTGATAAATATTTTTGTATTTTCAGTAAGCGTCATGGCTCCTATGTCAAATGCTGAAACACATAAAAGATATAGAGAACGTCTTAAAAAGACCAATCCTATTAAATAAGAGATATGCAGAATAAACACTTACAAAGAATTAAACTTAATTCCAGTGATAACGACTCAAATTTTGATATATTTTAAAGTAAATTTAATTTTATCATTAACTTTGTGATCTCTAACTAGAAATTTAAGTTTACTACGCTACGAACTAGCATTATTAGATTGTTAATATTGTCACTTTGTTATGTTTTCTTCTTACATTTATAATCTGTTAATTCAACGATTGAATCTTTAAAACTTTGATCTGTGTCTCATTAAATAAAAAAAAACAATAGTTTTATTCATATAATATCGTTATTTTGTTGTGTATAATGCCTTATGTCATCAGTTTCGTAACAAACATATCAGTATTGTTACTTATCAGTTACGTTACGAATTCGAAAATGTCCACTTTTCTGATTATGACCCATAAACACTTTCTATATCACTTTTTTTGTAAAATTTATTTATATCTTTTGCTCTTTGCCTCGTTGATTATATCAAGCCAATTCGGTCAAAAAGGGTCTACTGCCGTACTGAGTGACTGACCGTCGATGCGTGGTAGGCCGAAAAGTATCTGCAGTAATGTTCTGCTGCAAATTTATGAACCTGTTCTTCAGTTGAAGCTGAGGCTGGTCGTCGAGACTGTAAATGCGACTAGTGGTTCGATCCCCACTCGGGGAAATGATATATTTATTTAAATATATATATATATATATATATATATATATATATTTTCATCTCTTCGTTCTGGTGTCGCGAGGCAAAGCGCAGAGATTGATATGGGGGAAAATGGGGAACGGAATGTCTTAATATTAGGTACCCTATGCGTACCCTGCTGTGTGCGGGATACAAAGTGAAGCTGTTTTTAATTTTGATTCTCTCTTCTCTTTGCAGCTCTTTTCTTTTCTGCAGTTCAGATGTTAAAAAAATTTTGGTTATCCACTTTGATTAAACGAATACAGAATGATATTGTAGAGTTATAAAGGGATATATATATTGAAAAGTAAGTACATATATAACTTGTAGAATATACCACCACGTTGGCTTATCTTAAATGTAAACATAGTAAGCCATTATTACTAATATCTATACTATCTATACTAATATAATAAAGCGGAAGAGTTTGTTTGTTTGTTTGTTTGTTTGTTTGTTTGTTTGAACGCTAAGATCTCTGGATCTACTGGTCCGATTTTCATTGTTTTTGTTTTGTATGAAAGCTGCATTCTTCAGAAGTGCTATAGGCTATATAACATTACATTACACATATATACTAATATATTTTAAAGTACATTCTAATTTGACATGCAATTTATTCTGCCATGTTAATAACACCCGTCGTTGCTACGCGACCGCTACCGCGACGTTTTGATATTCATCCTTATGAAAATAAATATAATAGTCACTTTTAGCATTTTATCTAGATTGAAATTATAGTTTACTGTATAACATACTAATAAATAATTAAGGAGATGTCACTGATTCCAAACCTAGCCACCTAGCGGGCGGCACAGTATGACCGACGCGAACGGGCAGATGACGTTGACGGTTTTATAAATTTTCATACATTTTCGAACTTTATTTGTTGTTTATAATTAATTTAAAATACACTTTGATTTTCTTCTTATTTTATTTGATATTGCCCGCTAAAATTATCCTACTTAATAGAGAGAAATGTTTAGTTATTTCGTAGAGTCGATATCTATGTACGCACGTACGGAAAACTTTAGGTACTTTTTCTAATATTAAGAATACCTATCCTTTAGTTACTTTTAATCCTTTTTTTAGTTCATTTCAATAACTCAGATAATTTTTTCTAATAATGTGTATCTACTTATTATTCTTTTTGATTATTTGAGCTTATATTTTCTTACTAATTCTATTGAGAATTGAAAATAATTTCATGAATATATTTAATAAATATTCTTATAGTTGAAGCAGGCGTAGCCGCGTCCGGGTCCACTAGTATTATATAGTTTGTCAAATTTCTAAGCGTTTAGTAATTACCTGTATTGACGGGACACCGATAACTCTGATAAATGGTAACTGTCCTGTCGCTGACAGCCTATTTAAAGCTGCTATTAATCCGACATTACAAAATTTAGTACCAAATTGAAAGCAATTAACTTAGATTTATTTAAAGTGACAATTATTTAGTAACTTGTTAGGTTTGTATAACAGACTAACAATAAAAATATTTGTGTAAATGTATAAATGAAACTAGTTAAGTAAACTCAGATTTATCTTCTTTTATAATCTATGTATAAAAAAAAGTAAAAATGTGTCTGTGCAAGTACTTGCTGCAAGTTTTAGCCGCAACGGGTGATATTCGGAAGTAACATGGCAAGAGCCATAAAACCACTCAAATGAATTTTCGGATAGCCACTAGTTAAAAAATAAATTTGATAAATTTTATAGAAATTTCAATTTCAATAACACTTCAGTTATTTCTATTAACTATGCATAAAAGCCTTATATTATTTACATAAAAAAAAATATAGGTGCAACTTCAGAACAATTTTCTAATGAACATTTCTCCGAATAGGAATTGAACCTGCAAACATCGCGTCATAAGCATAATATAATATCTTTAGAGTGTCTATATCTTTGTTGAGAACTGATATTTCCAAAATAAATTATATTATTTGGTTAGTTTCACGCTGTATCCCGCACTTAGCGGGGTAACCAAAGGGACCTGGGAACTTAGTAATAAGACACTTCCGTCCCCCAGTTTCCGCCGAATTGTAGATGCATTGCGTATTGAGTAACGGAAGTCAACGCCGCGCTTTACCTATTCACCAGAGCGAGGAAACGAAAATAAAAAATATTTAATTTCCTTGAGAGAGAATCGAACCTACCACCTGTCGCGTTAACTGGCCTTTTATATATTATAATTATATATATATATGTAATTATATATATGTATATATATATATATATATATATATATTAATTCTATATAATATCTAGAGAACCTTATATGTTCACAGCATCGATTCACGAGACCAAATGTAATCAGCTGTGATGAGACTCACAACATTTAACTAACCAATTAGTGCCAATCAAATATGACTGTATCCTACTGTAAAGCCACTGTAAAATATATTTCTCTAAAATAATTTATATCATAATTTATTATAATTTATTATAAGCATAGCATGGAACCCGTGGTGATAATGAATTCAATTCCCATTCGTGAGAATGTTAATATTTTTGCTTGCTCATTTAGGTTAGTCGAAGGGCGGCGTTCAGTTATTAACAATTAATAAGTAATTAAATTGTGCTAATTATAAAGGAGTGAATCGTGAAAAAAGAATTGAAAAACGGAATATTCCGTATTAATATACAAAATCCAAAAAATATTTATATTAATCAAAATTTATAAGATATCCCGTAAACTTAAAGTTCTGAAATTTAACACTAAGTGAGAATTGTTTAATTGAATTGTGAGAAAAATTCTGAAATGTAAATTTTCACATTTCAGAATTTTTCTTTTATTTTGTAATTATTTTGTATTTATATATTTGTAATTTATTTTACACAAAATGAGTTCCCACAAGCCTAAGTTTGTCTTCTTTTATAACTATTCTACCCTTTTATAGGCCTACTTCCTATTGACTTCAATAGGAAGTAGGCCTACAATCTTGAATTTGGTACAAAAGAGTCGATGGATGAGTCCGACACTTAATGAGTTTCTTATATTACATATATATATAAAAAAATAGGCGCTATAAAAGCCTTTTTAGAACATAATTTTTGTGATCGTTTTTTTTACGAAAATATTAATTCTATTTTAAAAGAACGTACTAAGCACTAGTCCTTTATCCCAAGATTTATGTTCGGACAATGGACTAATCCGCTGACGATGGGATAGGAAGGACACCTGCTGCTTTCCAAATGGAAACTGTCTGTTGGACGACGTATTTTTAAAAGCTGAGAATAAAATCTGTGACGTAAATGGTTAAAATCAGTACAAAATTGGTTTCATACAATATGGTACCAAATATATTAATGTCAATAACTTTTAACTAATAAATATAATGGCAATATGAGGCCAGTCAGTTCGATTCCCACTCGAAGTATGGAAGTATTTAATATTTTTATAAATAATAATAATAATAATATTGATGTGAATATTTTGAACAGTCATAATCCATTAATGTACTTAGTTTTCATTTTCAATTTATTTACATTTTACTATTTTATATAAAAACCTAAGCTATAATTATAACTAAAAATCCGAAAAAAATAATACTGAAATCTAACATATTGGAAAGGAATTTAATGAATTGCTTCACGGTATATCTCCTATATGTGAAGTGACATAAAAACCAACAAATTAGGATTTTTCGTTTCCAAATCTCACTTGACAAGGGTCACCTTCCGGAAACAGCAAAGACTTGGATCCATAGTATTAAGAAAAAAATATATCAGACAAAATTCCCTCGTAACATATTGGCTTAGAAATTATATTACACTAAAAATATAGATTTTGTGACCAAAATATATGGGAATAGTAAGTAACAGTCAGAAATACAGTGGAAAATTGAAAAATGATTTTGACACAAGTTATTTAGATTTACAAATGTATTTGATAGTTGTTTTTTATTTAAGAAAAATATTAAGAATAATATAAAGATATTCGAAGATTGATGATGAACTGACTGACTAAACTGACGAATTCTCGATTGTTGGAGAGAAGAGGTTACTAGAGAAAGTGATCGCTTATCGTAAGATTTTTCTCAATAAATAAATTTTATTGGCAGAGTAGTGTTAAGACACTCCGTTTCCCATTTTCCGCTATATTCTGGAAGCATTGCGTTGCCCGACCTCAAAACACAAATAATATAAACAAAAATAGCTTTATAGCCTAAATACAAAATGTACGACTAAAATGTTAGTTTCTCCAAAAATATAATATTCTCCAAAGCACAACCCACCATTGTGTACGTTAGCGTACAAATAGAGGTACGCGTTCAGTGACACGGAAACTTTATTGTAAGTAGAATACATATGGGAGTTCGGAATCGGTAACAACATATATATAGGCAGAAGATGAATTCTTTAGTTTGTGGGTAACGAGGTACCAAATATTTACTTGTATATGTTGAAATGAAAGTCTTATGTTTTGTTTATTTTAAACGTCTAAGGAAAATTTGTCGCCGAGGTGCAGTAGTGCAGGGTTAGCTAAGCGCAAAGGTTGTGAGTTCAATACTCATTAAGAACAATTTTAATAGTCGGCTTAGATTGTATTATTTACTTCCGCTGCTCATCTATATATATAAAATCGAAAGGTCACTCACTCATCACGAAATCTCAGAAACTACAAGTCCTAGGAATCTCAAATTTTGCACAGGAGTTGCTTATAGGACGTAGGTGCTTGCTAAGACGGGAATTTGCAATATTCGACTTCTAAGGGGTTGTTTTTGGGGTCGAAAGTTTGTATGAAACTTCTTTACTACAAATGTTACGAGTCTCAAATTTTGCATAGACGTCACTACGACGTAGTCATGGGGACAGAAATTAATAATAACATAGTTCACGCGGGTGTAACCGCGAGCGGGCCGCTAGTACTATATATAATTCGTTTTGATTCTACATTCTCTCTGTTTTCCCTGCTGTGATGGCGTGAAGCTGTAAAAAATATAATATAACAACCTTTTTTTTCCAGCTACCCTCTGAAACAAAACACTCTAGTCTGCACAAATAGTACAGAGTAGGCAGAGGGAACCTGGTGTTAAGACATTCCGTCCCCACGTCCCCACTTTCCGCGAATTTTCCAGGTCAACACTAGGTATCATCTGTCACATAGGGTATGTGCAAGAAGCTGATATAAAAATATTATTATATAAATATATTAATAGTCCGGTCAATTTAGACATAAAAAAAGTGGTAAAATAACAAAAATTCCCGGAGAGCCAAATTTTGGTGGAGACCTATAGTTTACCATTACGAATCAAGTTTTAAAAGTCCCCATCGATCCTTGTGTGGTTTAAAAAGTTATTCGAGGTTTTTTGGATTTCGCTTGAAAATGGTAAGTTTTATCAAAAAAAACTTCAAACCAAAGTTGTAGATCTTAAAATTATCTACAAAAATGGTGTCAATGATTTTTTTCCTAACAGCTACCATTCCTGAGATATTGCGATTGTAAGAGTCATATTATACATGATATGCACATATAAGCCTCGTACATATTAGGCACTTTGAAAAAATGTGGAGTCTCCACCAAAATTTGGCTCTCCGGGAATTTTTGTTATTTCAAATGTCTATATTGACCGGACTAGAAGCAATTACTTAATATTCACGATTCTTCCATTTATTTTGTATTGCATTTCAACGAAGCTTTTGATACAAAAAAAATGTTTCATAGCTTATGTTACCGAGTGAGTTTCTTTTTATCTAAGTATAAATGTTACATAAAAACTGTTTCCCGCGATAAGAGACGTCCTCGTCTTCAATCACAATCCGTCTCGGGTAATTGCATTATTTCCCCGCGTTGTCGCGGAAACTCTTACTTTTCTTATCCATGTCTTTTTCTCATAGTTTTTATAGAGCCTTTCCCTAAGTTTTATTACTATATACTTTTCGAATAAAATGTTTTAATAGGATTTTTAGTTAGTGAATTGTTGAGATTTTTTAATGTCATTACTATAAAGTGTGGTGGATGTCGGTTCAAATTCCAAATTAGCTTGACATAGCTGTATCCTGTACATAGCAGGGTAGGCAGAGGGAACCTAGTGTTAGGACACTTCGCTTCTCATTTTTAAACTTTAAACAATTAGGTTTAACAAACATACCTTAAAGACATAGATTAATATCTGTAGACAAAATACGATAATAACTAACATTTTCATTAAAACATTTATTTTTCATATCAAATTTCAATAGTCAAATATTCTTAAAACATATCTATTAAGGTTTCATTTACATATAACACCCGACGCTCGTTATCTCCCGATTGTAAGGGTAATGCGTGATTAGATTACTGCCAGGTGTTTGCGGATAATTGCCTTTGGTGATGTTTAATTAGTTGTATTAGTATTAGTAATTATAATTAAACTTTATCCTTGTATTTACAAGGCGTTATCCTATATCCTTATAGCCTGTCTCTCATTGCTTTATAATTTAAGGTCTTTTTTTATAATTAAAGTTTTTTACTAAAGGTAAAAAATAATATAAAGGTTCTATTTGGCTTAATATAATTTTTTTGTGTGTATGTTAGAATTCATACTCGTACATATCATCATCATCATCATCATCAACAGCCATCTTGTTCACTGTTGGACATAGGCCTTTCCCAATTCTCGTCACCACACTCGATCCTCAGCTTTTCGAACCCATCCGCTTCCCGCCAACCTCTGTATGTCGTCGGCCCATCTGGCATATATAGAACAATAATTAAACTTTTTTTTTTATATTAATATCTATATTTGAAGTCATGAATATTTTTTCAAGTTATATTTGAACCTATAACTATTCATTCCTGTTTTTTTCAGCCTCACGCTGTACGCCGTGCTGCTGTAGCTTGGTAGGCAGATGAAACCTTGTGTTAAGACACTCCGTTTCCGCTTGCCTCGTTATCAGATCGAGGAAATGAAATATTAAATATTTAATTTACCCTAGTAGAAATCGAACCTACGATCGTCGCTTGGCGTTTAGACGTACATTTGTGCTCCTCCGCCACATATCACTTATCTTAACACTAGGCATCCTCCGTGAAGCTGAAAAAACAGCTTTAAAAGATCTTGAATTAAAATATAAAACAATAGGTTTTTATTATAGGTTTTTATATAGTCTTTGCTCTTACCAGAAACATAACTAAATCTATGTATATATAAAATCGAAAGATCACTCACTCACTCACTCATCACGAAATCTCAGAAACTATAAGTTCTAGGAATCTCAAATTTTGCATAGGAGTTATTTATAGCACGTAGGTGCTATAAATTAATAATAACATAGTTCACGCAGGCGAAGCCGCGGGCGGGCCGCTAGTAAATGTATATTTTCAAGCAAAACAAAACCTTGAATACAAAATGAGAGCACGTATTACAACATTAGCGAAAACGTAAGTAACTAATTTGGATTGAAAGCCAGTGCTACTTAAAACCAAATGAAAATCATTTTCAATGGAAAAGTTTCAGTGAATTTTAAACAATGCGAACGATGCGGCTACGAAAAGAACCTGTGATTTTTTTTCAACTTTAAATATTACTTTTACTTTACTTTATGGCGAGAAAATTTTAACAGTATTATATGAATTTACATATTAAATACATTTTCGTTTTAATTTACAAATTTGGCCCGTAGCAATGACGTTATATTATAGTTAACAAAATATAGTACTGAGTTTTCCCAATATATCATATTGATTGATACTAGTGAAATAAAAATTGAAAATATAAAACCTAAATAACAACAAACCTATATTGAATTTTAAAAACTAATGTGTACTGTGTCCTACTACTTAACCGATTATTATGAAACTTTGTACAAATATTCTAAGAGGTAAGATAGGATACTTTTTTAAAAAAAATATTAATTACTTTGTTTTGTAAAAAAAATATATTCTTTCACTATAAAAATAAGTTAATGCGAGAAAAGAACAATATATTATACTAGGAAAAAATCGAATTAGGCATTAACAACATTCTCTGTGTAAAGTTCTCTGTGCAACAAAGTGGAGTAGGTTGAGTAAGAAGGCAGACCCTAGCAATAGCCAAAATTAATGCCAGGAGGAAGAAGAACATTCTCTTCTCCATTTTCTCACAGATAGTGGATGAAACTTCATCTAAAATAGACCACGACTTCTCAAATAATTAGTATGACCACACATACCCTAGCCATCATTAGTATGACCACACACACCCTAGTTCCAGAGGCATTACAATCTCATTACCATGACCATTCGCTCGGTGCGTTAACGATGGCGCAATACGAACGCGTCCAAATGCACATAATATGGTCAAAGCATATATGTAAATTAAACTTTATATCATATATAGACCACCGGCTTTGGGACTTCGATGCCATTATATATTCAATTTGAAATTAATTTTGTGAACGGAAAATTATTCATTATGATTTCAAAATGAAATGGAAAAGTAATGTCCAAATGATTCTCTCATTTTCCATTCAATTTCGCGACAAGACCGGTTGCAGTTGCTGAACGACGTAATGGAGATATCTACGTCGCTTGTTAAGGCTGTGCTATTATTATATATGCATAATTAAATATAAATTTGTTTTTAGATTTTTTTTTCATCAAATTATGTTTGTACTTATTTGTAAAATATAATTTGGTGGTCAGGTCAGGTCAGCAGGGTAGGCAGAGGGAAGGGAGGGCCTCGTGTTATGAGACTCCGTTCTCCACTTTCCGCCTAATCCTTAATTATATGTTCCGTCTGCCTACTTATAAATGTGACATAAACCATGAATCCACAAGAATAAGTTGTAATTATGAAAAAAATATAAATTATTTTTTATTAGGAGATTGTTAAAATTTCACGCAAGTAAGACAGTGACGACATTTCAAAAATTAAAAATTCACGAGTATTTAAAAACTCTTGGAAATACGAAAGTATGAAATAATCTCGAATATTAATATCATTTCAGGCATTCGCGAATATGTATATGAGCATTTTTTGTAAAATTTTATTAACGTGATGCATTCTCATAGGAATTCGTAATATACTTGGTTATAAAAAAATAATTTTAATAAAATTCTATATAATATACCTTGTTTGGTTTTTCACGTAAATAATTATGCATAAGTTTTCCTTTTACTATTTATTATATAAACATGACCCCGAGTGAACTGAGACTAAGAGGCATCACCCTCGTGCCCTACCATATAGGGATAGGGGAAATAGGGTAAAACTAAAAGATGTCTTTTGCCAGATTGAAAGTGTTTGCTCTGGAAAATTTATAAGAGCTATATATACTTAATTTTATAAGAGTGCAGAAGGTATAGTGCTTTTTGACTTATTACATATCAACCAAACCAAGAGTTAAAAAAACACTTCAGTTAATAGACAAGTGCCTAAACCTGTTTTTTGTTAAATATAACATTATTCGTAAATTTAATAATTTAATATTTATAGTCTTATATTAACTCAATAATAAAACGTCAATCTTATAAAAAAAGTAATATAATTTTGTTAGCAAATATATAATAAAGGTAGATTTACTTATTTTCGTTAGATACGATGTGCCTCGTGCTAGAGCCCGTTATTTCCGAAGGGCGACCCTTGCCAAGAGAGATTTGAAGTGAAAAAGCCTACAGCTTCGGTCAATGTCTTGAGGTTATGAGATGGTATCAAAACATTACCCCAATTAGGAGCTTAAATTGGTAGTACCATATAACGTGATGTGGTATATTATAGATATTATAGGAAAAATAAATTAAGTAAGCATTTATATATTTTTTTTAAATATTTCCATTTCTTCGCTCTGGTGTCGAGGCAAAGCGCGGCGTTGAGTTCTGCCACTCAACACGCAATGTCTCCAAAATTCGGCAGAAAGTCGGGAACGAGGTGTCTTAATTCTAAGTTCTCTCTGCCTACAATGCTGTATGCGGGATACAGCATGTAGCTGACTTTAAAATTTAAATAAATATTTTATTTCGTCGAGAGGATTGAATTATCTGGGCCACGACTGGCCTCAAATTTAAGTTATTAATTATAAAATTATTTCATTATAATTTATTTTTCACAAAAATAATTTCCAAATATTTTCATAAAATATAATATGTATGCATCAAATTTTCAGTGACCTTTTCTAACCTAAAACACCGTAACTTGATTAGATGACATAACAATACGTAAAAACAAAATTGTACTTTTTCAGTTAACAAATCCTTCTTGACGAGGGTCCTTTAAGGATGGAAAAGTAAAAGATACAACGAGAAATCCTGTAAGATTGTTTTATCTGGATTATCAGGATTTTGATTTTACGGGCGTGAGGCGAGCCTGGCACAAACAACGCTACCGTTATACTCGTACTGCTAACACATTTCAAATAATATTAAGATGTCACAGCGAAAGTAAATTTTATTTTTTATCCGTCCACCAGCTCCAAATTATATCCAGGAATAATCTGACAAAATGTTTTTTTTTTTTTAATTTACACTTAATGCCATGCACATTGCATTTAATGTTTAAGCGTTCTAGCCAATTAGACCAACAGAAATACCAAAACATCCTAATTTCAATAGAGAACTTTAAGAAACTTTCTACCACCTGGGACCCATTCATAAAATCTTTGAAGTTTCAAACCCACCATACCCACCCACCAGAGGGTAAGATACAGACGAATTAAAAAATATTTGGCGATAGTTTGATATAATATTTATGACCACCGACAGACGAATGCCACCTCCCACTCCTCACCACTAAAGTAAAGTATTCAAAACGTCGGGTTTCACGAAATCTCAGAAACTACAAGCTAGGAATCTCAAATTTTGCATAGGAGTTACTTATAGGACGTAGGTGCTCGCTAAGACGGGAATTTGCAATATTCGATTTCTAAAGGGTTGTTTTTGGGGTCGAAAGTTTGTATGAAACTTCGTTACTACAAATGCTAGGAGTCTCAAATTTTGCATAGACGTCACTAGGACGTAGTCATGGAGACAGAAATTAATAATAACATACTTCACGCGGGTGAAACCGCGAGCGGGCCGCTAGAACTAAATATATGCGTTTAATCCGCTTAAATATTTTAATTTAAAAGTAACTGGTTCGAACGTAAACACAAGAAAAAAAAACATCCAAATCAACGAATAATATTTTTATTACTGCACTCTTTGTGCGGCAAACAGTTGCAAAATTAGTTGCTTTCAAACTCTACATAAGTAATTTCCAACGACAAAAGCGAATCGCATGCCTCTAAAGAATTTTTATATTTGTGATATTTCTTTCTGAGCATGAACGGACGGCATTGTTACTGGAGCCAGTGAGGTATGTAGCAGTGCCTGGAACGCGACTTATTTAATGCTATTGCGGTAGAAAGAATTTATTAGAAGAAACGTTCCGAGCAATTTGACTAGAACTCTCTGTTGGAGCGATTCTTATTTAGAGGACATGCAAGTTTACATATTTTTAGATTTATTTATTTGTTTGTATGTTTTGGTAAACTCAATTGTTGTGCATGGATTCGTAAATTGTAACTTTAAAATTGGTTTTCACCTGCTTAAACTACGTTATTGATTCCCTTATACGCATTACATTTCTAATAGTAATGTCACTTAGGTACCTAGATATCTAGAACATATTGAGATGTAAAGTTTCAGTCAATTCAATAAAACAATTATTTATAGCAATTTTATGGAATTGTGTCGAATGTCCTTTAAAATGTTTAAATAAAAAAAATATAAACCGATTAAAATATAAACAAAAAAACATTAAATGTGCAAAACTTGCCAAAATACATTAGTGAAAACTGCAATTAAAATCGGCGAACAAACTCATCGATAAACAGAACAACAGATTTTGGTTCTATTACGTTATTAAAAGTCACATCTTTTCTTATATATTTTTCATGCACAACCTTCCAATCCTTTACGATTTACTTAAAAGCGTAGATGTAAATGTTATAAAATTGTGAATTAAAATTTAAATACTGATATAATAAATTAGTGATGTCTAGCTGCAAGAAATACAAGTAAGTAATAGACTTAGGAGCTACTTGCTATTTTGAAATATTTAATAAAGATTTTTGTTTAGAGCGGCTTAGAGGAAAGACATACTTATAGATCAACAAATAAAATGAATATATTTACAAAGTTATTTTTAGCGTCATGCTACATGTACACAACAGGGAAGGCAGAGGGAACCTATGCTAACACATTCCGTTCCCCATTTTCTATCCAATTCTGTAGATATTGCTTGTTCAATGGTGGAACTCTACGTCGCGATTTGCCTCGACACCAGAGCGAAGAAATGAAAATATTAAATATTTAATTTCCTTAAGTAGAGATTGAACTCACAATATCTCGTGTATATATGAATTGTATTTATATAAGAATATCAATTGTATCTATATAAAAATGTAATCCAATAATCGTAACTTCATATAGAACGCGACTAGAATTTTTAAGGCAAATCCCAGTAAAGTAGACGGTTGGTATAAATTAATTCCTCTCTGACCCGCGTATTAATATTCAGGGCACTCACAAACTTCGCTCTAACTGCTGCGGAAATATTCGAATTTATTAATTTAACTGACGGCTCTTTCCAGTTTGATTTAATGTCGAAGTTGTATATATATTTTATTATTACACTCGTAGTACGTGATTTCAACTATTTCTTCTTATGATTATTAATTACTAGTGGACCCGGACGCGGCTACGCCTGCTTGAACTATGAGAATATTTTCGCGTCGGTCATACTCATACTATGAAGGCTAGGTTATTTCGAATCAGTGACATCTCCTAAATTATTTATTAGAATGTTATACAGTAAACTATAATTTCAATCTAGATGAAATGCTAAAAGTGACTATTATATTTATTGTCATAAGGATGATTATCAAAATGTCGCGGTAACGGTCGCGTAGTGACGGTTGTTATTAACATGGCAGAATAAATTGCATGTCAAATTAGAAAGTATTTTAATATAGTAGTATATATGTGTAATGTAATGTTATATAGCCTATAGCACTTCTGAAGAATGCAGTTTTCATACAAACCAAAAACAAAGTAAATCGGACCAGTAGATCCAGAGATCTTAGCGTTCAAACAAACAAACAAACAAACTCTTCCGCTTTATTATATTAGTATAGACATATTGCAATTGTATAAGCATTAATAATTATGTTCGGTACGTGCAGAATAAGACGAAAAATGAAGGACGGAGTGTCTTACCACTAGACTCTTCTTACCCTGCTACATACGGGATATGGCGTGAAACTGAAAAATAATATTCTGTACGCATCTAAAATATAATCTTACATATATTAATGAAGATTACAAAACCACGTGCTCGTGCTCATACGTTCCCACCCTTGCATGAGATCTTGATTCTCTTACGCCTTTCAAGTCATATAATTACAACGGGGAGCGTAATCCGTGATATAATTAAATTAATGTTGGCAGATGTTGTTAATAAATTACATTTATACTCCAGGTGGCTGTCAACTCGTGCTTTAATAGTGATAACTGGAATGTGATGTTATTGGATGGTGATTGTAAGTGTCCTTTTCTAAGTGTAAGAAATATAAATGAGGATCCTATAGTGTTTCCTATCCTATATTTCAGTAATATAATGAATTTATTTGCGTTCTTCTGTTTATGACAGAAAAAACTGATGAAAGGCAGTAAGGGAATGAATTTAAAGAAATTCTATCCAAAAAGCTAAAGATTTTTATATTGGGAGATGAAGATGGCATGTAGAACCATGTCACGTATTTTAAAAGATGACTTAGGACTTGCTTGTAAGAGACGCTCTGGTCATTTCTTAACTGATAATTTAAAAAATCAGTAGGATGGTACTGATTTTTAAATAAAAAACAATTATTTAAGCGGTAAGCCAAATGGGAGAAATAAAATAAAACTGTATTTGTTTATTATATTTGTCAGCTTTTATTTCGACATAAAATCTTTTAAAAATCTTTTAACGTTTTTCAATTAATTAAATGAAGCAGAACTTATTAACAGTAACTAGGCTTCTTTTGACCTACGAGTATCTGAAGAACATAATTTCTGTTTTAAAAAAGATTTTTAAATATTCTTTATGAAATATAAAAATTCTGGGGACCAGTTATTATCTTTATGCTTTCCAGAAATTTTGTAAAATTTTAAGCACAATTGTAGTAATTAAATTCCACAGTCAGCATCTCATAAAAATTAATTCAGGTCAGGTCATTTCGTAAGGCGACCGCGTATAACGAATCTACTTGAATCTTTTGTCTCAGTTGAAATGGAGAAAGCGGGTCATAGATGTGTTTCTCAAAGTTTCCTCTGTGTACCAACATCTTATATTCTTCAAACATTATTTCTTGAAGGTATTGTAGCTCAGAACAGGGTATGACTTTAAGCGGTTAGGTTGTGAATACGATTTCCTTTCGCCGGGACTACATTTCTAGTAGACTACAGTTGTCTTTGTCAGAACGGTGATGTGATAGTGTAAAAAACTTAAAAAAAAACTAAAAGAATATTGAGAATGTTGCTAAAGCTGTAATCTTAAGTTATGAAAGACAGTTTTTCTTTTAATTTTGCTTTGCAAGTTGCTAAGGTAACCATATAATTTAATACATGATTGAATTTTACCTACATTAATATGTTCGTTATTATTCCAGCAATAGACAAAACCATATTGATATAAGATAATTGAAAAATGGCGTGCTCCGAACAAATTACATTGGAGGAAATTGCCATTTTCTTGCGATTTACTATCCTAAAGCTTGTTATTCCAAATAAGTCGGTAAATGCTAAGCTACATCGCGGTATCGCATGATATTCTATAGCAGTAAGAATTAAAAAAAAGAGACTAAGGTGATTTATCACGAAAATAATGGTATAAAGCTGTAAGACATGCAATAAAAGTATCTAGCTACTGTTATTTTTTTCCTTAACCGAAATTCCAAAAGTTTGCAAACTTACTATAATTTCTCAAACTTGTAAGTTCGTGAAGAAATTCGTTGGTAAGGCAAAAAAAGGTTAAAATGCACGATTTATTTTAGTGTCATTTAGGAGTAAAAGGAAAATTTACTAACATTACTCTGACCACTAAGCCATAGAAACGCAATTTGTTATACGCATCCGATCTTCTAAATCACAGATTTGGGCTGATTCATTAGACATTAATCCTAAAGGTGTGTCCGAGAGGGAAAGCGGAAAAATAATACTATTTATTCTGTAAGCGATTCGTATGTCACTTGGATGTACTCGTATAAGTACTTGGGTTTTTCTTTCTAGGTTTTTGTATTTGCATGTTTATCTGTCTGTCAGCTAAGACAATTTTTCACAAAGTTGTGCAAAAGTTTCGACCTGAAATTATTGTCAAATATAAAAAAAATAATTGCACAATTATATGTGTACCTAATTTCATACAAATTGTGTGCGTACGACAGCAAATTTAAATTTGTCAACTTTTATAAGTTATACTTTTCGTTGACCTACTAACTGACTTTTCTTTAAAGAAAAATGGACTCACTGTCTTGATTAAGTCTAAAATTCGATAAATATTTTCTATTTTCTCTTAATTTAACTATCAAATTTGAGCTTAGACCAATCTTCATAGGTTTCATATTAGGAAACAACTGAGTTACCATTAAAATAAGCAGCTAATCCTACACATGAACGAAACTTATTATAAATATCCTTTTATCTTAAAACCTTTAAAAAAACAGTAATAATAAATAAACAACATTACGCCTTCACTAGCTCCCACGTAAATTCTAATATAATACCAAAAGTCACTTTAAGCTTTCAAACAGTTTATGCTGAGTAAGACTTAGACGATCTATCAATTTCTGGAACACGTGGACTAACCTAATATCCTAAACATAATGGGTGTACGCAAGAGTATGCCAATATCCATTATAGCTGGAGGTAATAAATGTTCGAACTGAAATAAAAACGACAAGACTGAAATATTGCTTGAGAAATAAAAGGTTTATCACGAACTCGTATGTTCTATTGAATGTTTATGTTCTTACATTTTAAATGACGGCCGTAATATTCTTCTTCTGTCTTTTTTTTGCTTCGCAGCTATTAATTTTCGTTGGTAGGTTTATGCTATTTATTACTCAATACAATAACAAAATGGTGTCGTGGGACACCAGGTAGGAACGAAGTTCCTTCGGCTAATGTAGAATCGACACAAATTGCAAAAAAAGTCGTGCTCAATTTTATGTAGGTTTTCTTGATTTTTCTCTTAAATTTTGCTGATTTGTTTTTATTTAAGTACAAGAAAGTATTTAGGAAATTCAGTATTTTAGGAAATAATAAATTACTTAAAATAAAAAAACATCGTAATTCAAATTATCAACGCCTGCGCACGTCTCATTTAACGGTTTTATTCCACGCATTTTTCTTACGGTTTTACTATCACATTTTTTTCAGTTCGGTCACGCAGCGTCCCTATCCCTTCCAAGCCTGCCGTAAGGAACTTCGTTCCAATATATGTAATTTATATTTATTAATATTAAAATTATAATGTAATTGTTTTTACTGAAAAATATGATTAAATAATATCTTGTCTGTAAAGTCGGTGTACGGAGGAAAATTTTACGTGATGACGCCATAATAAAACATTAATGAAAAATTGGAATTCAATAATTGAATTGAATTCTCTTTATTTTGTATAGTACAAAGGCATTGTTTTTTTTACTTAAATTTTACATAACATAGATTAATTACAAATAACTATGTGATATTTATTTTCAATTAATAATGTATACATGCGTCACAAGCTGAAAGCTTAAGCCCATCGTGCCTCTCTATCATTTGTATCACGTAACAGTGCGTGCAGCCGGCCTTCCCTTGCTTTGGTTAACAAGAAATATCTTTAAAAGAACGAGAAATATCTTTAAAAGAAGTAATATTTATATATTTTCTTTGTTTCAATCCAAAAAAAATGATATATACTTGAAAATATATATATCTATACTAATATAATAAAGCGGAAGAGTTTGTTTGTTTGTTTGTTTGTTTGTTTGTTTGTTTGAACGCTAAGATCTCTGGATCTACTGTTCCTATTTTCATTGTTTTTGTTTTGTATGAAAGCTGCATTCTTCAGAAGTGCTATAGGCTATATAACATTACATTACACATATATACTAATATATTTTAAAATACTTTCTAATTTGACATGCAATTTATTCTGCCATGTTAATAACAACCGTCGCGTCGCTACGCAACCGTTACCGCGACATTTTGATATTCATCCTTATGAAAATAAATATAAGAGTCACTTTTAGCATTTCATCTTGATGGAAATTATAGTTTACTGTATAACATTCTAATAAATAATTAAGGAGATGTCACTGATTCCAAATGACCTAGCCTACGGGCGGCACAGTATGACCGACGCGAACGGGCAGATGACATTGACGGTTTTATAAATTTTCATACATTTTCGAACTATTGTATATGTTTATGTAATTATTTGCTGTTTATAATTAATTTAAGCTACACTTTGGTTCTCTTCTTATTTTATTTGATATTGCCCGCTAAAATTATCCTGCTTAATAGAGAGAAATGTTTAGTTATTTCGTAGAGTCGATATCTATGTACGCACGCACGGAAAACTTTAGGTACTTTTTCTAATATTAAGAATATCTATCCTTTAGTTACTTTTAATCATTTTGTTGGTTAATTTCAATAACTCAGATAATTTTTTCTAATAATGTGTATCTACTTATTATCCTTTTTGATTGTTTAAGCTTATATTTTCTTACTAATTCTATTGAAAATTGAAAATAATTTAATGAATATATTTAATAAATATTCTTATAGTTGAAGCAGGCGTAGCCGCGTCCGGGTCCGCTAGTATTGTATAAAAATACCGACTCAAATAGAAAGTCGTTTTATCGCTCCCTATAGAAACACTAAGCCGGTATGGGGAACGTGAAAGTTTACCCAAAAGTTTTGTAATGTAACAACGTAATTAGCCCCGAAGATTGCCGGAGCAACTTGTAAGAAATGTCTGTCTTACAACTTTTAATCCCGCGTGTACTGAAACGATTAGTGGGAGTGAAAATAAAAATAGAGGGTCTAAAGTACGCTTGTAATTTTTAATTACACTTATATAAATAAAAGAAAATAATTAAATGATTTGTTTAGTTAGCAATGTGTAATAAGAAAAACTTAACGGCCTTTACCATAAAATAAATCTTCACTATTTATATTCTTGTAATAATTAGGTGTAGGAACTATTTTATAATATTGCCTTAGGCTATAACATGAAGATAACATTAGATAGTTCTAGGATTTACCTAAACTTAGACATAGTTCCCTCAATCGGCCCTCAGGGTAATTAACCTTTGTTTCGTGTTTCAGCGTTATTTGATTCCGTTTAACATAAATGTATGGGTTTTTAATAAATTTGTACAGTTAGTTAGTTATTGGAAATTAATCGAAGGTTTTCGATTTCGATTCTAGTAATAAAGTATTTGTAATGTAATTTCTTACATACATTTTCCTGCTAGGGTAGATAAAGCACCGCGTTGAGTTCCCCCACTCAACACTCAAAAATTGGTTGTAAAGGGGAAAAAGGAGTGCCATAGCACTAGTTTCCCTCAGAGCTACGGAAAAAAAGCGTGAACCACCTTTTCTATGTGCTGAAAATACAAAGATTATAATCCTAAACACTACAAAATACTCGACACATTTAAAAGTAAATAACCTCTATTTCATTAAAACTACACATTTATATCGAATTCACTATACAAACATTAAATAATATTTTTCCTTTGTCCAGCTCTAACATGTACCTCGTAAGCTAAAAGCTTAACCTACGTACACTCCACTTAAAATAATTAAACTACGGTTCTTTTTGTTGTAATAAATTCAGTTAAGTTTTGGCACGGAACCAGTACCAGATTTGCCAAATGTACGTCGACAACTGTTCCTAATGGAAGTAATAAAAGTCATTTTCATACGAGACAGTTATGTTAAGCTATAATTATCTATACTAATACAATAAAAGCGGAAAAGTTTGTTTGTTTATTTAAACGCTAAGATCTCTGCATGTACTAATCCCATTTACGTTCTTTTTCTTTTGTATTACGGTATAAGTCTTAATTAGCTTTAATAACGAGATAAAGAATCTTAGATAATTTATGAACTTGAAGCAATATTATAAACATTCACCTAAATGAAACGTATAAAATAAGCAAAAGTTACTTTTTAATTTAATTTGTCGGTTATATTTATTCAGATTAAATGTAACCATTACTAATGATATTAAAATTATAATATATGTTAAATAAAATTCAATTAACCTTTACGACTAAATTTACTTTCATGCTTGAAAACACTAACGATTTCGTATATTTTAAGGCAAAATCCCAAAAGAATAATTTCATTTAATAGCTTTTATGGTCTAATCAATTTATTATTAATGGAAACTTTCGAGTAAGTAAATTTACTTCAAGTTCATTAATTATTTATTTATGATAAATAGTATTGTAACATGATGATGGTGAGAAGAAATTTTCATGAATTTACCTAAAACTCGTATTTTCTTTTTCTTATTCTCCATTTGCAAGGACTTTATGATCCTAGTCATGTTGCTTCCCAACCAGGACATCTTCAGCCAGCAGTTGTCGTTGAAACAAGTTCCTACCGCTGCAAGCAGCAGGTAGCCAAACATAATCTGAGCCAGACTTGGTTCGTCTATATACAAATTCTCGTAGTTCTTCCTTGTCTTCCTTGACTTAGAAGTTCGATTTTTCAAGTTGGAATTTCCAAAATTGGAATATTTACAGGTTCTTTTAATGATATAATTTATAAATAATCTACAAATAAATACTAGAGCTTTAAATACGATAATTATCACTAAAATACGTACTTTGTAATTGGTACAGACTAGTCTAACAATTTAAAAATACAGAATTAAAAGCTAACAAGTTATATAATTAAGAGTTAGTTAAGGCTAAACAAGTTTAAGTGCATCAAAGTCAGTATCATAAGCAACTATTTAATGTTTAAGTAGATTTAGTTTTAAGAACGATAAGTTAACGAAGAAGAAGCTTACGAGCTTTAAGTTAATAAACTTTTCGACCAACTTCATTGTTAGCAAACCAGCTAATGTTCTTTACTAGTCATGTTTTAGTTAAGTAAACTATCTTTATTTAAATAATAGTTGATAATAAGTAAACTGGCCAAGTGCGAGTTGGACTCACCCACTAAGGGCTCCGTACCATTATTTATACAAACCCAAAAAATATCGCTTATTATTTGGGACCCCCCTTAAATATTTTTTTATTCTGCTTTTTAGTTATGTTGGTATACCGGTTATATATCATTTGTGAAATTTTCGATTATCTAACTATTACTGTTCATGAGATACATGTCTGGTGACATATAGACAGACAGATGAATAGATGGACTGTGGAGTATTGGTATTAGGGTACCTTAAAAAAATATTTCAGGCCCTCGTGAGAATCAGTGAAACGCTGTTTCACTGCAAGAATTCATAATTTTATTTTTACTGAAGCTGTATAAAGATTTTTAGTATAATTAGATTTAAGTGTAAATCTATATGTTTTTGTAAGCGTTTGTTTCAGTTATATACTTATCTATATATATAAAAGGACTTGTCCTCACTGACTGAGGTAAGACGCACGCACAGCCGTAACCGCTCATGGTAGAAACTTGAAATTTGGACAGATGTTTATTTTCGTAATCTGGACATCCACTAAGAAGGGATTTTGAAAAATTTTATCCCTAAAGGGGTGAAATAGGGGTTGAAAGTTTGTATGGAAAAAAAAATAAATCAGCACCGATTCTTATAAAATTTGAAATTCAGACTCTTAAAAGTATTTAATTGAACACGTATTTCATGGTTTTCTAGAATTATTTCCATAAGGGTGCAAATAAGGGGTTGAAAGTTTGTATGGAAAAATTCTTAAATCACCACCGATTTTTATAAAATTTGAAATTTAGACTCTTAAAAATATTTAATTGAACATGTCTTTCATGTTTTTCTAGAATTCACCCCCTAAGGGTGCAAATAAGGGGTTGAAAGTTTGTTTGGAAAAATCTTTAAAACGCCATTGATTTTTATAAAATTTGAAATTTAGACTCTTAAAAATGTTTCATTGAACACATGTTTCATGGTTTATTAGAATTCACCCCTAAATACGTAAGCGAAGCTACGCGCGTCCGCTAGTTCTATAACTCTAACTCTAATCTAACTTCCAACATTCTCTAAGAATGTTATGTTATAGACATCTGTCAAAGTACACCGGGACGAGTTTAAGCCCTGAGCGGTCGATCTGACACATGTCTGTCTTAAGATTATCTGTTTTTTAGTCGTTACTAAACTTTAAATATATTTTTTGGGATATTTTTTTGGAATATATATACAATTATTAGTATCACGCATAAAGCGCGGAACCTACCGCCGATTTTTTGTTGAATGGCGGAGCTCAACGCTTTGGCTTGTTACTAGAGTGAAGAAACGACACAAAAACATTAAAATAATTAATTTCCCCGAGCGAGGGTCTAACTCACAACCATTACATTTACAGTCACACGTTTGCAGCACTGTGCTACAACCCTCATATACAATTATTAGTTAGTTAACGGACGCAAAGTGCAAAATCACTTATTTCATGAATGACTCAAGAATATTGCCGACTCCATTAATTATTAAACAATCAAAAGCGCGGCGTTAAGTTCCGTTAGTCATTACGAAATATTTCAAAATTTACTCTGTAATTTGAGAATGACGGAGTTTAACACTAAGTTCTTTATATTTACTTTGTGATATGCTGAAAAACAGCACAAACAAATTTTATAGTATGTTAAATAATTCACAAGCAATTTTTCTATATAATTCTAATTAAGGCTGACATATTTTCCAAGAATAACTAATATAACCATATCCTTATATCTTATAAAACAAAGTCGCTTTTCGTGTCTGTCTGTTGTTTCTAACTCTTCTTCTTCTAAACCACCCAACGGATTTTGATGCGGTTTTCACCATTAGGTCGAGTATTTTTCGTAGAAGGTTTATATATAGTTTATTATTTGTACATTCTTATGTAAGTTAACATAAATACGATAAATATGTATAAAGCCCTACCCGTTGAGACACTTTCGCGCATGCGCTGCTTTAATGGTAAGTACTACATGAAAATAATGTACTGGAGTATTATTCCTCTTAATAAGATCTACAAAAAAGTCCGCGATGGCATATTCGTATCTTTTAAGAATAACGTGTAGTGATCATTTTTTCTGTCTAAAAATAATAATTTCAATATATTTTTTATTGTGAGTCATATTTTTCCATAATGATATTATTCCTTATCCTTTAAAATACTTTATTAATTTTCTACGTTAAAGGAAGATAAAATTTGCTTTTTACAATATTTCCAAATTGCGAATAGTTTAACAGACGCATTTAATTGTTGACACATCCCACCGTTGACACATCAGCTGTATGTTACTCAAGTTTCACTTATCTCTTACTCTCAGCATATAAATAAGTATATTAGTTACGTTGGTCATTTAATGTAGATCAAAACTGTCTTTTACTGTTTTTCATTTTAATAAGTACTTTAGAAGTTTTTACAATATCAAAAAATCCTTGCTGCGAAACCCGCCTGCCTTACACGCATCGGTGGTTCAGTGGTAGAATGCTCGCCTGCCACGCGGGCGGCCCGGGTTCGATTCCCGGCCGATGCATTCTATTTAATTTTCCTCACAGGCAGCCACGTAGTGCTTGCTTTTCATCAGGGACAGAATACCCTCTTCAGCATCAACCACAAGCTGGAAAAAAAACCCGCCTGCCTTTATAGCAACGAAGATTTAGATGCGTTTGCACGTGTTGGATAATTGGAGTTGAATGTATTATTTCAGCGCGATATATTTGGTTTCATATTTTTTGTAGTAGTTATTAGTAGGTAGGTTTTTTTTTATAATTTCTTCCGTTTAAAAATAGTCATTTAAATATATTTTAATAAGTACTTGAAAAGATTAGGAGCACAGATTTAAAATTACGGTACCTACTAAAAATCCTTGCTGTGTAAAACAATTGGAAAATCCTTATTGAAACTACGAAAATGCGGATTGCATTAGAGTTTAATTAATTTTCACATTATCTTAAGTGCTTTGCAAACATACATTATATGAATAATACAGTAGTATAAGCGGGCGAAGCCGCAAGAGGGTCGCTAGTTTATATATATTTACACAAACATAAATACATATCTAAATTTTGTATAGTACTACTATTTATGTAATACAAATATTTGTATTGATAACTAGATCGCGAGTACCGTAATACGTATTAAGTAAACAAGTAAATGAGGTAGGCCGGTGCTTTATTATATTATGAGTATATAATTATAGCTTAACATAGCTGTCTCGTATGAAAATGACTTTTATTACTTCCATTAGGAACAGTTGTCGACGTACATTTGGCAAATCTGGTACTGGTTCCGTGCCAAAACTTAACTGAATTTATTACAACAAAAAGAACCGTAGTTTAATTATTTTAAATGGAATGTACGTAGGTTAAGCTTTTAGCTTACGAGATACATGTTAGAGTTGGACAAAGGAAAAATATTATTTAATGTTTGTGTAGTGAATTCGATATAAATGTGTAGTTTTAATGAACATTCGTTTTTAAAATATATGTTAAGTATTTTGAAGTTAAAAATATTTATGATTTTATTAAGTCTTTATATCGATGGTCGATATTTGATTTGAAATTTTCCCAGTACATTTTCTCTGTAAAGAGGATGTTCACTCTATTACCCATAGAAGAGAGGGAAGTAGTAGATATTACAGCATTTTTTCCTCCTTTTCGATAATTTTTGATACATTACGTTAAGAGTGGCGAAACTAAACGCTGTACTTTGTCTACCAAGGCAAGAAAATGAAAATATTTTAATTATAATATCTTTCCCTAGTGGGGATTGAATCTACAATCATCACATACATTCAGAAACAACTCCAATGTACATCGACACCCAAATTTCTAACAAAATTCACCACTAAATTATTTAAAAAAATTGTATACAAAAATTTAAAGCATTACAACACTTTATTAAAATTAAAACCTTCGACTAATTTCCAATAACTAACTAACTCTACAAATTTATTAGAAACCCATACGTAGGTATATGTTTTAATGAATCAAATAACGCTGAAACACGAAACAAGGGTTAATTACCCTGAGGGCCGATTGACGGAACTATGTCTAAGTTTAGGTAAATCCTAGAACTATCTAATGTTATCTTCATGTTATAGCCTAAGGCAATATTACAAAATGGTTACTACAAATTCTAATTATTATAATAATGTAAATAATGAAGATTTGACTTTGATTGATTTGCAAACTGATGGTTCTGGGTTCGACTCTCGCACGGGGGAGTTGGTATTTTCATTTTTTTCTCTGTTAGATAAAATGCGAGAATTAAAATTGAAACCGGTTTTAAAATACACGAACACTGGAAAATAGAAATGTTTATAGTTGTTTGTTTGTTGATTAGTAGTACACGGCACTGCTATACTGAATAATGAAGAATTGTTAGTCATTATTATTTTTAAATCGTTTGCATTGATTCATCAATAGATACTTCATCCCATAATTAGCAGAGTAAGCAATAACTCCAGAATACAACAGAAAATGGGGAGTGGAGAATTTTAACACTAGCCTCCCGCTGCTTTTAGGGTAAAATTGAAAAAACAAAAAGAGAAAATAATAATTATAAGTAAAAATAACGCTAAACCAAAATCAACACCAACTTTAATCAAACCAGTGACCCTCGTCAGAAATTTAAAGCGACCGTATATTAATTCCGCGTAATTAGGAGAGCACATGTGTTTAAGCTCGCCAAGCCTGGTATTGTTGGTAATAGTGTCTAAACACATGTTTACCTTGTGCTTGTTAATGCAAACAAGGGATAATGGGTCCAGTCTACTTCGAGGACGATTACAAACGCCTAGGCGGAAAGTTTTAAATCTAAATAGGATGGAGAGTAAGATTTATAACAACAAACTATGAAAACAAATTCATAACTGTGTATTAAGATGTTTTTATCGAGGTGTGGTGATGACTGTAAGCAAGACAGGTTATAGGTTCGATTCCCACTCGATGAAATGAAATATTTAATATCTTCATTTCTTCGCTATATTATCGAGGCAAGATATGGCTTTAATCTCCTCCATTCAACACACAATGCCTCCAGAATTTATTAGAAAATGGGGAACCGAGACCTAACACTAAGTTCCCTCTGCCTACCCAGCTGTGTGCGATATAGCGTGAAGCAGAAACGAAAAAAGAAGTTTATTTTGAAATATATATAACAATGAATAGTTACACTTAAAATATAAAACCTGAGAGCTTACGAAAGAAAATAAAAAAGTTTTTTCAATAATTCCACGAGAAATATGGCCATTATGGCATGTCATTATGGCTTAAGTCGTTTTATGTTGGTATGTCTGCAAGCGTACGGCTGGAGTGGCTGGATCGTTCACAACGTTCATACAATGTTCATATGCACAGTATGAAATCCTCGCTCTGGTCTTATTATCCTGAAAGGTACAGAACATCAACTAGCGTGCTTTGTTAATGCTGAACTTGTATTTATAACGTAGAGTAAAGGAAGTTATTGACGATGTAGAAAGAATTTTGTATGCATTTTATATTTTTTTTATTGTAACTTCAGGTCATATCAATTATTACTAAATATCATCTAAATAATGATTGATTTAAACATTCTTTAATATTATTTCCAGGGCGTCTCTACCTTCGGGTCGTTCAGGATAGTGTGCGCATGTTATTGGGGTAAGCAGACGCTAAGTTTAATTCTAAGAATATGTTTTTTGACAACAAACAGGATTTCAATATAATTATTTTAAAAGAAACGAAGCATTTTTTGGTGCATTAACGTAAAGCGTTAGCGTTGTCACACTGACATTTTTGATTGCCTAAACGAACACCCTACTCCCCACGCCGGACTTAAGATACAAGCACTGCGCTCACTTACCCACTCACTTACCCTAAATTACCATACTATGAATAAAGCTGTAAAATAATTTTCTAGCGAGAGAATTACTGATACTAAAAATCATACGAAATATATAACTATCCAAAAAAAAATTAAAATTTGATTAGTTTATTCATATAAATAACCCTTTCCCTATCACCCGGAGCAATGAATGTCAAGATACCATCAAGCAGCTACGTGAACTCTGTTATCTGAAATTAGACGGTACTTCCGTGAACTCACAGCCGCCGGCAATTGAACCCTCATTTAGGATTACTCATGCTTTTGAAGGGTATGTATTATCACGCTAGTTTCCACTAGTGGTGTTATCTCCAGTGATCTGGAGATAGCACGTAAATTAGCGTGTTGCGGGTAGGAGTGCTCGCCATGTTAATTTAATAGTTAAAAGAGCTTAATTTATATTTCCATATCTTCGCTCTCATGTCGAAGTAAAGCGTGGGGTTAAGTTCCGCCATTTAACACGCAATGCCTGTAGAATTCGATGGAAAGTGGGAACTGATCAAAATAATTATAGGAGGGAAAACAGAAAGAAATGTTTAGTTAATACGAAAAGGATATCTATTCCTCAACGCGGCTATCATGCCCAATTGACCGTAGCACTCTAGACAAGCATTTCTACGCACACTATTATAGCAAATGACAGTCATATATTACTGACAAGATAGAGAGGCCGATACTTCAGATATAGGACCAGGGATGCAGGCTTTAGTGATGTGCGAGATTGTAAGATGCAGTATAGGGATGGGAAATAATTGAAGTTTAGATATTCAGTTATTGTTTTCTTAAATTTTTGTGATATATATATATATATTTTTCAATCGTATATATATTTAAATATTAGGTAAGTAAGTTAAAAATAATAATGATAAATAAAATATGTTTATTTTCTAAATTCTGTGTTACAAATTCACTATGTACCCTTTTCTTCAAAAAGGGCACCCAGTGATAAGTTATTCTGTTTACAATTTTGCACGCCTAGAAACATTGCGCATTGCGGTTGCCGAATTCAGCCTGTATTTATGCTACATTAACTTGCCTATACTATAATTATAAATTTTCACACCAGTCCAATAAGGTTTATCAAGTTATATGGTTATATTACACATATATGGAAATAAACAAATACAAAAAAAAAATCTTTAAAATATCGTCTTTGATTTGATAAACACATATATTTTTACTATTTCCATTATATATATAACTCTTCTTCTTCCTGGCATTAATCCCGGCTGTTACCAGGGTCTGCCTTCCTACTTAACCTACTCCACTTTGCACGATCTTTTGCGTCCTCGGTGGTTAGACCATTGGCTCTCATGTCCTGCATCACGACATCCAACCAGCGCTTCCTTGGGCGTCCGGGAGGTCGCGCCCCAGGAACTAGTATAGCAAGGCACTTCGTCCGACATAGTTCTTAGGCCGGCGCGTAACGTGGCCAAACCATCTCAGGCGACGCTCTTGGAGCTTATCCGCTACGTCACGGACTCCAAGACTACCTCGAATGAATGTGTTGCGTATGCGGTCAGACCGCGTTACGCCGCACATCCACCTCAGCATCTTCATTTCCGTGACGTGAAGCTCCAGAGTGTGCCGAGATAGTGCTGGCCAACATTCGCTGCCGTATAAAAGAACCGGTCGGACGATGCTCTTGTATATCAGCCCCTTGAGCTTGGGCGGAATTCTGCGGTCGCAGACCACACCAGTGACCTCCCGCCATTTGGCCCAGCCAGCGCTTATCCGGCCATGGACATCGTGGTCGATGCCTCCAGACTCGTGCATAACGGATCCAAGGTACCTGAACTTCTCCGACTTAACGGCTGGCTCAGGACCTATAAGGATGGTGCTCGAGTCCCGGCTCCCGCAGGCCATGTACTCTGTCTTCGACACATTTAGTTTAAGACCGCCGTTCTCAAGCGTACCCTTCCAGAGGTTCACTTTACGCTCCAGCGTCAGTCGGTTCTCGGCAATGAGTGCTATGTCGTCGGCATACATCATCAGCCATGGAGGCTGGTCCTGGATGTGAGCCGAGACAGTGTCGAGCACTACATTGAATAAGAACGGACTAAGAGCCGAGCCCTGGTGAACCCCCATTGTAATCGGGAAGGGTCTAGTGTCGCCAACAGCAGTCCTAACTATAGAAGCGGAATCGTGGTACATGCCCCTGATAATCTCAATATAGGCCTCAGGGATCCCTTTGGATCGCAATGCCCACCAGTGATTCCACTGATTCCATTTTCATTCCATTATATATATAACTATAGTATGCAATTAAGAATATTCTATTCCATTCCATAATACTAAATTAAAAATAAACGTTCAAATATTTATCACAATTAGATTGACAAAGAGACAAAACTGAAGGCCAAATCTATTTTAATTAAAAGCGCTTGGAACTATGACTGTTGATGATGTAACAATATGAAATAAAATAATTGTTTTATTTCAATTTAAACGATTACCTTCATTGAATCCCATATAAGTTACTAGCGACCTTCTCGCGGCTTTTCCCGCATGTACTATATAATTATTTATTTTATAAGAGTTACTTTCATTACCTGAACAAGATAAAATTATCATTTTAAAGATAATATCCCACACATTGACAGCTAATGTTTCAGCCCATTCGATAGTACACTAATTTTCATTGACATAACATTACCAGTTTATTTATGAATTCAAACACTAAAGAAGAAAGGAAGATTAAGGAAGAAAGGAAGATTATTTTGTGAGATTAGCGTGAACAACGCGCAGACAAACAGATAAAACAATTAAAAATCATTGTTTTAAGTTAGAACCTAATGTAATAGATTCATTGTTAAAAGCTCCCAAAAGCACTCACATATTTGCCGTATTTGCATATTTGCAGACACCGATAAGACTTGATTTTATTATAACTAAAAATTACTCTATATTTTATGATATAAAAAAAACGACTTTCAATATTTATATTCATATTTTTTTAATATTACTTTAACTAGCTAATATAAAATTTTATTAAAATAATTATTCATTTAAAATGTTCAAGTAATTGCTTATTATAAATTAACCGTTCGTGAAAAGATCGTACGTCACATCACCAAGGGGTCGTAAGTTACATCATTGTTTTCACTATTGATCACTCATCAAGCCATTGTTACATTGTTCGCGTAGAAATCTAGCTATTCTAAATTATAACCAGTACTTTTACTAGAAGCCTTATATTGTATATTATTTATTTAGAAATCATATGAATATTTCATATTCAAATGAAATGTTATTTTAATTCAATTGCTTATATTATTGTAAATGGACTTTTAATAGAAATTAAATTGTTTAAGAAGACGAATAGTTTAAGAAGAAACTCACATAAAAATAAGGTAAATTATCTTTGTTGACTTTTATACTTTTTTGGGGGTATCAAGGTGCAATAGGATAGCGTCTGACTATAAACAAGTTGGTTAGGGGTTAGATTCGATTTTTATAATATAATGAGAAAGCTCATCATGGGGTTTATTAAATTAGACAGGAATGTGGAAAAAAAAGTATCTTAATATTATATGCATTCAGCCTACATACTTTCCTTTATTTGAAATACAGAGTAAACCTTCACTTTGTATTTCGCACACACCTAAGTAAGCAGAGAAAACATCGGAACTTAGTTATAACATCAGAACTCAGTTTCCATTACGATATTTTCGGTCCCCACATTCCGCCGAATTCTTGAAGCGTAGCGTAATTGAGTAGCGGAACTCTACACCACGCATTGCCTCGACGACAGGGCGAAGAAATGGAAATATTAAATAGTTGGAATAGAACCCACAACCTGTCACGTTTACAGTCACACGCCTACCGACTGGCCTCTACAACTGCTTATACGTAACTAGCACTGTTTAAACTTGTCTCTATATCTATATAATTATATTAAAGGACCTGTCCTCACTGGCTGAGGTAAGACGCACGCACAGACGTAACCGCTGAGCGTAGAAACGTGAAATTTGGACAGATGTTTTCTTTCGTAATCTGGACATCCACTAAGAAGGGATTTTGAAAAATATTAACCCTACAGAGGTGAAATAGGGGTTGAAAGTTTGTATGAAAAAAATTTAAATCGGCACCGATTTTTATAAAATTGTACATTCAGATTCTTAAAAATATATCATTGAACACATGTTTCGTGGTTTATTAGAATTCACCCCTAAATAAGCAAGCGAAGCTGCGCGCGTCCGCTAGTCTATTATAAATAGAGATATAACACTTTGTTACAATGAGACGATGCTCCAGGGGTTATTGTCTTACAATATAGGATAATACTGCAGGTATGCTTAATAGGATTTGGTTATTGAATTCTATTCACGAATATTCACAGTTCAATTTAACTATTCAGCTCCACAAAGCGTAATCAACGTACACGTATATTAATCGTATATAATAATATACGATTAATATTATCTGCTTACAATTAAAGCACGCATGCATTCAAAACTATTTATATAAGAATTTTCAATTGCTATAAATTAAAAGCAAAAAAATAGAAGAAGCTTTTATTTAAACGTTCTAAAAAGGAGAAAATAAAATTTGTCTTTTAAATTTTAACTATCAACTCATAACCTCATTGCACATAATTTATATGATCATAAAAGCTTGTCGCGCGATTTACTTGTGTAAATAAACTAGTACTAATTTAATTATGTAAAATCTGCTAAGTTTAAATTTCAATTTAATTAAATATTGATTAACGCGACACCCGTGCATTGTCACCCAAAGTAAACGTGGATACAACATTTCAGCTCAATCGGTTGAAGATATCTACTTCAAAATTGAGCTCACATACATACATTGCAAGTTAAATAAAAGCTTCTAAAATTTATATAGGTATTAAGTCCTATTCTAGTGGCATAACAGCTGCATGTAAACGGCTGTGGGTTCGATTCTTACTTGGAGAAATGAATTATTTTCATTTCGACGTTGAGTTTCGTCACTCAACACGCAGCTTGTCGAAGAAGTTTTTACAATTTTACGTTGCAACCCACATATACCAGGGTACTGTATTATATTTGTGGAATACAGGCTGAAGCTAAAAACATTGTATAAGTGACTAAACTCTGCAAAAGAATATTATCACAAACGTTAGATATTTGAACAATTCTACTCCCAGCAAACTCAACAAAAATTGACCTGAATAAAGGATTTAATAAAAAATGAAAAACAAAGGACCATCTGATTTATTTCACGCAAGCAATGTTGCGTGAAAGCTGAAAGGGAAGACGGAAATCAAAAATTGGTGCTCCAGCTAATTTATATCAGCCACCATTCGGATTAGCTATGCCTTATACCGTACATCACGCTGGTTTCGGGGCTGATTCATTAATCCTTGATGGAGGTGAGGGAAAAATGTAGAACGAAGCGTAATAATTGCTAATTTACAACAGTTGATAAGTTACTTCTGGAGTCATATAGAGAGAGGGTTTTACACAATACTATTCTAAGGTAGAGACCATCCTGGCGCAGTGGTATAAGGGTGTGACTGTAACGTGATGGTTGTGGGTTCAACTCCCTTTCGACGGAATTAATTATTTATTTTTAATATTTCAATTTATTCGCTATGGTGCCAAGGCAAAAGCCCGGCGTTGAGTTTCGCCACTCAACACACAATACTTCGAAAAATGTGGCGCAAAGTATTTTAACTCTAGATTCCCTCTCTCTATTCTGTAGCTGATAATTTAAATTTCAATTTTATTCTTATGTATTAATTTTTAATCATAATTTTAATTGTGTAATTACGGAATTATGCTACAGCTAGGATGAAAATAATATAAATTCCGTAAGTACACAATAAAAACAAATACGCAAATAAGTACAGTTAAGATAAAAAACAATTATTTATTTGCATAAGAAATAATTTCTTCGTAGCTTCATTTTATATTTTTTTATTCTTGCTGCTTGAATAAATATCTATTTGTATATTTAAATCATAATGTTTTTCTTGTTTTAATGAATGGTACATTTTAATATAAATTATATTATCAAGAATAAACACCGATGTTATCCTGGCACTGTTTGACTGCGTCTATCTGTAACTGCACTCAGGGAATGAATTTCCACGTTCTGATAAGAAAAATTCAGGTTAGCCACTTAACGTCTCGAATCCAGACAGAAAATGAAAAAAGAAAAAAAAACTAAGATAAGTTTGGTCAACTAATATTTTGGTCGAGGACCAGGGACCAAACTTGCGACTTTAAATGCGAGAGTAATAGTATCTTATAGTAACTAGCTCTAGTTACGAGGCGAAGCGCGACGTTAAGTTCCACCACCCAACACGCAATGCCTCCAGAATTCTGCTGGAAACCGGGGTCTCTTAACTCTCTCTCTTTGCCTACCCTGCTACATACGGAATACAGCGTAAAGCTAAAATATATATATATGTATTTGTTGTTTATTTGTATTTTCTACGTAATACAATCAAAATATTTATATCTATAACTCTGGGTTTTTAATTTAGGTGTATTATACCTAATTGTCCTTTCTAGTTTGTTATTTAAGCGTTCAAAATTTTGTGATTCAAATTGATGTGCTACCAAAATTGCTAAATTGAAATTATCATTTAGAAACAATGGTAATTTATATAGAATTTTAGTGAAAAACAAATTGAAATCCACACGAAACCTAAGATATTTTTTAAGCTGTTAATATATTGTAATTATTAGGTAATTAAGATATTATTTTCCAATTTTATCTATATATACAGAAAAATCTGAAACTGAAACCATTCTATTGCAAGCCGATAAAAATGAAATACAACTGTTTTAAGTTTCCATCGCCCACTAAAATTCTACTGAAATGATTGACAGTGAAATAAAAATTCTAAACAAACGTTTCTAGCTCTTGTGTATTTTAAATTTTCAAAATGGAAAAATATGGTTAAAAATACACATTCAAACCTTACTAGAAATAATATTTTTATTTAATAAAACTATATTAAAATAGTATTTTTTTGTGTAGGAAAAACATGTAAATAAATAATTAAAAGTATGTACTTTACTTCCTGTATTAATCATAATAATATTATAGATGTTGGGTCTTCTCTTAATTACTGAACGAATCGACGTAAAAATTACTAAACGGATTTAGATGAAAGTTTATAGTAATGTAGCTTATACACAACACAGATGCAAATTTTGTAAAAAATTGAAAGTTTAAACGGGCGAAGCCGATATATTATATTAATAATAATTAGCATACTTTTCAACATTTATTTTAATATGCATTAAAATTAACTTCATTTTAGGCTACTATCGATAACTTATTGACTTCTACATAAGGGCCTTAGTAAGCTGAAGGAGACGTGATGAAATTGTTTGAAGACAACGTCTCCCAAGTCCCGACATAAGAATTTAATTAACCCAATTTCACCCCCTTTGTCTAAGCTAATTCAAGTTTCGCTAACTAAAATATACGTTTATCTATATTATGTTATATAGTTATATAGGGTTCAACATCGCCTACTTGGTATTCTTTTTTATGGCTATTTAGAATTTCCCGTTTTAGAGGTTAAGGGCCCAATAAATGTTTCTAACAGCACATTACAATATTTAATGAACTATTTTCGAGCTCCATATTTTTTGAGGATGGGATATGCCTCTTCTCAGATTATCTATGCTAAGGATATGTCCTGCACGTGGATGGTACTGGGACTCAGCAAAAAAGAAACCCGATACTATCTACTAAAACCCAACGGAAACCTGTTCAATAAATGATGACGCCGCAGGATCTCTTCTGCATATCATTACGACGCCTTGGTAGAAGCAATCTTAACCTTATGGGAGCCCTAGTGTTTCTTCTAGGGAACCCGCAGCCTCGATGGCTTGCTGCATCCTCCTCCCCCAACGTGTTTCATGCGCGAGTTAATTCGTGTGTTTCGAATCAGGCAATCATGAAGTACCTATTATAATTATATAGTGTAGTTCGCGCTCAACTTCTGTAAAAATCCCGTATCTTAGTTCATAGTCAGATCGTGCATAAAATACGTCGTCATCTGGGCGAGCCCATTTTCTTACATTTGGAGCCCCCGATAGGCCATGAGCCCTACACACAAGGCTGTAGAGTTATGGTTAAAAATGCCTCGCAGCACTTTCAAAAAAGCTTAAGATAGTGTAAATGATTACTTACAAAAAATTCTCCATTTTTAGTTCACTTTTTTCAAGATTAATGTACGCTGTGAATCAACGGTTGATAAATTAGGCGTCGGTAATGGACAAAGCCTTTTGCTGGCGTTATAAATAGCTAAATGCTGGATATTAAATGCTCATTCTTAAATACTTTTACATTTTCTCTAATGATATTCGTTTGTCATTTTTGTTATTAGTATTTTCTGAGAAATTTACACAAAAGTAACTGTCAGGATTTGACAATTTATATAGATTTATTTACGTACATTTTTCTTCGTAATTATATTATCTATACATATTATATACTAGCGGACGCACGTGGCTTTGCATGTGTATTTAAGGGTGAATTCTAATAACCCATGAAACATGTGTTCAAATTTTATAAAAATCGGTGGCGATTTAAAGATTTTTCCATATAAACTTTGAAGCCCTATTTCACCCCTTTAGGGTTAAAATTTTTCAAAATCCCTTCTTAGTGGATGTCCAGATTACGAAAGTAAACGGCTACGGCTGTGCGTGCGTCTTACCTCAGTCAGTGAGGACAAGTCCTTTTATATATATAGATAGATTAACAGTTCCTGTATCGCCTACAATTATATGTTACAATTTGCAATTAATGGCAAATGTTAAAATATTAATCCTAAAACAAACGTAAAACAAAAGTTCAAGAGAAAAAGAGTGAACAAGACCAAGGCCGGGTAATTGAGGCCAGTCGTGGCGCAGGGACTCAAGTTGTAACGGGGCAAATGCGGGATAGAGCGTGAAACTGAAAAAAAGATAAACAAGAAACAAATATATACACATTTAAAACAACTATAACTTAAAAAAATCCCCCATCAGCAACATTCAATATGCACATTTTAAAAAAACTATTACCATTAAATTCAATTCTATTTAACAAAACAGCGCTATAGTGCTCGCCTTGGCTAAAATCCATAAAAGTTTTTGGCACAAAACGCTGCCAGATTTGGCAGGGCTTACGCGCTCACCTAATGGAGTCTTCTTGGTACATTATTATATTTAGGATATGAGAAATGATGCGAGATAATCCAGCTGGAATTTCATATATCAGAGGCAATAAGTATCGTATTATCTTTTGTGAGACAGGTGCCTCTCTTCCGCCGTGAATTAATCTGTGTGGCTGGAAGGCAAGGCAGGTGTTCTAAAACGACGCGTCTAAGCCGCCCCCGACGCACGAACAGACGTTGAATAATATGAATGCTTGCGCTTCAACAACCTTATTTGCACTTTTATTTCAATATGGCGGTGGGCTGTCACATTTTACAACGTTTCAATTTTTGTATCTTTTTTTTTATTATTCTAGTGGTGTTCATTTTGTTTAAGTTCTTGTATTAAATATGAAAATATTGTATTTGGTTGTGCTCATTTTTTTTTTATATATTTACTGCTTATTATTATCTGTAGTTTTATAGTATTTATAAAAGTTAATTAATCTGTCAAAAAGAGCCAAGTCCAATTTTGAGGTTTAATTTTTTCACGAGTGATTACAGAACTCGGCACCCATATACTTGTAACATTCTTTTGTCGGTGAAGTCGAAAACGATGCATTATTTAACATTTAACTTAGCTTATATTTTATATTTATGTTTATCGAGACATCTTTATTTTTAGTAATTATTAATATTATTCATCAATACTTTTTATTTTTAAATCGCATGATTTTCCTTATTTGATCTAACTGTCATACTTAATTTTTTAATTTCTTGATAGTAATTATATATTTTCTTGATAATAATTATTAGATTTCAGATTTAACAAACTAAAGCATAACAAATATGTTAAATTGAATGCATGTAGACTAATTGATTGACGAATTACGAAAGGCTCAGAAGTAACTTTAAATGGTTCGCATAAAATATATATTGCCCATTTCTTGGCTATACACTCTCGCGCGTCTCGATACTTGTAGATATTTTGTAACACTTATTGTGAAGAATATCAATATTTTATTAGTATACATTTTAATAATTATGATAAAAAGTACTCCAGCTAACAGCAAAATTGATTTTTTTTTTACAATAAAAAAATATATCACCATTAAAGACTAGCAAACTAACAGAAATATAATAACAACCCGAAAAAAAAAACATATTGGCAAAACAGCTTATATTTTGATAAATTATCAATTTTGCCATTGTTACGTACAAAACAAAAAACCCACCTATCTATACCTGAAGAGCGTTATCTCGGCAGAGATGTATGAGGACAATTTGTTAGTGTTGATGAATGTGTGTGTATCAATCAGCGAGTGGCGACAGATGAATTCGGATGCTGTGTCAATAACGGAGAGAATCGAAATCGAATTGTGCGTCGTTTGTGAAGAAATATTGGGACGCGATCCAAGGGTCTCTTAAGTAATTTCCTGGTTTCCAACAATGTTTTGTCAGAAGTAAATGATGTTTTCTTCTCGTGTTGGTAGGTATTCTTTGGGAAATAATGTATTTTATAATATTTCAGCTAAATATCTTGGATTCTACAGGAAAATGAAAAATATAGTTTTTTGACATTACTGAAATAAAAAGGGCGTAGTTAAAAAAAGTTTTTCGTTTTATCCCGTGCATAGTAGAGTAGAGTAGGCAAAAGGAACCTTGGATCCTAGTGTTAAAACACTCCGTTCTGATTAACACGTAGTGTTATCACGTCAATAAATTTACGTGTTAAACGGCGAAACACAACGCCACCCTTTGCCTCGTACATATTTATTTACATATTTACTATATAAGCAATTTAAATTAATTTTAATATAATATTTACCAATATAGCTGAATTAAAAAATTAAAAATAAAACATGATTCTATTTCAAGTAAAAATGATTGATCACTTTTATAAAATTGGCAATACGTTATTAATTGCTTGGACAAGCGGCGCTCCCACTCCATCAATTTTTATTTTACAAAAAAGCTTATTTAATTTGATTTTCATTTATCATGAAACCAAGACAGCATTTACCATGTAATTTTTAGCTTCATGCTGTATGCCACACATAGCGAAGTAAGCAGAGAGAACCTAGTGTTAAAACACTTCATTCCACATTTTTAAATAGAATTATTTATATGAAACTGATAAAAGCCTTCCTTCCTTCAAAATCCTTCTAAAATAAAGCTATAAACCTGATAAATTAAGAGATAAATAACACAATCATTTGATAAAACGATGTTCTACTATAAAAGTTATTTAACTAGAACATTTTCGTTTAGCAGCATAGTTGCGTGTCAATTCGCAATATTCCACAGAAACTCAATTGTATTGTAATTCTACGGTCGGTGGTACAGACAGGAACTGCGATCGTATAATAACCACAGTTTAAACGTTAAATGCTATTGCATTTTAAATAAAAAGTCGCGTTTTAATTTATATTTCTTTTGTTGTTGCCGATGCAGCTTGTTTTTTGTTTTTTTGTATTCACGCTGTATCCCGCACGTGGCAGGGTAGAGAGGATATGGGGTACCTAGTGTTAAGACGTTTGTTATCCTGGTAGCATTGGGTGTTGTGTGGTGGAACTTAACCCCGCGATTTGCATGGGAACCAGAGTGTTGAAATGAAAATCTATATATATAAAAGGACTTGTCCTCACTGACTGAGGTAAGACGCACGCACAGCCTTAACCGCTGGTAGTAGAAACGTTAAATTTGGACAAAAGTTTACTTTCGTAATCTGGACATCCACTAAGAAGGGATTTTAAAAAATTTTAACCCTAAAGGGGTGAAATAGGGGTTCAAAGTTTGTATGGAAAAAATTTTAAATCGGCACCGATTTTTATAAAATTTGAAATTTAGATTTTTAAAAGTATTTAATTGAACACGTATTTCATCGTTTTCTAGAATTCTCCCCCTAAGGGTGCAAAAAAGGGGTTGAAAGTTTGTATAGGTTTTTTTTAAATCGTCACCAATTTTTATAAAATTTGAAATTCAGACTCTTAAACGTATATAATTAAACACATGTTTCATGGTTTTCTAGAATTCACCCCCTAAGGGTGCAAATAAGGGGTTGAAAGTTTGTATGGAAAAATCTTTAAATCGCCACCGATTTTTATAAAATTTGAAATTTAGACTCTTAAAAATATTTCATTGAACACATGTTTCATGGGTTATTAGAATTCACCCTTAAATACGCAAGCGAAGCTGCGCGCGTCCGCTAGTATTAAATATTTCATTCCCCTGAATGGAAATTGAACCAACAACCATCACGTTTACAGTCACACGTTTGTGCCCCTACGCTACAAGGGGCTCATTTTTAACGTATTTTAAATCATAATATACAGTGTTTTTTTTTTCAAGATATTATATATTTGGAAGGATTATGAAAAATGGTAAGTATATTTCTAACAATAAATAGTGTGTATTCTCATGTCAGACAGGTGTCATATCCGTCGGCCACGGAAATTCATCACAGCCCCCGGCTGTTCACAAACGACAAGTCTAATTCATCTTCAAAGTGTAATAAAGATAGTAATAAGATATGGCTAAAAGTTCTAACCTAACGAGAATATAGAGTCGTACAAATATATTATTTTAAGATTTTTTTTTCAATTTCACTGTGAATCCCGTAGCAGGGTAGGGAGAGGAGGTAGTGTTGAGACTATCCAATTTTCCACTTTCCGCCGATTTTTTCCAGGTATTAAGTGTTGAGTGGCTGAACTCATTGCCAGGCTTTTGCCTTGATACCAGAGAAGAAGAAGAAGAAGAAGAAGAAGAAATAAAAATATTAATAAATAATAATTCATTCCCCGAATGGGGATCAAACCCGCTAACGTTGCCCCTACCCCTGCGGCACGACAGCCTTGAAAAATATAATAATTACAATTTGAAATTACTATATAATTGTACAAACTAATAAAATAAACATTTAAACTGATTTCATTTTCTCAATTCAAACAGAATATAAAATGAAGCTCGTATCACGTTTCCGTAATTATACGCCAATTAGTCGAGGTTTATCAATTTTGACTGATTACACCTGTTTATATGTAGACAGGTCTCACAAATAAATAATAAATTTTGTTACAAGCGATTGCTATACACAATTTTAAAATAATAATATAGAGACTTATACACGACAGGTTATGGGTTCGATTCCCATTCAACGATGAGGAATTTATGTGCAATATGGTAGAGGCAACCTCAGAAGGTAGTGTTAAAACACTTATTTCCTACTTACGTTATTTATATTCTGGCGTTAAACCAGAATTGAATTTTATCCTCAGTTAACACAGAATTAGGCGCTAATATAAATCTCTCATTATTTTGTCAATGAAGTCAAGAATGAGCCATTAATTAAACTTTTTAAATAAATATCATGTAAATAAGTCGGCTTCTGAAAATAATTATTTTTATACATATATAAATTATATACAAATTGAACGATCCTCTAAATTTTAATTGAACAAATACAATTGATATTCATATATTAAATGGCTACTTTCTTTCAAAGGCTCAAATAAATAGCATTAGTAACATCTTTAGATATATTAGTGAATAGCGTGTCTCGAACAGAGGGCGGACTATGTCAGATAAAATACCCGCGAAGGGAAGGAAGAGCGGAAATCCGGTAATAGAATTATGGATTCTATACACGAAAAAGTGACTAATGGGAACTAAAGTACCGGTGGAAGAAATTTTTTTGAAAGACTCGTTCTCTCTTTGTTATTTTGCCACCGTTTTTCTTTTTGCGTTGATTTTATATTAAACTTTATGAAGATTCGTTTATGTTTAATTTGTAAGAATAACCCAAATATCTAAATCTAAAAAAATTATATCAATAAAAAAAATCAATTTTAATTTTATTTATATTAAATTTTAGACAAAAAAAAGGTAACTTCAATCTCATACTAAAATTACTTCATTCCTCGGGATCTTCATATTTTTCACCTGGCCGTCACCCAACCCTGGGCTCTTTAATTAAAGTACCTCATCCTACATTCTGTCCCTATTTAATACACATGTTGTAGAACCAAACGTGTAATTACAAATGTCAACTAAATTGTACTGAACGTATATAGGAGTGTACAGAATGCATCAACTTAACAAATAACCAATTACAAAGCCGCACATACAATTTTAGTAGGTTAAATATTGACAAATGTCAGAACAATTCCATACAAATCATATATCAATCGGGATCACCTAATTTGGACTAATTATCATCAATGATTATAATAGAGAATAGTATAGTATTTTTCAATAGAATCTCTTTTAATTTTAATTTATAACTTTTTTCTTTATACATTTTGGAGAATGAAAAAATGCTTAAATTTAACCTTAAAGGCGGTACATTATAAAAACACATTTTTTTGCTTTTCAGGTTTGTAGTTAGGTTCACACATAGGAGCGTAGGCAGAGGGAACTTGGGAACCCTAATGTTAACACACTCTGTTCTTACTAAGATACTTCACTTCCCCATTTTTTTACGCAGTCTGGAGGTTTAACATATTGAATCGTGGAACCCAACGCAGCGATTTGCCTTGTTACGCAAAGAAAAAAATTGAATATTTAGTTTCCTCCAGTGGAAATCGAACTCAAAACCCCGCAGTCTTACAGCCTTACAGTCGCACCCTTATACCCCTGGGCCACAATTGGAATCAAAATTATTATATGCTTCGTAATATAATATGCGAAATAATATCAAACTTTCCTTGAATCCATTCATTAGGGTGGGCTTTGTGAATGCGACAAAAGGCGGTCAAACCAAGCGCATTTAGTCTGGGCCGTATGTAACTTTTGCCTGCAAGTTGGCGGTTTTCTGGTGCCTTTCATGCTATTACCTGCGAATTCAGCCAACGAGTAACTTAGTCGTTTGACGCTTCCGCACTAATTGAAAGTAATGAGACCGTACAGGGGCACTTGTGCGGACTCATTACTTTAGAAACCAGACTAAAGTTGGATTTGATGATTTATTTTCGTGGTATGTTTATTTATTGGATTTGAAAAAAATAATCAGCTTCACGCTGTATCCCGCACATAGGGGGGTAGGCGGAGAGAATCTAGTGTTAAGAGACTCCGTTATCCACTTTCCGCTGAACTTTCCGAGGCATTGCGTGTTGAGTGGCAGAAATGAACTCCAGGCTTTTGGTTCGGTGCCAGTGTAAAGGAATGAAAAAGTTAATAAGTAATAATTTATTTCCCCGAATGGGGATCGAACCCACAACCGCCACGCTACAGGCACACACTTGTGCCCCTGCGCCAAGACGGTCTGCACTTCGTAACGGATATTTACGTAAAATTTAATTATAATAAATAAATTATTTATTTTTTTATATAGGTTGATATATCATTCCATTGAATGAACATTATATTAAGGTATACAAAAAAAATTTTCCTGATTCAGCAACAGTTAAATTCTAACAATAAAGGAAAAAAAAATGCTGTCGACAGAAAAAATGTAAGAAAACTAAAAATATATTTTAATCTATTAATAAATAATTGTATTTATAACCAATTACTAAAACAAATACAATTAGTTATTAGGTGTATCCAGGGAATACATGAATCAATAACGATACGTCGAGCATGTCACACAGCTGTACCCTTAAGGGAGGTTTCTGTATTGTATCTGTTTGCCTTTATTTGTACCCTGGCATTTACCTGCGGAACCCAAAGTCAAATAGGAATAACTAAGATTTGTGTATGGCACTAGATACCTATATTCTAAGTGCCGGAAGTAACTGACTGCAGGTACAGTGGGTTTCATCAAAACCACTACGGCTTTCCTTTCTAAATGGTCCACCCAATACTAAAAATATTCAAATATTCAAATCGTTTTTAAGATTAGAGCATTCAACTAAACAAACTCTTCAGTAAATAATGATAATACTAATAACTTCAAGATTTTTTTTAATCATTTAATTAAAGTATATTTCATATGTTTTCACTTTAATTAAAATTTTCTTTTCACTTTTCTTTTCTTTTCTTTTTTTTTTCTTTTCACTTTAATTCTATTTTTTTATATAAAGACGTCACACTATACAAGCTAAGCTGTAAAAGCTCAGAACATACATTTATAGCGTCGTTAGGATATAATTTTACCTTACATTTACAACGTTGTAAAAGCCTAATAAAAGCATTGTCAATGCCCGACCGTTGAATTCCTTGGAAATGACAACTATAAATAAATTTTATTACGCTTTTTTGCGGGACCTCATTTTACTGGCTTAATTGTAATAATAAAAAATGTAATTGTTATCTTTTGGGGTCATTGTATATTTTTATATCAATTTTATACTGTGAATTCTTTATTATTATTAACTTTTATCTATTTCGTAATATTAAACTATAAGCATATTGACTTAAAACCTCACCCATAACTTACATACATAGCTTCACGCTTTATCCCTAGAGGGGTAGTCAGAGAGAAGGGAGCTCTTTCGGATTGTCCACTGTCATCAACCTCTTCATACATGCCCTTCGGGGGGGTCCTCATGCTTTTTACGTGACCTTCCTCCAATACCTTTGATACTGTGTTATCGAAGATCCACCGAGGTTTCCCCCCACCTCTCTACCCAAAACATAATTAATTATATATTTTAGCATCCCTTAATTTTTAACCTTTTTTCGTTATATTTTTTATATTATGGTCTCAAGGTCCTTGATCGAAAGGTGTTTCATTAACACACAAGTAAATATTTGAGCTGTTTAATATTACTGTGTTTTTAAGTAGTAATGTAAGTAGGGGCACGACGGTATGACTGTAACGCAACGGTTATGGGTTCAATCCCCACTAGAGGGAATTAATTATTATTTATCAATATTTTCATATGTTCGCCCTGGCACAAAGGCAAAAGCCTGGCGTTGAGTTGCTTATCTGGAGGTATTGCGTGCTGAGTGAACCACAACATGCAATGCCTTCAGAATTCGGTGGAAGGTGGGGAACACCAGGTGCTTCTGCTCATCCTGCTGTGTGCGGGATACAGCGTGAAGCTGATTTAAGTTTCATTTATTATTACAGCGATTATAAACGAATGATTATAATACAATAATATATGAAGGGAAAAAACCCTAAAAAAGCAAAAAAAAACTTAATATAAAAATCACTGAGCTAGTAATAAATGTATGCTTATACATCACGAGCGTACCTTCATCCGTAAAGTACGGCAAACCGACTGTTTCAATTGCCAAGGAGCAGGTGCCCCTCGCCGTCCCCATTGCATTGTCAGCAAATTAGTCCATTGTCCGGAACAAATCTTCAATGAAATGAAAAAGGATGAGTGCTTCCTCCTGGATTTTTATTTGTACACGAAAATTACATGTCAAATTTCGGGTACTATACTTGTAAAGTGATTCTTGAAATTGAAGGTATTTTTTTTAGCTTCCTGCTGCATCAGGGTAGATAGAGGAAGCTTAGTGTTCACATACTTCGCTACCCACTTTTAACCGAATTTGGAAGGCATAGTGTATTGAATGGAAATCGAACCGACGACCTCTCGCGTTTACAGTCACGTGCGTAATTTAACAAACACCATACTCCTTCACAATTTACACGCTTATGTTTAGTTCGGTTCGGTATAAATAAAATAATATTTTATTGATTTTTAGCTTTGAATTAAGCTCACACATTGCTTTATCGTTACCCAATATTATTCTATTTTTGACGTATTATAAGCATGAAGCATACATTAGGTTCCCAAGTTCCCTTTACCTATCCCGCTATGTACACAATTACCAGAATCAAAAAGAAAACTGATTACACCAAAGATGTCACGGCAACCATAATCAAAGAATATAATTCCAAAGAGTGCGCTGTAAACACCCATAAATCCTAGTATAAATCTTATACGTGACTAGTCTACCATACCAACTCTAAAGTTACGAGAGAAGATAAACAAGCCCGAGTATCGCTTTCCTTGTGAAACCATTACACTACACTCTGAGATTAATGCTAGACTAATGAATCAGTGGGGGTGACAAATCAGTTTGCGATAATGGATATGCCTTTGTGGGTTCCTTCTAAGGTTGAACGCCTTCCCCTCTTGACTTTGTGTTCCTTGATGTATATTGTATGCGGGGGTGTGAGTTTATTAGGTGTAGACTTGTAAAATAGTTGTTTTGTTTGGTCTCGGTGACATTAATTGTGGGATTTTTAATACTATTGTATATACTACTACTTGTATATATAATAAAATCGTAGCCTACTACTTAATTTGCTTGAATTATACAAATGAAATAACTGTAAAATCTCATTTAGAAGAGAGAGAGAGAATGCAAAAAAAAGATTCTGCCACTAGGTTGAAATCGAACCTATAATCTCGAGCGCATCGCTTATCGTCACAGGCTGTCCCACTGCGGCACGGTGGTTTCAATTACATTTGCCTGAGATGTAGGCATATCTTATTTCCTATAACGTTTTAACTTACTTTATACAATAAAAAACTTAATTAAAAAATAAAATAATTAAAATTAAATTAATTAATTAAAAATTACTTTATATAGTGAAAAAAATATTATAGATCAACTTTTATTTTAATTTTCAGAAATAAAAAATGAAAGCCTAATGCAAGTTCTACAAAGATGTAGAGCATGTCTTCGGTGCTTGTTTACATATTACGACTAAAATGATAAATAGCTAGAAGGTTAGTCAGCGAAAAATAACTTGTAAATGTTAATATCACGCTCACTAATATATTATTAGCATTTTGAGTTGTTATAAATTTATAATATTTCATAATAATAATTGTTGCCATCCTGTTAATTTTGTGGCAGTAAACGGAGAACTCTACGCTTTCTAAAATTTTTAAAGTCAACACAGGAAAGAAAAAAACTTAGAAAAATACTAGCAATTGAAACCCGTGCCTCCGAGGGTTAACAGCAAGTGTGGGTTCGAATCCCGCTACGTTATTTTTTTTATATGTTGCTTAAAAAAGCATAAATCTTCGGTTTTTTTCGAATTTCGAATTTGAACACAAAAACAGTTAGTTGTCAAGAGCGATAAAACTAAAATACTAATAACTCATTCCCTAGAATGGGAATTGAACTCACAACCCTCGCGTTTACAATATACATAACATTCTATCAAACATATCCATTACGTATACAAGAACGTGCAAGAAAGTTAGTACAGACTGTTCATTAGCGGTCCACCTTGCGAGTTGGAAACAAAAGGAACTTTAAACTAAGTACTTTCAAATTGCTCCGTGTATAACTTCGCGTGCCTTGTAACTAATACCGACGTCATGGCGGCTTTCGTTTTCCATTCAGCAATTAAATGGCAACTATCGTTTCTAATTAGGGTTGGTTGCTTTTAAAGTGTTAGATTTGTATTTTTAATACTCATTAGTTATGGTAATTGTAGTGTAGCGTTGCTACATTGTAGCTATTGTACTTTGATTTTTTATTATTTCGTATGTTTTTTTTTTCATTAATTTACCAAGCTAGCATAGTGAATCCGGGAATCTAGTGTTTAGACACTTCCGTTCTCCACTTACAGCCGAATTCTAGAGGCATTGCGTGTTGATTGCTGGAACTCAACGCCGTGGATTACTTGAAACTAGAGAAAAGAAATGGAAATATACATTTTTCGAGAAAATTCAACTGATGTAAAATCTTAACCTCTTTTCCTCTGTAAAAATCTTTTTTATTTCTTTTTGACGATTAAATTCAATTTTAATTGTTAGTTAAATGTATATAAAAAGTTCATTCCTTTTATATTCACTCCATGTTTTATGAAAAAGTGGAAAGTATTGTAAAAGCTGTTTGTTTCCCAATTTAAAATAAATAAAAAATAAATGAATATTTTGTTTCCTTGAGTGGAGATCGAACCCAGAGGCGTTTACAGTCGCCTTTTTTGCCGCTACGCCTACGACCTGTCTTTTTTATACTATAAATAAACACTGAAAAATATAATAAATATTTAGATATATTTTAGAATAAAATGAACATGCAAATTAAAATGGAAAGAAATGAAGGAAAATTCAAATTAAGCCCAACTCCTTACATCTTTGAAATTTATAAGTAATTTGAATTGGACTAGAACCATTCACACCCAACTCCATATTCGCTTTGATCTTTTTAAAATAGCCGGGTTTTATACGGCGGCGTGCGAAGCGAAATCAAAGACTTGGTAGTAATAGAAATGCTTAGGGCGTAATTCTTTCGTACTTTTCCACGTACAAGTACAAACAGAACATAATAAGGCCGAGACTTGCTGCTTTAACAGTTATAAAATGGTTAAATCATACTGATATTATAAAAGTGAATGTTTGTTTGTTTGTTTGTTACGTTTTTATGCGAAAACTATTCAACTAATTATAATGGAATTTTGAGACACAGACAAAAGGACGGACGGATAAGAAAATGATCCTATAAGGGTTCCTTTTTTCCTTAAAAGGTACAGAACCCTAAAAAACAATATATACTCCCCCTACTACCTCTTTTTCTTCACTTATCTTTTCTCTTTATCATCTACTAGCGACCCTCTTGCGGCTTCGCCCGCTTTTACTACTGGATTATTCATATAATGTATGTTTGCAAAGCACTTAAGATAATGTGAAAATTAATTAAACCCTAATGCAACCCGCATTTTCGTAATTTCAATAAGGATTTTCCAATTGTTTTATACAGCAAGGATTTTTAGTAGGTACCGTAATTTTAAATCTGTGCTACTAATCTTTTCAAGTACTTATTAAAATATATTTAAAGGACTATTTTACGGAATAAATTATAAACAAAAACCTACCTACTAATAACTACTACAAAAAATATGAAACCAAATATATCGCGCTGAAATAATACATTCAACTTCAATTGTCCAATATGTGAAATGCATCTAAATCTTCTTCGCTATAGAGGCAGGCGGGTTTTTTTTCGAGCTTGTGGTTAATGCTGTTAAAACAGTGACACCGGTTGGGTAGGCACTACGTGGCTGTCTGTGAGGAAAATTAAATAGAATGCATGGGCCGGGAATCGAACCCGGGCCGCCCGCGTGGCAGGCGAGCATTCTACCACTGAACCACCGATGACTGCTCATGACGCGCTTGTATAAATAAGCAAAACGTCGCGGGGCGCGTTTCGCAGCCAGGATGTTTTAGTATTTTAACAACTTCTAAAGTACTTATTAAAATGAAAAAACAGTAAAAGACAGTTGATCTACATTAAATGGCCAACGTAACTAATATACTTATTTATATGCTGAGAGTAAGGGATAAGTAAAACTTGAGTCGGCACAGCTGATGTGTGAACGGCGTGATTTGTCAACAATTAAATGCGTTTTTCTCTAAAACTATTCGCAACTTCGAAATAGTATAAAAAGCAAATTTTATCTTCGTTTAACGTAGAAAATTAATAAAGTATTTTAAAGGATAAGAATTAATACCATTATGGAAAAATATCCCTCACAATAAAAAAATATATTGAAATTACTATTTTTAGACAGAAATATGATCGCTACACGTTATCCTTAAAAGATAAAAATATGCTCTCGCGGACTTTTTTGTAGATCTTATTAAGAGGAACAATACTTCAGTACATTTTTTTCATTTAGTACTTACCATTAAAGCAGCGCATGCGCGAAAGTGTCTCAACGGGTAGGACCTTAGACACATTTATCGTATTTATGTTAATTTACATAAGAATGTCCAAATAATAAACTATATATAAACCTTCCCTGAAAAATACTCGACCTAATGGTGAAAACCGCATAAAAATCCGGTGGTTTAGAAGAAGAAGAGTTAGAAAGTTCAGACAGACACGAAAAGCGACTTTGTTTTATAACATATAGGATATACCCACGTATTGACTTTTTAATGAAGCAAATGAGCATGCTCGACAAACGAATTTTCAATTCAAATATATTTACGGAATGATGTTTTCATACGAATAGCACAATGGTGCATGTTGCAAGGTAGCCAGAGAAGGCTTAGTATTAAGACACTCCGCTCTCCACTTTCCGCCAAATTCTGAAGGCATTGCATATTGAATGGCGGAGGAACTCAACGCCGCCCTAAATTTATTTAGTATAATATACAAGTATTTAAAAAGGTATATATTTAATTACTTGTAAATTGTTTTAACTTCTAATTCTTTTATACAATTTAATAGCAGGTACAGAAAATTAAAATACATTTTTACCGGTATATTGCCGGTGACACTACAAAAATAATCTCATGCAAAAATGGTAAAAATCCATAGTGAAGAGCTCACACCTGCTCTTGACTGCCGCAGCCGCTAACGCGAACAAAAAACTTGGTCATTAATAATATTTTTCAATTAGTTCTTTTTAAACAGTTTTTATATAAAAATGGGTTGAATAGTACAAAATGAAAGAGGTAATAGAAGAAATTTTCCGTATCCAAAGGACCTTAATCAGAAAGTTGGTCCACCTCGTACGCCTCCGTACCCACTACGTTCTTCCATGAGACACGTTACGCTCACTTGTGTCGCCACTGGCAAAATATATTGGTCAAGGACTATCATCTAAAAATATAAGGTATTTTGAGCGCAAAGTACTTTCGTAGCTTCCCCATTGTTGCCCATCCAAGCATGATTGACTAGATAAGACCACCAGTTCTTTGGTTTCCTCCCAATTCCCAGACATTTCGTCTTGAGTGGCGTAACTAAACGCAGCACTTTGTCTTAAAATAGTGTGGTAACGAATATATTCCATTCCTCCGAATGCAGCTGGAGCCCACAACCATTGCGTTTTCAGCCAACCGCTGTTCCACTACGCCATGAAGGTCTCACAACTCAGTTTACAATCATAATAAAATTTCATCAAACAGCTACCTACCATCATCACACCGAATTTTTCAAATACTCTCTCAACCCGCAAAGATTAGATTAGGCCAGGGATCGTGATTTCGATTGAACGAATATAGAATTTTTGGGGGAAATTGCTATAAAGTAGAGGCTGGCTGGTTGGTATAAATTAATTCCATCCTGGATTGCGTATTAATATTCAGAGCACTCGCAAAGTTCGTTTTAACTGCGGAAATATTCGAGTTTATTAATTTTAGCCGCAACTCTTTGGATTCCAGCGGTTACTAACTTATGATTACATAGTATACCTACGGTATTACTGTTAACCCAAATAACGTTGAATGCCGTATGAGTGCCTGTTAAAATACTTACATAATGAGTCCTACTGCTGTGGCACTGTTGGGAAAAATGTAAATAATACTAACTTGTTTTCAGTACGTGTTGACTATAATATAAGTTATCACTGTTAATATGAGGCGTTGCCATAATTATTCAATATGGAATCAATCATCGAGTGACTGTAATTGTGATGGTTGTCGGTTCGATTTCCACTTGGAGGATTTCATTTCCATGGTCTGGTAACAAGACAAAGCGTTGGTTGAGTTTTGCCAATCAATTCAAAATGTCTCGATGACTCGGCGAAAAGTGTTTTTTTTTACATTAGGGTTCACTCTGCGTATCCTGCTGTATGCGGGATATAGCATACATAAATTATAGCGTGGACAGCAGGGTAGGCAGAGGGAACCTAGTGTTAAGATAATCGGTTCCCCACTTTCCATCGAAAATCTGGAGGCATTGCGTGTTGAGTGGCGGAATTCAAGCTTGGTTCGAACCCACAGTCAGTTCTACAGTCACACTTTGTGCCTCTAAAACCCATAAATAATTATATTTTAATAATAGACCATATCACCGGCAAAGCACGTGCTAAGTTACTTATACACTTAGCTTAGAGCTAACCTCATATCTTCATTAAGCCAACGTATCTAGATGATAGAAATGTTACGGAACTTCTGCAGCTCAAGTTCTCTGTAAACTTCGAATATTCATCATTCTTAATTAAATTGTTCCAAAACTGATAGGTAATTAGGACACAAAATAAAATATATCATTTACTTTTAAGCAACTTCACGTTTTTTTTATCCTAGAAGAAAATAATCAGAGGGCATTTAGTGATAAGACTTGCCCATTGAGTGGCGGAACTCAACGCTGCGGTTGGTCTACCAAAGCAAAAAAAAAGAAATCAATTTAAATATAAAATCAGTCGTACATAACTTGTACCTGTACCTAAAAAAATTACAAAAAACAAGCCTAAATTTTTTACCCTAATTACCCCAAAAAAATGCCAGTGAAATATACCGCTAAGGTAAAAATGTTGAAGAAAATTTTGTATATTTTAACTACGTAATAGATATTGTCAAAACATATATGCAAATTTAATATCTAGAACATATAGTTAGGGTCCAACTACATGTTCTAGAATAGTTTAGGAGCTTATAAACTCATCCCTCATACATTCAATCATTCCATACACTCACTCATTCATTCACTAGGGTAAGTAAACTACCTCAATCTCGTCCCCACCACAAGAGCTACTCTTGAGAATGGGAGGAGTAGGAGTAGTCTTTATATTGAGTGCAGGTACGAGCCTGTGAAATACAAACAGTAAAGAAAATCGAACGGAATGTCTCACATTCCGGCAAGGAGTTGAAGGGAATGTCCAAACTGTCCAGGAAAAAGTGGAAAAGGCAAAAAGGCTTTCTAACCTTTTTCTAGTATTATTGAAACTTTGTAAATCATTTCAATGTAAAATTCGTTTTAAAAAGTAAACGAAAGTTGGAATAGTCGACGAGTAACGAGCTCGTTATTCATTTAAACATCACTCATTTACTTTTAATAAGTATAAAACTGCCTATGGCAGCAGCCAGGGCCTGCAGCTTTGACCCCTGTGTCCAAATAAAAATAAATAAAAGTTGTGTATAAAAACTGACATATTCTAACTGGCTGAAGTAACTGAGTTTGAAAAATATTAAAAAGTAATATTAAAAAGAAAAATTAAAAGTAATGTAGGTACGAGTAGGCTTAATTGAGTTGCATGTTTAGTACCATATAGAACTACCCAATGCAACGTTATAAAATCTACACCAAAATTTTGCTATCAACTTGCTGTTTATATATGTATATTGAAATTATTTGTTCTTTTTTTCAACTTCACGCAGTATCCCGCACGTATCAGGATGGGAGAGAGAGTTTAGTGTTAAGGCGCTCCGCTCTCCACTTCCCATCGAATTCTGGAGGCTAGATAGACTGATGGCGAAACACTACTGGCCTCAAAACTAAATTAAATGGATAAAATCAATAAACATATGTATATATACTGATAAATAATTTAAGTAAGGGATCAGGAAATTGGGTCAAAGGATTATTAGACCTTGTTGAGCTCCAAGGTAAACTGTAAGCTCACTGCTTTCAGAATTGAACACAACCCATCGATTGTGCTACATTTCACAACTAACAGCATGTTTGTGTTATCTTTTAATGGAATCTGGTGTATCTAAGGAACTTTACCTTGTATGTTTCCTTTGACATGTCCGTTAGTGGCTGTATGTATATAAAATAGATCCAATATTTCTTCTATAAATAGTTATTTTTAAAAACATAAAGATAGTATAATTTGTCCTTTCAATATAGAGTATATTATGAAAATTTTATTTTTATTTATTTATTTTTTTTATTTACACTTTATTGTGCACAATTACACATTAAGAAGAAAAAGAAGAGTATAAAAACGACAAAAATATAACAATTGACACACAAAAGGCGGCCTTATCGCTAATCAGCGATTTCTACCAGACAACCTTTGGGTTAGGAAATCTGTGATAAAATAGAGATAGATAAAATTTTTATATAGTTTATACGTTTATGTGAGTCATATTAAGATATTGACATAAAATGAGATATTTAATTATATAATTAGCAAAACTAAATTACATTAATTTGTGGAGAATATGCCAAAACGAACCTAGTGTTAAAACACTGCGTGATGCTTGCATGTTGGAAGTGGTGTAACTCAACACCGCCATTTATCTTACACTACAGCCTCTCTCTTTCTCTAAATATATGATATAAATAAATAACCTTTCTAAATATACAACCTAACATTAAATTTTAATATTAACTGACCAAAATGATTGGTGAAATTACGAAATCTCTGCTAACGACAGCGAATATTATTAAACAAGCAAACTTCTATGCTAATAGAGTTGAAAAACAGGATTTACGGAGTGTACACGAGCGGGAACTACAGTTGGGATAACGCTCGAGTTATTTAACTTCAACAAAATTTTAACCATAGCAAGATTTATATTATGAAATTAGTACAATATTCAAATATTATTATGTAAATTTTAATTAGGCCAAAGAATTAATTTATAAAAATGCCCTATGAAAATAAACGTTTTTGGTATATTTAAAGTTTCGCTATTAACTTTTAAAATTAATGCTATAATTTTTAATTCTGGATGCCTATTTTTTTTTGGTTATTGAAATAAAGAAAACGTTACTGTTAGATACTACGTTCTAAACTTTCCGTCTGGTAGTAGAGGTTCCTTTTTTTGGCGCAGTGCCTTAACGTTCCCCACTTTCCGTCAAATTCTGAAGCGGAGTGTATTAACACTAGGCTCTCTATGCCTTTCCTGCTACATGCAGGATACAGCGTGAATCTAAAAATAAGTTTCAATGTAGTTCCTTCATCAAATAAAAGTGTTTTAAAGAGTAATACACGAAATAAACATAAAAACATTATTTCATCATCATCAGTCTCCATGGAGACTGAAGGGACATATCCCTAGAGCATTAGAAACCGTTTTCTAACTGAAGTTCCATTTACCGAATCCACGTATAGACAAGAAGCAACTCCAGACTAATTTCCAAGGTAGTTATTACATGCCTTTGACTATCTAATGGCGGTTATTAATGTGAGATCGACGGGGACTGACGGGTTAACTTGCCGAATTCGAATCTCGGGAAAGACCACTTGCTATTTGCCATCTAATTTGATCTAATTTTATCTTATTTTAAGTAGTGAAGTTACTTTATATAATTTAAATCTTTGTTTTTATTTTATGAATTGTTAAGTGTATGGAATTTAGTATTAAAAATTTCTTTCTATATTTTCCACAAAAAATTCGACATAAATATTTACTTTGATTCTTTACGAGAGTGAAAGTCACGAGTCATTTCCTCGGGTGAGAATTGAACCCACAGTTGAGTTTACAGTCATAAACTTGTACTACTACGCTATGACTGGCCTGGCAATTTAAACAATTATGATTCATCCAGATCCAGAAAATATGATTTATCCGAGAACTATCGAACCCATTACCATAAAATATTATACTAGGTTTAATATATTTGCGAAAAAAAAAATTATAATAGATAAATGTACCTATAAGTTTACTCTCGGGTATTAAAGAATCCAGCCGAAGCACGTCTACTTTGTTGACATAAATATACAAAGAGATATAAGTGTGCAGAGACACGGAAATATTTCAATCGCAAAATGTATAACAAGAATCCCCCATGGGGCCGCGTATGGAGACGGCAAATGAGTTCCACGAAAAGATATATCAATATTAGACGTCAATCAGTACTTTAGTATACTGTAGGTACAAAGGTAGCTCTATCGTACAATAAATAATATGAGTAAAATCGTTTTGTATATATTTGTGTTAAATATTTCAGAGAGGTCGTGCCGTCGTATCGTCATTATGGGTTCGATTCCCACTCGAGGAAATGAAATATTTAATATCGTTGTTTCTTCTCTCTATTGTAAAAGGTAAAGCGCGGCCTCGAGTTACTGCACTCAACTTGCAATAACTCCAGATTATGGCGGAAAGTGGAGAACGGAGTAACACTAGGCACCCCCTGCTTACCGTGCAGGAAACAGTGGTTTCAAGGTTCCGTATCTAAAAAAGGTAAAAACAGAAGCCTTTATAAGATTACCTTATTGTCCGTCTATCAAGACCATTTATCTCAAGATCACACGGAAGTATGTATGGATCAAGTCGAAATTATTATCAAACATTTAGGTCTACGGTCCCTGGAGCTGATAGTCAACTTTTATAAATTGTACTTCTCCTTGATGTACAATCCTGAAATAGACTCGAAATACTCGGCGGGCGAGTCCGTCTCACACTTGACCAGTTTATTTTAAAGCTGTGAACGATGTACCGGTTATTACTAAAACGCTAATCAAAAAATATCGATGTAACAAAAGATTTTCTTTTCTAAATTGTATATAAACATAAGTATAATACAATCACCATTTCCAATTTCCCTTATAACATTTAATTAATAGAACCAGAACACTAGAACAATTGTACTAAGAATTATCCATTCCAATCTGAAGAACCTCATTCCACTTAGATTCATCAAACTCATCCATCTCCAAACCGAAAATTGTCAAACACTTCAGCGAGGGATAAACCACGACATTGTCAAGACAAATTGAGTTAATTAAAATCTTACATCGCCTAAGATCTTGTCATGAAATTTCTCCCAAGCGCTTATCAAAATATCATGTTTTAGATTTAATCTATTATTATACTTAATTATTATACTAATTAAGATTATTTTATAACCGTTAAATAGCATTTGTGTTAAAAGAAGCAGCCATTTCGGTCTATAATGGAAAAGTTTATCTAATTACTCCATACATTTTATACGAATTATAAAATTTAACTCTCTGTCTTTGATTTCATAATAAACGTGTTTTTTAATTGCATAGGGATTGGATGATACTGAAATAACAATTTTATATTTTTATCTATCTGTCTTTCTGTTTGTCCGTACTTTTCTCCAGAACGACTGAATTGATTTTTATGGGACTTTCATTGACAAAAACCCACTCTGGGTTATGGAGCAAACATGGGTTACTTTTAAATCAGAATTGCCGTGGGATATGGAATTTGCCATGCTCGCCTACCTAAATAGATATAAAATAACTAAACATTTTACTATTAAATACGACAATTAATACGAGCAAAATTAAATAAAAACCCATTTATTTACTATTTACTAAATAATTGTATTTAATATATAACATGAACATTAACTACCACCACTCTAGCTACTAGTTTTTTTTACAAATTATCATTTCTATGAAGATTTTCATAACAGTAATTAATATGATAGCACCCACACATAAATCAATTCACATTTTACTTTATTTTAATTACTAAATATAGAATTTATAACAATTACTCTACCTTCCAATTTTGCTTCATAGTGATAAATTACAAGTGCATCTTAAGCAATATATAGAAGGAGGAACAGTTTCCAAATAGTTGTGGCATTTGCATCACGTCTTTGAAGCTTAGATCTCACCGGAAGCTGGTTGAAATCAACATTCCTGGTGTAGTTGAATTCCAAAATGAGAATTTTTGTGTCTATAATATCTTTTTCTATTAAAAACAAATTTAAGCTTAAAATATTGCTAATGTTGAGGCCAGTCGTAGCGCATAAGTGTGTGACTATGGGACTAATGGGACTGGTTGTGGGTTCGATTCCACTCAAGGAAATAAAATATTTATTCAAATATATATTTCCATTTCTTCTCTCGAAGCAAAGCACGGCGTTGAGATCCGCCACTTAACACGCAATGCCTCCAGAAATCGGCAGAAAATGGATATTTTTATTCCTCCCATTCTAAGATATACCCCTAAAACATTTCCAGCTACAAAATAGACGCTATAAAAATTTCAAAAATAGTATATAAAAATATTTTCCTTGAAAATCAGTAAAATTGCGACGAATAAATTTTATAAGAAGGAAAATGAAAGAAGGACACCGCGTGTAAACGAAGTCTGGGGTACCAGAAAATAAAGGTCTCCCAGCTCGTTACACTCCATTCATCATAGCCACTTTTTGCTTTAATACTTCGATATTAAAATTACTTTGAATATAAATTGTGACGCTCGATTCGATTAAAATTTATCATTTATAATTTATTCATTTATTACATTTGAAATGGTTTCATTTATTTAAGGACACAATTTGTATTGAGGCCAGACAAGACGCAGGGGCCCAAAGTGACATTGTAATCACGATGTTTGTTGGTTCGATTCCCACTTGGGGGAACGAATTCTTGTTTATTAATATTGTCACTTATTCGCTCCTGCCCCAAGCGCAAAAAACGCGGCGTTGAGTTTCGCCACTTAACACGCGGCCAAAAGTATCTTATTAAAAATCGAGTTATTTTTAGCAAATTCCTTGTGTAGCGTGAAAACTTCAAATAGTAAAAGTTTATTGTTATTTATCGTTTCACATGTGTTTGATCCAGTGTAGTACGTAAGCTACTAGAACCGCAGCATTAGATCCCGAGACAATGTTTATATAAGCTATGCAAATATTTGTCACAATCTAGGGCACATCACCTCAGTGTCTAAATTCTCACAGCAGGTATGCCAGTTATTTAGAACTATACTATACAATAAACGTTGCTGAAATTCACGGCAATATTTTTACGTTTCCATACTTAAGAAAGTAAAAATTAAAAAAAAAACCCTTGTAGGATCACAAGGGACTATTTTATATTAATCGTCCGGTTTTACCTTTATGGTACGGAATCTTAAAAATAATAATTAATATTAAACATAACCTAAAAATACCTATTTCTTCATAATATAATAGCATTTAAGTACTACAGTAAGAAATTACCATTTTTGTTTGCCTTGGTCCTTAACTTAAAAAAGATGCTACATATTTAAAAATAAACCAAAATAAATGCACTCCGTAGTACGATTTGTTCTGGACAGTGAATTTATTCGATGACTGTATCAAGGACACCTGCTGCTCGAATAGAAACTGCCTTTTTGATTCCTTGTTTTACTTTATTTTTAAAGCACATATTTTAGATAAAGTTGAAATTTTTCAAATTCTTTTTCATTTTTCATGTTAAGTCGAACTCTGGGACCATTATTCCTTTGAAGTTTTTTCTTATAAATATATTTTTTAGTACTTTGGTACCAAACCTTGGTATCTTAAAAAATGTATTATTTTTTTGCTTCACGCTGTGTCTCTCACATAGCAGGGTAGGTAGAGGGAACCTTGGAACCTAATATTCAATCACTCTGCTCCTTTCCGTTCACCATCATCCACCGAATTCTGGAGACATTGCGTGTTGAGTTGAATTATTTTTTTAAATATTTTTCTCTTGTATAGGTTTTATAGGCATAGTAGGTATATGCACATATATCTTTGATATTTCTATTAATTAATTATTATTTTTGTAAAAAATAACTTAAACAAGATTACTTAATTTTATTGTAAGTAGCTGAATCAATACACAAGCAGTGCAATTGAAAAGCTTTTAGTCTTAATTATTATTTTGACGGACCGAAACAGATTTAACGTAAATTAAAATTAATGGGACTATTAAATGAACTGTTCCAAATCGTCGAAGGTTTACGATCTACAAATATTTCAGTTTCATCAAATTATATTATATATATAAAAATTACAATAATTTTATGAACGAATTAATATTTTTTTTAAATATTCAAGTTTGCTTTAAAAATAGTAGATATAATGTAAAATATTAACTTAAAAACCCGTTTTAAAAATAAGGTTGTAAGCTTGTAAATACGCGTGGTGTATTGTATTTTATAATTTAGTAGAATCAACCTAATATGAGTAAGAAATCTTACTCATATTAGGTGGATTCTACTAAATTATGTATCCATTATTATTAAAATCATTTTCATTGAAATTATGTAAATTAATGTTAAAACATAATTATATTATTATGAAGAAAATTTAATTTGATAATTTTGTAATAATCTCATAGGGCTGAGGCACAAGGACTGGAGTGACTGTAACGCGACGGTCGTGGGTTCGACCCCCAGTCTAGGTAAAGAATTATGACTTATTACTATTACTAATAATATAAATAAATAGAGGAATAATAATACTTATTATTATTCCTCTATTTATATTAACTCTGTTTCCTCTGCCAACCCTGCTGTGTTAGAACAATAAAGCTACTAGAGTTTTATGAAGAGAACGTAGTAAACGTGTAAATACTGAAACTAATATACAAGATGAAGTAGTTTATTTTTTAATTCGTTCTTGATTAAATGTTGAAACTCCATTGTATTGCAGAAAATAGAAGAAAAGCTAAAATATTATATAGCTCGTTCAGTATTGATATTGGTTTTATATCGATTTATTCTTACTACGAACACCCTCCTCTAGACTTATAGAAAGCTTAAGTTTTTTTTTACGCCTCACCAAATCCTACCCGGCAAAGGTTCTAGTGTTTGGGCACTCCGTTTCCCATTTTCCTTCGCATTCTGGAGGCGTTGCCTGCATGCGTGTTGAATAGCGGAACTTAACGCCGCGCTTTTCTTAGATACCAGAGAGAAGACATTCCAATTTATTCTGACATTATGTCTAATAATTTACACTCTGTTGACATTTCTCAACATTTAAATTAATTTCTCAGACAACAGAGGTAGCAACCTCTAGCTCTAATTTATTATTAAATATCCATTTGATCCAGCCAGCTTTACAATTAAATTACAATAATCACGCACATTGCACATCATCACAATATCCGTGCAAAAATAATAATAAAAATGTTAATTCTATTAGATTAGTTCATCAGAACATCTGTTGCTTGACGGGGGGCAAGCAGCTAGAGCTGGAATTATTCATGAACTCGGAGGAAATTAGTATTTTGTGTATTACTGAACATTGGTTAAAGGTGAACCAGCTCATGTTTAATTTCAGAAACCACCGGGTAGGAAGCTCATTCTGCAGAATCAACACAATACACGGGGGGTCGCTTATAATATTAAACAAGAACCTTAAGTTCAAGGAACGGAAAGATATTGTGTCCCTTTCTGTAGAATGTTCTATCGAATTAGCGTGTGTTCAATTAGAGCAATTCATTGTTATATGTGTATACAGACCTCCCTCCGCCAATTTAAAATTATTTTTAGAAGTAATGGATGAGGCCTTAAGCAAACTTACCAAGTCGGGTAAGCCTTTGTTAGTGTGTGGGGACTTTAATGTTAATATTTTGGAAAGTTTTAGTCCCACCATTAATTTATTAAGTCTTTTTAAGTCACACAATTTACTTAATTTATTTATGGAGCCAACCAGAATAACTCCTACGACTAGTACTTGTATAGATAACATATTTACTGACATTATTCCATGCTACAAAAGCATTATTAATAAATTGGATTCTGACCACTCTGGTCAGCTAGTAGAATTCTATAGTAAGAAAAAACAGGTGGCTAAGAAAAGAATTGCTGTTGTACCTGTCACAGCTAGTCGTTTGGAACGTATGAGAGTTAGTTTACTAACTAATTTACTAGTTTTAGATATAACTTTACCTCCCAATTCTTTATACAATTCTTTTTTTTACTCTTTTATTAATAAATTTCATTCAATATTTACTCCCAAAGAGATTACAATTACTGATAGCCCTATCTTTGGAGACTGGGCCACAGCAGGTATTTATAAGAGTAGGGAGACACTGTATATGTTATATTATGAAAAACAGTTTAATAGTGGTGAAGAGTTTAAAGAGTACTTAAAATCTTACTCTAAAATTTTCAAAAGAGTTTGCAAAATTGCTAAATCTTTATTTATTAAAACAAAAATCAGAAATAGTAATAATAAAATTGAAGCCACTTGGAAGGTTGTTAATGCCGAGACTGGGAGAACTAGGGTGAAAGATTCTAATTTTAAACTTAGTATTGACGGTCACATTGTTGATTCCGATTTGGAAGTGGCCATTGCATTTGAAAAGTTTTTCTCTACTTTCCCAGTCAGTCTAACAAACGATTTAGGTTCTTCCACCACTATTGCAGAATCGTTAATTAAAGACAATGTTCCCGAATTTTATAATGGTTTCGTTTTCCGTCATGTAAATTATTCAGACATTAGTGTAGCTTTCAAATCAATTAGTATGAAAAAGACAGCCGACTTGTGGGGTGTCTCAGTTAATATCATAAATTCTTTAATTGATATTTTGATTCCTGATTAAGTTACAATTTTTAATAGATGTATTGATTGTGGAGTGTTTCCTGATTTGATGAAATATAGTAAAATAACTCCATTGTTTAAATCAGGTAGTACGCAAGACCCCACAAATTTCAGACCGATTTCAGTACTACCTACGTTTAGTAAAATTTTTGAAAAGCTGATAGTCAGTCAGCTTCTTACTTATTTTAATAAAAATAAATTACTGCACACAGGTCAATTTGGTTTCACTCGTGGAAGGTCAACATCTGATGCTGGGGTCAAATTATTAGAGAGTGTATTCGCGGCTTGGGAGGAGTCACGTGATGCCTTTGGGGTGTTTTGTGACTTATCCAAAGCATTTGATTGTGTGCAGCATAAAACTCTTATCAGGAAGCTACACCACTATGGTATAAGAGGCATTGCTTTGGATCTTCTCACTTCTTATTTAAGTGATAGGATTCAAAAGGTAAATGTCAACGGGAAACTATCACACGGGTCACCTGTAGCATTGGGGGTGCCACAAGGCTCTATTCTGGGTCCGTTTTTGTTCCTTTTGTACATTAATGACTTACCTCACCTTATGAGAGATATCTGTGAAATGGTGTTGTTTGCAGATGATACATCTTTAGTTTTTAAGGTTAATAGACGGCAATTGGAAATTGACGATGTAAACAATGCTCTTTCTAGGATATTGCACTGGTTTAGTGCCAATAACTTGCTTTTAAATAGTAGTAAAACTAAATGTATCAGGTTCTTTACTAAGAATGTTCAACAAGTAGAAACCAGGGTTTTGATGAACAATAAGGAACTTAAAGTAGTTAATGAAACTGTTTTCTTAGGTATAACATTAGATGCTAAGTTACAATGGGGTCCGCATATAGAAACTTTATCTGGTAGACTTAGTTCGGCAGCGTATGCTGTCCGCAAGATTCGTCAACTGACCGATGTTGACACCGCGCGTTTAGTATACTTCAGCTATTTTCATAGCATTATGTCTTACGGCCTATTACTTTGGGGTAGTGCCGCTGACATAGATACCATTTTTGTGCTCCAAAAACGGGCTGTCCGAGCAGTCTATAAAATGGGTCCACGGGAGTCACTAAGGAATAAATTTAAAGACTTTAACATCCTCACACTACACTCCCAATATATTTACGACAACTTAGTATATGTGCATAAGAATATTAATAAATTTAATAAAAACAGTGACCTCCATCAATATAATTTAAGAAATAAAAATAAGCTTGCTGTGCCCTTCTCTAGGCTCCATAAAGTGTCTCACTCATTCGTAGGTCAAAGTATACACTTTTATAACAAACTTCCAAACGACATGGTTAATTTATCACTGAACAAATTTAAAAAAGTGGTAAAGCACAGGCTCTGCCAAAAAGCTTATTACTCTGTTAAAGATTATGTTCGCGATAAAGATGTTTGGAAATGAGTTGCTCTATTTCTAAGTTAAAATTGTTAATTGTGATTTATAACAAATGTTGGCATTTAAAAAGAGTGGCCATGAGTTTCTTTGCCTGTATCTTCTCATGAGCTCAACCATTTGAACGGGCTTTTTTCAAGTCAAAATTGCACATTTTTTTTGGTTATTTTGTTTTCCATTTTTTTTTATCTTTTATGACATGTCCAAGTGAATGTTAAGCATTTTTATGGAATAAAGATATTTTGACTTTGACTTTGACTTTGAAGAAATAAAAATATGAAATATTTCATTTCTTCGAATGAGAATCAAACCCACAACCCGTTTACGTCGCACCACAACTGGCCCCAAATTCAATATTCGATATTAGATTTGCTAAAAAAACTATTCTTATTTGTTAGCAATTTAAGAATTAATTTATGCGAGCTATTTTTTAACATGAAAACTACACAAACAAATAAAATACTCAAAAATAATAATATCAATTATAATTACTTAATTACATTCATTCTTTTTAAATATAAATAATTTTATCACCGTCCTGCCTATTTATTGCCTATTAAGGATAATAACAGAAATTTTACTGCGGAGCAAATATGGAAATTTATTACAACTTACATGCAGTTTTCCAATAAAATTTATACATTACAATTTGTTGAATTCAGGTCAATATTATCTATGGTATTGGATAAATATTATGGCAAACCAATATATTTTTCATAATAACATATTTTTTTTACATAGGCCGTCGTGGTGCAGCATCACAAGGGTGTGACTGTAACGCGACGGTAGTGGGTTCAATCCCCACTCGAGGAAATGAAATATTTATTGACGTTTATATTTCCATTTCTTCTGTATCCCGCACACAACAGGCTAGGCAGAGGGAATCTAGTGTTAGGACACTCCGTTCCCCTCTTTCCGCCGAATTTTGTAGGCATTACGTGTTCAGTGGCGGAACCCAACGCTGCGCTTTTCGACACCAGAGCTAAGATATGAAAATACAAATTTAAATAAATATTTCATTTCTTCGAGTGGTGATGGAACCCACAATCAGTCGATTTTGCAGCACACTTCGTGCCCCTGCGCCACGACTGGCCTTAAGAGATAAACTAAGGTTGCTATAGGTTCGAATCCCACTTGAGGAAATAAAATATTTACTTAACCGATAGGATATAACAGTGCAGACAACACTCTGAGGTAGCATTCGATTTATTTGACTTTTATTGTTAAAAGCCCTTCATATTTTGTATTCCTTCAAAGATATCATAAAGTTTCGATGGCAAATAAAGAAATGTTCGATTCTCTCTTTGTATTCCGATGGGTCCCATGATTCAATCGTCCTCTCTAACTCCTCAATCTATCACGCGTAATTGCAACGTTTCTTTCAACATGTACATATATATTTTTTCAGCTTCAAGCTTTTTTTTTTTTTGGAAAAAGGACAAGGCAAACGAGCGTTCGGGTCACCTGATGATGATCACCGCCGCCCACGACCCCGTGCAGCACCGGAGGAGCTACAGGTGCGTTGCCGGCCTTTGAGGCCTTTTTACGCTATCTCCTGTGTGAAGCAGGGTAGGCAGAGAAGTCTAGTGTTAAGACACTCTGCTCCCCGCTTTCCGCTCATGTAAGTCTACGTTTGTGGGTGGAGTTGCCTCGACACCAGAGCGAACTAATGGAAATATAAATTGAAATTCATATTTCATCTCGAGTGAGGATCGAACTCACAACCAGTATAAGTTTGACATTGAAAATATTATTTAAACAAGCCTGAATACGCTGAAGATTGGATAAAACGTCAAACTCCTATATTAGAAAGTTAAATTGTTATATGCGAGTATTCAACGAGATGTTTTGTTAACTTGTCACGTACACTGCTCGACGCAACATGTTAGTAATTTTTTGCCAGCACTGTTGTATGTACCTCGCTTTATATTCTAGTGCCGAAGGTGGATAAGGTATAGAGATACATTATAAATCGTATTTTAAAACAGCGTTCAACTGTTTCGAAACAGTTTTGTATTTTAGAATAAAAATTATATCTGATTTAAATAATGAGCAAAAGTAACTAAAGCCATTTAGAACATTTTGGGATGGTTAGGGCTTATTTGCGACGGTTGAAATCTCTTTTGGGTTCCTAAATATTGTTCATATTTATTAAATGTCTTAGCTCCCGGTCTGCTAAGTCAAAGTACGAAAGATGAGGTTTACCATTCAACCAAATGAAAAACAGAAAAAGCAAAGAATGACAACTTCTCATTTCATTACTATATTTGCCTAAGTTGCTAGAAATGGGCTGAAATAAGTAAAAATAAGATAAAACCTAACTATCTATATATTAAGTACATAAATCATATAATACACTTTATTACGTCATTAAGTGTGACGAGAGTGAGAATCAAGCAATAAATAATGATAGTGAAGCAGTTGCATTATGTTAGTGTTGGCGTCTGTCTTTACTAAATTATGTTTATCCGACACGTGGCAGCTGTAGTCCGGTGGTACTTAATCCGGGGGGTGACGGTGTGTGAACTAACAATGAGGCAGTACTGGCAAATATGAATAATGGCGGTGGCTATAATGTTATTAATGTTAATTGTAATCATGAATTAGATATCAGGATATGATGATTTGCTTATTGCTTTAATAATTTGACTACTTTACTTAGGTGCGTACTTGTCAGCGATGATTGTGGGTTCCATTTTTTTTTTATTTTACATAACTAAAGTTTCTAGTTAGAGATACCGAAACATTGGGGTGGAACCATCTAAGAATGAAATGAACTAGCTTCACGCTCTATTCTGCACACAGCATGTTAGGCAGAGGGAACCTAGTGTAATGCCACTTCGTCCCCCATTTTCCCCCGAATTCTGGAGGCATTGTGTTGAGTAGCAGCACACTACGCCACGCTTTTCCTCGACCCCAGAGCGAAGAAATGTAAATATAATTATTAAATATTTCCTGACGATCGAACCCACAACCAATCGCATCTAAAGTCACACACTTGTTATTTATTTGTCAGTTAAAAATTTTAATTTGCTCAATAGCAGTTACTTTCAGTAAAGCTCCAGTATAATATTTAGTTGAAATTAACTTAATCAAATAAATAAATAAGTACTCTTATTTGATATCTTGAATATGCCTATTTTTATATACTTTATAAGATTTAAATTTTATAAAATGATAATCAACAATAATATATTTATAGGTTTTAAATTTTTTTGCTTTTTCCGCATGGTAGAGAAAATCTCCTATTACGTTCCGAGAGAACTACAACTTTAATAAATTTCCTGTAGAACATGCGATGCCATCATTAGTAAGTTTTCAGAGTATTTTCTATCTTGAACGATGAAGAAGAAACAATATTGACATTGTTTAATGGAAAAATTGCGTGACGGGTTAGTATTATGATTGAACAAAATTGCCATTTTCATGCCCTTAACCAGTTAATGGGAATAGTATTAGAGAAATAGCTTTCTTTATAAGATATTTTAATTTTTTTTCTAAATATTGTTTTGTTTATAATAAATATAAATTAATTACAAAATTTGGATAATTATTTATTGGTAAAAAAAATATTATTTTAAATATAATATCCATATATTGAAAACTCTATCGGCAAACACAATAAAGTAGTTATTTTATAGCAATTTAGTGGAACATAATACGAATACACAACATTATAATATATTCATCGCCATTCCCCATCATTTAATTTCCTGAAATGGTACGCGCCGTAGTTAACAAACACACAACTACTACAAACAAAGAAATTACACATTTATAAATAATGGGGGGAGAGAAAGGAAGGTGGAAGATGGAGTATCAATTAAATCTGCATAAAATTTCAAAATTATTTCGGGCTTAGATCACTTCCAAACAATGTGTGTACATTAAGACACAGTAATATTAAATTTTCACATATAACAGGATAGGCTACGGAAACCTAGTGTTAAGATATCCCGTTCCCCACTTTCGGTTGAATTTACGAGATATTGCGTGTTGAGTGGCGGAAGTCAACGCCGCGATATGTTTTGAGCCCAAGTGGGAATCGAACTCACAACCATCGCGCTTCATATTATCTATTTTTTTATAAAAAAAAATCAATAAATTAGATATATTTAATTTTTTGACGCCGGTGGAATAATAGCGATCATGTAATAGTGGAAAGCCAAGGAAAGTTTCGTTTTATAGAGTCGTTAGTATATAATTTCATCTCGTGCTTATAGCGCCGTAAAAAGTTTGCAGCTCTTATACAGCTGTCAATTACGGTGGTCCCCGCTTCGGCGAGCTAAAAATTAAAATAACTCACGAGAAACTTATGATGACGCAATTCACTACATAACGATCTTAAAAGGAGTATATGTTCTTTTTTTTGTTTACTCTAGCTTAGATGGACACCTGAGTTGTAGTTTTTAGGGTTCCGCATCTTTTAAGGAAAAAAGGAACCCTTGTAAGATCACTTTGTTGTCCGTCTGTCTGTCTGTCATGAGCTTTTATCTCAGGAATGATCTACAAATATATCTAGTTGAAATTCAAACCATATATTTCGATCTATGGTCCCTTGATTTCCTGAAAAAATTATACGACTGTTTATACCGCAAAAAACATGTATTTTCGCACTATAAAGGGAATCAAAATTCATAGGGTACTTCTAGTTGACCTAGAATTATGAAATTTGGCAGCTAGCATTTATATATAGTACAGGTTTGGAAAAAATATAACAACTATACATTTTTGGTAAAAATAATAACCTTAAAAGTGGGCCAAATTTGGTATTACAGCCGCTAGTTCAAGTGAGGTACTAGATGAAAGGGCTTTGGCTAAGCTAAGCCTGAATTACATAAATAGTTTGGGACCTCCATTTTTTGTACGGAAACCTCGGTGGGCGAGCCCGACTCGCGCTTGTCCGGTTTAACTTTTCTAAGAATTTCAATGGTATAATTTGCGCTTAGTAGAGTATGGCACGGAATCCTACGCTTCATCCAACACGGAAAATGAAAATATTTTACAAATTAAAGCACTCTCCATGCATTTTTGCATGTAAAATCAAGACATTATTGAAATTGAATTTGAAAAAAATATTATAAATATTTTTTATAAGTATAAAAAAACGACGCGTGTGAAATAGGAAAAAGGACACAAAGTTAGTTAATACAATATTAAAATTAATATTTCACAAGGTAGGTGTTTCGTATACATCTAGGCAACTTTGATTGCTTGTCAAGTACACACATGGTTTTGGCGAAACTCGTTAAATTTTGCATGGTTATCCGTTATTATTAAAAACATTTTCACTGAAATTTTGTAAATTAATTTTAATATTATAAAGAAAATTTAATTTGGTCATTCTATAATGAAGTCGTGGCGTAGAAGCAGACGGGTATGACTGCATCAGCAATTTTGCGATGGTTGTTCGGCGATGATGGTGCACGATGTGGGTTCGATCCTCAATCTAAGGAATGATTTATCATTTATTAATACTTTCATTTCTTATTTCTGGCACCAAGGCAAAAGTTGCACCACTCAACAGGCATTGTCTAGAAAAAATCGGCGAAAAATGGGTAACGGAGTGTTTTAACACTATGTTCCCTATCTGCCTACTCTACTGTGGGAAGGAAACATCGTGAAGCTGATTATTTAGATAAATAAAGCAACCAGAGATTGTTTACAAAAATATCATTACTTAATGAATAAATATAAAATGAACAATTTTTTTTTTACAAAAAATATGATTACCATAAACGTAAGTTAAAAAAACTATAATAACTTCATTACGTTCATTCTTTTCATCATTTAAATAACTTTATCGCCGTCCTGCCTATTTATTGCCTATTAAGGATAATAACAGAAATTTTACTGCGGACCAAATATGGAAATTTATTACAACTTACATACAGTTTTCCAATAAAATTCGTATATTACAGTTTGTTGAATTCAGGTCAATACTATCTATGGTACTGGATAAATATTGTAATAATTATAACATCAATTTTATTACGAAATGTGAATCAATCAATGGAAATTACACTGTAGTGTAATTAACAGGCGGTAAACTGTTGAGAGTAGAGAGTGTTTTCATAATAAAAAAATAAAGTTCCGTTTTAAGTTTTTCAGGTACGGAACACTAAAAATACCACACATATTTATTCATGTAAGTTTCAAATAAGGACATTGCCGTGAATTTCAGCAACGTTTATTGTATAGTATAGTTCTAAATAACTGGCATACATTGGCAAATACTGGCATTTAGACACTGAGGTGATGTGCCCTAGATTGTGACAAATATTTGCATAGCTTATATAAACATTGTCTCGGGATCTAATGCTGCGGTTCTAGTAGCTTACGTACTGCACTGGATCAAACACATGTGAAACGATAAATAACAATAAACTTATATACTATTTGAAGTTTTCACTTTAAACAAATAAATTTCTAGAAAAATCAGTGCTTAAGAAGATAATTAAATACGCACACATATTGATGATATCGATGTTTTTTATATGATATCGATTCTTATCTGCCAAATTATACAGCGTATTTACTGTTATATACAGAATATTTCCTAAACAAAGATTTTATCGTATAGCCTCGTTCAGCCTCGATGTTATCCACTCTGCCAATGTGGTGCTTAAAATAATGTTCACCATCATCACACACAGCAGGATAGGCAGAAGGAACCTAGCGTTAAGATACTCCGTTTCCCATTTTCCACCCAATTCTGGGGATATTGCATGTTGAGTGACGGAACTTAACGCCGTGCTTTACCTCAATACCAAAGCGAAGAAAATGGAAATTTTAAATATTCAAATTTGTTGAGCGATTTTACTCATATTATTTATTTTACGATAGAGCTACCTTTGTGCCTACAGCATATTAAAGTACTGATTGACGTCTAATATTGATATATCTTTTCGTGAAACTCATTTGCCGTCTCCGTACGCGGCCCCATGGGGTTGGGGGATTCTTGTTATACATTTTGCGATTGAAATATTTCCGTGTCTCTGCACACTTATATCTCTTTGTATATATGTCAACAAAGTAGATGTACTTCGGTAGGATTCTTTCGTACCCGGGAGTAAATTTATATATGGCTTATTATTTTATACGTCATACAATGGAACAGTATCAGAATTTAGGTACGGTGGTGGTGGGTTTGATAGCTCTTTGATTAATCATATTTTCCGGATCTGGATGAATCATATATTTATCTTCAAATATACATATATGATTATTATAAATGTATGAGAATTTTCCTGTCGATCAATTTAAATTTGCAGATATACTCGTATGTAAATAAAATTTCTTCGTTTACCTCTTTCATTTTGCAACTACTCGAACGATTTTTATAAAAAATCAGTTTAAAAAAGAAGTAATTGAAAAATATTATTAATGACCAAGCTTTTTGTTCGCGTTAGCGGCTGTGGTAGTCAAGAGCAGGTGCGAGCTCTTCACTATAGATTTTTACCATTTTTGCATGAGATTATTTTTGTCGTGTCACCGGCAATATACCGGTAAGAATGTATTTTAATTGTTTTGTGCTATTAAATTGTATAAAAAGGTTAGAAGTTCCATTAAATAATTAAATGTCTACCTAGTTATATAAAATGCGTGTATATGCTGTAAATATTGTGTTGAGTGGAGAAAATATATAGTAAAATATAATTTGTAGGTACATATTACTAGAGGTCAGTCGTGGCGTCTTTATATCGTCTGTGGGTTCAATTCCTCCTCGAAGAAATGAAATATTTAACTTAGTGTTAGTTCCGCATTCCGCCCTACTCTATACGCAATGCTTTCAAAATTCTACTTAACCTTAAATTGCTATTTCAATAATTTATAATTAAATTTCTAAACTCTATATGGTTATTATTTTTAATTCTCACACATGCTTTTTTACTTATGAACCGATTGTAATAAAACAGACATGAAATGTTAAGGAAAGCTTAGTCAAAAATGCTAAATTACTTCCTAGTGTGGGGATAGAACCCACAACCAGTCGTGTTCACAGTCTAGACTCGTACCCCTGCGGGACGACTGGCCTCTCAAATGTAAATTAAATTGTCGAAATCAATTTATAACAAAGGAAGAACACTTGCATTGTGGCACAGTAGACCATAGCTGGCCACGGCCATTATAAATTTTGTACTCCGCTATCCACAAATGGCGGGAGGAGCTGACGTTGGGGATAATTCGTTAAGCCCTCAGCGACGACCACTGCATTTATATGATAACGATTCATTAGGATTTTCAAAGTAAACACTTCTATATCTATGCAACGCATAGCGGCTCGTCTATGGATGCATATTTTTTTCATTATCCGTTTGGATTATAAGAATGGATAAAAGGACAAAGGTTTTTTAAGATTATGCTACAGTTGAATTTTTGACATGTTTTTAAGCACATTTCTCTAATACTTGGATTAGCGATTAGGAACGAAGTTCGACGAACGACGAGTCCTTCGGCTAATGTAGAATCGACACAAATTGCAAAAAAAGTCGTGCTCAATTTTATGTAGGTTTTCTTGATTTTTCTCTTAAATTTTGCTGATTTGTTTTTATTTAAGTACAAGAAAGTATTTAGAAAATTCAGTATTTTAGGAAATAATAAATTACTTAAAATAAAAAAAACATCGTAATTCAAATTATCAACTAAAAAAAGAAAGAGGGAGAAAGAGAAAGGTATTATACATTACTCGTCTGTGTATGCGACTGTCGCGCCTGCGCACGTCTCATTTAACGGTTTTATTCCACGCATTTTTCTTACGATTTTACTATCACATTTTTTTCAGTTCGATCACGCAGCGAAATCCCTATCCCTTCCAAGCCTGCCGTAAGGAACTTCGTTCCAATAAATAAACCCGCTTTACGGTGTATCCCACACATAGCGGGGTAGACAGAGGGAACCTAGTGTTAAGGCACTCAGTTCCCCTCTTTCCATCGAACTCTGGAGGCATTGCGTGTTGAGTTATTCCAACAAAATAATAAAATTAGAAAAAAATAATAATAAATTTATCAGATTTCTAAACGCAGCATACATTAATTACTTTATAATCTGACAACTGTCATTTAATCAACAAAATAAAAACTATAGTCGAGATTCATAGATAAATATAATCTAAATTCATATATAATTAAATATCATCTTAAGAGTAATAAAACATAATATTATTGACTATAATAAAAAAAGTAAATACCTAATTATATTAGATAGATTTTATTGTACGAAGGCGCTCATATTTTAATGGTTTTTTGGCCTGGGTTTCATGATTTTACTGGTTTTAGGAACACTTGTAAAAACGGCAGAGAACGAAGTTAACCTTGGGATCATATCAATTCAGATTGGTACCGTCAGCACTTAATAAACTTATTGTTTATATTTTTTCCAAGACATGTTGAACAATGAGTCGTTCAATAGAATTGCTTGTGGGTGAAACAAGAACCTTACACCGAATTGTTCCAATGCCTCCCGATGGGAGCTGTCTCTTCCATGCTATTGCATATTCTTTGTTTGAGCGTATTGATATACAACAAACTAATAAATTGCGCGAGACTATAGTAGAGTACGTATGGCGTAACTGGAATGATTTAAGTATCTACACTAGCGCTCGAAACGGGAATCCTTACTCTTCTAAAGAAGACATGCTTTGCTTAACTACGTACGGAGCTACTTCCGAAATAAAGGCTGCAGTAGATTTGTACAATATTAAGATAGAAGTGTATTATCACAATGGTGTCCTACTTGGTTTATTCGGCGAAGAGAAATGTCCTATGAAGCGCTGACTCTAAACTATGTTTTAAAAAGAGCAACTCTTGAGTTTCTTGCCGTAGTAGCTTCCTATAGGAAAAGTACTTGTAATGGCCAAATTGAATAAAGAATATTTTGATTTTGATAACATTATGAACCTTCCTACTTATAATTTCTGTACAAAAAGTAATGATATCCCATCAAAAACATAAATGTAAAAAGAAAGCCAAGTTCTGTAATAAAACGTATGCTTTCAGCGATAAAAGAAGTGAGATGTAAATGTATGCCAAGTTCAATGGTCAGTCCTGAAATTTATTTTTAACAATATAAAATATTTTATAACAACTGAAAATGCCCATTCTTCTTACAACTTGGAGACTTCATTTATGTGTAATATCTGACTTGGCTAGTTTTCATATGAATTTACAATAGAATCTGAATAGAATAGAATAGAATTTGAATACATTCATTAATATCGATGTAAATTAATTTGAAAACTAGCCAAGTCAGATATTACACATAAATGAAGTCTCCAAGTTGTAAGAAGAATGGGCATTTTCAGTTGTTATAAAATATTTTATATTGTTAAAAATAAATTTCAGGACTGACCATTGAACTTGGCATACATTTACATCTCACTTCTTTTATCGCTGAAAGCATACGTTTTATTACAGAACTTGGCTTTCTTTTTACATTTATGTTTTTGATGGGATAGAATACTTACCAAAATAAAAGCCGTTTATAACCCTGAGATGTAATTTTACGCATTCCCTTTAAAACATTTGAACCCCTCAACTGCAGCGAGAACACTACTGGTTGTAGCTACGACAGCATTGACTTTTAGAATAATGGTGCCACAATAAAAACTAATATTAAATACCATCCAAAATAATTGCGTTCATATTTTAATTGTACGTTACTAGCCCTGAGTAACAAAAAGACAATATTTTGGGACAAATTTAGTTAATTAATATATATTATTTATTAAATAATGTATCAATAAAAGTAGTTCTATTTAATATTATGCATAAAGTAAAGTAATATAAACATATCTGAAATCAAATAAAACCATAAATATTCGTAACAAATCAATTTTTAAAAAGTAAAGTGGTGAATGGGACACGAAAAATTGTATGGAAGCATTTTGAAAAGTTTTTTGCAACTAACAAAAAATACTATTAAAAGCCTTAATACATTTAAAATATTACAAAAATCTTTAAGTTAATAAGTAAATTTATCTTAAATGGCAAAATATTTAAATTATCTTTAAAATTGTATTTTACATTATAATATATTCATCGCCATTCCCCATCATTTAATTTCCTGAAATGGTACGCGCCGTAGTTAACAAACACACAACTACTACAAACAAAAAAATTACACATTTATAAATAATGGGGGGAGGAAAGGAAAGTGGAAGGTGGAGTATCAATTATATCTGTATAAAATTTCAAAATTATTTCGGGCTTAGATCACTTCCAAACAATGTGTGTACATTAAGAGACAGTAATATTACATTTTCACATATAACAGGATAGGCTGCGGAAACCTAGTGTTAAGATATCCCGTTCCCCACTTTCGGCTGAATTTACGACACATTGCGTGTTGAGTGGTGGAAGTCAACGCCGCGATATGTATTTGATACCACAGTAAAGAAATTAAAATATTAAGTATTTCGTGAGCCCAAGTGGGAATCGAACTCACAACCATCGCGCTTACAGCGACACGCTACATATTATCTATTTTTATTGATAAAAAATCATTTAATTAGATTTATTTTATTTCTTAATGCCGGTGGAATAATAGCGATCATGTAATAGTGGAAAGCCAAGGAAAGTTTCGTTTTATAGAGTCGTTAGTATATAATTTCATCTCGTGCTTATAGCGCCGTAAAAAGTTTGCAGCTCTTATACAGCTGTCAATTACGCTGGTCCCCGCTTCGGTGCGCTAAAAATGAAAATAACTCACGAGAAACTTATGATGACGCAATTCACTACATAACGATCTTAAAAGGAGTATATGTTCTTTTATTTCTTTACTCTAGCTTAGATTGGCACCTGAGTTGTAGTTTTTAGGGTTCCGCACCTTTTAAGAAAAAACGGAACCCTTATAAGATCACTTTGTTGTCCGTCTGTTTGTCTGTCAAGAGCCTTTATCTCAGGAATGATCTACAAATATATCTAGTTCAAATTCAAACCATATATTTAGGTCCCTTGGTTTCCTGAAAAAATTATACGGCTGTATATGTCGCAAAAAACAAGTTTTTTCACACTATAAAGGGAATCAAAATTCATAGGGTACTTCCAGTTGACATAGAATTATGAAATTTGGCAGCTAGCATTTATATATACCTAGTACAATTTGGAAAAAAATATGACGAAAATTTAAATTCGGTCATTCTATAATGAAGTCGTGGCCTAGAAGCAGACGGGTATGACTGCATCAGCAATTTTGCGATGGTTGTGCGGCGATGATGGCGCGCGATGATTGTGGGTTTGGTCCTCAATCTAAGGAATGATTTATCATTTCTTACTATTTTTATTTCTTATTTCTGGCACCAAAGCAAAAGTTCCTCCACTCAACACGCATTGTCTAGAAAAATTCGTGGAAAATGGGTAACGGAGTGTCTTAACACTATGTTCCCTATCTGCCTACTCTACTGTGGGAAGAAAACAGCGTGAAGCTGCTGATTATTAAGATAAATAAAGCGACCAGAGTTTGTTTATAAAAATACCATTACTTAATGAATAAATATAAAATGAACAATTTTTTTTTTACAAAAAATATGATTACCATAAACGTAAGTTAAAAAAACTATAATAACTTCATTACGTTCATTCTTTTCATCATTTAAATAACTTTATCACCGTCCTGCCTATTTATTGCCTATTAAGGATAATAACAGAAATTTTACTGCGGACCAAATATGGAAATTTATTACAACTTACATGCAGTTTTCCAATAAAATTCGTATATTACAGTTTGTTGAATTCAGGTCAATACTATCTATGGTACTGGATAAATATTGTAATAATTATAACATCAATTTTATTACGAAATGTGAATCAATCAATGGAAATTACACTGTAGTGTAATTAACAGGCGGTAAACTGTTGAGAGTAGAGAGTGTTTTCATAATAAAAAAATAAAGTTCCGTTTTAAGTTTTTCAGGTACGGAACACTAAAAATACCACAAATATTTATTCATGTAAGTTTCAAATAAGGACATTGCCGTGAATTTCAGCAACGTTTATTGTATAGTATAGTTCTAAATAACTGGCATACCTGCTGTGAGAATTGAGACACTGAGGTGATGTGCCCTAGATTGTGACAAATATTTGCATAGCTTATATAAACATTGTCTCGGGATCTAATGCTGCGGTTCTAGTAGCTTACGTACTACACTGGATCAAACACATGTGAAACGATAAATAACAATAAACTTATATACTATTTGAAGTTTTCACTTTAAACAAATAAATTTCTAGAAAAATCTGTGTTTAATAAGATAATTAAATACGCACACATATTGATGATATCGATGTTTTTTATATGATATTGATTCTTATCTGCAAAATTATACTGCTTATTTACCATTATGCATAGAATATTTCCTAAACACAGATTTATCGTATAGCCTCGTTCAGCCGCGATGTTATCCACTCTGCCAATGTGGTGCATTAAGGCACTCCGTTTCCCATTTTCCATTTAAATCTGGGGACATAGCGTGTTGAGTGGCGGAACTTAACGCCGTGCTTTGCCTCAATACCAAAGCGAAGAAAATGAAAATATTAAATATTCAATTTCGTCGAGTGGGAATCGAACTCATAACCTGTCTCGCTTACGGTTACACGAATAAACCTCTAAACTTCGACCTCACTGCAATATTTAATACATAGATATACAAAACGATTTTACTCATATTATTTATTTTACGATAGAGCTACCTTTGTACCTACAGCATATTAAAGTACTGATTGACGTCTAATATTGATATATCTTTTCGTGGAACTCATTTGCCGTCTCCGTACGCGGCCCCATGGGGGATTCTTGTTATACATTTTGCGATTGAAATATTTCCGTGTCTCTGCACACTTATATCTCTTTGTATATTTATGTCAACAAAGTAGATTTACTTCGGTAGGATTTTTTCTTACCCGAGAGAAACCTTATATGTAGGTTTTTTTTATGGAATAAGGACAAGGCAAACGAGCGTTCGGGTCACCTGATGGTGATCACCGCCGCCCACGACTTCGGGCAACACCAGAGGAGCTACAGGTGCGTTCCCGGCCTTTGAGGTGGAGAGATTGAGGTTGAGGTTTATCTATTATAAAGTTTTTTTTTAATTATATATCAGTTTATCAAGTAGTGTAATATATTATTTTATATGGCTTACATTGGTACAGTATCTGAATTTAGATGCGGTGGTAGTGGGTTTGATAGCTCTTTGATGAATCATATTTTCTGGATCTGGATGAATTATATATTTATATTCAAATACATACATATATGATTATTATAAATGTATGATAATTTTCCTTTCGATTTGCAGACATACTCGTATATAAATAAAATTTCTTCATTTACCTCCTTTCATTTTGCAACTACTCAACCGATTTTTATGAAAAATCAGTTTAATAAAGAAATAATTGAAAAATATTATTAATGACCAAGCTTTTTGTTCGCGTTAGCGGCTGCGGCAGTCAAGAGCAGGTGCGAGCTCTTTACTATAGATTTTTACCATTTTTGCATGAGATTATTTTGGTAGTGTCACCGGCAATATACCGGTAAAAATGTATTTAATTTTTTTGTACCTGTTATTAAATTGTATAAAAGAATTAGAAGTTAAAACAATATACAAGTAATTAAATGTATACCTTTAAAAACACGTATATATTATACTAAAAATGATGTGTAATTTGTAAGCGTGTGACTGTAAACGAGACGGGTTTTGGTTTCTATTCCCACTTGAGGAAATTAAATATTTAATTTAGTGCGGCGTTAAGTTCCGCCACTCAATACGCAATACCTTCAGAATTCTACTCCTTTACCCTTAAATTGCTATTTCAATTACTTATAATTAAATTTCTAAAATCTATATTATTATTATTATTAATTCTTACAAACGCAATTATTTGTAGCGACATATTTTTTTACTTATGAACCGATTGAAATAAAACGGATACTAAATATTAAGGAAAGCTTAGTCAAACTGCTAAATAACTTCCCAGAGAGGAGATCGAACTCATAACCTGTCGGTTTCACAGTCTAGACTTGTATCCCTGCCACGACTGGACTCTCAAATGTAAATTAAATTACCGAAATCACCTTATAACAAAGGAAGAACACTTGCATTGTGCCCCAGTAGACCATAGCTGGTCACGGCCATTATAAATTTTGTACTTCGCTATCCACAAATGGCGGGAGGAGCTGACGTTGGGGATAATTCGTTAAGCCCTCAGCGACGACCACTGCATTTATATGATAACGATTCATTAGGATTTTCAAAGTAAATACTTCTATATCTATGCAACGCATGGCGGCTAGTCTATGGGTGCATTTTTTTTCATTATTTGACGTGTTTTTAAGCACATTTCTCTAATACTTGGATAATTTTGGCTCAATAAATATCATTTATGATGGGCTAACGGCTCAAAGGTGTAAAAGTCGGTGTCATAGACCCTGCTGGTGACAGCTGACAGGCCATCCATCTTTATCATACGGGATTACCTGTGTCAAGTCAACTGAATGTGACTAACGGGCCCACTCATCCCCACATAAAATGCTTTTGAGCGAATGGCCGTGATAATAAAATTGATGTGGCATAATTTATTAGTGTTCTACAAATACGGTTGAGATGTCTAAAAGCGTAAAGAAGCGTGAAGCTATTGTTCTCAAAATTAGACGATTTTAGTCGAGTTTTAGTGTTTTACTACACTTTAGTACGATTATCGTATATCTGATGGCTTTAAATAGAAGTAAAGATGAAAAAAATATATTCATTAAGATAAGGTAGCGCGTGCTTATTGATTTTTTTTAAAACCGGCACCCTAGTAACGCCATAATTAAAGAACTGAACTGACCTGATTAAAAAAAAGTTTTACGCTGTAGCTGTAGGCAGAGGAGGCTATCCTAGTGTTAAGGCACTCAGTTCCTATTAAGACACTTCGGTTTTCCCACTTTTCGCCGGAATTCTGGAGACACTGCATGTTGAGCGAATTACTAGAGCGAGGAAATGAAAATAATAAATATTTAATTTCCTCTAATAGGAATCAAACTAATAACTTGTCGTATTTGCATTCGCACGTTTGAGCACCTGCGTCACGCCTGGCCTAAAAAAAAGAATATTAACCCAAGATTCGCTTCTTTCAGTAATAAATAACGAAATATTTTAAGTTAAAAAACATCAAGCTATATATATATATATATATATATATATATATATATATATATATATATCTATACTAATATAATAAAGCGGAAGAGTTTGTTTGTTTGTTTGTTTGTTTGTTTGTTTGTTTGAACGCTAAGATCTCTGGATATACTGGTCCGATTTTCATTGTTTTTGTTTTGTATGAAAGCTGCATTCTTCAGAAGTGCTATAGGCTATATAACATTACATTACACATATATACTAATATATTTTAAAGTACTTTCTAATTTGACATGCAATTTATTCTGCCATGTTAATAACAACCGTCGCGTCGCTACGCAACCGTTACCGCGACATTTTCATATTCATCCTTATGAAAATAAATATAATAGTCACTATTAACATTTTATCTAGATTGAAATTATAGTTTACTGTATAACATTCTAATAAATAATTAAGGAGATGTCACTGATTCGAAATGACCTAGCCTACGGGCGGCATAGTATGAGTATGAAAGACGCGAACGGGCAGATGACGTTGACGGTTTTATAAATTTTCATACATTTTCAAACTATTGTAAATGTTTATGTAATTATTTGCTGTTTATAATTAATTTAAGCTACACTTTGGTTCTCTTCTTATTTTATTTGATATTGCCCGCTAACATTATCCTGCTTAATAGAGAGAAATGTTTAGTTATTTCGTAGAGTCGATATCTATGTACGCACGCAAGGAAAACTTTAGGTACTTTTTGAAATAATGAATATATTTAATAAATATTCTTATAGTTGAAGCAGGCGTAGCTGCGTCCGGGTCCACTAGTATATATATATATATATTCATTGGTTAGCAGCCATAATCGATTTAAAATTAATTGTCAGGAAAAGCACTTAAAGAGTTAACCGCAGCTATGCGTCGTCAGGAACAGCTTAGTGTGCATTATCTGTGGCTCTCTCTCGCCAATGGAGAAATTGCTTGGTATATTTTAAAACAATATGTTCATGTTTCATTTTACAACATAAAAGATAAATTATTTTATAAAATTATTCGTTTTCTGATTATGAAAATAAAAATATTTATTAAATTTAATATCCCGTTTTATTTATTTGGCTATCACGTCAATATGGAATAGCGATTGAATGGGAGTTTCAGTCCCACTCGGATAGAATCATTTTCTTTTCTATGCTATGAAAAAGAACTCTCTTAACACTAGGTCTCTGCCGATTGCCTAACCAACACCACGCTATGAGCTATTATATTTTTATATTTTATATTATTTTATATTTTTTTATTTTATTTATTTATTTATTTATACGGATCTCCAACTGTCGTACATATTGGTTTACATTACATACATTCTTAAGATATATTTATACTATTATGTACAACTGATTATATGAGAACACATCATTCATCATCAATAATAACAATGATTAATTTACACTATAGAAAAAAAAATAATAATTAAATAACAAAAATATAAAATTACTTAAAATGACATAATAGTTAGCTATAATCTATACAGCGTGAAGTTGATTTAATTTTTAATTAACCGAAATTATTTTAAATTGTAATTTAAATAAAAGTCCCCTAAGGATAATTTTATGAAATATTCCGTTTCACAAATTAAGTCATTTCCCCTAAATTTAGGAGATATTTGCAAGTGTATAAAGTTGGATTCTCCAGTGACAAATTCCTCGAAATCCCTAAGAAAGAAACAAGTAATTTCAAGAGATGGATTGAACGTCGAGAAGTAATTGCTGAAGTTCCAACTCTGATAATCTCTGTAATACTTGATTATTACTTATGAATATTACTTTCAGTCCAACAATGAGTTAACTAAATAACAGTAAGACAATTTGACGTGATAATAATGTTATTATAGAAGTAGAAACAACTGTAATACAAAAAAAGGAAATATTTAGCGAGGCTAGTTCGGGCGCGGTGGTGCAAGTTTGTAACACGACAGTAATGGGTTCAATTCTTCCTCCAATAAATTAAATATTTAATATTTTTATTTCTGTACTCTAGTATCGAGTTTCGCCAGTCACCATGCAATACCTCCTAAATTGACGGTAAGTTGGGAACGGAGTGTGTGTGTGTGAAAATATTTATTGTACAAATTAAATTATTTTACTGTTGCTATGATAATTAAGTTTTAATTAGAAAAATTTTTAATATTTCTTAAAGAATAATATAATTATTTTTTATTTTGAATATGTTTCTTCGTATATATTTTTATTAAATGAAAATGTATTGTGTTTCTAATATATTCATACTATTTCAATATAATTTTTCATAACATTGAATCACATATGTATATTCTGCCTTTTTATTTGATTACCAAATGTAAAAACTTTTTTAAGGCCAAAACATAATAATTATATAGAAAACTGTGGCCCTTAGACTCTCGGCCTCTGTTAATTGAAATTATGCATGTTAATGAGGACACTCGTACAGAATTCTAAGCAAATATACATATATTTAGTCTCATAGCATTGAATATATTCAGAGATATTTTTATTTGAAAAATGAGTGAAGATGCCAATTGAATCTTTTTACCCGATTGCGCGGTACAAGGAAAGTAATATGTTTGTGAGTCTATTGATGTATGTATGTTTAGCGTTATGGAGAATAAATACGAGAATAAGAGATTTGGTACTGTATCCTTACGATAATGAAATTGTCTTAATATTGTTAGTGTCGCTAAATACATAAAAATATTTTTTACTTACCACAATGTTTATTTGAACATTGTAATGAATTTTAATTATTGATTTAGTTTAATTATTCTCAGACGTCCATTTTCGGTCGCCAGATTAGATTTTGTCTATAAAAACTTTAAATTTATTTTTAGGTCCCTCCTATCATCTTTTATTTTAAGTAATGATTTAATTTATATAATAATGTCAAAAATATTCATTGTTAATATATATAAAAACGCAAACGCAAAAACAACTCAAAATATATAAATTATTTACTTACAAGAAAAATATGTTTGTTTATAAAATTCAGAAACTACAATTTATTTATTTGTATAGATATAGTTATATATTACGACCTATTCATACTATTGTTGATTCCCTCTAGGGTGATTAACTAGACAATGCGTATTAATTACTTTGTCTCGTATGATACAGATAACGTTTAATGATTACAAAACAAATAATCTTACTATTATAATTGAAATTAAATAAGAAAATTTGTGAGGATGGATGTTTGTTACACTTTTAGGCAAAAACTACAGAAATAATTTAGATAAAAATTTACACTAATATAGCTTATATAATAGATTAACACATAGATTAACACACAAAAAATTTGGTAAAGCTTTCGTTTAATTCGGCTATAATAAAAAAAAACAATCTAAACGGGTGAATCAGCGTTGGATCGCCAGTTAAAATAGAAATGCAATATTTAATATTTTCATTTCTTCGCCTACCAATATGTAATGCCTCCAGAATTCGGCGGAAGTGTGGAATGGCAGTATCATAATGGGAATGGTATACATTAGGTTCCCTCTTCCTACCCTGCTATGTGCAGAATACGGCGTAAAGCTAAAAAAATAGAACCTGTTCATCCATCCAATATCCATGTAATTTGGTACAGTCGAGCTTCATTTATAGATAGATATAATAACCAGAGCTAGAACTAATATTTAGAGAAAATTGTCAAATTATTTGATCTAAACGCAGCTTTAGCTGAAACCAACGCTCGTCGATCAAGCAGTCGGACATGCCGCTATCAGCATAAATTACTTAGTTGAGGTGCAAAACGACTGTTACAGTCGAGATTGCTAATGGCGGTGGTATTCTAGTGATAATTTGAAAATCTCACACGATAAAGTAATGGATTTTAATAGATTTGTTCACAGATTTGTCTAGAACTGTTGTTTTACGGTCAATTAATTATTGGAAGACCACCAATAAGAATAAATAGGTCAGTTGATGCCAGTAGTAGTGCAGAGATATAAGCTGTAAATGCGATAGATTGCGAGTTCGATTCCCACTCGAGTGATTTTTTGTTGATTTTTTTGTTTACTCATTTCACTTTATAATTGTTGTTTAGAAATTTGTACCGAATGTGTAGGTTAAGTCTTTTTACCATACGAAATAAACACAAAACAGACGAATATCAGTAATTCAGTGAAGCTTGCAGGAAGTACTTGAGCTTTATAGATCAATAGTATACCTTAAGGCGTGCAAAGAGTGCATAAGCTATTAAAAATTTCATAACCATAAACTCAGTTTTGAATGTAGGTTTTATTTAAGGTTATGACGTAAAATTATCGTCCGTAAACCGACAGACAACCAGTTATTTTCCATTACATTTTAATATAAACAAGTACATAAATAACATTTTCATAATCTCCAATCAATATAAAAATGAATCACGCAGTTACCGAGCACCGCGGCCACATAGCTTTTAAGTGTATGCAAACAGAATCAGCACTTCTGTTTCCAATACAATGTTAAGCTACAATTAAATAGGTTAGCGACCGCCAGTCGGATTTAAATATTTATTGTCACGAAAACCAATTTACAGAGTTGACCGCAACAATGCGTCAGTAACAGCTCACTGTGTATCTGAGGTGTTCCTGGAAAATTATGTCAGTTGAATTTTTCACTGCGAATATGAAACGTCATATATTTTAAGCCGGGTATTGAACGGATCATAAAATATTTATATGTTATATTCGGGAAATTGAACGAATTCAAATAACTACGAAATCTATAGCTATATTACGATTTAAAGTCCGTGTTGTGATACGAATGTTCGAATATTTCAGTGACAAAAACCTATATTTATAAACCGCTCTCAAGTCTGAGAGCCATCATGAATTATATAACTAACTATGAAAAAAGGCATCTCAAGATCGATGACTCAGACTTGAGACAGATTTAAAAATACGGGCTTAAGTATATAAGTCAGTGGTTCTACGTAACACGTCGGTTTTATTCTATTGATCAAGTTAGAGTTCGTCCAAAAAACTATTTTTTATAGGTAAATTTCGTTTCGTTTATATTTTTTCGTTGCCTAATAACTGCTTTAATTTTATAACGCTTACACCTCTTAGTCTATCAGTACTGTTGTTACATAGATTTAACGACTTTCTTCATTTTGGCTAAATAAATTATTATCTATAATTACTTATTAGATATCAGATTTTCATTTGCTAATGGCGCACAAAATAGTTCATGTTAGGTACATATTTCTAAAAAAAAACAATATTAATAAAAACGAAATATATTCAATTACTTTGGACGCGAAGTTTAACGGAAATATTGAAAACTAAAAACCTTTGGTTTGAAAACTTTTTCAATAGAGTGGTACAACAAACAGTCGCCCGGAGCGCGCACAATACACTACTCGTTAGAATGCTGAACATTCTACGCTAATCGGCAACATGGCGGCGGCAGTCATACCTGCGGTAATGCCTTTGTGGATCTATTTCATAATATTTTCAAATATTACTCATGTAAAATGGACAATTTTGTTAAATTAATTTAAATAATACGAGAGGTATTTTAATTTTGTGAAATTATTAAATAATTTTAGTTAAATTTTCCCGTAATTATAATTGATTAAATTTGGAGACGCCATCTTGTTTCAGGGAAAATATGGCTGACTTTACATAATAGTGTTTCCTTTTCGATACGACATTCCCTACTTAACCTTCAAAAAGCATCTCGTTCGATCGTTTGCCACAAAACTAAAAAAAAAATAAACAAACCCAATAGTTTATTAGAATTAGTCGTCGTCGTAGAATTATTACAATCAGTCGGGACCTCTTTAAATTATGCGGGGTTCCTGGTAAAGATTTTAATGATTACATATAGGTCCCGACTGACGAAATTAAAATATTAATAAATAATACTTCATTTCTCCGAGTGAGATTCGAATCCACAACCGCCACAGTCACACGCTGGTGTCCATGCTCCACGACAAGCCTTTATTATCGAATAATCAAATTATTTCAGCATTAAGCAAATCATTATACCCTGATATCTAATTCATGATTACAATTAACATTAATAACATTATAGCCACCGCCATTATTCATATTTGCCAGTACTGTCTCATTGTTAGTTCACACACCGTCACCCCCCGGATTAAGTACCACCGGACTACAGCTGCCACGTGTCGGATAAACATAATTTAGTAAAGACAGACGCCAACACTAACATAATGCAACTGCTTCACTGTCATTATTTATTGCTTGATTCTCACTCTCGTCACACTTAATGACGTAATAAAGTGTATTATATGATTTACATATGTACTTAATATATAGATAGTAAGGTTTTAGTTATTTTTACTTATTTCTAGGAACGTAGGCAAAGATAAGTAATGAAATAATAAGTTGTCTTTCTTCGCTTTTTCTGTTTTTCGTTTGGTTGAATGGTAAAACTCATCTTCCGTACTTTGACTTTTTGCTAAGACATTTAATAAATATGAACGATATTCGGGAACCCAAAAGAGATTTCAACCGTCGCAAATAAGCCCTAACCATCCCAAAATGTCCTTAATGGCTTTAGTTACTTTTGCTCATTATTCAAAGCAGATATTATTTTTTATTCTAAAGCACAAAATTGTTTCGAAACACTTGAACGCTGTTTTAAAATACGATTTATAATGTATCTCTATACCTTACCCACCTTCGGCACTAGAATATAAAGCGAGGTACATACAACAGTGCTGGCTGTACAAAAAATTACTAACATGTTGCGTCGAGCAGTGTACGTGACAAGTTAACAAAACATCTCGTTGAATACTCGCATATAACAATTTAACTTTCTAAATAAACGAGTTTGACATTTTATCCAATTTTCAGCGTATTCAGGCTTACTTAGGTAATTTTTTCAATGTCAAACTTATTTTTTTCTGAATGGAATCGAGACTAATGACTTCGCCATATTTCATTGAAGATTGTGCCAAATCTTAGATTGACAGGTCCATTTCTTCATTATACGAGTATAAGTATAAAAACCCGATTAAGTGCGAGTCGGAGTCGCTCACTGAGGTTTCCGTATAAATTTCAGAATTACTTATGAAAGTTTATAAACTTAAGTTTTTTAAATTTTCACTTCTCGGATTTTTTCCTTTATTTATATTGAAAGTTCTCACTTCGTGCCAAATTACATAACTCCACGGAAAGAATAGGTTTTAAATTTTCATACAAATTGCAACAGAAATGCGTTTTTAATTGCGTTGATTTAGAAGCTTGATTTTTCTGTGTTTAAAGAACCATAGGAAAGGACCACCTGAATATTTAATATTAATTTGAACCTGATAACTCTACGAGATCTCGGGATAAATCATCTACAGTACAGATAAATAGACGGTCATCAAAGTGTTCCGATAAGGGTTCTGTTTTTACCGTTTGAGGTAAGGAACCCTAAAACGATTAATGGAATGCGAACTTTTCATTTGTCAAAGTCCAGTGTTCATACAAAAATTTAATCTCATTTTTCTAAAGACTATTAAACAAGGAACGTTAGAGGGAAAAATGAAAAAATGGGGATATTTCAAAATGTAATCTCAAATCGAAGGTAAAATTCGAAATGAGCGAGCCGGAGAGATGAAGGGCGGTAATTGACAGCGGCTGTATAAACGCTGCAAAGTTTATGGCGTCATAAACACAAGATGAAATTATATCCTAACGACTCAATAAACGGGAACTCTTTTCAGCTATTACAAGAACGCAAAGGTTGTTTGTATTTTAAGTTTGGTTCTATCTGTATTTTTCAATATACGAAATTTTGCCTACATATATTATTATTACTGGACCCGAACGCGACTACGCCCGATTAAACTATACGAATATTTATAAAATTATTTTCAGTTTTCAATAGAAATGCGTTAAATAAGCTCACTTTGAGTGACGTTTTCTAACAACAAACTTTGCAAATCGTTACTTAGCAACGGTCGCATAGCGATGCTTGTTATTAACATGGCGGAATAAATTGCATGTCAAATTAATAAATATTTTAATATATTGGTATATATCGAAAATATTACAAATATGAGAAAAAGAAGTATCCTATGTTCATCCCGAGACCCACAAGTATCCCTATATGAGTATTTTAGCACAATTAAATTAGCGGTTTGGCCCTGATTGCATAAAAGACAGACAGACAGAGTTACTTTCGAATTTATAATATAGGTATGAATAACATCGATCGTCAGTTCGATCGATGTTATTTTTTGTTTATAAAAAAAAACAAAAAAATACGTAGAGAGAAAGAGAGACGTATTTAGAAACCTGTCGTTTATATTCACACGTTTTTACAACTGCGCCACGACTGGCCTCTTCTATAGGGTAAAAAAATGTAAGAACATACTACAAGACAAAAGTTAAACCATTTAACCTAATTTCAAACGTTAAGTAAATTTTTTTGATAACTTCATTCGTATGAAGTAAAATATGGGATACAGGAGTCGAGGACATGCGGGTCAGCGAGTATGGGAAGCAGTATTAAAATAACAATGAATACAATCGCATTATCCCGAACGATAATTTACACGGTCAAAGGGAAGATAGGGTGTCTTACATAATTATATATGGTATATAAAAGATAACCTCACTAAGGTTGTTATAATATTTTCATTTATGGTATATTTTCCAAATTATAAACATAATTTGATATAGGTAGTGGTGTAGAGGTATAAGCGTGTGATTTTAAACGCAACAGGTTGTGAGTTCGATTACCACTCAAGGAAATGAGAAGAAAGTGAGAAGTGGAGTGGATTACTTGAACAATAGACTTCTTCTACCTACTCTGCTACAAGTGGGATACAGCCTGAAGCTGAAAAACATATTGGCCCACGATTTTGAAAGAAACGTTGCAATTACACGTGATATTTTGAAGTGTTATAGGGGACGATTGAATCATGGGTCCCAACGGAATATAAAGTGAGGAATCGAACGTTTTCTTAATTGCCATCGAAACATTTCACCTTAGCCGTATAAAAACAAAAGTAATTTAGATCTATGAATGAATAATTCTGTAAATCGAAGTGAGCGGGCGAAGCCGCGAGCGGGTCGCTAGCTAGCAAATATAAACACAAAACAAATGAATAAGTGATAATCAAATAACAGTGAGACGGTCACTGCTAGAGCTCCAGCAATTACGGGTGATGGATCGTTGAACTTGTCTGCTGGAATGACCCTACTCTTAATAACGTCTTGTTTCTTGCAAAGGATTTTTCCCTAATTTGTCACGAGAACTGAGATATTGTAGACGAAATGTACAATTTAAGTAATTTTTAGATTCATTTAATTTGGAAATGGTCTAGTGAAAAATAAGAAATGAATAGTTGCTTTAATTCTTATTTTTTTGAGTAACTTTTTAGTTTTTTTGTTTCACGCTGTATCCTGCACATACAAGTGTTCAGACACTCCGCTCCCATTAAGACACTTCTATTCCTCACTTTTCATCGAATTCTAGAGGCATTGCGTGATTAGTGGCGGAACTCAACCCCGTAAGCTAAACATTTCAAAAATAAATTCACAAAAGAGGTATTAAATTTTAATGATTTATGTAATGCTTAACAGTGCTATAATACATACTAAAATAATCAATCTTTTTTTCTTAAAATTTATACTGAAATAAATATTTGTATACTTCAAGCGGGCGAAGCTGCACGGGGGCCATTAGGATATCATAAAAATAACCTATATAATTATTATGAAAAAGTAAATTAATACACACACATGCACTTTTTTAATCGTTGAATAATTTTAAATTAGTTTTAGTTATAATATGAAAGTAATTAAGACATATTTAAAATAGAAATGAAGTAATTCATAGTATTAATATATTTTACAAAGTAATACTATATAACATAAATATTACATCAAAAAAATTATTCAATTAGCGGCGGCCATCCAATTTACTTGTGGTTTAAAATTCAATGGACACAAATGTTTATTTTGTTTACAATTTCTGTATTGCAGCTTTAGAATTAATTAACATATTTTTCATATTATATTCTTTATAAAAATATAATATGAAAAATATGTTTTTTTTAAACTTGATTACACATAATTCAATTAAAAACTTATTGTATAGAAAAACGATTCACATTTGCAACATGTAATTTTTTTTATATTTACCTACTAGCAAACCACCGTTTCCCTCTCATTTAGTAGTTTTTACCGCGTTTTTCCCCAAATGTTGCTTCATAACCCCCTTTATCTACCCTCCTTTATCTTGTCCTCTTCTTTCTTTAGACAGAAAAAAACAGACAAAAATCTTACATTTGTGGGTCAGTATCCTGTTAATATTTAACTTCCACTTAAAAACAGTTATTTTCAAATCCTAGGCAGACTGTTTTATGTTACTTTTTAGAAGTATTTTTCCTCAGTGCAGAAAAGCACTCTGAAATTTTATTTATTTATTTATATGTTTGGAAATATGGATTTATTATCTTGAACTTAACAGACATAAATAAAAAAAAATAAAACAAACGTTCCTTTTATATTTAAGCGCATTATCCTTGTAGAACATTGCCTATTTGAATGTTACAGCTATAATACAAACTTATATATTTTTTATTACTACTAAAATAACCATAAAATTTCGATTTCAGATAAGAAAGGAATATTTTGGATGAGTGCCGTATCCCGACGGGTCCCATCATCCTAGATCTACTCTCATGTATCACATGTAATAACAACGTTTCCTTCTGTTCACAAAGGCTTTTTACCACGAGAAAATGTAAAAGTGACTGCTTTTTCCTCCTTTTCCCTTTTATTGTTGACTTATAATGCGATGAGTGAACATTTATTAAGCTTTTTATTAAGAATTATTAGGAATTTAATTAAGGTTGATTGATAAGAATTAAGTGAGATAATTGTAGATTTACTCGTATTTAATATAGAAACAATGAATCATTATCATATAAGGTAACAGGACAATGCGGGGATGGGGTTCCTCCGTTCTCCAATTTTGAGAGGTCTCGTAAACGTAGTTTCTTAACACGAGTTCCTCTCTCTACCTACCCTCTTAAGAGCATATGCAAGATATTGCATGAAGCTGGAAAAAAATATAATTTGGTATTTACTTTTTAGTTCTAGCTGAATTTATTAATGGTAAATAAATATATTGTGATTTTAAATAAAATAAATCTTTTCCCCCGGATTGAAAGCTATTTGGGTCCAGGATTGTGATTTTGCAGGTTTATAGAAATGTAAATTAAATTGCCGAAGTCAATTTCGGACAAAGGGTTGATATGCTTTGTTTTCCACCCAAAACTGGTCATCGCTGGCTGCGGTGATTATAAATTCTCTATTCGGTTATTCACAATTGGGCGGGCGGTGCTGACAGTCGAGATAATTCGTTAAGTCCTAAGCTACCACTGTGTTTGGCCGATAACAGCTTAATAGAATTTTCTGAGTAAGCCATTCCATTTTAAATGGATTTTTCCATTTTTTTTTTAATTAATTCCAGTCGTGGCCAAGCAAAGTGTGTAAACGCGGCTGGTTGTGGGTTCGATCCCCACTTGACAAAATGAAATATTTTTTTAAATTATATTTTCATTTCTTCGGTCTGGTGTTGAGATAAAGCGCCGGCGTTGATTACCGCCACTCAACACACATTGTATTCAGAATTCGGTGGAAAGGAAAACGGAAACGGAAATTCTTAATACTAGGTTCCCTTTACTTACCTAACTGTGTGCGGGATACAGCGTGAAGCTGATTTTTTGAGTATTTTTTAATAAATAATATTTTAATTTTTTAAAAATTTTAAATAAAATATTTTTACATTTTATACGTACATATTAAACAAGGGAAACTACTAATTACGTTAGTTGGTATAATAGGATTATAACTTCTCATTAGTCAAACCAGCACAACGTTAATAATGTTAATTTCGAGTCACTTTTCGATTCATTCTCATTTTATAATGGAACGTTATTTTTGTAGGTCAACAACAACAAATAATGTATAATTAACAAAAATAATTAATGTTTTTTACTAAAAATTGGCCTATAATTAGTTTTATTTTATAACTTTAAAAAACAGCCTCATCCTTCGGTAGGCAACAAGAACTTAGATTTAGGACACTCTCCATCAATTTTCGATGTTGACATATCGATTGGCGGATCTTAGCGCCGTGCTTTTGTTAATAACTGAGTGAGTAAATAAAAATATTTCCTGAAGAATCTAACCCACTACCGCGTTTATAGTCAGAGGCTCAATTTAAATAAATATTTCATGTGCTCGAGTAGGGATCGAACCCACTACCAGTCGGTTTTACAGTCACACTCTGGGCCTCTGCGCCATGACGGCCTCTATCGGAAATTGATACCACGATTTATCAAAGCGAAGAAGCTAAATAACTTTAAATATAATCATACCCCGACCACACCCGTTGCATGCCCACACTATCCCACTATATCGAGATGGTCTCATGGTTTAGTTTAATTTCAAAAATTCACATATAAATTTAAAATAAATGAAATAAAATAAAAGTGCGAGCCGGACTCGCACACTGAGGCTCCGTATCAATTTCAAGATCGTAGGCCAATGGCAAATATAAAACTTATAGAAGTTGACAAACTTAGGTTAACTTATGCTCATATGCACCCATTTTGTTCATAGGTACAACAATGAATGACAAATATAAGTTTATAGCATTTTTTTTTTCTATAAAACTATGAAACACTTATAAATTTAAAGTTTTTATTTATTTCCTTAAATTGTCTTGTAAGGTCTTCTTGCCTAATTTCATGGTTACGTTGCGAGTTTCATATAAGATTCAGCAAAATCGATATCTGAAAATGCTCGTACCTTTTAATTAACTTAGCATTTTTGTTGACTTAGAATTTAGATTTTTTTCTGCGCTTCAAGGGATCATTAGGGATCTAAATATTTAATATTAATTTCAGCTCGATACTTTCACGCAAACTCGAGATAAATGGTCTTGACAGACGGAAAGACGGGCAAGTGATCCTATAAGAGTCCTGTTTTTATCTTTTCAGCTGCGGAACCCTAAAAATATTACGTAAGTACTAATTACGACTTTACTACTAATTAAGTTTTTAATATAAAATTCTCAAATTCACTGCTCTGTTAATTCTTTAAATTCAGTAGGCCGTTAATCCTTCAGCTGTGCGGGCGAGATAATTAATTATGATGGATATTCTGAGTTTATCGCGGGTGGCAAAAAGGCAGTCTTTGCAACTTTCTTATCATCTGATTTGTCATGCAACTTTTTTTTAAATTATTACTATCATTCATTCAGTCGTACTACATTTTTTTTATTAATTCTTATCATATTAAGGCCGTATTAGCGCCGCGTCTAAGAATGGATGCGATGTTAGTGGGTTCGAATCTCACTTGGGGGAATATGTCTTAGCACTAGGCTATATTGAAGCTAAAAATCTACGATAGGAAGATGTTATATTTGTTTCAGACAGATAGTGGAGGACGGAAGGTCTAGACACTACATTCATTTAAATGATATTCACGGTATTTACTTACTTAACGACCACTAATTCTAAAATATTTTTAATATAAAATATATATGTCTTAAACCTACTTAAATCTCTTATGTAGAGTGCAATATTTATTACCAAATGGTCACAGCAAAGCCGTATGATGTACGAGTACGAAACTTAACACTACGCGCTGAACAGTAATTTGCTAAATGTATTTTACTTTGAGTACAAATGAGAGGTTCCATATTTGTGTTACACACATTACTTCCCAGACTTCCCTAAAGCGCATGTTTAATGGCCCGCATTAAGAAGCAGCCCGTTACTGCCTTATAGTATTTAAAGCTTAACAGATTTAAGCTTTTGCTTCTGTTAGATACGAGAGCAAAGCTTATAGAATTATTTTAAACAAGATTATATTTTAAACATACTGTATATTAGCGACACTTAGGGGTAGTTCCTGGCTGATAAGGTCCCGGATAGCCATATCTGCCAGACGAGCTATGATTTTCTTGTCATGAATAGCAATATCTAGTAGATACACATTTCACACATGCATTTCATTTTTACATACTTATTTGTTATTTAAAAATGTAACAATATCTTAAATATCCGGAAGACCGAATGACGTGAATATATCCAACCATTACGTGAAGTCATGCATATTTCACCTGTACCAAGATGGCGTCTACAAGTGTAATCAATTATAATTACGTGAAAATTTCACTAAAATTATGTAATAGTTTCACAAAATTAAAATACCTCTCATATTATTTAAATAAATTTATCAAAATTCTCCATTTTACGTGAGTAATATTTGAAAATATTATGAAATAGATCCACAAAGGCATTACCGCAGGTATGACTGCCGCCGCCATGTTGCCGATTAGCGTAGAATGTTCAGCATTCTAACGAGTAGTTTAGTAGTTTTTAGATTTCAATATTTCCGTTAAACTTCGCGTCCAAAGTAATTTATAATATTTCGTTTTATTTATTTGTTTTTATTTCAGAAATATAAACCAAACGAGCGCTATCTTTTTATTTTTCATTTGATATCTGATGGTTTAAGTGTTACAAAATGAAACGACGACGACGACGAAAGATTAGTTAGGGTTCCGTACCTTTTAATGAAAAAAGGAGCTCTTATATGTCCGTCTGTCTGTATGTGTATCTGTCTGTCTGTCAAGAGCCGTTTTCTTAGGAACACTTGGAGATATCGAGTTAAAATTCAAACCATATACTCAGATCTATGGCCCTATGCTTTGTATACGAAAATCTCAATAAACGCATATTAGAACTATAAAAAAATCACAATTAATAGGGTACTTCCAACTAAACTAAAATTAATAAATTTGGCAGCTACCATCTACCATACATTTATGGTTTGTGTAATTCTAAAAAAATAATATCTTCAGATGCCGTTTTCTTCTATAGATATATAATTTACAAGATTGATCTCAGACTTAAGAGCCGTACCAACAAAAATATAACATGTCCTTTAAATTGCAATATAACTATCGATTTCATAGGTATTTGAAGTCGTTCAATTTCCCGAATATAACATATAAATATTTTATGATTCGTTCAATACCCGGCTTAAAATATATGACGTTTCATATTCGCAGTGAAAAATTCAACTGACATAATTTTCCAGGAACACCTCAGATACACAGTGAGCTGTTACTGACGCATTGTTGCGGTCATCTCTGTAAATTGGTTTTCGTGACAATAAATATTTAAATCCGACTGGCGGTCGCTAACCTATTTAATTGTAGCTTAACATTGTATTGGAAACAGGAGTGCTGATTCTGTTTGCATACACTTAAAAGCTATGTGACCGCGGTGCTCGGTAACTGCGTGATTCATTTTTATATTGATTGGAGATTATGAAAATGTTATTTATGTACTTGTTTATATTAAAAAGTAATGAAAAAAATAACTGGTTGTCTGTGAAGTCAGTTTACAGACGAAAATTTTACGCAATAACGTTAAGCAGCACAGTATCGCACGCAAGACCAAACTGGGTACCTTCAAAAAGCGCGTCTATCTCCACCTAAAGGCCGGCAACGCAACTGTAGCTTTTCTGGTGCAGCACGGGGTCGTGGGCGGCGGTGATCACCATCAGGTGACCCGAACGTTCGTTTGCCTTGTCCTTTTTCCATAAAAAAAAAACAAACATACATACGAAACAGAATGTATGGTAATTAAATTTTTAATAGCTTATGCACTCTTTGCAAGCCTTAAGGTATGGAACTGACCTGTACAACTGAAGTACTTCCTGTAAGTTTTGCTATTCCTAGTAGAATTTAGCATAAATAGAAACCGTGTGGGCGAAAACTAGCATCTCTTAATGTCTTAATGTAAACGACGAAAATAGAAATCGATTTATCTTTGTACATATTTATTATTGATAGATTAAATGTTTTTGAAACTGATATTTCTCGTGGTTGAATTCCGCCACACAACTCGAAATATATCGAAATTTTGGCAAACAATGGAAAAGTGTCTCAACACTAAATTCTCTCACTCTACCCACCCTTCTATTTGCTATTTACAGAGTGAATCTAATTTTACAAACAATGTTTAATATATTTTATTATATAAAATGAAATATTAACCAGAACTGGTTGATTTCTCATAATAGTAAGATCGGGCGTGGGCATGTTGAATCAACAGTATGTAATTAGCAGGTTCGCTCATGCCCTCACAAAATGTTGTGAATGACTGAACAAGCAGTTGATGCGACTTAATTGCTTTTACGTGTTTAAATGATAATCGAAGTATATCGTTTTGTATTTCTATTTACATTTTATACCAGTGTTTCAGTCAGAGTTTATTTTGGCAATATTTTTTTTTATTTGTAGGAGCCTCAGAGGGAGCCTAGTGTTAAGACACTCTTTTTCCCACTTTCCGCCGAATTTTCGGAATTTGTTAAGTGGAGAAACTCAAGGCAAGATGTGCAAATTTAGATATGTGGCAATTACGCGTTTTTAACTAAATATAACTTAAGAGCTGGCGCGCACTGGTGACTTGTCTGGATGACTATAAATTCTTTGTCACTATCATATAACAGAACCTTAATATTAATATATTATTAAAGAACTTATACTAATTAAAATTAAAGTCACCCAATTGCGACATATTCAAACGTGAGCACCTTCATTAAGGGTGATGTACACAATGACAGTGACGCAACAGTCTCGGTGACAAAAGTTACCAGTGTGCCCTAGCTCTTAATTAGCATAAGTGTAGTGACGTGATAGTGACAAGGAATTTATAGTCACCTAGACAAAAGTCACCAGTGCGCGCCAGCTCTTACAGTTGTATTGATTCTAAAAAGTGATTGGAAGTAAACTTATTTCTGAAAGGCATAATAAGGGATTCCAATGTTTATCTAAATGTTTATGTTGATAATAAAATATTAGTAAGTTAAGTACGATATAAGAAAATGAAAATAGATATAAAAGAAAGAAGCGTAGAAAAACAAGAGTGAGACTTTGAAGTTGTGGGTGCAATTCCCATTTGGGGGATTGAATTATTATTATATAATATGTTCCTGTTTTTGCTCTGGTACCAAGCAAAGAGCGCGGCGTTGAGTTACGATACTTTACACGCAACTGAAAGTGTTAAGCTTGTACTGTTAACACTAGGTTTCCTCTACCTACCCTGCTAGATGCTGGATCCAGGTTGAAGCTGAAAAAAAGAAAAACGTATATTTTTTTAAAGTTAACCGTTAAAGAGACAAAATGTTCATATTTTAAAAGTCACCTGTTCGTATTTGGAACATTAATTTTTCTAAAACCTTCTAAACTGCTGGGAAGAGACAATTAAGTATGATGGATGTGCGGAGTTTATCGCGGGTGGCAGAGACACGTAGTCTTAGTAACTCTGTTATCTTCACGATTTCTCATACTACAAATTATAATTTATACTTTGAAATTTTTATATATTTGTAAATTATTAAAAAAAAATATTTTTTTTATAAGAGTATGGTAAATTTAACTACAAGCAAATTGATGGACTTACTAAAAAAGACTATATTAAAATTAAAAAAATATGTTAATTAAACATTTTTTTTAAACATAATTTAATTTGAAATAATTTTGCTTATGTATTTTGCGAAACAAAATGAAATTGTCCAATAAATAAGTTAAGTAATATATTATTTTTCCCCTAATAACATACACACAAATATGGAGGAACGATAAAGATATATATAAACATAAAAGTGTACTGGAGTCCCGCTGAAATTTTTACTGATCCCCCGGGTACTATGTCGCTTTCAGAGATAAAAGCAGCCTTTATGTAAATCCGGGATGTAAACCAGGTACATGTAAATGTTGCCAACTTAGAAACAGTGAAAGTTCGTTATATTTTAAAAAAATAATATTTTTGTATTTGGTTTAGCTTCACGCTGTATCCCGCAAATAGCAGGGTAGGAAGAGGGTTCCCCCAGGGAACGTAATATTAAGACACTCTATTCCCATTTAAACACTTCCCTTCCCAGGCTTCGCGTGTTGAGTGGCGGAACTCCACATATTGTACGTATTGAATTTTTATATAAATATTAAGTATCTACCTACTTGATTGCTGGTTGTTGTAAATAATATCAGCTTCACGCAGTATCCCGCACACAGCAGTTTAGGCAGAGAGAACCTAGTGTTTAAGAAACTCCGTTCCCCACTGGAGACATTGCGTGCTGAGTGGCGGCCGCGCTTTGATTCAACACCAGACCGAAGAAATGGAAATATAAATTAAAATAAATATTTCATTTCTTCGAGTGGAGATCAAATCCACAATCAGTCGAGTTTACAGTCACACTTTGAGCCACTACGCCACGACTGGCTGGTTGTTGTTATTCTATGAATTTGAATTTGAAATGCTTATTTTAAATTAAAATATTTAAATTTGTTCCCCTAAAGGATCACATACTTCCTATAGAAAGGTTCAAATTGATAATTATAGATATCGTTTACTTAACTAGCTATTAAATAACCTTTGAAGTTGGTCCTTATAGCCCAACGGATCCTCAAACGGGATATCTTATATTCATTCAACCCTAAATAAGGTTAAGTAGGGTTTTTGGCTTACATGGTATATGGTATTATATTTTGCCCCAATTTCTTTTCGTGATATCATATTTTAGATAACATAACGCTATTGTGACAGCTGAGAAATTTCAGATTGTACGTGTAAAGGTTCTAGGTTCGTTCCTGACTTGAAAATGGACGGAAAATTAAGACACAACGTAAAGATAGAAATAAAATGGTGTAGGTGTTTACGGAATATTTTTTGTCGGCCTTTCAAGGACTACCCAGACAAAAATGAGAGCAAAAATTAATATTCCAATACCAGACCACGACCAGGCAACAATTTCCAGGGGAAAATTCTATTATAAATGGCAACACCGTCTAAAATTTTGAACCTTCCAGCTACATACAAACTTATACATAACATATTCACATGCTTAGGAAACTGTAGGATCAGTTGTAAAGCGTGTTTTACTTGGAATGCAAATGGGAGGTTTGTGTACAAACATTATTTTACGCGGCTTACTCTAAGTACACTTATTACTATACTGTGTTCACCAATATACCTATATTATTATGTTATATACCTAAAACGTAGGCCGTGGACAAGGGTGCTGCTGTAAGCGTGACGGTTATGAGTTCGATTACTACTCGGGAAAGAAAATATTGAATATTTTTATTTCCTTTTTCTGGTTGCAGAAAGCGTTGAGTTACGCTATTCAACAACACAATGTCTCAAGAATTCGGCGTATGTAAATGGAAGTGTTGAGGTCGTCGTGGCGCATCGGCACTAAGGTGTGACTGTAACGCGGCGGTTGTAAGTTCGATCTCTACTCGAGGAAGTGAAATATTTATTAACGTTTATATTTCCATTTCTTCGCTCTGGTGTCGAGGCAAAGTGCGACGATGAGTTCTGCTACTCAACACGCAATGCCTCCAGAATTGGTCAGAAAATGGGGAACAGAATGAATGATCTTAAGACTAGGTTCCCTCTGCCTAAATATTCTTAATGTTTCTTATTCTACTGTTGTTATTATTATTATTTTAGACTTTAGCAAAGTGTAGTCTTAAAAAACTCCTTGTAACATTAAAATAAAGTAAATTCTATTACTTAATTTACACTAAATGTTTTTGTATAATTAATTGAAGTTCTGATGTTACGCTAAAATTGTATCAAATTTTCTAAGAACAAAACAAAGAGCTTAAGAAAAAATCTTTAGTATAAATTAACAAGAATTTAACAAATTGTTAACATTTTTACGAAAGTGGTTTTTAGATAAAATTCGTAACACCTAAAAAATTGCATATTTTTTAAATAGCGTTTTGTATAAACAATTAAAGTAATATAAATAACCTAATAATTATTTAAAAGAAATTAAATAAACAAAATCCCGAAAATTAAAACTTTCAAATTCACCATCAAGGTTTTGAAGCTACAAAATTACTAAAAAATATTAGGCACATATACTATTTTAGACAATCGTTTTGAATTCTATGAAATACGTTAAATCACACAAATTCGCCTGGATCATAATATATCAACAGGCAGCCTCCATTTTTATCAATTCTAATAATTCAAACGGACAATGAAAAAATATGCATCCATAGACGAGCCGCCATGCGTTGCATAGACATAGAAGTGTTTACTTTAAAAATCCTATTGAATCGTTATCATACAAACGCAGTGGTCGTCGCTGAGGGTTTAACGAATGATCCCCAACGTCAGCACCGCTCGCCATTTGTGGATAGCGGAGTACAGAGTTTATAATGGCCGTGGCCAGCTATGATCTACTGGGGCACAATGAAAGTGTTCTTCCTTTGTTATAAATTGATTTCGGTAATTTAATTTACATTTGAGAGTCCAGTCGTGGTGGGTTCGATTCCCACTGGAGGTAATGGAATATTTCATATTTTCATTTTTCTTCGCTATTTTGTCGGGGCGAATGCCGCTAGAATTCGGCGGGAAGTGGGAAACAGAGTGTTTTAACACTAGGTTCTCTATGCTTGCGGGATACAGCGAGAAGATGATTTTTAGTTATGATATACTGTAGAACAATGCAAGTATTAATCCTTTGTAAATTGATTCTGGCAATTTAATTTACATTCAGCAGGGCCAATCCTGGCGCAGAGGCACAGTCTAGACACAACAGATTGTGATTGTGTGATTGAACAGTTCGATTAGCAGTCGAGGTAATGACGTGTTTAATATTTTCATTTCCTTCGCTCTGGTGTCGGAGCAAAGCGCGTCGTTAAGTTTCGCAATCCTTAACACGCAATGTTTCCAGAGTTCGACGGAAAGTGGGGATGCGGAATATATGTATAATTTCTGTATAAATTATAATTTGATAGAATGAAAATCCTACCGTGCATTAGCTGTTCGGCGCCAACAGGATTACGCATGACCTAATTTTGATGCGCTCTTATAATAACAATAACTGTGTGAATAACATATGAAACATACGTTTTATTTCATTTTTCACGCTACACTCGCATATTCATTTTCACGCTTCTCTTTGAAATTTACTTTATTTTTGGGTGAAACTCATATCAAAGCATTTGGTATTAAAGGTTCTCGACAGATAGACGGACACCAAAGTTATCTTATAAAGGTTCCTTTTATCCTTAAACTGTACGGAACTCTAAAAATGAAAACATTTTAACCCTCTTAGCCTACAATATATTATATATTTCTACTATATTTGTACTTGAAGCTAACATAATTGAGGCACAACAATTATTTTATTACGGACTGTGTTCGGCCACCCAAAATGTAAAAGCTCCAAATTTTCACAAAAAAAGGCATTTTTACATAAGTTATTGTATAATTAGCATTTAATTGGGCTTTTCTCTTGTCCGTGTCATTTTGTATATCAGCGGACACCCTCGTCGAGCCCTTCAACAAGGACTGTAGCGCTGTTATTTATTAGCTTTATCTTTTTCAGTTGAAATCTTTTTAATAATGTACAGGTAACGCCTTTCAAAACTCTTTGTATATATTCCATTGCAAATTTTTTATGCTATTGTTTTATATGTACTGACTTACTATTCTTATTTATCTACAAAATACAAAATACTTAATAGAAAATTTAACAAACAAACTTATACTGATTTATATTTTTTTTACCTATTACGTATGTGTAATTATCTACACGTCTATAGATTTTATGCTTAAGGACATAATCCTTAAGGCCAATATCTTAAAAAACCAGCCAAGTGCGAACCCTACCTGCACGCTTAATGTTCCGTATTAACTATATAAGCGGAAAAAAATATATTTGTTGTAGGAAAACCTCTAAATGTTTTTTCTATTCTGTTTTTAGTATTTGTTATAGTAGCGGCAATAGAAATACATTATCTGTGAAAATTTCAACTATCTAACTTAGATACAGCCTAGAAACAGACACACAGACAGCGGAGTGTTAGTAATAGGGTCCCATCCCATCGTATACTTTCGCTACCGAACCCTAAAAAAGGCATACAATTGGCAAACAGAAGCCGAAATTCGCTCAACGTAACAAAAATACCACGTCAGCATTACGATGCTATAATATAGAAATTCCTGAAATAAGTCAAAGTCAACAATCATTAGATTGTTTGTTTCCAAAAAGACGTATGTTTTGTGAGATCTTCAAAGGATCCACAATTTCTAGTGAGATCAAACGTTCGATTCGTGCGTGAGAACGCGGAACCATTTGCCCGGATATTGCCATCTTCACCTTCAATGGCAGCGGGTGGTTCAAATAATGTATATAACAGTCGAAAAGGAACGTATAGCCGAATTCCAAATTTCTTTATATAATGTTAGTTACATAGATAAATAATTAAATAAATGTAAGGTATACATTTTTTTTTCAGCTTCACGTTCTATCCCTCGTGAGGGAGAGGGGAGGAGCCCACTGTTAAATTCTAGAGGCGTGTTGAGTAGCGGAACTCAACGCCGCGCTTTTGCCTCGACAGCAACACACACCATCATTTCCTCGAGTGAGAATCAAACCCACAACCTGTCGCGTTTACTGTCACACGCTTCTGCTCCTGCACTACGACTTATTGTGTCGTTTGTATGTTAATTGTAGAGATAGATAGATAGAGAGATATAAATTGTAATAATTTTTTTCTTAATAATAAACTTTAATAAAACACTTTATACCTCAAAATTATTTATATTTAATTAATATTTAACAAAAAAAAATTATAATACATTTTCTTTCTAAAATTCGACATTTAGAAAAGGATGGTCCTTGTGCCGTTGGCCTCTGCAAAATAAAATTATACATGTTAATGAGGACGTTCATTATGGAATTTTAAACATGTTTATTAGAAATTTATATCAACATTTTTTTTTACATTTTACTTTATAAAACACTATTTTGAAATAAAAACCGATTTTTTTTTTAGTTTTGCTATTTATTTCTATTGTTACGGCACAACTTATTTAAAAAATTTTTTTTTTTCTTCAACATGCCATTACAGTGGTTTTTTTAAAAGCTTATGTTGAATGGCTAGTCCTACTTAAAGAGACAAGGCGCAGCGTTGAATTACGATATAATATTACACTCAAAAATAATTCGAACATTTGGACAATGGGAACGGAGCGTTCTAACACTAGATCCCCCCGCCTACCCTAAAAAAACTCTTTCTTTGGGAGGGAATCGAATCGACAACCAATAAGAAACTTTCAATCAACTTCCTACAAATGAACCATTAGGTATAACCAAATGAATATAAATTACTCACTCAGTTTGCGGTACAAAACGAACGTTACGGTCGAGACTGCTAATGACACTGACATCTTCCGGCGATAGTTTGAAATCCCATAAGTCAAAATTGTCGGCTAAACGAGTTTTGTTCGCCGATTTAGGTATGACTGCGATACCACGATCGATTGCGAATCTAAAAGAAATAATATATTAAAATATTATATGATTAGAGGGTAAGCATGTATGGAATTAATATCTATTGAATGTAATGCAGGATAGCTGCCAGCAAACGTAATAGATTGTACCGTTGATTTTGAAAAGAGCAACTGTTGAGTTTCTTGCCGGCTCTTCTCAGCAGAACTGCCTTCCGAACCGGTGGTAGCTTTTTGTTCATATGTTCATTCGACGATTTAAAAGTGCTTATAATAATTGCCTATTTGAATAAAGAATATTTTGAATTTGAATTTGAATATGTGAACTATTACAGACTGAGGCCAATCTGTGACTGTAAACACGACAGCTGTGGGTTCGATCCTCACTCGAGGTAATTTAGGTTTAATATGTTTTATTTCTTTGCTCTGGAGTTGAAGCGAAGCTTGTTGTTGACTTCCGCCACTAAACACGCAATTCCTCCAGAATTCAACGGAAAATAGAGAATATAAGTGACTTAATGAGATGTCAGAAAAAACAGATTTTTTTTAACTTACAACTGTGATAACTAAAAACATTTTACATACCTAAGTAATACTTTAACCGGCGTTTTATTATATTTATCGGCTATAGCTTTAACTTTCGCGTCGTCTAACAGGCTGGGGTCGTCGGCCTTCGCCCACGGCCGCGCAGGGCTGCCTAGAGGACTGTACGCAGTTAGTGTTATGCCTCTTGCTTTGCAGAACTCAAGAAGCTTTTGTTGGGCCAAATAGGGATGGCTTTCGACCTGGAACAGTAGATACCTTTGATATGTTGGAGTAAAGTATATTAAAAAAATAATAACCATATGCAATAAATTTAATTAATTATTATGAATTATTACGAATACTACAATGAAAACAATTTTAATATCATATTGACTCCGAGTAGTTTATATATGAAAGGCCCGAGTGTCGCAACCGTTGTTTTTATATATAGGGGGTAGCAGACGGAAGGTAGCGGTCGTTATTCTGATGCTAAGTTGTCTTATGGAACGGTATAACACTAGGTTTTCTCTGCCTACTAATCTGAAGCTGATTTTGATTATCTTTTTTAATTATTTTTGTTTAACACCTTTCCTTTTATTTGAAGTCGGTTTTTTTTATATTAAAAAAATAATAATTTTTACCTGATTGGTAACTGGTACTATTTTGGCTGAATTCAAAACACGTTCTATTTGCTTAGAATTGAAGTTGCTGACACCAATGCTTTTTGTTATGCCTTTTTCAACGAGCGCCTCCATTGCTTTCCATGTGTCCACATAATCCACATCTGAAAAGATGACCTCGCCATCTGCCGACTTTGGTGCTATTTCCTCGCCTTCCTATGTATAATGAAAGAAATTAAAAACAGAATTTAGGAGTCGATTTCTCTATGACGCAGCGGCGTAGCTTTGGAGTGGAACCCAGAGAAAAGATCTCAAAAATTAAAAACTAGCTCTAAATTTCTTTAAAAAAATTATAAATATATTTCACAGTAAATATGTATAACTCATATTAAGACTTCGATCCTAGTATGGACAATCTTAGAAAAAATATATATATTATATTTTTTTTCTAAGATTGTACTGAAATATTTTAGTTTTAAATGTATACATACATGTATATACTTAAATATTTTAAGTTTGAACAATAAATATACCTTATAAGCTGTAGGCCAATGTATGAGATATAAATCTAAATACTCCAGTTCTAAATCTGAGAGTGATCTTCTTATAGCTTTCTCAACTAAATCTGGTCGATGGTAAGTGTTCCATAGTTTTGACGTTATAAATAAGTCCTCCCTAAAATATGAAAAAAATAACATTGTCAATAAACTTTTACAAAATTGAATTTTTTTTTTTTTTTTTTTTTCGGACTTGACTTTAATGCTGTTAGCCTTACTGGCCTTTACAGCGACACCGGGTGGGTAGGGAAGAGGGTACTCTGTCCCTGAAAATATGCAGGCACTGTGTGGCTGCCTGTGGGGAGTGCCGACGACGCAAGGGCGCCCCCTGCGGGGCTCGAACCTCGGCTTGCGGTCGTCGAGCGGGCTGGGAGTTTCCCTATTCTAAGCAAAGCCGGCCGCGACACAGAAGCCGCGACCGGGGGATAAAATTAGACTAATCTAAGGGAGCTAACGGTCCCTAACCGCTGGACCCGACGGCGCCGAGGCGCCGCCGGGCCGTGAGATAAGCTAGACTACGTCGTCGGTTCCGGCGACGACGGTGTGTGTGTCGTGCGTGTGTAGTGTGTTTCCTACCTACGTACGGGCCGTTTGCTACGGTAATGGCGTCATCGGGGTCTAAGAGGACGCTACGCGGGCGTCTACGAATCGCGTGAGGCGTGTAATTACACGCCTCAGCGACGAGGGGGTTCGCGTGCGAGCCTGCGCGCTCAAAGTAGCGCTTCGCTAAGCGTTTGCAGTGCTCGTGAATCGATTCCAGTTCAAAATCTCTATGTAGGTCGACATTACGCACGTACCAGGGGGAACCTGATGCGATGCGCAGGAATTTATTTTGCACTTTTTGCAAGGGAGCAAGCTTGGTGTGCGCGAACGCAACGCAAGCGTAAGTAAGGACAGGTCTAATACAAGCTTTGTATAGTGTCAGCTTATTTCTAAGTGACATTTTACTATTCTTGTTTATGAGATAATATAATCTATTGAGAATGTACTTTGCTTTATTGCAGACTTTTGTAATGTGGGGTTTGAAAGTTAATCTAGAGTCTAGAGTGACACCTAGATATTTGACCTGTTTTTCCCAGGGAATGGGTTTGTCTAAGAGATGGATGGTAGAGACTCTAATATTTTTATTGAGAGGGAAGAGTATTGCTTTACTCTTCTCGGGATTGACTTCGATTCTCCATTGGCGGAACCACTCACCGAGTGCGCGGGCCGCTTTCTGGAGTCGATCTTTTAATAGGATAGTACAACGCGAGGTTGTGAAGAGGGCTGTATCGTCGGCGTACATAGCCAGGTGAACACCCGGAGTGAGCGGGATATCACTGGAGTACAACGAGTACAGGATAGGACTTAGCGTAGAGCCTTGTGGCACGCCTGCGCGGAGGAGGCGGGGGGAAGAGAGAGTGCCTTCGACTTTATAGCGAAAGTATCTATTCGAGAGAAAGTCCCGCAGGATGTGTACGAGACAGCCTGGCAAGCCGTAAACGGCGCGCAGCTTGTAAATCAAGCCGTTATGCCAGACTTTATCGAAAGCTTTCGCTATATCGAGAAAAATAGCAGCTGTATTGCTGTGAGAAGGATCCCTAAGGTTGTATCGAGCTATATGCTCTACAACACGGTGGACTTGATGTATGGCGGAATGTTTCTTTCTGAAACCGAATTGCTCATTGCAGAGCAGAGAGTCGGCCTCTACCACCTCTGAGAGTCTAACGAGAATGATTCTCTCGTAAATTTTACCTAAACAGCTGAGAAGGCTGATAGGTCGATAACTGGACGGGATATTCCGCGGCTTATTAGGCTTGGGAATGCCTATGACTATGGCCTCCTTCCATTCGTCGGGGAATGAGCACGACTTAAGAAGGGAATTGAAAATAATGACCAATAGAGATATGAACTGAGCCGGTAGGGACTTGAACATTCTATTAGACAATTTATCGGGCCCCGGGGCCTTCCTATCTTTGAGGTTTTTGATGATGACTTTGACCTCGTCTTCAGAGGTCGGGCGGAGCGGTTCCCCTTGCGGGGGCGTCAGCGCCCATTCTGCGACCGCGGAATCCACACGCGCAATGTGGCTCGGATCGCAGGGCTGACTACTCGGGGTACATTGAGCCTCTAAACTGTCAGCGAGACATTCCGCTTTTTCGGTGTCATCGGCGGCAATTGAACAATCTGACCTAACTAGAGGAGGCATAGTCGAGAGACAATCGACTCTAAAAGCTCGCGACAGCGCCCAGAATGCCTGGTGCGATGGAGCGAGCCCCTCGAGCTTCTTATCCCACGACTCACCGCGCAGAAGTTCGAATTCGAATCGAACTCTCCTCTTTAATCTGTAAAATTCCCTACGATTGTTGTCAGTCGGGTAGGTATCGTGTCGTCGCATAGCTACGTTCCTGCGTCTAATCAATCGCCTGAGCTTTTCTGAGATATCAAACCTACCGTCGGGCAAGTTTGTTACCTCTTTCGAACAACTCTGGATTGTATTTAAAATATAATCGGTAAATTTATTCGCCGCGTCTATCGCTAGCGCCGCGGAGTCGGCGATGCCAGGTATTAATTCCTTAAGAGGGGATTCATTCGAGCGGAGGAGCTTTGCAAATCTCCTCCAGTCGACCACAGTTTTGGTGGGAGGGCCAGAGGGGCGCTCGTCACCTAACTTGAGAATGACAGGACGATGGTCCGAATCTAGGTCGAGAATGGTATCTATTGAACGTTGCGACAGTGCAACGTTCGAAAGTATGGCAATATCGAGTACATCGCCTGTGCCGAGGACACTAAAGCGAGTGGGAGAAGGCGGGCCTATAACACAAGCGTTATATTTCTCAGTGAAGGCTAGAAGCCTCTTGCCGCTGACATTAGTCACCGACGAATTCCAAAGTCTATGTTTGCAATTGAAATCCCCGATCAGAAGGACCGAGTCTCCCATACTAAGTAGCGCCAAAATGTCGCTTTCTAATAATTGCCTAGACGGCGAACGATAAACAGAAGCTATAATTAAAGGCTGATGGCCTGTGAGGAATACCTGACACACCGACGCCTCGGCTGCTTCGAGAGACGGAGGGTCGAGTGGTATACAGTGTAAATTCTTCTTGTAATAAATCATAGTGCCTCCACCGTGGGTGGCTCTATCATTTCTTACAATCCTGTAGTTCGCAATGCCAGGACTACGAACAGCAGGTTTAAGAAAAGTCTCCTGTATACATAAGATATCTAATTGGTGGGCGTGCGCGAAGGCGCTCACAGCCTCTTTTTGGCGTTTGACACCGTTTGCGTTAAAGGTCGCTATTGACAGGGCTCTAGGTTTAATACGCGCGAGTTGCGAGTCAGCGGGCCGTGGGGTAAATCTATTTATGACCGCCATTGGAAAAAATTTAAACCGCGACGAAGCCCTGAATGGCTTCGATGAGATCTATATGATCTATAATGACTTGAGCGCGATCGTCGGAACCGTTCGTGTTCCTAAGTTTCGCCGCGAGGACTTTGATTTCTTTAAAATCAAAACATCTAGCGAAACTTAGCACAAGTGCTAAGTCGCTAGCGTTAGAAGAGGGGGCGGGCGCGGCGCGGGAATGCGCGGGCGCGGGCGCGGCGCGGGGAGGCGCCGGGCGCAAGGGCGCGGTCGCGGTCGCGCCGGAAGGCGCGAGCGCGGGGCGGGGAGCCGCTACCTGAGGGGTAGGCGGCTGTACCGGTGCCGCGGCGAGGGCGACGACCGGTGTAGGTGCGGGTTTAAACCACGCATTCTCTTTAGGGAGAGGGGCGGGCTCGTATTGAGTAGGAGCCGGCTCCTTATTATTATTATTGGAGGCACGCTTTTTGCCTCCGCGCCTAGTGCGTCTGCGCGGCGCGCGGGAACATCCGCGATAGTTCGCGGGATGGCCCTGCGTCTCGCATAGCACGCAGCTAGGGGGCACAGCGGGATCGGGGATTTTGCGGGGACAATCCGCGGTCGCGTGATCGTCTAGGCACTTGACGCACCTAGGCCGCGCGAAACAATTGCGGGCAGAGTGCCCGTATAATTGGCAGCGGTGACACTGCCCTATGAGGCCCCTAGAGTGTGGGGGTTCTACTCTGATGCCGGTGAGCGAACACACCGACCTCAGATTGAAAATTTCCTTTCCCTCTTTAGTGAGGTCAAGGATGACTAACACGATGTCATATTTCGCTTTCGTGCGAGAGTTATACAAGCGGTGCGCCTGGCGCACGGGGTAGCCTTTGCTACGAAGGTCATCTAACACGAGATCGACTTCGATCTCCTTGGGAATGCCCTTGAGCACGACGCGCAATTGGCGCTCGTCCTCCAGGGCGTAAGAGTGGTACCCTATCTGGTACTCACGAAGGAAAGAGGTAAATTGTCGGTGTTCCGACGAAGACCTAACTTGGATTTTGATTCCAACCTGCGTTAAGCGCGCGGTGGAATATTGGACATTGTGGCTATTGAGCCATTGCGACACCTTGCCCCATTTGTGCTTATCTTGCACATAGATGGGCGGCGGGGGTTTAACGCGGGGCGCGCGGGGGGGTACATCCTCTTCCCGCTCAACCGCAGAGGCGGGGGCAGGGGAGGGGAAAACCGTTAAATCGTTCGCGCGGGAACGGCGGCCGTCGGGTTTGTTCGCCTTTTTGGGCGGGGGGGGGGCCTTAGGGGCCCTGGCCTTACGCTTGGCCGAGCGTGATCCGACGGTCTCGAAACCGTCATCGTCCGAATCGGAGGACAGGCAAGTGCCCTCCTCCATCTCTACCTCAGTCTGGATCGGCGTAGGGGCACGAGAATGCTCCCTCGGCGGGGCGACTCCGAGGTCGCAAGGCCCACCGGAGAACAACGGCTCATCATCGGCACTCGGGCCGGCAGCTGAAGGCTGCATATCGGCATCCGGGCCTACTTCGGGCGCGCTAGGCGAACTAGGCGCATCATGTCGCGTTTGCGCGAATTTGACGACGGCGTTATACGTATCGCCGTGGAATGTCTCAAGGTATCTCAGCAGCTCGGAGCGACTGAGGCCGGCCATACTTTGTCACTCCCCTCACCTTGCGGCGAGGGACGGGGTGTGTATTTTAAGACTACACTATATTTGGCAAGCAAAATCTACCGTCGGTGAACGGTAGGTGAGTACCTAACTAAAACAACTGTGTATTCACTTACTGAACAAACAATCCGGACGCTGGAAACAAGCGATGCGGGACTCGGCAACCACAGGGCAACGCAGCGCAGCAGGACGCCACGCAGCTCAGCAGTCGCAGGAATCCGCAGCACAACACTAATATAAATACAGTATCACTTCGACAAGGGATCGAAATAAATATAATAGCCCAATTGTGCGACCTCACCGAAGCAAGGCCGAATCGGATCTACAAAATTGAATCTTAATAAATATTCTTATAGCCATCGAGAATGAATATAGTTCAAAGACAGCTAGTATGTGAAGCAGCGAGCGAGTCGCTAGTTAAATATGTAATACCTGGTTGCAGGTTCATTTCTCTTTAATAAATTGGTGTTATGGTGTTATCCCGATGGCAGGGGAAATAATGGAAAAGGAAAGGAAATGGCAATTGACGTAATCTTACAAGGCCCTGTCTTCATAAAAATATGAGATGAAAAATACGGCTTTGACTTCAATATCTTATAATAACTTTTGTAGGTTATACCAAACAAATAACAACTTTTTTTTCAACTTCTCGTTGTGTATCCCGCATATTGTAAGGTAAGCAGAAGGAACCTAGTGTGAAGATACTCCGTTCTCCACTTTCCGCTGAATCTTCGAGACGGTCGAATTGTGTAGCGGATTTCAACGCCACGCTTTTGCCAAGATACCAGAGCAAAAAAATAAAAATATTAATAAATAATAATTCATACCTCGAGTGGGAAGTGAACCTACAACCATCGCGTTACAGTCACAACAAAAAAGAAACACAAATAGATATATAAATAAAAATCTTTGTCTATAAATCTGTCTGTATATTGCAAAATATAGGTTACCTTTTAACAGTCCCACTGGCGATTTTCTGTTTTATTGCTTGACCGATTTCCTTCTCGTTTCCATATACATATGCGCAATCTATATGACGGTAGCCAATATCTATAGCGTCGCTGATGACTCGCTCCAATTCGCCCTCTTTCGCCTTAAAATTAAGTAATACAAACATATAAAACAAACAACGATAAAAAACTAAATTTAAATATTCATTTATTTAAATAGATTTATATTTATATACATTTATTATTTATATACATTTATATGTCTGCCAATCAACACGCAATGCCTCCAGAATTCGGCAGAAAGTGGGGAACCGAATGTCTTAACACTAAGTTTCCTCTGCCTACCCTGCTGTGTGCGGGATACAGCGTGAAGCTGACATTTATATTTTTATTTATTCGCTCTGGTGTCGAGGCACAGAGCGGCGTTGAGTTCCGCCACTCATCACGCAATGTCTCCTAAATTGGGAACGAAAGAAGTGGGGAACAGAGTGTCTTAACACTAGGTTCCCTCTGTCTACCCATCTACTTGCGGGATACAGAAAAAAAGACTTAATAATATTTCATCACATTTTAATGATTAAATTAAAATCAATAATTAGTAATTATTCATTATTATAATTCTTTATTTAATTAAGGTTAGTCATAAACCATTTGTATGCAATCAAGTCCCTAGCATGTTCTCTTTAGATTGCGTATAAGGTCAATCGTATCTATAGACATAAGTACTTGAACACTTAACTATCTGTAGATATCGTTTACATTGAAAATGATGGTTCTTATTAAATACATGTATATAAAACATTCGAATCTCGAGGAAATAAAATATCTTTTTTGTTTTTTAGGATACTGTACCTAAAAGAAATGGAAGACCTACTTACATTTACAGGATCAAAATTATTGTAATTGTTACTTGTGATTTATAACACAAATAAAAGAATAAGTCTAAAAAAATGGATATTTATATATAAAAATAAAAATTATTACAACCTGTGCATAAGTAAAATGTCTGTAAACTTAGCAGAGCATTGTCCGGCAGTTCAAAAATAAAACGGAATTCTGATAGCGTGCATCTAAGTTCTATAGTTTCCGATTGGTTTTAAAAATAGTGCTGGCGTTTTTACCCCAAAAAAGTAATTTGAAAAATCGAGACGAATTCTACACACATAGGGATGAGTCCAATAGTTCCAAATCGCTTTTAACAATATCTAGTCCTTTTGAGTCTACGTAGAAAAATAATTAAGTAAGCAAAAAAAGAACGTTTATTTTTACGTTTCCTAAATTTAAATTGTTGGTACGATAAAATCATTTCAAAAACAGTTGGAATTATGCACAGGAGCAAGAACCTTCCTGGTAAAAAAACCAGAACTCATATAAACTGCCAGCGCAGTATAGTTGAATATATTAATTGTTAAAAATATCAATTTAAATTGTTCGAAAAAAATACTTAGAATTTTTCTCAAAAGCTCTTTCTTTAATAACTCTTAGAATTTTTCGATTTCTTACAGAATATAAATATCTTTTATATAGAGCCTATTTTTTACAAATACTCATTTAAAAATTGTCATATAATTTTTAAATTTAAATATTATTACATAAGTTAATCTTTTCAACAAACTAAAAAGATACTAAAATAGTTTGCATTATCCTATGGCTCCAATTCTCCCATATTCCCCTACTACGATACACTAATCGTAGTTGGGGTATATGGGGTTCCCTAAAGTATTTCAAGTTGAAAAATGAAGAAACATAAATATCATTTTATTCTTAAACTCAATAGTTAAAATCTCACTATCGTAATGCTTAAACAAACATGGACTACTTTGAGTTTTATTTATTTTGATGAAGGAACCTATACGTTGACATTATAAAATATTATTTATAAACGTATATTAGAATTAAACAATAATAGTTCACCTGCCAGGTTCCAAGTCCTAAAATTGGCATTGATCGTCCATTATTAAATTTAATAGCGGGAATTTTCACCATTATAATTTTTTATTGAAAAGAGTCAACAGATTACGTGTCTTCAACAATCTGAGAGGAATAGACTACTAAATTTGTTTATTTTTTCCTTATATAAGCGGTGTAGCTTATCTGAAGTGAATATTAACTGATAAAACGAGTGGACGAAATATTTTTGTTTACATTTAATTATTTTCCTGTTGTAAGTATTTAAAGATTTTACTAAATCAGTTAGATACAGAATATAGGTACTTAACATTTAACAGTTAGATATAATTTTTTTGTTTACTAATTTAAATTTTAATTAAGTGATTTTAAATTTTATCACCTATATATATAAAACCGAAAGGTCACTCACTCATCACGAAATCTCAGAAACTACATGTGCTAGGAATCTCAAATTTTGCATAGGAGTTATTTACAGGACGTACTTAGGTGCTCGCTAAGACGGGAATTTGCAATATTTGACTTCTAAGGGGTTGTTTTTGGGGTCGAAAGTTTGTATGAAACTTCGTTACTACAAATGCTAGGAGTCTCAAATTTTGCATCGACGTCACTAGGACGTAGCCATGGAGACAGAAATTAATAATAACATAGTTCACGCGGGTGAAACCGCGAGCGAGCCGCTAGTATTATATATAGGTACATTGCACGATGTTTCATAATTTTTTTATTAACTTGTGTAATGCTGCAAGTAGTAACTATATGTATTTTTTTCCTGTATGTAGATAAAAAAAACACCATATCATATCTTTGAAATACTCATATGTATAAAAGCGTCTGCCACTGATAACATTAAAAGTAAGTTTATTTATTTATTTGTGACCTGTCGTGGCGCAGACGCACAAGTGTGTGACTGTCAATGTGACTGGTTGTGGGTTTGATGGATGGAATTTTGCAAGGAGATATATGAATGTGATGATGCCTCAGTCTCGAGTAACAACAAAACACTGTCTTTATGTTACAGTATAAACGAAGTTCAGAGTGCAATACAAAGCCTGAAATACTGTAAGGCAGCAGGATCAGATAGAGTTCTGCTGAGATGATGAAATATGGTGGGCCACAACAAATGAATGAAGTGGTATATTTGGGAAGGATGTTCAGTAAAGATGGAAGATATGAGATTGTCATTATTTAAATACACTTTAAAGTTTTTTTATAGAACTGAAAAAAATGCAAATGGAAAAAAATCTATTATGCATAATTTTCATTCTCACATTTTTTAAGGAGTAAGAATTAAGTCCATAATCATCGTGCATATAGTTAGATATCTCCAACTATAATTGAATTGAGTTATAATTTTATTAAATGAACAGCGACCAAATCACATAAATGTAGCCTAGATTTTATTCTGATGTATAAGGTATGTTAATGTAATGTTTCATCTAAATCTGTTATGTAGTTTTTGCATGATAATGGAATAAACATGATAAGATTTAAATTATAGAAACAATAACATGGAACATTATAGAAATAATTAATAAAACTAATTGGCGTTCATCATGTTGGTGCCTAACTCATAACGATGGATAGGAGCTTAGAGAAGCACCTTGGACTTGCAACTGAATTCACATTACTGATGTAAAATATTATATTTGATATAAAATATTATATTGAGGTATCTTACTACTACTTTTGTAATTTCTCATATTATTTAATTAAAAGGGTTTTTTTTTCAACTTAACACTTAAGTAAAATAGAGAAATGAAATGACTGTTACTACTTAAAACAATATATTTTTATTTACAATTAATCAAACTAATAACAAAATATTACTTAACCTACATATCAGCGAGTGCATTTTAAGCCAATTTTTCAGATGAGCCTTCTGCCAGAAGTTCTTGCTCAGCCGCTGTTTTTGCAGCTTGTATTTGAGGGCGCACATACGTAAAATATTTATAAAAGTGATCTCCAAGAAGCACAGAACCGTATAGAGTTAAGGCTATACAGCACAAAACGCCACCTTTATGCAATTTATCATATATTACGGTTCTTGGATATTTCTTCATCTTTACTGTAAAAAAGAATATCTCAGTTTATGTAAAATGTAAATCTAACATAGGTAATTATGAAAATAATTGTAAGCATCAATTGATTTATTCTTAATTTATTGTAATAATTATAAAAATAACTTAAAAATTACCTTTATAATGTGCACTAGAGTAAATAAATAATTTTATATAAATTATAACCTAAATTTAGACAATTACTGGTGACATTGACATTTGATAGAATTGAAAATTGTAAACTTACTATATTTTTGTAACAATACATGTATTGAGTTTACATATTTAAAAAATCATACCAAATTATTACAAAATAAATAAAATAATAAATTTAAAATCAATCAGAAAATGTAAATATATATTAAATATCAATAGGTATGATACCATATTATCAATCTAATTTTGAATTATTTTAAAAAGTTTATATAACATACGGCTTAATATAAGCCAGGCTTATCATAGGGCATACTTATATTATAAAATTATGTAGGTTTTTATAATTGGTATATACTTCAAATTTACCACAATCTTTAGGTTTTTGTATTCTTAAGAATAGAATATAAAGGAAATAGATACCTTATCGAACGGTACAGCATCGTACGGTACTTTAGTTTACCCAGTATTATAAGACAGCACAATGTATTAAATATCTATATTTGATTATTTATAAATATTGCTAATCTGTGGTAGTAGCATTAATTAAGCGAAATATTACTGACATAACATATCAAATATCAATTGTCATTGTCAATTTAAAATTTATTTGATCACTAGGTTATATCGTATATATTATATTCTAATAAATATAAACAATTATGCTCAGTAATTGTATGATTTCAGCATTTAAAGACGTCAGAGCAATTGTCCAATTACGGCAATTTTCTGCTAAGGTGCCAAGAACTCCTGTGAATACATTAGAGAATAATAAAATTAAAAGAACTGAAGTTGATACTAATACAATAGCATTATTAGAAAGACTATCTTTAGTTAAATTTGATACTGAAGAGGGTGTCACAGTGTTAGAGGATTCTATTGCTTTTGCGGATAAAATTCTTCACATAGATACAAGTAATGTGGAACCTCTTTATACAGTTTTAGAAAATCAGTAAGTAACTCATTCAATATAATGTAAAAATCTTATACAATACAAAAAAAGTATATAATATATTTATATATATTATATATTAAAAATTACATGTAACATTCAACACTTGTTCTTTATACAGAAACTTAAATCTACGGGAGGATAAAATAACACAAGGCAATTGTCAAAAGGATATTCTAAAGAATGCAGCTATAACTGAGGATGATTATTTTGTTGCACCACCAGGCAATATTCCTTTACACGAAGTTCAAACTGATCAAAAACAAGCGAAAGAGAATGAAAATTGATATACAAAGACTTTTATTTTTGCAAAAATTTTTCAAAGTACAACAGGAATCTTCTAGGAAAATTATATTAGATCTAAAACCACCAAGTATTCTACTGCTTCAAAATATTCATTACAGTTGGTTAAAATCTATTTATGGTAAAAGTCACAATCATTTCCCTATTTATTTAAATAAAAATGTTACACAAACTTGTAAAGCACAAAATTATGGCTTCATCTGTCATCATACAACAGAGAATATAAAGAATATTGTGGTAGAATGCAAAAATGACAAGTACCTTTCAATAAATACTTTGAATTTTCAACTAAATGTTGTTGTACCGCAAACTGATATTATACAATGTTTTATACAATGGCAAAGATATAGGAAATACTGGTGGAGCTCGGTAAGTTTCATTTTTGCCCCTTTTATGTTGTAGTTTTTTTCAAGACACTATCCTTTTAGACATTGCATATTGGGAAATGGTTAATCACCTCTGAGTAGAGATTGAACATACATCCATTAAACTTATAATCATTTGTGGTTTAACTGTACCTCATAATGCTATAGAACATAGTTTTTGTAACATGGTAAATATTTAATTTTAATAATGTAGTTTTCTTTAGTTATATACATGCACATAGCAGCATAAAAAGACAATGCTTATTTATGAAAATAAATAATTTTTTTTTCCCTTAGTCAATGTTTTATATAAATTTCCTATACAGGTCACTAGGACTCCGAGTCTTTTCTCAATAAATGATATGGAACACAATGTTGACAGTTCCAATGTAAATATTATAGCTAACTTCAATTGGGGGCAACATATTGTTGAAACTGTAAATATTAATACTAATGGAGAGGAATTGAATAAGAATGTAAGTTTAAACAAGTTGCTTATTAGGTTCATTTGAGACCATCATGACTCAGTGATCATTATGTATAAGCAGTTATGGGTTGGTTCCTAACTATTTATTTTTCTTTGTGTGTGTAAAATTATTTTTGTTTCCTCACTCCCAAAAATACTGATTGACATGGTGCCCATTTCCGTCAATTAATTTATAGTCTTCGAACTTCGATAAAAGCTTTCGTAAAAAGTTTTGCAACATTTATATTTTCTAATTAATTTCTTATTTAAGAGGTTTTTTTATTTGTACAATAATAATAATGCTTTTCTTAATGTTTGCCCATTTTATTTGTGTATGTGTTCATACTTATATTGAATAACAAACATATATGTATTATAATTTTAATATGAACTAAAAATGTTTACAGAATATCAATGGAAAATCCTGCCTTACCTGTAACATGGGTGTTGAAACTGCTTTTTTAACTCTTTTATTAGATGGCCTTACAAATACAACAAAAGAAGAATATCTAAGATTGCACAATAAAATGGCTCCCTATAAAATTTCTTTTGCATTGGATAGCAAAGGTATGGTAGAAGGTAAAAAAAATGGCATATTTAATCTATAAATAAACTTGTTTTTTTTTTAATATACTTAAAAAATGTACTTATCTCTCTTTCAGATCCAAAAGTGTTACTTACTTTAAAAGAATTGTCGACACTTTTGTATCATAAGTTAAATTTGAAGAAAATATCAGCTTGGCTTCCAAATTTTACACTGGCTTTAAAAGATCAGGTAATATTCAACTATGTTTTATTTAGGAATTAATAATTTAGTAATTATAGAAAATTGAAACAAGATTAAAATATAAAAGATAAAGTATGAAATATTATAGAAGTTTGCATTATTTGACATTGACAAAGTATACATTTTTGAAATTAAATTAACCAATTATTTATATCAACTGGCTGGTCATGGTTCAGGACCAGAAGCATGTGAACACGACTGGTTATGGTTTCGATCCCCACTCAAGGAAATAAATATTCATTTAATTTATATTTTCATTTTCTTCGCTTCGGTGTGGAGGCAAAAGCGCGGCGTTTAGCTCCGTCACTCAACACAGCACGCAATGTTCCTAAAATTCGGCGGAAAGTGGGGAACGGAGTGTTTTGCTGTGTGCAAGATATAGCGTGATGCTAAAAATATATATTTACTTATAAAAACAATAAATATTTTCGTAAAAAAATATATTATATGTCTATTCAACAGATTACAGAAAATCTACATTTAGGTGTAACCTACACAGTAATTCTTAATGAGAACACATTAGTGAATGGTATTTTTCATTTGCTTAATAGCAGTACCATGTTGAAGGTAAGTGTTTTAAATTTAAATATTTTCCTTAATATATAAGTAGAGAGAGAGAGAACCCAGTGTTAAAATATTCCTTTCTGCGCTTTTCGCCCAAATTTGGAGATATAATTTTTATTAGTTACCTAGTTAGTTACTTTTTTTAGTTACCTAGTTTTTTAGCTACTTATCTACCTACCTACCTAGGGAACTTAGTGTTAAGATACTTTATTGCCCAGTTTCCGCCGAATTATAGAGGCATTGCGTCAATGGAGGAACTGACCATGGCGCTTGTACCAGCGAAAAAAATCTAATATTAATAAACAATAATTCATTCCTTTAAGTAGGAATCAAACCCACGACCGTCGCGTTTAATTTATATGATCATAAAAGCTTGTCGGGCAATTTACTTGCATAAATGTTTATTTATGCACTAATACTAATTTAATTACGTAAAATGACGTATATCGATTATTTTGAAATCACAGACAGACACTTCAATTACATTGTTATCTATACATATAGAAGTAATTCAATGCAATGCGAAGCAATTCAATGTTAATGCTTAGTATTACGTTATTAATTATTTTTTAGTTTGCTTTAGCTGGACCACTAAAAATGTAATTGATCGAACTAAAAATGAACCTATACATCGGGGGACATAATTAACAATGTCTCTTTGCGTATTTGTCCACGGTACTATCAGAAACGGCTTAACCGATTTAAATGAAGTTTTCACAATTTTATCTTGGGTAACTTCTTTATATATTTTGTGTTTGTTTTATTTCAAACGGTTGATAATTTCAAAATTTATATTAATCTTGAAGTTTATGATGGCTCTAAAAAATTGCCGAAAGTTCAACAGAATTCTTTATATTTACTTTTCCACCCAGAAGAAATCGCGGGCATAGCTAGTATTTATATTTAAATTAAAAATACTTTAATATGTATATTGTATATGTTCATAAATGCTACAATACCACAAACAGAAATTACAAGTATCAGAGCAGTAGTTAATGGTTTTCAGTATAATTTGAAGCGTAACACAATACGCTACTTAACTACGCTTATCGAACTAACGTTGTAATTGCCGTAACCGCATTGAGGTTTAAACAGTTAAATATTATTATTTGTAATTATAACCATCAAATTTCATTTACAAAATTATATAATTGTCCAATATAACCTTCTCCTTTTTTTGGGAGTCGGTTAAAATACTTCTCTTCTCTTATACATTTCATAATTAAATTGTTAAACTGTTATTTCATTGAATTTTTAGTTAATTTTTATATAGAAATGAGATTATTTTTGATTAGATTAGATTATTTTTTATAATCCATTATAGTAAATTTAATGCTCTTGTTTATTATGTTATTTAGTTTACTAATATTTATATCACGTATAATTTAATTACAAAATATATTTCGGTCTATATAATCAAATTTAATTTATTAATTATACTTTCATATTTTTTTGTTTCAGGAACAAGTACATGTGGCTGATTTTGATTCATATGCTGCTTTATTGTGTGGGAAAAAAATAATAAGCTAAAGATTTATTGATTTTAAATAAATAAAATTTAAAATAGAAACACGTTTTTTTTCACTTCAAAATTTTAATTCTTATTACAAGAATTACATTAAAATCTTAGAAGCTAGGTTTAAAAGAAAATAATTGATCTAAGTCTGGTTAAGTAATTTCGAATTCATTTGAAAAAAAATAAACAATCCACTATGGACAGTAAAAAAGTTTAATTATTTTAGTGGAAGATAAAATATGGAAATTCATAATGTTACATAGTCCTATTCACTTAGAAGAACGTCGATCTTTACAAATATTACTGTATTTTTGATGAAATTCAGACAATTTAATAGATTATTTCAGTTTATTTTGATGTTTGTGCGTTTGATATTTAATCAATTTTTAAAACTGGCAACATTCATCAAGTGAACACTATGTACGTCATAAACATAATTTTTCGTTATATTGTATAGAAATATATTACTATATACTTACTTATACATTGCCCAACAGTTATTTCTAAATAGTTATTTATTGCCTAATGTGGTAAAGTTAATGGCATGCCCACAAATTATCGTGGAAATGTCAAATGCAATATAAGTAATACTAATTTGGTGTCAGTATTAACTTATAATTAGTTCATAACTTGAATATTTAGCTAATTGTTTTAGTAATTGACAAACAAGATTTGAATAAAACATTATCAACCTGTCATCTGCATGTAAATTGTTTATTACAAATATTTCATAATATACACTTCAATAATATTATTAGCCAATTTTTTGTAAGATATTTAATGTATAAAATTACTATTCCTATTTCCTCTAAAGAAAATGAAACAAACTCATCATACAACACTTAGTGATAATGATCCATGGTTAAGTCAAAGGAAATTAAGTTTATTTTAAAAGTACATAAATTTAGTATAGAATATGACAAATGCCTTAAATAAGTTTTCACAGCTGTAACACCTCACTTGTACAACTAGATCTTAGGTAATATTATTGACTTATAATAATAACTTGACTCCTGTCAATTCATTGCACTCTCTTGCGGCTTAGGCTGGTAGTTGCAGCTTCTTACCTTTGAGAACTGGAAAGAGACAACAAAAATTATATATTAAATAAAATCTAATACAAAAAAATATATCAATATAAATCCACATTGACTATATATAGTGATTTAAAAAATCTGAATATTCTTCTATTCAGTTAGGCCATTACAAGCACTTTTGAATCGTAAAGTTACTTAGAAATGTCGGTAGTATCAGTCCTACAGAAAGGCAGTTCTGTATTTAGTAATATTAGTAACATTAGATCTACAATTTATTTTTATCTAGGCAGAAGGAATCTAATATTAAATTGCTCCATTCGAATTTTTGATATCGCGTCATTGTCGTGTTTTGTGGAGAAACTTAATGCCATTCTTTATCTTCATACTTTTATTATTTTTCGCTTACCAGAGCAAAGAAAATAATAATAAATCATTCCCCTCATAAATCTAACTCATAATCGTTGTGCTTACAGTAAGATGCTATACCACTGTGCCAATATAGCCTCATATTTTTTATTAATTCAGAATATAGTACTATTATCATATCACCAAATCAGTATATTATCAACAAATCAGTATTAATTTTCATTTTCTGAGAATCCTCATAAAAAAAGTATTATAATTTTTAGAGGCTATGATAGCACAGTAAATATCTCTTAGAATGATGTTGAGTTCTGCTACTCAACATGCCACATGTCACACCAATAATATATAATTTATAGAGTACTATACTACTGTACTATAAATATATAATTTATAGAGACTCCAACATTGTACAATATGAGAAATAGTACTGTATAATATTTGAGCGACTAAATATATTCATGAATATAGTATCTGTGACTAATACATAGATAATGGAATAAACAAAGTTGAAATGTAGCAAAAAACTGCATAAAAATAAGCAGTAGACAAACAGAAATAGACATATTCATTAATACATTATATATATATTTTTATAAACATATGCTACATTGTTATGACAATTCAAAAATAAAACAACATGTAAGAACCTTGGAAGTAACATCGCTGTACAATGTCATAATTAAAACTATAGATTTTTTATATTTACTTATGAAGAAGTCTTCATTTTAATTACTGATTTAAATAAATATTCTTTATCAGCTTTTTCAAATTTATTTAAACTTTTTTGTAGAAAACTCCTAGATTTTTTATGTATTAATTATCAGTTCAATTTTACATATGTGAATAAGATTTTAATAAATTATAAAAGTAGATAGTTATAATGGGAGCTAATTTACATTTTATACATTTTTATTTTCAATGTCTATAAATACATACCTTTAGTAATGTAGAGGTAGAAGAAATCGCAGTACAAAACAGTCTGTACTATGCCGGCAACAATGGCAATTGGCTCATGGTGATTTTCAACAATGTAACGGTATATCTGCAAAGACAGACAAAATATTAATTCATTATAGTTAAACATACATATTTTTACTTACAAATTCTATTTCACATATAACAGTGCAAATAAAAATATTTTGTGTTAAGACACTTTGTCCTCTACTTTCTTTCTCTGGTGGCATAACTCAATGCTACTTTGTCTATCAGTACAGGGAAATGAAAATATTTTGTGCACCCAAGTTGATTGTAATCACATCTGATGCTGTGCCACAAGTCTAACAATAACTTTCAATTATAAGAACTCTTTAAATTAATTTCCTTACCCAGTTCAAAAGATATAGGCCTCTGTAAGAACCCAATGCAAACAAGTAGTGTGATGTGATACTTTCAGCTTCTCCAGTCTTAGAAACCAAAAATAGTTGTGGGAGAATTGCAACTGATTCCAAATAAATAGAGAATGTCCATAATATCTGTAATTAAGTTATACAAAATATTAAGTTAGTAATTGAATTTAGTATATTTTTATTGTAGTTTAGATTTCAAATATTAGTGATATTACAAAAATGTTTTAATCTGTGCATAGATAAATTGAATGTTTTAATTAAAATAGAGCAATGAACTATACTAACCTCCATTACTGTGAACTCACGATTAATCAGTAAAGCCAGAATAAGAGATGGAATTAAGAGGAATTCAATCCTGAATGTATCGTGGTTGTGATCGTATGTGGCTTTAAACTTGACATACATTAAATAAACAGTCGCGTATGATGCAGCCAAGAACACTATTTTCATTATAGTGTTATATGGAGACACGAATGTGGTCACCAAGTCCAAATACCGGGTCGTATATACTATAGAAAATAGTATTTGCGATTTGCCAGATATTCCTGAAATATTGCAAAAAACATTACAATGTATCTTCTACTTACGTATTAGAAAATAAACGGAACATGCCGGCTGGTATATTCACCTGCACATGATCTGGTTTTCCATATCTTAAGTAATAATATTATAATAGCTAACAGGTGGGACAAGTCCGCAAGTAAACGGAATATATTCATGATTTAATGTTTTATGAAGTATCCTAAATTAGACGCCGCGTAAACTAACTCAACAATGTTCTCATCGAGCAAAAGTGACGTGGCTGACTGACAAAGAATGGCAGTGTTGTTGTACAAAAAATAAAATAATGAATACTTGTACCGAAATTTTAACTTTTTTTTCAAATGGCAAGCTTAAGAATTTATATACAGTTACGCTTTTTGTCTAATGCAGTGCACACTTAGCTTTGTATTCGGCAGGATTTTCAGCTGATTTTGACAATGTCAATTGTCAATTGAAATACTATCAAGTATTTTCCAATAGAAAATTCGAATAATATTTCATTTATAAAATAATTATGTTTATCTTGTGAATTAAATAACAAGTATGGGGAGGTTTATAAATAAATTAATAGACTGGAATTCTTATGCGTCAAGGGTAAGAATATATAAAAGGTGCGTAATCTAACCTATTCTACAAAAAGTTTTTGCTCTAAACATGAAATAAAAGAACAACAAGAATAAATTGTTTATTATTTTTTTAGTTCTATAAGAAGATTGTATAGCTCTGACAGTGGTAAAAATATAGATATTGCTAAAATTAGAAATTTTAGCATAGTAGCCCATGTTGACCATGGTAAAAGTACGTTAGCTGATCGCTTACTTGAATTAACTGGAGTTATTAAACCTGGAAATGAAAATAGTCAAGTATTGGATCAATTACCTGTAAGTATCTGGATCAACTAACTATAAAAAAACTAATAACTATACTAATACTATAAAATACTAATAACTATATTATTTGAAACATGATAACTTAATATGATTTTAGGTTGAAAGGGAGAGAGGTATAACAGTAAAAGCAGTAACGGCATCTTTAAACTACACCTACAATAATGAAAAATATTTATTGAATCTAATTGATACACCAGGGCATGTAGATTTTTCCAATGAGGTAATTAAATATTGTTTCTTATCTTCACATTTTATTCTGCTAGAGTAGAGTAAGTAAAAAAACACCTAGTTTCACTTGATTCTATACTCTGATTTTTACATGTATTTATGACAGTGTGTTGAGTTTTGAAACTAAGTGCTGCACTTATATTAAATAAAATTTTGGTACACTAAAGCTGGGACACATCATTAATTCATTCCCCTAAGTGTGTATAATTCCCACTGTGCCACTATAAAGCAATGCCTTTATTATATAAAAGTTTTAAATTATCACCTTTTCAGGTTGTTCGCAGTGTAAGGGCATGTCAAGGAGTAATATTATTAGTAGACGCAAATGAAGGTGTCCAAGCACAGACTGTTGCCGTTCATTCTTTAGCTAAACGAAACAATTTAGTCATAATACCCACACTTAACAAAGTTGATTTGCCGAGGGCTGATCCAGAAAATGTGAAAGCCCAATTGAAATCACTCTTTGATATAGATCCAAATTCAGTTATGAGTATATCTGCAAAGAAAGGTTGGGGGGTCAAAGAATTGTTAGAAGCTGTCATATCTCGAATACCACCCCCACCAATAAGTGATGAAAAACATTTTAAAGCTTCAATAATAGATACTTGGCATGACAAATATAGGGGCATATTGTGCTTAGCTTACATAGAATCTGGTATGATTCAAGTTGGTCAAAGTGTTAAGTGGAGGTCAGACTTGAAACAGCACACTTTGAGATATTTGGCACTTTTAAGACCAAATGAAGAACCAATTGAAAAAGCTGTTGCTGGACAAGTTGTAATGGTGGGTGAGTGTTAAGACTATTATACTACACTCTCCTTCCTCCTCACATTAATCCCGGCATATGTTGCTAGAATCTGCCTTCCTGCTAAACCTACTCCACTTTGCACGATCTGTAACATCCTGGGCGGTAAGACCATTAAAATCCTACACTCTGCTTTACCTTATTGAAAAAAATATTTTTGCAAAGTTATTTCTCCAAATGGCAATTCAAACTCACAACCATTGCATTGTCATTATCCATATAATATGAAAATATAAAATATTTTGTATGTTTCTTTGCATATTTATTTTAATAATTTTTTTTTTTGAAGGTTGTGGACCAAAAAGTGGAGGCTGTGTAGGTGACCAACTTCTGTCCCTCGAATCAGCTGAAAGTACTAAAATAGCTTCCGCACCAACTGTCAAGCATATGGTGTATGCTGGTATCTTCCCATCAGACCAGTCTCAACATATACAATTGGGAGATGCTATTAAGAAACTATCCTTAAATGACTCTGCAGTCAGTGTGAATGTGGACTCAAGGTAATAGGTTTTTTTTTTATTATAACATTTATATGCTGTGCAAATGTTATGTGGAATAGATTTAAATAAAATATTGTTGATTCATATACTTATTATATAAGTTGAGGATTTATACTAGGTTTTTGTTTATGATATCTATTTGGGGAATTATTATTTTTGATTTAATATTTTTTTGTGAATGAATGTAAAGATTTCCTCAACCATTGGTTAAAGAGCTTTTCAATGAAAACAAAGAAGTATAATTTAATATTTTTTTTATGATTTTATTTTCAGTCCAGCCTTAGGCCAAGGATGGAGAATTGGTTTTTTGGGTCTGCTACATCTTGATGTGTTTACACAACGTCTTTTGCAGGAACATAAGGCAGAAGCTATTTTGACTGCTCCATCGGTACCTTATAAAATAAAGTAATCATACCTATATAATAGCTTTAAATGGTTTGATAAGGAATATAACGAAATAAAACCAATTAGGTTAAAAAAAAACAACCAATTATTGTGATTTTTTTCCAGAGTAAAAGGAGCAAAACTTTTGAAACAGTACAAGGGTGAAGAAGTAATTATAACAAATCCTTTACAACTACCGGATCCAAACAATATTGTAGAATACTATGAACCTTTTGTGATTGGTAATATATTTATGAGTAAAAAAATTAGTAAATTTTATAGGTGTATTAAATAATATTAAATATTTTAATTTTTTTGCTTCGATGTCGGGGCGCGGCGTTGAGCTCCGCCACTCGCAACATATATCTTAACACTAGGCTCCCTCAGCCTACACTGCTATATGTGAGATACAGTATGAAGCTAAAAAAAATAAAAGTTATATCAGAATCCGTTTTAAAATATCCATTTTCCCATCATCCTCCAACTTCCGAACACTACCGAGATTTTGCGAGCGCAGCGAGTCAAAATAGAGGTCCGGTTCGCGCCCCTAGTATTAATTAATGGATTATAGTAATAATGTGATAATTTTGCATTTCAGGTACAATAATAACGCCTGTAGAATATATAGGCGCAGTGACGTCACTATGCGTGGACCGTCGGGGAACCCCCCTTCCGTCTAGTGCGGTTGACGACAGAATGACGCTAATGCAATTCGTTTTACCATTATCAGAAGTTGTTATAGACTTTCACGATACGCTGAAGAGTTTGACGTCTGGTTTTGCTAGTTTCGATTATCAGGACCATGGGTTCCATCCTAGTGCTTTGGTCAGAGTGAGTATGGTTTTAAAAAGTACTTTGGTAACAAGTCTTCATTAACGTTTAGTTAAGTTAATAAATAACATACTTTTATGTCATATCAGATGGACATAATGTTAAACGGCGTGCTAGTAGATGAACTATCGACAATCATCCACGTTAGCCGTCTAGAGTACAACGCCAAGAGGCTAACTGCGAGGCTAAAGGAAATGATTCCACGTCAAATGGTGCAGGTAATTCATAATGCACGCCACATACTACTTATATATTTATTAAGTTTCTATGTAACACACTACCTGCGGGCAGAGTTCATTCTCGCACTTATTTCTTAGTTATTTATATTTTACCACGTGGGCAAAAGCTAGTGCTAAGTAAATAGAAGATTTTTATGTAAAAAAATGTTTTTAGGTGGCAATACAAGCAGTAGTGTCTGGAAAAGTTTATTCACGAGAAACAATAAAGGCGTATCGTAAAGATGTTACTGCGAAGTTGGTATGTATTTTTTATATACTTTTTTTAGATTCATTTTGAATTGAATTGAATGTTTTATATGTTTGGTCTTTGTGTGTAAACTACTAACTACTTTTTCCGTAAATTTTATTTATATTGTATCAGCTTCATGCGGTATCCCCACTTCCCGCCGAATTCTGGAGGCACATTTATAGTTCCTAATTAATTTTAATTTCAGTATGGTGGTGATGTTACGCGCAGAAAAAAGTTATTGAAACAGCAAGCGGAAGGAAAAAAGAAAATGAGAAGTGTTGCCAACATTAAAATACCAAGAGACACTTTCATAGATGTATTAAAGAGATAGGATTAAAACATTTATTTAATGATAATTTTATTTATTTTTTTCATAAATCTTATAAAGTACAAGATTTTTCGAAAAAAAAATATTCATGTGTTATATTCTTTTCTCTGATCTAAGATGAAGCGCGGCGTGAATTACCCAAATAATTACCCAGCGATGTAAATATAACTTCAAAATTGTAGATTTAGGTAAAATAATAAGACATTTTTCTAATATAAAATACTTACAATTATTTATTATAAATTCATTATTACAATAAGTCATTGCATATTTAAAAATCATAAAAAATAAATTGTAAAACATGCTGTGTTTGTCTGTAAATAAAAAAAATAACTAAGAAATTGAAAAAACAATACAGATTATAAACAAAATATCCATAAAACATACTTATTTGAACGAAATTGGTAAACTATTTAAATTAATGGTAATTTTTGTGAGTGCAACACTAAACTAGTAACTTATTAAAATACTAACATAACATAACTATATATAATGTGTCTTTCGAGTAAAAAGTAATAACCAATATTTTGCTCCACTTGCCGTCCAATTTCTGAGACACTGCGTGTTGAATGACGGAACTCAACGCCGCGGATTGACTTGACGACAGAACAAGGAAATGAAAATAATTAATTCCCCCGAACGCGACTTGAATCTATAACCATCTCGTACAATTAGACGTTATTTAGCTGACAGTCTCTAATAATCAATAATAAATATAATATAAACAGTAAAAATGTATACAACGCCATTTATTTGATCCTCGCAGTCTAATCTAAGGCAAAAAAGGAAAACTTGCAAAAGCTTCAATGGACAACAATTATATATAATTAAAAACATTTCTCCCAAATTCTATCTAATTTATAAATAACAAGTGAAATGTATAGAATCTATATATCCAATTAAAATCAACATTGTTTTTTTGAGATCTTTAAAAAATATTAAATGTAGGCATTTAGAACATATAATAATAATAGTAGTAATTATTAATAGCCATGAGTTTCTTACATCATAAAGTTTCATTCACAAGCTCTTTGGAGAAGGCTTGGGAGTTGACTCCAATTTGTCATAATAAAAATTTTTAAAAAATATTTTCTATTGATATGATTATATTTTAATAAGATCTTTGATTTTCGCGAATTTTACATAGTTTAAATGAAACTCTTCACCTAGATTAATTGACTGTATTTAGTATTAGATTTTTTTTAGATTGCCTCTATCCATGAACCTCAGACTACTGCAGTGTTAAAACTGGTGTTGTAAAAGTGGTTTCCAAAAATATTTAATACTAAATTTACATAGTTAACTCGGTTAAAGAATCTCATTTAAAATTATTATATTTTGCCAAGATTTTATCACAGCATTTTATTTTGTTGGAATAGTTAATTATAATTATTTTTACATTCTCTCATTACTTTAAGAGAAAAGTGCCAAGGGTACCAAATTCCAAACAATATCATTTATTAAAAAAAATTAATTCATTTCTGGTTTGTTTTGAATTTCTAATTTAATTTATTATTGTTTTCATGAGCCATACGATTATTTTGGAAATTTGTGCACTTGTAGGATTCAAGCTGTATTCAATATTACTAAATATAAAATGAAGAAAAAAAATAATTGAGTGAAGCAAGCAGAGCGCTCTACTGGAGACACACTCTTCGTCACCAATAGGTCAACACTCAATCGGTCAAACCGTTTGGGAAACGGTTTGACCGATTGAGATGAAAATTTGCAAACGTATAGATACAACTACGTTGATGGTAAAAAATTTCCAAAAATTCATTTCTCGCTTCGCTCAACATGTGAACACTACCGAGATTTTACAAGTGCAGCGAGTCAAAATTGAGGTCCGGTTCGCGCCCCTAGTTACCTACATTTATATAGACATTTGAGGCACTTGTATTTATTCTACATCTAAAAATTATCAATAAAAATTAAAAATGAAGTGATGCAACTTTATGTTGTAAAAAAATCATCATAAGCTGTCGAAGAATCTACTTAATAAGTTTCATAGATATTAGGGAACAATGTATAAACATACAAATACATACGTCCAATCTAACATACTGATTTTCTCATCTCGACACACCATATGTTATTAATATTGCTACTGTGTTATAAATTTTCTATAAATAAATCTAAATAGCCTCTCTAATATCTTTAACATACAATAATATGCTTTACAACACTAAACTTTAAAAACAGTATCAAATATTATTGCCTTTTATAGTTCATATAAAATATATAAATAGATTAAAAAAAAAAATATTGATTGACTGCCTTTTTTAAATTCTGATAATATATATATATATATCAAAATGGTAAAATGAAAAAAAAATGAGTGTTTACTATATAGATACTTTATCTAAGACTAGGTTTCAATATCAACAGAATTATAATTTCTTTACAAGCAATATTTGGCTAAAACTTGAATGGTTTTTGTTTAACGTTCATTTTTTATTTAATGCCAATATTAATAACACAGTACCAATATAAATTAGAAGGTAGTTTGGTACTAACTTCTGAATTTGAATTTATTCCAATATTAAATGATTTTATCACATTTATCTGTCTTCGGATGTTTCTAGAAATTGAGCATAGACGTCTCTCGTACATTCGCCTTTTTCATTAAACTTATATTTGTAGTATGATCCGTCAGCACATATCACTGTGAAAGGAATAATATTTGTTATCTAGGTATTTTAGTTTTTCTACATTATTGTTTTTTTTAGCTTCACACTACTTCCCGCACTAAGCAGGGCAATAGACAGTAGGCAGAGAGAACCTGGGAACCTAATATTAAGACACTCTTTTTCCATTAAAACACTTTCATACCCCACTCTTGGCCGTATTTTCATTGTGTATTTAGGAAAACAACACCGCATTACCAGAGCAAGGAAATGTAAATATTAAATATTTCACTTTGTAGAGTGAGAATGAACCCAAAACCGTGCCCCATGACTTGCCTCATTATAAAAAATATATTTATAAATATTTTTAAATAACATCTTTTTTATCTCGAACCACCATATTTATTAAATAATCAAAATAAATATATCATCCATAATATTGACCAAAAGCATTTAGATAAAGAAAACAAAGAATTTATCTAATCTATTAACAGTGAATAATAATAGTATTGATCTTTGTTGTATGAAGATAAAAGTGTCAACATAATGTGTTAATGGCATATATTGTTATTGTTGTTATATAGACTTAAGGATAAACATCCTGCTTTTGGTTTTCTAAATACTGAAGAAATCCAATGAAGTAAGAACAAGTTGTCGTTTTTAAAACTTGAAAATATAAAAAATACAATTAAATGTAAAAAAATAAAATATTTTTAAATATTAAGTGATAATTTCTAATGTGGTTTTCATTTGTCCCTTAATGAAACCAGATATCTGGACAGTCTTTACTGTTTTGAGAATAACTTCTACAAAATTTCTACTTTGAATTTTCTCATAATAATATTATAATTAGCAAAAATCTATGTAAGGGATAATACTATTGAGTAGTATTATTCCTCAAAATCAAACAAATCACTTTTTTTGTAGTTTAAAAAAAAATAAGTAAAAACAAAGATACTCACCAATAATAGAACTTTTATCAACACCAAACGCACAAATACACGGCGGACCGTTAGGTATTGTAAATTTACAGAAACTCCAATTACTCGAGAAATATTTGGGTAGAAAATTAACTGTTGCTAGGCTCGATTGCTTGTTTAACTTTTCATTTTCGAGACTAAATATATGTACTGTGCCGTGGTCTGATGTCACACATAGGTTAGTACTTGTATGGTTAAAGTTTATACAGTATATTGTAGCCTGGAAAGCAAAAAAACAATAATAACCTAAGTATTAAGTATTTTATATTAGTTAACAATTAATATAAATTAATGAGGCCAGTTGCGATGAAGGGACAGAAGCGGTTGTGGGTTCAATATCCACTCAAGGAAATGAAACGTTTCATTTTCTCATTGAGTTTTGTTGTTCAACAGGCAATGCCTGAGCAGGGAAATAAAAATTATATTACAAGTGGAGATCGAATTCATAACCATCACATATAGTCAGCTGTACTAAAATAGCTTTAAGCATACATGTTAAAATAATTAAGATATAAAAAAGTAGTTTATATATCTAAATACATTGTGAAACTAAACAAAGATTAAAATAAATGACAATTTAAATTGTACCTGATGTGCACCTCTCCTTAGTTCTGCCAACTTTTGTCCTGTATTTGTATCAAAAACCCTTATGAGAGTACCCTTTGTGGAGGCTGTAGCTAGTCTAGTTCCTCCCACATTAAGTGCTAAGCAGTTTAGTGGAGCCTCATGTGCCGCAATCAAATGTCCTTCTGGAGCTGTACTAGTTCCCGCATGACTACTTAACTCTACTAACTATAAGAAAGGTTTGGAATTTAGTAAATTTATATTATTTTAACATCACCTGTATCCTGCATGCAGGGAACAGGATACAGAGAAGAACCACACAACCTTGTTAATCTATTACTGTATACAAATTCATTATGCACTTTTACACTGTTCTTCTGACACATTTAATTAATGTAAAAGCTATTCAGTTCCTTTTAAAATTATCTTCTATTTTTGTAATTGCTTTAATATAATATTATAAGTTTGAAAACTAAATTGTGTCATTAGGCAGGGATGTTGTAAATAGATAAATATTCATTTGGTTGAATAATCAAAATAGTTGATTACCTGAACATGCCCAGTCTTGCGGCTTGGATAAGCAAGTAGGGCATTATTACTGTTTGGACACACAACACAAAGGCCTTTTGTATTTGGACAAGTCTCAAAAACATGTAACAACTGCGGTTGTGCAGTAAATGTGTATACTTTGATCAGATTTTCTGAAATAACATATTATATATAGTAAATTATTGACTAAAGCTCAGAATTTTAAATATTTTTACTTACCTAAAACCACGACTATCCTGTCTCTTCTCAATTTTACAGCTTTTACAGGGTTATTGAAATCTAAAGAAATAGCTGAATCTTTTTTAAGATCATCCCATATAATTACTCTGTTTGGCGGATATACGGGTGTTTTGCCTCCGCCAACTAGTGCCATGTAATTACATCTAAATAACATTTCTACGTAAGATAGTCCACCATCTGCGAAATTTTGACGTTCTTTTTCCTTCAGCGGATCGCTATTGAATACTCTAAAGCCATTTTCTGTTCCGCATGCGAAGCATCCTGTAAAATTGTAACAAAAAATATCAAATAACAGTACAGACAGTCATTAGACAACAAAAATTGCATGTTTTTACTTTCTAGATATAATAGTGTCATCATTATTTACCTTGGTCCTGATTAAATCCAACGTATAAAAGGCCGTTTGTAAAACTGTTTTCCTCTGATAAATTCATGGTCAAATTATAAAATCTTAAATTTATTGCAGAATAACAAATATAAACCTAAATAATCATAGTTCGACTTTGCGGCAACTTGACAGAAACAATAGACAAATACATCAGATGTTGACATTTTAAAAAATGTCAAGATGATAAACAATTTGTGTTTTTTTTTTACATAGAATATAAATTATAATATTAATCTGTAATTACTACTATATTATTCAGGTTTACTTTATTTTTCAGTTAAATATAATTATTTTATTGTACCCTTATGACTGTATTAAAATAATTGATATTAAAATATAAAAAAATTGGATTGTGGACTTGATACATATTATTAAGCGGTCGTGTGGTAGTATTATATCTGACTACAAACGAGATGCTAATGGGTTTGATTGAGGGAATTAAATATTTATCCTTCTTTAGATAATACAGAGTATGGCGTTGATTTCAGCCATCCAACGCACAATGGAATAAAGTGATGTAAATTAACGATATTTTCATCCTACCAAGCTTTTTAGACACATACTCGTACAGAACGGTCACCTAGTCGTGGACGCCCTGAAGTTAGGTTTCCTGAACTTATGCGCATTGTTCACTCAAGAAGAATTTACTCAAAAGTAAGAAAAAACCTAAAATCAAATCTACGCAGCCGTCTACAGCTTAATTCAGCACCGTTGTTGACCATACAGTATGTCCATATATAGTTATGCTTGGTAGAGATGTTTCGATATGCCGTTAACCCCGCGGTTATTCGCTTATATTAGTTAGTGAATGTTGGATGGCTAAGTTATACCTAAGTATATTTAAGCCAACGTTTTGTTCTTCACGACATTTTTGATTTCGCAAAATTGCTTAGATTATAAAAAACACACAAGAGAGTTACACAATAGATTATAATAGAGATATTATATAGATATTGCAAATTTGACTAAATCATTCCTGAAGAACGCAATCCGTTCATTACAATTGAAAACATAACATTTTATACAAATGCCTAATTCTTTGTCGCCGAATAATATTTCATATCTTTTTTTTCTCGTACTATAAAATAAACAAAACAAATGATATTGAGAATACCCCAAAGATAGATAAGTATAATACCAACGTATAAACGCGCTGGTGAACAGCGCCGAAACAATGCTGTAATTTCATTTAAGCCCCCGCTGTTAGAAATCTTTGTAAAGCTTTTGAAGTGATTGAATTTTTACATAGGCAACTCTCGTTCCTTTTATACTGGTGTATATAGTTTTATAGGCATATAGATTTTTTTTTTAATATTATACATATAAATTGATCAACTGTATGTGTGATATGTAACCATGTGAGAAGGAAGGAAAATGAATTTGAATGAGAACACTTTCAGAACTAAAATTATCTATACATACAGGCTAACATGTTAATTATCATGTTTTTTAAAAAGTATTAGACTAGTTACATTAAGTGTAATAATGGATCGATCTAACCAAATCGTGCACTCCATTAGCCACCACCATAATGATTTCTCGGTCACGAGCGCACAACTGCATCGTTTTATCCGGAGGCGGATGGATGTTTGCTGATCTAATGGCATTTTCAATTTGCATTCAAATTCCTGGTCCCGCATTACTGGACTGCGATGCCGAATGCTCCAGTGCCCGAATGCTGGACTAGAATGCCCCGATGCCCCAATCGGATTAACACTAACGACGCACTATTCAGCTATGGTAATACCTACTGGCATTGGTGCTCGTTCTATCGGAAACTGCTGGTGGAAATACTTTTAAATTAAACATTTTTTTGCAAGTTTTCTCGAGTATTTCGATATAATTTGTATAGTAGTGCAGGGCCACAAGGGTGTGACTGTGACGTGATGGTTGTGGGTTCGGTCCCCACTCGAGGGAATGTATTATTATTTATTAATATTTTTATTTTTTCGTTCTGGCTGCTTCTGGCGGAACTCAACACCACTGAACACACAATGGCAATGGGAAGTAGAGAACGGAGTGTTTTAACACTAGATTACCCTGCAGTGTGTAGTATACAGCAGGAAGCTGATTTGATTTTTTTGATCATTTATCTTATTAAATAACTGATTGAACCTAAAAAAAAATCTGAATAAGAAAACTAAAAATGTCCCCTTTTGTAAAGAACTAGGGGTACAATGTTGAAATAGAAATAAGCGTTATATATAAAAAATATATATATTTTTAACTTCAAAAGCGTAAGAGATATTAAAATAATGAACACCTCGCCACCATTACAATGTATAGTGCATCGAACACAATAACCGACAGTCGTACTCTTTCCAATACATTAAAATTTCTCTATAGAGAAGTGAAATAATCCGCGCAAACGGATATCTGGGAACAAAGGGAAGTACAAAATGAAAGTGTACCCCGGCTGCAATATTAATTAGTAGGTACTAGGTGCGGTTTTTTATAGTCTGGCCAAAGACGAGATTGCAACGGGGACCGAGGACGATTAATAATTACTTAATCTACCCTGCGGCTGCAGGAAAATAGCCTCTTCGATTTAGTGGAAAAGCCTTAATGAAGTTGTTCGTGGGTAATATTGTTTTCGATATTTATTATAAAAGTCAAGTGGAACTGTTAAACTTAGATACTAAAGTTTAGTCTTCTGATGCTGGTGCAACTTATTTATACTAACTCTTTACCACGTTCATAGCATGTCTTATATTTGTTGTTATATAGGTCAGTTTTACACTGTATCGCTCACACAGCATGTGCGACAAAGGGCACCTAGTGTTACGACACTCCGTTCCCAATTTTTTACCGAATTTTGGAAGCATTGCGTCTGCCAGAGCGAAGAAATAAAATCATTAATAAATAATAATTAATTCCTTCGAGTCGAGATCGAACTCACTACAGTCGCATTACAGCCACACCCTCGTGCACGACGCCCTCCGTAATATACATAAGTGAAATGTTGTAAATATATTTGAAAAGTTAGTTTGGCATAAAATATATTTGTATTTCAGTATAAAATCTGTTATAACGCATATAATTCACAATTTTTTCTTCGAACTTATTGAAAAAGTTATGATAAAGGCGTTATTTTTATAGGCATTATTAAACGCGCGAATTATTTAATTATATTGTTTGAGCTGTCAAAGATTTCATAAACCACAGATTATAGAATAAATACAAATTACTATAACATACCTATCTAGATATTAACTAAGTACTTTGGAAAAAAGAGATATAATGTTTAATTTAAAAGTATTTCCACGAGCAGTTTCCGATAGAACGAGCACCAATGCCAGTAGGTATTACCATAGCTGAATAGTGCGTCGTTAGTGTTAATCCGATTGGGGCATCGAGGCATTCTAGTACCAGCATTCGGGCACTGGAGCATTCGGCATCGCAGTCCAGTAATGCGGGACCAGGAATTTGAATGCAAATTGAAAATGCCATTAGATCAGCAAACATCCATCCGTCTCCGGATAAAACGATGCAGTTGTGCGCTCGTGACCGAGAAATCATTATGGTGGTGGTTAAAGAAGTGTATAATTTGGTTAGATCTATCTATTAGGTATTACACTTAATATTCCATTTCTTCGCTCTGGTGTCGAGGCAAAGCACGGCGTTGAGCTCCGCCACTCAACACGAAATGCCTCCAGAATTCGACGGAAAGTGGGGAACGGAGTTCCCTCTGTCTACTATGCTGTGTGCAGGATACAGTGTGAAGCTGATTTTTTTTCCTAGTCAAATACTTTTTGAAAAACATATAGTCATTTTGAATGTAGCGGAATTTGAACCGGCCCCTTGAAACTTGGATGTTTGTGTAGTTTTTTTTTCATAAGTGTGGAAATAATACTTTTAAAATGTAAAACGAAGTAATATAGTCTATTTTTATTTTATTTGCAAATATATTAAATTAGTATCTATTATTAAAACAAATAAAAAAAATCTTTATCTCAATTTGTAAACTAGCTATGTAAAACTTGGTGGAATTTTAGACAAGTTAGAACCTTATTTTTTCTGTGCTCCAAGAGAACGTAGACCTGAATTTGACTATAATTTAATCTTGTTACCTCTTCGCAATCTCAAGAAAAATAATGGTTGATAGACGAAAAACAAAGTGATCCTGCTAGGGTTCCGTTTTCATTTTAAGGTAAGGAACCCGAAAAAACTGTATGCGTTTATATGATAATTACATTTAATATTCATACTAGATTTTTATTCGAATAATTACTTGTTTAGCTAAATATGAAATAGTCACATAAAAGTAGGTTAATTCCATTCAAACATTAACTCATTGAGAACATAACCATATTTTCAAGCAGTTTGTACCCGCTTAATGACGCAACTGCCTCGTTAAACATTATAAAATAAAATTTTACATAAAGATACTTGTTTTCAGAATCGTTTTCACGACTATGGATAGCAATTAATTTCCTACTAGAAGTATTTATTTCTGTGGAAATTATTTATTGTATAGTTGAAAATCAAAAGATTTTTGTTATTACCCGTCTTCTGTTAGAAAGGAAGGTTATCAATTCGACTGTATTTTTTTATGTTACCTCAGAAGTTTTGAGTGGGTAAACAGATTTTGACGATTTTTTAATCGACTTCTGTAAGAAAAGGAGGTGATCAATTACGGAGGTTATTAAAAGGACTGTATTTTTTATTTTTTTATTTGAATTTTTTTATTTTTTATTTAGTCGTACATCAGGATCGTTTTCACGACTATGAACAGAACTTCATTTTGTACTATAACTATTTATTTTTGTGGAAATTGACAATTGAAAAGTGCTTGTAAAAGTCTATTTTAATAAAGAATATTTAGAATTTTAATTTATGAGCCTAGGCTCGAGTGGTTTACTAGTAACCTATGAAGAGTTCCACTATTCAGGTTTTAGTTCCATCACCTTCGTCATGTACAACTAACAAACGTGCACGTTCCCTATACCCAATTAGAATATTTTTTTACTACACAGGATTTGGATAGGATAAACAAATGTTATTTTACTTTCAGAAATCAACATATGAGATTTCAACGTTATTCCAAGTAGTTAAAGGGTTTCATTATCTTTCTTGCCGTTTATGTTCCCTCAGCTTTTCCTACTATATAAATATGGCTTGCGTTCAAATAACATGGCTACATAAATACGTAACATACTATTCTTTTATTGTTATTACTTACGTATAAAATATAAACATGGTTCGATTTACAGAATAACAAATAGGTATATATTTACAACTAGCGACCCGCTCGCGGCTTCGCCCGCTTGTACAACAATAATTTATTTTCTTATCTTGTTGTATACTAATAAGCCAAATATGAGTGTTTATTATCAGTTCTTTTTATTGTAGAAGCAAAGGAATGTGTAAGTAACATTTCTTAAATATTTCAAATTCAGAAAATAAATAAAACGATTGTCTAACTAGAGAAACTTCTAAATTTACGAATATATTTTTATAATTGTAGAAGTTTTGAATTAAACATTCATGCATGAAATAAAGATTTCGAAAACAAACGATATTTTTATACGAATATAATTTTTATCGTTCAACTTCCACTAACATAAATCAAATTTACTATAATGCTTATACTAGCAGGTGTAATATATTTAATAATATTAAAATATAATATTATAGGCGGTGGTAGTTCTTCAGAAATGACTTTAACGACCGCATCAGTCCGTCCCAGCACATCACCTATACCCACAACGCTATACAGAAGAATTTTCATCCATGAATCAACTTGGAGTACTCCTGATATACTCAGGTCTAATTATGCTAGACGAAAAAAATGTAAGTAATATTAAGGAATCGTAGCATTTTGAGACCAGCCGTGGCGCAAGGACCCAAGCGTGCGACAGATTGTGGCTTCGCGAGTGGTAATCGACTCGCAGAAATGAAATATTTAATATTTTCTTTTATTTCTCTGATAACGAGGCAAAGAGCGGCGTTGAGTTCCGTAGCTCTATACGCAATGCCTATAGAATTTGGCGGTAAGTGGGAGCGGAAGTGAGTCTAAACACTACGTTCCCCAAGTTCCCTCTGCCTACTCTGCTATACACGGCATACAGCTTGAAGCTATCGAAAAACTATACAAAAGCAAAAGAGTAAAATATATATTTATTTAAATTAATATTATCATTTCTTGGCACGCAGAGCCTCCAGAATTCAACGAAAAATGAGGTTACACTAAGTTCCCTACCTGCTGTGTGCGGAATGCAGCTTTAAGCTGTTTTTTTTTTAATTTTAAAGGTTGTGTAGAATTTAATAAATTATATTTTTCAGCAAATTCTTTCTTAAACAATTGGGATATGTGGTGTCAATATCAACCTAAAGCGAGCGATTGGAAAGATGCTGTCCAAAAGTAAATAAATATTATTATTATTATTACTATTTATTATTTATTACTTATTTCATAATATTATAACTATTTATTTAACTATAAATCTAATTTATAATAACAATGAAATTCATAATAGAAAACTTTTAGAATTCAAAATCTTACATACATTAGCTATTGAGGCTAATCGAGGTGCAGAGGGTGCAAGGAAATGTTAACGCAACTGATTGTGGGCTTGACGCCTCCCCGAAGAAATTAAATACTTATTTTATTTCTTAATTCTGATAACGCTAATGGTGGCATTGAGAAAATTCGGCGGAAAATGGAGAACGGAGTGTCGGATAGCATCGCGATGGTAGTAAACACGACCCCACTTGAGAAACCACTATATTTTCCAAAATATATTTTTGAAAAGGCATAAAAACTTGAAATACCGAGATTTGACCACACGTCTTGGAAACCGCCCAAGACTATATTTAATTTGTTTTCATTTCCTCGCTGAGAGGCGTTGGGTTCTACCAATCAACAGTTAATATCTAATGTGGCTGAAATTTACGCCGAATTGAAAAAAAAAATATTTTGAAATTTACGCCGGAAAGAAATCAAAAATATAATAAAAAACAATTCATTCTCTCGAGTGGGAATAGATCTTACATCCGTCGTGTTACGGTCACACCCTTGTGCCCCTATACCACGCGACCTCCATGTAGTTTCTCATTATAATTGCATAATTTAAGCTAAAAAAATATGTATAGTAGAAACACTAATTGGCTAAATTTAGTTAAATGCTAAAAAATACAAAGATTTGTAGATTATAAAGATTACAAAGATTGTTTTTTATTTATTCCCAGATATTATTATGATTTACATTTAAATCAATGCAAAAAGTTTAAGTATAGTGAATGTAATGGAAATGAAAATAATTTTGAAACACAGGAAGATTGTGAACAACTTTGTAAAGGTATTATTTTATTGTTAAACAAATGCTATAAATTATATGTATATATTTTTTTGTATTTTAAATACTCGCCATATTCGGTAGGCAGTGCGAATTTACATACACCATAAAAAAAATAGCCCCACGCTGGAAATCTAGTGTTAAACCACTTCGTTCTCCATTTCTTGCTGAATACTAGAGGTTGAGGAACTCTACGCCGCACTTTGCCTCGACATTTCTCGAGAAATGAAAATATTTAATATTTAATTTCCTCGATTGGGAATCCAACCCACAACCTCTCGCGCTTTTCACTTCGTGCCTCTGCGCCACGAATAGCCTCTACGTACATTATCCTGATTTTTTTTAATAAGTTAAAAATATATATAATATATGTAGATTGTATCTATTTTACAATGTAGGTGTGATCAGCTCATCAATATTTACTGACGACAAAAATTACAAAAATATCTGCAATTTGCAACCTCACACGGGCATGTGTTTAGCAATGTTTAATAGGTGAGTGTCTTTTACTTAGATTTTGAAGGTAATTTTTTTTAAGGAAGTACATATGTATGGAATAAATCTAGAAAAAAATAAAGAATTTGGAAAATATTAAAAGAAAAAAAAAAACTGTAGAAAATAGAAAGAAAGTAAATGACGTGAACTCAGCACATCTTGTTGTCCGAGGAAATGACAATAAATCATTCCCTCAAGCGAGAATCGAATACACATCTATTACATTTACAGTCGCACGATGTTCCACTGTATCATGACAGCTTCATCTTAATATTTTATACAAATTATTTCAGATATTATTACGATATAAATGAAAAGAAATGTAAGAAATTTGTATATGGTGGTTGCGGAGGAAACATGAATAGGTTCGATACTGAATTTTCATGTATGGAAATGTGTGCAGAAACTAATAAAAATAAAACAACTTACAACAGTTGTGTATAAAACAAGTAAAGTGTGTAGCTTAATTAAATAAATACATTGCAAAGTTTGTTATTTACTTTAAAAAAATACAAACCTATTACCTATGTTTAAGATTTTCCGTGGCAAGTTTGGGTTTATCTACAGTCTATTTTTTATTTTCTTTAAAAAATAGTTTAAGTTAAAAAAATACCTAAGTCAAACTGCGTAATATACGAGTATTATATATTTTAAAATTTAAACTGACTTCCATGGTGTTCAGTTAACAAAAGTTCAACTTCAACAATTTTCAGAGCGAATGAAAATTATTTATTACCCCGAATGGGAATCGAACCCACAATCGTCTCGTTTTCAATCAAACAATAACAGATAGATTTATACAATTTAAAATTATCTTTAGTAGAATGAGTATTTATAATTGAACCAAATTGAATTATTTGTACCGAGGTGAGCCGCCATCTATCAAGCTTTGCCTCAGCAGGTGTGATCCGTTGTGATTGATTTTTTGTTTGCCTTAGGCGAAATAACGGCGACGCCAACCCTAATAGCTGGACCGATTACCTTTATATATAACAAGATTTCCTGTGATTTTCTTAGCTTTTCGTTTTCATATGAAAAAATGCTCAGAAAAGTAAATACAATTGTAAATTATACATTGTAAATTATACATTTTATTTAGGAAGTATAGCCATTAAATAAAAAAAAATATCTTCAACTTTCCCTTATTACAAAAAAAAAGTTGAAAATAACGCTAATAGCTAAAATCTGGTATTAAGGAAATGAGCAAACTTAAAAATCTTCGCAAAAAGTTCCCACAGTTCAAACTTTTGGACCGGCAAATTCTTTGTCTATATTTAACTTGAAGTTAAAATAAAAATATTTGAGCTACGGTTAGCGGACTCGCAATTACTGGGGGACCCGGGCTTAATCCACGCTCCGACGAAGAAAAACTCCCCTAATTAATAGTCGAGCTGGATTAATTAGAGAAGACATGGCGGGCTCTTACTATTGGGTTTTTTTAGTTTTTGACAGATGAAATTAGTTCCACAGTGCGGCTTAATGAAAAACTATGGTTTTGCATGTCGAATGCACATTTTGCATAAAGTTTTTCAAACATTTTCGAAATTCTATTATATATGTTTTTTTCATATATATACGTATTTAATGTAACTCCTGACATCGTCGTTCACCATTAGCAGTCTTTCTTTCTAATAACGTATTTAAATAATGAAAAAAAAAACGGCGTCACTTTTTTCAGAACACAAAAAATCCTAGTGTCCAGACACTCTGTTCTCCCTTTTTCGAATGAATTGTGGTCAAAAGTGGCGGAAGTTGAACATCACGCTGTATTTTACCAATCTGAGAAAATGAAAATAACCGAAACAATCATTCTTCCAAGAGGGATGTGAACCCACACTTCTATTACAGTTAGACGTTTCCCCAGGACACTGTACCTCCTCCTACTGATGTCCTCAAAAACTAAATATTATATAAAATAAGTATAGTATAGTATTTAAAAATCAGCCAGTCGATCTCTATTTTCAAACTTGCGGTAAAATATTTAAGCCGGTTATTAGTCTTTATCAGATTGGCTTAAGCCATCAACACGGAGATTGGGGGGGAGGGTTTACGGCGTCGTTGGTGCTCCCCGATTTTTTAGTGTCGCCTCGGGCGCTTTTGCAGTGTCAGTAATTGGAGTCTAATTTATCGCGCGCCGCCGCGAGATTTATTGGCAAAGGATAAAGACTGTTTCTGTACTCATACAAATTGCAAGCCTTCCACGATAACGTTTTATAGCCGCGTATACGCGTAGTAACACCAGATATTTATTATCTGTTGCGCAATGCAGAGCACAGAGTAGCTTTTGTTTTTTTTTTTTTTTTTTAATTTTGTATATACGAATGTTTTAAACAACGTACCAGATGCTACTCGAACAACAGATAAAAAATGTCAATACATTAAATTTATAACGCAATTTTTAGAGCGCCATTGAAACTAAACGGAAATAAATGAATATCAATGTGTTACACAACAAAAATTTTTATTATCGGTACATAAATAATAACTAGAAAATATATACAAAATATAAAATATATAGCTAAGTGTATCACCCGAACAATTTTCGCCAACGCCATCGGCATTTCGAAACGTAGAAAATCGATTTTATTATTTTATATTGTAATCAGCGCATTCGGTCGTTAATTCTTATCTTCCTTTATATTTAGAGCCGGCTATGGCCTGCAAAGTGAAGAAATGTTTTAGAGCGTTGAATATCTTCGCGTAATACTTGACTGATGTTACCGACGTTTCAGATTTAAACCTCCTGCACCTTATTTTTCTGCCGCCTGAAATTTGGACAGTCCTTTGCTTATATGGAACCTAATTTAAAAACAACACAATTCTAAGCTTTGATATTTACATGTTCTTACCATCTCGTATCGCATCTCTTCGTTGATCCTTTCACACAAATCGGTGGGTATGTCGTTCTCTGTTACGTCTTGCAACACGTATTTTAGTTCTGAAGTCCTGGAAAATTTATATATAAAGTGTATATGAGAAACTTGTATGAATTCGTTTTGATAATTATTTCAGTTTAATATAGTTTAATTAATTTATTTCTGCTGAAAATCCATTGAATTCGAAACGCAATTCCAGTTAGTTATTAATTAAAGGTTTTTTTAACACAAAAACTTGTTTTCTCTAATTGTAACATCGTCTACAATAATACGTGTAGATACAAATATGTATAAAACTAGCTATCTGCTCGTGGCTTCGCCCGCTGAACGACACAATTATTTATTTAATAATAAGAAATATTTTTTTTTATTACAATTTTATTATTATAGAGTATAGGTTACATTATTTAAGCACTCTAGAGCTAATGATAAAAAAGGGTTTAAAAAACCTTGCAAAATAACTTTACATCTATTTTATGAAATTTATAGAAAAAAATAAAAATATACAATTTTTGCTGAAAATCTATAATACAATTTAAATCATATACGAATAGAATTATTCGATAGTTACGTAAACAACACATAACGTTGAACGTGCAAAATCGATTTCTGCAACAATATTCCGATTGATAACCTTTACGTGCAACACACGTGATAATGAACGTGTCGCAGCCAGGTTAGGCCAACTATTTCAAAAACCAATTAGCGCCCAACAAGCCATTAAAGCCAAAGCCTCTTTTGTATGGCTGATTTATAATTACAATATGTTATTATAAATATAATTATGATTTTCATTAACTATTTATAGACAACATTTAATCGATAGAAATATAATCGATTAACTTTTAATTAAAATTTTAAATCATGATGAAGTAATAGGTACCTGGTAGATTCCACTGTTTTCCATTAAAAACTTATATAAACCTAAAATTGGGGCCTGACAAAAAACTTTCGTTTACTTGGTAATGGATTCAATTCTTACTTAGGGGAATGTTTATATTTATTTTAATTTCTCCAATCTGACAGACAAAGAGCGGCGTTGAGTTACGCTACTCAGCACACAATACTTCGAAAAATAGAGGGAAAGTTGGCGACGGAATAGTTATAATATAACCAGGTTCCCACAGCACCCCTACAGCCTCAATAAAAACAAGTTTCCGTATAGTTTAAAATTGAGTCAAAATTATGTTAAAAGCGAACACACGACGAAAATCAATCCCTACACTGATCGAGTAGGTATCTCAAGTAATTATTTTCCAGAAAATTGGAGCACACAAAATAGTAGTTGAGTGTGTAATATTGGAAATTTTAATTAAAAGTGAAAAGGATGAATTCGGCGTTGTTGTTATACGGCTAGAACTAAGTAAATATGAAAAATAACGATTACGTGCCAATGGTACGCCTTGATTTACGTAGGAAATCTTTTTGTTTGTCCCTGCAAACCATCTGAACTGATTTTAATGGGACTTTCATTGGAAGATAGAGGAAATTTGGGAGCAACATATTGGCTACTTTTTATTCCCATGGGATCAGGATGTATAAACACACCAAAAAAACCGCGACTAACGCCCATATGGACATGAAATAACCATTTTTTTCCCTTTTTTGCGACCAAAATCAAATAAGATTATAAAACGTAATACGACTAAAATAACTAACGAATTTTCTGTGAATTAAGTAAAAATTTAGTAATTTATTTATTAAGTAAATTATATACGGATCGTTAGCTATAAATATTTATTTTAGATATAAACTTAGAACTGTGGTTTCCAAGCCAAAATGATGCAGCAGCAGCGTCCCAATGGCTAAAGAGATTATTCTTAGTTATTTTTCTGATCATCACGTACCTCCCTTAATTCTTTATATTTTTTTATAAAATAATAATAAATTAATATTTCTTACTGTATATATATGAGCATATACGCGCTAGTGGCCCGTCGCGCTAAGTAAGGAGCGTCCTCCTTTCCACCAAAATTATATTCGATAGCTTCCTGTTTACTGCACCGAGATACGACGTCGTCGTCAAATTTGCACCACTTATAAGGAAATATGTTTTAATATAATATATATATTTAAAATTTATGGATTTCAGCTCACTCCCAGAGCATTGGCTTCTAGAATTCAGTGGAAAGTGGGGAATGACAGTGTCTTAGTGGGAACGTATCGTCTTACCACTAGGTTTCCAGGATCTGTCTGTCTACCCTTGCTAAATGCGAGATAGAGTTTAGAGATAGAGTAGAAATTAAAACAATAATAAGTTAGAGCTGTTCCCCATTTACGATTCCATTCTAAGCTTAAAGAAACTAGAACTGCCCTCGAAGTTTGGACTACGAGAAAATCTATATTTTTATATAACGATTCCAACGAAATAACTTTAAAATCCACAAATGGTATACACTTTAAAAAGTCCCAATTGCATCACGACGCGACGGCATCCTAACAATCTACAACGTTTATATAAAAGAAGTTATTTTAATCTTTGTATTTCCTTTATATGAGAGATATATATAGTATTTTATTACTATTAGTAAATAGGCCAATCGTAGTGTAGGGGCACAAGTATGTGACTGTAAACGCGACTAGTGGTGGGTTCGATCCCCACTCGAGGAATGAAATATGTATCCAAATGTATATTTTCTTTTTTCTGTTCTGCTGTCGAGGGAAAGCGCAGTGGAGTTGCGCCATTCATCATCCAATGCCTTCAGAATTCGGTGGAAAATGGAGAACGGAGAGTCTGGGGAACCCCAGGTTTTATCTGCCTACCCTGCCGTGGGCGGGTTCTAGCGTGAAGCTCACTTAATTTAGATCTTTTTTTTTCATTATAACATGTAGGATGATGGCTATGCTCCTTCTCTACGAAAGTTGTTTATTTTATGACATTAAGCAGCAAAATTGTCTATCAAAAACATCCCAACTGACCTCTTTACTAAAAGAGGTCAATATAATATTAACTATAATTAAACTTTACATAGGAAATTTACAGATAGACTGGTTCAGTTAATAGATTATTACCTTTCCGTCCCCCTTGGGGTTAACAAACACGACGTAATGGCCGCCGTGATTGTCGCCGGAGTGTACGAGCACCGCGTGTAGAGTGTAGTGGGCAGGACTCTTGGGTACTTCTTGCAAATACTGATCTAAATTGATCTCTTCGAAGAATTCAAATCTAAATGTATGAAGAAAAATAATATACAAAATTTTATTATAACAAATTTCCTTTTTTCCTTTCGGAAACCGGAACCGGAACCGGAAGAAGAACAAGAGATTTTATCATAGAAAAATTTAAGCCATTTTTTTAGCTTCACGCTCCCATATATATTACAGGGTACCCATATACCCTGCTATGCTGAGGGAACCTAGTGTTAAGACATTTCGTTCCCACTTACCGTCAAATTTTCAAGACATTGCGTGTTGCGTGGCAACTTTATACCTCGCTCTGTCTTGTTCCCAGAGTGAGGAATCGAAAATAATAAATAATTAATTCCAGCGGGAATCGAACCCATCATAGCATCATCAAGCGTTTACATTCACACATCGCGGTCTCTTAAATCTAATTAAATACATAATTATATAAAACCACCAAATCCTTCATGTATTCCATTCGTAAATGTAAAGGGGTTGGTTTACCGATCATTAAATTTGACTGAGGCGTCGCACTTGGGGTCGTACTGGAACCGCATCAAGTGCAAATGTAATATTGGCGGAAACACGTCGAAACGGACACCCTTCTCCGCCTCCTGCAGCCCGTGCTCGCCCGCGTCGTATTTGTTATCGCCGTCGAGTAACTCTATACTGATGTAGTCTTTGAATGATTCGTAAACTGAAAGAATAGAGTCGGATTTGATAATCTCCTTCTATTACAGAAGCTCGTGCTTTGGAGGTTAGGTGGTTTGGGCATGTCGAATGAAGTGATGAAAGAATGGTAAAAAAAAGATTTATGAAGGAAAAGTGCGTGGTAAGGCAGATAAGGTAGATCTTGCTGGACCTTCGAAAATATAGTATCAATGATGCTGGAGGAAGGTCACGTAGCAAGCACGAGGACACTTCGATAAGCATGGATGCATATGAAAAGGTTGATGATACTGAGTGAGGTGAAAGAGATATGTAGAGACATGATGATGATGATAGAGTATGCGTTTGCTCTTCTATTTTTTTGGCTACTCCGTTAGGGATTCACCATGAAGCTAAAACAAGTTATATAATTATCCATGTATAAAATGTTTACTATGGAGGTTGATACCGTCGTGAAGAAAGAGAATAGAGTTTGACTGTACAAGATATATGTAATTCATAGTCAGATCTCCAATCGGGGAAATGATTTTTCAATGTTGTGATAAAATGCGGCGTTTAGTTCCACCTGTAAACATTCTTACTTATATTCTTTTTATTAAAATAAAAACATCATTAAAAGTAAGAACTCTGTAAAAATGCAAAGAAAAAAAAAATTTAATTAGAACGTCGCAAATGGACACAAAAAGAGTTAAATTTTTGTTTCAATTTTAAGACGCATTTCTTCCTTTTGTGATGTAGCTTTGAAGATAAATTAAATTTAAATGTAAAAGAGAAAGTTTAATTGACCGTACTCGTTGTACATTTTAAGTAAAATTTGGTACTTATTCAATTTTTTTTATTGCTTTGTTTTTAAGGAACCAAGAGGTGTTAAGACACTCCGTTCATGTCTTGAGTGGCAGAACTCAGTACCACGCTTTTGCCTCGCAAAAGAAAATAAAAAATATTAAATAGGTATTTCATTTCCTCGAATGGGAATCGAACTCACAACCTTTTGTGGGTTCGATCACAATCACGTTTAGGCACGTGCTCCTACGCCACAACTGGCCTCTTATTTATTGTATAATGAAAAAAACTAAACTCACTATTATTTTTTCCCTTAACACTAAGTTGAATATCATAAAAGGTTTCGACGCGCGTGCTCGTGCAATTCACATTCTTACATTTGATGAAAGATGTCATCTTTCCTTCAAACAATTTGGGCACTGTCCCTTCAACCACAGTGCCTTTCATCTTATTTTCTAATTTATCTAAAAGTACCTGTAATTTTTTATTTACTATATTCTTTTAGCTTCATTCTTTAGCAATTAGAACCTATTGTAAAGACATTTCTTATTCACTCTCCGTCCAAATTAGAAACACTGTGTTTCTTTTTGTTATTAGAATCTATTTCCATTTTTTTATTTTCTCGCCCTTCCTACAAAGTAAAAGTAGTAGAATAAATGCCGAATTTTATCCGACCAAATCGAGAAAACAAAAAATATTTTGAAATTTACCATTCCCTTGAGCTAAAGTCGAAACCAGTGCAATCCATTGACCATTGATGTACTGTCACATACAAACATACATAGTAAAAAAGCAAAATAATTTATTACTTAAAAATAAATTAATTAAATCAGCTTCACGCTGTATCCCGCACACAGCAAGGTAGGCAGAGGGAACCTAGTGTTAAGATATTCCGTTCCCCACTTTTTGCCGAATTCTGGAGGCATTGGGTGTTGAGTAGCAGAACTCAACGCCGCGCTTTGCCTCGACACCAGAGCCAATCGGGGATCGAACCCACAACCGTCGCGTTACAGTCACACCCTAGTGCCGCTGAGCCAAGACGTACCTACTTAAAAATATATCAAGACAAATTATAATTACACGTAAAAATTCTTGAACGTCATGCTGCATAAAGGAATCTAGGGTCTCCCAGCCGAAACTTTTTGTTAATATTTTTGTGGCGACCGGTTTGTCCGAAAATTGCAAATCATAGAAAACTCTTTGGAGAGCAAACGCGACGGACCTCGAACTATCGTCTCCAACTGTTGGTATTTTGTATACTGCTTTGCGCAGCACATTTGTGAAGAATAGGGTTTGTAAGAGGGAATTCATGTAACAAGTAGCACCTTGATTTTTGAGGCCTGGAATATATATTTATGAAATTAATTCAATTGGTTTTAATATATAGATCATTAGTAAATAATATTAAATATATATAAGCACATTAACAAACAGAAATTTATATTTTAGTCGAATAAGGTGTTTTTGTTTATGTCTAATGGAATGGTTAAGAATAAGAAGAATTTAGAGATATGTTACTCCATACAATTAAAATATAAAAAAGATCAGAAAAAGATTGAGGAACCATCGTTTGTAATCAGAAAAATGTAATTACATCAGGACTAACTATTAATTTTATATTTTTTTAAAAATAACCAATATATCCCGTATGTTTTTTTGAATCCCATGATACGCCGTGCGGAGCCTCTGCGACGACGTGGGCTTCTATAGTTATAGAATCATCTTTTATGAACCCATTGTCGGTATCCAATAAATCTTTCCATGATATGAAGTGTGCGAAACCCCAGTCATCCTCTTTGCTGATGATTAAGACCAGATAAATTACCAAATATATATTTAGGTTTAATATTGATTCAAGTACAATAGTTAAGCATATTTCTAAGCCTATGTCTTCACCTCTGTGGTCAAATGGAAAAACTAAGTTGTCTTTGAAATTAGCACTGGACGCAGATACAATGAATCACATTGAACCTATTAAGATGATAAATGGACTGTCCATCACAATATTTTTTTAAAATCGAACCCGCAGTTCCTGAGATTAGCGCATTCATTCAAACAAACACTTCAGCTTTATAATATTAATCTAGATTGTATAGCAATAACATACCAATGGTACATATGATGCAATTTCCTACACAAATGTTCTCCATCATGTTTGTACGAAAGAAGTTTCAATTCTCCGAGGCCATAACAAGACCACCCAGGGGAGTCACACTCGCCGTTGCATTGAAGAAAAATCCCGAGTGCCTTTTGTGGCTGACGGTCGGGCGTGGTGGTGTTCCGAATGAGGACTAGAATCTTCCACGGCAGGCACCTCACGTAGCACGGCGGAGATAAAACTTGTTCTTTCAGTTGACTAACATTTTGGACTGTGTAACGGAACGTTGCCTCAGCGCGTGCTATATCTTCGTCGTCCTTGAAAATATTCTAAAAATAATTGTAAAAGTATTATTATTAAATAGTAACTAAGAATACTGATTATTATTTCTATTATATAAGATATTTAATGTTTTCTTGTAATTATGTTATTAACATATAAATATATAATTGTACTGATATAAATATATATTATATAAGTTTGATGCAATACAAAAAATTAAAGTAATAAAACAAAAGCTCACTGTATTGGCTTGTAGTGTATCGGCTGTTGCATTTTCCGCGCTGCCGGCTTCGAGCATTTTCCAACAATGTGGTCGAACTATGAAAAATAAATCGTCGGTTAAATAATGGAGGCATTTTCATTTAAATACGTTTCATTATTCGTTTGACGTATTTCTTTTATTACGTGTTATATGCGAGCTTACCTCACTTTATATTATAGTACATGTTGGTTAAGTATCAAAAAATATAAAATAATTTTACAAATGAAAGGCCGATGACGTTCGTGACAGTTTGATTTTTGCTTGACAGTTGTTGTGTTCGAAATTTAAATGAGGATGAATACTTGACTATTGTACAGTATTAGAATATTGTATGTCCATATACAGAATTATTATAATCGAAACCAAACGTTTATTATATTTCTAGTAACTTGAATTGATTGTTATATCAATTATGTAATTATAAATTAAGGTTTTGTTTTAAAAACCTGCTGAAAAAACAAACTAAAAATAACATTAATTTTTAGCTATTAATGTTATTTTTTTATGGGAAAAGTCAAGTCAAATGGACGTACGGGTCACCTGATAGTGAGTGATCACCGCTGCCCACGGCCACGCGTTACTCCAGAGGAGTTACATATGTGTTGCCAGCCTTTAAGGTGGAGATAGACGCACTGTCTGAAGGTATCTAAGTTAGTTTAATTTAAAAAAAAAATACGCGGTATCAATCTAAACAAGTGTTTTATTAAATTTTTAATATTATCACAAGATATTGCCAGTAAAACTATTACACAATGCTTATCATAATATATAAAACGTTTTGATAAAGTAACCATTTTATTTTACAAATCTAGTTTTAAATAATACTGTATTTTTACAATTAAACACAAAAATCTTTTAATTGGCCTGTAGCTTACGACGTACGTGTGCTAAGTAAAATGTACGTGTAAACTGTTCTTCTCTGAGACGATGATAATTCTACTCTACGAGTGAAATATAAAGAGCTCGCAAGCGGTCGCTCTCTGTTCTAAATATTAATTAAATCCCGAGCCATCTCGTGAAGACATTCAGTCTTCAGAGATTGACAGACAGTCGCTGGGGAACCTTAATTAAAATTTCTAAATAGCCTCCTTATTAAAGACAAATTATGCAAACATATTAATTATGAAGGCTGATACCGTTATAAGGACTTCCAAGGCACAAAGACATTAAATATTTATATAGAAGTTATTATTAAATATATTATAGTAGATAAAGAAGCTGTGTTATTGTATTTGGACAAAGCTTAGCAGTCTATATTATGCTTTGTTCTTGTGTAAAGAGTAACTAGTTTTAGAACCAGAGAAAACAGACAAATTTTAAAATTGAAATTAAGACACATATAAGGCCAGTGATTGTAAACGCAACAGGTTCGATTCTTACTCGGGCAAATGAAATATTCAATATTTTTCAGAGATAGATAATATATTCTTCATTAGTAGAGGCATTCTTACAAATAATTCTCCGTAATGATCCGTTCGAATGCGAATGTTTCCATTAACGTTAATGTAGTTAATCATTGTGTCTCTAATGGCGGATCGAGTTCCCTATAATCTCGATTTGTCCTACGTTCGCTTGGTTACGTTTTGCGATAGAAAATACTTAACTAATTTATTAAAGGCTGCCATGTATAGTTGTTTAATACAAATTAGGGAATTGTATTGAAACAGAAATGTTTTTGAGTTAAATATTTATGTTCAGTGTAAGTACATTTTATCTCAAGCTAAAATGCGAAAAAAATGCTGTTAAAATATTTTATTATTTTTATTTTTGTCCCAGTCTGTTTATTTTGATTGATATATAAAGAAATCAGTATTACCACTTACGCTTATACAAAAAAAGTAAAAGCATAGGTATAATGGTAATAACTTAAGCATGACAAAGATGACAAACATATATTTTTAAAGTAAAAAAGTTATATAAATTGCTTTGAACACTTTCGCTTCACATATTTGGCCGAATGTTCTAAAGGCATCCTCGAGAGGCATTCCGTGTTGAGTGGCAAAACTCCACGCCACGTTTTTCCTTGGTACCAGACCTAGAAAATGAAAATATTGAATATTTCATTCCCTCGATTAAAAATCGAACCCACAACCAGTCGCGTTTACTCGCTTGTCTCTCTGCGTCATAACTGTTAACATGTTTCTTTATAACAAAAAATCAATATAAACATTCAATTCAATCATTAAGCCAATTTAAAACATAAAAAAACACCGAAGAGAACAGAACAAACAGACATATTAAATAAAAAGTACAAACAAATAAGGGAAAGAGACGTTTCCTGTGAACGCCACTTAACTATATATAAAAAAAAGGATATAAAAGGAACCCGAGAGACTGTAACAAGGCTCGCTAATTAGCTCCCTCTATATTTTTCCCCTATTATTTTCACATTTGCATACGTACACGTGCCTCGCTACGTAGCGTCTTTGTAGTTTGTGCGCGAATGTCCCTTTGTTCGTACGCCTTGATTATTATTACGTTCGGCTACATTTTAAACATAATATAGACGTACGAGTATGAACAAAGGTTCATTACTGAGATTGCATTAATAGAGACATTTTCTGTGTTACTTTTTACTTTGAAATTACTTTGGTTGTTCTTAGTTTATTCAATTCTAGGGTTTATTATTATGTGTAATATTCATATTCACTTATTTTACTAAGGCAGTTAAAGCTGGAGTATGATTTTCTCCGAATTTTGGAGAAATTGCTAGTTGAGTGGCGGAACTTAACGCCACGTTTTATCTCCATACCAGAGCGAAGAAATGAAAATCTAAAACCTCGAGCGTAAACGTGAGAACCGCGCTACGAGTGGCTTAATAGAAAAGGTTTCATAATATCAATTATTTGGGAACTGCGAGAAATGCTAATATTAAAATACAAACCTGTGTTCATTTTCCCTTTATACCTATTCTAAATTGTAATAGTAATAACATTCCAAATAATCCAGAGGATTGTGGAAGGGGATTAAATCTTGACTTCGTTGTAATTGAAACAAGGTTCCTGTGAGATCCGATTAACTGTAAATGATGCTGACGCGACCCCCATTATTGAGGGGGATGTTTTCGTCAGATATTCAGAAATGTCGAAGATGAATTTTATTTCCATTGTATATTGGCATTTTCTTAGATTTTTTACATATTGCTAATTTTAAAAATATCATAAAAAAAATACTAGTATAGTTTTAATATCTTTTAGGAGCTAAATGCTTATGCCTTAAAATTGTTTTAAATTTCTTTTGAGATATAAATAAGATTAAAAAATTAGATTTAAAATATAGTAACACTATTCACTATACAGCCTTTAACTGTATTATTTATTTATTTTATTTCTTTATTTGTACACCACTTATATAAAAATAAACCTTATTTTTCACATATTTATCACAGATAATGCTAAATATTTTCATTTCTTGCCTCTGAACAAAAATAATTTAAAAAAAAATATCACATTATTACCTACAAGTATCTCATAATCGACAAACACAATAATATTATTTTAGCAGGATAAAGAAAAATTGGCTTGTGAAAAATGATTGGGCGAATAAAATTAGCTTTCTCATCTTGAAATCGCGAAGATAGCTGAAAATGTGATTCCATTCGATGCCAATCACACTTGCTCATTCGTTGCCTGGTTGGGCGACGTTTTAGTGTTGGCGTGAAAATACTGAAGACTTTAGTAACTTGGACTTCCAGGTTAATTTTCTTGAACTTGAAAAAAATATTGGAGAAATTAATTTAGTTAATTATTGGAAATAATAAAACTTTTTCTTATCATCCTACCTACTTATAAAAGTAAGTATTTATATAAGGTGTTGTTTACGATCATAAATTAATTTCAAACATTATACATATATTAAGTGTAGTTTTCGAAGGAAGGTCCATTCTAATAGGCATATATTACTTATATCTATATACTAATATTTTCAACGAGACTAATTGTGGCTTTTGTGTCCACAAAATTGTGACTGCAATAGGACAGGTAGTGGGTTCGATCCCCAGTCGAGGAAATAAAATATTTAATATTTTCTTTGCTCTAGTGTCAAGACAAAGCGAGTTGAGTTCCGCCATTCAACCGAATGCGGAATACAGAGTGTTTTTTTAAATTTTATATATTTTCTATATATAGTGTGTTTTTTTTTTCTTTATGTAATTTTATCAATAAGCGCAGTGCACTTTATATAGCTCGATCTCGTTCGAGAGAGTCAGCCTTAATTTCCTTTGGGAGGTCCGAGAGATAGTCAGTTCTCACTTCTTATCAATAGCAGAAACTCAATTAGTAACAATATAATGTGATATGGAATCAAGTTATCGAAGAATGTAAAGAAAATGAAGCTGGGTAGTGTGAGTGTAGTAAAGCATACAAACTATTTTATAAGATCGGTTAAGCGCGAGTTGACTCTATAATACGAATATTTTTTTTCGATTTTTTCGTATATTTGTACTGAAAGTTCTCACTCCTTGCCAAATTTCATAATTGTAGATCCACGTCCAATTTTCATACAAAATTGCTAATAACAATAGACGGAATTGCGTTGACTTAGTTACCTGCTTGATACCTAAACGTGACCTCGAGATAAATGGTCTTGACAGACAGAGAGATGGACAACAAATTGATACTATAAGGGTTCCGTTTTTACAATTTGAGGTCGGAACCCTAATAATCTTTCGGAATTTCGACTCAGCCATATCTTATGATTTACAGACGCAAATACCCAGGATTTTCTTTAAAAGCGAACACGATTACATCGATCGTCGTATCGGGACCATTGAAAGGCACTTACAAGGCCGTCGCCGTCGGAAGCCTTGTTCATTTCTTTCGAATGAGTGTCGATAGTATGTCTTTTACAATGTTCTAAAGAATGGATGGCTTGGAAATCGTAAATGTTTAACATTTTACAATAAATTTACTAGATGTGTCTATAGAAGATTATTAGGAATAGTCTTCTTAATTCTTCTTACGTATTTCTTAATAGCTTATTAAAGAAGATACGATATGACAACAAATAATATTATTTTTATATTAAAAACCATTTGTAAAACTTATTATACTGACTGACTGACTGACTCAATTCTGTAAATTTGTCCGTGTATAAATACGAGCCGTTAATACTATTAAATAGTCTTTAATAATATTTATATATTTATATTTACGAGGATTAAAGTATTTCTATGGTAATCTAATATAACCCATTCCTTCCTCAACTATCAAAAACCAAATCTTCTCTTCGAATCACTACTACTGGAGATAAGTGCGCTCAACTTACCAAACAAGAGGTACCTGCTACCTCAAAACAGAACCTAAAGGATATCTAAAGCACAATTCTCTTTCTCTGTATTTCCTTTATTCCTATAATTCTAAAGACTCTTCCTCTACATTCTGGGTACCTACAAGTAACTCAATCCCGTACAAATGGACGCTCGTGGCCGCGGTATAGCGTTACAGAGGCGACATCGGACGTCCATTCCCCCGGGCTAAGGCGTTAACTCAATTGCGACCACAATTTTTCCTTTCGCTTCAAGCTTCGAACGTGATGTGAGAACTGTGTAGAATCGCTTGTATCGTTGAATGGTGATTGGTTTTTTTATTATTTTCTGAGAAAAAAATGTGTCTTATTTAATATACTCGTATTTATTATATGTAAAGATATTACTTACGTTTCGCTTGTTTTTTTCTGTGTTTATCGTAAAATATTAAAAAAGTTGTAACTTTAAATTTATTTTTTGTATTTGATATTTTCATTGCTTCGCTCTGTCGTAATGCTTCCAGAATTCGGCAGAAATGTGGATGTGGAATGTCTCAACACTAAACTCCCCCTGCCCACCCCGCTACATGCAGGATACAGCGTAAAATTCTTCATTTCATTTCCTCAACCAGGAATCAAAGTTACAACCTGTCGCGCTTACAGACACACGCTCGAACTGCTGCGCTACGACTAATTAAAGTCGTATAGTACAAAAACATATAAATGTCTAATTATGTTTGTTATATATAGTAGAGTTCTTTGCCTCGTCTGATAAAAACAAATATTGTTTTACTAAGAAACATGCATTGCATATAAATGCATATAAACAGTATGAAAGTGGAGATTGCAATAAGTGTAGGTTTGCAGTTTTTTTATTACTTCATCTAAGGAAAAAGCAAGTATACGCAAGTACATTAAATAAATTTGCTAAAATGAATTACATACAAATAATGGCTTATCTCTATATTATAACGGTATGCTTAAGTTTTTTTTTAATATTGTTGATTCTGTATCCCGCATAAACCAGTATAGTTAAGGGAACCTGGGAACATAGTCTAAAGACGTTCTGTTTCCATTAAAACAATTCTGTTCCCTACTTTGCGTGTTGTGTCGTTACGCTTTGCCTTGTTACCAGGACGAGTGAATGAAAATATCAAATATTTTATTCCCCCCAAATGCTACGAACCCGCAACCATCGCATGCTTCTGCCTCTGTCACGTTAGTCCCAAATAAATTAATATTTAATAATTCATCTCACAAGTATAGAAATTATTACAATATTATACAAATATGCTTTTAAATTCAATTGATTGTTGTTAATATACCTAGTTGGTACAATAGAGACCCCATGCCTAGGCCTGGAGCAACAATAGTCAGGTTAAGGTTGCCACTTGGGTTTACATGGCTGTGTAAACACACGGTCGGTGATTTCAGCCTTGTAATAACGACAAAGCATTACAATACTGAGAACTAAATAAATATACTTCCCTAGGTACATATGTAATATATTAAAAATTAAAACAAAATTAAATCAGCTTCACGCTGTATCCTGCACGTAGCAGGGTAGGTAGAGGGAACCAAGTGTTAAGACACTCCGTTCAACTCTCTGCCGAATTCTGGAGGCATTGCGTGTTAAGTGGCAGAACTCAACTCCGCGCTTTGCCTCGACACCAGAGCGAAGAAATGGAAATATAAACGTAGAAAAATATTTCACTTCCTCGAGTGGTATTTATTGAGAGAATGAGATAATAGAGTAGAAAATGTTAAGTTTCATCAATTTCATTTCTTTAAGTAAGAATCGAACCCATAACCTGTCGTATATATTAAAAAGAAAATAAAAACCACATTCCATGATACTTGTCTCTCCATTCTTATTACAGTCAAACATTGTGTGTACCGAAATGCGTAATTTATATTTCGACAACAAAAGGTGTTTTTATTCTTCACAAAAAACTCGTACAATGGGGTAATATCAATTCCATAGTTTCCTTTTGTATTGATACTTACCGTGTGTCGATTTGGTGAAGCCTTGTAACTATGAATTTTCAATTATTACATGTATATTGGATGGGATCCAATATTCGAATATACCTAAAATGGAAGCTGTCATTTGTTCGAAAAATATGTTTTTTTTTAGCTTGAACCTGTATATCGCACAAAGCAGGACAGGCAGAGGGAACCTAGTGTTATGACATTATGGCAAAACTTAACGCAGAGCGGAAAAAAGAAAATATTAAATATTTAATTTCCTCGAGTGGAAATCGAACCTATAACCTTTCATGTTCGCAGTCACACACTTGAGTCCCTGCGCCACGACTGGCCTTAACGCAAATGCCTTCAGAATTCAGTGCAACGTGGTGAATGGAAGTATCTTAATAGGAACGAACTGCCTTAACACTAGGTTCCCAGGTTCCCTCTGCCTACATTACTACGTGCGGGATACAGCGTAAAGCTCAAAAAAATAGTTTGTATTCGATAACGAAGATTTCACTGTAATCAAAAGATACCTATCTTCTATTTAACATTATGTAGAACATAGAACTATTAATGAAATTCCATGTTTCCCGTAATTCAATGTTAAATTCCTATAAAGTGCCATTTTTTTCTTCAGCCAGCTCCACTACGTCATACACGCTTCGGTGCCAGAACTGCTAATTAGAAGTACGGTACAAAGAGCCACCTTTGGAATTCCGCTTTATGCGAGAGTGTGTAACGTACTGTTTTACGAATTTCTTTGTGCCAATTTTCTCTTTTTATTTATTTTTGATGAACTATTATTTAATTATGTTATATTTTATATCTATCTATCTATCTGTATTTATAATGAAAGCGTAGCTGATAGCTGTCTGTGCAAGGAAGATATGTGAGAAAATCTATTATTTAGTGGAATTTATTAATTTATCTAAGTTTAGAAAATTTAAAATTTATTTTTTGAGAAATCTTCTTTATTCCAACGCTGAAAAGCGTTAAAGATTGCGCCTTGTTGACCCAGATACTTTTAAATATAAATATTTCCCGAAATGGGAGTTGAATCTGTAACCATCGCTCTCACCAACGCTATTTCTCTTCGGCAGAAAGTGGGGAACGGAGTGTTTTAACACTAGGTTCCCTCTGCCTACCCTGCTGTATGCAGTGAAGCTGATTTATTTATTTTATTTTTATTTATGTTAAATATGCATGTTTTTGATAGAAGACGCAGTTAATTACGTTTGACTCTATACCTTCATCCTATTACACTAATTGAATAATAGCATTACTTAGTTAAAAGTGTTCTTCGTTAGCCATGCAGGCGGGCGCCCGGTCGGTATATTGCGTTTTAATATCATTTAGCCAGTCGTGGTGCGGGGGAACTGTAACTGTAAAAGCTACAGGTTGAGGGTTCGATTCCACATGGGAAGTTAAATATCTTATAATTTTATTTCTTCGCTCTGGTGTCGAAGTCAAACGTGGTGTTGAGTCCCGTCACTTAACATGCAATGCCTCTAGATTTCAGCGGAAAATTGGGAAAGGAGTGTCTTAACACTAGATTCCCTGTGCCTATCCTATACAGCGTGACACTAATAAAATATTTATTAGAAATTACTTTACTACTCAAATAAATGCATATAACAATAAAAGTCTATACTTATTATAGGCAAAATATCCATAAAAGATCGCGTCGCACTGAAATGCACGTTTAGTTTAGCTAAAAATGATACAGCTAAGTGACATTTTGACACTCAAAAATAACAGATCCTCTATATCAGTAATTTCCACTTATTCTATATCCTATTCCCAATTTAAAACTTTAGATAAATAGATAGATAGATAAAAATCTTTACTGCACACTTAAAAAGATACAATACAATAAATTCTTAAAACAAAATGCACAAAAGCGGCCTTATCACTACATTTCATTTTTAAAACTTCTAGATAGAGCTACGACTTGCCTTTTTTAATACATCCCTACCACCCTAAAAATATTAAATACTAGCGGCCCGCCTTATTTTATTTATTTTAATTATTAATTTCTGTCTCCATGAGTAACTACGTCCTATAAGTGACGTCCATGTAAAATTTGAGGCTCCTAGCATTAGTAACGAAGTTTCATATAAACTTTCATCCCAAAAACAACCCCTTAGAAGTCGAAAATTGCAAATTCCCGTTTTAGCGAGCACCTACGTCCTGTAAATAACTCCTATGCAAAATTTCAGATTCCTAGCACATGTACTTTCTGAGATTTCGTGATGAGTGAGTGACCTTTCGATTCTATATATATATATAGATAATTCAACCTTCAGTTACCTGAAACTATATGGACCTGCATATACTGCTTATTACATATTAAAGCAACATAAACTGATGCTGAACTGCTGACAGGAGTAATACTGGCAAAGCCTCATGACCAGAGTGAAAAGACTACACGTACTATGTAATATTACGTTTTTGCGTTAGCTCGGTACACCAATGAAGAGTGTTTTCATAAAACCTAGCCGAGTTCGCTTCGCTCTCTGATCTTTTAATCTCTTAATTACATGAGCACGACGCGAGGATACCAAAACCAAATGTATATGGGAAACGGATGACTGCCGACTCTTCAATTTAAATTATTATTTCCGTTCCGTTGCTAAATCCGTAGCATGTTTGGTATTCAGTTTTGAGATTGTGCCTTGATTGCTGTTTTGTTGATTTTTTACAAATAACTCTTGAATTGCTATTGTTTACATTGGAAAATTAGTAATTATTATTTTACTATTTTTTATAATAAATAATTGTTCTATAGTGAAATATATATTTATTGATACTATAATTTATTCTATCAGTATGAAAATATAATAAATTTTCCAAGTATGAACCAATGTTGATGCGATTCAAGCCGTATGCCGCATATATTGGGTAGGCAGAGGGAACCTGGGACCCTAGTGTCAGTTTCCCATAAAAATTCTTCTGTTACCCACTTTCCGCCGAATTTTTGAGGAATTGCATTGACTACGAAAGACTCACGATAACTCACGATATCAATCATATAGAATTAATCATATAGAATCATATAGAATAAATCATATAGAATTATAATATATATGACTTATTTAATTGATATTATTTAACTTAAAATTATAATATTTTACTGTAAAACAAGTTTACCTAAACCCAATGCATATACATTCCCTATACTAATGTTTGTTAAATCCACACAAAATACTCCAACTAAGTGCCTGCAACGTCGCTGCTCCACCCGTTTAGGATTTTTGCAGAATCATCTTCCTACGATTCCTCTCTGTTGAAAAGTTCTTTTTTCCTTTTCGACACGGAGCGCTTCGTTGGTACATTTGAGGTTCTGTAACTATCGTTGTGTGGATATAAGAAAAATATTCGCTTAAAATTCCGTTTGCTTAAGTATTTTTGTTTTTTTTTATTTAACTCGCGCTGCAGGGGCACAAACGTCTGGCTGTACACGCGACTAGTTGTGGGTTCGATTTCCGATCGGGGAAATTAAATATTTAATATTTTAAATACTTCGAAAAGTAAAAAAACAGAAGTGTCTTCATGGGAATTGTGTCTTTGCTATTGACTGAGTAGATTCCCAGGTTCCATCAGCCTACCCTGCCATATTGTGGGAGATAAAACTAAAAAAAATAAATAAAATCAATACAATTCTTGAATAATTTTCAATATTCATTCTAAACAGCAAAAAGAAAATTGATAGCATAAGTGTAATATCTTCATCAGAAAATTTTAGTCCCTATAAATATAAATGACTTAAACTAATACAATTTTATATTAAACTTCAGAAAATCCTCCTGACCTCTTCACGTTTGCAGTAGAGAACGTAGAAGTTGTGAGACCAAAACTAAAGAAGTCCAGCGAAACCATTTTATACAACAATTTAGTGAAGGCTTTGTAGCATACTTGGTCAACTACTTCATCTGCCAAAGGATGAGTTGTTCGTGTATTATATTATTATATATTAAGATATTTTTTATTTTCTATGATTTTATTTAATTAATACTTGTTAGAACGACGTTTTTTCCTTTGATGCTTAATTATTTCTTTTTAATTAATATTTTGTATTATATTTTTTATAATTGCCTTATATTAAAAGCAAGTGTTTTTTCTCGTAACTACTCTTAATATATTTTTTGTATATAAGCATTATGATTAAAACAACGGTTGTGGGTTCAATCCCCACCCGAAGAAATAAATTATTATTTATTAACGTTTTCATTTCTTCATTCTGGCACCAAGACAAAGGCCTGGCGTTGAGGTCCACCACTCAACACGGAATGCTTCGAAAAATTCGGCGGAAAGGGGGGAGTGTCTTATCATTAGGTTGTCTCTGCCTACCCTGATACAGCGTTCAGCTGATTCCACTGAGCTGAAGCTCTATAGTGAATAAAAGATTTTGTGATCGTTTAACGACTTTATCGATGAAGATGTTACATTTATGCTATCAGTTCATTTCTTTGGTATTTGAAACCCCGATTGTTATTTAAGGGTTTATGAATAAAATAAATATTCATATTCTACCAATGCATCGTTTAGTTAAGTATTCATTTGTAAAAAGTTTATAGAAATCTACTTACGGCGGAACGCAGATGCACAAAATTGATTTCTTAATATAGAAGATAAATTTAGTAGCTTAAAATTTCATCGTTAACTGGATGTGGCGTGGACAATGTAGTTGAATTACATAAGTGTCTCTTGCACAGGACTTTCCGAGAAAAAACTTATTTATAACCGACTTCCGTAAGGAGGAAGTTCTTATTTTTTTAGTTTCATATATAACTTGGTGTTAAGATACTACGTTTTCCTCTTTCCGGCCTAAACGGATAAATAGAGTGTGAAGTAGTCTGGGGTTATGAAAGAATCCTTGACTCCTATAGCCTCGGCTTGTGACGATCGAGAAGCACCCTAAGGACTTAGTGGATAGTGTGGACGGACTACGAGTAGATGTGCCGGTCCACGAGTTCCACATAACGTAGACCGGGCGACGTACCCGTAAAAGGGTTTCCGGAAAAAGGAATAAATCACAAATTGAATTACTTATGTTTCCAAAGATAAAAGTAAAACAGCACTTAAGCTCTCCTTTTCATCTGATGCAAAAAGTGACGAATCTATCATAGATCAGGAAGTTATAAATATGAAAGAATACTTTGGAAATTTACTTTGAATATTTTCCCGACACGCTCTCGTACAGGATTTGACGGACGACGAGAAAAATTGCATTGGAAGAATTTTCCAATACGGTCGTGATTGCGCACTTGTTACAATGCAAAAACAGCTAGAGGAAAATATTTTTTAGAATATAACGTCTTTTTTATTATGTAGAGAAATTATTATTTTTGTATTATGTAATTCAAATTTCAAAATTATATGTTATTATTTTAGAGACCAGTCGTGGCGCGCCACAAGCGTAAGACTATAGACGTGACAGGTTGCAGGTTCGATTCCCATTCGAGGAAACATAATATTTGAATAGTAAAAAATATTTAATAAATACCATTCTGTCTCGCCAAATGAAAATTTTAAGCAATTATCTTTAAGAATAACAAAGATGCTAGTAACATAAATAAATTGTAACAAGCGAATAAGAATTTCGACGAAGCCCAATCTGAACGTATGGCTGGGACAGTTTCTAAGAGGCGCGGGTTCGAACTCCGCTACTTTGAAATTGTTATGTTTTCTAAAAAGTATTAAAGTGTGATTTTAAGAAAAAATATACAGGAACTTTGTCAGAATTAGATGTAAATTCACGATTTTACACTCAGTTACGCTAATGTCAATTGTGCCACAGTAGCAAAAATGCTTGTATTTTTTTTCTCTTATTAATATTTGCAAAACAAGCAAATTTTTTTTTATCTATTATCGTTATAAAGCCAAATAACAATATGAAAACGTTTTCTCTCTTAAAGCAGCAAAGTATACGTTAAATATAAATGATAAATAAATTCGTATCCATCTTAGGGCGGATATTAAAAAGGCTCACACTCGGGAGATAAAGGAAAATAAATTGATATATTTATTATAAAGTAAGTAATCGATCGAGGAAAATCCGAATTTGTATTAAATATATTATACTGAGACCAGTCGTGGCAGTGTGAATGTAAACGCAACGATTGTGGATTCAATTTCCACTCGGAGCAATGAATTATTTATTAATATTTTAATTTCTTCGCTCCGCCATTCCGCCATTTCTTTTTCCGCCATTCAACACATAATGTCACTGCTTACGCTGCTATATGCGAGATACAGGGTGAAGCTAAAAAAAAGGTAAAAAAAAATATATATTTAACAGTTACAAATCTATTTTTTATATTATTTTTCTTTCTCATGTCTAAAATAACTTTGTAAATAATATTTTTTTCCTTACAAAAAATAATGAAGTACAAATTATAAAGTCGAAGCTAAATGCTTTATTAAATTTCGAGCGAAAAAAATTTCAAAAGCTCAATTACATTTTAATAGACGCACTTGTTACTTACGCGGATGGCACTCGAGGTGTTGTTCGTAAAAGTAGGGCGTCCTTTCAGTGTAGTCATTACATAGTAAGTCGCGAGACACACTTTCTTAAAAGGGGCTGTTTTTTAAAAATATTGAGGGTTGAAAAAAAATATAAGTTGGGGTCACTCCTGGCGTAGGGTCCAAAGTGTTAACGCGACGGGTTGTGTGCTCGATTCTTACTAGAGGAAATTAAATATTAAACTTTTCATTTCTTCGCTTTGGTGTTCAGGCTTTCTGGAGGCAATCGTCTAGAATTTGGCGGAAAGTGGACAACGGAAGTCTTAATGGGAACAGAGTGTTTTAACATTAGGTTTTCAGGATCCTTTTGCCTACCCAGCTTTGTTAACTTTGTTAAAGTTAAACCAGTTAAACAAAACTATTTGCGACTGGGTCGTTTCCCTGAATTAAAATCTTACCACCACAAAGATTTTTTATTCAGTGAAATCAATTAACAACGGACAGCTCGTTCCGTAGTATGACGTAAATCATATTTATAATAAAACATATTCTGATCTACGTCTTGCCGCGCACTCCAATTTATTATACATTCAAAATTGTTAACTGTCCTTCAATATGGAAATTTACAGTACAGAAGGTACCTTTTGTATACGAGCTGATGTCGATTAAACTTTATAGTTTAAATACAAAATGTGATGCTAGCTTGAAAGGAAACAGCCATATATAAGTGTCGAGGCAAAGCGCGGCGTTTAGTTCCGCTACTCAACACGGCCTCCAAAATTCGGCGGAAAGTGGGGAACGGAATGTCTTAAGAATTTCCCTCTGCCTACCCTGCTGTGTGCTATATATGCTAAATTATATATAATGATTCCTGCATTTCTGTGTCTAATTTAAGAACATTTCGTGAAATGAGTAATTTATTTTTTAATATTTATTAAATATTTTTGTTAAAACTGTAAACGAAGACTAAGCCTTCGCGAATGGTGGTGGAAGTTGTTCTACCCTGTGATTGTTCAGCTAAATGAAGTTGAGATAAGCGGAGCTCTATTGAGGAATCAGTTATGTCACGTTGTTCAAATATTGATTTGTGTGACTTGATGAGATCCATTGTTGGCGAGGCTTTTATTGTTAGAATTGCTGAATTAGTCAACGTACAAAATGAGATATAAATAATAATATATTTATTATTTTTATTTTCACGCTATATCCCGCATAAAGCAGGATAAGCAGAGGGAATCTAGTGTTAAGACACTTTATTCCTCATTTTCCGTCTAATTTTCGAGGCACTGCTTATTGAGTGGCGGAACTCGACGCCACGCTTTTTTCTTGGCGCCAGAGCAAAGAAATGAAAATACTAATAAATAACAAATCATTCCCCTGGGCAGGAATTCCCAGGACATTCCTCTATGTAATTTGTAGAATTAAATATAATATGTTTGTATAATATGCTATTATACTGATAATTATACATCCATTTTAATTTTTTCAACATAAATATATGCATTATAATATGAAAAATAAATCGCACAGCTGACTCCAAAGCCTCGAGTCATATTTTTATTTGGAGACATAATATTTTTATTGGAAGCGGTGCTCGTATGTACCCTGGCGAAATAAAAAATCTAATTTTCTATATATTGAGGTGGGTGCCCAAATGGAGGCAATATCGAAGTGCTGATTTGTCGGTCCACTGAATATTGGTCTGGCGTTGATTCAAATCTGTACGAATGCCGCACGCAGGGAAATTGACGTGGCTTAGCTCTCATAGGTGGTACTTTGTGTATATCATTCCTAATTTTCTGGTTTCTTGTACAAAAAATATATGGTCGCCTTTTTTATTATTCTTTAATAATAGGAATAACATATTTTATATAATTTTTGAGGTTTTTGTTCAAAAAGTAATCAAATTAAGATCAGTGGGGCATTTGGCACAAGCGTTTTACTGTAAGTGTGGCAAGGTTGTGTGATCGATTTCCTTTGGTTCTGGTGTCAAGGCAAAAGTCTCCGGAATTCGGCGGAAAGTACGAAATGGAGTGGATTAACACTAGGCTCTCTCTGCCTACTCTACATGCAGAATACAACTTGAAGCGGAAAAAAAGAAAAAAAATGGAATGCACATAAAATTTACATTTCATACATTGAATTTACATTTCAAGAAAATTTAAAATAAATTTTTGATCGTAAGAAAATTTAAAATTAATTTAATTTTAAAATTTTAATTAGATAAAATATTTAAACTCAACATTAAGAAAAACTTGTAAAGGTTTCGTAAAAGTTTTTTTGTTGTTTTCTAGAGATCCAAAAACTTTTTTCCAGAGAATACAGCTCAACGAAAAGCGTACAGAAAAGTGACATTTTCTCGCAGTATAGCAGAAAACAGTAGTCCAGGGCCGGTAACAAATGTCCTCATTAAAAAGGATAAAGCTAAAATTTAAAAAGGCGGTCGTTACTGGAGATTTTTTTTGTACTAAAGCATATTCCTCCCTTGTCATTATTTTTTGCGTCATTTGCAACGGTAGATGACATTGAGGCATGTTGAGAATTAGTCAGGATTATACAAATGTTGTACTAGTGTGTGCTTATCATTAAGTTAAGTTTACATTTCAACGATATAATGATACCTTATATGGTACCTACCTACCTTTTTAGGAGGTAGTTAAGAAACATTGGATGTAAAAGTCGCTAGTTCAAAGATTCTTTTAAATATTCTCTTTTGAAAGAAAACGCGATTATGGTTTGGTTTTGATCGAATGTCTCAAAAAATTGGGTGGAAATTAGGGGATAACGTGAGCTATAAAAGCATTTTCTAATACCATACCATTTTTTTTATATAGTAAAGATATATTTTTCAAAATTATACACAATTAAAGCAAATATCTATTTGGCACTGCATATTTCTTTAAAAATAAAGTAATAATTTAATTTAATTCACTAAACAAAGCTTTTTAAGTATTTCATTTAGCATTTATTGCGGCGCTACATTAGGTATTTACTTCGTGGAGACAGCACTTTGAAAACAATTCTAACCTTTTAGACAGAATATAAACCAGTCAAATGGGAGATGAACTCGCATTCCAAAGATTCCGTACCAATTCCAGGATGTCAAAGGGGAGCATAATTTATAAAAGTTGACAAACTTATATTTGCGGACGTATGCAACTCATTTTGTATGAAATGAGCTACAGATATAAGTTTGTAATGATTTTTTATGAAACACCTTTATTTGTACTGCAAGTTCCTGTCAAATTTCATAATAGTAAATCCACGTGAAAGGATTACGCATCGAATTTCATACAAAATCGATGCATAAACATACGTCTCTTTAGATTACTTGACTTAGAAGCAAACGGACTGAAGACCTGAATATTTGATAATAATTTCCGTAAGAGTTCCGTTTTTAGTTTTGAAGTACGGAACCCTAAAAATGAATAGGAATATAAACGTAAATTGTTCTACATAATGTAAGATGGTGTTGTCGTCTAAGGATTTCCATTAAGTAAACGCGAGCATGCTGATTCATTACAATCATTAGAGGGCTCTAGAAATTGGGGTGGAAAATTATTAGTAATTTACGTTTACAATGAAATTAAATGAACGTTATAATGGCCTATGTTACTTCGGAACAGGTGTTTTGATAACAGTATTTTTTGTCAGCTTTACGCTGTTATCCTGCATACAGCAGGGTAGGCAGGGTAGGCCTAGTGTTAAGACACTCTGTTCCCCACTTATTATTGAATTTGAGGCATTACGTGTTGAGTATTTTATTTATCTTATGAAGAATCATTTCGAATTTGGTATCGATAGAGAGAAGAACTCGGAAAACGGAAGCAGAACTAATTTAAAGGGATTCCTCATACTTTAATTTTGTTCGCAAGTCTTTTTAAAAAATAATAAGAATAATAATGTCTTATCTTATTATAAGGTCATTTTATATTAGATGGTTTTTCATTAAATAATAATTAATATTTACATTGAATATAGTGGTAGTATACAAAAACATTATTAGTAAAGAAAAAAAAATATACATACTTTCAAAGAATTTCTCCTTATTCTTATATTTATTCAGGACTGACAAATACATGTTGTACTTTCAAGCTCTTATTTACATACGCGTAATATGAAAAATTGTAGCATCTAGTGAAATGGTTCTTTTGCTTCTAAGAATGAAATTATATTTTATTATTATGAAGATGTTAATATAAAACAAAATAAAGAATATAACTAAAATTACGTGTTAAGTATTTTTCGATTTACAGTCATTTAGGCTTTAAAATTAATTTATTAGTTGAAAACCTTAAAATTTTCTTAAATACAACAAAAATATTAGCTTAAAATATATTGAATTATTCAGATTTTGCGAGGCCATCGTAAAGGGTTCAATGCGTATTGCGTCAAAAATATGGCGGAAATCCTAATCCCTCAGGTTACCCCCCTATATGCGGGATACAGCGCGTATCACGTAAAAAAATCATTTTAAGTATAAAATATGCAATTTTGAATCAATTTATTGTTATTTTAAAAAGAAAAAATTCTAATCTACAAGTACGCGTCGGATCCCCGATACCCGGTAGCGATTTAATCAAAGTCCGTCGTGATTGTATTAAAAAGTAATTTATTTTAGTTGGCGCGAAAGGCATGGCATGCTCTGTTAATTACGAAACTAATTAAAAACGTCGATTCTGTAATTAATCTGTTTTAAAATGATGCATATATACTTCCCCCATTGAAATGTTTAAGTATCAAGATCTTCAAGAATCATTGTTATTTTAAATCAATTCGTAGATTTATTGTTTTATTTAAATAAATAAGATGAACAGAAATACATAATTATAAGTAAGAAATTCATTTCAGATATTTTAATAATTGTGTCACAGTTAATAAACCATATTAAAAAACGGGTCAAGTGCGAGTCGGATAGAGGGTTCCGTATTAATTTCAGAATTGTAGGTCAACGGAAAATACAACTTACTTCTTCTTTAGCTTCAGCTTCACGCTGTATCCCGCACACAGCAGGGTAGGCAGAGGGAACCTAGTGTTAAGACACTCCGTTCCCCAATTTCTGCCGAATTCTGAAGGTATTACGTGTTGAGTGGCAGAACTCAACGCCGCGCTTTGCCTCGACACTAGAGCGAAGAAATATATATATATATATATCCATACCTATATTATAAATTCGAAAGTAACTCTGTCTGTCTGTCTATCTGTCTGTCTGTCTGTCTGTCTGTCTGTCTGTCTGTCTGTCTGTCTGTCTTTTCCGCAATCAGGGCCAAACCGCTAATTTAATTGTGATAAAATACTCATATAGAGATACTTGAGGGTCCCGGGATGAACATAGGATACTTTTTTTTTCTCATATTTGTAATATTTTCGTTATATACCAATATATTAAAATAATTAATTTGACAAGGAATTTATTCCGCCATGTTAATAACAATCGTCGCTACGCGTTGCTAAGCAACGGCTTGCAAAGTTTGCTGTTTTAAGAAAACGTCACCCACAGTGAGTTTGCTTAATGCATACATGGTGCGCGCCGATATAGATTTATACAAATCTCTTTATACAAATCATTAACAAAAATTAGATGATTTCTATAATTTGATAGTCATCCTCATGAAAATAAATATAATAGTCACTTTTAGCATTTCATCTAGATGGAAATTATAATTTACTGTGTAACATTCTAATAAATAATTAAGATGTGACTGATTCCAAATGACCTAGCCTTCGGGCGGCATAATATGAGTATGACCGACGCGAACGGGCGGATGACTTTGATGATTTTGTAAATTTTTATAGATTTTCGAATTACTATTATTTTTTATGTAATTATTTGCTGCTTATAATTAATTTATCTCAGTTCGGTTATCTATACCGATGTTATACACTTAAAATATCGTAATTTTAATCATTTGAGATTTTATTTAATATTGTTCGCAAAAATTAATAATTATTTAATATAGAAAAATGTTTAGTACGCGCGCACAGCAAACTTTAGGTTTTTTTTTCTAATATTAAGAATTTCCTTTAGTTACTTTTACTTCTTTGGTTTGTTCATTTCGGTTACTTAGATATTTTTTCTAATAATAAATCTCCACTTATTATTATTTTTAACTTATTTTAATGATTAAGGCTTTTATTTTCGCGGGCGTAGCCGCGTCCGGGCCCACTAGTATATATATAAATAAATAATTACTGAAACTTAAAGTAATTAATTGAAAATTAAAAAATAAAATTGCATTTATTAGTTTGTAATAGTATTATTGTAGGTATATAGGTAGGCAACGGTAGGCAGAGGGCCAATCCTGCTGTATGCGGAATACATCGTGAAGCTGATTTTGATGATGATGACACCAATTGATAGTGCTCGTAAAGCGTATATACGAAATCATCTTTAACATAACTCTTATATCATTAATTTAATTTTACAATTTATTACAAAAGCTACCAAAAACCAATTTCCATGTTTGAGCCAACATATGGATCTACCATGAAGCGTTCAGGTGTGTCCGCTGCCGCAACGTTCCCATCAAATATGAAAGGGAAACACCATTTCGGGCTCGTTTAATAACGCTAGGAAAATGTTTATTACTTTCATGTTTTAAATTTTAAAACCTCGACCTCGACCAGAGCTACGCCGTATTCGTTAAATATTATCTGGCTTTTGATGGTCACTGAAAAGTTCGTATCTTTATTTTAAAAATATTTGACGATTGGTTGTTTTTGTTTATGTTTCGGATGTATTTGGAGGATTATTGTTTTTTTTTAATGTGTATTGAGAAAAAATGTATATTTGATATTGATTGTTAATAAATATTCTATTAGGGCTGCTAACTAGATTGTAATTAGTATTTTTTTTAACAAATGATTGATTGTTTCATAATACAAAAATCAAATCAAAACAATTTCACGCTGTATCCCGCACATATCAGAGGGAACCTAGTGTTAAGAAATTCCGTTCCCCACCTTATTCTGACTTCTGGAAGCATTGCGTGTTGAGTGGCAGAACCCAACGCCGCGCCGGCGAAAAATGGAAACATAAACGTAAATAAATATTTCACTTCCTCGAGTGGGGGTCGAACCCGCAACCCCCGCGTTTAGTCATACCCTTTTGCCGCTGCGCCACGACGATTTCTTCATAATACAAAAATGACACTAAACATTTCCAGCGAGTAATTATTCGTCAAGAAAAGTAGGTTAAAACTTAAATCAAGATTGCACTTGGAAGTTGGAAGTTCTTAATGGAATTTGCCAAAGAGCGGGCTAGTTTAGAGGTATTTCTATATTCTTCCCTAATTAATAAATAGATGTAGTTGAGACAATTACAAGAAAGTCTGAGTGAGTTGACAATCTTTAGTGCGGACGGGCTCATTTTGTATGAAATGAGCTACAAATATAAATTTGTCATAGTTTTTCTTCCTTTTGTAGGCACTTTATGTCAAATTTCATAACTGTATATCTACGGGAAATATCATACTGTTATTTCTACGATAACCTTTATCTAAAAATATAAACTAAAAATTCCAATTAGAAGCTCGATTTTAGAGCTCTTTACAACAAAAACTTTATCAGGCTCGCGACAGCCTATCAGTTTGTTGTTGTTTAAAAATGTTCACATATTGCTTTTTAATTGTTATACAGCATGTTTCACAGCAATATCAAAATACATATCGAATATTTGACGCCCTCGTGGCACAGATATTACTTGATTATTTGAACTAAGAGATGGTGAGTTTGTGAGTTTTCACCGAATTCTGGTAGCATTGCGTGTTGAGTGGCGGAACTGAACGCCGAGAGAATCAATCAAGATACTAAATATTTCATTTCCTTGAGTTAAGATGAAACCCACAACCGTCGCCACGACTAGCCTCGTACTGTTATAGTAATCTTGTTGTTATAGTAATTTATATTGCAGAACTTAGGTTCCCCAGCGACACCGCTCTCTAGCTCATGTGGTTTATCTGGAAAAAGATACTTTCCTACATTACCTACCTTACTATGTATATGTTTTTATATTTAAATTATATAATATATATAGTCATGCCAAATTATTTATTTTTTATATTAATTATTATTACTATTAGTTTTTTTTGTCTTTCTCAATTTCACTGCCCTATCTTGTCTTTCCCGCTACTTTGCACTTATCCACTTCCACGGGTTGGCTGAAAGAGATCTCTTCTAGAGATAAGTCCACCGCTGTGTATGTCTTTTCGCAATGTATGTTTTATCATGTGTTAATTTGATGCAATAAAGAATCTTACCTAGACAATGAAAGGCGAACTATGGCATAGAAATTGTACGATAGTCTTCTTGTTAGTTTAAAACGTTCAATTGAATAAAAAGAGCGCAACATAGCTAGTAACGTAATTCGTCACAATCGGAATTGTAACAATTCTCTCGGGACAGCTTTGAGAAAAATTGTCGCTAACGAGCTTGTGCCCACCTCCGACCACCCTAAACCCCCCCTATATCCCCCTTTTGGTAGCACTTTAAAAACCCTTTTGCGATTTTCCGCGCCGAGGAATTACTTATCAAGAAAAAGTGAAGGGAACATTAATCCATTGTCTAACTTTTTTAATAATTCGAGTTTATGAACAGATTAAAAGTATATATTAATATTAGGTATAGATAAAATAGATCCTACAGAAATGTTTTGTTCAAATTTATATTTAATCAATGACATTTTTAGGTCAGTTAGAAATAAAATGCAAAGTTATTTTCCTTTTTTTTTTAACCGACTTCTGTAAGAAAAGGAGGTTATTCACTTTCGAAATATAATTATTTGTTATGATTATTCCCAAAAAAATAACAAAAATTTTTGTATAATCACTGTTATAAGCAATATGATTCAGAGTGGCAAAAGTCTCTGGAAAAAAAAGTCGTATTCTCAAAGATTGGAAGATATTAAGATTTCGAAGTCGATATTTTTAAGTGGGATGAAAAGTCTTCACAGATCTTCTTAGATTTTTTATACTCTACTATATAAGAGAGACGCGTAAACCTAAAAAAAATTTATTATAGAAATGTCCACAGTTTTAAAAAAAATAAAAAAAATATATAGAGAGACTAGAAACATTGCCTATTTTATCTTACGACAATAGAATAAAACAAATTGTAATCGATAAAGGACAAAACTAGAGCGAGTCTATTGCTATAATAAAACAACATAATGAACAATACTATAAAAATTTCAGTTCAGTTCATCCACTCCAAGATTGTTAACTGATGTGTAAAGTATTCATTCATTCATTCGTTCTTCCATATCCAATACTATGTGATATTTATAAAGAAATACAAGTATCGGATGAGTAGTGCCCTCTTTATCCACGATTCAGTCCCATTAGCAATTTTCCGATCAAATGGTTCACTGGGTTATTTGATAAGGATCTGTATATAGGTTTGTTTTATTTTCACTAGGATTCAGTGCTTTTATAAGGAATAGAGGGAGTGTTATCTAAGCTTTTCTATTATTAGTTTATATTGTAAATCTTCTATACATATAATATTTATTAAGACCAGTCATAGCGCAGAAATACGTATGTGACTGTAAACACGACTGGTAGTGGGTTTAATCCCCACTTGAGGAATTTAAATATTTAAAATTTCATCATTTCTGCAGTCTGGTGTCGAGGCAAAGCTTGGCTGTGAGTTCACCCACTCAACAATGCCTCTAAAATTCTGCGGAATATATTAAACGGGCTGCCTCTTCCCTGCTGTATGCGGGATAGAGAGTGAAGCTAAAAATCTAATAAAAAAAAAAACAAATGTGAACGCACTCTTAGCATTTTTATAATAGAACAGTATGCCAAATTTTCGTAAGTCATTCTTAAATAAGTCAGATGGAAAATTGACGTTTATTCTCTGAAAGAAGTTGTCAACGCAATTATACTTGGGCGATTTCATAAAGAATTTTTTGACAGCACGATAATAATAATTTATTCCAGTCCATTCTGTTTCCTTTTTCGTTTTAATTAAATGAAACAATTCCATTAGGGTACAAAGTTCGACTGTAAAAGCGATAGATTATGGGTTCAATCCCAACTCGGGGAAATGAAATATTTCAGCGTGCTTGATATTAAACAAAAAAATAAACAATATTTTATCAAAACTTTATATAAGTCTACCTACTTGTCATCTCTCATTCCCAACATAGCATCTATATATTAATTAAAATATGCCGACGGACGAGACTACCACCAACTTATATTATGAGCACAGGATTAACCAACTAAGTTGTAAAGGTGCCATTATGGTGAAAGCTCAACTTTCCACTCGATGGTAATTGTAATCGGCCACTTTGCTTCCATTAGAGGGATGCTCGGTAATGGCTGGACCGCACTTAGTTCTAGTCACGGCCCGACGCGGATTGGCTTTGTCAATAGACATATTATTAGCTTTGTCAGGTATGTCTGTTTGTATGTATAAAACGGTGTTAAAACGAATCTCCTGTCGATGGGATTGATTTGAAGGTTTTCAGGTCGGAAGGTTCGGGGAACCTCTGGAGGGTAGTTCAGTATGTGATATTCATTCTGTGCTTGGAGAAATGAAGGAAAATGAGATAATTGATTTAATTTAACTAAATATAGAGGCCAGTCGAAGATCAGGGTTACAAGCGTATGACTTTAAAAATTATGGTTGTGAGTTCAGTTCTCATTCCTGGGAATGATATATTTTATATTTTCAATTCCATGCTTTGGTAAACGCTCCGCCATTCAACACGTTATGCCTCAAAAATTCGGCGGAAAGTGGGAAACCGAAGTATCTTAATGGTGAACGGAGTGTCTTAACATTAGGTTCCCAGGTTCCCTCTGAACACATTAAGAAAAAATAGATTAAATGATACAGGTAAGTAATTGTAACAGCGTACACATGTTTTTTATAAAAGTACTCCATAGTTCAAGCTCTATAACAGATTTGTTTTGAACTTTTTTTATTTAGCTCATAGGCATATTGAAACAGGATAAAAAACACACCTCCATAATTCCGTTAAGATAGCGTAATAAAAATAAAAAACAACCAGCTAACTAAGGTATCTTCAATATCCATTACTGCATGACAGGCAGCGTTGCAGTGCTGTGCAAACAGCACAGGTGGCTCAGTCGACGGTCGTGTGGCCCAAAGTATACGCTGACAGCTGAAGAATAGTCAATTTTATTTTTCTTAATAGAAGAAGATTAATTTAAAATAATAATAGTTTACAAAAATTACATATGAATTCAAATCCATTTATATAATAATTTCTATAAAATTTGTCTAAGGTTTAACAATGACTCTGAGATCATATGAATATTATTTGAAAAAATAGAGTCTTGACCTTCTATTCTTCATCCCGACAGTTATTTTTAAAGTAAAGATAAAATAAAACAATATTTTCAACTTTATTAACTTCACGCTGTAGCCCGTACATAGCAGAGTAGGCAGAGGGAACCTAGTGCTAACACACTCTATTCCCCACTTTTCCGCCGAATTTTAGAGGCATTGCGTGTTGAGTGGCAGAAATCAACGCCGTCCTTTGCCTCGATACCAGAGCGAAGAAATGGAAATATAAATATGAAATAAATATTTCATTTGCTCGAGTGGGAATCGAACCTACAACCAGTCGGTTTACGACTGCGCCACAACTGGCCTGACACAACAATATAATTATATTATTTTTCAATACAAAAAGCATAGTAATACATAATTATGTCTCTACAGGGTCTAAATCTTGTAACCTGCAACGATGCAGATAGCCATTAGATCAATGATACATTATAGGAAATTATACTATATCATATAATTACGAATATATCAAATGGAAATAGATATGTGTGTCAAAATTAAAACAATATATACCTATATGCTATATGTGTTAAATGGCGGAACTCAACGCCGCGATTTGCATCTACTCCAGAGCGATGACATGAAAATATTGAATGGCCCCGATTGGGAACACTCTTGTGCTCCTAGTGGCTTTAATTTAAACAAATTAGATTTAAAAATTAAACAATTGAATAATAAAATGTTTATTACAATATTTTCACATATGTATTTACGTTTCTACATTTATAAGGAAAACGCAAAATTAATTACTATAATCTTTAAATAGTCAAAACTTACGCCGAACCTGAAAATTTGACGAGTACTTCACCGAGGCTTTACTAAAATGAATTAATACGCTTTGAATTTTATAAGAACTCATTTATTTTTATAAATAATATTTCCATCATAATATAAATTTCGTCATGATGAATTTAATATTAATTTATAACATTTAATATAGTATTCGCACACTTAGAAGTATATTAAAAAGAAATCGTAAAACAAAATTAAAATTTAGCAGAATGTAGTCGTTTAGTGTTCCTATGAGATGTGTGTTCAAACTACTCGTTGGCTTTTCTAAGTTCATCTAATAAGGTCATTAAAAAAGGCAGAAGGAACCTAGAACCTTGAGAACCTATTGTTAAGTCGTTCTGTTCCCTATTAAGGCACTTCCGTTCCCCAGTTTCCGCCATGTCAGGACTTAAGACGCGCTTTCCCTCGTTACCAGAGCAAAGGCTATGAAAATATTAAATAACACACATTTGTCGGGCGAAGTTTTTTAAAACTAATGTCCACCAAAACAGCGTCAGTCTTTTTTATTAGTCTTTTAGACGAAAAATTACAGTAAAAAAAATTATAATTGGTAGATGATATCGAAGTTACTTACTAGTTTCTTTGCAGGGCGCATCTGGAACAGTCATATATTTCTTTAATTTACGCCTAGAGTATTTTATAGTGTGGCATATAAAATACAAAATTATAAAATTTTTTTATTCTATTAATAGTTATTTATTATACTCACAAAGTAATTATTTATATTAAAGAAGACAAGTACACGTTGGTCATTATGGACACGTATTAATGTATTGAGCTTTCTATGTAATTGAACAATACGTAAAGAATAAATAAGTACATTAAATATATCTGTCTGTAAAATTTTTTTTTGAACTTCACATTATTAACATTGAAGAATGTAGGGAATAAGACTTTAAAAAAATAAAAACGATCAGCTTTGGCTGTCTTCTGCACACAGAAGTGTAGGCAGAGGGCACTTAGTGTTAGGACACTCCGTTCCATACTTTCTGTCGACTTCTATAGGCATTACATGTCGGAGTTCAACGCCGGACTTTTGTCTTGGTGCCAGAGCGAAAAAATGAAAATATTAATAAATTTATTCGTTCCCTCGATTGGGGATCGAACCTATAATGTTACACTCACGCCCCTGCGACACGAGACGGCCTGAAATGTAAAAAACATCTGTCGGTACTTTATATTAAAATAAATATTCCTATTTTTTAAATGTCCTTATTAAGATAAATACAGTATTATTTTAAATATTAGACATATTGTTTAAAATTCTAATTTCCATTAAAAGCTGATGTCGCTACAAAAACGATAAAAGTCATTTCTATAATTAAAACGCAACGCGCTTTCTACTTAATTGTCCCCAATACGAGAGTCTACTGTTACTTTCAATTGAGCTTTGGTGACGATTGACCATTCTGTAAGAGTCTTACCATATTTGGCTCAGTCTTTTTTAAATATGGCTATTAATCCTATGAATACATTAACAATAATTGAAAATATATTTTGCGTTAGCAGAAATTTTTGTATTCTAACTAAGGCACAACGTCTCATTTTAGGGTTAAGATTACTGTTTGAAATTGCTCTAATCGGTATTCCATTACTACAATTCCATTTTAATATCAATATCAACTTGCCTAAAACTGAGCATTTATTTTTCGCTTTAAGCGTGTTAAGCTCATTCGCTATTATTTTCTTGGCCCCATACTATTCGAAAGATTTTCAAAATTTAAAATTTCATATTGAAAAAGGTCATCAATACTTTGGTAAAGATACAGTGTATTCCAGAAATGTGAATAAAAAATTAAAATTCACAGCATTTGTATTGAGTGCGTATGTTATTTTAATATCGGGTGTAATAGTACTTGTCGATATATTAACTAAAAGTGACCATATAGTCAGTCATTTATATCATGTTATCATGATGTTATATAATTTACGATATATATTTGAATTTTTTGTATTGCATTGTATCCTTCTTTTACTGTCCGAACAAGTGAAATGTGTAACCAGAAAAATTTCCAACGAAAGAAAATTGATACTTAAAGAAGATGACGAAGACATTGCAATAAATGGTGATATAGTTCAAGAAGTAACGGGGTTCGATGAATGGACAAAGGTTTATACGAATATAAAAGAATGCTCTAATTTAGTCAACACAGTATTTGGAGTTCAGGTGAGGCTGTACCTTAACAAATGTGAACTTTTCTGATGCAAACGAGAGACAGGCACAAAAAATATATTAATTTTGCCCTACCCAAGTAAAATATGTTTTGAAAGGAAGAGAAGAAGGAGATACTACTCCTTAAATTTAAGATAAATTGCTGTTCTAGTCAATTCTTATATGACGATGGAAAGAGCATATTAACCCACTTTATACCCTTCTATAAGTCTGGAAACAGTCAATGATTTTGACTTTTTAATTCTGTTTATTTCTTTGTTTGCAAAGTTTTTTATTTTTTATTTAAATATATTTACAATATAAAATAACTTTATTAAAATAGCTTTTTTATTATAACTTTCAGATAACAGTAACGCTGACATCGATGATATTTTTCTTCATAATATTCTTGTATGTTATTACTTCTATGAGTATTTCAGTAAGTATTTTTATATTATTAATATTTCTGTGTATTCTTTATTTCTGTGACGCACTATTGTGCCCCTGCATCACGACGGCTTCAAAATGTGAATAAAATAACTATAGAATCTATAAAATAACTATATTTAACTTATATTAAGTAGGGCTATTATGATATTATAATTGTATTCACCGTAGAAACAATATTCAATAGTGGTTTTCAATGGTGCGCTTTCATACGTCAATCAATGTAAATGTTATAGTTGAAGCAAAGATATATTTATAATAACCGCTATTTGTATGTATATTAGGACAAAATTGTGATATTTTGAAAAAACTTCTGGTCTTACTATAATATATTGGCGGTAAAATTAAAATTTTTTACTTTAGAGGAACTTGAACCCACTCTCGACTCAATTACTTTAGATTAAGCTTCAGTACCTTAAGAAGACAGCGGGAATCCGCTGGATTCAAAGGGCGCAGGACCGGGCGGAGTGGCGAGAATTAGGGGAGGCCTATGTCCAGCAGTGGACATTGAAAGGCTGATGGTTGGATGGATGAAGCTTCAGTAGCCAGAGCCACTACTCCGCCTAATTCTGGAAGATCTTTGCCTGTTTACTAATGCGACGAAATGAGACTATTAAATATTTCAGTATCTCGAGGTGAAATCGAACTCACAACTAGTTGCACTTGTAATCGTACGCCTGTGCCTCTGCGCCACGACTGGCCTCAAATCAATTCGATTAAATTGTTTTGCCCCCACTCAATATGCAATGCCTTCAGAATTCGGAGGAATGTGGAAAACGGAGAGTCTTAGCGCTGGTCTCCCTCTACCTACTCTGCTACACTTGGGATATAAAAATTGCATTAAATTCCAGGGTAATATTGTATTATCAACTATTTTGGTTTACACTATTAAGGTAATCGTTTTGCTGATTTCCTTATACGCGTTGTCTCGTGGCGCACAGACAGCTGAGAACAGCGCTAATGACTTGCGACGTTGTCTTGGAAAACTTCTCATTTATTCACCAATCGGTAAGAGCCAATTTATTTCTTGCTTTCTTCAGCTTCGTGCTGTATCCTCAATGCAGCAGGCACAGACACAGGATTCGATTCCCACTCTTGGGAAAGGATTATTATTTATTAATATTTTCAATTCCTCCCTGTGTTATATAGGCAAAGCGTAGCGGTGAGTTCTTTCACTCAAAACGCTATGTCTTAAAAAATTGACGGAAAGTGGAGAACCTTGTTTCCTAATACTAGATTCCCTCTGCCTATCCTGCTATACGGGATACAACTGGAAGCTGAAAAAAAATCAAAATATATATTAAATTTTTTAGAGGACGGTTCATACAAGGCAATTAAGGACTTCCTACGCTTGGTGACGAACCGTCCAATCAAAACCCAGGCTTTCGGTTCCATCGACGTGGACATGACTCTAGTACCTAAGTTCGTTATGTTCTTCACTTCTTACACTGTTATAGCTTTGCAGTTTAATAATGTTGTTTAGATTTTCATTGTGTGTGTTTTTTGTGGGTTTTATTGAAAGTGTGAATTACATTAAATAAATATGTAAAAATTGAATTGAATTTGTTATTTTTTATTATAAAATCATATTTAGCAGGATGTTGAGATGTAGGGGGTGCGATCTCACTCGTTTTCAGTTATTTCCATTGCAATGCGGCATTTAACACTGAATGTCTCGAATTTAGATAGAAAGTGGACAACGGAATACCAGGCAAAATTTTCCCTGCCTATCCTGATAAGGGTAAAAGCGTGAAGAAGAAGATGCTAAAATAGGATTTTATAATACGAGACGCAAAAGGAGAGATAAGTGATGTGACGCTACATAACTACTGTTTCTCTTTTCAAGAAAAGAAAGAAATATTAATTATCGTGACAGCTAATTTACAGATAAATTGTCTAAAAGAAACAAAATCACGTTTCAATATTTCATTATGATTTTCATAAAAAGTTCATCAAAAATTTTTAATCAAGCCTTCATCGCCGTCATAATATAAGGGCTCACAGAAGTAAATTAACTAACCTAACTTATTGAATATTATATTTGTAATTTAATATACAAAAGTACCATACAAACGTGTTTTATCATTATAAGTTAAAATTATATGCTAATGTTTACTTTATATATATTTTATTCAAAAAAGGAAATATATTCAGAGATAAAGTTTGAAAGTTTTTGTTTTACTGTGATAAATAATTACAAGATGTGAATATAAAATTAAAATATTTTAATAAATGTCGTTATTGATGTCAGCCGTAGTGCAAGGAAACAAGTGTATGACTATAATCACATGTAATGGGTTCAGTTCCCACTCGGTAAAATGAAATATTTTATATTTTAATTTCTTCGCTGTAGTGTCAAGGCAAAATGCGGCTTTTAATTCCGCCATTCAACACGCAATTGCTTAAGAATTCGGCAGAGCGGATTATTTTAACACTAAGCTCACTCTCCATACCCTGCTCCATGCGGGATGAAGCGTGAAGCTCAAAAGAAAAAAAGAACAATAACACTTAAAACACCAAAATAAAATATATCAAAATTATCAACACATTCCTTTGTCATGCCACTTTATAATAAAAAAAAATTGTCTGAACAAAAATGTTAATAGTAAAGGTGGGTGCAGTGATAAAATGAAAAAGAGGGGGAAGGGGAGGGGCTCGTTAGTGCAGGAGCTTCTCAGAGCCCTCTGCCGATTGTCACAAGCTTAATATTTACAAACAAGTTCATAACAAAAGTTACTTAAAGCTGTCGTAAATAAGACTTAAATTGCAACACTTGGAAACTTCTGAAAGCGCTCCAGGAACAATGGGCGCATAAAATTCTGCAATATAAAGGATTTTCAGAACTGTAACGGACATAATGTCTAATTAGATGATTCTCAGCTTTGAGAATCGAAGAAAACTGTTTGAATTTTAATTGCTTGGATGATATTGTTTGTTCATTTTAATTTTTGTTTTAGTCGCTATTGCAGATTGGGTATTTTTTTATTATTTCGATGAAATCTTTAGAAAAAAAAATAATTTTATAATATTTTTTCTATATACTAAGTAATAGTAAGATTAAGTTTTAAATACTAAGTAGTTTACTTAATAGAAAATTTACTGGTAAAACGAATTGGATCCATTCCTGTATTTTGTATAAATATCTATTCCTCTGGTCTTGCTGAGTAACACAAAGCGAATGTAGCTTACCTAGCACTTTAGTATTAGCTAATAGTAAGCTAGTAGTAGTCTGGTTTAGTTTAGTTCTATAGGAAGTTAGAAAATTAAATAGCAGTTGCAAGAAATGTATAATAAATAAAAATTTATAAAGTTTTATTTTTTTTTAGCTTCACGCTGTATCCTGCACACCGTAGGATAGGGAGAGGGGGGAATGGAAGTATCTTAACATTTTCCACCCAATTCTGAAAGCATTGCGTGTTAAGTATCAGTACTTAACGCCGCACTTTTCCTCGTTACCATGGCAATTATATATGAATTTTTTTTTCTAAAAAAATATATTACCAACAAACAATATTTATTTACATCATAGTAAATAAGACAAAATAGTATAAACATTCTACATTATTACTCCAGAAACCTCTCAAAATACACAACTAAACAAACCAAATCCGTTCCAAAGATCTAAAACAGCATTAGTAATGAATAAAAGTAACTTGAAAAGACGAAATAAATAATAAAAGATGATCAAATGGCGGCATTCCGTCGTAATTAGGACTTTAATTTGCAGCACAATTTTGTGTCTTTTGTTCTGGAGAAATGTATTCGAGAGCGTGTTTCTTTAGGCGAATTTAATCTCAGACTAAACGTAGCTATCTGCATGCGATCTGTGGTGAATAGGAGAAGTGAGCAAACATGGTGAATGGAGATATCTTTGCTCAGGTGTCGCGACGTGCACACGGCGCCTGGAGTTGTAGGGGGGTGACGTGCTAAGAGCTACGAAATGCTTACATGGATCGACTAAGTTAGTGTAGTTGTTTTTTTTTTTAATAAATGTGGTTTAGAATTGTTTCTTTTTTTTTTGAATTGGATGGAAGTACATTTGCATTATAACAGCTAACGAAGGTTTTTATATAAGTAAAAAATATATATATGTAAGTACGAAACTTTAACGCAATAAAAAATGATAATGTAATTTATCACATTTTTTATCTATATGTTTATGAAGAGAAAAGTAACAAATATTATTCTTTCACTCCCTCCATACAAAAAATAATCGACCTGTGCCCGACATCATATTCTTTATTTAAACAGACTAGCATTCCGTCACATTGGATTTTTTAACTACGCTACCCACTTGACCATCTACTGATTAAAGAAAACTGTATGATATCAATAAATTTTTTTCAGCTTTTACGTTATATCTCGCATGTAGCAAGGCAGAGGGAGACCAGTAACTCAGTTAAGACATTCCACTCCCCACTTTCCACCGAGTTTTGAAGGCATTGTGCGATGACTAGCGGAACTTAACGCCGCGCTTTCCCTCTACACCAGATCTAAGAAATGAAAATGTAAAAATTCCTTAATACAAACCGAAGCAATAATTTAAATAAAAATAAAATAACAAGCATGTCTATAATTTTTAACTCCGCGAACACTGTACTCGTATTACACATACACTCTCGGACCGATGAAAGAGCTCTCTGGGGGCAAACGTCGGACCTTTTAATGGTAACTGTTCAGCTCTTGTGTCAGAATGAAAAATAAGGATGGCAGTTTTGCAGCCGGAATAAAGGTAACAGATGACAATGTACTATGAAACTACAGGAAACACTTTATTTCTCCCCCAAGGTAACCTGGATAGAACTCGATTTGAAGTAAATGATGCTTCTTTATTTTGGTTTATTGTTTGTAGACTATTGTGAAAGTTTTGTTTTTGGTTATAATGTTTATGTTTATTTTTGTGTAATGTTATTTTAAAGTAATTCAAGTTTAAAGACAAAATTTTACTTATCACTTTTATTAAAATCTAGATTGAAAGGAAACTTATTAGAGAAACCAAATTGACTACGATGCATTAAACAAATGTTTATGGATTTTTTTAGCTTTTCGCCTTATTTAGCAGATAGCAGAGTATGCAGAGAGAACACTTTAAGTCACGTCAAGACTTCTGCGTTTTCCACTTTTCGTCTGAATTCGTAACTTTGAATGCTCAACGTCGCGCTTTGTCATATCAAAGGGGGGAAATGAAAACAATTCACTACCTCGAACGAAAATAGAACGTGTACACTTTCATGATTATCACAAATTTTACACACATACATGTCAAACTAATATCCTGCTTTTTTAGAAGAAGGTTAAAACATTTATAATAAAATACAAGACGAGAACATTTTAATTATAACCCTAAAAATAATTCTCCATTGATATATCAAAAAAAGAACCAAATTCGACAATGTTTCAGCGTGTTAACCCGTCAGCCAGAATTAGGTTACCCGGCGATGTGAACGAGTTATGCAAATCGAATCATCCGTTTCCCGGCGTCCAGTTAATACAGTTCTTTCCCCTGTACGTGGCTGAAATTGTGCTGTTTTGCATTTTGATGAAATATTTCGCTCGTTCTTTCGCCAATACTGTTGCGTTTCTAAAGTTAAATTGCATATTTTGCTCTACTACTCGAAATTGCCATTTAAATGTACAGGAAAGTAAGTTAACAATTTTGTTCGTCGTTCCTTCAAAAGAACGCTAGTATTCGTTAACGTGATAAACTATTTACTGGTTTGTTGGGGCGTTGAAATATTTAATTTCTATAGGTGTAAATAGTAAAAATAAATATATATTTATAGGCCGTCATAGCACAGCGGCACAAGGGTGTGACTGTAATATGGCGGTTGTAGGTTCAAGGTTTAGTAATTTATCTATAATTTAGATGAGTTATGGTACTCGAGACAAACCTTCGTGGTTTTTTGTAGTGCTTTCATCAATGTAAAAATATATTTGTATGGATATTTAATAGTAATAAATAGATAAAAAAAAAACATATACGTTTCTTCGCTCTGGTATCGAGGAAAAGCTAGGCGTTAAGTTCTGCACACGCAATGCCTCCAGAATTCGGCAGAAAGTGGGGAACGGAGTGATTTAACACTAGTTTCCTCTGCCTACCCTGCTATATACGGCATGGAGCGTGAAGCTGATTTATTTTATTTTTATTTGCAATTTACTTATGAAATAGCGGGGACGCGGCCCACCAAAGCTATAAACTGGGCGTCATAAAGCCTCGCTGGCTGCGAACGCCGTTACTCTACAGATGTTATCAGAACATAAAACACCAAAATTAAAACCCATAAAATATCGAGAGCATGATTTGCCCCACGTTTATGTGGACGACAAATTGTGAAGGAGAGAACTCTCTTATTGCGGATCTTAATCCCCCCCAAAGTTTAGACTGTACTTACCTGTAATTAGATTCCTTTATGTTTAGTATTATGACTTAACTCACCACTAAAAGTAATTGTTGGTATTTAATGTCTTTTTTATAGCTGGTGGTGTGGGGAAGTATGGAGCTAATTATTAAAATGGCAATTAGCTTTTACTTGATACTTCCTGTATATATTGTCCCATTAAAAACATAAATGTGAAATAAGAGCCAAGTTAAACGTTAACTTCTCCATTTAACTGACAAAAGAATGGGAGATGGGAATAAGGATGGGAGAAAGATCAAGCTCTAAATGCCACTTGACAGTTTTCTACGTCTACCTTTTAATATACTTGCAATTTAGTGTACTTCCAGCCTGTACTGGCCTATTAGGTTTGTATTGGGTTTGGTGCCTGGTTGTTGGAACCGACTGGTTGTGGCGGCGTTGAGTTCTGCCACTCAACACGAAATGCCTCTGGAATTCGGCAGAAAGTGGGGAATGGAGTGTCTTAACACTGCGTTCCCTCTATCTACCCTGCTGTGTGCGGGATACAGCGTGAAGTTGGTTTATTTTATTTGATTATTTCTACACATACCTATTAACATATTTTCCTTAAATATACTCTTGACTGATTACATTACGAAGTCAGTGGGTGGATAAATAAGCTTCCAAAAGGATATTAAAATTAAAGCTAAAGCCTTACTAAATACATATCGTAAATTATAATATACGTTGACTTATTTAAGATGTTTTTGAAGCCGTCTCAGTGCAGGATAACAAGTGTGTGAATGTGGACCTTAATATATGGTTTAAATTTCAACACGATATCTCCAAGAGTTCCTAAGATAAAGGCTCTTGACAGACAGACAGACAGAGTGATCTTAGAAAGGTTCCTTTTTTATTAAGAGGTAAGGAATCCTAAAAAAGAAAATACAATCGAACTAATAGCCTCCTTTCTTCAGAACTCGGTTAAAAATAACTAGGAATACTTTATATTAGTACATTTAGTTGGTTCTAGTCCATTGCCCACGTACACCTTTCGAACACGTTTCATTATAGACTAAGGTTTTATCAGTTTTAAAGTTATCTCTGGTTCACATTCTCACGGAATGCATCGGTCCATGTACAGAGTTAATACAGGACGTCATGTCTGCTGGCGCGTGTTTGATTCTAGTTGAGCTTATTTACACTTTATATTTGTATTTTAAGGGTAGGATTCTGTTCTGATAATGTATTTATTTGAATGTATAATATGAATAGAAAGTAAAGAAAAATGAGTGTAGATAATATACGGATTTCTTTTGTTATTTAAAAGTGATGGAAAGTAGGCAAAGGAAGCCTTGGTAGTTAGTGTTAATATACTCCGTTCCCATTAATACGCTTCCGTTGTACTCTTTTCATTAAACTCATCAAAGAAATAGAAATATTTAATTTCCTCGAGTGAGATCGATCTCACAACCCGCCAAGCTTACAGTCGCACGCTAGTGCCACTGTTCCACGATATAAGAATTAATTTTATTGAAATAATTATAACATAATTATTATTTCTTTAATTTTTATGTTTGTCTGGTCTTATGACCCATTACTTATAAAAATACTTAAATTAAATAACTTCTATACACATTTGTTCCATTATATAGGTAAATACTCTCATATAATCGAAACTAGTAGTTCCAATACCGTAAGTACTTATCGCAGTGAGCATGTACAGACCGATATCGAATTAATCTGCGAACGTTTAAGTTGAAGTCGATTCAATACATTCGTAGAATCGATATTATTTAATCGCTACAGAAGCTCAAATCGGAATCGTTGAGTGCATTTTATTCGATTATATGTTAAATTAATGATTAAATCAAACTAATCAGCTTCACGCTGTATCCCGCACACAGCAGGGTAGGCAGAGGGAATCTAGTGTTAAGACACTCTGTTCCCCATTTTCTGCCGAATTCTGGAGGCAGGGTTGAGTAGCAGAACTCAACGCCGCGCTTTGCCTCGACACACATTATTGATTTCCACATTAATGATTGATGTGGAAAGAGTGACTGTTTGTATTGTAATTATTGTAATAATTTATTTATTTATTATTTTGTCTAAGAATAAAAATAACCCAATTACACCTTAAATTTATAATATCTTTCTATTTTTAGGGTTCCGTACCTCAAAAGGAAAACATGGAACCCTTATAAGATTATTTTTTTCGTCCATCTGTCGAAAAAGAATAAGAAATACTTAAATTATATTATTACTTACTACCAACAATTTCCCTATTAATAAATTATTTCAATTGAATGCCTCTGTAAATTAATACATGTACGGAGAATCCAGTTGTATCAACATCGACTGATAACAATTAATCTACGTATTACAGAGGACATTAATAGAATCGACAGTGTTTAACCGCTCCATAGCGAGCTCGTGCCTGAGCTGTATTAAACGAATTCCATTTGCCATCTTATTTCAGGGCGTGATTGGTTATAGGTTCAATTCCCACTTGAAGAAATTAAATGTTTAATGTTTTCATTTTTTTTGGTGTTATGGCAAAGCGCGGCGTTGAGTTTCGCAAGTAAACACGCAATGTGTTCAGAATTTGGCGGAAAATGGAGAACGAAGTGTCTTAACACAAGGCTATCCATCTATCATGCAGGGTAGGTATTTTTTTAAATAGAAAACTGTTATTATTAATTAATATTATATTTTTGTAAACAAAATCTCCGATCTTTCCCAAATGATTTTCTCCGCATCCGGAAAGTTTGGTAATATGTTGATCCACGAATCTAAGCTTAGGGTAATTATAGCAACCTGAAATATATTAAAATGTTTAATATGAATACTTATATGAATAAATTCGTTTTTATATCACATTATTTGATTTAAAAAGAGGACAACGTCGTGCAGTGATATAATTGAAAGTTAACGCGGTAGTTGGGGGTTTAATCCCCTCAAGTATAGGGGCAATAAAAAAAGCAAATTTAAATAATAATTTGAAACTTAATTATTGTTGAAATACCTTCGTTTCAGCTCTATAGGAAAAGCAATGACCTATTCCTCTATTAAGTCCTTGAAATATGCCAAATATATCTCCAGGTCCAAGCATCTCGTGAGTGGTTTCAGTTAGATCAGGTCGTACAGATACCACGGAGACTTTTCCGAACGCCACCCAGTGCATGCGGGCGTCACTGTCACCCGCTACCACTATGTAATTGCCTAGAATGTATAATATAATATTTTAAAATTGCTGATTATAATTTTTAAATTGTTAGATTTCTATCTCTTTTCTCTTTTAACAGACACTAATCAGGTTCGATTTTCAGTCGGGGTATAATATTTTTTATTTTTTAACACGCACTAGGTTAAATATATATTTTTTTCATCTTCACACTGTATTACGCATATATCAGGGTCGGTAGATGGTGCTGGTGTTCAGATTCCACTGAATTCTTGAGGCTTTACGTGTTGAGTGGCGGAACTCAACGACGTGTTTTGCCACGACACTAGGGTGCAAAAATGAAAATATTAAATATTTCTTGTCCTCGAGTGGGATTCGAACCCACAAGAACCCTATACCTGCCTATATGCCTACCTGCCTGCCTGCCTACCTGGCCTGGACTGCCATATATTTTAAGTTTTTCACATTAAAATATTCAATAAAAATATTTAATTATGATATAAAAGATTTTTTCAACTTTACGCTTTTTACAGCATTGCTATGGCATTGTACAGAATTTTTTTCACGTAAAGTGGAAAAATGAAAATTACTTAATTATAATACATTATATTATAATATTTATCATAAATTTAATTATAATTATTACTCTCCCGAGTAGCCACTAAACACGCAATGTCTCAAAAAATTCAGCGGAAAGAGGGGAAAAGTAAATAAAGAAATAATATCTAACAAAACAACGACTTCCGTATTATTTTTTGTTCAGTATAAGAATTATTAGATGCCTCCCCTACAACTCCGTAGAGTGATGTATGAACCAATTAACTAACTCATTTTTCTCTATTTATCAACTTCAAGTCGTCGGCTTCGTATAAAGATCGAATGCATTTCATTTGTTTTTGGTTAGCTTTTGTTACAAGCAACTTATAAAATAATATTAAAATGAAGTTAATTATATGGAACCAAAGCTAATGAAATTAAAATTAATTTTATAGAATGGGAACATTAAAAATACTAGAAAGAACGAAAATAGTTAATTTTTGATATTTTCCGAATATTTAATTTTTACTATTTAATGAGAAATTATATATTTAATATTTTAATTTATTCGCTCTGGTATATTTCTATGCAAAAAGCGTTAAATTCCGCCGCTCAACATGCAATGCCTCGAAAAATTCTGCGAAAAATGGGGAATGGAGTGACTTAACACTAGGTTTCCTCTGTCTGAAGCGGATACAGCGTAAAGAAAAAAAAAGATTAAAGAAACATGATAACAAAAATATAGAAGTTTAATTTTAAAAAAAGTGCAATCTAAAGTAGCATTCTTGCCAGAATATCAGTATAATGCTACGAAAGTTTTGTATTGTCACCAGATCTAACACGTGTGCGAATTGTCAAGCAATTCTAAAGAACAAGAAGTTGAAAACAGTATTACAAAATTATTTTCTCTTATACAACAAACCAGTTCAAACAGAAGAAAAACTTACCTGGAAAATAAACCGAGTAATCTAGCAACACGGTGAGCTGACGAAGGAAAGGCTCGCCGGTGTCAGCGAAAAGGTAACAACTCCGCAAATGTTGGCCGAACATCGCCGACATCAGGTCGCAGCGGAGCACGTACGGAGTTTTTGCTATCAAAGCTGGTAACTTGGGGAATCGAAGGAACTTTTAGTTAATAAGATTTTCTATATATAGAAAAATAATTTAATTTAAAAATTATAAAATAAAAAAAATAAAAAAAAATATTCTAAAAAAATAATTTAGGGAGTTCACAATTAAATATTCCTGTTTTTTTATTGGAGATATCCGATGCCGATACAGTTACGGTACCCAAACCTATTAGAAACTTATAATCAGTGAGAATCGAACCTAGAACCTATCGTATTGACAGTCACACGTTCGTGTTACTGAGTCACAAGTGACAAAAATTAAAAAAATTAAAACTTAAAAACAAACTATATTTTCGTTAAGTTTATCTCTAACTTTATGAAAAATATTTTTGATATTTCAAATAATTGATATATATTTAATATATTTCTTGATAAATATGATAAAACCAAAGTTAATAATTTCTCAGAATAATTCTTGCAAAATTCTCCTCTACGACTATGTAGTTGGAAAAATATTTTTCTCATTTAAGTTCCGAGAAAAGCTAAATAAAGTAACTCTACACTTTTGAGATTTTGTTTTTATTTTGAATATACAAAAATTCTTATTTTTGTTAGAATTATTTTTTTTTATTCGTGCTATCGTGGTAAATTGGAAAAGAATTTGATTGTAAACGCAGTGGTTATGGGTTCGATACCAACTCAGGGCAATGCAGTACTTGCATTTCCCCACAAAATAAAATGTAATCTTAGGTTCCGTCATTCATCTCGGAATGTCTCAAATTTGGACGAAATGTACAAAACGTAAATATTTTTTTGTCGTAAAGTTGAATTTTTTTTAACGTCTGTTATTGTTTTTTTTTTTAATTCTTGTAGAGAAGAATATAAACATAATTGTATGTATGAATCTCGCTATAGCTGGGTAGGCAGAGAAAACTTATTGTCAAAATACTTCATTATTCCTTTCAATTAATTGAAATTACTTTATTACTTAATAGAAAATCCTGTATAAAATTTATATATTGTATAATTGTATATAGATACAGAACAATTCAATTGTATCTCAATTTTACACTTTTTAACATTTCCACTTCAGTAATTTTCAGATCGCGTTACTTTGAAAATAATTTAATCTACTTTTATCATTTTTAGAATCATAAAAGAATATATAATATATGAAATAATTAATATATTTTATCGGCCAGTTCGTGTATATTTAAAATGTTAATTAATTATAAAATAATATAATGGTATTCGATAATAATTATTAACGTGGAATTCAATTAAGCTGGTGTTTAAATTATAATTACCTCATATAACAAAAGCACTAATATCAATCACTACCTACTATATACACGAATGTACGTAGTTTATTATAGACTATTTTTACATTAATATTATTCTAATAGGGATTAATTAATTCGGTAATGTGGATTAGGTACATACATATATTATCACCTGACTTTAAATATTAAAGTTGTTTATGCATGTATATGTTGTGTTCATACCTGTCTTCCTCTTTCAGTCACCCACAGCTGCTGAGTGTATTTCCAAAATTTCGTTAATTGATAATCTATAATGAAATTTAATTTTATTTTATAAATAAATAAAGAATATATATAAAATTTTAATTTTATAATTTTTTTTTCATGGAATCTCACATTCTCACTCTCAACAAACTTCCGCTTTATTATATTGGTATAGATATAATGTACACAAGTACAATTTTAAAAAAGTAGTGTTTCACCGTAGAACGGGAACGGAGTGTCTTAACACTAGGCTCTCTCTGCATACATGCGGGAAACAAAAATAAATAACAGCTTATAAAAAAACATAAGCCCCTTAGTAAAATCAGTATAAAATAAGAAAATAATATAAAACAACTACAAAATACTTGACAATCCTTGATTTTTCAAAACATCAATCAACTCCTTGGTGATTTTCTCATATGAATTTAGAGCGTATTTGCTGGAATATGCCAGTTGCATGGCTGTGGCTATGACAGTGGCAGCCAGCAGCTTACCACAAATGAGGCATATAGCTAGTATTATCATAGGAACCAGTTCCTCTAGAACGAACTCATCGCCCCCAGTCGATGTTAGTTCAGCAACTACCACGTAGAACGAGGTCGTGTAGTCCCATTCGCGTTGGGGTGTATCACTATGTTATGAAAAAAATGTGAGTGTAAAATTTACTATTCAAACGTATATGATTATAAAAAAATAGAGGATGTCACAGCTGATGCATTGGTTCATGTGTGGGGTTGTGGACGCGACCATTGTGTGTTCAGTTCCTATTTGAGGAAATAAATTATTATTATTTAATGTTTTCATTTCTCCGCTCTGTTAAAAACTATACTATACGAGGAAAAGACAGATAAAATATTCGTCTTTCTTTTATTTTCAGCTTGAGGCACCAAAACAATGTATTGAGAGGAAAACTTCAACTCCTCTGCCTATCCGCAATAGGAAAATGAAATTAAATAATTCCCCCAAATGGGAAGTTAACCTGTAACCATCGCGTTTACTCCCCTACAGTCTCACTTTGCCCACAAAAGATATTTTCAAAAAGTTATTAAATTAAAGTACAATCGAATGATATTCTGAGGGAGTTTAATAAGTTAAAGGTACTCCCAACACGCTTTTACCCTTGTACCCTTGTACCCTTGTTATAGTGACGTACTCACTCGTCAAGTAAATAAAGTTTAACAGTCCTCAATAAGTTGAAGGGCGACGTGGCTATGAGGGTCACCAGCCATGAGCACGTTAGAGTGTGAAGCACTAAAATGACTATGAAAATCGTCATTGTCGACTGAAAATGCGAAAAAAATAAAATATATTATAATTTATATTAGATGAAAAGACAAAAATAATTTAATAAATAAATATTAATGAATTATTATTAAAATAACAATAAATGAGCTTCACGCTATATCTCGCGCACGTCACGGTAGGCAGAGGGAAACAAGTGTTAAAACACTCTGTTCCCCACATTCCTCTAAATTTTCGAGTTATTACGTGTTGAATGGCACACTTAACACCGGGCTTTCATCTTGGTACCAGAGCAAAGAAATAATAATAATAATTCAGTCCCCGAATGGGGATCGAACCCACACCCATCGCGTTACGAACACACCCTTGAGCACCTGCGCCATGACGGCGTCTAATTATAATTAATACAAATATAAGGATATAATGAACAACATAATTATTTAATATATATGTAAGTTATATAGATATACGACATCGCTATGAGAAACCGCAAGGTTAATTTGGCTCACCACTGATCCCGCACAAACATTCGTAGCATCTGTTTACATTATATCAAAATTCTTATATTATACACAGTTTTCCATACTTGTACAAGTATGGAAAGTAAGCGTCAGCTGTGGTGGTCGTAGGTTCATATACAATTGATTATTAAAAGCTTTTTTTATATATATATTTTTAATATACTCGTATGTACCTTACGTACACACCATCACTTTTACTTAAAAACATATATAATTTCAATGTTTTTAGGGTTCGGTACATTCTAAAGAAAAAAAAACGGAACCCTTATAAGATCAATCTGTTGTCGGTCTGTCTGTCAAGATCCTTTATCTCAGGAACGCTTGGAGATATCGAGTAGAAATTTAAGATTTGTTTTTTATTTACTAATATAAAACAAATATCGTATGATATGAATTAAAAACGATATATATATATATATATATATATATATATATATAAATATATAAATACGTTTTTAATTCATATCAGATACATCCACTTGCGTCTACAATAATACACAATAGCCTAGAGCGATTGTTGGTCGCTGGATAATTTGTGCAAATATTTTGGTCCACAATATTTTTATTCACAAAAATGTTTTGGAAATATGTTATTTTACGAAGCACTTGCTATAATAATATTTTTAACTTCAAGCTGTATCCCACACATACCTGTAAACCTAGTGTTAACTCCGTTCCCATTAAGACACATCTGTTACCCACTTTCCACCAAATTCTGGACCTATTGTGTATTCAGGAGGAACTCAACGCCACTCTTTGCATCGTAGAAACTAGTTTGCACTAGAGCGAGGAAAAATCTCTGTCGAGAAAATGAAAATATATCATTTTCTCAAGTGGGAATCGAACCCCTAAACCTGTCGTTCCCACGCCACGCCACGACTGGCCCCTAAATGTCATAATAAAATATTGATCAAAATATAATTAATTAAAGCATACAATATTTCCCCAAATACCTGCAGTGTTGTTAAATTATTAGTAAGCTCAGCAGAAGTTTTGCGATAGAACTCCACCAAATATTTGAGTCTGAATAATTTATTTGCTCGTAAATAGTGCATTGCGAGCGGTGGGTTTCTGGAAAAGAAATAATTCAATACTCGAAATGAAATTACGAATAATTGAATTTGGTTTTTATGATTCGTTTCAATTTTCATATATTAATAATAGATTATTGTCACCTTATATTTAATTTAAAGTTATAGAAACAATATTAGAAGATATTAGACTAGAAATTATCATAAAAATAGGACATTTAGAAAAATATTCCTACCTAGAAGAAAAATTATTTAATGCTCTTATAGATAACGTTTTTAAATAATATACTTATATAGTGTATTAAAAGAATAATTTCAAGGAAATAAAAACTCACGTAAAACAAAATCCGAATAATTCAAAAGGGAAATTCGTTAGTAAATCCAACCACACCCACAGTTTGTGCCTGTAATATCTGGCGCGACATTTAGATGGCTCTATTATGAGATTGCCATGTCGGTTTACAAATCCCTGAGAAATGAGTAGTTAGTTTAGTTAGTTTAGTTTAGTTATAGTTTTATATAAATTTTATATGTAAAAACTGTTTTATAATATTTATATATTTATATATTATTTTAGAAAATATCTACATATATCTAATCTTGAGGCCAATCGTAGCGCAGAGGAACAAATGTGCAACTATAAGTACGAAAGATTGTTATTGCCACTCGCAAAAATGAAATATTTCATATTTTCTTTTCCTTCGCTCTGGTAAAGAGGGAAAGCGCGGCGTTGAATTCCGATAGATGGAGTGTCTTAACACTAGGTTCCCAGTTAAGGGATAGCATGAAGCTTAAAAAATGTATTGAAAAATTAAACTCAAATAAATTTTGATATATTTTAATTTTGAAAGGATGTTTATGGGTAACCAAAGTTACTTATAACACCAAAATATTGTTTTGGTTTTGTTTCAATTTACATACTTTATAAATAATTTACAAATTTTGTTTCTTTGTTTTCTGTTTTTTTTGTTTAAGTTAAATTTTGATTTTCGTTTTGTGTTTTAGTTAATTAATTTTATTTTATTATATAAATAAATAATTTAAAATAATGAAAAGCTAAGCTTACCTGATGCATAGATAAATATAGGTAAATGTAAAAGTACGTATCAAATATGGACTGTAACCAGAATATAATATAGCAATCGTTGAGAGTGACTATTTCATACAAAGTCAATACGTAATTAGCGACTGCCATGAAGCAAGTCATATAGCCCAAACCCTTAAAAGAAATATATATTTAATATTATTACTATACATATTTATGAAAAAAAAAATTGAGACCAGTTATGGTGCAGAGGAGTTTTCATTTCCTCTTAATAGTCACAAGGCAAAGCGCGGCGTTCAGTTCCGCCGCTCATCAGGAACGCATGTGTCTAAATAGAAACTTAACTTAACTTAACACAAGGTTCCCACGTTCCCTGTGCCTAATTAAATATATACAACGTAAAGCTATTTATTACAGTTTTTGAAAGTTATTTCCGTTGTAGTATATAATTATAAAAAATAATGAAAATAACTTCATTGTAGTACAAATGGCACGCGTCTAAGTGTTTTTATGTTCACAAAGTGCGATATTGAATACGACACTCAGTACACAATATCTTTAAGTAGCTTGGAAAAGGATGACGGAGTTACGTCATTAGGGTCATTGTCTAACCAGAAAAATGGTATAGGATATAGGCAAATATGAGAAAAGTTACTATAAAAATCATATTAAAGGAAAAATCCTTGTTAAACGCTAGTAAGATAAGGTAAGGTAAGTTTTACGCTGTTTTCCGCATATAAAAGGGGAGGCAGAGGAAACTTGCGCATTCCATTCCCATAAAGACACTACCGCTCCCCACTTTTCACGAAATTCTGGAGGCATTGAGATTGAGGTATTCATTGAGACACCAGAGTAAAGAAATGAAAATATTAAATACTTCATTTCCTGGAGTGGGTATCGAACCCACAACTGAACGCGCTTACAGTCTCACGCTTGTTCCCTGCCCTCACTACAGAATACTTGTTATAAATAATTTTAAATATTTTCTAATATTCCTGTACCTGAAATAATCTTGAGCCCGGTTTGAAAAGGTTATTCACGTCTAAATAGCTTTGGTACGTCATGACGCTAGCTAAAGATTTAACTTGGCTTACGTTGCTCCTAGAATGGGAACTAGACAAACTGTATTGACCTATTAGAAAGTTAATTTATTATGTTATTTATAATTCGTTTAATAGAACTTAAAAACAATTTTCTTTACAAGCCATAATATATGTTACATGTATTTTTTGTCACATAAATGATTATCTAAAATTGAAATTTAAATCTAATTACCATATCTGCTGGAGCCACTTCTAGAATCAAAAGCCGAATCTTGTGACAGTACATCTAAATCTGAATCTGCAAGTATAAATAAAAAAATATATTATGTATAAAAAAATAAGCGTTAAGTTCCGCCATTCAACACGCAATGCCTTCGAAAATTGGCGGAAAGTGGGGAACGGAGTGTCTTAACAATAGGTGTCTGCCTAACCTGCTGTTTGCGTGAGACAGCGTGTATTATTAAAAAGAGAATTCTACTATCCATTACACAAAGAGCTCAGAAACTAAAACTGATATATCAAAACAACATTAAAGTTATAAATTGAAATAGCATTGTGCATCGCCCACTCGAAAGAAGAAACTTTTAATAAGATTACGAAAGAAGGAAAGTTTGATTTCAATTTTTCACCTGAAGAGTCGTCCTCCAAGTTGTCCATGGATATAGGCAAAATGTAATCTTTAGACATCTGAAACGCCTTCTTCAACGGCGCTTGTATTTTAGGATAGTATTTAACTAAATTGAAGAATGTTTGTGATGGAAGCACCAGCAAGTCTAAATTTCGGCTTGCGAAAATTGCTACTTCCGAGCTTGACATAGATTTCTGGAATTATTATTTTAGTTTAGGCTTATTTTATGGTATTTTGCAATGTCTATTTTTAATTTATCTATATATATATATAAAAAAGGACTTGTCCTCACTGACTGAGGTAAGACGCACGCACAGCCGTAACCGCTGTGCGTAGGAACGTGAAATTTGGGCAGATGTTCACTTTCGTAATTTGGACATCCACTAAGAAGGGATTTTGAAAAATTTTAACCCTAAAGGGGCGAAATAGGGGTTGAAAGTTTGTATGGAAAAAAATTTAAATCGGCACCGATTTTTATAAAATTTGAAATTTAGATTTTTAAAAGTATTTAATTGAACACATGTTTCATCGTTTTCTAGAATTCTCCCCCTAAGGGTACAAATAAGGGGTTGAAAGTTTGTATGGAAAAATCTTTAAATCGCCACCAATTTTTATAAAATTTGAAATTTAGACACTTAAAAATATTTCATTAAACACATGTTTCGTGGTTTATTAGAATTCACCCCTAATTACGCAAGCGAAGCTGCGCGCGTCCGTTAGTTGTTTTATATTTTAAAAATAAAGTGACGATACTCACCCCCGAAAAGTTGCCAAACATTCCACCAGGGCCCATACAAGTGATCATCTCGTTGTATGAACTTAAAACGTCGACCTGAAAATTTACATGATATAAATCCATCGCTCTTAACATATATTAAAGATATATAATACGTATAATTAGAGAACGTTGTGGCATAGGAGTACAAACATGTGACTGTAAAAGCGACTTTTACATGTTCGATTCCTACTCAAGGCGAATGAAATTTTTATATTTTTCATTTTCTGGGTCTGGTAACGAGACAAAGCACAGCACTTACTTCCACCATGGGAGAAGTTCTCGCAATGCCTCAAGAATTCGGCAGAATGTGGGTAACGGAAGTGTCTTAATGGGAACTTGAATCCCAAGATCCTTCCATCTACTTAGGTACATGTAGGATGCAGAGTAAAGCTGAATAAAAATAGATAGAACATATATGAAAGACAACGAAAACATGAAATAAATACCTTTCCTCTGTAAATAATATAAACGTTTGTCTGCATGTCCTTACATTGCACGACGGTATCACTCTTAAGAAAATACATCTCGTGAAGATGCTGCGTGATGACCCTGATGAAAGAGCGTTCCACTTTGCCGAACAGAGGCACTTCGCGTAGTGCCCTCTCGTACATAAAAACAAGGGTGTCTTCCATTAACGCGGAGTTCAAACCTCGGCAGATTTTCTACAATTATAAAAATAAATCAAATATATCAGCTTCATGCTATATCCCGCATATAATAGAGAACCTAGTTTTTAGACATTCCATTCCGCGTTTTCCATCGAATTTTTCAAGGCATTGCGTATTGAGTAGTGGAGCTAAACTCCGGCCTATTGCTTTGGTGTCAGAGCGAAGAAATGATAATATTAATAAATAATAGTTAATTCCCCCAAGTGAGGATCGAACCCACTACCATCGCGTTACAGCCCCTCTGCACCAGGACGGCCTCTACAATTTTACAAATATGATAAACATTATTTAAATTAACCTGTTTTTGGATGAATAACAAGGCGAGCAACAGAAATCTCGCGACATCGGCAAATTAGCATTTACGTATCCTCTATATAAAAGTTAATTTGGATAAGTAATAATGAAAGTTTGTTTGAAATACTAAATTTTCGCCCGAATTAACTTTCATAAATCATCATAGCAGAAATAATACAAATTAATGAAATACAAAGTTGCGAAGTGGAAAATTTACGCACCTGTGGGTCGCTACCGTGGGTTCTTTTCCAGACGTAGTCAAAATATTTCAAAGTTTTTATAGTTAGCATAGGATCTACGTTTTCTCGATATAAGAAATCGGTCAAGTCTTTTATTTTCTCCTGTTTACAAATAAAATTCATTAAGACATGTTTTTTTTTCAGCTTCACGGAACATAGTATTAAGAAACCCCGTTTCCCGCCGCCGAATTTCGAGGCATTGCGTGTTGAGAAGCGGAACTCAACCCCGTGCCTTGGTTCACATGTTATTTAGTCTAATTATAAAAGTGACACCCGTATTTTTCGCACACCTTTTCAGGGTAGAATATTAAAACATTCATGAAGAGAACATGTTTCTATATAATATGAGTACATTATTCTAAGTACTCTTAATTATACTTGATATTATATTCCAGTCGAATAAAACTCGTTGTTTTTATTATTTCATTATGGCAGTAAAATATATTTTAATTAAGAGATTTCTGTTTTTTTTATAAAAAAAATTACTTCTATAAATGAAAACAATTAAAGCTAAATTTTGACAAAATTAAATAATATTTTCTAGAGTTGTTTCTTATCTTTTAACATCTATAGTTTATTAATCATAATCACGTTCAGCTTTCAGCTTTAAAAGTTAAGTTATAATTTTTACTAATTCCAGTCGTGAAGCTGGGGCACAACCGTAAGCATGACAGACTGTGAGTTCGATTTCCAGTTGAAGAATTGAAATATTTAATATTTATTGTCGTTCTAATGTCGAAGCGAAGCGAGTTGACTTTCGCCACTCAACACGCATTGCCTCTAGAATAAGGCAGAAAAATGAGAATGGCATTTCTGTTCCCTTCTTAATTGGAGGAAAAATTTAACTAGGTTCCTTAAGTTTCCTCTGCCTACCTTTACACAGTGTGAACCTATTGATTTTGAATAAGTCACTGTGTTTTACAACAAAACCGACTAAAATCATTGCTGTAAAACTTGACAATATTTGCTAATTTAAAGTTAATAAAGGGACATGATAAAAGGGACTCTCTCTATTAAACACGAGCCAAGAAACTTTACATGTACGATATTATACTACGAAATCCAATATTGTTATTGATCAAAGTTTCTAATAAAGTAAATTACAACTTTAATTTTCCACTCGAGCTGCCTTTTTCATTTCTTTTTTTTTCGATATTCTTTTAATATCCGTTACAAGAAGATTCTGAGCACGGAGGCATAAGATTTATCATTTGAAGTACTAATACATTAAAAATACAAAAGTTTGCTTGGAAATTAAATAATATAATATACTTATTATATAGTATAGTAAATAATAAACAATTCATTATTGAATTAAATTATAATATTCATATTTTTTCTTTTTACATTCTGCACGTAGCAGGGTAAGTAGAGGGAGCCTTGTGTTAAAACACTTCGCTCCCCAGTTTCCAGTTCCAGTGAAACTCAACACCTTACCTCGCCACCAGAGCATAGAAATGAAAACATTAAATAATTCATTTCCTCTAGTCGGAATTGAAACTACAACCTCTTGAGTTTTTAATCATTCGCTGAGCAGAGTGTTATAATACTCCGATTTCCCCTTTCCTCTAACCCCAAGGAAGGAGTCCTTTGTCTAACCTGCTACATGCGGGATACAGCGAAGCTAATAAAAAACCGTTACAAGGGTTTACTCTCATACAATCACAGCTCACGAAGTAAAATCATCATCATCATCATCAGCAGCCATCTTTCATCTTCATCGAAGTGGAATAGAAAAGTTAAAATAACTACAACCAAACTTACATTATGAGCTAACAGAGCGTGAGAAGCTGCTGATCTCGTAGAAGTGATATACCCATACATGAGTGCGAAGTATAGAAGCCCAATAATTTGTAGCGCCATAGTCAACCACACGTCTATGGTATTTGATACTATTACTGGGGTACATCCACACCCTGCCAAGATTTTTTTTTTTATTTTATATATATTTTTTTCTCAAATAGCAGGATTATCGGAGGGAACATAGTGTTAAGAGTCTCCGTTCCCTCCTTAGATTAAAAAACAGTGAGTAAATATAATATTATGTATTATTAGAAGATTTTTACAATTTCGAAAATTCAGTTGTGTTGTCTCTTCTACTATTTTAAATTAAATAAAGTTTTATATATTTTTTATAATTACGAATGGTCTAGAAATTTACATAACGAATTGTAAATTTGTTTATATTATGTAATGGGTTCGATTCTCACAGAGTACAATTAAATACAATTTACGGTAATGTCATGAAAAATAAAAAAATGATTTAACAGGTTTACATTTTATGATGTAACGTTATAGATATTAATATTATTATATTATTTAAAATATAGATGCTTACCGACAAATATTTCGAATACCCAATAAAATACATGAACGTACTCCACGAGGGCAGCTAGAAGCAAAAACAAACTAACTACGTATTTTATTTATAAAAAAATATATATTTACTTTCGAATTATTTGAACTTGATCATTAGTTGTGGGTTCGAAGCCCTAAAAGTTATTTTTTCTTACATTTTGTGTAAGCCTGTAAACTTCAATTAATCAAAGAATTGACTTATTTGATATAGAGAAGTATATGTTTAAATTTCACAGGTTCCCACTCGAGGAAATGAAATATTGAATACTTTCATTTCTTTTCTCTGGTGTCGAGGCAAACCGCGGCGTTGAGTTTCGCCACTCAACACACCATTCCTCCAGGATTCAGCGGAAAGTGGGGAGCGGAATGTTTTAACACTAGACTCTAGGCCTACCCTGCTATATATACTATATATTTAGTTAATTGAATTATAGTAATATTTCTTACGTTTTGATTTAAATTTCCCACCAGTAAATGCGAGTATCCTTGTACAATTAACCATAATATTATGAGTTTCTGGTGCCATGAAGGAGTTACAAGAGTTCATAAAAACAAACGCTGAGGCAAAATTGACTATCGTCAAAGCTATCGGAAGGAACTTTAGAAGAACAACCAATTGATTCACTTCCATTATATCGCCTTCCCAATATTTAAATGTTCCAGTTATGCGGAAAATCTTGGAAATAATAGAAAATACTAAATATCATACTGTGAAAATGTTAGAGGATGGATATTGAGAAATTGTAAATATTTAAATTTAATTAATATACCATTTCCTCGTATCGCTCCATTACTACCGGCCTCAATAATTACAGGACTTTTTTCACACTAGTAGCATTTATTTAGGTTTTCAATTATTGCTTAGTTAAGAGACAAAATTTACTTTGCAAAAATATTTGGGAATTTTCCCCTTCAAGCTATGCTTAGAATATTTTTCAATAAACATTGAATTAAAATATGGGAGAATCAGTGTTATAATGGTAATTTCAAATAAAATAATGCTAATTTCTGAGTGAAAAGGCCTTAATTAACCCTAAACCAATTGTGAGCTCACTCATTAGAATATTTTATAATTAATTATACTGTCCTAGAAGCCTATTAAATAAATTGTATCCATTACGTGTACTTTCCGATGGTTTAATACGTAAGTTCTATCTTATAGTATTAAAATTTAGATTTTTTTACTTTTAAATAAGAAAATATATTTAAAAAATTGGTAAATATAAAAAATAAAATTAATTTATTTAGTTTGAAATACAACATCATTAAATAAAATTTATGATAACTGAGCAAATTGTTATTAACATAAGCACTTCTATACATCTTGTAGGTTATATAAGTCATTTTAAATAAATATATGAATAATAAACATAGTATATTATGTTAGTACATATAAGAATAGTGTTAGAAACATAGTGTGGCAATGATCATCATCATCATCATCATCATCAACAGCCATCTTTTGTCCTCTGCTGGACATAGGCCTTCCCCAATTCTCGCCATCACACTCGATCCTCAGCTCTTCGGACCCATCCGCTATATGGCAATGATATACTCGTAAAAAGACTAAAATTCCTATAACAAAATATACGCATATAATACTTACCAATAATATTCGATTTATCCTATAAATGTCTGTGTCGGCATCCTCATTTATTATTTTTATCTGAAAAATATTTTCTATAACATACAAGTTACAGAGAAGTCATAAGTAACCTGATATTGAATTATTATTTATTTTATTTTATAAAGTTTACTAAGAGTTTAATAAAGAATCAATTAAAATAATTTTAAGGCCAGTCGTGGTGCAGCAGGGGTATGTGGGTTCGATTATCGAGCAGCGTAGGCAGAGGGAGCCTAGTGTTAAAATACTCCGTTCTCTGTTTTCCGCCCAGTTCTGCAGGCATTGCGAGTTGAGTAGACCACGACTGGTGTAGATTGACTGGACTCAGTCAATAATGTTAATAACATACAAAATCCTCACCAATTCTTCAAAAGGAAATATACTGATAATATCCAATAAAAATGCATGTTTTAAATATTTTGTCAACGTATATAAAGGGTGTGTCACTAGCAGTGATCTCTCGTCGTAGTACGCAACGTAAGACATCAGCACGATGTCTATATATAAAATTATATCCGGCCAGTTGTAGTTCCCTCTATTTTGACTTTGTCTGGTCTAAAAAATTTATAATTTATAGGGAAAACCTAAATGGGGGAACTGGTGGTGATCTTTTTTTATAAATATTTATTTCAGCCCGAATTATATAAATAAAAAATACATTTATAATAGCCCTTTTAAAAAAATCTGGATTACAAAGAAAAATTTGCCTGAAATTGGGGCACTAATGTTTTTCAATCAGGAATGCAGTGTCCGAACACTAGGTGCTCAGCTCATCCCCTCTGCCTACCCTGCTAAAAAAAGTTCTTCTGTTTTGTCTTCCCTCAAGGAACCTACATGCAAAATTTCTGCGCTCTACGCCACGTAATTCTGCAGTCATATATATTTATAGATGTATAGATTGTATATACAAAATTTATATAATATATATTAGAAATATTTTAGAACAAATGGACCTATTTCATGGACATACGTGTTACGTGGGGCTCCATAATCGTTAACAATTTGCATACGTTTAATAACACATGCTACAAAGTCCTGTGCCAAGAATATTGATATAGATTCTCCTCTACAGTTTATCTTTAGGCATTTTCTGGGCAATCGAGGGCCAGGGGCACAAGCGACTGTAAATGCAAAAGATCGTTGGTTCGATTCTCATTCGAGGAAGTGAAGCATTTAATATTTTCATATCCTTGCTCTGGTGACGAGGTAAAGCGGTGGCGTTGAGTTTCGCCAATTGACACGCAATGCTTCCAGAATTTGACGAAAACGGAAGTATCTTAATGGGAACCTAATTTTCACCCACTTTAATTATTTTTTGTTTTTAAAACGATTTTAATTTCCTTTATAACTTACTGCAATATCATAAGGCACGATCAACACGTAATATATTGCCGTTATAAATCTTACGCTGCACCAGAATTTCAGGAACAGCCCATGTGGAGTTATGCAACCGGGTAGGAAAAAATACCTAATATACCTACAAATATTAAATTTATTTATAAATAAAAATATAATAATATATGGATAGTTAAATCAATTTCTTTCAATATGTTTCAATATAGTTGAAAAATAATTTTTTTTTCGTTTTTCATATAATATGATTAAAAAAACAAATTAAGTACCTACTACAGAAGTTAACGTTATTTTTGAATTGATATAAAAATTGGAGTACTATTAACATAATAAAATATAACAAACCTTATAACACCTAGTTTATTGAAAACCTCCATAAAATATTCCTTTTCCCGTTTTCCATTCACTACTACGAAACTTTCTTTTATTTCTTGCTAAAATTATTAATAGAAATAAATAAAATATACTTTAATATATTTTTTTATAATATTTTAAACTAACTTACAGCAATTCTGTTGGTCTTCTCATCTATTTTTCCAATTAGAGGTTTGCTGTCTATAAACTTGGCGGCTTGCTTTTTTATTTTTGGGTGTTTTATTATCTGTATATTGATCATATTTTTTTATTATATAAAATAGTAAATTAGAAGTGTAAGATATTGAAAAATGTATCTTTTATACATTGAGAATGTATATTATCTATATACATATGTGAGGATTACTTAGTTTCTTTAGCCTACTCTGTGCTAAGCAGAAGATATACAAAAAAAATAAATGAAAAAACATCACTTTTTACCCCTAAGCCAAAAAAAAATCTTTTTTTCAGCTATTCCACATATAACGGGGTAGGCTAACGGAACCTAACCTCAATCTTAATCTTATTCCTCACTTTCCGTCGAATTTTCATTGTGTGTTGAGTGGCGGTACTAAACGCTGCTTGCCTTGTTAACAGAGTGAAGAAACGAAATTAATAAGAAATAAATAAAATTTAACCTACAAAATTAATTACACACCAACTAATTTCCCAAATTCCAACCTAAAACGGGGTCTAGAATGCATATTACCTAATCCAAGGAATCCTACCTTGACAATGGGGTGACTGATGTCCGGGAACGTGCTCCAGCACTGCACGAGCGCGCTGTACTCAACATGCAGCAATATGCAGTTTGTCGTTGTCAGCACTGTGTGTACCTGCGTTAATGGTAGCTTTAGATTATAAGGATATGTATATAATTGTAAATTTGTTTATATTACGTAAATTGTACAGTGTGGGTTCGATTCTTACTCAGTACAATGAAATACAAATTACCATAATGTCGTAAGAAAACATATTAGAAGTCATTACAATTGTCAGTCAATTCTCTCGAAATTTCTTCTATTCTTCTCGAAATTTTAGTTTAAAGTGGAGATACAAACAAGTTTAAAAAATAAACTTATTTATACCGATTTAGCGATTGAAAATGATTATGCCTATTTAATTTATTTGGATAATATATATAGGAAAAAAAATGTTTGCCTATTAAGGCTTAAAGTAGGTGAAAAATAAAAAAAATCCGTTTAAAATAAAGAAAAGAGGTGACAGATGAGATATTTTAACTCGTATCTCAAGAAAAGCTTACTATTTAAAATATTATTATAAACATATGCAGGAAACTCACTTTAGGTAAACCATACAACATTTCTATAACACCAATGTCTTTCCCCGGTCCAATCGACGAATCTATCTTGCCTAAATTATTAAGTATATTACAATGACCCTGCAATAAAAAAAAACATCAAATACTATTGTTTTAGTTTTTTATCAGCTTCACGCTGTATCCCGCACACAGCATGGTATGCAGAGGGAACCACGTGTTAAGACATTCCGTTCCCCACTTTCTGCCGAATACTGGAGGCATTGCGAGTTCTATGGCGGAACTCTAATCCGCTTTGCATTGGTAGCGAAGAAATGAAAAATAATAATAAACAATAATTCATTCCCCGTAATGGGAATCGAAGCCGCTACCGTCGCGTTTACATTCAAACATATATAAACATAATAAATAATAACCATCTTTAAAATATACATGTCCCTGCCTATATCGGCCGCGTGTTGGACGATCTCGTTGTCCGGCAGTACAATTGTTTTGGAATTTGCTGCTACAGTTTGAAGGAAGTCTCGAGAGCAATCCTAAAGAAAAATACCGTTCAAGATATATTTAATAATTACTTACTTCAAAATATTTGTATGTCTGCATGTATATTGTTGATATGTATAATTTTTCTTTATTTTTTTATCTTCACACGATATCCCATTTATAGGAGGCCAGGCATAGGGTTAATACACTCCTTTCTCCACTTTTCACCCAATTTTCGAAACGTTGCTTATAAGTGTCAAAACTAGACGCCGCTCTTCATTTTGTTACCAAAGTGGTGAAATGAAAAAAAAATAGTTCACGGCCAAAGAATGTAGGTTGACTAAAAAGCCCCTTCAAAAATGTAATATTATTAATATAATAATTCAATATTTTTGTAGTATACTTAAGTATAATTAACGTTAATTTATTTTTTATTGTGTGACGATAAACCTGACGATGTTATGAGTTTGATTCCCACTCGAGGAAATTAAATATTTAATATTTTCATTTCTTCGCATTGGTAACGAGGCAAGGCGCGGCGTTGAGTTTCTCGGGAATATCTCAAGAATTCATCAGAAAATGGGGGAACGGAAGTGTCCTAATGGAAACGGGGTATCGTAACACTAGGTTCCCTGATTCTTTCTCCCCGCAATGTGCAGAACAAAAATCCTTTCTTATATACTAATTTTAGCACTACATTAATGATAATTAAAGTTATTAAATTACTTGAAATAAAGGACAGCTAAGGAGTGTTTCAATCATTTCTAACGACAAAATTTCTTGTTGGACATTATTTGACATATCTTTGAATATTTCTTCACTTGATACAGCGTTGTTATAGTACCTAAGTTAAAATAATAATTATTTAATTAATTACTTATATATTCCGTAAGAACCTTCAACATATATATTTGTATGTATAATATTCTAAATATATGTATAACAATTATTGATAGTTATTATTTTCAGGGGAACGGAGTGTCTTAACACTGTGTTATACACTACCCTGCTGTGTGCGGGATACAGCGTGAAGCTGATTTTTTCTATTATTTTCTCGCGTTTTAATTGCTTTTCTGGACTTGTAAAACATAATTTCATTATTAATCAGTCATTTTCCACTTAATCTATAGAAACTAACATCCAAACAATTTCTCTATAAATATTGGGAGTAGGACATGAACCTACAACCCTCATATACATAAATTAAATTCTTATTTTTCATGATGGAAATTTATGATTAAAACTTACTATTAGGAACTATTATTCTAACTACCTTATTTTCTACTCAAATACTTTAGTCCTTATTTGAATAAGAGTTATATATTAAATCGACCGTTTGTGGAACTCGAAGTTTAGTAAAGCGAAGCTAACCACTGAACGCAAAAGAACTTTTTCACTCGAGCTTTGATTTTGCCGCTCACGTGGTTCACTGAGAGGAAGTAGAATAGTTTTCTCATCGATCCCTATTACAGAATTAGTTGAGGATAAACTGAATAATAAACTTGACGTATTTAAATAAAGTTGTTAACAAATACTTAAAATATTTAATGAGAAAAGCATATTTATTTAAATTTATATTTTCATTTCTTCGCTCTGGTGTTGAGGCAAAGCGCGAAAGCTTACGTGTTGAGTGGTGGTACTGAACGCCGCGCTTTGCCTCGTTACCAGAGCAAAGAAATAAAAATTATTATTTAGCTTTTACTCTACAAATATGCAAAACAATATTTATTATTGCTACGTATATACTACAAATTTAACTCTCTCATTTTATTGTATAATTCATTTAATAAATATATCTGACACTATAGTAAAAAAAAAATTCAATTGCCTTTACTGGAGTGTGTTACTTTGATTGTAATGTGGCTGAACAATTACCTCGCTCGGTCTCCATGAAACCGCGAGAAGCATTCGCATTGATACAAGTTCGTTTGAAACGTTCACCCTTACTTCATATTTTTTTTTTTCAGCTTCACGCTCTATCCCGCACACAGCAGGGTAGGCAGAAGGAACTAGTGTTAGACTCCGTTCCCCACTTTCTGCCGAATTCTGGAGGGATTGCGTGTTGAGTGGCAGAACACAACGCCGCCCTTTACCTCTACACTAGAGCGAAGAAATGGAAATATAAACGTAAATAAATATTTCACTTCCTCGAGTGGGGATCGAACCCATAACCGTCGCGTTACAGTCACACGCCGAGTAAGATGTTTAAAATTTTATGATTCTTAAACATTTTTATTAGTATATACCAGCTTTATGCAGTTAGGAAGTCGATACACGATGGTACAAACCCATCAATTTTAATCGGGAGTTGAAGTCGAATAGTTAAAAAAAAACAAAATGTGAATTAAATTAAGTAGATTTACTAATTGTTTTAAGTTTTGGCTTTTTAAAATACTGTTCCTTACCTTAAACTTTAATTTCCTTTGCGTTGACAAAACGTAAATAGAGCATATCTTGGCAATATAGAAGCAAGATAAATAAGAGCCACATATAAAGAGAATTATGATCTAAAATATGGAAAAAAATGTTTTATATAAGTAAATGTGCATATTTATATTTACACAAATTTTCTAATATTTTATGTAACTTGTATATTCTTTTCGTCGTAGTGATTTATCACTTATCTTTACGGTTTTTTGTCATAAATCAAAACTCTCCCTTCTCCCCTTTACCTGACTAAATCGTCTTAGCAGACGGGGAATAAAAAACTTATAATATAGTAATTATTCCCCTAATGAAGTAAGATGACCCTCACGCTTTCCAATATAATAAATGAAGAAACTTCTCCATAAGAGAATATAACTAAAATATATAAAGGAATTATTATTATTCATATCACCAATAGCAGGTCATCGGGTCCAGGTGACACATCAGAGGTGCCGCTACCAGTAAAAACAGAAGTTCCAAACGAAAACGAAGACGTCACCGGTCTCTCGTGCTGTGCGTCAGTTATTACGAACACTTTCGTCTCCCAATAAATTAATAGACCCATCCAGGAAGTCTGTTTTTATAATAGCTAATATAAATTATGTTTAAATGGTGAATCTTACTACAGTTATATTAAAAAATCTGATTCTAGCCTAGTGTTAAGACACTCCGCTCCCCACTTTCCGCTAAATTCTGAAGGAATAAGTAGAGTTGAGTAGTGGAACTCAACGCCGCGCTTTAATTCGATACCAGAATGAAGAAACGACAATAATCAATATTTCATTTCCTCATATAGGAACCCACAACCTGTAGCCCATTCACACCCTTCTTCTCTCGCACCACAACTGGCCTCTTTCTCTTTATTTTTTTTTGTATAATAAAGTTTATTTAGTATAATTACCTCTCGACAAAGGCCTTTTGGACAAGACGTTATATACAAAAGGCATCCAGACCAATAGCATAATATGAGGAATAATATGCAATATTTTGTAACACATAAAAACTGAAAAATTACATTTTTTCTATTTTATACATATTATGTTAATTGAGGTAAAATTTATAAAAAAGTGATTTTTTTTTCAACTTCACATATTTTTCTAAAAATAATTATATTAAAACAATTTTTATCAATATCTTGTATTAGCCCAATATCCCAGGGCCAGGACAGGGCAGATATACGTCATTTTAACAAATTTGGAATTTGAGGACTAAAATGCGAAATACAATATGAAGTTAACTTAAAAAAAAAAAAAAAAAAACATAATATATTCTCCTAGAGATAGAGTCAACATAAGACATTTCTATGCCTTTTAGTACAAACTAAATTACATAAATTCGTCAAACTAGCAACTAATCCCTAAAAATAAAGATATCAAAAGATAAACTATCAAAGAAAGAAATAAAAAGAAACACAATATAGATTACCTCTGCATTACTATTAAAGTTTTTCTGCCATTTATTGAGATAGTCCCAAATGTGCCATACTTGTAGAATCGGGCACAGGATAGCTATTTGTGATACAATCGACTCGTTGCCAGGGTCTAATGTATCAGTAAATATATATATTGGAAAAACTGAGAGGACGTCTAAATAAAAGCCAACAGTGGCCATTTTCTCCTCTACAATCTCCCGTACTGTCTCTTTTCTGATATTCTGCAATTTAAATTACTGAATAACCGATACTGTGACAAAGAATTTATTTGCATATTAAAAAGGAATAAAATTGGATAGATAATTTAATGCAATTTTTTGCAATATTATGTGGCGCTATTGTCATTTTGTTTTTATATTAGCTATTAAAATGAATTGAGGTCAGTGGCGGTTTACTGTAAGCACGACAGGGTGTGGGTTCGATTTCTACCCGAGGAAACAATTAAAATATAATGTAATACGATATTTAAACATACGTTGTTAAAAATATACCATCATAAATGAATACAAAGTGTTAAAACATTCCGTTCTCCGCTTTCCGCCGAATTCTGGAGGCATTGCGTGTTGAGTGGCGGAACCCAACGCCGCGGAACTTTATTGATGTAAATATAGTACAATATTCTTACTTTTTCCACAACAGCTGTAGTAATCTGTATATAGATGTTGAGTAAGAACCCAGCTGTGACGATTGTATTGAGAACTTTCTCCCAGTCGGGTTGGTAACGGTTCGTAGAAAATTGTGGGCACATTATACAAATATATAGAACCATTATAAAATGGGCAATGTCAAACATATTTGTCTGTAAATTTAATAATTTAATATGATATAGATATAGTGTTGGTATTTGGAATTCTACATTTTAAATATAACTTTCCCATGTATTTACACCATGCTATAGTGGCTTAGTGGCACAGGCTAGTGACTGTTAACGCGATGGTAGTGGGTTCGTAATGTTAGTTGCCCACTCGGGGGAATGAATTATTTTTTATAAATATTTTGAGGTCCGCCACTCAACAGGCAATGCCTCGAAAATTCAGCGGAAAATGGGGAACGGAGAGTCTGTGCTCTAGGTTCCCTCTGCCTACCCTGCGGTGTGCATACATACAGCGTGATACAGCGTGAAGCTGATTGAAAATGAGTGAAAACATTATAAAAGAGTGTCCTATCACTAGACATTTTGTCCATAAATTTATATGTATATTGTTGATATTTCATTTCAAGGTAGATTTTATAGTATACATACGAAATCAGTATTTGGTTCAAGTATCCATGGAAAAGTGGCTCGAAGACATATCCGAGGTTCTTCCACTGTCGTCACGTTTCCCGACATTTTGTATAGCTCTAAATAATCGGTAGTAAATTTTCTTTGTCTCACATTATTTGAATCTACAAATAATTTAGTTAGTGATAGTTTTAAAAAATGTAAGTAGATACTTTTAGTACTGCTATAGTTTAATATGAATAATTTATCTATAAAAACAATTATTTATCATACTAATATTATAAATGTGAATGTAAGTTTGTTTGTTACGCTTTTACGCCAAAACTAATACAATAAGAATAAAAAACTCGGATTAGATCGAATATTTTTTAATAAAAAAATATATTTAAGTTCAAGCGAGCGAAGCCGCGTTTGTATCTCTAGCTTAAGACAATTCATAGAGAAATCCAAAATGATTAAAATTAATCGTATAATTTGAAATGGTACCTTTATAATACATATGGGAGTCATCAATAAACGTAGGATCTTCTTCTTCAACTTCTGCCAAATGATTTTTAAGTAATTTCATTGGCCTGTATCGTGTCCTAAGAAGCCTTGAATCGGCTTCCTCGTATTTTATTATATCTTTCTAAAAACAAACATTGTATTTATGAAATAATTAATTTATATATTGACTTTCATGTTGTATTAGACATGCACCAGGGTTAGCAGGTTAGGTAGAAGGGAGCCTAGTGTTAAGACACTCCGCTCTCCTTTTGACGCCGAAATTTGGAGGTATTGGGTATGGAGGGGCAGAACTCAATACCACGCTTTGCCACGATACTAGGGCAAAGAAAATATTATAATATTTTAAAATTTTTAACAATTTTTTAAAGTGTTATTCCACACTTAGGAAAGAAAAATATTCATTTAGAAAACGTATAATAATTTGAACGCAGCGGGATTCGAACCCACGCCTCCTGGAAACCGATCAGGCGCTCTGACCACTAAGCCATACGTTCTCATCAAGCTACGTCGAAATTCTTATACGATTGTTATCTACAGAGATGCTAACAACATAATTAAGTTGTATTAAATATTTGATTTCCTCGAACAGGAATCGAACCCATAACTCGTCGCGTTTATAGTCACACGCTCCTGCCCGTGCACCACGTCTGGCCTTTATTTTTTAATTTTTTGTATGTGTATGTTTTTTTCACAGTTTTTTATTAGAATATACTACGAATAACATATATAATATATATAAAACTTATATAAGCATATATTTAGAAGTTTTCCACTGGAATAGGTACGAAATGATAATATCAATGTCGGAAATCACATCCACCTGCTTGGCTTTACAACTTTTAATCCGAGTTTCGACTTTTTCCCGAATTTGTTGGAGCATGAAAGGGTTCTCATTCATCGCCCGCAGAAAATCCGTACGGCGAAGTACCTACAGACGTAATATAATGCTGATATTAAAATGAATTATATACTTTTGTGATTATTATCTAAGGACTGCTAAGTTTGGTTTTCATTTTCGTTTACGTAGTAGCTAAAAAAAAATTTTTCATAAAAAGATCAATCAAAAATACATTATTACCTTTTAGTTTCATGCTTTATCTCTCAAGGTAAGGGAGGCAAAGGGAACTAAGTGTTAAGACAATTTGTTCCCCGTTAAGACACTTCCGTTCTCCACTTTCCGCCGAATTCTTGAAACATTGCGTGTTGAGTGGGAACTCTACGCAGCGCTTTCCCGCGTTACCAGTATGAGGAAATGAAAATATTAAATATTTAATTCCCCTGAGTGGGAATCGAACCCACAATCTCACGTGTACAGTCACAAAAAACATTTATGTATCTTGAATATTCCATATTCCTGAAATGACTTTATAGTTAAACTACATTATATATTTAAATATTTTCCAATATAATACCTAAATAAAACAAAATATGAAAACTAAACCTGAAGTTCCACATAGGTAGCAGCTTTGACTGTAACTTTGGAGGGTATGGAATAAAACAAACTTATTTCCCCCAAAACCTGAAACAATAATTACTTTCTCTATAACACGATCCTTTCGAAAGTAAAATGCTTCTTTCACATTTCTGGCATACAGTACTGAATAATATTTTTACATAAAAAGTTGTATCCACTTATCAAAATTGGCCCCAAAGTCAAAACTTCTTAGAAGTTGTATGGAAAACGGAAGAATTCCAACAAAGTAGGTATTACATAAATATGAAAAATAAGTGTGGGAAGTATGAAAAAAGTTTCAATTACTCTTAAACTTAGCTTAGGCTTTTTATGTATTAAAACTTCACTTTTAAAACATTTAAGCACTACTTAGGATATTTGGAAGATTTAAGACTATGGGGGGATTTGACATTTATGTGTGCTCCTCTCCCCCCTTTATTTAGAGAAATGATTATATTTTAATTATGTTTATGGAGCCAGGCGTGAGGTATGGCCACAATCGTGTGCCGGTAACCGATAGGTCGTGGGTTCGATTTCCACTCGAGGAAGTGAAATTTTTATTATAATATTTTCTGCTCTGGTGACAAGGCAATAGTTTGACGTTGAGTTCGGCCACTCAACACTTGTTTTCAGAATTTGGTGGAAACTGTCGGTCTTAAACTACCTTGCTACACAAGAGAAGCTTGAAGCAGAAAACAAATATTATTACTTACCGTTCCTTCTTTAAAAGCGATCATGGGACTCTCATCATCTTCATCCGACAGCATTTCTATGACACCACGCTTAACAAAAATCATACCATTCTTCACGACATCCTGGTTCCATATATATTGACCGGTTAGGTAAAGCTCATGTCTTATATATAACGACATGTGACGCATAAATGATTCCCCTAAATAGTAAAAAAAATACAATTTTATATATTACAATATAATTAAAATAAAATCCGGTCAAGTGCGAATTGGAATCGCTTTATCACGCATATAACGGAGCAAACAGAGAGAACCTAGCATTAGAGATTTATTTCTCCGTTTTTCGTTTTACATACTACTTTCGTATTTCAAATGTAAGTCATTTTATTTTTAATCTGTTTAAAAATAAAATGGTTACGGATATTAAAATTCAGAGACCAGCTGCATAAGTACCAATATATAAAGTTAATATGTAAAATTAATAGGAATGTCTGGGTAGTTTCTCATCTATCCTGCTAGATCCTCTATTTTATTATTAATCTTTCATAGAAATTGTATGAAATTGTGTAAGTTGCGTAATCAATAGGATGAATGCGTAACAGGGTTTCAATAGAAAAACATTTTATTTTAAATACTATATATATTGCAAATGCAGTTTTTCCAATTCTAAAGTAATTCCTTTGCATAGAAACTGCATGAAGCTAGTCGTGCATAGTAAAAATAATATAAAATTTGTATTGGCATTTTTATTAGTAATCGATAGCAATATTGAAGCGATACGAATTAATGTTTAGAATTTTATTTTTTTAGAGTTCGTTAACCACAAGGGTAGAAGAAAAGATCCTTTCCTAAAACTTCGCTGTTAAACACATTTGTGGCTAAATCCAAAAAAATAATAGTCTTATTTAAATAGCTGAATTAATAGGGTACTTTCAAATACTCTAGAATTATGAAAGCTAGCTTAGCTAGCATCTAGAGGTAGTACTACTACTACTTCAAATAATAGCCTTAGATGAGTGGCAAAATTTGATATTAAGCTAGTTCAAGTGAATTATAAGATAAAAAGGCTCAGATCGAAACCTCCAATTTTTGTACGGAACCCTCGGTGGACGAGCCCGACTCGCGCTTGTCCAGTTTTTTTATATCGTATACAGTGATTAAACTTTTTTCTCGTAAAAGCTGTTGATTATTATAAATTTTCACTTCAATTAATGAGAAAAGAAATTTACTTCGTGCAATTGCACTTAACGGTCATTAGACAGCTTCAAAGGTTTATAAAATTATTGGTAAATAAAAATTATTTAACTGCTTATTTTATTTTTTCTTTTCACGTAGAAAATTTCTTTTCTTTTAATTTCTGTGACCCAAACACAGTTCATTTAATGTGTTATTTTTTTTACAATATTTACTATGCAATATGAATTTTATGTTTCGCTTTGACCTGCATATATCAGAGAGAAAATAATGTCAAGACAGTTCTGTCTTCGTTTTCCGCCTAAATTTGAGACAGTGCACAATATGAAGAAACTCAACACTAGCTAGCTTTGTCATAACCAAAAATTAGGAATAATTTATTATTTTTGTTTTTTTTTATCACGGTGTATCCCGCACTTAGTAAAGTAAAACCTGACAATCTAGTGTTAAGACACTCCGTACGACGGCCGAGAAAACTCAATATCAAATTATAATTAAAATATCCATAACTAACCAGTATCCCTTAAAAGCAGAGAATCATGAAAATGTTGAACATTTACATCGAAAATAAGTTCCATTTGAAGCGGCAAAGGTAATGTTTGCAATTGAGGACTAGTGAGGATTCCATCTTTCATATTCCACAGGGTTTGTTTATATAGCATAGCCTGTTCTACCAGCAATGGCGGAGCTCGACGAAATTTTAGAAAGTTTATCATATGGTGATACTGTGGAAGAAGTTTAAGTAAACACGAATTCTTCGCTCAACAAAGTACATATATATATATATACTAGTGGGCCCGGACGCGGCTACGCCCGCGATAATATAAGCCTAAATCATTAAAATAAGTTAAAAAATAATAATAAGTGGAGATTTATTATTAGAAAAAATATCTGAGTAACCGAAATGAACAAACCAAAGAAATAAAAGTAACTAAAGGAAATTCTTATTATTAGAAAAAAAAACCTAAAGTTTGCTGTGCGCGCGTACTAAACATTTTTCTATATTAAATAATTATTAATTTTTGCGAACAATATTAAATAAAATCTCAAATGATTAAAATTACGATATTTTAAGTGTATAACATCGGTATAGATAACCGAACTGAGATAAATTAATTATAAGCAGCAAATAATTACATAAAAAATAATAGTAATTCGAAAATCTATAAAAATTTACAAAATCATCAAAGTCATCCGCCCGTTCGCGTCGGTCATACTCATATTATGCCGCCCGAAGGCTAGGTCATTTGGAATCAGTCACATCTTAATTATTTATTAGAATGTTATACAGTAAATTATAATTTCCATCTAGATGAAATGCTAAAAGTGACTATTATATTTATTTTCATAAGGATGAATATCAAATTATAGAAATCATCTAAAAATTAGATTAGTTAATGATTTGTATAAAGAGATTTGTATAAATCTATATCGGCGCGCACCATGTATGCATTAAGCAAACTCACTGTGGGTGACGTTTTCTTAAATCAGCAAACTTTGCAAGCTGTTGCTTAGCAACGCGTAGCGACGATTGTTATTAACATGGCGGAATAAATTCCTTGTCAAATTAATTATTTTAATATATTGCTATATAACGAAAATATTACAAATATGAGAAAAAAAAAGTATCCTATGTTCATCCCGGGACCCTCAAGTATCTCTATATGAGTATTTTATCACAATTAAATTAGCGGTTTGGCCCTGATTGCGGAAAAGACAGACAGACAGACAGACAGACAGACAGACAGAGTTACTTTCGAATTTATAATATAGGTATGGATAACTATTCTTACATACTCCTACTTAAATATTCAACGATCATTCTAACTTACATAGAAAGTTTAAATCAATTTCAAATATACACTTACCTGTTCCACAAATATGGACCACCGATTATTTTCCAGCACCAGCTCCCAGGTGAGACCTCCAATGAAACGGTAACGTATGCAAACATACCCAAAGATCATTAGGAAAGATGTCAGCCATTTCTCGTGGGGATGCTGAAAAGGTTTTACTTATTTATTTTACATGTAATAAATAGAAGGTAAAAAAGAGATATCACAGTTTTTATTTTAAAATGTAACGAATGGTTGTTATCACATTCTTTATTAATTACTTTAGTTTAACTTTGTATTCCGTTTATAGTATAGTGAGCGAAGGGAACCTGGAATCTAGTGTTAAGACACTCCATTTCCATTAAGATCCTTTCGCTCCCCACTTTCCACCGAATTCTTTAGGCAGATGATTCGAGAATCATCATTCACAGCATCTATTTTATTCTTTTATTAAATAATATTATTTTTTTATCAAATAATCGTATCTTAACAAGATACGATTAATTGAAGAGAGAAATAATCTATCTATTACAATATGTCAAGTAAATATAATATATACTTACAAGAGGAAAGCTGTCTCCGAAGATGCAGTTAAACAGGCGTCCAGCGCTATAGTACCAGCAGGATAAGTAACTGAAAAATGTTATATAAATATTTAAGGCCGTCGTGGTGCAGACATAAATATGTAACGGGTTTGATTACCGCGTTCCCACTCTTTATATTTTCATTCCCTCGCTCTGGTAATGAACGAAGGTGCGGCGTTGAGTTCCGCCTCTCAACATACAACGTCTCCAAAATTTGGTGGAAATTGGGGAACTTTCCGCCAAATTTTTAGAGGTATTGCGTGTTGAGTGGCGAAACTCAACACCGGGTTTTTGTCTTGGTGCCAAAGCGAAGAAATGGAAATATTTATAAATAATAATTCATTCCACCAAGTGGGGATCGAACCCCCAACAGTCACTTTACAGTCACACCAAATTTTACATTTTACTAATTTTACTTTAATTAAAAATATTACCGTCTTAACAAATAAAATGTATATCTTACTTGTCGAATATGATTTTCTTATTCACATTGTTTAAGGTGGCCAAGTAGTACTCTTTGACGTCCATCAGGGTATGGTTTAAGGAATACCACAGGCAGGTGGAAAGATGCAACGCCAACATTACCAGCACTATGTGCTCCATGACATAAAGCCTTTTACGGGTGTTTCGCATCTGAAATACATATATAACTCAAATAGTTTTATTTATTTAGTCTCTTTACAGTCTCAGTTCTCTTTTTAAATACTTTTTTTAGAAATTTATATTTTTATTATCTTTCCTAAATGTGGATTTAACATTTCGTTCTTCATTCGTGAGGTATTGAGAGGCGGAATTCAACGCTGCGCTCTACCTCGCCAAAGCGAAGAAATGAAAGAATATTGACGCGTGACTATCTCTTACTTATGTATAAAAACAAAGTATTTCACCTTTTCGTTGATTTCACAAAAATAAACTAACACCCTGTAAATTCGTCCTATACCCAACCATCTGCCTATCAATATTATATATTCGTGGCCGCCGCTTCCAAAGTGATCTAAAATTATAAAATAAAATAAAATAAAATATATCAGAAAAATAATACAAATTTCCAATTATTTCTGTTGTCACAGATACTTACAAATAATGCCTAGAGGCAACAAGGTGACCACATCGTATGCCAAGAAAATATAATTTCTTTTATACAACCGTACGTACAACCTCAAAATGGGCCAAAACCTGTGTAGTAAATGTATGACAACGTCGAAAAAGAAAAATGTTTCACAAATTATTATACTCAGGTTCAATAAAAAGTACGACCGGCGCAAGTAGTATGCTATTAGCAAATGCACTATATACTCGTAAACTATTAGTAATAATATCCAACTCTGAAAGGAAAATTAATTATTATAGTTTTATTTTCGTTTGTGTTACTAAAATTTTGTTTTAATTGGAAAAACAATTTAGCAGCAAATACAACTATTTTCCCTTTGCATTTTTTTCAGCTTCATACTGTATTCAGCACATAGCATGGTAGGCAGAAAGAACCTAGTGTTAAGTCACTCCGTTCCCCATTTTCCGCTAAACTCTGGTAGCAATTCGTGGTAGAACCACCCCAGAGCGAAGAAATGAAAATATTAAATAGGGCAATCGAGAGGGCATTGAACTCACAAACTATTAAGTCACTATTTTTACCTCTTCTGTTATAAATAAGAATTGTATTCTGTTACCTCTTCTGTTATAAATAAGAATTATATTCTTATATATTCAGACTAAGTCTAGAAAGAAAACATTATATGCAACTTTCCTTTTACTAATAATTTTGACATTAATTGCAGTTTTCATTTAATTCAATTAATAAATAAATATATACGAGTAGGTATTTGAATATATCACCTGCCACCAAATGTTCCAAGGTGCGACTATAACGCACCTTGTGATGCTACCAAGCCTTTTCTCAAAGAAAAAACTCCCTCTAAATTGCTGAACAGTCTTTTTGATTGATACGTTTATACGACTGGTAGGACCAGTAGTAATTGAGGTTAAAGTGCTGAAATAAATATTTATTACTTGTAAATTGAAAAAAAAGCTTTATTTGTAATTTTAGTTCGACTTAAATTACATAGTAAGGTACAAAAAAAGATTGTTCGCGTAGCTCCAAAAATTGGTCCGAAATAGTTAATCGTCGGTTCGGAGGGCCTAATGGTAGGGCATTTCATTCTCTGCTTGACATCGTCCGTGGCGGAACCCAACGCTGCTTTTCATATCTCAAAGCAGAGAAATAAAAAAGCTTATTCCTCTAAATGGGGTCGAACTCACAATCTTTGCACTGTCTATTTAATACGTATTTTATAGGAAAATACGTATTTTATATGCATATTCATTTTTTGAAATACATTATAAAAACTTACTCTGTAAAGGTTCCTAAAGACGGTTGACTGATGCTACCTAACATACTTCTAGTTATTTACCATTTAATCGTTTATTATTATAGAAAAATATTTGTATTTTAAATCAGCTCTTATTTTTAACGTAAGTAAAATGCATGACCAATAAGATTCTTACTTCATTATAATTTAAAACAATTCACGCAAGTGTAGCGAAAGGAGGGGGGCACCTCCCGGTGCTGCACCCCCCGGTGCTTCATGTTCAGTTCCGCCAACCAACACGCAATACCTCCTGAATTCGGCGGTTAATGTGCAACGGAGTGTCCTAACACTAGGTTTTTTCTGCCTACGCTACTGTTTATAGGATACAGTGTATATATATGAAAAAGTCAGTTAATGACAGGTACTAACGAGGATGTCACGATGAGAATGAAGAAGAACGTGCACAGCCAGTTTAGGCATTTCGAACGAATGATGAAAAAGTGGCAAAAAAGACTTAAGATGGAAAAGTGAGCGATAAGAGAGGTAGACGGAGACTTTATCTAGGAAATTTTAAGAACAAATAGATTTACACATATATGTATTATTTAAAATCAAAATAAATAGTATAATTACTATATACATATATGTATTTAGTTATAAATAAAGTTTCTAACAATACCATACGGCCATAGTTACTAACATATACCGTTTTAGGGTAAAACATACGGCGAGGATGGCAAGCACTGCAGTGCGCAATTTATATAACACTTTTACTACCCGTCCACATGTTGCAGCGATTTAATACTCGCTGTCTGATAGCCACGAAAATACCCTTAAATTGGAGAGATTTAGAATTCTACCTACCTTCTATATACTGGGTATATACTTTTAGTAGATATATTTGTTTAAGTTGAATTCATTTTCACATTTTTCAATGAATTCTGGAGGCATTGCAAGTTGAGTTGCGGAGCTTAACGCCGCGATTTGCCTCGACACCAGAGCGAAGAAATAAAATATTAGATATTTCATTTCCTCGAGTGGGAGTCGAACCCGTACATTCTTTGAGTCCCTGCGCAACGACTGGGTTATTTATTTTGATTCTAAATAATAGATATACTAAGTAAATCTTAATAATTAGAAAATGAATAAAAGAGCTGTATAATATTATTATTATTATGTATCTTTAACATTGCAACGTTTCGAACATTAAATTTAAATTAAATTAATTAATTATATCGCATAATATGTCGAAATCAATAAAACTTATATTTATGAAAATAAAAAGGTATCTACGACTTGAAATAAAAAGTGACATTAAAATAGAAACCATATTAATTCATATACAAATTCCAACAATCGGACCTTAAAGTTACCCGATTCCAGATGGCAGTTCTGAAACGAGCCCCAGTAAGTACATTACGTACATAACACGTTTGTATGCAAATTTTATTCCCAAAATCCAGCTTGATGGAAAACGGTCCCTCCAAGTATTATCAGGGCAACCCAAAGGAAGTTTTGGGTCGAGATGATAACATATAAGCGTTGGAGGTACATATATCGATTAGGTTATCATATAAAGCGAATTATAATATCGATTTGGCATCATTTAAATCGAATACTCGAATCGGTTTACGATTTTCTGCATTTTATCTGTCTCCAAAAGGGATTTAGATCAAATGGAAAACAATCAGTTGGAGTGGACGATAAGGAAGGGAAATCCCCTCGTTTACATAAAACGCTTAGTGGAGCTTCAAAACAGTTTCTTACCGAAATGTATTATGAAAATATTTTTTAACAAAAGAAATGCAAAATCTATATTTTCTGTAATTTAAAAAATTGCGATTTTTTACTACAATTCTTTTTTAGTGTTAACTTATATAGTCTTTTACTACAGACTTTCTTTTTCTGTCGAATTCTGCATACATTACGTGTTGAATGGCAGAACCCAATGCCGCGCTTTGTCTCGACGATCAAACCCACAACCGTCGCTTTACAGTCACACCCTTGTGTTGCTGCGCCATGACGGGCTGACCAAGCTTCGCTCTGGCACCAAGGCAACTAGCCCGGCATTGAGTTCCGTCACTCAACAGACAATACCTCAAAAAGTTCTGCAGAAAATGGGGAACGGAGTGTCTGAACACTAGGTTCCTTGCTACGGGATACAGCGTGAAGATGATTTTTTTAATTTATTTTAACCAACCACCAAGCAATGCACCAAGTTCAGTGACAAATTACGGAGCAGCACAGATTAGTCAGCCCCACGTGCGCTATTAATCAACGGTTTAGAGCTAACACCTCAGGCTCCTGCCTACCAGCGACTGCATGTAATATATTTGGGCACACACACAGACAAGACAAACTAACTGCAATAGATTCTGTGCAAGTGTTATTATTTAGTGTTGATGTGAAACTGTGAAAATTATAGCCACATTATCTCTGATATGTGTGGTATGCTTTAAGCTTAAAGTAATTATATTTTAGTAGTAAATTATAAGTTTTTGAGGCCAGTCGTGGTACAGGAGCACAGGAGTGTGACTGTCTGATAGCTTTGGGATCGATCCCCACTCGGAAGAATGAATTATTAGTTATTAATATTCTTATTTCTTTGTCTTACTCTTTTGAAGATTCTCTTATGAAGGTAAGGTTAGGTAAGTAGAGGCAGGTAGAGCTTGACATTGAAAAACCATAAAAATTGTTGAATATTCTCACTTAAATCCTAGGCATTGTGTAGTGACATAACATTACTCACTAAACCACCTATAATCCCTAAAATAAAACAAACATAAATTAACATAATAATATGTATTAACAATGGTTAACCTTTAAGTATGGACGTCGGGTCTGACAGACCAGACAATTCTACGAATTCTACAAATCGGCCACTTCTCGGTGACCTCCGCCACTGAGTCTCTCAGTACCTTTCATATTAATGACAAAATGAATGTAGATAGCAGTGGCTGTGTCTCTGGGTTCAAAACACGTGAGTATTTAACTTTCTAAACGGGGCCTGGGTCTGTCAGACCCGACGTCCATGTTTCCCATACATGAATGATTTCAAAACGCCATATATTTTTATAATATTACAAAATATACTTTAATATTTTAATTGTATTATTTGTATTCAAATGTTTTTATTGTTTTATATCATATATTATTTGGCATTGTTTGTTATATATTTTAGTAATATAAATATTATTTACCTAAAAAAGATTCAATTTTTTTAGTTTTTATGATAAAATGGAAAAAAAATGATCGACCTAGCACGTCAGGGACAAAAATATCGGTACTTTATAATCAACATCAAACAAAAGAATTGGACGACGACATTTTATAAAGAAAATAGCACTTTGTATACTAAACTACTTTAAGAATTGAGAATGACTTTGACTCGCGTTTCGCGATCTGATCTATCATTTTTTGAACATGAAGCTAAAAAAATAGTTTTAGGATCTTGAAAAACATGTACACTTTGCCCCCAAAAGATATATAGAAACACAACACATACTTATGTTGACTGCAATCGTCCTGTTTGCCTACAATGTTGAAAACCATTGTGTATCGATGTTCAATAATACCCTATCTTGAGGTGTTGTCAAAATTTTTATTTTATAACATAAGATGTAATTTCTTTATTTTTTTTATTTGTTAGACTTTATATTTTGTTAAAAAAATATTTATTTTATTATCTGTCTTTTTTTTATAGTATTATTTTCTTAAGAGTCATCCCTTGTGGCCAAAGACTGAAATTGTGACTTTAAGCTACTTAAATCGTTGTGATGCGTAAACTTTAATAAAAAGCGATTTTATTTATATTGATTTTGTTTGATTTGAGGCTATTCGTGTAAACTAAAACATAAAATTGTTTTCTTCCTTTAAAAAACAGTCGGAATATGACCAATAAATACACTGGTCTGACAGACCCGACGTCCATATGTATGTTATAAAAAAGTCACGTCCATAGTTAAAGGTTAAAAGAAATAAATAAAAATAAAGGAAAATCAAATTAGATGAAAATATATTTAATAAAAGTTATTTTGTAACAAATGTTTAATAATTACAGCGACAACATTATTCGAACACTAATGATGAGAATTCCAAGAACTGGCTGGCGAGCCATTTAGATTTTATTTGAAATATCTTGCTTTTATTATGACAATATTAAACATTTCTAGAATATTTTTACAATGAATCTATTTATAAGGCTTAATTTAGTTTTAATTTGATTCGATTTTTTAAAAAGACGATCAGAGTTAATAACCTTTTGTACACAATACCTATATACCGGTGTATTCCGCATGTAGCAGGGTAGGCAGAGGGAACCTAGTGCTAAGACACTCCGTTCCCCATTTATTGCTGAATTCTGAAGGCATTGCGTGTTGAGTGGCAGAACTCAACGCCGCGTTTTGCCTCGACACCAGAGCGAAGAAATGGAAATATAAATTTAAATACATATTTTTTTTTACAGTCACACTTTGTACTCCTGCGCTAGGACTGACCTCTAGTATAATACATTTAAAGAAAATAGTGTCAAGAAATCCAGGACAGTCCTACCCTTAAAATACAAATATAAAGTGTAAATAAGCTCAACTAGAATCAAACACGCGCCAGCAGACGTGACGTCCTGTATCAACTCCTCACATGGACCGATGCATTCCGTGAGAATGTGAACCAGAGATAACTTTAAAACTGATAAAACCTTAGTCTATAATGAAACGTGTTCGAAAGGTGTACGTGGGCAATGGACTAGAACCAACTAAATGTACTAATATAAAGTATTCCTAGTTATTGCATGAGATATATAATAAAGCTTTTTAAGCTATCGCAGTGTGTGACTGTAGATGGTTGCGAGTTCGATATCCAGTTGGGAAGTAAATTATTTTGATTTCATCGCTCTGTTACATAGATTCCTAAACGTAGGTGAAAACTGCTCATCCTGCTATATGTGAATATAAAAAGAAAAACTTTAGAAATATTTGGTGCATAAAACTTTATTTAAGGTTAATAATAGGTAGAGCTTAACAGTATAAAACATCTAATTTAGACAATTTCTTAAAATAATTAACAAAAACAAAAATTTTAGTTAAGTTAATAAATATATTTTAGTTCTTATAATTATGGGTTGTTCTGTGCACATGTTTCTTCACATCTCAGTACATTTAGCAATAAACTTAGTTATACAAGAAAAATGTCAATTTAGACGCCGACAAAGGAAAATGACGTAGTTCGTCTAGAACAAAACTTTTTATATTGCTTCTTATATTTGTTTAGGTCAGACGAATACTCCTCTTTTGTACGTAAAAAGAATGTAACATGGCACGTGAAATTTTATTTCTTTATATATTTAAGCTCTTAATTTCCATGAAATACATAGAAAAATCTGTCAAATAAATAAAGACAAAATCGCTACAAAATAATATCATTATTGAATTGAATATAGCTTTAGTTATATTTATTTGTTTATTTATGTTCTAACGGACGAAGCCGCGAGCAAGTCGCTAGTATATATTGTTTTCATTGTATTTTCTTTGATACACAATACACAAACACTAAAAATATCTTAAAAAATGTTCTTGGTAGCGCGGGAGGCGCGGGTTCAAATACTGCTATGTTAAAATTTTTATACATTTCTAAAAATATTACACTATTACTATTTTTAATTCCCAAGTGTGGAATAACACTTCAAAAGTGTTAAAAACATTGTTTAGTTTAGTAAGAAGAATTTAGTACTAAATAACGAATATAAGCATGTATTCATATATAGATGTGTTAAATTACATTTTACCAGTCCTGCTCAGATATGAAAGTTATTAACTCCGTAGATAGAGACCGCTCATCAGTAGTTAAAGCGAGCTGGGATCGACTTAGTGGTCTTTTCCCATCAGATCACAAGTTTCTAACTTGGTGCGAGCGCTGCACTAACGTTCTACACGGTGGTCTCTTTAAACTACGACATTTGTTGAGTACGTAGCTTACTCAAATGTTATTTATTGTACTATATATGAATATATTATGGCGGCGTTAAGTTCCGCCAATCGACATGTAATGCATTTTATTTTGCATCGTTAAATTTTTAATAATTTAAATTCGAGCTTAGTTTAGAGTAGAGTAAGAGTAAGAGAAATATAAAGACATTAAGAAAGCAACCCATCAAGTGCAAGTTGACCTCTCCCACCGAGGGTTCTGTACCGATTTTATCACTGTAGGTGTAGAAACGCAAATTATAAATGTTAACAATATTGCTGACATGAAGTCATTTTGTATAAATAAATTACAAGTACAAATCCCTATAAGAACTATTAGAATAGTTTTTATAGGGATTCCGTTATTTCTGTTGAGGTACGGAACCCTAATTTATAAAAATGTTGATTGAGTTTGAATGCAGAAATTAACGTAGAGTCATAATTATCATTTATTTATAGTAACAATTATGATATTTTTTTTCTATCATACTATCTATTTATTAATGACTTTCCCTATTTTATAAAAAAATGCATGAATATATAATTTCTATATATATAATTAAAATAAATATACCTCAGGTATGCACGTCTAAAGGTAGCATCACATATAATTTTGAGCTGAAACCGTTCCGTCCACGGCTAACTTTGTGCGAGTCGACGCTATAGTGGGTATTTAGTATAAACTTGCTAATATATTTTATTTTACCAGTATAATATATACTGTTGTTATTTGTATATATATATATATATCTACTGGTTTCTGAGATTATCACGTTTCAGTATGTAAAGTACATTTTTTAATGATAAATCATAACGATTTTATATGAAAATAGAAAGTTCTTCTCCATTATTGTTATAAGATTTTGGGTTATTTTCTTTATGTAACAATATACTATTAACTTAATATATTAGTTAAATATATTAATTGAGTTTGTTTCATTTCAGTTGAGTTTCCTCCACTAAGAGACTGAGACCTCCCGGACACCCAAGGAAGCGCTGGTTGCATGTCGTGATGCAGGACATGAGAGCAAATAGTCTAACTACCCAGGACGCAAAAGACCGTGCAAAGTGGAGTAGGTTGAGTAGGAAGGCAGACCCTGGCAATTGACGGGATTAACGCCAGGAAGAAGAAGAAGAAGAAGATGTTTCCTGCTCTAAGATGATCATACTTATATCATTGCCTTAAAAATATAACAATAGCTACTATATTTATAACATATACAACCTCTTCTATGACTTTGATCTGGGTTCATGTTCTGCCCTCATATTAAAACCTCTGCACAGAGCAAGTAAGCTTAAAACTATGAATTTTTAATGAACTTACCAACTTCTATATGCTAAGTTGCTCATATTTATTCAAATTGCTGAGGATTATCATAATGTTACTGTCTCCGAGCTTCTGAGTTCAGCTTCACATTTGTGATATTAAATGTAGGTAGGTCAAGCGTACTGGAGAATTCTCTTTGAACGAAATGTTATAATACCTAAATTAACTATCTATAGCCAACCATGGTGTAGAGGTACAGGCGTTCGACTGTTAAGGCAACTGGTTATGGGTTCATTTCCCACTTGAGGAAGTTAAATATTTAATATTTTAATATTCTCGCAATGATAACGAGACAAAGTGCAACGTTGAGTTTAGAATTCGTTAAAAAGTGAGGAACCGAATTGTCTTATTGATAAGGGAGTATCTTACTACTAGGAACTTAGGAATAGGTTCACTAGTTTATCCTGCTATGTGTGTAATAAAGTGTGAAGCTTAAAAAAGAAGAAAAATATATTACTCCGAGCGGTTTCGAACTCACAAACATCGCTTTTGTAGTCACACGAGCACTTTCTTCTGAATTCTGGAGGCAAGTGAGGAATGGAGTGTTCTAACATTAGATTTTCCCTCTGCCTACCCTGCTATAAGCGGGATACATTGTGAATCTAAAAATATATATTATAGTAAAAAAAATAATATTATTCGATACATGAAAGGAATTAGATCCTATTGATTTTCCGCTCGAGTTCCATTAATGCGGTAATCCAGTTACCGTCTAATTGCTCCGTCAGCTCTCAGACTGGATTACCGACCGAAGCACACTTTTGTTTTTTACTACTCTTTAGCTACTTTTAGAATATTTATATAAAGGATAAACAGATAGACAAAATTTACATTGTTATTAAATATCTTTTTACTGGTTATAATATATAAAATGTGAAAAAGTACTGGTTATATAAGTATAGTAATATACTTTTACTTACCAAAATACAATAGAGAAAACTGCATTTCAATCGGTTAAGCCGTTTCCGAGATCGGCGTGCACAAACGTACTGACAAACAGACAAAATATAAAAAACATATTATTTTGGTTTGGGTTTAAATTCCCCTAATATTCTCAACCCCACTAATATTCTCCATGTACAGACAGCGATCAGTTACATTTTTATTATATACATATAATAAAATTTTATAATATACATATATAAAAATACATTTGTATAATAATTATGTTCACTTCCCAGTAGACAAAGCGCAGTTTAGACTTTTGCCATAACACACAATATTACCAAAACTAGACGGAAAATGGGGAATGGGGGGGAATGAGTGTCTAAATACTAAACATATTAAGTGTGCAGGAAAACTACAAAAAAAATCTTACTTCAAAAGCTCAATTTCCATAATATATTTAAATCTTGAAGCACAAATTAAGACATTAACCTTACAAACTGATCTAAAAATGTCACGCAAAGGCTAATTACATGTCACGCTACAACATTGAGACGGGAAAAAAACAACGTCCCGCCATCAACATTAATTCGTTAAGTAAAGCCAAGTGATGATAAATTATACTTTAATTTGTTTAACGAATACGTAAGTAATTAGCGATGTATGTTATTGTTTATACGTTGCTTGGATATGTTTACGTAAATCTATCCTAATTAAGAAAACATTTGGGAAATTATTATCTAATTTCAGTTTATTTTCTATATTTAAATAATAAAGGATAAAATTGGCGTAGTGTTCCAACACTTAGTTGACAATGTCTCCAGATTTTGTGGGTAAAGTGGGGACGGAAGTGTTTTATTGGGAAAGAGTTGTTGAATGTTCTAACACTAGGTTCCCACCTTCCCTCTGTGTACGCTGATATGTGCTGCATGAATTTTTTTTTTTTTGTAAAATGAAGAACATTAACGAAGACAATCAATGTGGTAAGCGCAATGATTATCAATTCTTTTCTCAATCAGGGGGAATGAGTTTTTCACTTCCCTGTTCAGGTAATTCAAATTGTGCCGTTAATTTCCGACAATTTCCTTCCATCTCTTGAATTATTAGATTTCTTGACTCTCTTTTCTTTCTTCTTTCCTACCCTACTAATTATGAGATAAAGCGTGAAGCTGTATAAATTTCAACTTTTATTTTTTTTTCTATTTCTTATAATATAAATTATACTTAATATAATATCATATAATTTAAAAGGGAAGGGGTAAGAAATAAAAGAGAACCTTCATAATATAAATAGACAATATTATTGTAAAAATGTTTGTATACATATTAATATGTATAACTGAATTTTCTAATTAAAGTGACTAGATATTTTTTACTAAATAATTTGGCAGTTTACTTCAACTTCCCGAGTCTTGTGAGCAGCCTGTGTGAGAGAAAATACGAATATTATATCGTTTTTTTATAAATAGGTATATATTAGAAAGCCAGTCGTGGTGCAGGAGTGTGACAAGCATGTAACTGTCGCTATATGTGGGTTCGATTTCCACTCAAGGAATTCGATATTTAATACTTTCATATCTTCACTTTGGTGTCAGATCAAAGTAGGGAGCAGAGTGTCTTAACACTAGACTTACACTACATGCGGGATACAGCGTGAAGTTTAAAAAAAGTATATATTATAAACAATATATGAGGCCGCCTCGGTGCAGGGAAACAGCTTACGATAATATATTATAGGTAATTTATTTTTATTTCTCCACTCTAGCAGACAAAGTATTATCTCGTTACCAGATCAAGGAAAAAGAAAATAATAAGCAATTCATCCCCCGAATGCAGATCAGACCCACAACTACCGTGTTTACAGTGTGCCACAGCGGCACTGCGCCACCACGGGTTCAATATAATAATAATAGTTTACCGTGATCAGGGCAGTAATGTCTTCGTCGTCGTCGCCGTCGTTGAGCTTCGCAAGCGTCCACACAAGTTTCCTCTGTTGGACGATTTAAATATTTAAGATAGTATATAAAATCAGTTAGTAAAAAAGTTTTCTTTCATGTAAATAATACAACATATTATCGGCAAAGTTGAAGTGGAAAAATAATGTCTTAACATCATTCCCTTTCCTGACACCACCAGGTGTCGGTGAGGCTAACAGAATTAACCTAAAAAAAAGCTATAAAAATCACCATCACAACAGCTAGGGTGCGCAGGCGGTGCCGCGTCGTCCTCGTGCCGTGCGAGCGCGCGCAACTGCAGCGTGTAGGCGCGCGAGCCCCCGCCGGCCAGCCCGTCGCCCGCGCCGCCCGCGAACGTGGCGTACGGACTTATTTCATATACATCTAACAAAATATAGAATTATTTTTCAAAAGACTTAATAAACGCGAGGGTTGTGGGGTCGATTCCCTCTAGAAACAATGAAGTATTTAATATTTTCATTTCCTTGTTCTAGTAGCTTGTAATAGCAAGTGAAAGCATGAAGGTGAATGCCGCCAGTCAACATGCAATATCTCATAAATACAGCAAAAAGTGGGAAACAAAGTTACTTAACACTAGGTTTCCTTTGCCTACCCTGCTATATGCGAGAACGCGACGCTTAAAACATTTTAATATAAATATAATATAATCTTGGTTCTGTATAAATTTTAAAAACTTGCTGAAGAATAGATATATAAATAATTTACATATTATACTAACTATTATACTAATACTAGCGGCCCGCCCGCGGCTGCGCCTGCGTGAACTACGTTATTATTAATTTCTGTCTCCATGAGTACCTATGTCTTATAAGTTGATGTCCATGCAAAATTTGAGACTCCCAGCATTTGTAGTAACGCAGTTTCATACAAACTATCAGCCCCAAAAACAACCCCTTAGAAGTCGAATATTACAAATTCCAGTCTTAGCGAGCACCTGGGTCATAATCAGAAAAAGTGCACATTTTGTGTCTTTTCTTGTCCCGCTACTTTGAATGCGTTTTAAAAATACAATTTTAAAGATAATTTAAATATTTTGCCATTTAAGATAAATTTACTTATTAACTTAAAGATTTTTGTAATATCTTAAATGTATTAAGGCTATTAATAGTATTTTTTGTTAGTTGCAAAAAACTTTTCAAAATGCTTCCATACAATTTTTCGTGTCCCATTCACCACTTTACTTTTTAAAAATTGGTTTGTTACGAATATTTATGGTTTTATTTGATTTCAGATATGTTTATATTACTTTACTTTATGCATAATATTAAATAGAACTACTTTTATTGATACATTATTTAATAAATAATATATATTAATTAACTAAATTTGTCCCAAAATATTGTCTTTTCGTTACTCAGGGCTAGTAACGTACAATTAAATTATGAACGCAATTATTTTGAATGGTGTTTAATATTATTCTTTATTGTGGCACCATTATTCTAAAAGTCAATGCTGTCGTAGCTACAACCAGTAGTGTTCTCGCAGCAGTTGAGGGGTTCAAATGTTTTAAAGGGAATGCGTAAAATTACATCTCAGGGTTATAAACGGCTTTTATTTTGGTAAGTATTCTATAATTTGGTTTTCTTGTTTATGTTATTTGCTTCTTTTTACAAAATCTCAAAAAAGAACGTCAGTGCTTGCACATGCAACACGTGGCTTATGAGCAAATATTTAAAAAGGTTAGAATTTCTCAGACTTCATTCTCAATTTCGTTATATTTCGTTACGTAACGAAACTGAGAAAATATGAAGCCTAGTTCACAATTACGGTACCAATGTTTTCTTATATATGTTTATAATAAAATTTTATCGAACCGGTGCTTGTATATGGAAGATATGTATATAAGAAAAAAAAATTGCTGGCATATGAAAAAAATTATTAGTGACTTTTCATAACGTAAAGTAACCAAAAATAATGATTTTAAGTTTTTTTGCTTGTTTGCTTGTTTGTCTATGTGTTTGTGCACGCTAATCTCAGAAACAGCTGAACCGATTTAGTTAAAATTTATTTTTATTCTTTCTGAAATTAGTTGTGATTTTGTGATTATTATTTTTTGATATATATTTTTGTATTTTCAGTAAGCGTAAGCTCCTATGTCAAATGCTGAAACAAATGCTTTTTTTTTTTAGATTCTATATCTATCGAACGTCTTAAAAAGACCAATCCTATTAAATATGAAGATATGCGGAATAAACACTTACAAAGCATTAAACTTAATTCCAATGATAACGACTCAAATTTTGATATATTTTAAAGTGAATTTAATTTTATCATTAACTTTGTGATCTCTAACTAGAAATATAAGTTTATTACGTTACGAACTAGCATTATTATATTGTTAATATTCTCACTTTGTTATGTTTTCTTCTTACATTTATAATCTGTTAATTCAACGATTGAACCTTTAAAATTTTGATCTGTGTCTCATTAAATAAAAAAAACAATAGTTTTATTCATATAATATCGTTATTTTGTTGTGTATAATGCCTTATGTCATCAGTTTCGTAACAAACATTATCAGTGTTGTTACTTATCAGTTACGTTACGAATTCGAAAATGTCCACTTTTCTGATTATGACCCACCTACGTCCTATAAATAACTCCTATGCAAAATTTGGGATTCCTAGCCTAGGACTTGTAGTTTCTGAGATTTCGTGATGAGTGAGTGACCTTTCGATTTTATATATATAGATATGCAAACATTCTATACAATTACTTTTAAGAAAACGTAAAAAAAATTGAACGTAGCGGGGCTTTGAAAATGTAAAAATATTCTAGTAACTTCTTTTATAAATAGAAAACATAAATTAAACATAAAATAACATTATTTCACATCTTTAAAAAGATAAACTAAATGAGCTACAATCTCACCTGGGGGGTCTGGAGGCAGCTTCGGGTGCTGGGGCGGGCGGTACGTGCCGCAGCCCGGCTTGTCGGTGGTGACCACACGAGCTACAGCACCGTCGCTCCTGGTACAAAAGAACCACTTTACTATGGAAAACTTCACTTAGTCATTTGCCTTTGTAAAATGTTTAACTATTCTCTTTGGTACGGGCGACGACTCGTGGTCGACCTGGACTTTTCTCATTTTTAAATATATTTTTTCCCTATTAAAAACGCCCAAAATTTTAGAAAATCAGAGAAAAGGAGAGAAAATTTCAGTTTCACGATAATAATAAATCACTAAAAATAACTTATTATAAACTTATTACGATCTAAAATATTTGTATTTGTTGAAGTTATTATTTTTAAGTCCAACATAAAAAATATAATTTATGGTTTGTTTACAACTACAGATATTATCTACTTGACTACCAACGTTAAAAACAAATGAACATTTCAAATTTCATACTTCAAAAATAATTATTTGTTTTTGTTACAAATTACAGTACACTGTAGGGTATATTATTGTAAACATTAATATAACGAGGACTTGAGTGCCTCTCGAGCGGTGGATCGCCTCTTAGAATAGCAAAGTAAATGTAGTGACACAAAATCCCAACATATTTTACTATGGAGCTTTAAGCTCTTTAATGAAGAGCATAAATAAACCACAATGTTTTAACAGAAGCTTCGTAATATTAGTACTAAAATGATGTGAAGATGTAAGGTTTTATTACAAGATTTGATATTAAGGCTGTGTCTTCTACACAATTTGCAGAGGAACCTGAGTGATAACATTCTCCGTTCCCCACTTTTCACTGAACTCTGGAAGTATTGCGTGTTGAGTTGCGGAACTCAACGCCGCACTTTGCCTCGACAATAGAGCGAGGAAATCAAAATATTTAATTTCTTCGAATGGGAATCAAACCCACAACTTATCGCATTTACAGTACAAATAATTTCAAGTATATTTTCTAATCCACATTTTATATTAGCAAATAAATTTTACAAACTGCCAACGCAAATAAGAATTAATATAAGTACAGATTATATTATATCAATATTTCTTAAATTTTATCATAATCTGACATTCATGATGAATAAATATGAATGAATAAATATATAAAAGATTCCCAATTTCATTTCATCTTCAGTACGAAGAAATAGACTTCCCGTATTACTGTCAACCCGAAGTCATTTTTCATGTATTATCAGATTTTACTTATATTTATTTTTTAAATTATATTTGACAACCATTAAGGTAACCATATAAAAATTCGATAAACATTACTTCATTTTTTATGTTAAATACGATATCAAAGCGAGTGTGGAGCGCGAGCTATAAATAACATCTAAAAGCTTTCGCTTCTAATATAAAGTTGTATTTAATATAAAGTAAACATTTTAAAAGCACATACTTACATATATAAATTAAAAATTTACTTTCAAAATAAGGTTTGATATAATTATTAAATTACTGTTTTATATGTATAGACTGAGATCCCAGGGCCCCCAGAGCTACGTCATTTTAGCAAAGCAGAAATTTTAAGGATTAATAGTCTAATATTTACTTAAGACCATATGCATACTCTAACTTGAAAGTGGGGACCTATCAGAGATAGTACCAACCTAAGATACACGTCCAGCTACTATTTTTAAAGCAGACGATCTATACATAATAATTTTACAGAGCTTAATAAGACAGAAACTGAAATTAAAAACATTTTCATTTCTGGAAATACCCATTCAACTCACATTCAAATAAAATTTATAAATATGGTAAATATTTTATGGTAAATACTCATTCAACTGTAAATAAACTGTTAAAATTTGACCACAATTTTCATATCCAACTATTGACCTAGTACAGTATAGCGAGTGTATTACAATATATAAAATGTAAACATACGTTACATTAATAGCAACAGTAAGTAAACTAAATAAGCCCTCCACATAAAGCTCGACGTGCGACATCCATCACGTATGTATGTATGTTTATCCCACGAACAACTCGTATAACTCGTGAACTATAATGCATACATTTTACGATACCATAGCATAATAAAACATTTATAGCCCTATTTGTTGAAATACGATTTCGTCGTTACTTTTTTTTCGTCGCTTTTTTATGATGTCATAAAAAACAAATTACACTTATTTACAATATTATTGGGTGAAATAAAATATCTATAGAACTATCAATTGTATGCGGAGGGTAGGCAGGAACCTAGAAACACAGTGTTAAGATTTCTCTTTATTTACTTAGCACGTTATAATAATAACAATATCCAAGAAATGTAAGCTAAAATGTTGTCTATTTAGTTTCAACAATTCAATATCAGATTTATAAGAAAAAACCCTGTGCACATTATATAAGATAGTAACCACGCCCTTTTAAATGCTATTAAAATATGTTTTTTTTTACAAATTTAAGAAAATTTAAGTCTTTTAGAACATAATATATATATTTAATTATAAATTATACAATATAGGTAGTAGGTACGTATTATATCAAAAATTTCTCCATTTTACAAACTCTACTTTTAGTTAACTAAAAAAGGAAAAGAATTAACAATCAATTCCAATTGTATTCGAACCCGCAGCTATCATCATACGATATACAATAATCATTTACAGAATATACAATAATCATTTACAGAATATACAATAATCATTTACAGAATATAAATGAAAATCAACAGAGCTCGTTCTTGTTGATATTTGTTAAATGTAAAGCGATGTAACTACATTCACCGCCAATTAAACGAATGGTGCGATATTATCACGTGAGGGAGGTCACAGCCGCTGTTGCATACTTAACGAGTGGACTCACACCAATTTCACTAACAAGTATATATATTTAAATGAAAAGCCTAAAAAAAATTAAATGAAGTTATTACATTTAATGCGATTATCGTATACATTTTTTTTGTATCACTATGTATCACGCACATAACAGGGTAGAAAGAAGGAACCTAGTGTTAAGGCACTTCGTTCCCATTTTCGCTGAATTCTAGAGGCATTAAGCGTTGAATGGCGAAACTTATCGCCGCGTGGTCGCCTCAATACCAGTAGAAACGAAAATATTGAATATTTCATTTCCTCGAGTGGGAATCGAACCCACAACCTGTCGCTTTTATAGTCAGACCGTGCCCCTACGCCACGATTGGCCTTAAATTATTTTGGAAGAAACGTACTTCAGTAGTTGTTTACAGCACGAAAATTTTATTCTTATATTTTATTTCTTAAGAACGAGAACAGTAAATGTATCTATAACAAACTGTCAATTTCTGATGGGGGTGGTATTTAAATTTAAATTCTATTATACAGCTTTACGCTATATCCCGCATAAACCAGGTTAGACAAAGCGTGTTAGCATTGCATGTTAAGTGGTGAAACTCAACGCCGGGCTTTTGCCTTGGTGCTATAGCGAGGAAATGATAATTAATAAATAAAAATAATAATTCATTCTCTCAAGTGGGAATCGAACCCACAACTGTCGCGTTACAGTCGCACCCTTGTGCCATTACACCACGTTCCATTAATTTATCACATTCATTCCTAGCATCACTTTTACGAAATATCTTTTTTTAATTTGTTTTTTCAATGGCCTGCTTTTGCGATGACAGATGAAATTTCTTATAACGATGACAGATGTAAATTTAATTTTTAAATTTGCTTCTTTACGTTAGCATTTGTCAATGTCACTTTTGTATTGTCTTTTAGGGAAATCAAGGCGAGCCCTTTCTTTACCTTTTTATACATTTATCACCACAGCTTAAAAATAATAATTGAACAATTTTAGGTAAAGTATTTTTTTTTAATTAACAATAAATAATAGTTTGGACGTATCATCCAATTTCTTTTTAATCTATCCCGAAGAAATGTATGAAAATAATACAAATTTGGAAAGTTCTATAAAACAAGGAAAGACTACAACAACTACTACCAGTCCACATACAAAAAAGGACAACAATTAAATATAAAATATTATTTTTTCATAAAAAAGCGTCATATGAAATCTCACTGAGAGAGAGCTGTCTATCGAATCCTACGTCAGCTCCTCGTCATCGAGAATATCGCATTTTCACTCACAAAGGAATCTCTTTTATCAGCATTATTCGATTCATCCTTTATTTTAAGCACATTGAAGCACTCCTGCTGTTTTTTATCTTTTTAGTTATAAAACTATACCTAAGTTTAAAAACAACGCCGGTATGCGCGACAGATAGTGGGTTCGATTTTCACTCGGGAAAATGAAATGTTTAATATTTTCATTTTCCTTGCTTTGCAGTGACTCACTTTTCACACTCAACAAGCCGCCATTTTCTGAGTCTGAGTAACATAATATATTACTTGCTATTGAAATTTTCCGCAAAACAAATGGGATTGGGAAATGTCTCAATGGGAACGGAAAGTCTTAATACTATGTTCCCAGTTTCCCTTGCTTACCCTGCTATGAGTGGGTACAGCGTGAAGCTAAATAAATGTTTCTAGGTAAATATAAAAAAAAATTGAGAATTTCATCTAATTTCTAAAAGAATTGGTTCGTAATCTTATCTGTAACATGGATTTTTACTAAAGCTAGTTAATACTAAAATATGTTTTGAACGCTTAGAAATAAAAAATGAAAGATGAAAATAAGATCTTTTCATTGAATAACAAGTCTAATTTAAAAACATCTAGATTCGAAGTATTTTTTCAATATATTTATATTATTGATATAATTCCATAGCTTGAAAAATATTCTTAGTGACATTCTAATGTAAATCTTTTTACCTAGACAAAGTCATTAGAGGGAAGGTCAAACAACTCGCAGCTGAAGTCTGTATAAATTTATTTTTAGCCCTATTGTTCAGTGAAACCTTTTTAGCCCTAAATAACTGTAGGGCCAATTTAAAATGTAACTACAGAGAGGCAAACAATGTTATGAAAAATATGTAACCAGTACAATAAATAAATTAAAAATGGCTGTATACTTTTACTTCGTACTGATGTAGGGTATATGTCCATATAGGAACCCTAGAAACCGCTCCTTTCACTCCGCAGAGTGTGAATTTTATCCCGAGAGAACATAGAACTTGGCAGCCATGTAGATCTCCCCTTTTTTTCGGTGAAGTCGAGAACGACGCTTTACTTAACATTTTACTTTACTCTCATTTCATATTCATTTTTTTATAGGATTTACTTTTTATGTACCCAAGAAATAAATAACTTAAAATATTATTATTCATTATTTAAACCATAATATTTACCACATACTGTCACGTTTAAACAAATATATAAAAAACAGTAAAACTAAATCTACATTACAATTGAGGGATCATGGCCGCCCTGAAGCTAATAACTGCTTACAGAATTATTTTCTTACTTTTAAGGGAACAATGCGCAAAAATTAAAAAACCCTAAATTACCGTACTGTACATACCTTTTCCTCCTCAGCAGTATGGCCAATATCGTCAAAGCAGCAAGACTGAGGGCGGCGCACAACGCAAGTAACAACGCGAGCTCCCCCGCAGTGGCAGGGAAAGGCGCGTCCACCTCCTCCGCGTACCCTTCCGCGAGGGTAGTTGTGAATTCATATATCTCACGAGTCCACCCCGCTTCGTTGGTAGCTCGAGCTGATACGCGGTATCTTGTGCCGGGTGTCAGACCTGTATAATGATTTAGTGGTTAATATAGCTTCACGTGTTTTTCTGCATATCAGGGTAGGCACAAATAAATAGTGTTCAGGCACTCCATTCCCCACTTATCGCCAATTTTAGAGAAATTGTGTGTTGAGTAGGAAAATTTACGTATGTATCTAGAAAATAATTAACTCAATGAAAATATTCTCGCACAGTCTGTAATCAGTTTATATAATATTTTTTTTATTTTTTGCACTTTCTTTTAAATTAAAATCCAAATATTGTCAAAAATATTATATTTAAACAGGTAATTCATAGAAGATGAAGACAGTTTTGATTTTCTTGCATGGCAACTTCACATAAATATATACACTTAGACGTTTGTACTATAATAAAATAACAACTTAATGAACAACAGACGTTTCCATATTTATAAATAAACAATGTTTATCTAATTTTGGAGATCAAAAGCCCTAATTTCTATAAAACAAATAAATATCACAGAGTTGAAATAACAAAAACAAATCAGCTTACCAAGAAGCTAACACAAGACTTTAATTATAACATACACACAAAATACGAATATCAATTTTAACTTAATCCTTTATAATTAACCACGTACTTTAAATATATACAAAAGTGGAAATTATACTATACTATTTCTAATGCAATTGGTTAAAACTTACCGCCTAGTATAACTTCTCCACCGACTGGCACGTCTCGGGCTCCTGCCGCTCCAGTACCACTCCACTCCAGCTTCAAAGTCATGGGCCCACAGCCTCCATCAGACCACATACTTGTGTCAAATCTCGCATAAGTAGCATTTGTTCTAATCCATCTGTTATCTGGTGGAGCGCTCGGGGGTCCCCCGGACGTTCTTATAGATATTTCTGCCCCCGGGGCTCCCCCCGCAGAACCGTAAGCTCGATAGGCTGATCCACAACGCAGACCTGTTAATGTTACTGGCCCTGGACTTGCTGATTGAATCCGCCATTCCCCCTATAAAATACGTTTTTTCTTAGCGATAATAATATTTAATACGTATATAAGTTTAAATATTATAATAAAATAATATCTTCATTTATATACATTGTAAGAACTTTCCATTCACAAAGTTAACTTATTCTACACATTGTAATGTAATTTTAAAATCATTATTTTTGGGTAATAACTCATGAATAATATATATATGTATGCTGAAGCTCCATACCTCGGGTGCAGCAAGCCTCCAATGTAACGTATAGGCTTTGGGTAAAGCATGACCCTGGGCCCTTGGAGCTGGTCGAAGGTCAAGTTCCAATTCCCTAGATCTAGCTTCCAATAAAGCTAAGCCTGGAGGCGTTGGAGGCCTCAATACATATACTCTCCAAGTGACAGAGTCAGAGCCGTGTGGATTCTCCGCTACGCATGTGTAATTATCTGCATGAGATAATTCTAAGCCTAGGAGAAAAAAATAACATGCTTTAAAATATTTTTATTGAGGTATTCTGGCAATTTATACATTTTTTTCAGCTTCACGCTGTATTCCATACATTAGGCAGAGGGAATCTAGTTTTAAGACAGTCAGTTCAGTATTTTCCATCAAATTCCTGAAGAAAAAACAAAACTGAACAAAACTAGCACTTATTAACTCACTTCGTATCAAAAGCGCATCGCCGTCCAAGTGGAAAGGTGATCGAGGGTGTAAAGGGTTGCCGCCTCGCAACCACCGCTTTGCCGGCGGAGGGACGCCTCCGACCACGCAGCGCAGCGAAAGGGAACCTCCCGCCGCACCCACTGATACTCCCCCAAATGATGAGATACGAGCTGGTGCTGGGATGGACACATTTGGTGTTTGAACATCTTTTCGAAACTTTTTTATTATGAAGATTTTGATTGAGGACTAGAGTCCAACTGTTAAGCCTAACCGACTATTAGGTAAAAAAAACAAACAAATACAGAAACTTTCTATAATCTTCAGCTTATAAAAAACCCTTACCCAAAGCGCTAGTCTGGCAAGCAGCGACAGAGGACGGCGGGCCCTCCCCCACGCCGGTGGCGGCGCGCACCCACGCCTCGTAAGTGCGTCCAGCGCGGAGACCTCGTAACGCCTTCATACACTCTGTTGATCCATCTCCATCGGTGCAGGTGTTTACTCTTGTTATGTTGGCTTCTTGAGATCTGATTTGGAGATTTTTTTTAGGTTCCCGTTTAAAACAGAGGTATATAGCTTAGGACCTCCATTACCCACACACTGCCGAATTTTGGAGGCATTGCGTGTTGAATGGCGGAACTTAACGCAATGCTTTAGTTTAGTTAAGAGAGCAAGAGCATGGGAATAATACATTGAAAATTATTTGGGTTATGAGTTCGATTATCAGGCTTCGGGATTCGGGGAATGAAAACAGCCGTAGCGTTTACAGTTAGTTGTGCCGCCGCACCACGACCACCACTTAACCGAGATTGTTTGTTGTAAAAATAAAAGTTAAGAGGTCACCATGACCTAGTAGGTCAGTATCAGACTTTATGGACGATAGTGGCAGATTTGATTCCATTCCCACTAAATAAGCAGTACAAGTCGAATAAAAAAATGTATTGTTAACATTAGGTTGTCTATTCTAAAATGGACAATTAAAATATAAAGATATTTTTCTCTTAACTCATAGGTACTCATAAAATTTGTAAAACATCGTATTTTTTTCCTTTAGTTAAAATACGAAGTTGCCTCTACTTACAAGCACGTAAATTCTCTATTCATTGTCTCAAACATGAAGAAAAGTAATGTTTCAAAAGTTATCTGCGTCGATTCCGCAAAGTTAGCATTGCTACACACAACTTTACTATATCTTGATTTCCAAGTTCGAAAATGAATGCTTATTTAGATTTCTTCAAGTTTATTTAATTGCTTATACGAAAAATTACATACAAATTAGAATAATGAAATCTTAAACATATTTTTTTCAGCTTCTCGTAACTCACACACAGCAGCGTAGGCAGAGGGAACCTAATGTTAAGGTCTCTGTCTTCCACGGTTAATATTTTCTGACAGCATTTTTTTTTCGAGTGGAGATCGAACCCACTACCGTCGCTTTAAACATAATGTTAGCATAATAAAACTTTTACGCAATGTCAACACCCTGAATAATTATTAATTATATCTCTTTTACATCCTCGAACAGGTCAGTATAATTGAGAAAATGGCGGTTCAACAACAATACGGACAAAAGCCGACATTAATTAATATCATAGTTATCTGAATAATTAATCTAGGATTTGTATTTGTTGAACTATGTTATTAACGATAATAAAATATACTTTTATAATTTATAGTTTACTGACTATTAAAATAAGAGTGCAATAAACAATACCCCAAAATGAAGGAAACCTGAATACAGCAGGGAATGCATATGGTCTCCGTTCCCCATATCAGTAAAATTTTCGAGACATTGCCTATTGAGTGGTGAAATTCAACGCCGCGTTTTGTCTTGTTATCACAGAAAAGATAATTCATTCCTCGAGAATCGAACCTACAACCGTTACGTTATGTATAACGATAAGGCTACGCGCGACTCTCAAGTGAGATTTTTATTGTAAAAAGGAACGTAAAGTGACATGGCACAGTAGAACAGTACCTAACATTACATACAGGTCGAAGAAACGGATATATTAAATAATCCATTCCCATGAATTAGAATCGAAACTAACACCGTCACGTTTTCAGTCACACGTTTGAACCCCTGCGCCATGACGGCCTAATAAATCCTTAATGTACCTAACATTAAAAGATCTTGCTTATAAATACATATATAAGTATAAATAATCTTACCCAGACAAATCTTTGACATATAGCGAGTAATGCGTGAGTCTTCCATTAGGCTCTAGAGGAGGAAGCCACGACGCGCGTAACGACCGCTCGCTCAATGCTATCAGCTTCATCCCACCGGGGGAACTCGGAACTAGTGTAGAAAATATTTTTACATTCATATATCATACAAATAATACAAAAAATATATTTAGATATATAGTGTACAAACACTATTATGATAATAAATAAGTAATTTGGTTAATCCTTCTTAAATTATAATATTTCATCTAGGAAGTGCTACGAAAATTTAAATTATAATATTTCAATTGAAAATCCCAATTGAAATAAAATATAAAAGTGTTTATCTTACATTAGAGAAAAAATAAAACATAACAGGTTAGACAGAGGGAACCTACTGTTAAAACTTGTTTTCTGCCGAATTCTGGGGGCACTGCTTGTTGAGTGGCGGAAAAAGAGTGAAGAAATGAAAATACAAATTTAAATTAATAACATCTCATTTCCTCGAATGGGCATCGAACCCACAACCAGTCGCGTTATAGTCACACACGTTGTGCCCCTGCGCCACAACTGGCCTATAAAATATTTTTTTTTCAGTAAATACATATATACCTAGATAGTACAAAAGTAATTTGTATTTGTAACAAAAGGAGAACATTAGATGAAATGAGTGAGATACCCACCGTCTTCGTCGGTCTTGCAAACCTGGGGCGCTGATAGCGGTCCATCGCCAGCCGCGTTGTGCGCTCGCACCCTAATCTCGTACTCCGCGTAAGGCGTTAAGCGTGATACCGTTGTTTCTTCACCCTAGAGAAACATTATTTTAGAGAAACATTTGTTGTATACGGTCGACGAGTCGTGGTCACTTAGATGTTAGTTCTGTTAAACTTTTGATTCGGGAAGAAAATAATTAAAGTAAGATTTTTTTTATATATTAATCTATGCAGCCATCTAAAAATTACTCGACTGCGACGACGATATCCCTTAATTATCAGTTTTATGCTGTATTTCGCATATATAGTGTAGTTGTGGGTTCGATTCCCACTTGGAGAAATCAAATATTTAATATTTTCATTTTCGCTTCGCTCTGATGCGGCGTTGAGTTACGCCGCTCAACAAGCAATGTTTTAAGAATTAGGCGGAAAGTACAGAACGGAGTTTCTAAACACTAGGTTCCCAGGTTTCCTCTGCCTACCCTGCTAAGTACGGGATAGAGCGTGTAGCTGAAAAAAAAGAACACAGCAATCAACTTACTTGAACACGCAAATGTGCATCTTGAGTAGGCTGTAAGGGATCGGAGTCACGCTTCGTATATTGTAAAGTATAGTGCGTTATTTGGCCCCCTCGAGCATCTATGTTTGGGGGCCTCCATGATACCCGCAAGGACGTCGAACCACTAGATATACAAGACAAGTCCTCCGGGCCCGCAGTTGGTGCTAAAAAATTAAAATATAAATAAATATACAAAATAACGCAGCATCCCGCTGTATTCCGCACACAGCAGGGTAGGCAGAGGGCCTAGTGTTAAAACTCTCCGTTCCCCACTTTCTGCAGAAAATATAAATTTTAATAAATATTTCATTTCCTCGACTGGGGATCTTGAACCCACAACCTGTCGTGTTTACAGTCACACCCTCGTACCTCTGCGCCACGACTGGCCTCAATATAAATTAAATTTTATTTATAATTGCTTTAGAGTAAGAAGAACTCAAAGTAAGAATTTAATATTTAAATCGGTAAACATTAAATGAACAATTCTTTGCTCTTTTAGTCCAAAATTTACTTTAACTATAAAATTCTAAAGACCTTCTACCGTTGCAGTTCTTAAATCTCAGTTATTGTGTAAAGCATAATTTATTTGGTTCTCGTTATTTCGAGCGAGGTCATTTACATAAAAATTCTTTGTGAGTCTTTTATATGAATTTAGTATAAAAGAGTTAAGGAGGGCGCTACCACCATTCGCGGTAGTTACTTACTTCTTCAATAAACTTTTAGTGTGAGAATTCTCCGCTACAAAGTAATTAAATAAAACATTTGAAACTTTTAGAATTAACAATACTAGAGTCCTTTTTAATTTAAGATTTAAAGTATTAGACTTCTGTTTATATTTTTGTATTTATAATCAATATATATAAAAGCGAGTCGACGAGGGTTCCGTACAGAAATTGTTTATGAGTTTTTTTCTGAAATTCAAGCTTAGCTTAGCTAGAGCCCTTTCATCTGATACCTTACTTGAACTGGCGGCTTTAATTTTTTCCCACCTTTTTCAGGCTATTATTATATATTACTTTTAGGATTTAACCAAGAATGTATAGTTTTCTATTACCTAACAAATAAGCAAATAAGCAACCGGAACTATCCTATTAGTTTTGATTGTAGTGTCGAAATAAGTATTTTTTGCGATATAAACGGTCATATCTTTCGTCGGTTTGAATTTCAACTCGATGTCTCCAAACATTTTTGAGATAGAGGCACAGACAGACGAACAGACAACAAAATAATCTTATAAGGTTTCCTTTTTTTCCTTAAAAGGTACGGAACCCTAAAAATCATGTGTACATTTACACATCTGTACAACGTTATATAAGACCTACTCAGTTATCACATACACGAGAGTGGACTCATAAATAAGCTATAATATTTACGTATTCCGTCCCAAAAAAAAGTTACACTAACTTTTAATGGGAAGAGAAAAAACGACCCGGGGACACAAGGCTCATTTGAATATGTAAATATGAAGAACGAGCATGTACTTTAGAACACCAATAAAGGCGAGGGTACCTTCCACTCATAAGTTTTGAGGCCATCATCACCGCACTAAAGCGACTATCGTAAATTTGTCCATCAAAATGCAAAATGGCTTAATTGAACCGTGGCCTCTCGATCCAGGTCAAACGGATCGGAACGAATTGATGGCACTTTTATACGATTTTATAGGATATTTTATTGTTATTTTACATTTGGGATTTCGATGTCTAAAAATGTTAGTGGCTTATCATTGGATGTTATTTTTTTCATAGCCGGCGGTGTTATTTGTATTTTATATTATACGAGTTTTATATTATAGTGCCAGGCCAGTGATGGCGCGGGCATAAAGTGTGATTGTAAACGCGGCAGGTTGTGAGTTCGATTCCCACTCGAGGAAATATAATATTCAATGCTTCCAATTTTTTTCTCTCTGGTGTCGAAGCAAAGCGCGGCGTTGAATTACGCTACAACACGCAATATTTAAAAAAATCGGCGAAAAGTGAGGAACGGAGTATCTTAACTCTAAATTCCCTTTACCTACTATTTGCGGGATAAAACGTGAAGCTAAAAAAAATATAATTGTACGTATGCAAGTGCATATATAAATTATTCAACTATTGTTATACTATGTACTTACGTGATTCCAAAGTGTGCCTATAATGTGGTGGAGACAATGGCCCAGTTCCAGCTGCGTTGTACGTTCTCACAGTAACTCCATATCTCGTAGCAGCTTTTAAGCCTCTTAGCGTAGTACTTGTTGCGTCAGCGCTCGCCCCACTCTCAGATCCTGTCTCGCTGGTTTTTCCCTCCTCGGAGGCTTCCCACCACCGTATTGTGTAACCCAAGAGAGTTCCGTGCCAAGATTCCCGGGGTGGCGGCTAAACAAACATGTGCAATTTTTTAAGATTATTTCATTATATTTTAAATCTATATGATGTTTATTATAATAGTAAACTTAAATATAGAGGACAATAGCGGCGCAGGGGCACAAATGACCGCAACAGATTTTGAGTTCCATTCCCACTCAAGGAAATGAAATATTTAATATTTTGATTTCCTCTTTGATTCAACGCCGCGTTGAGTCCTGCCCACGATGCCTCCAGCGGAAGATGGGGAACGGAAGTGTTTCAATGGGAACAGAGTGTCTATTAGGATATTAGGCCTCCAAGTTCCCTCTGCCTACCAAATTGTCTCTGGATAAAGAGTGAAGCAGAAAATGTAACCATATTTTATCGTAAAAGCCTTTTCATATATGCATTTTAATAAAAAACAGCTTTAGAATTAACAATAAAATGAAAATATGAGCATTCAAAAGTTAATCCACATTCCCTCTTGCTATCTCGATGAAAAGTATATATATTTTTAAACAAACTTGCAAAAACTATTTTAATTAAAGCTAAAAACTTCAATGAAAGTTGAAAAAAATAAGAATTCAGGAAAATTTTCCACGTTTATATAACTTTACAAACAAAAGGTGTTTATTTTTTGTTTGTTTTGTAGCTGCTGGCAGCTTTGCTTTAGGAAGTGATAATTTTTATGTCATTTCTTTCTTTTTACACTATTATTTATGAATATTCTTCACATTCGTTTTTCAGCAAATATTTTTACTTTATATAGAAGTTATATTTTATATATTTACTGAAATATGTTAATTATAATCGTTCAACTGCTACTTATTTAAAGCAATATGCATTCTTTTCTTCTACAGAATAATATTAATTCTTCTTCTCTGCTTAATATTAATAAACTGATATATTGTAAAACAATTCATTTCATGTATAAACTAAAGGCCAGTAGTTGTGCAAGGGCACTAAGTGTGGCTGTCAACACGATATGCTGTGGGTTCAATTCCATTTCTTCGCTTTGACGACGAACCCGCAAACCCACCAGAATTTGGCGGAAAATGGAGAACGGAGTGTGTTAATATTCTTTACTTATCCTGTTTAAAGGTAAAAACTAAAAGAAAATAATAATCAGTCTAAAAACAATTACATTCACAACAAAACAAACAAACAGCGCCAAAATAAAACAACGGCCATACTATTACATGGAAAAGAAAACCTCACAAAACCCTACACCCTAAAACCTAGAACAGAGTATTTACTGTGCCATATCTGCATAATCTCTAGCATCTAAGCGTCACTCACCTGCCACGTCACTTGGAGCTCCCTGGCTCTGAGTGCACGTACTGTGATGTCACGCGGCACACCTCCGGGCGCTGTCGTATACATTACAAGTGTGGATAATAAGGTTTTAGTTGAGCACGTTGAATTTAGTAAATTGAAATATACTGTGTTTATAGTTAATTTAAATATACATAATTTAACTAATATTATAATTGGAAATGTAAGTTTGTCTATCACGCCTTCACGCCAAAACTTCTCAAGTAATTGTCATAAAAATTTGTACATATATTCTTAGAGATATTATAATGGACATAGAATACTATATGTTCTAAAAATATTCTTTGGATATAATATAAATATAAATTTAAGCAAATAAGAAAGCGGAGCCACGTTTGAGTCTGTAGTATAATATAATTTTACAAGTCATTTATTTATGAAATGCCTCAAATAAATGTTAGTATATAAGTCACAAAAATGTTGCTATTACGAGTGAAGTACTTAACCTACTTTCATGAAGAATTTTTTTTGTGTAACTCGAGATAGAAAGTATTGCAAATGGTTAAGATTCTATCTATTGAAAATAATGGTAGTTTAGAAGTTTTACATCGTAACTGAAGTTAAAAACGTTCATTAATATTTATAAGTAATGATAACACTAAAATCTCCAAATGATTAATTTTATTACAAAAAAAAATTTTCATTAGGAACCAGTCGGGGCGCAGGCGTTTTACTATAAACGCGACAGGTTATGGGTTCGATTCTGACTCGAGAAAATATTTTAATTTCTTCGCTGTTGTTTCGAGGGAAAACTCAACATGTAATGCTCCCAGAATATGGCGGAAAGTGGGGAACGGAGTATCCTAACACAATGCTCCCTTTGCCTACTCTGTTGCATGCGGAATACAGGGTGCCGCTAAAAAAACAAAATATTTGTTATATAGTAGTACAACTTACCTTCCTCACGAGTAGTGAAATGCAATGGTGGTGTATAAGTCGAAGCTCCAACGTCGTTAAACGCCGCCAATCGTAGTACATATCGCGTGTCTGGAGAGAGGCCCGATATGGATGCCCCTGCACGAGTTGGCCCTTCGGTTCTACGAATGTATATTATATTCTATAGTTTCTAAATAAGAGAAATATTTTTAGCTTATTTTATTCACTCTACGGATCTAATGTATGTAGACCAAGATAAATCTCCTTACTCCGAGTTATTGCCTGAAATGAAATATTTTTACGGAGTAGAACGTAGTGTCTTAACACTAAGTTCCTATATTCCCGGTGCCTACCCTGCTATGTGCGAAATATACGGTTAAATTAAAAAGTAAATTTAATAGGACACGATAGCCATAGGATAGAAATTACGTATCGAATTCACTACCGTTGCAAATGGAAATTGTAGCATTCGATATCATATAAAATACTAGAGCAAATGCACTCCGTTCATACAAACAGATTTATTGAAATAACTATTGAATGCAATATAGATTACTCTGCAAATAGAGAATATTGGTTCTTGTATTGACTACATTGGAAATAGCAGCTTAGTAACGATGGGGAAAGTGGGAACGAAGTGGAATTGAAATAGTAAAATGGCAGTCGGACTTAATGATATATAAAATAATAATCATCTTGAATTCCGCCACACAGTGTCTCCAAAATTCAGCGGAAAGTGAGGAGCGAAGTGTCTTAACACTAAGCTGCCTCTGCCTACCTAACTATATACAGGATAGGAACAGCTTGAAACAAAAAACATAATAATTATTAGAACTGCCATAAGTCCCGAGTATATCACTAAGCACATTAAATAGCCTTACAATATTGAACTCGCCATAGTTCTAGTCCAACGAGCTATTACCGTTATTCCGTAGCGCACACTTTACACTTATCATTAATTCTACAGCGCAAGTGTTGCCCGTCGTCATAATATACGAGTATAGTACACTGGAACTAAATTAAAAGTGCACTCCGAATTCACGATGCTCTATAAATTTTCGCGACATAGAGTAATTCAGAATTAGCTAGTGTTGTATTTTAACGAGTTGTTTCTAAAAGCCGAGCAGAGTCACACATGCGAGATGAGCATTACATATTTTACGATATATGTGTATGTATGTATATAAATTAACATATAGTATAGGATCAGGAAAAGTAAATAAATATTTTGTGTTCAGCTTCATGCTGTATCACGTATGAAGCAGGAAAGGCAGAGGGAGCCTAGTGTTAAGACACTCCGCACCGCAGTTTCCATTGAATTCTGGAGATTAGCGTGTTGAATGGCGAAACTAACTACGAACTATACACTTTGCCTCGATATTAGAGCAAAGAAATTTATTTTTTTATTATTATGGTTTTGATATTATTATTTTGATTATTATAACTTGTATAATAAATAACATTTAAAGTTTTACGTAATAAGTATCTAAAATACTATTAGGTAATTGTAGATTTTTGTTACTGCAAGTAATACAAAGAGATTTTGCTCCTATACAGAAAAATTGGGCTAATAATTAAACTTAAATTATAATCTCTTCATTTAAAACACATTTAGTACCCAGGGTAACAATATAATTCGAATATTTACGTAAAAACCGACAGCAAGTAGAAGTATTCGCTCATAATTTACCAATACTGGAACAAAGCCAGTGGATCCGCACAGTTCTAGCACTTTAACAACTCAATCTCTATGGCACTGTCATTTGGCAAAACACAGAGCCCGGCGTCGATTTACTTCAAATCGTTCAACGAGGTAAATGAGTTGATATAACGCTCTATGGTCTAGCTTTATAAAAGATTTTCAGCTTCACGCTTTATCCCGCATTTGAAATTTTGCGTGTTTTGTTACCATGGTGAGGGAATGAAAATGTTGAATAATACATTTCCCTGAGTGGAAATCGAAGCCACAATTTATCCATAATATTTAGTCATACTTATACCACTGTGTTAAATTAAGAAGTATTTAGTGATGGTATAAAAAAGTAAAAAAAAAATTTTAAGTTAAACGGTTTTATATTGCAGATAAATGTACTAAAAGATAAAAAATAATTTCATGGAAATTATGATTACTAAAATAAAATCGTGGGGACACTTTCTACTTACCACTAGGTGGGTGAAGTCTCATGCCATGTCTTTCGATTGTAGATATTGGACGTGCCCCACGATTTTATTTTAGTAATCATAATTTCCATGAAATTATTTTTTATCTTTTAGTACATTTATCTGCAATATAAAACCGTTTAACTTAAATTTTTTTTTTTACTTTTTTATTTTTAAGTTTTTAGTTTTTATTTCTCCTACTATTCAATTCGTTGAGTGCCTCATTATTGCAAGGTTAATGGAGAATTTACGATCGACCCCCCAGAGGTCCAATAGAGGAGCAAGGCTATGTACAACAAGATGTGCCTGAATCTTGAGGGGAAAACGCTAACGACATATCATTTTTATCCACCTAGTGCCATACAGTTCTCGGCGCGCTTTTACCTTTTACCTTGGGTGGTACCCCTAGCGACGTATCATTTTTAGGCACCCTATAGCCACACAGTCCTCGACAGGATACCTGATCTTGACTTAGGTGGGAGATTCATATTGTAATTGTGTATAGTATACTGTATTATACTTACCAAGCCCTTTATTTTGATACCCATATTGATGGGATTGAAAACTACATTATCCGCCATTTTGTAGCAGTGGCTATCTTTGATTTTGATTTTGTATAGTGCCCTGAATTCTACTTGACAAGCCCTTTCATTTGATACCCATATTGATGGGATCGAAAAAAACTAACTTGTCCGCCATCTTGTAGCGGCGGCCATCTTGGATTTTGATTTTGTGTAGTCCACTGAATTCTACTTGACAAGCCCTTTCATTTGATACCCATATTGATGGGATTGAAAAAAACTAAGTTGTCCGCCATCTTGTAGCGGCGGCCATCTTGGATTCACAATAATATTGAATATGGATAATTGTATTGTCACCAGAATCAAAGGCGTATACCAAATTTCAGATCAATCGGTTAACGGGAAGAGGGTTAAATTTCAATTACTAAATTTGACCCAAACAAACATACAAATAAATAAACAACCGGGGTGAGCTAAATAAAACCGTTTAAAAAGCTGTATCCTGTACATCACAGTATAGGTAGAGGGAAATTAGGAACCTAGTGTAGATACTCCATTCCAATTAAGACACTTTCATTCCCCACTTTCATTTAGTTGCAGAACTCAACGCCGCGCTTCTCCTCGAGACCAGAGCGAAGAAATGAAAATGTAATATACATATATCCCATATAAATAAATATTTTCATTAAATTACATACGACTGAGTGTCAAATGACCACATACGCAAATAAAGTGGTAAATGAGCCCGCATCAAAATACGAGAACAAACAAAACGCGTCCGTACAAGCAGGGATTAGGTAGTAAGTTTGAAACTATAACAACCATTAGAGAAATTCATATGTATATTATTTGTATTAACTTTTACCAAGTCATAATTAGAAAACATCAGCTTCATGCTGCAGGGTAGGCAGAGGGAACCTAGTGTTAAGGCACTCCGTTCCTCTTTTTCCGCTGAATTCTGGAGGTATTGCGTGTTGAGTGGCGGAACTCAAATATTAAATATTTAATTTCCCCGTGTGGGGATCGAACCCACAACCAAACGCGTTTACACGCTTGTGCCTTGGCGCCACTACGATTTTTTTTTGTATTATTCCAGAAATTAACAGCCAATCACATTTTACAAATGCTACTGTAATTAACAATGTGTTGACATGATAATTACTTTAAATGAAACAGCGGTTGATATTAATTGAAATGAATTATGGTATTTAATAAAATTGGTAATGTACTTTTTACTTAATAATTTTGATGTAGTAGTAGTATCTCTTGCACTTTTCAAATTAGTATTTTGTGCATTTCATAATTCGCTAGATCACGAAAGTTCTTTTTTCAAAGTAACTGTTTTTTATTACAAAAATACTCTCCGAAATAAGTAATAATAATAATAACTTTAACTGACCTATCCTGATGAAGTTAGGCACATAGAAGGGAAGGCAGAGGAAGCCTGGGAATCCAGTATTAAGTTTCCACCGCGTTTCGCCGAATTTTTGAGGCATTAAGAGACGGAATTTAACGTCGCGTTTTATATAATATGAAAAATTCACTTGTTTCTCAAATTCATTGATTAGAAAAACAATCCAAAACCTATTTTATTGCTATACACTAACAATACCAAAATAAAAAAAAACTAACTAATAATAATTCAATCAATACTCACGCAACATGCAGTAAATCTGAATTAGCAATCGTTATATTCATAACATCCGATGAGTCCCAAGTGTCGAGCAGAGCGGGTAGCGGGGCATTGAGCGGAGCGTTTGTGAGGTCGCGGGTGAGCGGCCTGTACTGTAGCGAGTAGTGCGACACGAACGCGCCGCGGGCGACCCGCCAAGTGACACGCGCTTTGCGTGACCACACCTCTGATATGCGCATCTCTTCTGGTGTGTTTGGGCGCTCTGTTAATTACAATTGGCTCGATTTTATAATATCTTTGTTAGAATAATAATTTTAGTAAGAATAGTTAAAACTAATTTAAAATAGTAGATATCTCTTTTTTTATTAAAAATATATTAGGTTTACTGAATATTCTTTTTATTTATAATTCGTAGGCCACATTGTACAATTTGGAAATGCATTGTTTTTCTTATACTTCATCCATTTGCTTTAATTTTACAAAATAGACATATAGAAAACGATACGAATCAATAAAAATAAGAATACACTATAACTTCAGAAATACAACATCACAGGCTTACCTTTAACAAATAACTTGAATACTAATTCGTCGCTGCCATACAAGTTTCTGGCCATACAGCGATAGTCGCCCGCGTGTTCGGGGCCCGCGTGCGAGATCGTTATCTCCGATGTCATGGCCCCATTGCCCAAGTCCCGCATCTCTACACCACCTGAGCCGCTGTGATAAAACATCCACTTTACGTTTAAGTAATGTACGAGTATCTTCTCTATCTATCTTCTTGTGTCGTAAGTAGGTACATACATTATGTGAAGGTATAATGGGAAGTTTGGGAACCTTATTATTTTTAAACACTTTTTTTTTAACTTCACGCTGTATCTCGTAAAGCAGGGTAGGCAGAGGGAAATAATATTAAGGCACTCCGCTCCCCACTTTCCGCTGAGTTTTCGAGGATCGGGTTGAGTGGCGAAACTCAACGCAATGCTTTGGCGTAAAAAAGTTTGGGCCACGACGTCTAAATACATATTAACACTAAATTGATTAATATTTCTAAATGGCATGATAAAAAAGACGAATTTTAAATATACCATTCTAAAAATAAATTAACTAAATTACTTATCTGAATAATAAATGGCTACAAATAGAGCGTGAAGCAACAAATAATGATAGGGTAAATCGGTGATAAAGAGCTCGGTTGCGAATTTACGCAACGAATGAACCAGGGTTCATGAGATTAGCAGGGAATTAGTTCATTTCTGCTATGTGACAGACTCGACATATTAAGCCCGACCACTGCCGGGGACTTGTACAAATAACCAATAATGAAGCTATTCTATTGGATGAAGAATAATTAAATGTGTAATGCACTGTATAGCGTTATTATAAACTATTAATAACAAGTGACGTCATTATTAAGTAATTGGAAGTATAATGGGAAATATAATATTTCATATTTTTATTTTCTTCCTCTGATAACGAGGGAAAGTGCGGTGTTAAGTTCTGCAAAGCAAAGTGCAATGCCTTCAGAATTCGGCGGAAAATGGGGGGCTAAAGTGTATTAATGGGAACAGAGTGTTTTAATACTAGTTTCCCATATTTCCTCTATCTACCCTGCTATATACTGGATACAGCGTGAAGCTAAAAAACAAAGTATGAACAATTGTTATGAGTACAATTCCTATTATTTTTTTCTTATTGAAATATATTTAAAAAAGTAAGAATATTTAAGGTCTTTAGGATAGATAAAACGGAGAACAAGGTGGATTACTTCGTTGTCTCCGTAAAAAACACTTTTAAGTTTATAAGAAACTTATAGAATAGTTTTGCTAAATAATAATTTCTGTAAGACTTAATATTAATAACTTCAGTGTTCATAAACAACCGGCTTCCACACTAGCCATGTTTAATATTTGTCGAATGAGACATAAAGTAGTATTTATCAAATAAGCCATAACCTAGTATTTATCGAACAAGCCATAACTTAGTATTTATCGAATAATCCATAATTTGTTCATTACAAAACGTGCGACATTTCTCAATTAGAACGGTGTACTATTACCTAGTAACGTGACGGTTGTGGTTTCGAACCCCACTCCAGGGAATGAATTATTATTTCTTGTTATTTTCGCCTAGCCCGGAAATGCCTCGAAAATTCGACGAAAAGTGGGGAATGGAGTGTCGTAATAATAGGTTCCCTCTGCCTAACCTGCTATATACAGCGTGAAGCTGATTTATTTATTTTACCTATTACCGCATATATTCTAATTTCTAGTTCACATGTAACGATCAAAGTAATTGAATATATAATTTTAACCTTAAGATAATAATATCGAGATGGGAATTTATCAATAACCAAAACTGTCATGAAATTGTTCTCAAACTATTTCCGATATTAAGCGTCCAAATTAAAGTGAATTATTGAGCGCGCTGTTTTCGAATGACTGAGTAGAACAATAGTTCTAAATAGTAGTTTTCGGAAAATCGTTTTCTTTACTTAGTATAATCAAATCAGTTATTTTTTTATATTTTTGTGGCAAAAGTGGAAGGCAGTGGGTGTTAATACATCGCTCCCCACTTTCGGCGAATTCTGAAAGCATTGTATGTTGAGAAGAATTGTATGCGGAATTCAACGCCACGGTCTACCTGGACAGCAGATCGAATAAAGGAAAATTATTAACTGAATTCAATAAAAAATAAGAATTTCATTTCCTCGGTTGGAAATCGAACCCACAGTCTATCGCGTTTATCACGCTTGTACTCCTGCACCACGACTGACCTCAACTTAAATTACTTTGAAATATTGATAAAGGATTATTTATATAGGCTAGTTTAAGTTCTTGTACACGGTTGTCAGATTCATTAATATACAACCATTTCATCGATTAATCCGTTCTAATTATGAATTTAATCTTCAATTTATCAGATTAATACTATTTGTCTAAAAGCATTCTAACTAGGTAAATCTGGGATTTAAAATAGACAGTGTTTTTCAAACTTCAAAAAAATATTGAGAATATTAAGCAAAGTATATTTTTAAATCGGCGGAAAGAAAAGAGAGGAAAGAGGAACTGAGTGTGTTAACTAGGTTCCCCGTACTTACTCCGCTATATGCGAGATACAGCGAGAAGCTGAAAAAAACAGTGCATGTACTCGTATGCAAGAAATTGCTGATTGAAACGCAATTTCTTTGTTTTTCTCTTCTTAAATATTCCATATTTTTGTGTGGCGAAGAAAAAACACATTTAGGACCTTTTTAAATAAGCAACAATAAATAACTTTTCCTTTTTAAATGACTGGTATGTCAAATGCATTAATTAAAACAAAAAAAATAACAAGAATTAATATTAAACCATCCACCATTTGTTTACGATATATTTTTATTTGAAATTAATATTTATATAATTAAAAATCAATACAAAAACAGAAACTATGAAACCAATGTTATTAAAATAGTTATTTACTTGAATGACACCGATATTATAAAATATGGCTAGCAGCATCAGCTAATGTGTCATCGCTATAAGTAAGTAATATGTCACAGTGGCGTCTCTACACAACCTACTTCCGTTCTACTGTTTTCAATTAATTGTTATCCATATTGTGATTATAAAATGTACGATAAAAAGACCGATACGACAGTTTAATTTATATATAGTTGATAAGTGACACTTACGCAAAAGACCGTGCAAAGTGGAGTAGGTTGAGTAGGAAGGCAGATCCTGGCAATAGCCGGGATTAATGCCAGAAGGAAGAAGAGTTGATAAGTGACACTCACGGATAGACAATGAAAATATATTTTTCTTTTCATAAAAACGAACGAACATAAAAACAACAATAACAAAGCAAGAGAAAAAGATATGATTGAAATATAACATTTGAAAAGTAAATTTTTACAATTTTATTATTTTCAACATAGCCCCCAACTGCTATGCGAAAATCTCGTATTAGTGTAATATTTTTTTTCTCAGGTTAACGCTGTATCCCACATATAACAGCGAAGACAGAGGGAACCTGGGTTAAGGGGAGGGAACAGAGGGGACCAAGTTTTCGAGGTATTATGTAATGAGTGGCGGAACTCAACGCCGCGCTTTTTACCTTAGTGCCAGAGCGAAGAAATAAAAGTAATAATAAATAAAAATCCATTTGCCCCAGTGGAAATCAAACCTACAATCGCCGTGTTACAGTTACACGCTTGTAGCCTGGCCTCATAAGTTTCATATAAAAAAATGTATTTTTACAAAACAACTTACTGCAAAGCCAAAGGTCTCGAATCGTGAGTCCAATGTATATGTATCTCCGGCTCGCCCCGCACTGTGCACGTGAGGCGGGCGGTGGACCCGCGCACCACCCACCTGGTCTCACCTGAACCACCTCCTCGTGAAAGTTTTGGGGGTTCTAGACGAAAGTTCAAGGTGTTATTTTAGTTAAAATGAGTGAATAAATCATTTTCATACTGTATTTCGTACACAGAGGGAACCTAGTGTTAAGAAACTATGTTCGTGAAGTCTGGAGGCATTGCGTGTTAAATGGCAGACTTAACGCCAACCACTACCACTGGCCTCTCTCTAGTTATTTCAGTTGGATTTTAATATGTAATAAATATAGAGACATAAAATGCAAACTTAACGACGTTTGCTTAAGAAATGTTTTAATTAATGATTAATGATCAAATAAACTAAACTAAATATATTTAGTATCTAATGCCGTTTTTTCTTTAGTTTTTTTTTATACAAAACTTACCTCTTATATCAAGAAAGAAAGAATGATGTAGGAAGGAATGCTGAACTCTGGCTGTACATCGATACCAGCCCTCATGTTCTGGAGATGCTGCTCTTAACCACACTGTACCATCAGATAAAATGGCACCTTCGCTGTCCGCTGCGTCTGATTGGCCCCACAGTATGTGGCGCCAGTTTTCACCTTCTATATTGGAATTTGTATTTGCTTTTATGTCTATTCTAAACTTTTAATACTATTTAAAAATCGATTTCTATAGGATAGTCTATTTATTGAGGAAGGTTGTGGATCATTCTCGAAGGTACAAGCTGCCAGTACTTTGGGAACAAAAAATATAAGGTCTTGGTTCTGCTATTATAAATACTTTTTTTGGAGAATTGGTGCAAAGTATAAGTTATTAAGATCAATTGTTTATCGTGAAATATTATTTTTTTTATTAGTCCAATATAAGTTTAAATAACTTAAAAACTTTTTAACACAATATTGTACTTACCCGAAGAATATTCCCAAGATATCCTCGGCATCGGTTGCCCTTTAGCGGAGCAGGGCAGGAGCACGGCGGCGCCGGCCGACACCGACGTGTTCTGCGGTCTCCACACCCACGTGGGAGCCTCTGCGCGGAGAGACTGCTTTATTTATTATGCTATTCTAAGATTTTATATAGTAATTTAATAGTGTTGAGACCAAAATATAGTGAGAAATCTAAATGTAGTTTATTGTAGGTTCTTTCTAAATATGTAAAATTGTCCTGTAAAGTTTCAAATTCGGACGAAAAGAGGAAAAAGAACACTAAAATTCTGCGCTGATCCTGCCAGAAAAAAAAAGTAAAGCTGAAAAATATATATTTCTGTTTCTAATCTGAAAATGAATTTATCCTAAATTTGTTTGTTTTTATTTATTTTTTTATTCTAATTACCTATAAGAATATTTATTGGCCGCTTTTTATCTACCAACTTTAAATAAATACCTTTCACAATTAAAGACGCGCTATGACTGACGGATCCAAAATCATTAGTCGCTTTACACGAATACTCTCCACTGTGCATAGAGTTCAAATCTTGAATTACTAATATTGTAAAAAAGTCCATATTTTTCTGTTCAACCTGATAAATAAATTGTAAAGTTATAAATACCTCAAATAACATTATCTAAAAATAAATATTTCTTTTGAACGAAATATATAGGTACCTTAAGTGTGGATGGTATTGGCAAATTATCCTTTAACCAAGAAAACTGTATTGGCTTGTCTCCAGAAACTAAACTGCAAGTAGCTTGTGTGCTACCACCGACTTCCAGCTCTTCGGGGAATTGAAACGGCGCTATTTTTGGAGGTTCTGTTTGGAAAATTTACATGAATTCTGTAAAATGCCTCTTGAGCTATATAAGAAGTTATAGTTAGTGACTTTATAAAGAAATTAATAAACAATTGTATGTATAAAACGAAAAAGCAATTTTCAATACAAGAAAATATAAGCAAAGTATTTATAAAAGTCCCATATTAAATATTTAACAATAAATTTATAGTTACATATTAATGTAAAACCATAAATTATCAATTACTTATTAATATGATTTGGTCTTACTATGTACGTCAATACGAACAGTCCTCCTTGCCAACTCTCCACTCTCTGCCCTCACTTCACAAGTGTAAGTCCCCGCTATAGCACTCCTAACGGCTGTCAATCTTAACATACCACGTTCATCGTTACTTTCTAAAGGTGACTCTATCAAAGAACCATCCTCCCGTTTCCAAACGACTTCTCTAAAAGAAATAATGTCATTCAATATCCTAATTATCTTAGTGTCTTAAATTCTATTATTTATTTAATTATTTAGACTTTTCTTACTTTAAAGGATATCCAGAATACGGACAGTAAATTGTCACATCTATATCTGTTTTCACGTGAATTGGTGGCAAGTACCTTATATTTGGAGGACCTAAAATAAACTTTTTATTTAAAAAACATTTTATTACTTCTTTCTCATTATAATAAATTATTTTCAACTAAACCATTTTATTATAGAAATTTGAAATGAACTTAATTCAATTATATACTTACCAAAGACATTTAATCTAGCATGATGGGCGTGGGAACCTCCGGTGTTAGTAGCATTACAGCCATACCGGCCTCCTTCATCCGCACTTCTTATAGTTATACTAAGAGTAGACACTATACTTCCTTCATCCCCTCCATTTAGAGCTTCTGCTCTTGTATTTACACTGTATCTAAAGACATATATAAATATTTTAATTGTAGATTTCACATATTTTCATAGATATTTTTTTAGTTTTCTATAATTTCCTTTACGTACTTTTCAGGAGCAGACGGCAAGGGTCTATCGTCCAACGTCCAAACAATCCTGGGTGAAGGTATACCGTTGGCCGCGCACCTGAACGCTATAGTTTGACCCACTCGGGTTATAGCCTCGCTAAATGTCGATATCAATCTCGGCGGTCTGTCTGAAACGCATAATCTCATTCACACGGGCTAATATAAGAATCCTTACTATTCAAGAAAAATGTTATGTTATTTACTTTGTTTTTGTAACACCTATTACACAGATATATATGGAACTAAAGAAAGAACAAGATATTATTATTGTATTTAAAATTTGATTTTTAAAACAATGTTTAATATTTTTGCTATTGATTATATAGGAGAAAATAAAATAAAATATTACCAGCTATAACCAGCTCAGCACCAGAAACAGCAGAATCTGAATGATCGTACGCAGTACATTGGTAGAGGCCAACGTGATGTGGTCGTACGGGGCCGATTGCTAGTTTTGATTGAGGAGAGTGTAGGGGACGGCCTTCGTGCTGCCAACTTAACGTGACCCCTCCACCTCTACCGCCGTGCACTGAGCAATTGAAATGGCCTGTGCCTCCAGTGCCTAACATCTAAAATATTTTTTTTATTATATGGTGTTTTTATTAATATTTGGTAATATCTTTAATGTAAATATTATAAAACTCTCACTTTCTATTAAAAAACAATTTTCTATAAAATTAAGAAAATACAACAAAACAAAATACAATACAACGTCCTATTTCTCGTCTACGGGGAATACCCGGCTTTTCAACAAAATGAGCCTATAAGGATTTCCGTTTTTACCTTTTGAGGTACGGAACCCTACAAACAATATGAATCGTACATAATTAGCACATTATAAAAATACTAACCAAAGGATTAGGTGTAACAGTAACAGTCAAAGGTTCAAACACAACCAGTCGTACAATAACCCGCGGGGACGATTCAGTTCCTTGCGAACACGCGTATCGTACAGCGTGATGTGAGCGTACGCTTGGCAGCACAAGCGTACCCCCGCGTACGATTCCTTCACCCGCTGATACCCACACGCCGTTTGCTTCCTGTCGCTGCCAACTGATGATTTAATTTTGTACTGAATAAGCATTTTCTTTATTGTGAATTCATATAGTATAATGAAGCTGATGTGACCCAGCGTCAGACTGTGAACGTGATGGTTATGGGTTCGATTCTCATTCAAGTTAACATGCAACGTCGTAGCAAGAAAAAGGAAAGGGAGCGCCTTAACATTGATAGATGCTATTAATAAAAAATATATATATTATCACATATTAATAACGTCTTAGCATTTCACTGTTATTCTTGCTGGTAACACTTTGCAAACTTTCTTCTATTTTTTACTTATAATTCCAAAAATATTAATTTAAAATCTCCTATATTAATAAATATTTCAATTATCGAAAAAAATGATAACAAAAAATATCTAATTCACTTACGTAATAGTATGTTTGTTGATATGTCTCAAAATACACGGAAGTAAAACAGTATCACCAGAGCGAGCTTCTACACTATTGACTTCGATGTTTTCCAGCCACGTGCTGTCTGTTCGACAAAACAAAAGTTAAAAACAATATTGTCTATAGCTTAGGTGACGATCGTGAGAAATCTTGGGAAGTGCAAACTGCAAGAGCAATTAGTGTTAGATATAATACTGACAATAATTATTACACCATTTTATCCATTTATTTAAGATTTTTTAGTTTCACACTGTATCCCGCAAGCAGCAAGGTAGAGCGTGAAAAATGAGCCCTCCCTCGAGTGTAATGTTTACACTCCGTTCTCATTTTTTACCGAATTTTGGAGGCATTGCGTGTTGAGTTGCGGAGCTCATACTATAACTTCATTATCATAAAACACGACTAAATATAAACCAATATCTAGTTGGTAGTCTAGCTAATAATTACTTCTGAATAAAATTTGTACATTATTATAAAATTCTAGACAGCCGTAAAGGAGCCTTGAATTCCGCCACTCAACAGGTAATGCCTCCAGAATTCGGTCGAAAATGGGAATGAATGGGGAATGGGAATTTACACTGCTGTGTAAGAGATACAGTTGATTAAACTAAAAAAAAATTTTGGTACAATGCCTTTACAAATATAATACTTATATATATATTTTCATAATTCATAATTCATAATATATTTTCATAATTCAATAAACCATTATAATAAAGTATACATACCATCTGTTGTCAGTTTCAACGAGGGGCTCGGCGTATCGAGGGCCAAACACGAATATTCAGCTTGTAAGTCAGCCTGCGTGAGGTCCGAGCCAAGAAGCAGCCCGCCCGCACCCGATATCCACCGGGTTTCTAGGATATTACTTACGATGTATATTGGACATAAACTAGAGAACCAATTCTGTTTTGTTTTAATTAGGACACTTTGGCGTTTAGTGTTGAGTGGCGGAACTCAACGCCGCGCTATGCCTTGTTACCAGAACAAGGGAATAGAAATATTATTTATTTTATTTTGTTGAGTGAGTATCGAACTTACAACATGTAGCGCTTATACATACAGTTATGCACGTTTGTGCCCTTGTGCCACAACTGACCTCACAACATGTACTTAACAAAAAAGCTGTGATGAATAAATATATGAAGTGTAACTTAACAAATATAGTGTTTTAACACTAGATTCCCAGGTTCCCTCTCCCAATCCTGCCAAACGTGGGATCCAGCGTAAAGCTAAAAATAATAACTACATTTTCTATTTGTTTTAATTACCTAATTTTCAAAACTAAATCAACGCATTGTCCTATGAAATCAGGGAAAAGAAAACAATACATTGCCAACTACTACATAACGTCAATTAGTCTTATAATAAAACAAACAATCATAATTAAGTAAATGTACTATAAGCATTATCAACATACCAGCTCCCATATACCCTGAAGATAGAGGCAGGCCATCCTGCAGCCACGTGATATCAGCTAAGCCGAACTGGGGTGACACTTCGCAGCGAAGTACCACGGAACCACCAATTTTGGCTGGTGTCAGCTGACGCACTATGTGCGATAGTACATTGTCTTCCACTGTGTGAAACAAATATTAAATTTATAAAAATAAATTAATATTTTGAAGTAAATGCGACAGGTCGTGTTTTCGATTTCCAGTAAAAAAAAATTAAATGTTTCATATTTTCATTTCCTGGTTCTGGTAACAAGACAAAGCGCGCCTCCAGAATTCCGTGAAAAATGGATAACGGAAGTGTTTTAATGGGAATGGAATTCGGTTCCCAGGTTCCCTTAACTTAGCCTGTTATGTGCAGGATACAGTGTGAAGCTAAAAGAAATCCACTTTTTTTTTCATTTTTGTATCAATAAACATTTTAATATTATTATTTATCCATACCTATATTATAAATTCGAAAGTAACTCTGTCTGTCTGTCTGTCTGTCTGTCTTTTACGCAATCAGGGCCAAACCGCTAATTTAATTGTGATAAAATACACATATAGAGATACTTGAGGGTCCCGGGATGAACATAGGATACTTTTTTTTCTCATATTTGTAATATTTTCGATATATACCAATATATTAAAATAATTAATTTGACAAGCAATTTATTCCGCCATGTTAATAACAATCGTCGCTACGCGTTGCTAAGCAACGGCTTGCAAACTTTGTTGTTTTAAGAAAACGTCACCCAATGTGAGTAAGTGCTTAATGCATACATGGCGCGCGCTGATATAGATTTGTATACATTTACAAAAATTAGATGATTTCTATCATTTGATATTCATCCTTATGAAAATAAATATAATAGTCACTTTTAGCATTTCATGTAGATGGAAATTATAGTTTACTGTATAACATCTATACTAATATAATAAAGCGGAAGAGTTTGTTTGTTTGTTTGTTTGTTTGTTTGTTTGAACGCTAGGATCTTTGGATCTACTGGTCCGATTTACATTGTTTTTGTTTTGTATGAAAGCTGCATTGTTCAGAAGTGCTACAGGCTATATAACATTACATTATACATATAAACTAATATATTTTAAAGTACTTTCTAATTTGACATGCTATTTATTCTGCCATGTTAATAACAACCGTCGCGTCGCTACGCAACCGTTACCGCGACATTTTGATATTCATCCTTATGAAAATAAATATTACAGTCACTTTTAGCATTTTATCTAGATTGAAATTATAGTTTACTGTATAACATACTAATAAATAATTAAGGAGATGTCACTGATTCGAAATGACCTAGCCTACGGGCGGCATAGTATGATCTACGCGAAAATATTCTTATAGTTCAAGCAGGCGTAGCCGCGTCCGGGTCCACTAGTTCTAATATATAATTAAGGAGATGCCACTGATTCCTAATAACCTAGCCTACGAGCGGTATAGTATGATCGACGCGAACGGGCAGATGACTTTGATGGTTTTGTAAATTTTTATATATTTTCGATTTACCCGTTAATTTTTATGTAATTATTTGCAGTTCGGTTATCTATACCGATGTTAATATCGTAATTTTAATAATTTGAGATTTTATTTAATATTGTTCGCAAAAATTAATAATTATTTAATATAGAAAATATACTTTTTCTAATATTAAGAATTTCCTTTAGTTACTTTTACTTCTTTTGTTTATTCATTTCGGTTACTCAGATATTTTTTCTAATAATAAATCTCCACTTATTATTATTTTTTAACTTATTTTAATTATTTAGGCTTATATTTTCGCGGGCGTAGCCGCGTCCGGGCCCACTAGTATTGATAAATAAATACTAAATGTTATTTACTTTATTCTTGCATTATTAAATATAGCTCTAGCATTACCAACTTATTGTAAACATACGAGTAAATAATATATTTATTGAGCATTACCGCGGTTTATACAAATGTGTTACATTTATAATGAAATTGGTTTTTCATGCGGCGCATTCAATTAATTTCGTGTAATTACTAGGTTTATTTATAAAACAGTCTGTCCATGAGTAACTAATTTATACTGTAATAGGGTCAAAGGAATATATAGGTATACGTTTAACTAAATTGGGAAACATGTGTTTTTAAAGTTTAAACATAATTAATAAACATCGGATAACATTTCCATTTTCCAAAATGTATACTAGTTCTATTTTAGTAAAAAAAGAGAACAGGAACGATTTGTTTTTCTATCCAATGCTGAGATAATTCTATGTTTAGTTTTTTAAAAATTCACACAGCACTCTGTCTTCAGTCGATAGATCCTATAAGCTTATTTATAGTACACAAATGAAATTTCCTTAACTTTATGGCGTAATTTATGTAATATTTTATTAATTGTTTGAAAGTATTTAATATGATTAGCATTTTCAGTTTCATGCAGTATTCCGCATAATACAGGCTAGGCAAAGGGAACCTAGTGTTTCACACTCCATTCCTCGTTACTAGAGCAAAGAAGTGAAAATATTAATAAATAATAAATCATACCCCCGAGTGGGAATCGAACCCATACCCGACGCGTTTACTGTAAAATAAAACATAAAATATAAATAAATATTATTCACCTTTATCATTATATAAACATTTATTTCTGTTTCTAATATTCTTAGATTAAAGAAATATTAAGGAAGCATAACAACGTAACATCAAAGTATCGTATACTTTATTCAAAACTCATTTGAATAAGAATAAGATTGAAGTGCCTCCCGCTTTCATTTTTTTCCTTTCAATCTGTTGTTAGCGACTTAATTATTAGAAATGTGATTTTAATATGAAAAGATTTTTTTTCATACAATTAATTACAATTTCAATATTTTTTCTTATTCTCACACTTCTTCATTTTATCCTAATAATTCTTGTTTTATTATCTTCTGTATAATTTCTCTCGCAAATTAGTGTTTTGGTAAAATAGTCCGAATAGGCCGAAAGTTAAAAACAATAATATTTCACGTTGGCGCTTATCTCGCCAACCTCGCGAGATACGAGAGATTCCCGTGCGATAGTACAAATATCGCACGGGAATCTGGTATCCACCAGACGGGTCTCTGGTATCCACCAGAGACCTTGTTAGCAGGCTCCAGGCACAACTTTAGTGATTTATTTTTTTACAAAACTTAGACATTTTTTTAGCTTCACGCTATATCCCGCATGTAGCAAGGTAGGCAAATGGAGCCTATTGTTCAGATACTTTGCTCCCCATTTTCCATCAAATTTTAGAGACATTAACACTACGTGGCAGGACTCAACGCCACGCTTTTCCTTTACCCCGGGGCGAAGAAATAAAAATATTTAATATTTCATTCCCTCAAGTGGGAATCGAACCCAAATCTGTCGTGTTTACAGTCACACGCTTATACCAGTGCCCAGATTTTAATAAATATTGAACAAAAAAGAGCCATTAACTATCATCTCATCTGGTAAAAGGCTGATTAGATAGTTTGTTAAAGAAAACTCGAGGTTATTACCTCGGCCAAGTAATTGCTTAAAAGCCCAGCAACAAAAAGACATCTCCACAAAAAAAACTCCATAATATTTTTTATAAGTATATTGAATAAAAAATACCTTAAGAAGCCAACGTTTTCAGGACGAAAATATATAATAACGTTTAATCTTTAATTAAAACTTTCCATATTTCCATATTTTGCAGAAAAGTAATGGTAATGAAATATTTTCTTCTTTTCATGTGCCTAATATAATTGGGTCTGACGGAACTCATTTCAATGACTGAAACACAATTAAGGACCATCATGGCGCAGGGGAACGAAGTGGAGCTGTAAAGGTCATAGGTTGCGGGTTCCATTCCCGGTCGAGGAAATTAATTATTTAATATTTCCATAACGAGGAGCGGAATGTATCCTGGAGTGGATTCCCTCTGCCTACAGGAACAGGACGCTAAAAAAAACACAATTATTAAGAATGAAACTGAAGTTCGAACGTGAGATTTTGCTACGAGCCATTCTATTTTAATCATGTTATAATTTAGTGTAGAGAACATCTGGTGTATATCGAGTCAAGTCGCCGGGGCACAAACACGTAAGGTTATGGGTTCGATTCCTCACTTTAGGAAAGGATTTTGATAATATTATTTCTCCGCTGTAGTGAAGAGGTAAAGCGCAACGTTGAGTTTCGCCACTCAATACGCAACGTCTACAAAATTCGGTGGAAAGTGGGGAGCGGAGAGGCCGGTCACTGCGTGAAGCTGAACATTTGCTATAAAAAACCTTCCACTATTAACATTTTATGAACCTATTGTCTTAATGTTAATTATTTTAAGATAATTTTTATTACTTATATAATGTTTTATCATTGTATTCCATTGTAATTATTTTTTCTTGGAAACACGAGATGAACAAAAGGAAAACTTGTTCGAAACTCCCTCTAATGTCATTTTTAATCCCTTAATTAAAAGTTTTCCCGTGTAAAAACTCAGGCGGCCGTGGGCTGTTTTTCATTTTATTCCATATTTTCCTCGCTGTAACGGAAAGTTAATTGGTTCAACTGAACTCAAACTCAAAGTTGTAATTTGTTTTGGCCTCTTCCCGTACATCTGTTGTTTACGTTTTCGCTATTATCATTGTACTTGATGCGAGAGTACCTTAATAATAACGAATCTCAATGGTTGTGTAAATATTTTATATTTGAATGAAAAATATATTATTTTAGCTTGTTTATGTAAGGTCTACGACCTTTACGCGTTTACAGCCAATCGCTTGTGCCACAGTGCCACGACGGCCTCTGCTATTATTTGTTAGTTGCCACAATTTTTAATGTGTGACAAAGTTGTAAAATCGGCGGAAAGTGAGCGAGCGGGAACAGAGTGTTTTAACACTAGATTCCCTCTGCTCTATGCGGGACATAGCGTGAAACTAAAAATAACATATAACAAATTTGTATAATATAAAACTCACTATTGCTTAAAGTTTTCAAATATTACGAAATTTTACAAAGGATCATCCATTAGAGAGCTACATCCCGATCTAGTGTTTACTATGAATAAAAATTGCTTTTTAATATGATTAGTCTAGACGAGCTGTTGTCGATGGAACACTGGTAAGTAATTGAATTTTTAATATAATAATAATGGCTTTTTATATAAAATCAGAGAAAGATTGCAGAGAATTATTTAAGTAGGTCCGCATGTGTAGCAGTTAATGAAAACCAATTGGGTCATAGGACACGGGTTCGATGTCATGGGATTATTCATTAACCATAAATAAGACTATTATAATTTTGGCCGACACACTATTTTTATGTATCTCTCGTATCAAATGAAATTTCACATTTGTCGTCTTACATTTTTCCACTCATTTTCAGACATAGCGCAGCCCTACGGAAGATTTTGTTGTACCCAACTGACAGAATAGAGAATCGATAATGGTAGGTACGTTTAATATACATATGTTGTCAAAAGAGAGAAAGAAAGAGAAACAACGGCACGGCATCACCAGTAAAAAGTAAATAGAGATAGTGAATTTTATTTTTTAATTAACAATTAGCTTAATTAATTAAATAATAAATTTGTTAGTTTTCTTCTCAAAAAATTCAAAACTTACCAGGCTGCAATAGCATCGGCCTAGACAGTGTAACTCCAGCGCGATTTGAAGCTTTGCACCTGAGTACTGCGCTGTTTCCACCACCTCCTGCGTCCACTAACGAACGTCTTGCACCAACCACTAAGCGACCATCACTTAAGACATGCCTGTAAAGAATTTCTCATTTTAATATATAGCGGGATAAAGGGTACCTGGGAACCTCGTGTTAAGACATTTCGTGTTGATTGGCGGAGTTCAATTCCGCGCTTTGTCTCGTTACTAGAGCGAGGAAATTGAAATATTAAATGTTTAATTTCTCCGAGACGACTTTGAACCCATTATCGTCATGTTTACAGTCCACGCTCATACCCCTGCACCATAAAGGTCTCTAACTTATATTGTAACTTATGCTTCATTGTAAAACACTACTAAACAGCCAAAATTATATTTTACTAAATTGCTAGTTTTCATTACGTATTAATTAAATACTTACTAATTAGAAATTACTAAAAATTATTTACCCAAAGATATTATATTTATATGAAAAAAATCTCATTAATTATTATTATACCTGTTAAAGAGGCGATTCTACTCTGTTTAATCTATTTTCTAATATTAATTATGATAATAAATAATAAGTTAGACATCTAAATTTTTGTTTAAGAATATATTTAGATTAACAAAACACATATTTTCCTCTTATTTTATAAAGCGAAATATAAGAAATAATTTCAAAATTGTATTGAATAATCCATAGTGTAAACATTTCCTCAGTAATATGTTTATTATACAACTCTACTACAATGTGCTTTCCATAGAACATGTCACTATTCCAATGTAATCTAGCATAGCAGGTACATGAATAAGAGATTTATTATAGGATGTTATCTTCCATACTAGAGGCAGTTGAAACCAGTGGTTTGTTTTGAAAACTTATTTACCTTATATATTTTGTATTTTATATAGATTTTTCAATGCATAAAGAGATATGAAGTTATGAATGTCGGCACTATTATATTGTTAGCGAACTCGTGTAAAAGAGGGTAGTTGTAGGTGTAGCACCTTTTTCCGAATAATTTTAAAAAATAAGGATGATATGTGTTTTTATCATGTTTTTTTAAAAACGTTATCCGCTTCCGATTTCTAACAATATTTATATTATTTTCTTTTTACCGGTTTATTTTACTGATGAATGAGTTCGATTCCGCCTCTGAACATGCTATTTCTCAAAAATTGGGCAGAAAATGGGAAGCGGAGTGCCCTAGTGCTAGCCTCCCGATCCATATTCTACTATACTCGTATATACGCTGATACAGTAAGAAGCTACTTGTTTGACCATAAACTATGTAAATTATTTATTGATAATAAGAATCTACATAAAAAATTAATTAAAAGAATTTACTCACAAAATGACATAACGAAGATTAAAGTTATGTTTTTATAAATTCACGCAGCATATATTTATTTCAAAATAGAAATATTACGACAAATTACGAACAAAACATTCAAACTATACATATATATAATAAGAAATATGTATAGAACATAGATAATACAAGATAAATAAAAAACAAAGTAATCTTTTACTCATCAGATTCAAACCTAATCCACAAAATCACCAAAGGCGGTGCCCATAAACAAATAAGGTCTCGAGGCGAGGTTGTAGGGAACACCCTATATAACTCACGTAAATTCCCCCGTGTTATTATTCAATCTTTGTCATTATTCTTCCCTTGTGCCGACATGTTTCCCATTTTATCTGTCGACACTCGATCACCGCGATTTTACGCTAACATTCATATTTGAACCTTGTACCTTGGTTACCAAATTTAACGATTGAATTAGGAAAAAAATGTTTTGAGAATCAATTTTAATATTTATTTCATTGTATCCACATGGCAAGGGAAATCTGGGACACTAGTATTAAGACATTCCGTTCAAATTAAAACACTTCCATTTTCCACTTTTCGCCGAATTGAAGAGGCATGGCGTGTTGAGTGGCGGAACTCAACACCGCGCTTTTGCCTTGGTATCAGAGCGAAGAAATTAAAATATGAATAATAATAAATAATAATTCTTTACTCGAGTGAGAATCGAACCCACAAGCGTCACGTTACAATCCACTGTGCTACGACGGCCTAATTTAAAAGCATTTATTAAAAATTTAAAAACAAAATAAAATATATAAAAATAAAAATAACCCTCCATACAGTTTTACATAAGTGTTAAAACTGTATTTCCTTCTTGATGACAAGGATACATTTTCAATTCCATAAAACGTCTGTCACTCGAAGAAAAATATGGGGCACGTGCTCCGGTCATTTGTCTTCGAACACGTACCGCGAGTCAGTTGTCACGATAATCGTTTATTTCATATTCTTTTTACTCTTTTATTACTAAGTGAACTGTTCCTTTCCTTGAAATACGTTGACACCTACTAAAATTATGTTTTAAAATTTTATATTTCATCATAATTGAAATCAGAGGCCGGTCTTAGAGCAGCAGAGTGTGTTTGTAAGTACGATAGGTTCTGGGTTCGATTCCCACTCAAAGAAATGTAATATTTCATATTTTAATTTCTTTGCTCTGGTGTAGAGGTAAACCGCGGCGTTGAGCTCCGCCAGTCAACACGCAATTTAAAGTCGTTTAACTGTGTAAATAACTATAAGCACTTCAAAAACATTTTATAATCACAGACATACACTCAAAATGATATATATGAATGTGTGTATGTATAGATTTTTTAAAATAAACAAATACCTACCTATATACCAAAATTAAATATTAATATTTTTTTCAACCACGGTCCCTCCATTTATTTTTTAAATTAAACGAAAATATACTCGTGTATTTTGTGTAACTTCAAAATATATACAAACAGGATTTTATAGAGTATATATTTAATTTGGTATTCGTTTATTATATTTAAATTATCTATATATTAATAATATCTATATATCGATTATTATTAATAAGTAAATAAAAAAAATATTAGGTAAATTAAAAAGCGGCGTTGAGTTCTGCCACTCAACACGCAATACCTCCAAAATTTAGCAGAAAGTGGGGAACGGAGTGTCTGAACACAAGGTTCCCTCTGCCTGCCTTGCTATACGGAATACAGCGTGAAGTTAATAAATGGTAAAAATTACGGAAATGTATAATGGAAACAAGAAAACGTACATCCGATAAGAAACTCAGCCAATTTATTAGCAGACATCGGGAAAGTCGTATTAGTTATGCCACATATCATTCGGGAGTCGGAAAAGTTAGCGAAAACTTTGATATATGCTTCATATTTTTTAATAAAAATATAAAATAAATTTATTTTTCATATATAATATACAATAGATTATTTATTAGTTAGCTACACCCATACTTATATACCGCATAGAACACAAGTAAGCAAGCAAAATTTATTAAAATTTATTATCTCTGTTCCCCACTTTTCACTCAAACGTCACGTTCACGTGGTATTCCGCTTATAGCAGGATATGCAGAGGGAACCTAGCCTTAAGATATTCCGTTCCCCCATTCATTCTGCGTCCATTTCCTCCCGTTCCATACATTATTAGCAAGCCAAGAATCAAATTAATTACATACCACATATCATTCGAAACTTTCAATAGTTTGTTCGAAGTTTGTGAGAAGATCGCATTTATCTCCCGAGAGCAATTAGACTAAGAATTTAATTATAAAGAAACAAGTAATTAATTAGAAACTTTCCTTAGTCGCAAATAGTATGGACTATGGACTCAGCGGGTAGTTTAATATTTGAAAAACAGTTAAAATGGCTCTTTCCTTTTTAAATCAAAACAGTAATTTAAATGGAATGAATTATAATTGTTTAATAATAAAAACACAATTTAAATATATATTATGAGTTCTTGTCAGACTTCGCCAACCAATCAGTGAAATAAGTGAGTAATTTGTGTTGAGTGTTTTTTTTTCTTTTTTTCTTCATTTTCACATGTAGCAGGGTAGGCCAAAAGAGCCTAGTGTTGAGGCATTTCTCTCCCTACTTTCCGCCGAATTCTGAAGGTGTAGTGAGTGTCGGAACTCAAGGTCGAACTTTTCCTCGACGTTAGAGCGAAAAAAGTAAATATGAAATATTTCACTTCCTCGATTGTGAATCGAACCCACGAGCTCGATTGGCCTCAGTAAAACACTATACTCTAAGCTCTTCAGCATCAAAGTTTTTATCGTATTGCATTTTAGATAGAAACTAAACATGAAAGTAGGTCAAGCCACTTTACCAATTAAAATTATAAAGTAGAAAGTTCGCAAAATTTTATAATCACGTTACTGCTGCTGAGAAGTCACTGAATTACGACCAATGACTGTGTTTCCATGTAGAAAATTCTCAATATAATCATTGAAACTCTCTTTTTCCTTGTAAATCTACTTCTTAAAGTTATTAAGAAAATAAATTGTACCCAATTTCTCTTTTGATTTAAATTTAAATATCTAAACTTATAAAATACATGGAAACTCAGTAAAATTAATATATATAACATACGTTATAATTTTACCCTCAAAGCGGAAGTTAAGTGGGAAAAACTAATATTTCGTACAATTATACTTTAGTAGTTGAGAATTGAGAATTTCCCAAGTGTTGCCATACAATATTAACTCAACTCGTATCGCCTTCTTGTAAAATATGAGCAAAGTTTCAACACTTTATTTAATGTATACGTCGTCGACTTCCATTCGCTGTGCTGAACTAATCTTAAATCTATTTATTCGTTTATAGTAATAGTTTTACAAATAAAGCTATTTTGAATATCCATTGAATCAAAATGATTTGTATTTTTTACCCGACTACGGCGAAGCAATAAAGAGGATTATGGTTTTGACCAGTATGTATGTACGTTCATCTGTTTCCTTGTGGCTTCTAAAATGTTTATCATAATTTGACAATTGAATTGAGATATCGTCTACTGGTTGTAAATTATGTAACGGCATATTAAATTGCATGTGGCGCCCTCTAGTGAACAATAATAGTCAAATATTTTCTTAAATTATATCACGTTTATTGTCAAATGTAAAATCTCACTTAGAGCATTTTAAAAATATATATTTTGTTTAGTATCTGGTTTACTTCACGCTTTCTCACACACACAGCAAAGTAAGCAGACGGTTAAGACACTCTGTTCCCCACTTTCTGTCAAATTCTGGAGGCATTGCGTGGTAAGTTGCTGAACCCAACGCCGCCCTTTACCTCGACACCAGAGCGAAGAAATGAAAATACAAACGAAAATAAATATTTCACTTTCTCGAGTGGGGATCGATCTCACAACCGTCGCGTTACGGTGTTTGTTTATTTAGTTATACATTTATATTGAAACTAAATTACCAAATCTTAATGTACAATATTACAGCTTACATGAAATCAAACTTATTTAACTTATTGAAAGTTTTACTAGTTCAATAGAATAAGGATTTAATTCGTATTACACAGAAACTTCAGTTTTATATCGGAAAGCTAAACGTTTCAGTATGATTTTGTAATTTTACTAAGGTTTTTGTTGTAAAAAACTAATATATTTTTTTATAATTTTAAACTTAAATATAACTTTAAAATATTATTTTGACTACTATTATTTATTTTATGTTTTATAAATAACTAACTCTATGAATGGTTATTGAGTTAGTCTACAAAGTATGTAAAACAAAAAATCGTAGAATACGCAAAATTCGTAGAGGCTCTACGACACTTCTACGGGCCCATGTAGGTCAACATATTCGTAGGATACTATTAATTTGCCTTTGAGATTTGAGACTTTTGTGACGCAGAGGCACAAGCATGTGACTGTAACGTGTCGGTTGTAGGTTTGATTCCCATTCCGAGGAGCGAATTATTAATTCTTCGCTCTGGTTACAAGGCACATAAGCACAGCGTTGAGTTCCTCCACTCATCACATGCATATCTCGAAATTTCAGTGGAAAGTGGGAGGAAATGGAATGCCTTAGCACTAGGTTCCCTCTGCTTATTTAATATTTCAGTTACTGCCTTTGAATATTGTAACTAATAAAAAAGCGAAACTATTAAATTAAATATTTAAATAACTTAAGCTGCAATTAGTGTCAATGAAATATGTTTAAGATATCAACAAAATATTAAAGTCCAAAATTTTTAATATACCATACCTTAACCCAGGTATAGTAGTAATAACTTGTCCTTCAGCAGTCACCCAATGCACATCCGGTGGCGGATGCCCTACAGCGCGGCAGACTGCGTGTGCGCCGCGCGTCGCCGGCCACAGCACGCGTGAGGGTGGCTCCGCAGCAAAGTGGGGCCGCTTGTCCCCCGAACTGGCTGCCCAGCCAACTGCTAATGTGATGCCGATGATCCATTGTATTTTGTAACCTGTTGATAAGAGATTACAGTTAATTAGAAATGAACTTTGTATAAATATATACATGCTAAAAACCCTATATGGTAGTTCATTTGTCAATGCTGTAGATGTAGCATCAGGTGATTGCTCTTTCCTTCTTGTTTTGTACACTTGTTTAAATAAAAAGAATATTCATGGAATGTAAATTTATAATTTGACAAGTTAGCATTATTTAATTCGTGAGGAATTTTAAATTTGAAGCCAGATGTGGCATAGGGACGCAAGCGAACGATTGTAAACGCAACCGGTTGTGGGTTCTATTCCCACTTGAGAAAAGGAAAGGTATAGTAGTGTATTTTCATTTCCTTGCTCTACTAACGAGACAAAGCGTGGAGTGGCGTAGAGTTACGCTACTAAAACAGGCAATGCCTCCAGAATTCAGCGGAAAGTTAGGAACTGAGTGTCTTTACACTAGTTTCCCTCTGCCTATTCCGCTATCAGGAATCATCCGCTATAATTATATTGAAAAATACGTCGACATTTCATTTTTATAACTGCAATAAATCCTTATATATTGGAATATTATTTTAATGGCCATAACAGACCATAACATAAATCAGGAATCGTATCTGTCATAAGCATTTATTATTTACTACTCGGAATATCAGCACGAGAGCATACAAATTTAAAAATGCTAAATAAGAATAAAATTTTTCAAGTCACAATTTCACACTTCCATATAAAAATGTTGTCCTACATCTACATAGTTAATTTATACGAGTGGAATATTATTATGTTTCGTAACAGAACTCGTGACATGAATAATAATGGCCTGACTGCTGAATAATGGCGCTCTGATAAAATATTTTCATTAAATATCATGATTTCATTTGCTTGTAGGATAATTTTAGTAGGAACCATCTATTTTAAAAATGAACTTACAAGCACATATAAATAGGAAATCTTAATAATTCAAAAATACCATCAGCAAAAAAGAATACAATAAATAATAAAATAATTAAATCAAATCAAATCAAAACAGCTTAGGTTCTTATTTAGTATTGAGTTAAAAGCTTATACTACTTACTTGACAACTTTATTTATAAATAGTATTTATCTAATAATTAATTCCGAAGATTTAATTAAGTATAAGTAATTAATTAATTTATTTAATTTATTTGGTATACTTCTGTTCAATTTACGGCAAGAAACGGGATATCCGTTATTCTGCCTTTATTATACGAGAACTGTAACATTACTATTAGTATAACGACTGCGGAGTCTTATAGCTAAAATAAAAAAATAAAAAAATTGTACTACATAAAACACAAAAATGAAAAAAGCAAGTCCATTAGTTTAGAATTTTCTCCCATACCCTTTTATTTTTAAAAAATTATGATTTGCTATTTATTCTCACAAAGTTTAAAACTAATGGTTTTGCCTTTTTTCTTCTGCGTAGTTAAATATTTTGTTTTATTTTTATGTTTTTAACAGAAAGAAATAGGTACTGTTTTTTTTATTTTCAACAACGACAAAGACTCGAATTTATTTATATTATTTTGATGAAACTTTTTTCAAAAGTATACTTTCTTAATTTTACACTATTTCCTACTATAGCAGAATAAATAGACAGCATATAATGAGCCTGGTGATAAATACTGTTACAATTAAAAAAAAACAAAATATCACTTTTGAATTTGGAATCTGCTATTTTTATACGATTGTTCATTACGTTTTCTTATTTTCGCGCCAATATATTGTGTACTATGAAAATGAAATGGAGTGATAAGGAGAAACGAATCACTGAAATTATTACATAAAGTAGGTATGGAGCCTTATACAATTTGTACAATTGGTATTAGTCAAATGTTTCTGTATCGGGCTATAAAAAAGTCAAGTCACAGTTCTTCATTTTTGAATTCGAGATATGAAATTTTAAGAGGAGGAATTCACTGCCGAGCTTTGTTTCTATTTTAATTAAAATATATTTTATTATTATTAGTTGAATTATTATGATTTATTTATTATTATTAATTGAATTATTATGATTTATTTATTATTATTATTTATTATTTTAATTAATTAAATAAATTTTAAAACGACATTATTGTGAAAAGGAATCCACGCTGGGATCATACAGTATAGACCCGGACCTGTTTACTGCATTTTCTTAAATAGAGCCGGATACAAATAAAATTTTGTTTTTTTTTTCTAATCTATCCATATCGATTATCCACGTTTTATACGAAACGTTTCGGAGATAAATTTCGATTTACCGCTTTTGCAAACATATCTTTTCAATTGTATTTTTCTGTTTTTTTCTATATGCAATAAAGAATATATAAAAAAAACCTAGCAACAATCGTTTGTAAATACACCAATCTGAACTAATAAATAATACTATTACTTGCTTAATATAAAAAACACCTTGATTGTTTACTATTGTGACTGAATTTGTTAAGTTGTTAAGTTTTTTTTTTATTTTACATAACTAACTATTCCCTTTCTATGGCCACGTTAAGAAATAATAAAATTCGACGATATTATTTAGAAAGCGGAGTAAACAAATATTTATATCGAATAATATTTTTTAAAATTCTGAATAATATTTGTTTACCAAATGCATTCTTCATGCATTATAAAACATTAAATCTAAACAAACCTCTCATCCCGCAATCACTTTACACCGTATTTCCTTACAATCATTATCAAAATTCACCTCAAAGTCTCCATTCACTTCAAAAATTCACGTTATGTACGCTTCAAAAGTCATATTTCCTTATTTTATAAATTAAATAATATAACTTTAAACTCGATATATCGCGAAAGTTTTCCCTCTAAAGTAGCAAACGGACAGACACGTGTGTTTCGAGTGAAGTTCGCGCGCTGACTGAACTGGTACTGAAGTACCACCCTCTGCAGATGATAATAGCTATACTGTTACAGGGTGGTTCAATTAGATAGAACTGTCTACGTAATGTTCACATTTTGAATATACATTGTAGCGAAAAATTATTTTAGTTTTATGGTGATATTTTAACTTTGTAAGGGTTTCTTAAAATAATAATTCTAATGTAAGCTTGAGAGACCCTCGTGGCGCAGTGGTTCAAGCTTGTGACTGTAAACGTGACGGTAGTTGGTTCTATTACTGCATCGCTCTGGTGACGAGGTAAAGCGCGGCGGTGAGTTCAGCCACTCAACACGCAATGCCTCGGAAATTGGGCGGAAAGTGGGGAACAGAGTTTGCCTACTCTCATGTGTGCGGGATACAGCGTAAACCTAAAAAAACGAACACTTAAAATTAACCATAATACTATTATTAATAATCAACTGTGTTCAATACTAGTACTTACCTACGGTTTTCTCCAATAGCAATCTACAACAATACGCCTTAAAATCCATTTCCATCAAAAGACAAAGGACTGGTTCCGTACATAAAGTGCACAGCGGCCAAGTCTTATTTCAAAGTGCCATAGAATTTGTAACATTTAATTGCGTTGCAAAATAGCTGCCCGCGCTGCATTTATATCGCCGCCATAACCATTATGACTGCGATGGCTGCTCTCGCTATCAAAAATGTATGAATGTTGTGAAACGTTTCTCCTATAGCCTTTGTTTACGGCTTTGCTTGGCTTTTGTAATGGCACTTTTATAATGTCATTGTAAGAAATATCATTTGATAGCGGCGTAAACGACTTCGCCTGCTTAAGCTTCTTAATATATTTTATAGTCAATAGGAAAATATGTACATAAATTGTAGCCTTTGTGTTATCCTTATGTATAAGCTATATTATTGTAAAATATTATCTAAATCTGAACGAATTTATATGAAACTTTATAGTAGTGTAAAATAGTTTTGACGTAAAAGTTGTACAAATGTTTATCCTCACATTTGATTGAATTTTAAATTTAAAAAATCTAATGTAATAGAACCTGTAACTAAAAAAATTCTGGCCAAATGCGAGTCGGATTCTCGCCTACCCTTCAGGATTGTAGGTCGACGGAAAGTACTAGTTATGATACTGAAATTTGCGAGCGTATGCAAAACGAAAAATATTATGACGGAAATACATTAGACTCACGTCATACCATACCATAAATCCATCACACACCAGCTCTAATGTACCATCCACACCATATGGATTCGTAGCCCTCCACTACTGTGTGGTTTCGTAGGAACTTCCTACTGGACTGACTGGAATGCCTACATCAAAAAGCGGGTATATTTCCATCTTAAAGACCGGCAACGCACCTGTAGCTCTTCTGGTGTTACACGGGGTCGTAAGCGGCGGTGATCACTTACTATCAGGAGGATCAGGTGACCCGTACGCTCGTTTGCCTTGTATTTTTCCATAAAAAAAATTAAAAGCCAAAACTATTATTTCTGTTCATGTAACACATATATTTCAAATTCTGGATAGCAGCCAAGCTAATCGCTTTTAAAAGCACACTTTCTCTATTTAATCTACATAGATATATTTAAATAGCTGTATATTTCCTACCAAGAATAAAAGGTGTTAAGAATTTATACCTTAAATAGAATGTTTAAAGTACCTAGTATAAAAGTAGTAGTTATACAACATTTTCAAAGAGCTAAATGGCCTCTTTTAAAAGCTTTTAGCTGCGAGATATTCTATGAGAGCACCTGTAAATAACATATCGTGAATACTGAAAGTTCCGACTGCGAAGTTTTTTCAACTAATATCCAGTACACTTTTGAGCGTACTCACAGAGTTTTGATTAAATATAAATTAAGATTAACTTTATGCAAATACTAATGCACGTCTCGGTTCATATGTAAAAATGAATATTTTTATAGGTAAAAATAAATATTTTTATCTGTAAAAATGAATATTTTTATATGTAAAAATGATTATTTTTGAGTATTTTATTTTACGGACATATGAGATGGAAAGAAAGCAGAAATATGTCTGTTTTTCTCACTCTTAAAGGAATTGTTCCAAGATGGCGGTCAGCATTTGAGAAAACATGTGACATCAACTATTACTTAAAATACGAGTAAATATATTATTTAGTAAAACATTAAATTTCATTACGTCGTTTTCCAAGGTCTCAACAATATTGGGATGCCTCCTTTGAAGTTAAAAACTGTTTTAGTATGAACTCTATCCTATATTTTTACTTCTACGTATTTTAACTAAGGAATACATCAATTCTCCATTTACGACAGCTGGTAGATTCATAAACTCAATACTAAGGTCTCGTGCTTCCGCATATATTAACTGTCCTATAAATTTATTTCATTGTGTACTATCAAACAATATCTCAACAACTCTCAACTCTCTCTCTCTCTCTCTCTCAATATTCAACTGAACAGTTAAATTTCAGTTTATTTCAAAGAAATATTATAAAACAGGTCAAGTTTGAGTCGGATTCTCTTAACAATAGTTCCGTACCAATTTCAGGGGTGTAGGTCAACGAGAACGTATAACTTATAAAAGATGACAAACTTATGTTTGCGGGCCCATGCACTCATTTTTTATGAAATAGACTACAAATATATATATTTGTAATGATTATCTATGAAATATCTATAAACTTACACTTTTCTATGAAATATTGGTAAGCTTATAGGTACTTTTCGAAATTTTTCCTTAATTTATTCTGTAAGTTCTAACTTATGTGCCCAATTTCATAACTGGTATACGAGATGTACCCTTTTGGTTTTAAAAATGCAACATAACCAATGCATAAATGCTAATGTCTTTTGATTCGGTTGATTAAGAAGCTGATATTGCATTCAATTTCTTCGGTGCTACAAGGGACCAGTAAGCTAATTATTTGATATTAATTCCAGCCTCTTTTTACCTCGCGATCCCGAGAAAAATAACTACTAACTGACAACAAATCCTGATTCTATAAAGGTTCTGCTTTTACCTTTTGAAGTGAGGAACCCTAAAAAACATTTTGCTTAATAATGTTAGTGACAATTCGAGCTTGGAACAGTCTAACTGTTCTGTTCAGTTATTTGATTACAGCGTTTCGAACGTAACAGTCCAACTCTCCACTAACATAGAATACGACATCTGTCAATAAATGTGACCAATTAAAAATGTTTTATTCAGTGAATAATTTAAGTTCAAACTTTGTTTTTTTTTTCAGTTTCCGGCTGTTTCCCGCATATAGCAGATAAAAGGGAGCCTAGTGTGTTTAAAACACGCCGCTTCCTACTTTCCGCACAATTCTGCAGGCATTACGTGTTAAATAGCGGAACTTTATGCCGAGATTTGCCTCAATACCAGAGCTAAAATATAAAATATTTAATTATCGAACCTACAACCTGTCGCGTTTATCACACGCTTGTCCTTTGTGCCGCTACTGGCCTTAACATAAAAGAGAATTTTTATTAAATCATTACTTTTTTAGCTATATTTAGTTACATATAATAGCTGCTTACATCAGCTGAATTTCAAGTTATAAAAAGGTTATATACGAGTATGTTGATTAAGGTCTGTTCGACGAAATACATAAAATCAGGTTCTCATTCAGTGATGAGATTTCGCAACATCAATTACGAAGCCTATCCTTTCATCCTAATAAGATGGATAATGTCTTCATCTGAGTTATCGATTTAATTTAATCTATTGGAGCATTTTCTTGGATCTGCCTCGTCGTGCTTCGGACTTAATTTGTTACCCTAATTTGCTACCTTAACCATTTTCGTTTTGTTAATTATATATTTAGAATAAATTGCTTAATATTTGTTAGCTATTTTACTATAAAACATACATTTTATACGATTATTATAATTATGTCTCCAGAATTCGGTGGAAAGTGGGGAGCGGAGTGCCTTAACACTGGACTCGCTGAGAGATACAGTGTGGACCTAAAAGAAAGTATTATTAATGAATAAACATTGAATATTAATAAATTGCAAAACATAACAAAAAAATAATAACAATCAGTAAATACAATACTCGATATATTTTTATTTCATTATTGAAATAAAAACGAAGAGGAAATATAAAGAAACAAAATGGCGGTAATCAATTGTCTCATTAGAGCTTGGCGTCAGCAGGCTAACGATATTGGATAAAGGCTCTTTCATATTATGTAATACTTTTATTTTATTTTATTTATGATAAGTATATTTATTAATTTTATTTATTAAATTATTATTTAACAATATGTTGCAGAGTACTCAATACTTTTTTTTTTTAATATAAACTAGACTATACACTTATTTATTGAAAAGTAATTAGAGACATGTATAGTATTATATTATTTTATTAGTGGGGATATATTTATTTTATATATTGCGTATAAATATTTTATATATATGTCGGAATTTGTAGTACTGAGGTGGTTCCGGAACGCCAGCGCCATCTGTTGGCGCTCAACAGAGTTAGTGTTTTGCATCGTTATGGAAGGGGCAAGTCGAAGCGTGGCCGACGGACATCGACTCACTTTGTGTTGGGCGGTCGGCCGGTGCAGACGACACTGAAACTGTCCCGCGTTCCGTGCTGTGTATCTACCTGCTGGGGTAGCGATAGCTGCTTTCTTGTGAATTGGTTACGGTGTTGTAATTAATTCGTAATATCACAAATTATGTTTACTCGTGCCAACATTATCCACGGAAGCCCACAGTAGACCGGGTACTCAAAACTATGTGCGAGGGAAATCCACCCAACTCCGACATCAGAAGTGCGATCGGTGTTGGCACAGAGAACAATGGAGATAACCACTGGCGTGCTATGTTCGAAGCCCTGTATACACCGAGGCTAATTCACGGAGGTATATGTGGTTACCCACTTATGATCCTGACAAAGAAGACACGGACGCGAGATTGTGGTGCGCAACGGCTGACTTGTGCTTTTGACAAACTCCCCGAGAGGCAGTCAACTCGAGCTTGCTGTAAGTAAGGCACTGGAAGGTGAAGCATCTTTGTGGCTGTCTCAAACAGCGTACGAGAGTATGACATGCTACCCTCACAAATCACTGGACATTGTGATGTGGCAAGAAGAGGTTGCTGTGGCTACTGTACTCTCTCACATATCAGTCTGACCCGCGGCTTTAACGTATAGCGTTTACAACACTGAAGTGTTTGAGCGGTGGAAAAATGGCTGGCCATAAGTGAGCGGAATGCAGAAGCAAGCCTATCGATGCTACGTGACGAACACCTGTAGCTTCAACGTCGAATCAAGCGGTGTAGCAGCCGGCAGCGAGGCCTTTAGTGTGCTTCTGCGTGGCAAACCGGGTCATATCGTCATCTGGTGTACGAGCGAAGGCGGTGGCGGGCCAAGCGATGGCAGCAGAGACGGCGCAGCGCGCGGTGAGTGGTGTGTGGACGGAGCGATTAGTGGTCGATGGTTTAGTAATGTTGTTACTATGACCGGTATTGGTCAAACACGAGTATACAGTACCGGACAAATTCTGTGTTGTATAGTGATTAACGATGCCCTCCTGGGATATTGTTGTCGCGAGATTTTACATCAGGATTTTACAGTAAACATAACTGACTGACATTTTGTTTGACGGGAATCTTTATGTAAATTCAGTAAATAGCGATAGTGTGAGTGAGTTGACTTTGACTGACATCTCAGCTGACCATTACTGGTAGTGACCAATTGAAACTTTTAGAAACCTTAGGTCGATATTCAGAATTTTTCATAGTTGGTTTTCCAACGACTCTAGTATAGGTTCGAATGTTCGAGTTGGTTCGAATCGCACCGTACAGCAGCGTCCATATAGAATGTCGGCGGATGAATGTGACATTATACGCGACAGAGTTAAAGAACGGTTACACGCGAATATCAATAGGCCGAGCTGTTCTCCTTTCGAAAGTCCAGCTTTATTAGTAAAGAAGTATGACGTTCAGATCGTATCCATATTGACTATAGTGAGTTTAACAATAATACCATCCCGGACAGTTATCCGCTTCCATTGATTACTGATCAAACTTCACGTTTTCAGGGTGCTAATTATTTTTTGAAACTCTATAGCGCAAGCGGTTTTCATTTGATCACAGTAAACGAAAATTCTATAGATAGTACTGCTTTCATAACAACTGAAGGGCAGTTTGAATTCTTGACTGTGCCTTTTGGTCTGATGAATTCAATTTCGATTTTTCAGAGGACAATTGTGATCGTGTTGGGTGATTTGGTTCGCGATTGCGTGGTGGTGTATTTTGAGGACATTTTAATTGTCTCAACCGATTTAGCGGTCCAGTATGGGAGGACTTAATGCAGTGTTGGAAGCTGTGACAAGGGCTGGTTTCTCTTTGAACCTAGTGAAGTGTTCCTTCTTTAGAACGAGGGTGGTGTACTTGGGGTTTGAAGTGGAGGCTAGTCAGGTCTCTATCGCCTCCGGAGACTGTGATTAAGTTGTGGCAGTTCGTCGGATTAGCTTCTTATTTCCGTCAGTTTTGAACCTGTTGTTCGTCTCGAGGCTGAGGGGACTATTGAACAGCATTTTGACTTTTGCTGGTTTCCGGTCATGGTGTGCTGGAGGATTTGTGGATGACTGCGTTGCTTGTAGGGTCGCGAAATCTCACTCAGGCAGGGTTCAAGCTGGGCTGCATCTGATCCCTAAGGTAATGATGCCGTGCCATACGGTTCGTTTAGACGTGGCGGGTAGGCTCAGCAGTGAAACGATAAGAAAGAGTACATTTTCATTCTGACAGGCGCGTTCGCGAAGTGTGTTCTTTTGTTTCATGCGGCAGGCATTGACTCTTGGAGTGTTCCGAGGTGACTTGTGGCTTTGTTTGGGGCTCCAACTCGCATCATTGCTGACCAGGGAAGATGTTTCACTGGTGGTGGTTTCACTAGTAGATATTGGTTGGCATCTCTTGGCGGCGGATTTACCTCGTGCTAACAGGCAGGTAAGGCTCGTCTGGAGTGTGTTAAAGTCTATGTTAACGGCGTTTGAGACTAGCGGTAATAGGTTGTAGCAAGAATCTGTAGGAGAGTACAACTCGCGATAAATTGTACGATAAACCGGAAGCTTTTAATAAGTGAAGTCACGATACCGTTATCATTGATGTGTGTCGGTGGTGTATATCATTGATGTGGATCATTGATGTGTCATTGAATTGTCGTTGATGTGCGTCAATGGTGTGTATCTTTGATGTGTGTCTTTGATGTGTATCATTGGTGTGTATCATTGATGTGTAGTAGTGAGGTATAGACTGACGTTGATATTGACGAAATTCGTTAAGTAGCATCAGACATTATTACGAAGTGTGCGGAATATGGTAGGTCCCATTTGGATATGACAAACTAAAGTTAGTAAATTTTCTGTTAGCGTATTGTTAGAAAACGAAGAGAGAAATTAGGTACAATTAGATTCGAAATTCAAAGGTCCATTTAAGGTTGCCGAAGTTTTGGAGTGTGATCGTTACACACTAAAAGCTGTACGATAGGTTGAGGAAAATGCCAGTAAGTCATGTACCCGACGAAATCAATGTGTAATTTATGATGTTGTTGATGATAATGATGGTGTTTAAACTTAAGTAGTTGAAGAGACTCGAGTAAGTGGTTCTATCGGCCGTAATGTGTTCGACCGTACCAGTAGTTATTTCGTAGTCGTAGCCCGGTAGAAATCGGTATCTCTTGGGGCAACTCAAGTAGTCCGTGGGTGCGCGGTGTGCGTTTAACTCTGGCGGAGGTCGTGGTCTGTAGAGACCGTAGCGTGTTGTCGCAGGTGTGACATATACGGGCTATCCACGCGGTGGATATGCGTATTGAGGTTTTCGACCGTACTGAGGTCGTGGTCTGTAGAGACCGTAGCGTGTTGTCGCAGAGGTGACGTACACGGGCGATCCACTCGATGGATATGCGTATTGAGATGTGAGAGAGCAATGTGATTGCTGTTCGGCTGGAGAGCCGTGGCGTTAGAGGTCTTTACTCGGAGGTTTCTGTTAACTTGGTTGTAATTTGTTGCTGAAGTAAAGTGAAGTAAAGTAAAGTAAAGTGAAGTTTTGGTTATGATGATGTCGATGGTACATGGCTGTGGTATTTGTGAGTAGTGATTAGTTAAAATTATGATCCAGATTAGTGTCAAGTTGTAGTGTCGAGTTGATCTGGTGTCGAGTTGTTCTGGTGTCAAGTTGTCCTGGTATAAGGTCCTGGTATATGGTCCTGGTATAAGGTCCTGGTATAAGGTCCTGGTATAAGGTCCTGGTATAAGGTTCAGGTATAAGGTTCAGGTATAAGGTTCAGGTATAAGGTTCAGGTATAAGGTTCAGGTATACAATTACTAGTGTACGTGTATTACAATTCTAGTGTACGGTTCTGGAAGTTGGTTGGTAAGGTTCTGGTGTAGGTTGGCGAGCGGTACGAGGTGCTGTTGTAGCTTTTTCTTCTAGGCTAACCAACACCCGAGGACGTGTGCTAGCAGGATGGCCGTGTCGGAATTTGTAGTACTGAGGTGGTTCCGGAACGCCAGCGCCATCTGTTGGCGCTCAACAGAGTTAGTGTTTTGCATCGTTATGGAAGGGGCAAGTCGAAGCGTGGCCGACGGACATCGACTCACTTTGTGTTGGGCGGTCGGCCGGTGCAGACGACACTGAAACTGTCCCGCGTTCCGTGCTGTGTATCTACCTGCTGGGGTAGCGATAGCTGCTTTCTTGTGAATTGGTTACGGTGTTGTAATTAATTCGTAATATCACAAATTATGTTTACTCGTGCCAACATTATCCACGGAAGCCCACAGTAGACCGGGTACTCAAAACTATGTGCGAGGGAAATCCACCCAACTCCGACATATAAATATCGTTACTAACAATGTTTACACCTTAAATTTCTTCGTTTCTTTTTTTTCTCGCACTGTTTCGCTATTCAATGCCCAATTTATTAGAAAACACTATGTTAATTAAATTCCCTTGCAAATGCATAAGTGGTATGAAAATAAAGAAATAATATGATAATAATATAATAGAAATAGAATATAGTATAATAGAAGAATAATATGATAATTCTAAAATTACAAATTCAGCTTCACGTTTCTTTACTTAACAGGGTAGAAAAAAGAAACTTAATGTTAAGACACTCCGTTTCCACTTTCCGACCATTTTTAAAGACATTTCCTGTTAAGTCATTTCCTGTCTGCACATGGAAGATATATGACAAAATCTATTAAATCTAAAATATAATCATTCCCAAGAACCCAACCTACAATCACATTTACAGTCAAAGCTGTCCCAACTACGTCACGGCCGATGTCATTAATAAGAAATACAATGTGTCCCAACCTTAGCTCCACATTCAATTAACATTCGTACGAATGTTACTCAAATCAAATAATACAATAATCCTGCTCAAAAAATATCTGGTGACTCATTACTCTTTATTTCATTTTGTTAATTTTATTAGTATTAATTTCTTTTTTGCAGCGTTGAGGTAAGTCAATCAATGCTTTCAAAATTCGAATAAAAGAATATTCTTGAATAATCATGTAGTTTAAGCGGGCGAAGCCGCGAGCGTGTCGCTAGTCTGAAAACAAAATTAGTTACACACATACAAAAGCACAATATATAGAGGCACTTCTGTCATTCTATATCAACTAAGTACATCATGGTACTAAGTAAGTAGACATATTAAGTGCATATTTTACATTCAAATTTCGCAACAACTTCCATATCGTTACTGGAACAGCTGCTACCAGGCCTGGCTAGGCAGGCTCGTAAATCGTTAGGCTAAAGTTACCTTGTTGCTACAAAACAGAAAATTTTCCTAAACGTTATACAGATTAGTATACAATGTTCGTATGGGGCTTTGTAATTGTACAGCCACAAAAACGAAACACTGAAAAAATTGTAAACGTTCATTTTTAGGGTTCCGTACCATAAAGTAAAAAATGTAATCCTCTTGTAGTTTGTCTGCCTGTCTTTCTTTTTATAGTTCGTCTGCGTGTCTTTCTGTTTGTCTGTCACGGTCATTATCCTTAGAACAGCTTCGAGCAATCACATTGAAATAATATGACAGTCCTTTGGAATTTTCCATGTTCATGTAAGGTTCCTTAGGGAACTTAGGCGAGTATGAAGACAGGATTTTGGATAATTACACTTACCGGGGGCGGGACCGTGGAAAATCACATGAATTCAAAAATAAACGGATGAATAAAATATTGTTTTCAAAAACTAAAATAAAACAAGTAATTTAAATAATAGTCAACTTGTCTATTTTTATTAAAAAAACAAAAAAATGTCAAATTTTAGATCCTTATAATTAAACTCCCGAAACTGATTTTCCTAAGTAGCTTCCAAGTAAAGTATTATGGGCTTTCAATGCCGTAACTGACATATTTGTCACTGAAACACGAAGCAAAACTTCGCTTCTTTCATCCAACAGCAGTTCAGCAACTTGGCTCGTGCAACTTGCATGTAAATTTAAAGTTTTCAAGCAACTGTGCTTGTGTAACTTTAACGGTTCACAGGTAATTTAAATATGAAATATACATTTGTGTATTAAAAGTAGGTATATGTGTAGATAAATGTAATTAATTACATGTGGTATACAAAATTAGGGTTTCGTTTTTGAGGTATCAAATCTGAAAATAGTACGGAACCCTCGGTATGCGAATCCGACTCGCATATGATATATGCTTGATCATATCATATATGTTTTTAAATTTGAAAGCGAGAAGAGAAATAAAATAAAAATATAAACTTTATGTAAATTGTTATGAGAGCCTTCACGAATAATATGTGTTGATATTATCCGCGAGCTATTTATTCACAATTTCGTCAGAAACCTTAACTTAAAACAAATCGTATTTGCATAACTTAAGCGAGATACTCGTAGGTGCTTAAATATAGTAACGTATGAATTTTTAGTCAGTATTTTCTAAGAAGGTACGCACTGACGTAGCTAAGCGTGGGCGAAGTGCCTCACCCACGGCCTCGTACTTAAAGGGGCCTCAGACTTAAAATCCTCGAAATAAAAATCTATAACATGTTATTATATATTACTTTTTACAGACTGCCAAAATAGCAATGCTCTTATAGCAGAATTAGTAGCGAAAATTGATTACGAATTTTTACTAAATTAATTCAGTAAGGCAAGAAGTCATTGGTAAGCAGAGGTTACCTCTGCCTACCATGGCGTGTGGGGGGAACAGCGTGAAGCTGATAATTGACTTACAATTATAAAATGTAATATTTCACCAAGTACACGTTCCTCCACTCACTTACGAATATAACCCGTAATGTAAATGGATGACAGTTTGAGAAACATATTGTTAATAATATTAATTTCACCAAATCAAACTTGACTTCACAAGTTTTGATACAGCCGCCTAAATATTACTTGCATGTGAGCTCTCCATGCTAGTTAAGTGGCAGGCGCTCACTTATGTCTAAAGATTCTTGGAACATTGCCACAAGTTTCCTTTTGATAAGCACTTCGTGATAAATTCATAGAGTGCCTAGAAGTACAAATGCTATATTAAATTATATGATAGATGTTGATTGTTTTCAAGTCTTGGTCACTAAATATACCGTTTTAAGTAAATATTTCAGCTTCACGCTAAATCTCGCACATAGCAGGATAGGCAGAGGGAATCTGGGAACGTAGTGTTAAGTCTCTCCGTTCCCATTAATACACTTTTGTTCCCCACGTTTCGCCAAATTATGTAGTCATTGTGAGTTAATATAATAATTATATTTCAAAAACAATATATTTTCAATTATTCCTTACATCGTAAAAGATCATTATGGATGGTAATATGCAAATATTTAATCTGAAATAATTATAATATTTGTAATCTTCACAGTACTGCAATCAAGGCTCAAGGCTGAAGTTCCCGGCTCACATCCGGAACAGATAAGCCACCCTTGTATCCGTTTTAGTTCAGGCCACTTGGCTCGCTATGCCCCATTTAGTATTGAGGAGAGATTCAACCCTCTAATGATGTTGTTGATCTCGCTCTCGGATGTAAACTCTACTTAAGTGTGGACCAATAAAAGTTATTGTGTTACAAGAGAATATTATATATTAGGGAACCTTAAAATAAAACGAGGATTTTTTTCTATATTCTAGACTGTCGTGGCGCTGTGGCTCAAGCGTGACTGTAATGCGACTGTTTTGAATTCGATTTCCACTTGGGAGAATATTTTTTTTTTTTGCTCTGGTACCAAAGGAAACGAGTGGAATTAAGTCCGCCACTCAACACGCAATAAAAACGTTGGAAAAATTGAAAGTTAAAACATTGGCGAACGAGTGTCTTAACACTAGGTTCCCTGTGCCTACCCTAAAATGATAATACACAAATAAAAGCAGTAAAATATCCCAAAAAGCTTACGCTATATATGGATAACTTAACTCACCTTAACTTAGCTTCACGCTATATCCCTAGCGGGATAGTCAGAAAGAAACGCCAAATGCTACGGCACATATGGATAATATATTACTGTTAGAAAACCGAAGCGATTAACGTTTTTTAAAATAAACACGATAAAAATACATACCGTCTATATGTTTCCAACGTACTCGGACAGAGGTTTCACGTAATTACAATAAATGACATATATCACTCAATAACAACACTACACACTAGATACCTTCCAATCAGGGCTTCCGCCTACAAGCAACTGTGTCCGTTTGACACAATTCCACTGCTTTTATTGTCTTTTGCACTTAAATCTACCCACATTTACACGAGTACGCTAACAATAAAATAATATTTTAGCTAAATATTATTCAAGAACAGAATCCAGTTTTTATATACATATCTACCCTCAAAATATGGCTTCCATTAAAACTCTTAGTAACAAAAAGAGTATAACAAAGCAAGCGGCACAATGGACGCGTGGAAGTCACAGATGCAACGTTAATAGCCGCATTGTTCGCACGCACTGCCGGACGCTGTAATAATGACGTTCATACAGACAGACAACTTATACTTCCTCTACACTTACAGTTTTTTATTATATTTACTATATCGATATAAGATTATTTATTTAAATATTATTTTTTTATGTGGAAAGTAAAGGAAATCCAAAAATACCACATTGCCCCTACTAATTGCCGACGTATAAATGTTTTTATAATCAACACAAATAACAATATCAAAACACCTGGTTGCTATATTAATTTAATAAAAATACATGGAAAAGATATCCAAAATATATACAAACCCCAAAATTCAATGTAAACGTAAATTTAAAATTAAGATACCGAGCTCAGCCATTAATTTGAAAATTTAAATATTTGTAGAGTCTCTACAAACAGGCTGAGGCGAGGCGAAGCGAGGCGAGGCGAGGCGAGGCTGAGCTTGGTCCATAATGGGGACAAGGAAACGACTCGCAGATGGCAGTGCTGCTCTGCTAATAGACGCGCTGTTTAGCGAGTGCGAGCTTCCGGACCGGCCGAAGCGGAAATGGTGTCTCCCTGTAGACAACCTTCATTTCCTCTGGAGTCCTTTGCGTTTATTCCTTGGTTATCAGCCTGTGCTTAGATTATGAGGATTTGTTGAGTTGTTAATACTACATTTCTTGTATAGTATACTTTTGCTTGAATAATTTTCTTATATGCTTAGCATATCTAACCACAAATACATAAAAGTTCATACAGTTTAGAGTAAAACTCTATGAAAAAAAATATTATGATAATTTTTATTCATTTACAATATGCCCTTTTAAAAGCAAGAAACATAATAAAACAAATATTTATAGAATCCACCATAAATATGCAAAACCACTTCCATTAATTAGAGTGAAAGGAGAGAGAAAAAAAACTTAAAACAATTTTTCCGTTCATAAACGAGCACCATTCGTGTATCAGAATAATTTATCTAAAGCACCGTAATTTATGCAAGGAGGACGCGCCTTCGAATGACATTTTTTTACTTTTTACATTAAATCCTTCTTGTTTGAAACGCGCCAAAGGAACAATAAAGCTGGCTGTCGGCGAGAATGGAAGACAGCGGGATCGCGACGGGTGTTGTCACACGTTTTCTCACAAATGAATGTCTAGCTCAAGATCCAAGGACCCCCAGATCTACGTCATTTTAGCATAGCTGAGGATTATTAGTCTAATATGTAGTTAAGAAGTATATAAGTTAACTTTGTCTAGAAGGATTAAAAAGCCATGAGCTGAGCCGGATTCATCTAGGTGCTTATTAGGTCTTGAAATAGTCCCGTAAATAATGTTGTTTAATTTACATAATATATTGTAAAATTGAGCTCGAAAGGAATACGCCGAAATTCCTATGGTTGAGGCTACCTCTGAACAAGCACCACTTTCAAGTTAATAAGTACGCATACCGTCTTAACTATAATTACACTGTTAATCCTCAATATTTTAACTTTGCTAAAACAACGTAGGTCTGGGGGCCCTGGGCTCTCAGTCTAGTCGAGCTCCCAGCGAGTGTCTAGTGAACAGTCCATTGTCATAGATGACTTTTTGTTTGTTCATTTAACAATGCATATCGACTTCGATTACGGAATAGTGGATGTTTTTGTAGGTACGTAACAGCGTACTCCCCTCTAACATGGTGTGATCTTCATTCTTCATATATGAGGTGGGGTGCCTTCGAATATTCTACAATGTATGACTAGTTTCGCTCAGTTTTTTATTTATTAGGGTTCCGTACTTCAAAAGTGTAAAACGGAACCTTTATAGGATCATGTTGTCTGTCTTTCGTCTGTCAAGACCATTTATCGAGATTGTGTGGAGGTATCAGGCGGATGTTAATTTCCATATAGGTCTACGGTCTCTTGGAGCACAGAAAAATTCTAGCATCTAAATCAACGTAATCAAAAGATACGAGATTGTATGCACCGATTCTGCTGCATTTTGTATAATCCGCGTAATCAAAACCTATAGATATGCAGTTATGGAATTGCACACGAAGTAAGAACTTTCAATACAAATAAAGAAAAACAAAACAAAAAATAAAAAATTATAGATATTTTATAGAAAAAAATATATTAAGTATAAACTTATATTTGCAGTTCATTTCATACGAAACAAATGCATATGCCCACAAGCTCAAGTTTGTAAATTTTTAGAAGTTTTACTTCCCGTTGACTTACAATCCTAAAATTGATACGGAAACCCCAGTGGGCGAGCCCGACTCACACTTAACCGATTTTATTTATTTTTATTAAAATGCTCGAAATACATTGGCCTTACAGTTGTGTACGGAAACAACCATATACCGAATAGGCAGTATTCCAGTCGACGGAGTTTTAATATGAAAGGACGAGAACAGATGGCGCAAATGAGTTCGAATCAATACTATTTTTGACAACAGTCAATCTACTGTACGACGTACGTACAAGTTTTATTGAACTTTGCCAATTAACTTCAATTTAATCTTTATATCAACTACCTCACGTTTTTATTACTTACCTTACTTAGCTTTTAATTATATATGTACATTTTTTATAGTAGGGTAGGTTAAGGGAACCTTGTGTTAAGAAACTCTGTTCCCCACCTTCGAGGTGTAACGTATTGAGTGGCTGAACTTTACATCGTTCCATTGCCTTAGTACCAGAGCGAAGAAATGACAATAATAATAAATAATAACACATTCCCCCGAGAGGTAATCGAACCCACACATGTCTTAAGAGTACTTATCGATAATCTATGTATATAAAAGGACTTGTCCTCACTGACTGAGATAAGACGCGCGCACAGCCGTAACCGCTGTGCGTAGAAACATGAAATTTGGACAGATGTTTACTTTCGTAATCTGGACATCCACTAAGAAGAGGTTTTGAAAAATTTTAACCCTCTTGGTTGTGTTGAAAGATTGTATGAAAAAAAATTAAATCGACACCGTTTTTTATAAAATTTCAAGTTGAGACTCTTAAAAATATTTCATTGAACACGTCTTTTATGGTTTATTTGAATTCACCCCTAAGCAATGAGCAGGCGAAGCTGCGCGCGTCGGCTAGTTTTATAATTAATATTTACTATAAATAAATCTTCTACATATCACAATACTATAGCAAGCAGTATTGCAATATATCTTACTTATACAGATCCGAAATGCAGCAGAGCAAGTGACAATGTTCGTTCGATACCTACTTTGCCGTCATAGGAGGATTTGAGATCGAAATCGGGCTCAGAGAGAGATATTCACGGAATTATTCTATTATTTCCGAAATAGGTAAACCAGATATAAGCGCCTTATAACTGTTACTAAATTTATGATAGTACCTAGCTAATAGTGATGTGTTATTTAGTTTTTTTTTTCAGCTTCACGCTATATAGCCAGAGGGAACCTAGTGTTACACATTCCGATTAATTTTCAAGGCGTTGTCTGTTTCCTTGCCACCAGAAAGAAGGAATTATATTTTTTATAAATAATAATTAAGTCCTCGGTCATCGAACTCACAATTCAAAAGACACTTTTCTTGTAAAGTTTCTTTTTAATTAATAAATAATTTAAATGCGCACACTTGTCCCACTTAGTTCTAGATAATATTTATAAAACCGTACATGCAATACAAAATCCACCTTGCACTGAATTCAAAAAATACAAAACATTCATCTAACCAAAAATGCGAATGTAACTATAATAATTCCAGTTTGCCGCGAAAGATACTATAACATTGATTATGAACATTATTAAAATTATTTTAATTATAAGCATAATAAAATTTCCAAAACACCAGAATCAGTACTCAGATGGACACGGCAGCTAAAAGCAGTTCCCTGTTCAGCTGCTACTCCGCTAGCACTCATTTATCACCAGTCGTATACATGCCCCTACATTAGGGCAAACTGCTATGTTTTATTACTTAAAACATCCTGTTATATAGAAATTTAAAGGCAAGGACAAAAAAGGTGAAAAACAAGAAAAAGGTGTGTTTTAAATTATATATGACTAATTTTAACTCTTTTATGGTTGTGGGTTCGATCCCCACTCGAGGAAGTGAAATATTTATTTACGTTTATATTTCCATTTCTTCACTCTGGTGTCGAGGCAAAGAGCGGCGTTGAGCTCTGCCTCTCAACACGCAATGCCTCCAGAATTCGGCAGAAAGTGGGGAACGGAGTGACTTAACACTAGGTTCTCTCTCTCTATCCTGCTGTGTGCGGGATACAGCGTGAAGCTGATTTAATTTGATTTTATAAAAGTTTGTTGCGAACTAAAACTCTGTTGGATATAGTAGATAAAAGCGAATCCATGTAGTAGCACCGCATGAGCTGGTATACATTTATCAACAGATGTTACACCAACACGGTTAAACTCCATCATTTTATAACGTTATATAAAATTTAATATAAAAAATAAATAATTTTGAACAAAATTTATTAGCGAGAGGTTGTGGAAGCGGAAGTGTCTTAATATGACCGGAGTGTCTAAACACTGTGTTCCCAGATTCCCTCTGCCTATCCTGCTAAGTCGGGGATACAGCGTGAAGCAAAAAAATAATAAAAAATAAGCGATATATTTATAATTTTCATGTAATATCTTAAAATTAAAACAAATAAACAGCGCTGTAGAGTGTTAATCTGATAATGGTTAATAATAAACCAACTAAAGCAACACTAAAAGCTCGCTAAAGTCAGCTTCACTCCCTAATGAAAACTAAATACGAAATCTTTTGAAGAGCCCCACAAATACAGTTCTTTGTTGAAATTTTTCAGTAACGTCAGAATAGGCGATTCCGGTTAAAATATCTACATTTTTTACGGGCTTACTTGAAACGACGACGTAAATCCGTGCTCTGAAAGCCCGCCCTCACCATTTTCCTCTCGTGTGTACAGTGTACTATTGAAAGAGTTATTCCAGCCCCACGAAGAGGCACAAAGAGGCTTTTATCGCGGGGGCGGACGCACGAAAGTGCCGCTAGCCGAACGGAATCCGGCACTACATGAATGCTGGTAAGTAGGTTAACGTATAATACGGTAATTTAGTCAGGAAATGTGTCTAAATACATTTATACATTGATTGGCATTATTGTTGCCACTGAACTGGCACAACAAACTGGCACTTTTTAACCGACTTTCTGTAAAAAGAGGAGGTTATCAATTCGACTGTGTTTTTCTTTCTTAGTTGCCTCAGAACTTTGGACTGGATTGTGTGCGCTGTTGAAATCGTTTTATTTCTTTTTTTGTTGCATGTAGTCTGTGTAAAAATTAAACTCAATTTTTTTAAAATTTTTACTGGTACTTTCAACAACTAAAACTGTCGACTCACTACAATTTTTCATATATATATAAGTAAAATAAGTAAAAATAGAACATAAAATCATTAAAATTAACAAATATTCATCAAAATACATAGTTTTGTACATACATTATAAAAAATTTTGAAATATAAAACGATTTTATTATGAAACTTCTAGTTTATCACTATACGTGTTTAGCATTAGATCGGTCGGTACGTCACGTCGTGTTTTAACCGTTGTATATCTCAACAGCGGTGCTTTTAATACCACTTAGATAAGCCAAGTCCCGAATTACTGAGATAGGCTAATGTGAATCATTTGCTTGGCACCGCTTGCATACATGTAAACATTTTGCATTTAGCTATTCTCATATAAGAATCTCTTCACGTTTCAGTATTTATCTATATATATAAAATCGAAAGGTCACTCACTCATCACGAAATCTCAGAAACTACATGTGCTAGGAATCTCAAATTTTGCATAGGAGTTACTTATAGGACGTAGGTGCTCGCTAAGACGGGAATTTGCAATATTCGACTTCTGAGGGGTTGTTTTTGGGGTCGAAAGTTTGTATGAAACTTCGTTACTACAAATGCTAGGAGATTTTGCATAGACGTCACTAGGACGTAACCATGGAGACAGAAATTAATAATAACATAGTTCACGCGGGTGAAACCGCGAGCGGGCCGCTAGTTTTTGTATATAATTAAATAACAATTTTAAATTAAAATTTTAATATGAAAAATATTATAACTGTGTGACTGTAAACGCGGCAGGTTGTGAGAGGGGAGGAGGTTCGATTCCCATTCTACTTCGGTCTGGCGTTGACGCGGCGTTAATTTCCGCTACCCTGGACCACCACTTTTTATAAGTGTATAATTATCACCCAATTACCAAAATATTATAATTTATATTCTACATACATAATATATTAAACGACAAAGAAATTCCGAATAATTAATCAACTAAAAATATCTAAGAACAAAACATAATACAGCACCTACAGCTTTTAAGACTAAAAATTACTCTAAGATTTTACGAAATACAAAGAGAATTTATTACACCCTTAAGTATACTCAGTTAATGGAAACGTAACCTTTTATTAAAGGATCTCCTAATAAAATTTTAAACGTTATTATATTTCGGTACTATCTAGAACTTATTTTATCAAATAATTTCCAAAAATGTGACGCTTTTCCATAAAAACTGATATATTTATAACATTTATTTAGACCAGTCGTGGCGGTAGAGTACAAATGTGTGTGAGTTGTGGGTTCGATTCCCACTTGAGAAAACGAAATATTTAATATTTTCATTTTCTTGCTCTGATATCGAGGTAAAGCGTTGAGTTATGCCACTCACAACGCAATGCCTCCAAAATTCGGCGGAAATTATGGACCGGAGTGTCTTGACACTAGGTTTCCTCTGCTTACCCTGCTATATGGGGAATACAGCGTAAAGCTGAAAAAAAAATACATATTCAGTTGCCTCTAGCTAGTGTTATAACTATTTTATAATAAATTTCTCATAAGCCTACATTTTCGTTTGGTACACGAGTTTGCTTTTAAAATATGGATAATATTCCTTTAGTTGCGTACTTTGGTTATACTTACCATCAGGTAAGTGAGTTCTTTGTATCTATATATATAAAATCGAAAGGTCACTCACTCATCACGAAATCTCAGAAACTACATGTGCTAGGAATCTCAAATTTTGCATAAGAGTTACCTATAGGACGTAGGTGCTCGCTAAGACAGGAATTTGCAATATTCGTCTTCTAAGGGGTTGTTTTTGGGGTCGAAAGTTTGTATGAAACTTCGTTACTACAAATGCTAGGAGTCTCAAATTTTGCATAGACGTCAATAAGACGTAGTCATGGAGACAGAAATTAATAATAACATAGTTCACGCGGGTGCAACCGCGAGCGAGCTGCTAGTTTTAAATAAAAATGAGACAGTACCAACTTGTGACGTCGTCATGACAGAGTTCATAAAAATCTAAAATGTATCCAGGAGGTATGTGGATTTTGATTCCCATATAGTAAAATATTTATATATGTAATAATGTACCTGTTTACTAAAAACACATAAAATTTGTGTTTGTAAAACTAAAGATATAAGTTTTTTATTTGCGTAACCCTGTATCCCGCACACAGAAGGGTAGACAGAGGTATCCTAGTGTTAAGACATTCCGTTCCCCTTTTTCCGCTGATTTCTGGAGGTGTTTGAGGAGTATCGGAACTCACGCTTTGCCTCGGAACCAGAGCGACGATATGAAAATATTAAATATTGAATTTCCTTGAGTGGGAATCGAACCTACAACCAATCCCGTTTACGGTCGCCTCAGGGGCACGACATGCCTCAAGATAAAAGTTCATTATATATTAATGTAATTAACAATTTCTACGTAAGAAAATTGCTATAGAGAAATAAAAATTGCGCCATTACTCAGGCCAAGTACATAATAGAGCATTTAGGGTGTCGGGAAAATACTTCTAGTGAAGTTTTATAGCTTTTATTGTTTATGTACGCGCGGCCCATTTTATGTGAGTTATTGGTAGGAATACGGTAAATATTTAATTCTCTGTTTGCACCAATATTTTATACCTTTTCAATTTCATATCGATAAATCAGTTTTTTTTATGTATAAATACATAGGTCATTCGAGCACGTCGTGGTGCAGGGGCATAAGGGTATGACTGTAAAGCGATGGTCGTGGCTTCTATCCACACTCGAGAGAATGAATTATTATTTATTAATATTTTCATTTCTTCGCTGTGGAAACAAGGCAAAAGACCGGCGTTGAGTTCCGCCACTCAACAATTCGGCGTAAAGTGGGGAATAAAAATAAAATAAAAAAAAATATCAATTTAATTTGTGTAATAATAATTTAAGTGGGAAGATTGTAAAGAACCTCTACAAAAGGACATAAAAGATAGTTAACTTCTTAAAGAAGTGATTTTCCAATATGTCGAGAGGGCTTAGACGCCCGGACCCTCTTGAGATGGCTGTAACCTGTCATTGGCTTGAGTACGGCGGATTAACTAAATATAAAATATTATTTCTTAATACTTTCTTATATTAAAAGAAATTATTTATATATCAACAATTTAAAAAAAAATCAACGAAGGGTTGACAGAGTACCTTAACACTACGTTCCCTCTACCTACCCTGCTACATACGGGATATAGCGTGAAGCTAATAAATATTGAAATAATATTTTTTTATTTCAACACAAAAATATGTATCTGTCTGTTTTTCATTTATTTTCATAATGGCAACATTAAGAAAATAAATGAAATGCATTAATAAAATACAAAAAGCTTGTTCTACGTAATGGCAACCCTACAATTCGGGTACGTGTGACGGAACACGTGCACTCTGTCACCGCAGAGCGCATATTAAACTACCTGCTGACGAAATGTATGACGCTGCCTAAAGTTCGAGGACATGAAAACTGTTTTCTTTTGCTATATATATAGCATAAGAAAAAAAAATATTTAGAAATAGATTGTGGGCTTGAATCCCATTCGAGGAAATTGAATATTTAATATTTTTTATTTTTTCGTTACGGTGTCGAGGCAAAGAGCAGCGTTGTTCCGCCACTCATCACGCAATATCTCCAGAATTCAGAGATAGGTACGCCCTCTGACTGCCTTGCTAAATGCGTGCGTGCTTACGGGATACAGCGTGAAAGGTTTAATAAACATTTATGAATTTCGACTTTCCATCTTAATTTTTGATTAACGTTAAAAAAAATGAATATGTCGCATAACTTCAAAGTGTGTATTTAGTAACATACTCATAAATACTTTTATATATATAACTGAAATATAAAATTGTCACCATTTTTTTTCTTAAAAAAAATTTTACCTAGAAAGCTAAATAAATATTAAACTAGTAATAAATATAAAAAAGTACACACGATATAAAAAAAGAAATAAACACATATATTTCCCGTATATATTTCTCAGACCTGAGATCAACTAGCTTACTCCCCATCGCCTGACAGCTTTTGATGGATGAAGGTTCTATCCAGCTGTAACGCGTATTGGTATCTACATAATGGAACTGCTATTGTGGCTGGACCTGTTATGTGATACTGTGAGCACATGTACTATTGAATAGAAAATATAGTACAGCATAAATAATGCCATATTAAAGTGGAAATAGTAGAAATCAAAATATAAACAATTCAATTCAAACAATTTAGACAAATATTTTATTTTCTCAAGTGAGGATCGAACCCACAACCAGTGGTTCTTACACTTGCGCCCATGCGCCACGAATGGCCTCAAGAAATTTTATAGTAGAACTATATATGTATACAAAATATATTAATTTAGAGAAATAAGTAAACTTTACTGAAAACCATATATTAAGCCAAACATGGGTCTTCACCTATAAACTTTAAGATGGGTCCTAACAACGCGCACAAAAGATCGAAGGAAAAGGTCGAAGTGCATTTGAGGTACATTTACGAGGATGTAAAGATAGAAATGTATGTTATACTTCCGAATAGGTTCCGAATCTAAGTAATATACTTTCATAGCAATGATTTGCATAGATGTTTGTTCCATTTTGACGCAGTGCCACTAGCCTGCCTAACCTGCTGTGTGCGTGAAGCTGATTTATATAAGTACATACATAGAAGCCAACGTAGCGCCACTAGACAGTCTGACTTTTAACGCGATGGTTATAGTTTTGGTTACTACTCGAGAAAATCAATTATTTTCATTTTCCCACTCTATTAGTTAATTGTGGCGTTGAATTACGCCACTCAACACCCAGTGTCACGAGGGGAAAGCTGAGAACGGAGTGCCTTCTTTTCTATGCTATAAACAGCATAAAGTGCGAGACGTGCATGAAAACTATGTAGAATCTTTAGATTGAAATAAAAATAACTCTTTGTAATAATAATTTACAATGGAGAAATAAAACCTTCATATATTTTACATCAAACCATACTTAGAGATAGCAATAATAATTAAAGTAGACTCTTAAAAAAATAACGCAAACAATAATAAAAACAGAAAACTCCTCATTGAAGTAAAGTGGTTATGCGAGTTCAAATAAAAACAAACAAGTTTTTTAATGAATGAGTTGCAAATTATATTTTTTTCCCTTTTGACTGATATCCGGGTTGGCTCGTAGGAGTGCGGCTCTCTGCTTATTAGGTGTTTTAATTCGTATTTACCAATTTTCTGTTAGTCTGTTTGTGTAGAAATTACTCGTATACTCTCCTAATGGTAATAGTTCAGATGAGAGGTCGTTTTTACTAATGCGTTCTGCAATGTTTTCTTTTGAATGGAATATTATAATTATTATCCGTAAGTATATTGTTTATCTTTGCAGACATAATAGTTTTATGTTTTTAAATCTTTGTTGTACTTAATTATTGTTTTTATTTACAATTCTCTATAAGCAAACCAGATAAGTGAGAGTCGGACTCGCATACAGAGGGCTCTGTACCAAATGAAAATGAAATGGACTATAATTATAAATATACTAGCGGACGCGCGCAGCTTGGCTTGCGTATTGGGGTAACAAACCAAGAAACATGTGTTTAATGAAATATTTTTAAGAGTCTAAAAGAGTCGGTGGTTTAAGAGTCGGTGGCGTTTTAAAGATGTTTCCATACAAACTTTCAACCCCTTATTTGCACCCTTAGGGGAAGAATTCAGGAAAACCATGAAATACGTATTCAATTAAATACTTTTAAGAGTCTGAATTTCAAATTTTATAAAAATCGGAGCCGATTTAATTTTTTTTCCATACAAATTATCAACCCCTATTTCCCCCTTTAGGGTTAAAATTTTTCAAAATCCCTTCTTAGTGGATGTCCAGATAACGAAAGTAAACATCTCTCCAAATTTCACGTTTCTACCCTTAGCGGTTACGGCTGTGCGCGCGTCTTACCTCAGTCAGTGAGGACAAGTCCTTTTATATATATAGATAATGATTTTTTCCTTGAAATATACGTAAAATTTCACATTTTGGATTTTTATACTTTCCTATATTTAACCGTACTTACTTACTTAGATTCTTATTTTATTTCTGTACCCGAAAAGACCATAGAATAGATAAAAAACGAAGTGATCCTATAAGGGTTCCGTTTTTAACTTTTGAGGTACGGATCCCTAAAAATTACATAGAAATTATCCAACAAAGGTTCACTGGCTGTCCGAAATTAATTTACTAACAAATTTTGTTTTGAAAACTAAAGTAGCTACTTTCAAACTATGAAACATGCACTTTACGCAAAAAATAGAATTGCATTTTGAAATGCAAATGACCCCATTGTACTCGTATGTGAAACTTTTAACCATCAATAAATGTAATCATATCTGTAAGCATCTCTTCATATTTCATGATTTCAACATGGCTCTCGACAGACAATGCAAATAAACCTAAATTGTCTGACTATACAGGGTGGAATTGTCAGCGCCACTTTAAATGAAACCACAGTTTTGACTACTCTATAAAAGCCTAATATAATTCGGAAAAAAAATAATTCTCAAAAATGAAAAAGTTTTTTTTTCAAACAAAATAAATAATAAAATTATCGTTTTAAAATAAAACGCCATTTGTAAAGTATAACATAGGCACGCACACACTTACCTGTCAAAGCGGCAACGTCGCATACGTATGTGTGCGTGATACGAAATACAGGTATGGATAAAAATCGTGAAATGAAAAAAAAATCTTACATCCAAACCGTTGAGGTACCTTGATTATTTTTTTTTAATTCTGGGGTTGAACTATTTTACCCTATATGCAGTTTCAGTAAAAGAAGCGCTGCCTCTTCCACCCTGTATACTGTAATGCACCAGAAGCCATTTTTTCAAATATATATATTTTTTGGTGGTAAACGCGATTGGTAGTGGGTTCGATTCCCATTTGAGGAAATGAAATATTTATTTAATTTTATATTTCCATGTCTTCACTCTGGTGTCGACGCAGACCACTGCGTTGGGTTCCGCCACTTAACGGCCAATGCCTTCACAATTCGGCGAAAAATAAGAAACAGAGTGTAAAACACTAGGTTCACTCTGCGTGCCCTGTCGTAAGTGAGATACAGCGTGAAGCTGATAAAAAAATATATATTTTTAAAACTTATGTAAGTAAATTTATGTCAAATCTAAAATCCTTCATCCTGGATTCCGAATATAGCAGGGTAGGCAGAGGGAATTTAAAAACCTAGCGTTGAGACTCTCCGTTCTTATTAAGACACTTCAGTTCCCGTCATTCCACCGAATTCTGGAGATATTAAGTGAGAAGTGGTAGAACGATACGCTTTGCCTCGCTACTGTTAAATATTATATTTCGAGTGGTAATCGAACTTACAACCTGTCGTGTTTACAGTCGAACGCTTGTACCCCTGCGCTACGACTGGTCTCAATTATATTGTTAAAACCATATAAAATATTCAATATATATTTTAGTAAACATCCAATAGGATTAAAAGTCAAAATAAAATCAACATAGAACAATATTTTTAAATTTCAGTTCAAATTGAAATCCGGTTTATTTCTGAATGGTGAATGGTGGATAGACAAAGCCCCATCGGAAGCTTTAGTTGGGCAGTAAGCCGCCTGCAGTTATCTGTTAGCGCGTGACCTACTCTGATTTCTGATAATGGCTACGTTCTCTTTGACTAATAACGTTAAAAACTTATTTATATCAAAATAAAAAAAATAATTAAATTAAATTTTTGAACATTAAAAAAATCAGCTTCAAGCTGTATTCTGCACACAACAGGGTAGGCAGAGAACTTTCTGCCGAATTCTTATTTAAATTTTTATACCAATCACGAAAAAATGGCAAGTTAAAAAAATATTTAAAAATTATAATGAAAAGAGCAAAATTTTCTGATTGAACCATCGCACGATGACAAACAAAAAAATTTGTCGAACACACGACTTAATCCGATTTTCAATTACTATAAAACAAACAACTGCCTCGCGTACACGATAGGACACTGTAAATATAATATGTAGGATAGAGCCTATAGCGATGTGAGTTTTACACTGAAAGCTACTATTTTTCTAATTGATGCTATATACTACCATGATTATATATAGAGATATTTTCTGAGAAGGTTTGGACTTTATAGATTTTTATTTAATTTTTCAGGGCAATTTTTTTGTAAGTAAATTTCTGGGGAGGGCACAAATATATTCTGGGGTAAGCATATCCTGCTCGGCCTTTTCTTTTTCTACGCATTTATCGGGTTATTTTAAAACTTTAAAGGCCTTAGTAATTTATTTTGTTTATTTCTACTACTAATATTGTGAAAGTTTGTGAAGGGATATTTGTTCCATTTTCACGCTAAAATTACTGAACGGATTTAGATGAAGCTTTGCAATATAACGTTTACACCAGAACAACACACAGACTACAATTTATGTCAATCTGTAAATATAACAATAAGCTCAAGCGGACGAAGCCACATTTAGATTGCTTGTATATGTAATTCAAAGCACCATATTGTTTACTTTGTAGATATACTACATATTATATACATACATAATACCGCTTACCTCCGCTCTATGAAAATATCAACACACTCCCTTTACCGTCGAGAGGCTGACCTAAAATATCAGCTTAATAAAATTTAATTTACTCTATCAATTTCGGCAAGTTCAAACTTCGATGCTAGTTAAAATGAACCTTAATTAAAATGGAAATGCAGTAAATCTATCAACAATATATATACCTACTATACAGCGACTGTTTAAAAATGTTATGTAACACTTCCAATTAGTGTTCTACTAAATAATTTAGAAAAGAGGTCTTACTATATTTCAATATTTATATTTTATTTAGTTTTTTTGTAGCTTCACGCTGTGTACCTCTCATAGAAGGGTAGGCGGAGGGATCCTAACAACCTAGTGCTAGGATACTCCATTCCCAACACATTTCCGTTCCCATCTTTCACGGGGGACGGTACGACAGCCTTTTGAGGGGGGGAACGAAATACAAAAAAAAAACAATTAAAAATAACGATTGAACAAACGAATTACATTGCAGAGCCATCAATATGGTTTTATTTATTTATGGGTAATTTTTACAGATATCGAGTGTTCAGTGGACGGGAATCAGTCCAGTGTCCATTCGACAGTTTGATGCGGCCAATGGCTTGGAAGGAGATATGTATTGTTCCATTTGGACGTACAGACGTAAGTTGTTTATTATATATATGTACTGGTTTTATTGAGTAGTTTTGGAAAAATTGTTTTCAAGTATTGTAAGTTAGTACATTTCTTATAATATTATTTAAATACCGGTCAAGTGTGAATCGGTTTCGCGCATCGAGGGTTTCGTACCAATTTCAGTTTTGTAGGCTAAGGAAAAGTAGAACTTATAAAAACTGTCAATCTTAACTTTGCGGTCGTATACACTCATTTTGTATGAAATGAACTACAATTATGAGCTTGTGATTATTCTTTTGCTTTGAAATTCCAATAAATATAACTTGTCGGATTTTTCCTTTATTTGTATATTTGTGATACAAATCTTCATACAGGATGCAATGATAAATAAATGCCCGTATCATTTGATTGCATAGACTTAGAAACTTCATTATGCTATTTTTTTATGTGCTTTGAAGCACCGTAAACTTTAATATTTCATTAAACTCGAGACAAACGCTATACAGATACGGAACCCTAAAATAATTTCATCTTAATTGCTTTCTAATATTTACAAGTTTTTAAGTATCCCCTTGAAAACAGACACCAGACACAACATCATTCTTGAAATGAACTTTAGACATTAGTATGATTAAAGCCGATAGAGGACTCGAATATGACTAAAGAAAACGCCCAGATTTTCAATTTAAAGTAAGTGCAACCGTCGCTTTGATGCCCGAAAGAAAACTACAAAGTAATTTCAAAGTCTCTACGTACCTTACCAACATCGAAATGTTTCCAATCAAAGGGGGGAATCGATGGCGTGCAATACAAAAACGAATGCCAAAAAAATCATATAGCAGGGTAGGCAGAGGGTACTTAGTGTTAAAACACTCCATTCTCAACTTTCCGCCAAATTTGTCGTGACATTGCGTATTGAATGGCGGACCTCAACGCCGAGCTATTAACTTAGTGATAAAGCGAAGAAATAATATTAATAAATAATAATTCATTTCCCCAATAGAGATCGAACCCATAACCATCGGTTAACAATCACAGCCTTGAGCCAATGCACCATGAAAGCCTCAAAACGAATGTGCATTATCATAATGATATGGCTGTGGTCACGTGGCTATAATATCACAGGACCACGACCACCGTACATGATCGAAATGTGTTGAAATGTAAATCGCCATTATGCATTTGAAAATGAGAGCGGCATAACCGTCCACCGACAAAGCACTCTATCCCGCAATTATCTAAATGCGAACGAATGGTCACAGATAGTGCGGGTAGATGTGACACGGGTATTGCTTAATTAATCACTTTATTTTAGTTTTTTTTTTTTCAAAATTTGGAATGACTTTTTTCGTGATTAGGTACATAATAAATATAGGAAAGTAAAAATGGAAAAATTAGCGATTTAAATATTTAAACAACACGAAATTTTGAGAAAATCTTTTAACAATACAATATTATTAAAGCTTTTTTGCCCTAGAAAGTTTTTTACAACACTCCAGTTTACTGTCTATCCTGTATATTTTTTAATGATTTTGTGATTTTTTTTTATTTTATTGTTCTAAAATGCTTTTAAAAATTTCTATGACATATTTCGCAAACAAGAAAGTAGTTAATTTATTTTTTATTTATTAACTGGAAAAGAAAATTAAACGAGCCTGAAAACGCAGGGTAATCCGTACCAAATTTTGGACTATTTAGCTTGTCCTGGAGTAACTCTACTCTACGCTACGCTTTGCCTTAACCCCGGAGCGAGGAAATGAAAATAAGTCATTCCCTCGAGTAGAAATCTTAAATATCTAATTAATGATAAAGCAGCTTGTACATTTTTAATAAAGTTTTAATAATTTCGACGACGTAATATAAGTTTAGAAAAATATTTTATTTAAATTACATACTAACAATGCATAAAATTAACAACTAAAAATTATACTTAAACGATTTAAATATACAAGCAATAATTCAAGCATTAAGTTTAGTATATATCATCCAAAAGGAGCTCGAGCTTAACACTAAGCCAAGAGGAAATATATTCAAATAATGGTTTTTGCAGGAACCCTTCTAAAGGGTTATATATCATTTTTATTATATTCAAGCAAAAAGTAGATAATCTATCTTTTATGTAGATTTGGAATTATTTTGTTTACCTTCTTAAATACTAAAAACGTTTCTAAATACCTTTAGAAAACACATATACATGTGCATACAAATATATTGTATACATTTTTTACATGTGGTCCGATATTCTATTTAAAAGAGTTCTTAATCAGTCTGTAATTTTAATATTTTATATATAGAAGAAAACAGATTAGAAGCAAAAAAATTACACGAAGGAACTATTAATTTCATTACGCATAGCTTAGGTAAGTTTTGACCCCCTTCAACTAACTTTTATATTGATATAACTAGAAACTTAGATTTTTAACAACATGGTAGGTATATTTAAAATGTCATTCAATTTGAACCAGTAGTTTAAGAGTTATAACTAATCAAAGTTTCGTATAAGATCGATTATTATTTAATTTCTTTTATATTAATTTTGTATGAATTTAAGGTTTTTTAAAATATCTACATAAGTGCCAACTTGTTAAGATATTTTAATCACATCAAAATGAAAGTCACACATAATATCCAAAGAGAAAACTGCAAAATTGACTGGGGCCAGTAAACGCGACAGGTTGTAGTTTCAATTCCCACTCGAGGAAATAAAATATTTTCATTTCTTCGTTCTCGTGTCGAGGCAAAGCGCGGCGTTGTGTTCCGCCACTCAAAACGCAAAGCCTCTAGAACAGTATGACGCTTAAAAATTAAATACAAACAAAGACTGCAAAATTACTAACTAAAACTACCAAAATAAATAACCCACCATTTCCTTTATACAAACTCCATCCCCTTAAGATATATCAATTCTCCCAGTACAAATACTACCGTAATAGCGACAGCCGCGTGCATAGTAAATACAGCAAAGGAAAGCTGCATAGTCTTGCGTGTTTCAGCGACGTCGTTTGATCTCGTCAGGGTTAATGTACTGATCGACTGAGTGATGAATGTAGTCTGAGACTTTCATAGTACATGTTTGATGCCTGTAAGAAAAACAAGAAAATGTTGTGTTGTTGTTTTCTGTCATGTTGTTGTGTTGTGTTGTTTTGTCGTGTTGTGTTGTTGTTCGTTTGTCATTGTTTCGTCATTTCCTTTTTATTCAATTGTTGTTCTTTAATTTTTATAAATTCGCAGTAACATCGTTATTTCTTTTCTCATAAAATTTATAGTAAACAATATTTTTTTTTAAGTGATAGTGTATATATTCATTTTATAAGCATGAAATAGTGAGGCCAGTCGTGGCGCAGGGACACACGGGTTTGAACGTAAACGCAACAGGTTGTCGGTTTGATTCCCATTTAAAGTAATGAAATATTTAATGTTCTCATTTCTTCTTAACTCAATCTACCTCTTAACATGTTAGTTAAAACACTTCCGTTGCTCACTTTCCAGGCCTTTTTATAATGGCATTGTAACTCAACGCCGCGCCGTGTTAAACGAAATTTTGTTAATATTTTTATTAATAATATATTTTTTCATAACGTCCCAAACCCCAAAATATTAATACCAAATAGCCTAAGGGTGAAAACGAATAACCTTTAAATACAATTTTTATGTACGGGTACTACCTATATATATATTTTTGTATAATTTTTATCTTAAAACAAAATCTTAACGCGGCAGTCAAATTACTCGGTACAAGTTAAGCTTGAGATTCCGCTGTGAAGTTCCCGTGTAATTTACATAATAATACCAATTACGGCTTAGAAGTGTTCATTTCGAAGTCTGGGTGCGTGACAAGATTTTATCGGTATGTATTTAATAAATAAAATAAAGTTTGTTATTTTATAAAAAAAAATAATACAATATCCTAATCAACCATCGTGGCACAGAGGCACAGGCTTTCCTAGTGCAGGGGAGGTTGTGTGTTCGATCCCCACTCGAGGAAATTATTTGTTATTTATTAATATTTTCATTTCTTCGCTCGGCACCAATGCAAAAGCCCGTCGTTGAGATCCACCGTTGCCGAAAGTGGAGAACGGAGTGTTTTAACACTAGATTCCCTCTGCCTACCCTGCTGTGTGCGGGATACAGCGTGAAGCTGATTTAATTTTATTGGAGCCCATAGCTTTACTAAGCAAGGAGCTCAGCTCAGACGAGTTACTGGAAATTGTGATACAAATGTAAGCTTGGGCCTAATCAAATTGAAATTGATCCTAGTATTGCTGCCTTTGAAATGAATTAATAGTTCCAGAAATGTCATCACTCAATAGATTTAAATTATTACGCTGATGTGCCTCTAAATCCTACTTTGTCGCATGTAGCAGACATAAGGATAGCGAGGCTGGTGTGACACTGCTCTCCTTCCTTCCTTCCTTCCCCCAAACTCTGAAGGCATTTCGTGCTCAGTGGCGGAACTCGCCGCCCTTTTGCCTTAACACTAGAGGGAAGAATTAAAAATATCAAACATTTAATTACCTCGAGTGCGAATCGAACCCAAAACCTCTAATTCTTAGTTCTATAGACTACAAGTCTACTAGATCGAAGCACTAGTTTATTACTCATGACATAATGTATATAAAGTGCTTACGCTGTAAAAGTACAATATTTAAATTTCCACTTAACATAAATAGGGAAAAGGTAAGAAGTTCAGTCCTTAGGAAGGATGAGGGCGAGAACACTTCAAAAAGTAGTTCACGCTCGTTTAGGGTTGTTCTAAAGGAGTTTACATGTTTCATAATTCAAGATGCTGATGCCTACTAAAGAACTTATATAAAATAAAAATATTAACCATATATCGTCGGCTTAGAGTGTAAACCTGAGAGGCCGTAGTGGCGCAACGGCACAAAGGTGTGAGTGTAACGTGACGGTTGTGAGTTCGATCCCCACTCGAGGAAGTGAAATATTTATTTAACTATATATTTCTATTTCTTCGCTCTGCTGTCGAGGCTAAGTGCGGCGTTGAGTTCTGCCACTCAAGACGCAACGCCTCCAGAATTCGGCAGAAACTGGGGAACGGAGTGCCTTAACACTAGGTTCCCCTCTACCTACCCTGCTGTGTGCGGGATACAGCGTGAAGCATATTTTTTTTAAATATCAGTACAGCTTATGTATCTATATGTATGTACAAAACGTTAAAAATAAAAATTTTAAATACAACATTACATACAACCCAAAACAAGATTTCATTGAAAATATCAAGATTTAGGAAATATATTCGCAAAATAGAATTTCGTCTGCGTTAGAGGTAAGCGTTTAAAGCCGCCGGCTGCTAGGACATTGTGAGAGGTCTCCTGAAATACTGCCTTTGTTGCGGACCTACGGCTGTAGGTACTACACGCCCGCAATCACGCACACACTCGACCATTGAAAAGGAACGGAACATTTCTCAATGGGCTAATTTTACACATCAACGCCTTCATCAAAAAGTAAGGGAAATCGCCAGAGGACGATAGAAAGGACTTTTAGAGAAAAAGAAAAGAAATTCATCTTTCAAATGTTATTTGTAAAATCAAATCGCTGTTTCACGCTGTATCACGCACACAGCAGAGTAGGCAAAGAATCCTAGTGTTAATACACTCCGTACTATTTTTCGAGACATTGCGAGAGTTTTTGCCTTGATGCCAGAGCATGAAGGGAGAGCAAGACAAATGAAAGTATGAATAAATAATAGTTCATTCTCTCGAGTGGGGATCGAACCCAAAACCGTCACGTTACAGTCACACCCTTGTACCGCTGCGCCTCAACGGCCTCGATGTTATTTAATGTTATTTAAGTTACTTTTAATATTATTTGTTTTATAGTATTTCTGTGGTTAAAATAAAAAATAAACATAAAGCTATTTGTGTACTGAGATATAATTATAAAAATTTAAATTAAAGCAAACATAACTTGCTGTAACTTTTCAAATATCACAACTTCAAATAAGCTATCTCCATCTCATCAGACTACCAAAATGAGCTCGTGCTGAAAACTAAAAAAACCAACTTAAAATTGACGTCTACGCTGCAATTTTTGTAAGCCAGATTCGAGCGTCTGGTAATTAGTATTCGCAAAGAAGTTCTTTGGGAAGTCTCACGGTTACCATACTTCTGAGTGGTCTCGTTCTAAGGACCCTTTAACCAAAAAGGGCGCGAGCAACGTACATGAATTTTAATGATATGACAGTGTTAGGAACAGGTTGATAATAAACGACGACGTTTCCCTTTAACTTTGTCAGTAAAAGTATTAAAAAGTTCGTGACAAAACTTCGAGGGTAAAGGTACAATGTAAAACCATGTAAGGAATATTTAAGGTTACTGATTATCACAGTTTTATATGTAAGTAGCTACCCGCTCGCGGCTTCGCCCGCTGGTACCACTCAATAATTTATTTAGTAAACTGGATTACTTACGTGTTCTAATAATATTATCATTTTGAAGAATATCTGTACATTAAAAACCAAAGGTTAAGCCATAGCCCCCAATAACAGTTTTCCTCATCTACCTTCTATGTACGAATATAGAATGTATAGATTGAAGAGCTAAGATAACAATAATAAGATAACTCAATAAAATTTAAAAAAAAAATTAAAAGTATGAAATCTTTAAAGTCTTTTAAAAATATGATTTTATTTGTTTATTTTTTTTAAATGTAAATAAAATAATATACTTACTAAGTATATGAATATCATTTAATTACACATGTACGTACTAAACTTTTTAATAACTCTGTCACAGCCCAACTGAGTCATAAAACAGGGTAAAAGGTGAACCTTGTGATACGGGTACCCTTTTGTTCCCCCGACGCACTCGGAAAACTAATTATGAAAATTTGAACAGTAAGTCGTAGTTCGTCGTACTTTTTACAAGCGGGACATTTCAATGGCGGTACACGAGTACATTTGTTGTCAAACAAGTAATAAAGCGAAATTAAAATCCCTCTATTTTTTATGTTGAAATGTTATAAGAATATTCTTTTGTTTTTTCGATGTTTTACTTATGTTTTAACGCTCCGCCCTATACTACACACCAGGGGGTGGACTTATCCAGAGGGAACCTAATGTTAAGACATTCTGTTTCCCATTTTCAGCCGAATTCTGGAGGCACTGCGTGTTTGCGTGTTGGCGAAACTCAGCGGCGGGCGTTGCCTCCCAGATTTGTCACCAAAGGGAACAAATGAAAATATTAAATATTTCATTTACTCGAATGGAAATCGAACTCATAGCCTATCGCGTTTAGTCACACGCTTATTTATACCACTGCACCACGACTTGCATTTACCATAATATTAATACATCATCAATATTATATAAAATCGAAACTTCACTCACTCATCACGAAATCTCAGAAACTACGTGTGCTAGGAATCTCAAATTTTGCATAGGAGTTACTTATAGGACGTAAGTGCTCGCTAAGACGGGAATTTGCAATATTCGACTTCTAAGGGGTTGTTTTTGGGGTCGAAAGTTTGTATGAAACTTCGTTACTACAAATGCTAGAAGTCTCAAATTTTGCATAGACGTCACTAGGACGTAGTCATGGAGACAGAAATTAATAATAACATAGTTCACGCGGGTGTAACCGCGAGCGGGCCGCTAGTTATAGATAATATACACGAACACCTATAAAAATAAACATTTAAATAAAACAAACTGATGCAACAGAAATCGGTAAACACTTAAAACAATAAATCTCTACAATAGTTTTAAAACAATAGTATACTCTGATTGAAAACCGACTGAATAGATTATAGAGACGAAAGAGAGTTGAGTGGTCTCTACGTACCGGTACTCCATTAAAAGTGGAAATGATATAAAACATCTCTCTTTATTTTACTTTTTCATGAAAATATTTAAGGACCTTCAATTAACGTTTATATTGTTTCAGGATTTTTGTTGCTGGTATTTTTCGATTTCCAATATTTCCTTTTGACATACTTATTGTCCTTTTGTTGTTTAATTTTGTTTTAATTTTAATTTTTCATGATGAATTATTGTAAATGATTCTTTAATTGAGTATTTTAAGTATTTTATTTGTAGATTAATACTAGTAAAGTAAGTATTAGTAAATGATAAAACTCTATGATAGCATAAAAATCAATAAATATATCGTCGAATAGGTAATGTTATAAATACGAGAATAAATAAATAATTATTTCATTTTTCTTATTAAGTATATTATATATGTCACCTATAAAATACTGACATTTATTTATATAATACAGTTTTTTTTAAACTTCACGCTGTATCTCGCACATAGCAGGGTAGACTGAAAGAACCTACGTACCTAGTGTTAAGTTACTACGTTCCCATTAAGACACTTCTGGAAGCAATGCGTGTTGAGTAGCAGAACTCAACGCCACGCTTCGCATCGTTACCAGTGCGAAGAAATAACAATATTAAATATTTCATTTCCTCGAGTGGGAATCGAACCAACTACCTGTCACGTTTGAAATCATACGCTTGATCCCTGCGCCACGACTAGTCTAAAAACAATCAATAATACAGCTATTTAAATAAATTCACAGCAAGCGTAAAAATATCGTTTTCCTTTTTAAAATATTTTGATAAAATAAAATACAAGTGAACCACCAATTTTATTTTAGCTGTGGGTTTGAGTAGTTGCGGCTGCACTAGGCCTTTTAAAGTTCATCGTGCCGTATCTACATCGAAAGCACTCTGCCAGGTTCACCATCGATACTAATTAATAACGGTCCTTCACGAATGTTTTTAATCCTTTACATTTTATATTACCATATATGGTATGCTATACCTGGCTAAAAATTCTACTCAGGTCAATGAACTTTACCTTCAAAAAAATAAAGGATATAATAAAATACAATTAACAATTAAGTTAAGTGAAGTGTTAGCTTTCCACACTTTTATCGCTTTTAAGTGGTTTGGTAAATAGAAAAATTTAAACAATCGTTTTATAGCTCTTATAAATATTGGATCATTAGTTTCTCATGGCTTATTCATTATTTGGTTGGCATTGGGATCTCATATTTTTTCAATTGTGTTTTTTTTAATTTCATGCTCACTTAAGACACTATATTCCTTGCGTAGTGTATGTAGCATCTAAATTATAAAATATTTGGAATACAGCTATAAAAAAAACTTGAAATTAGTCTTAAAATTAAAGAAGAAGAAAGCAATAGTAAAAAACGAAATTTAAACTCAATTTTACTACATATTAGATTTTCCCTATAAAATTACTTAAAAACACCGCCATAACTAAAAACAGGAGGAAGATTGATGTACAGGTTGTTGTGACACAGCCAGGATAGAGCCGGCTCCAAGTTTAAGTACCCACTTAAAATTTTATGCATATTTATAAGAACGTAGGGGTATCTCTTACATGCGTGCGTGAATGAACCCGTGTGAGCTTTGAAAAACCCTTACAATTTCCACTTTTCCTAATAGCTCATACTGGCTGCATTTTATACGTAATTCGCATATTTTGCGGTAAAACACACTCGCTGGGTAATTTATGTGCATTGGTTATACGTTTCAAAGAATCTCAAAAAGCTGGGTAATATTTTTTTTTATATAAATGAGATTTTTTTTAATGTATCACTTACTATATTAATACAGAGTGTTTATATCGATCTCTATGAAGCGTGTATAGAATATTATCTATTTCATTTTTGTGTTGATGTTTGATGATTTTTCCCCTCGCCTTCGTTTTCTCGTTTTTTCTACCACCAGCCAGGAAAGTGGGGAACGGAATATCTTGGTTCCTTCTGCCTAAAAGAACATGTATTTAGACACATGGACTTAGTAGATACTAAATAAGACTATATTTAATTACAATAGAAATTAGTATCAAACTCCTACACACCTTAGGGGGAAACATCCTTAAACCCCCCACAAACGTGTCATATCGATGTCGATGTTTAAACAACACATAGCTCGTTGAAGTAGCCATGGCATGTGCTAGAAGTAGGCATCATACCTAAGAGCTCTTGACTATTGTGTTTTAACTTTGTATGAAAACATCAGTATATTGCTTACACTTAGTTTTTTTTTCAATTTCACGTTGTATCCCGCAGCAGGATAGACAGAGGGAACCTAGTGTAAAGTTACTCCGCTCCCTATTTTTAGCCGAATTCTGAAGATATTGTACCAGAGCGAAGAAATGAAAATATAAATGTAAATAAATATTTTATTTCCTCGAGTGAGGATCGAACCCACAACCGTCGCGTTACAGTCCCACCCTTGTGAAGCTGTGCCACGACGGCCAGTAACAGTTAAATATAATTAAAAACAAAAACTCATATTATACTATCCACATTTATTAAACCCGACGTTTCCACCATTTACAGTAATTCCTGATCATGAGTAGAATGTAGCCGCACTGGCTTTCATATGTATTAATAGAGGAAACCAATTAAAAATGTGAGCTTGCTAAGGTAAATTGCTATGAGTACTTCAAATATCTATTTAATATATTATAACTATTCAAAGTTGTATAAGATTGTTAAATTTATTTATTTTTTACTCCTAAAGCTTTACGCTGTATCCCTCTGTTCAGAAATCTACGGTTCAGAAATCTGGGGTTAAGGCACTCCGCTCTCCACTTTACGCTGAAAATGTTATATTTATATGCTTTATTTTATTCTTCTTTTTATTTTACTACTATTTTTTATTTATTTATTTTTTTATTTAGAGTAAAACATATTATTACTATCACACATATTTTCGTAAATAAGCTGAAAAAACAACAAAGAGCGAAAATTAATAAATATAACTATATTTAAATTATTGCATATTTTAGGTAAAATGTAATATTGATTAAATTGAAGTTAATATTTATTTTAGCATAGATTTCTATACTAATAACATCAAAAAATTTTACACATCCACTCTGTGAAATATAAAAGATAAAAAAAATATAAAAGAACACATTTTTTTCAACTAAAACCGAACTGAACTGTATGAAACACAAACAGTAATTAAAAAACGTATCACGACTTCCATAGAATATTAGCAACGCCTCCCGTACATACATACATTCAATTCAAAATTATTGAGAGATGAATTTTCTATTGTGCTGAAACTGTGCCGAACGGGAAAAAGTGCCGAGTATCTGCGAGTTTTAAACACCTGCAGTGCTAACAGAAAAAAAAAACACCACGTGGATTCGCACCCGATAATACTCTTTGTATAAAGCGAATGTAGGATAAAAGGAATTCCTTTTTTCCCGTTTCAAAAGAACGTGTATTTTTATAGTTGCTCGTCGTTGTCCTTAACAAATATTCTATTTTAATATATTGAAGCAATTATAATACTATTTTCATTGATATATATGTATAAATATAGTTTTTATAGAACTATGTCACTATATTAAAAAATACATACATTAAAAGTATAATATACATACAAGCGTAATAGACTGTGGGTTCTATTCCCACTTGGGGAAATGAAATAAGCAATGTCTTATCTTTTTCGCTTTTCTAGTAAAGACACAGTGTGCGTCGTTCAGTTCCGCCACTATACTCACAGAATTCGGCGGTAAAGTAGGGAACGGTAGTGTCTTAATGGGAACGGAGTGTCTTATCACGAGGTTCTCAGGTTTCCTCTGCCTACCCTGCAAAGTGCCGGATATAGCGTGAAGCTTCAAAAAAAGTCGGTTTCAAGGTATTAGTACCAATTTTTAAAATTATTGTTTATGTTTAACACAGAATTAGTATCAATTTTTAAAATTAATATCTGTGAATATTTAAATATTATAAGTTACATATGTTTGTTGCACAATTTTTATTTTAATGATTTGTTTTTTAGTAATGCTAGTGGCCACGTGCAAGTGAAAGAGTGTCCTGAGTGACCACTTATAACGTCAATTGACCCTATTTATGTAAATAAAGGGACTAATGTCACGTTTTTGTCTTGTTAACTATTTATTTTTTAACCGACGAAAAAATCAAAGGAGGTTCTGTATTAGACGGTTATATTTTATTTTATTTTTTTCTCCAGAGGTTGTCCCTTAAATGAACAACGTGAAATCTCTCTAATTAACACTGATTCAAAATTTCTTAATATTTATTATTCATTTTCTTTTTAGTTAACTTTTTTATCGAGTTTTTATTTATACATTCTATATGCAATCTCTTTTCACAAATTTAAACTCACCCTTTCGTCGCACAAAGCAGAATAAGCACAGGGAACCCAGTGATAAAATGAGGGCGGTAGTTTTGTGACATTGCTTGCCCACTTGCGTAACTCAACGCCACTTTAACCTACCAAACCTCTCCTAAACTACTTACTTAAAATAACAAAATAAATACAAACATCTAAAATAATCTAAATATATTTATCAGATAACGACCACTGGCTGTGATTGATTATTTAATTAGTATCTATTATCTAACGCACTTCATTATCGGGAAGCACTGGGATGCAGGCTACGTGGAATATATGAACCGGAAGTACACAAATTGGAGGGCATTGTGTGTGGTAATAGTACTAATAATTTAAATTTAAAAAAATATAGTTTGTGGCAAGTCATGGCGTAGCGGTATAAGCGTTGTGAGTTCGATTCCCATTCGGAAAAATGTAACATTTACTATTTTCATTTTCGTTAAGTTCTGCCAATCTACACGCAAAGCCTCCAGAAATCGGAGGGAAGTAGAAGAGGAGCCTAATGATCTTCAACTAGGCTTTCTGTGCCCACCTTGCTACCTGCGGGATACAGCGTAAAGCTAAAAAAAATACTGTTTAGATTTTTTCTTATATGACTTTTCTAGTAAAATAGCTTATTTTAAGAGAATTTTATTTAAATTACAATAAATTTAATACGGAAAACAAAGAGAGCAAGCAATACGAGGCAAATCAATAAAGTAATTAAATAAAGTTGAACAAAGACCATTGCAATGACCTATCTATTGTCAAATTTTAAATTCTAACTCAACGGGACCGGAAACAGCCGGCGAACGCTCCAGGACAGTGGCGTTGTAACCAAACCGGAAACGTTCCGGGGCGTTATCCGCGCGAGCACTTCCGCTCCACCTATGCCTTTGTAAATATTATGCTACAATCCCACTTCAGCATCTATCTATTATGTTGGTAGCACTGGCTTAATTTTGCTTAATGTTTATTAGTTAATATTGTTATATTTGAAAATACATAAGTGATTATTATATTACTTTGACGTTAATAATCGGTGGCAAAGCGGCGTTGAATTCCGCCACTCAACACACATTGTTTCCAGAATTCCGTGGAAAATGGGGAACAGATGTGTCTTAATGGGAACGGAGCCTCTTAACACTAGGTACGGGAGTCAGTGTGGAGCTAAAAAAATCCATTTAGATATTTACTTTCATTAACAAACAATAAAGTCCAGAAATTTAGAAAATATGAAAGAAATAAAATTAATAAATAAGTAGGTATATTATATTTATTAATTATTTACTATTTTATAAACATTAAATAACACTAAATACGCTTTATCCTATAATAATATTTAATAGTATTCTAAATCATGTTACATATGAATTTATATCATATAATAACTTTAAAGTTGATAATATCGTCGCTCTACGCTGGAAGGCATCCAAATCGAGTAAACAGTTAGAGACACGGTACTTCCGGATGCAGAGGTGCAGCGAGAACTGATCGCACAGCTTCCTACCCGGAAGTACGTCGACGCATGTAGTTTTGTAGATAGTTAAAACTACACAACAGACAAATATTTCTATTGTTCAAAAAAAAAATCAGCTTCACGCTCTATCCCTCACTCAACAGGACAGGCAGAGGGAACTTAGTGTTAAAACACTCTGTTCCCCACTTTCCGCCGAATTCAGAACTTAACGCCGGGCTTTGCCTTGACACTAGAACGAAAATATTAATTATTTCATGTACTCGAGTGGGGATCGAACCCATAACCCACGTTTACTGTCACACACTTCCGCCCCTGCGCCACGACTGGCTGTCCCTTTTACAAGACTAGAAATATAGCTTTATTGTTTTTAAATATAACTTTCGTATTAAATAAACCATACAGTTCTTTCATTATCAACTTTAATTTGTAACAATGAAGCGAAAGCCTTTTTTTTCAAAAAAAAAAATAAAATATGAAGCGAAACACAATAACAATAAGTCAATGTTGACATTATTATGTTTGTTGGCGCTGGCGCTGGTCCAAGTCCTGGAAACAGGATGGTACGCGACGCGTGTCGACCGGACGAGGGGCGAGAGCTGATCGGATATGTTCCTTTCTGATTCCAATATTGTATTGTTTAAACCTCAGCTTTTGAAGAATGTGTGATTTCCCTTCGAGCAAATGAATGTTTAATGGTTTTCATTTCTTCGCTCTGGTGTTGAGGCAACCGGCATGCAGCAAGGTTATGCCGAAGGAACTTAGTTAAGACTTTCCGTTCCCCACTTTCTACCTAATTTTGGAGGCATTGAGTGTTGAGTGGCGGAACTCAACGCCGCTTGGTACCAGAGCAAATAAAATGAAAATATTAAATATTTCATTTCCTCGACTGGCAATCGAACCTAGAACCTGTCACAGTTTGTGCTACGCCCCGACTGGCCTCATACAGTAGGTACTACGTCAAACACTAGCTATTGCTTACAATACTTTGCGAACAATACAGTTATCTATGTGTTGATGTTGATCGCTTATTGCAGCGCTGCAGCGCTGTAGCGAATGCAGCGGAAGTCAGAATGCATTGCGGATCTCACCGGTTCCGTGCCGTTATATTCGCTTTTCCGCTTCCTTGTCAGTCTTCTGTAACAATGGCGTTGAAATTTATTTACTTTTTGTTTCATTCACGTGTCAAAATTTAATTTTTAGTTAAAAGGCTGGTGGAAAATCACTCTACTCTCTGCGTTCTCTGCCTCTCCCAAACTTTTCACTCCCAATTTTCTATATCAGGAAGGTACCTACAAAAGTGTTTTTGAATATCAATAACTAAAATAGTTTAACTACAGTTTATAACATTTATCATCTTCATAAGTGAAAACTTAAACTAGTACTAGTAATTTTGGGCCATTGTATAGTCATCACAAGGTTATAATTTGTTAAATTTGATCTCCATTATTCACTCTCCGCCGATTTTTAATAAAAACATAATACCATAACTAAAAGTATATTTCCCCAAGTTGAAATCGAACCCGTAATCGTCATTTACAATCACACGCTTATGTCCCTGCACCATGCATACATAAAACAATGTCCCAATATATCAAAGCTTAGTACGTAACCCGTGTACGTACAGTGTCTATTTTATAGGAGTAAATTAAAATTCATGCTCTGTAACGCCCTAGATTCAGGGTTGGCGCTTCGTGGCAGGACGCGCCGCACTGGGCACAACGTTGAATGTAATTCACAGCAATTTATATACAAATAATGGTTATATTTTGTAACTTAAACGTTGCTTTTTTTATATTTAAAAGGTTAAAATAACATTATCTATACGTATAAAAAAACTCATCCCCGTTTGTTATAGCCTAGTAATGGACTATTTATAATGTAGTAGAACCCAAAGCAATGTTTTTTTTAATTTTCGTCTGTTTGTCAATATGATTGCTTTTCTTAACCTCCTTTTAGACATTCACTAAATCTTATAGCTAACAGGACTGTAAAAATTTAATCTACATACATTTCAATTTTCAAACACAAACATATTTCAAAAAATAAAGATCCATAAATATGGACACAGATAATAAAAATAAATTAATACATAAATTTACTATGTTGATTGACTTAATAATAATATAACAAACTATATAATAATATTATCTAATGGGCTAGGCGCAACGAGGTCAGTTGACAGTGGACAGGACGAAGATAAGGAAACGGAAGGGACACGGCGGCGCTTCCAGCCCACCCCGATATCGAGTGCTCCCATCTTTTATCTACAATACAATGGGCAAATGGTTCATGTAAATTTAGACCAAAATATAAAGATATAGTCTAAAAAAATGTATGTAAATAGCTATTTAGTCAGTCAGAAGCCAGTAATTGCGCAGGGGGCAAGCGTGACATTAAATGCGACACGTTATGGGTTCGATTCCCACTCGAGGAAATGAAATATTTAATAATTCCGTTTCCTCGCTCTGATAACGATAGAAAGCACGACGTTGATTTTCGCTATACAACAGGCAATGCTTCCAGAATTCGGTGGGAAGTGAGGAATGGAGTGTCTTAACACTACGTTCCTTTCTGCCTATCCTGCTATATGTGGTATACGGCAAAAAGCTGAAAAAAAAACAAAACATATATTCATAATATATAAACTAAAATTCCAAGACGGAAGGGGTTTACAGCTAATAAGACGAATAGCAGCTCGCATCCCTTAGCATATATACCGCAATACCGTAGAGAGAATGGCGTGAAAAACTTTAGAGGGACACGAATAAGCTTTTAGGGAGTCAACGACGTGGTCTGACTAGGAGCAAACACGAAATAAAGATCTGGAACTAACTATTTACTTTAGCTTAAACAATACGGAGCTATCCACAAATGCATTTTACGAGCCCCACGCCAGTAATTATATACTTCAGAGTTCATCTGGAAGAACCAAGTTAGCTGGTAGCAGTTAGTTAACTTGCAACAAAACAAATCACAGTTAAACATTAGTTACCTAGTTTTTCTTTATTAAACATACATACATACTGGCAAATTTAAAGATAAATCTTGTTGAAGCGAATATTTATTATCTGTGTTATGTAGTAGCTCGCAGCTATTTTGTTCGCGTTTTTATAAAACAAAAACATTCGCGAAAATGAGAATAACATTTTTTCACGAAATAGAATGAACAATAAAATAGAGTAAAATTCAAAATTATATGATAATATCGAGGTGTAAGTACAAACGTGATAGGTTGTGGGTTCGATTAATATGAAATATTAAATTTTCATTTCTTCGCTCTGGTTTCGAGGCAAAACGCGGCGTTGAAATCATCCACTCAACAGGCAATGCCTTAAGAATTCGCCGAAAAATGGGAAATAGAATATCTTAACACTAGCGTCCCTCTGCCTATCCTGTTGTTTGCGGGATAGAGCGTGAAGCTGAAAAGAAATACCATAATATTATACAATAAAAAGAAAACATAAAAGAGCTGGCTTTGATCGCTGTTGCTTACACTATACTAAATAGGCGGTAGTAATGTTTTCCACTTACTCTGTACTACGTCTGCCGCAGACAGACCTAAGATGTTGCTTTGTGCCAAAGAACACACTATGAATAGAAAACGGAGACCGAGAACGTAAAATTACAACTGCTCTACAGAATAATAAATGTGAAATTAAATTCTATGGAACGATTTTTGTATAAAAGCGACAAATTTAATTTGGGGACAAAGTGCTAACAATTTTTTATGTTATTATAGAATAGGATTTTTTTTCCGGTTCACACTGAGAGGAACAGACCGAGGGAGCCTAGTGTTAAAGCACTTGGTCCGCCGTTTTCCGCCAAATTCATTGCGTGTTATGTGGCAGAACTCAACACCAAGCTTCTGTAGGGCTAAATATGATTTAAAATAAGCAACTACGCAAATCATGTATGGAAATATCAAAAACCCTTTAAAAAAACAACACCATCCAACCTTAAGAGCATATTACACGCTTATAACCTCATCAAATAAACTCTCCGCTGTTCTTAGACTTCATACTTATCTTAATAATTTGTATAGATATTATTTTATTCAGCTTTAGACCGTATTTACACTATGGCAGAGATGTTAGTGTTAAAAAACTCCGATTTATGCCCGAATTGGAGACATTGGGTGATAAGTGGTGGAACTCAACACCGTATTTCAGTCCTGCACGAGTGTTTGATATGTGTTTATAATTAGACACCAGAGCAGGGAATTATAAATATTTGATATTACCAAGCGGGAATCGAATTCTTTTTTTTTTTTTTTATGGAAAAAGGACAAGGCAAACGAGCGTTCGGGTCACCTGGTGGTGATCACCGCCGCCCACGACCCCATGCAGCACCAGAGGAGCTACAGGGGCGTTGCCGGCCTTTGAGGTGGAGATAGACGCGCTTCTTGAAGGTACCCATATCGTACCGACCTGGAAACACTGCCGCGGGTAGGCCATTCCACAGTTCGGTGGCGCGTGGAAGGAAATTTCTACGAAACCGCACAGTGCCACATATCCAGATGGTGTGCCACAGAGTGCCACATATCCAGATGGTGTGGATGATATTTAAGTTTGTGACGTGCTGTGCGGTTAGAAAATTCGGCGGCAGGTAACAGGTCAAACAGTTCTTCAGAACACTCACCATGATAAATGCGATAGAGAACGCACAGCGAGGAGACGTCTCTACGCAGAGCCAAAGTGTCAAGCCTTTCACAGTTTACTGGGTCCTTAATGATTCGAACAGCTCTACGTTGTATGCGATCAAGTGGGTCAAGCTGATACTGGGGTGCACCAGCCCAGAGATGAGAACAGTACTCCATGTGTGGCCGAACCTGGGCCCTATATAGGGCCAATCGGTGTTTTGGCGTGAAGTACCGTCTCGCTCTATTTATGACCCCCAATTTCTTCGAGGCCAACTTGGCCTTGCTTTCCAGATGAACGCGATACTGACAGTCACTCGAAACATTAAGGCCCAATATGCTGATACTAGGCGCGGCTGAAAGGAGAGTGTAATTCACGAGTATAACGCTTACTTACACTGGGAAACTGTTACCACTGCGCCGTAATGACTACTATTAAAATAATAATATTTTTTTTTAAATATACACTTATTTATTAAGCGAAAAACTAATTTCAATCTAAAATTAATTACAGTCAGTTTATTGTTTTAAAAATAAATTTTATATCTACAATAGTCTTAAATTTTTAATAAAATAAATTAATCTGTTTAAATATACGAATCCATTTCCCGTAGCCAACGCAACGGGAGCCATGGGGCTCGCACTTGTAGTGGGTTCTATTCTCCGCTGAGTGACACTCGAGGAAATGGCACATTGTAGCCGTGATGACACGACGAGCAAATCTTTCAAACAATGGTGGTAATGTTGAGAGAACACTTCGAGGGTGTTGGTGTTTTTAAGTTCGTTTGTTCTCAAAAATAGGGGAGATCAAGAGGGTGCTAGCTTCGTGAATAAGTAATTATATAAATCACTAGAGAAATGGGGAAGTATTTGTTTTAGGAAGTATTTCTATAGCCGCGACTTAAAGATGGTAAAGTGAAATATTTCTTGTTTATTTATAGTGTTTCACGCTGTATCCCGTATATATCAGGGTAGGAAGGGAACCTATTGTTGAAACACTCTGTTTCCCACTTTTCGACAAATTTTCAAGGCGAGTCGCGGAACTCAACGGCGTTCTTTGCTTTGTTAGAGCGAAGAAATGTAAATATGAATAAATAGTAATTCATTTCTCCGAATGGGAATCGAACCCACAATTGTCGCCTTTACACACTTTCATTATTTCTTTTGTATGAATATTGTAATTTACTAACACCGATTATTTATTTGTACGAATGTTTGCTAGAAACCGTAATGTCGCAATACGTGTAGTAAACTTACACATGCATATTATGTTCACAATACAACATTTCATCATTGTATAGAATATGTACCTAGTAGCTACAGGTACGATAAGGTCAGTAGTCGCGACAGTTTGTGGGTTCGACTCCCATTCGAGGTAGGAAAAAAATGAAATATTTAACATTTTTATCCTCGCTCTGGTAACGATGCAAACCACGGCGTAGAAGTAGAATTCCGTAATGTCTCCAGAATGTGGCAAAAAATGGATAGCGGTAATGTCTTAATGGAAGCATAGTGTCTAAACACTAATTTCCCAAGTTCCCTTAAGCTTAAAAGACGTTTATCTATTCCAAAAACAAATTATATAAACTTTTGTTATTCCATGTATAATATGTATTGAAAACTCAACAAAAGACTCAAATTTTACACTTAACCAAAAAAAATGACCTGAAAATTTAAAAAAGAAAACAGTTCAACAGTTATCCTTGTACAAGCACCTTATTCAATTTCATACGAGAGAGCGTCATTCGTTAATACAAATTACCCCCATTTCGTTGGCATTCGGCTCCACCCTCCACCCGTATAGAGCAATCCACTTATGCATTCCGGGGGGAAGTGGGCAAAAAGTGAATATAAAAAGTGCACGCAGCGGCCCGGTCCAGGCGTTCGAGGTGGAATTCAAATTAACCACTTCATATTCTGGTTCGTGCACACTGAAACATTTATGCGAACCGCAACGGCTGTACTGTAATACGCTAACTATGGCCTATTATGTTCCTATATATTTCTATAGACTAAAATATTTTAATAATATCTAATGTTTAATAATCAGTGTAGAATAAGCCAGTTGTAGCCCAAACACGAATGGTTTTGGGTTCGATTCCCACTCGACGAAATGAAATATTTCCATTTATTCGCTTTGTTGTCGTGGCAAAGCGCACGTTAAGTTCTGCCACTCAAGCAGTAACTTCAGAAACCTTCGTCTTCGGTGGAAAGTGAGGAACGGATGTGTATTGATGGGAACGGAGTGTCTTAACAATAGATTCCCAGTTTCCCTCTGCAAACCCTGCTATGTGTGGAATACAACGTAAAGCTGAAAAATGGAAAAAAATATATCATAGTGTTTGGACGCAGAGGTTATGAGTTCAAATCCCAATTGGGGCTTTTTTTAACCGACTTCTGTAAGAAAAGGAGGTTATCAATTCGACTGTTTTTTTTTAATAAACGTTACATCCTCTCTTGTCCAACGAACGGCGTTGCTGTTCCGTGGCCTAAGAGCATTACGTATTTAAGTACACATACCGCGAAACAGAACCTATAACTTTTTGCACATTATCCTTTGTTTATTTTATATATTCAAATATTTTAAAATCTAATATGAATATTTACTTTGCATTGCCAAAAAATTTCAGAAAATACAGAGTATATAATTTAATTTACCCGTAACTCGTTTGTGTGAGAAATGAAAAATATGAGTTTCAATATAAATTGATAATGTCGTTAAATCATTATCGCGATAGGAACTACTAAGTGCCAAATTTTCATCTGTTCACCTATTATTGAATAACTAATATCCTTTCCACTCTGCTGAGGCATTGCATGGCGGAATTCAACGCCGCACTTGGCTTAACATCAGAGCGAAGCGAAAATGAAAATATTAAATATTACATTTCCTTGAGTGGGAATTGAACTCACAACTTGGTTTACAGTCACACGAGTGCCATACAAATTCAGAAAACATGTACAAACCATAAATACTATATAACACAAGCATTTAGCATATACTATTAAGATAATTGTATTAATAGATTATCTAAGCTCAGAAACGCGATCGCCTAAGTAATATCAGCTCGTGCGTCCGTTAATTGTTTCTATCAGATACTATGATTTACTCGAGCGTAGTTTAAGCCCCATTTACTCGTACACTATATCTATATTGGATATTTCTTATATACTTTTACTTAACCTATTTGATGTACTAGAGTGCGACTGGTGGTAGGTTCGATCCCCACTTGACGAAATGAAATATTTGATATTTTCATTTCTTCAAAGTAAACTGCGGCGTTGGGTTCCGCCACTCAGTGCCTCCAAAATTCGGTGGAAAATGGAGCACGGAGTGTCTTAACTCTAAGCTTTCTCTGTCTACCCTACAGCGTGAAGCTGACTTGACCTAATATAATATAATATCTCATTATAAATACATATTATATTGTATAACAAATAAATTGTAATCAAACTAATGATATTATTTTAATAGTTATAATAAAATCATTATCATTATAATGAATCCATTATCATTAAAACAAGTTAATGATTAATATTTTGCGTATACAATAGAAATGCAAATCATGCAGGCCAGCCGATAAAGGCTAAGTCTAGCACATGAATTACTACAGGACGTACCTACAACGTGTGCACATGGTTGCACTCTATGTCTGAGTTTGAGGTAAAGCCCGATGAAAGGACGGACAAACGATTCCTTGTACTATATACTAGTATTCGGATAGCTAATGTGTACGCCTAAATTCAGAATTAAATTGTAAGATAAGTAACCTTTATCGAGGTAAGTTGACTTTTATTTAATAAGTTAAACAAATGACTGCAAAAGCCTGTAAACTTGAGTTTATTGACTTTTATAACTTTACGTATATATACATACTCTTCTTCTTCTTCTTTGTGTCAATGCTTGGAGAATTCATATCATATTTTGCCAGTATTTAGCATTTACGTTGACTGCAGAAACTGTTGCCTCCATCAGATCGTCATATGAACAGGTGAATAATCATTTCGGGCAGGAGAGTAAGTGTGCCATCGTTTGTGGATTGGCGCCAAAGTCCCAGGATGACTTATCCCTCAGTTCGTACCCTCATCTCACGAGATGCTCTTTGCATCGGCCAACCTGGCTCCGTAAACGATTAAGCGACTTCCACTTGGCCACTGCAAGTTGTATCCTGCGGGTAGGCACTCTTTGGGGGGGGACAAAGGTTAAAGGTGGCGGGTGGTTTGTCTGCCATAACCGAACCCTAGCACTCTACACTACACTACATACTCTAAAAGTTACAAAGTCGAAAAATCATAATATAGCTACAAACTAGCAACAAAATATTACCTAAAACAAAATTTTTAATACAATACTAAAATATACCGTATAAACGTTAAATAGAAAACACAGCAGTTATAACAATACAATTTTTTTCAAAGGCCCTCATCGAAACAGACGGCAATTGCTGAAAAATGAAATATTGTTTCACAGTAAATCCACTTGTCGACGGAAAAATAGATGTGCAAACGTTGAAAAACAAACATTTAAATATTTACAGTACGAATATAAATATATAAATAAAAGTTAATAAAAACGTGAAAACTCTAAGCAGTTCCACCTTTCAGTCTAAAGTCGTAAACTTAAATAACACTTATGCGAGTCATAGAAATAGAGAACTGCAAGTTAGTAGAGAAAGTCGAACAAAAGGTGCCTTAGCGAATGCTCTTTTCTTCGTGTAACCTGGATTGCACTAAAATGCACTCTAATTCTATGCGAAATAAGACCAAATTACATTAAAGTTGTTCAAATCCCAGTTTGCTGCGGTAGAGGGTAAATAATTCTCTTTGGAAATTGTTAATGAACGAAATCATTAGCTTTCGGAAGATAAAATATTTGAGTGCTTCATTATATTATGATGTGCGGACTCGCCAAAAGATTTTGGTCTTTAAGAATTGTTTATTTATGGTAAGTGGGGCTGACGTGGTGCAGGGGAACAAGTGTGTAAACGAAACGGGTGCGGATTCGATTCGTACTAAACTTGCTCTGGGAACAAGGCAAAGCGAGGCAACGACTTCCGGGAATCCAGGATTCGGCGGGAAGTGGAGACCGGAGTGTCTTAACACTAGGTTATTTGTGTTCCCTTTGCTTACCCTGCTATGTCCGGGATACAGTGTGCATTTAAAAAAATATTTAATTATTCATTTCTTAGTCTATAACAGATTGACAAACAATGACTTATCATTGTTAGGTAGGTAGGTATATAATACTGTATGTTTACAAAAGCCGATTGCTAAATAATTAAATAACGAAAAAAACCAATACGTCTATTTATATTGTTGATGCATCAGCTTCGCTTCGCTTTTTAGACCGTTAATATCTAACTTTTGTTTTAACATAAAACACATAAAAAATCTCTAATATCACGTGATTCTTAGAATGTTTCAAAATAACTTTCTTGGAAAGATATTATATTATATTAGTATTTATACATATTAATTGAGGCCAGTTGTGGCGCATTAACACAGGCGTATGACTGTAAGCTCGACAGGTAGTGGGTTCGATTGCCACTCAAACAAAAGAAAGACTTTCTTTCAAATTTCGGTGGAAAGTGGAGCGCGTATCTTAACACTAGGCTCCCTATCCTGCTAAGTAATACAGCTTAAAGCTAAAATAAAAACAAATGAATGACGTAACAAAACAGACGAATGAATTAGTTACATTTTTAAAGTTTTCTTACATTTCCTATATTAATATTATGCAATTTATTTACACAAAAATACCCATTCTTACTAAAGCCGGTACTGTACCTACATTTCAGTTGGGAAAAATATTTATAATAGGTACATATCAATTAGCACGTCGAGGGAAGTCGTCACAAACGTATAAATAGAGCACACAAGTCAATTATTTAGTTACTTCTGAAAAACAATTCAATATGGAAAATATAGTAAGTGTATCTATATTTTTCTTTTGTTTTATTTTATTTTGGTTTGCGAAAACATCTTTAAAAAATTATTATAATAATAAATTGTGTTTTTTAAAGTGAGGCTCGTCCATTAAATAGTTAATATTTTCCCTTTCTCAATGATTTGGCAAAAAGTGGCGGAAGTGTCTTAATGGGGTGCGGAGTGTATTAACACTAGATTCCCTTGTCTACCCTGCTATGTGCGGGGTACTGTAAAAAGCTTAAAATCTATTAATATAATACCATTTTTATTAATAGCATAATCTTTGAAAATTCTGTTTGTATTTCAGCGTATACGAATTCCAACACTTTTGTTCCTTTTTCTTTTCATTTTTCAAAAAATTGCCCATACACAAACTGAGGATGTCTCAAAGACTACGACTGAAATTTATGAAAATACAATTAAATTTCTTTCTACTGCTGATAGTTCTAATATAAGAGAAAAACGGCAACTTGGATATTACCCTTATGGGTATGGTAAGTAAAAATATTTTTATTTTTCTTTAGTCGAAACTTAGCCTTATCCGAAAGCCGGTATAACGAAAATATTCTATTATTTTATTTTTTTTAACTTCACAGTGTATCCCGCACACAGCAAGGTAGGCAGAGGGAACCTAGTGTTAAGACACTCCGTTCCCCACTTTCTGTCAAATTCTGGAAGCATTGCGTGTTGAGTCGCAGAACACAACACCGCGCTTTGCCTAGACACCAGAGCGAAGAAATCCTCGAGTGAGGATCGAACCCACAACCAGTCGGTTTTACAGTCACGCTTTGTGCCTGCGCCACGACTGGCCTCATATTATAGGTATTTATTGCCTAGGTATAATAATTAATAACTAATATTACGCACTACGCAATAACCCAAAAGCACTACGCTAAACCGTCCTATAATATAAATTATTTTCTATTTCAAAGGTTACTACCGACCTAGGCCAATCCCTATAATAGTAGGAGGCATTGGTATAGGAGCTCCAATATTTGGAGCAGCAGGTTTCGGTGGACGAGGCTTTGGGTTCGGTAGACCAGCTTTCGGAGGGAGAGGTTTCGGATTCGGTAGACCAGGCTTTGGAGGTCGGGGATTTGGGGGCCGAGGATTTGGAGGATTCGGTGGAAGAGGCTTCGGAGGCTTCGGCGGCCGCGGGTTTGGTGGTGGGCGAGGTGGACGTGGATAAGATAATAAAGTTTTGTTACAAAATAATATATTTTGAGAGACATATTTAGTTTATATTATTAATATCTAATTATATTTTTTTATTTATTTGTTTTTACATTTTAAATAAAAAAAAAATCAAGTAATAAAATTCAACAATTTAAGATTTTTTAGTTGCTCCTCCATAGTTTCATAATATTTAAAAACTTCTATTTATATTCGCTATATGTGAAATCTATGATTTGATATTAAGTAGTAATTTTCCATAATTAACTAAATTTGTTTTTTTTTTAATAAATAATTTAAATTAAGCAGAATACGGTATTAACTTCGATATTATTTAATGTTATAAATCGGAAGCGGTTGACTTTTTTAAAATAAACACGATAGAAATACATACCGTCTATATGTTTCCAACGTACTCGGACAGAGGTTCCACGTAATTACAATAACAGACATGTATCACTCAATAACAACACTACACACTAGATACCTTCCAATCAGGGCTACTTTTCGACTGCTTTTATTGACTTTGTCACCTAAATCTATCTACTTTTACACGAATATGCTAACATTAAATATTTCAAAAAACCCCCCTGAAAATCCTGTCAATATACTGTCATAAGATTGACAGTGACATATGCAGTTTGTTCCGTCAATGTGTTTTATATTGTTATTGACAATTAAGTTGAAGGACTTTACTAGAATTTAGGAGTTAAGACCGCTCAACACGATGTCCGAAGCGATTATACTAATCTATTACATTAAATATTCATAGAATGAAATCCAGAACTAGTTTTAAAGAAGTTACAACAGGATTTACTGCATTCATTATAGCGTTTAAGCATAAGTTCAAGGAAACAAATTATCATTATTGTAATCATACCTTCCAATTACATTAGCTGCTTTGGCCATTTCCAATTTCACTATCAAATACAGTAGTTGCTATGGAGGGCGCATACGACGAAATTATATCCGACAATCCATTCTTCATAGAATTTAAAAAAGAATTTTCTAATTTATTTCAACATTGCATTTCACAATCTTGGGTAATATGTGTGCCTCGAATCGGAAGTTTAAATACGCGCGTGTTTACTGTGGAAGATTTCTGTGCGAATGTCTTAGTGCCTAGTGATGAATTACCAGAAACACATTACAGTACTCTCACAGAAAAACAGGTTACTGTGGCTAATAAAGTGATAACATTGGAAGTTACAAAAGGATTGCCACTTCAAAGTCATATATTATTTGAAGAAACATTTTATACTGAGGATTTTATAAAATATAAGGTATGGTGTGTAGAAAGCCCCTTAGAACCTAATTCAAATATTGTGGATAATTCTATGACGAAGGATTGCCTGTTGTCTATTAATGACTGTATTGATTTACTTTGGACACAAGCAGCAGGTCGCCAAGTATTAGATCAAATAGAAAACAATGTGCAGACATTTCTAAAGAAATACTCCTCATTACCTATAGCTATTGCACCCTTAAAAGAAGCAATAAGTGAATTGTATACGGAGTGCCTCCAAAGTACTTTACAAAATCGTAGACTTCGGGAAAAATGTAAAGCCTCCAAACATTTACTTGAAAATATGAAATTATCTGTTGAGACTTATATGCAATATTTATTATTTGACTCCATTTTTAAACCTATTTGTACAATTTGTGCATATGAAGATTCTCATTTAAATAAAAAGATTAGAAATATGTGTGACATCCAACTTAGAGATCTTGACATTAAAAAAGACTTGTATCATGCAGTGCCTAAGGCAAAACAAATATTATCAAAAATAGATACATATAATACTGTACTAGAAAAGATATTATGCGTAAAACAAGCCTTAAATGCTATTAATAAAATTGACAAGAGCAACAATGTTATTCTTTTAACTGCTGATGATTTGTTACCGGTGTTTGTGTTTCTCCTTATTAAATCTGGGTTACCAAATTGGTATAGTCAATTAATGTATATGAAAGAATTCCGATTCAGTGGTATTGGTAAAGGAGAAAGTGATGAAAGTGCATTTCTTATAACAACATTAGAAGCTGTGATAGAACATATTCAGTCAGGAGCCTTAGCGGGGCCACCAAATCCAGAATCTTATTACTATGAAAGCAGTCTCACTGAAGATAACTTGAACGGTAATTCACAAAGAAAAAGCAGTTTAACAGAATCTATATCAACCAGTGACACAACTGGCAGAGAAGAAACATTGGAATACATATTTGATCTAATTAAAGCAAACAACACTGAACAAGTTCAACGACTATTAGAAAAAAATCAAAAGCACATGGATAGTATACAACATAATGAAAAAAGTGCATTAAAATTAACAGATAATCAAGACGATGAAGATGAGGATGATGATGAAGATTATGATACAGAAATCTATCAAAGACTTTGCCATCCTTTATGTAATTGTAAAAAATGTTGTTCCAAAATATCTAAAAACCTTCTAAAGACTTCTCCAACAGTGTCGTCAAGAGACAGTCATGGCCTGACTCCTCTACACGTAGCTTCTATACACGGAAAAGCAAATATTGTGGAAATTCTTATCGAGATGGGGGCAAGAGTTAACACAACTGACCTCAATGAGTGCACATCGCTTCACTATGCCGCTTCAAGAGGACATCAAAATGCTCTTCTACTACTATTACATTCAGGATCTAACATTAACCAAGCTAACATTGACAAAAACACCCCTTTGCATTTAGCAGTCAATAACGGACACATGAACTGTGTTAAAGCATTAATATACTTTGCGGAACACGGTAGAAAAAAACTGAGAATAAATTGTGTAAACGAACTAGGAAATACGCCACTGCATTTGGCATCTAAATGGGGATATGAAGGTATAGCAAAATTACTGATAGAGAATGGTGCAGAGCCATCATTCCAGAACTGTAATGGTAAAACTGCATTTGACTTTGCCCATAATTTTAAAATATTGCAGGTGCTCAAATCAAGTATGCCTAATTTGTATGAATACATCCATATAACAAGCAAAGATGTAAAAAGCTTAAATTGCAAATCTGACAGTCAAATAGCAATGAAATTACAGAGTATCAAAATAAAAAGTGATTCAAGTACCACAAATAAAACAGTAGAAAATTTGAAGAGAATTGAGCGCATTCTACAAGCAATATCTTATGGAGATGTAAAGCTTGCCTGTTTTTATATGAATATTAACTATGAAAACTATGTCAATGCAAACCCTGCACCCAGCGGAGTATCCTGTCACCCACTCTGTGAATGTCAAATGTGTAAAAAAACCCATGTGACAGCTTCGGATTACGATGTTAACTTCCCTGATTCAAATGGAATGACAGCATTGCATTATGCATCTAGATATGGACTTGTTGAATTATGTAAAATTTTAGTACTACACAAGGCAAATGTGAACTTGTGTGATAAAAAAGGTCAAACCCCACTGCATTTAGCTGCCATAAACAATAAGACAGTGGTGATCAACTTTTTACTTGACAATGGAGCAAATATAAATGCTATTGATTTATCTGGAAACACTGTATTACATGTTGCAAGTGAGATGGGTAATATAGGAGCAGCTAAAGTATTGTTAAATTACAATCCAAATATAACTCTAATGAATGGGTCTGAGAAAACTGCTATAGATGTTGCTAAAGAAAAACTACATTTAACAATTATAGATTTAATTGAAAAGTATGCAAACAAAATGAAATAAGAACATAATGTTGAAACAAAAATTCTATGTTACAAACATGATTTTATGCTGCGTTTCTAGATAAGTTGTCTAATATGTGAAGTAATATAAAATAACATTTTTATAATTAATTAGTAATAAACCAATCAAATAACACGACATTCCAAATTGTACAAAAATACATAACATATTATTTATTAATTTGCAACAAAAAAGCTGAAAGTTTGACCTCAATAAAAACTAACAAAACTTTAAAGTAAAACTAAGTGGCAATGTAAACAAAGTAATTCTTCACACAAATATTGTTCGTTCAAAATGTCTTGTGTTTATCTGACCAAAGCTTTTCGCTCATCTTTAGTTTATTTGCACAAATATTTTTATTATATTTCTGTGCGTCTTTTTGTGCCATACACGTCTTTATAAAACACTAACATAACTAAGGTAGTTAGTGCAAAAATGCAAAAATATTAACCAGCTTTAAAATACAATAGGAATAAGATTTCAAGATTAAATATTTAGTTTACTTTTGCACCAACAGATTTTGATAAGACTGACTAAATTGTTAATTTTATTTTCTACTCTAACAATGTTTGTGATTTTATAATGCCTGATAAATAAATACATAACAATTGCTTATAAAAATGTATATTTCATTTCAATTTTCCTTAAATGCAACTAATTATATTAATAGAAATCTTTTCATAATTACATTTTCCGATTATCGAAATTTCCCTAAAAATATTTACTATTTCTAGTTGTATATATTAATTTATTTTTATTTTACAAGAATAGTTAATTATGCTACAATTAAATAAGTACTATGTACATTCATTTTGTATGTAAACAGAAAAAAATAATATGATACAAAGACATTAAGGTTGCAATTAAAAATGCCTTATAATTTTTCACTAAATTACTGTAATGTAAGGCAAGGGATATTTCTATAATTGCACACAAATTATAGTTACTATTATATCGAATATTTTAATATTTACTGGACGGATTTTAATGTAATATGGGAGTTTGTGATCAAGAATTTTTTTAAATAATTTACAGCCTTCATTTATTATAGACATGTATATATTACTTATCCATTACTATTAGAGCTTAAAAAACTCCTGATTAAAAATCATTTTCTCTTATCAATAGTTCATTACTAAATCTATAATAGATTTAAATATTATTTTTTATATAGTCAAAAAAAATATATAAAAGAAAATGATAATGTCAATAAAATTTTTCATGAACAGAAATTTTAATTAATATATACGATACATTTAAAATGAAAAGAAAAATACACATTAATCTCAATCAGTTATCAAAAGTAATTTCATTGTAAATAATAAAAAATAAATATATTTTTTTATAAAAATTTGGTCCCAAAAATTTTAAAATCCCTATGACTTAAAAATGTTATACACATCTTACAATACTTCACTGGATATCATACTGACTAAATATTTACATTTCAATAATATCTGTAATATAAAATAGTTTACATTAAAGTAAATTTTTAGACCGTCGTGAAGTAATAGTACAGTGTCTGTTTGTAAAAAATGGCTGTGTTTGTGCTGTTCAAAGCCTACTTGAAAGCATATTATACAAAACAAGGCATTACGCTCCGCATGCAATGTCTCGAAAACTTTGCTCAATAAATGAATGAAGTCTTAAAACTAATTACTATATGTCCTTAAATTATTGTAAACAATTAATTATACATGTCGTATAAAACTGTGCGATTTGCATTTAAAGTATGCTGACCATACGAAATAGATTAAAAAGTGAATGACAAAAAAAACTTTGATGTAGAGGAGATTCCCACTCGGGGAATTAATTTTTTTTTTTCAAAAGATAAGCATGGCGTTGAGTTGAGATCTGCCCCTCAACACGAAATGTCTTGATAAGTGGGCAGTCCGTGGGGAATGGAGTGTCTTAATACTAGGTTCCCTTTACCGTCCCCGCTATATGCGGGATACAACTTGAAGCTAAAAAAACGTAGTTATTTAAAATCTACATATCGGGTAACAAAGCCTAACAAATTTTGTATATAAAGACATGAAAATCATTAAAATATGAAACTGATTTTTTCAACTATATTTGTACATAAAATCAACTACGTCGTTATTTAAACAGTCCTATAAAACATTTATATAAAATATATGGTAATCTATAAACACTAATCCAAATATCCACTTATACAAATAATTAACTAAAAATATTGTTAAAATATATATTAAATAAAAAAAGTAATTTGAGACCATTCATACATTAAGCTATCTTAATTGCATTAATTAAACTATTGCGGGGGTAAGTTCCAAACGGGCATATCCTCCCTCTTTTTCTCTTTTTTCTTATAATAGTGTTTATCTCGCATTCTGACGTCATCTCGTATCCTTAAGTCACTGCGTCCTCCGCTACGCCAGTCCTCTATCATCTTACGAGGCGAATTCTTATAAAACTTTTTAAATTTATTATTATCTTCATTTAAATTATTAAATAGTTCATTTTCTGGCTCTACACTTGGTATATCTTCGTCATAATTATTATTTTGTAGCTCTATGACGTCATCTCTGTTGAATGTAAACGAATAAGGGTAGTATGCTTGTAGTATGTCTTCGTAACGGTATTGCTGCATTTGAAGCCATACATGGGGTAGGAGTAAGGGGAACCTTCTGAGCCAATATGTGACAAAACCGTCTGGTAACTTGCCAAGGCTTTCACGAACCTCCAGATCTAGTTCTCGATAGTGATGTTTCTAGAATAAAATATATTAAGTTATAATAACTGTGTCCGTATTAATATTCGGCGGAAAGTGGGGAGTGGAAGTGTCTTAATGGCAGCGGAATGTCTTAACACTAGGTTCCATCTACCTACCCTGATATGTGAAGCTAAAAAAACTAAAAACCTACGATATGAGTTATTGGTTCTTTTTGTTAGGTTCGCATATATAAAAAAATATTCTCAGTTGAGTTCTGATTTTAAAAATCATTTTTTCCAGTAGTTTTCTATTTAAAAAAGATCAATTAGAAACAAAAAAAATAAAAAGATGAATAGGTACTTATATATACATATACTTATATAAACTCACCTTATTCCTAATAGCCCTCAACAAATGAGCGACAAGGTCACCCCTATACGTGCGTCTCGCTCGCAGGTCGGACGCGACAGACGCGCACACCCGCAGGCGCCAGTCGCCGCGCAGCACGACGCGCGTGTGCCGCTCCAGCGGGTGTGCTGTGACGTCAGTGGACGACATACTCTCTACGTGATCGCTGACGTCCTAGTAATTGAAAATGAAAGTGGAATAAGTAAGGATTTATTTGTTAGATTTATTCTCAACTTTATTCTCTATTTTCAATCAGAATTTTAGACCAAATGATTACTAATTCGTCTAAAATTCATACTGACGTACCATTACCGAGTATATATTAAAATGTCATTCAAAACTAAAGAAAATTAAATGTACTAAAAATAACTAAATAACACCATACCTGTAAAAAGTTCAATATAGTCTGTTTCCCCCAAAACATTGGATACTTAAGTACGGTGTCGCACGGAGGCCGCGACTGCGCTCGAGAGGATATCATAGCTCGTATTAACATCTTTGTCATCACTAACTCTTCTTCTGATATCACTTTACTAAAATAGATAATAAATATATTGTTAGATGAAACTCAACGCCGCACTTTGCCTCGAGACCAGAGCGAGAGACATGAAAATATTAAACATTCCATTTCCTTGAGTGGGGATCGAACCCACAACCAGGCGCGACTCTGTACTGTATTGTTTTAAGTTTTATTTGTACTAATTTTACTTTTAATACTCAAATAGATTTGATTTTTTTAATATTACTAATTAAACAAGCACAATTTAAGATGACATAAAGATAGTTTGAGATAACTCGCATGTAATATTAATATTAGGGGAAGTAAACATAAATTATTATATTAAATATAAAAAAAAAACCAATGAAAATTAATAATAAATACTAACTCCAATTGATCCAAGCTATAGTCCCCACTAATAATATTCGCTTGCCGCCGCAACATGTCACCGAACGGATGATATCCTCTCGACAGTACGTAGTAGAAAACGCAGCCTAATGAAAACATGTCTACTGCGGTCGTCTGAAAACATTTTATTTTTATTGTAGATTTCCACAGTATCTCACATGTAGCAATGTAGACAGAGGAAACCTAGTGTTAAGATACTTTGTTACCTATTTTTCTTAATTTTTTTGAGAGTATATCTCAAATTTTCATAAGTATTTGTTTTCTTGTGTAACTGTAAACGCGTTTAGTTGTGGGTTCAATTCACACTCGAGGAAATGAATTAATAATTTCAGACCATCTCTTATCTGATTAAGGCGAAACATTAATTAATATAGAGTAATTATTAAATTCTATATTATTTATTTATAGACTATTAAAGCTTATATTATTCCCTACCAACTCTAATAATAAAAAAAATACTCACAGTCCTTTCCCCACTAATCATTTCCGGTGCTATCCATCCATCAGTACCGGTTACACCGGAGCGCCTTGAAAAACTAACTCTACCGATATTTAACTTTTTGGATAACCCAAAATCAGATATCATTGCACGAACTTCCCCTGTTCCAGTTGGCATTGATAGTAAAACGTTGTGAGGTTTTATATCTCTGTGAACTAAATATTTTTATATGTTAATATTGTTATAATTTCACGCTTAATCCTTGAAGTAAGCTATACAGCTATAGTTTATAGCTGTGCCACTGAGCACACAAAAGCATGGGGGTTTTCATTAATACTTTACAATAATAACATTTATCTAATTATAATTAAATATAGATAATATATATTTATAATAATTAAAGATATATACAATTTTTTAGATAGTTAAATAAATATAAAGGAGGTAGATAAATTCGATCGATCGAGTGGTCTATTAAATATTTTCATTTTCTCGCTCCGGTAACAAGACAAACGCCACTCAACATACGAGTGACTCGTAAATAATCTCGAAAATTGGGAGGTCCGTGCGAGACAATGTCAATCCTGCGTACCAATCCTGCGTAGAATGATAAAAATTTGCGTGATATAGGTTGAAAATAATAAAATAAACAAATAACTAACCTATATCCATGGAATGTAAATGAGATAGGCCCATAGTAGCTTGTCGTAAAACCTCCACTGCATCAATTCTACACTCGAACCCTAATTTCTTTTCCACATAATCTTGTAGCGTTGCAGAACACAACTCTAGTGCTATATACCTGAAAAAATTATATTTTCTTGGAAACCGTCTTTCGTCTTTCGTCGTCTTTCATTTATATTACTGCGGACAGGACATAAAATGATCTAAAGTGTTAGATATCACTTTTTTATAGATTTTTACAAAAAAATATATATTTATGGAACCGTATGAAATATCACTGTATGTCGTCTGCCTACAAAAGGCGTAAAGGTTTTAAAAGTATAAAAAGGCTGAAAGAAAGCCCACAAACCCCATACCTAAACTGCCTATCCCGTTCAGTACAATAGTACCGCACGACGTGCGCGTGCGCGTCCGACTCGCGGAGTAGCGCCACCTCGCGGTCCGCGAACGTGAAACACTCCGGCAGCAAACGCTTGACCGCCACCGCTCGTTTGTCGAATGTTCCTCTGGAAATAAAGAAAATAATTATATTTCCTTCTTTGCCTTCTTTCTATTCAGGTCCAATAAGATACAATAACATATTTTTTAAAGTAATGTACATATAGCTAAAGTTATTCTAGTATTTGCTTTTGCTTGTTAATCTTATTATTTGTAGATCGGCAAATGTATGCCAATCGGCAAAAGCCTCCTCCAAGGAAATTAGGATGCATTAGTTGTGTATTTTTTGTTCGTTGGTCGTCGCACTGTTACAGCGTCTGTAAACGTAACGGTTTTGGGTTCGAATCACATTTAGGGGAATGAATTAGTTGAATTTTTATCGCTCTCGTAATAAGATAAAGTGATGAATTTCGCCACTCAAAACGCAAAAAAACGAAAATCAGGCTGATGTTGTGGAACGGTACCACTCCATACTATAACATAATTAACACTAAGTAAGCAACCTATTGTTAAGACCTGTACATATAAAATACAGTGTGAAGCTAAAAAAGTAATTTTTATCTTCCCATAATAACTATTGCATAAGCAGCAAACTCAAAGTACTATTTCTACAGTATCCGTACCATGTCGGCGCGCTTAATTTCACCAGATCAATAAAATTATAATAATATACATAATAATAATTTCATATTTTTACCCGTCTTTTCATTTTGAGTGCAAAATTTAGAGACATAAAAACCCAAATAAAAACTGGATCGTATAATTACGAAATTACTTAAATATGTTTACCTATATCGTTCCATGTGAACTAAAATTAATTTAAATAGTAAATAATATTATTCTATAATTTACAAGTGTTATTTTTTTTTGTTATCTATAGTAGTTTAAAACACATGTATCTATATTGCCAATGTAAATAATAATTAACATAATGCTAATTAATTCAATATGAAATATTGAAAGTGGGACAATTTTAATAGGCTTATTTCATTCTACACGTTTCACCTGAAGAAACAACATGAGAACCAATAAAAAAGTATTTTTTTATGAAACTTATTATATAATTAACCTTCTGCAGCTCACATAAAATTTTCGAAAATGTGCGTATAAACAATGTGTGAATATTGTGTACAGATAATAAATCTAGATTAAGATATATTAAAATCTGTCGTGACGTAACAGTACAACGTCTGGCTGGTCTGAATTTTTTTTAAATGATAAATCAGGTCAATATTCTTCTTAACTCAATATAGTAAACTGCCACCTACTGTTTATTATTTTTTAAAAGATGATTCATATTTATCAGAAATAATAATGAAACTATACTTACTACAAGAAACTTCCGATATAACGATTATATTTATCTAATACAATAATAACACAAGATAAGTGTATATTGGTGTTAATTCTTCATCTTTCGCTTAAATATCTATATTGCTACCTTTATAACATTTTTCCTGTTCTAGTCAAAACTAAAACGTAAGGACGCATCACCTAATACGTTATATCGATAACAAGTCCAAGCATCCGCCAAATAATTGATAAAAAAAATAAGCAAAAGATAATAGAATACATTAAACTAACAAAAAAACAACACCAAAAATCCTTACCTATAAACAAAAGTGCCTTCACACCCCTTTCCTAAAACCTGATCAGTATAAAAACTTATCCTGCCAATACGCGCTTCGCCCTCGCCTATCTCCATTAAGTGTCCAGTCACTTCACCATTGGAAGATGTGGATGTGTTAGAACTTCGAGAACCACCTTGGGATAGCTGTTGGAATTCGCGAGCCTGAAAAGTATTATTGTTTTTTAGTTTCACGCTGTAACCAGCATTTAGTATAGTAGCTAGAGGAAACCCCCGAGTATAAAATAAACCTTTTATATTTTTGGTACTTATTAACCCCACCACTGCTGCTACATATTTGGCAATTTTAAATGTAGATTGTATAGATAGCAACCTATGTTAATACTTATGGACCACATTTTTTCTTGAAAATCTCTTATTCTTATTTTAATTATTTTTGTAAATTTATACATTTATTCGAATCAACACGATTTTGAAAATATATATGGAACAATAATGTATAGTCATCCAAATAAAAATAGATAAATGATTTTAGGAAAAATAGTAATATGATATCAAATTATGCTTTTACTATATTATTGTAATCCAAAATCCAGAATTTTCTATAATAAATACAATGTAAGGTATAAAAATTAAACGTCCATTTATTGATAACCACATAGGCAGTTTATCAATAAAAAGAAACATACCTGATAACGGAGATACCAAAACATCGTGACTACCAGACCCATTAAAATAATTAATAGCACTTTCAACGCTTTATTCTCTTGCTGATGCAACCATATATACCCTTTTTTATACCACAAATCTGGTCTAAAATGGAACTCTTCGTAATCCTCAGTCTGAACTGAAACTGATACAGAACTGGACTTCAAATTAGTCTCATTTTCACCATCTTTCTCCGAATCTGTTTGAACTTCCCCATTTATTAACTTTACGGCGTTACTTCCTTTTGTGGCATGACCATTGATAAATTTAGAATTGGACAACTGCGGCATCCATGTTGTCGTCAACTCTGGCACTTTATAATGGCCTAATAACAAATATGGCGGAGTTACATGTAAATTTATATCATTTAATTGATAATAAATGTTTTTGAACGGTTCGTATGTGACTTTCTCCGCTTTCGCTTGGTTTTCAGCGACGGGACCTTCTAGAAGTAAAGGCCTTGTGTGCCCCGTTGATATAGTTACTGTGTTTTTGTCGACGAGCGATGATAATGCGTATAGGCCATGATTGTGTTCTCCAATGTATAGCGTTGGACTGTAATAAAATATTTTATTATTTTTTTTTTATTTTCTTCTTAGGTATGCAAAATGGCCACAGTGTTAAGACACTCCTTTCCACCAAATTTTTGAAGCATTGTATGTTGAGAGGCTTTGCCTTGTTGCCAGAGCCAAGAAATGAAAATATCAATAAATAATAATTGATTTCCCCGACGAAATGACCTTACTGTATTGATAGAGAGAAGAACCTGGTACTATTATTACAGGTAATTATTGCTCATTCTAAGATAATTTATCAAAAACAAGTAAATATTCATCCAAGTGGGATGCGGAACCACAACAATAGTAATCTATTAAATGACTTGATGCGTTTGCGTTCTAATAGTGTTAATTTAAGCTTAATAGGAGATAACACAAACATTAAATAAAAACCCCACATCTGCTACATACAAAATAGATAGGTTAAAACTGTAATCGTAATTACAGTACAGCCAGTCATGGCGCAAGGCCACAAGGGTGTGATTGTAACGCGACGGTTGAGGGTTCGATCCACACTCCATGGAATGAACTATTATTTATGAATACTTTCATGTCTTCGCTCTGGCACCAATGTAAAAACTGGCGTTTAGTGCCGCCACTCAACACGTAAGGTCTCGAAAAAATCGGCGGAAAGTGAGGTGCGGAGTGTCTTAACGCTATGTTCTCTCTGCCTACCCTACAGTTTATGGGACACAGCGTTAAGCTGATATATTTTAGTAAAATTTTACTCAATATGAATTGATATACTCATAATTTCTCAAATATTCTTTAGAGTTGAATCAAACATTTCATGAAACTTATACATATATAGTATACTTACTATAACTCTATATTAGAATTTTTAATTCCTTGCCCATTTCTCAGTGTAGTAGCATCTTCCATGATATGATCTAAAGTATCATCACCTATAGAGTTAAAAGGTACTGAGATGAGGCCTTCTCTATCCAGGAGGTAGGCGGCGACGACTGGTGTTTCTAAATTGTGTGACCATACCAGGTCCCCTGTTTTACGGTCGAATGACATTATACGCCCATTCGATGTTGATGTGAAATGAATTATGCCTAAACAAAAGGAATGTTATAAATTAGATAAGATTTAGCTTATAGGGGTATAAAGATGACACAGGTTGTAAGTTCGATTCCCACTCGAGGAAATGGAATATTTAATATTCTCATTTTATCGCTCTGGTGAAGAGGCAAAGCATAATATTGAGTTCCACCATTCAACACGCAATGCCTCCAGAATTCAGCGGTCTTTACACCAGGTTCCCAAGTTCCCTACTCTGCTTTGAGTGTATAAAAATAAAAAATAATATATATATATATAAGCACATCTGTAACGATGATAATGCTGATGCATAATTAAACAAAACTTTTAGCTGAGTATTTCTTATCACAATAGCTTTTAACCGACCGTGATTTAGTTCAGTAATTTGACCTCTAAATTTCGTAGATATAATTAAAGCTTTAAATACAACATATTTTTTATTGAATTTTGATATCATTTAAGTTTTTTTCTCTCACTCATCTCTAGTGCTATACGGCGAGACACGGAGAAAAGACCATATAATTATACCGATACGATCGACGACTGACTGACTCTAAGTATAAATTGATATTTCAATTATTTCTACAAATCAATACTACATAAATACAACAAAAATATTTACCAGTTACCATAAAATCTGTCTATAACTAAATTTGATACTGTATTAGTGGAAATCATAATTTTTATCATTTAAATGTTCATTTACTTTATTATTGATTAATACACTATCAAATTTCATGTTTTTTTGTGAGACACAACGCACATGTGCACATATTTTACATAAAAACTAATGTTATCGTATCACAGCGTACCATTAATATCAGCTACGGCCATTACAAATAATTTGGAGTACATGTGTAGCAGATGAGGTCGCTTAACGCTTATCGAACCATAGCAACTCAGTATCTGAGTAACTGATGGCTTTGGGTTCGATTTCTACTAGAGGGATGCTCTCAAATACTTTGTTTTGCTCAGACAGGTAGGAGAGCGACGTTGGGTTCCGCCATTCCACGCGCATAGGAAATCAAGATTGGAATCTTAACACTGAGTTCTCACTGCGTAAAAATTACAGAAATTATCGTAATATGGAGCTTGCCTCTTTGTAATACATTTTTAAATATTAAATAATTTAATTCCCTGAAAGCGAATAATATTAAATCGAACCCACAACCATATAGAGCGCAAGCAGACCCTGCAGCCGCTGCGCCATAAGAGAGAAGAAAAAATTCATGCTACGAGAACTAAAAATTTATGCACTTATAATTTTTATTATCCAAAGGAATAAATGTTACAATAAACACAGTGTTATAGTTACTAAACATAAATGTCAATATATACGAGTTCATTGTACCATTTGCTCAATCGGTGGAAAAGTGAACGTAAATTGATTTTTTACAAGTACTTAATTTAACTTAATACTTTTTCGTCCATCTTTATGAATAGCGAAAACCAGATGTAATAAACTTATATTTAAAAAACAAAACAAATATTTGACTAATGGGATTGTAACGTTTAAAATTAATATTAATTATATTTACAGTGAAAAATGCCTGACAAAAAGGGGAACTGATTTGTGTAAGAAATTAGTACATTAATAAAATAAATTAGGAAGCTGATATATTTGATATTTTTTGTTCATCTTAGACTTATAGAGATACAAGCAGCCCGCTCGCAGTTTCACCCGCGTGAACTGTGTTATTATTAATTTCTGTCTCCATGACTACGTCCTAGTGACGTTATGCAAAATTTGAGACTTAGCATTTGTAGTAACGAAGTTTCATACAAACTTTTGACCCCAAAAACAACCCTTTAGAAGTCGAATATTGCAAATTCCCGTCTTAGCGAGCACCTACGTCCTATAAGTAACTCCTATGCAAAATTTCAGATTCCTAGCACTTGTAGTTTCTGAGATTTCGTGATGAGTGAGTGACCTTTCGATTTTATATATATAGATGAAAGAGAACAATAGCAAGATACATGTCTATTATACTATAACGTAGGAGCACTGTAACGAATTAGATGACAAAAGAAATCGTGCTTTTTATTAAAAATACAATGATCTACTTTTCTCTATAATATTATAACCTCATTTTTGCGTACGCGAATGGAACTGAAAATTTCACAACAAGGAAAGATTTATTCAATCCAAAAACTGTTGCTGTATTTTGGTGTAAATTACCTATACTGAAAATATTATCAATATGTTCCTAATTCAATTAATAAATAATTTTTGAGATAACATAGACAAGAGTATCATGAGGCCGCTGTGGCGCAGGGGTACGACCTTGTGACTATAACGGGTTGGTTGTAGATTCGATTCCCACTCGGGGAAATGAATTATTATCAAGACAAAAGCGTAGCGTTTAGTTCCGCCACTCAATATGTAATGCCTCGATAATTTGACGGAAAGTGGCAAACATATCTTAACAGTTAGTAACTAAGTTTCCTCTGCCTAGTGCCTACCCTTCTATATGCGGAATACAGCGTGGATCTGAGAGTATCTGAAGCTTAAAAATGAAGACAAAAAGAAAAATAAAAATACCGTATCTTAGTTGTTAGGGACATACATAAACTTACTTCTAATATCTTCAAATCTAATTCTTCCACACAACCCTAAAACACCCACCCCATACCTGAACAAACCAAAACTCAATTACAACAAAAACCCACCATAATCATTAAGCATCTCCTTCCCCATGGCATGCGAAGTATAATCGAAGAAGGTAACATTCCACTTGTGATTATCATTGTTGGCGTCGTGCATCAGGATGTTGTACTCCGTGCGCGCGACGTAAACACCACGCTTCTTGTCCGGTGGACATGTTGCCTCGTCGTCGGTCTTGAATATTTTCGATGTGTCGAATCCTGAACATATTTTTTTAAGATTATAAGTAAAATTTTGTTTTAACTTATTTAATTCTGGTTGTGGTTTTAATCCTTACTAGCGGAAATGAATTATTTTCATTTATTTGTTCTAATATAACGCGGCGTCCATCACTCAACACGCAATGTCGTTGCAGATTTGATTTGACTGTAAATGCAGCGGGAGCAGAGGCTAACACTGGGCCGCGGCATGTATCCCGCATGTGGCAGGATACCAACTGCCTCTGCCTAGCCTGCTACATGCGGGATACATGTGAAGTAGAAAAAAAACTAATATTATTATATTAATCAAAATGTTAGAAATAACCAAATGTAAAGATAACATTGCAATAATTAAATGCAGGATGAAAAAGTGCAGTGAGAATAAAACTATTGTAATTATGTTTCCTCCATGTGGATAAATCGATCGATTGAAGAATTTGATTGCGTCGAATAACACTGCTATGTGTACTATTCTACATGTTATTACAATATCCGAATATGATAAATACGAGAATAATGTAAATTATGTATGCTTAACTAGACTCATTAAAAGTTTATGGAGGTCACAACAAACATACGAGTACGTACCAGGTGCGATAAGAACAAATGCATCCAATCGATATAAGTAATTAATTATGCACGGATTCTACTAACCAACGAATGTATGAAAATAATAAATATTTTATACTTTTTTTTGTCATCTTCACACTGTATCCTGCATATGGCAGGGTAGTCAGAATAATGTAGTATGTGTTGAGTGACGGAACTTAGCGCCGCGATCTTTGCATTAGTACCAGAGCGAAAAAATTAAAATATTCATTAATAATAATTCATTCCCCCGAGTGGGAATCAATCCCACAATCGTTACGCATACTTAAATATGCGAATAATTTCTTATCTAAAACGATTTCAGTCATGAAACAGAATTACTCACATGCTTGAGTAAAGTAAACTTTACATAACCGATTAATTATGTTATATTCATTTATCGTTGAACAAAGAGTTGAAGAAGAGCAGGTTCAAATCTAGCACTTCAATATTGTGTATTCAAAAATGTCTTATCGGAATGTCTTTCGACTTGCTTAACCTTTAAGTATGGACGTCGGGTCTCACAGACCCATCTAGGTCTACGAATTCTACAAATCGGCCACTTCTCGGTGACCTCCGCCACTGAGTCGCTCAGTACCTTTCGTATTAATGACAAAATGAATGTAGATAGCAGTAGTTGTGTCTCTGGGTTCAAAACACGTGAGTATTTAACTTTTTAAACGGGACTTGGGTCTGTCAGACCCGACGTCCATGTTTCCCATACATAATGATTTCAAAACACCATACATTTTTAAAATATTACAAAATATACTTTAATATTTTAATTGTATTATTTGTATTGAAATGTTTTTATTGTTATATATCATATATTATTTTGCATTATTTGTTATATATTTTAGTAATATAAATATAATTTACGTAAAAAAGATTCAATTTTTTTAGTTTTTATGATAAAATGGAAAAAAATGATCGACCTAGCACGTCAGGGACAAATATATGGGTACTTTATAATAAACATCAAACAGAAGAATTGGACGACGACATTTTATAAAGAAAATAGCACTTTATCAAATAAAAAGACGCGTTTCGTATACTAAACTACTCTAAGAATTGAGAATGACTTTGACTCGCGTTTCGCGATCTGATCTATCATTTATTGAACATGAAGCTAAAAAAATAGTTTTGGGTTCTTGAAAAACATGTATACTTTGCCCCCATAAGATATATTGAAACACAACACATACTTATGTTGACTGCAATCGTCCTGTTAGCCAACAATGTTGAAAGCCATTGTGTATCGATGTTCAATTGTACCTTATCTTGAGGTGTTGTCAAAATTTTTATTTTATACCATCAGATGTTATTTCTTTATTTTTTTTTAATTGTTAGACTTTATATTTAGTTAAAAAAATATTTATTTTATTATCTGTCTTTTTTTTATAGTATTATTTTTTTAAGAGTCATCCCACGTGGCCAAAGACTGAAATTGTGACTTTAAGTTACTTAAATCGTTGTGATGCGTAAAGTTTAATAAAAAGCGATTTTATTTATATTGATTTTATTTGATTAGAGGCTATTCATGTAAACTAAAACATAAAATTGGCTTCTTCCTTTTAAAAACAGACGGAATATGACCAATAAATACACTGGTCTGACAGACCCGACGTCCATATGTGTGTTATAAAAAAATCACGTCCATAGTTAAAGGTTAATATTAATTTGTATCTTTTAAATAAAGTGCTTCCATAATGATCGGTCTAATCGAATCGCCATTTACTACTTAAACGAAATATAAAGGCCAAGTCACATACAGAAGGTCAGACATGGTGCATGGCTCACAAACATCCGACTGTAAACGCAACAGGTGATTTGATTCCCACTCGAGGACATGAAATATTTAATATTTTCATTTTCTCGGTTTATTTTTAATTCGGCAGAGAGTTGGAAACGGAAGTGTCTTAATATGAACGGAGTGTCTTAACACTAGGTTCCCCCTGCCTGCCTTGCTATGTGCGTGTACTGTTTGAAGCTAAAAGAAAAAATATTAAAAATACACTAATTACCTGATATATGCTCCCTTGTACCAGTCAGGGGGTCCAATATGAACCACGTGTCGCTTTTCTTTCCTGTATACAAAATACCCTCTGAAGAGCGACAAGGCGCATTCGCCACCAGCTCTGGTATCGTGAAAGGTAATTTTTTGAGCATTTGTTTATCTCCTCTAGGCCCATACATGTAAAGAAATCCATGCCGTGGATCCGGCAGAAATTGAGGCATGAGATTTTCATGTTGATTCGGAACTTTTACTACGGGTTCTAAAAGAAAAGAATGTACATTTATATATATCAGCTAGCGACCCGCCCGCGGCTTCGCCCGCTAGAACTATTGTAGTACTGATTGTAGTTTATATTATCTTCCAAGTAAGTTAAAACAGTTTCATAATATTTAAATAAATATTATGAAACTGTAACTGCCGTCGTGGCGCAGCGGCGCAAGGATGTGACTGTAACGGGACGGTGGTGGGTTCGATCCCCACTCGAGGAAGTGGAATATTCATTTACGTTTATATTTCCATTTCTTCACTCTGGTTTCGAGGTAAAGAGCGGCGTTGAGTTCTGTGTGCGGGAAACAGCGTGAAGCCGATATATATATTTTTTATTTAATTTTTAAATTAAAAAATAAATCGTCGCGAAGCATATCATTTTGGTATTTTTGTATAATTTATTATTATAGTATTATCTATGTCTATAATGTTATTATAACGTCAAAACCAAATATTATTATAATTACATTTAGTATTATGACGCTGAATAAAAATCGGTTGTCGTTACACAATTATGTCATAATACAAAATATCGAGGCCATTCGTGGGGCAGGGGCACAAGCGTGCGTGGGTTTGATTCCCACACGAAGATTCTTTTCAAGAAATTGAGTATTTAATATTTTAATTTCTTCGTTCTGATATCAAAGCAAAGCGCGGCGGTAAGTTACGCCACTCAACAGCAAAAGCGAAAGTGGGGAACAGAAGTGGTGTAGTAACCGGAAGAGAATGCCTTAAGATTCCTAGGTTCTCTCTGCCTACCCTCCCATGTGCGTACACAGCGTGAAGCTAAAAAAACAAGATATGTATGCATTCAATATATTCGTCTAGATAGTTCCACATGGCCAACGCCGCGTAAGCTGCGTACATGATAAGTGTAAATAAAAAGTGTCAATATTGATAACACAAATATACCAGGTTAAATTGAAAAGATAGGGTAATCTAATGATTAACAACTAATTAATGTTTTATAATCTCTGAGATTTAGGCATATTTTCATTGAAATCCAAATGTTTATGCCAAGAATTGATAAGTATAGTAAAATAAACTAAAATTGAAATGGAATAAAATTATTTAAAATGTTTTTTTAAGTATTATTAATTGTATTTATTTTAATTATAGGTATTTAATATGTTTTTTTTGAAACCTGACATTTTAAATCTTTCACAAATTCAATCTATGTCAATTTATGTGTAGAATATCATATTATTGGCGGACTCGATTATTTGGACAATTATTTATTTGATTAAATTAATATGTGTTAACCACATTTATAATTACACTGGGCTTGAGCAGTGAGGGTGAGTGTTGATATATCAATATATATATCGATAGTCAGAATGGGTAGGGTTAAGCCAGGCGATTTTTAAATATTTTGTATTTTATTGAAAGAAATTTCTAAATATATCATTTTCCTCGAGTGTGAATGGAACACACAACTTATTATATTTACAGCACATATGTGACCCTGAGCCAGGATTGGAATAAAATATTAGTTAATCAAATGGAAATTTAGGTGTTTTACTTCAATGGATAACAGTTATTTTAATATGTATGAAATGAATTTGACTCACTACATTATCTGAATGCCAAAATTCAAAGTATTCAATGATATTAAGTAATATTTTTTTTGGTTTTTTAATTTGATACATACTATAAACTGATGGTATGTACCTTTTTTCAACTTATATATTTATTTTAATATTTTAAAAATATTTACAATTTATTTCACCCATTCTTTTAAGGTTGGTGACATTTTAATATATTTTTCATAAATACATTTCTATACTTTACACAATATGTGACAAACACTGAGTATTTTAGAGTTATCGCAGAGGCTAAGGAAAATGTTTCATTATATCAAATATTTTATTTCTATTTCCATTATTAGTCCATTTTTCATCAATTTTATAACATATACATATAAGCAAATTATTAATAAAAATAAATTTAACAATAATTACATCATGTAGTTTGTTAAATCGTTAATTAATTTATTGTTTTTTTGCCAAATGAAATTTGTATGCAATTAAAAATCTGTGTTTAAGCACAAATAATAAACACAAAATTTTACGTACCATCTTTTAATTTCCATATAATATTTCCTGATAAGGGCTCTACAGCCACCATGCCACCTCCTAACGTGGCGAAAAGTAGAGGCCGGTCATCCAAAGCTCTCGATAATTCTGTATTTACCTGCAAAACACATTGTATTCAAGCAACACTGATTTCACCTTGCACTTCAAAATTTAATGTGGGCAGATCAAGCAACATTACCTTTCTATCTTTATCCACAATAGATTCAAGTCCGAAAGACTCTACTAAAAATAATATTATAAGTAAAAACTTCATGTTTCTCACTGGTTTATAAATAATTATTTATTATGAAAATCATCATAATGCTATAAACATTTATCGAAACATCACCAGCATGTCTAATAATTCATAAGAAAATAAGGCGACAAAATAATCACAAAAGCACAATCGCACCATTCTAAATGTCAAATATTAATAAAATGACATTTTAAAATAATGTAGACTATAATTTAAATAGACGTTTTGATACTGCTACTATATCATTTCAAAAGTAAACTATAAATTGAAGCAAACAACTAATCTCACATAAATTCACATTTTATAATTTTTGAAAATAATTATATTTAAAAAAAAAACTATATTGTTTGAAACATCTATAATATCGTTTCATTCAACCACTGTTTATAGTACACACATTCTCGACGAATAATTATAAAGATTATATAGTGGTACTAAAGAAAAATGATATTGTATTGAATCTATTTTATTGTAAAACTTAAATGATTAAAAAGTATTTTATATTTTAAGATGCAATAAAAATTAAAAATTAAAATTTAAATTAAAAAAAATTAAATTAATTAATATATTTTGATTTTTAAATAAATTCTGCACATTAAACATTTTTTTTATCATGAAACATTATATTATCATGAAATTTTATGTACTAATATTTGCTACTATAATTATTATATAAATCGTTCACAGATGCATTTGAACATTTTCTTCGAAATAATATTATTTCGGCAAGCAATTATATAATATAATTAGTAGAATTCTTAAATAATATTTTTTAATTAATCTTTTATCTAATCATTATTATATTATCTTATAAAATTCTGAATTAAAAATAAAATAAATCTGTTTCACGCTGTATCCCGCCGAGTACAGCAGGGTAGGCAGACGGAACCTAGCGTTAAGACACTTTGTTCCTTTCACTTTCTGCCAAATTTTCGAGTAATGAAAAGAACTACTGTATTTTTTTAATTAAATAATATGTAATTAAATCGTTTAGAGTTATCGAGAGTGTGTATATCCATGCACTATTGACAATGACACGAGTCAAGTCAGTGTCAAAATTTGCAATTTGCAATACGATTAATGATTAAACGATACGAACTGTTTCTCGTGTACCTAGTCTACACAATCTAGAAAAACATAAGGAAAATATATGTGTTAAAATATATATTTCTTATATAGTTGTGCTATAATATAATATATTTGAACGGAAATGTAACGTACATTTTATATTATCATAATTATGGAGGTTTCAGGTGCAGGTAAAACAATTGCATTTTTTTAAACATTTTAAAAATAATAGTAAATTGAGAAGTATGTTTATAAATTTGTATTCGTAAAATAACGTCGTAAATTTTAAGCGCAAATGAAATAAAACTAAGTCTATTTTTTTGTTTCTTTGACAACAAAAGATAATAACACAAACAATCACTTTGTAAAGTCATTCTTACGTAGAATTCCTATTAGATTTCTTTGTTTAAAATTTTCGTTGTTCGTCGGCATATAATTTGACAAAATAATTTTAGGGAAATCTCCAAACACATCACTTTCATTTAGATATAATGCAAATAATGAGGAGCTAGAGGAATTATTTCAAGAGTGTGATGATGATCCTCCAACTCCTCAACCTGAGCCACCAGCCACCAGAAGTGAAAGTGCTAGTCCTAAAAAGACTTCCTCTATTATAGATAAGTACTTTAAGTCTATTAGAAATGAAAAACCCATAGAAAAAGTAGATGATATAAAACAAGATGTTAAATCTGAGGAAAGTCGTACTCCCAGTGTACCCAAAGAGGTGACATCTTCTCCTATGAAAGATTATTTAAACCGTCTTGGAAAAAGAAGTACATCTGAAGTATTGCCTGAAGGTAAAGAATCGAATGAAACATGGAAAATATTTCATGACTTTAAATTCAAAATTGCTCAGGCTGTTGAAGATATGAAAACTCGATCAGTTGAAGGTTTATATTTTTTATAATATATTTTGTACAACATTTGTAAAGTATGTTTTTTTGTAAGTAGTGTGATAGCTTCTGATTGTAAAGTGTAAAGATTTTGATTGGTTGTGGGTTCTCTTCTACTCAGAGGAAAGAATTATTTCCATACTCTGCTCTGGTAAGACAAAGTGCAGTGTGCCAAATTTAGCCAAACTTTGAGTGAAGTGTAAAGCAAATTTTTTTTATTATATAGCATTTACTCTTGTTACTAGAAACAAAAGACAAAACATTACCACGGGAGAACTCTACATCAGACTCAGAAGAAAATTCAGCAATTAAAGATTCAGATCAGCACAGTATGGGTGACACTGACAACCAGGTGAGTGTTCAAAATACAAATCTGAGAGAGAGTATATGGGTATGCATACATTATTATATAAAAATATTATTTTAAAGTATTTAGAAGTGGTGGTTGTGGTTGTGATCCATACTTTGGGAATTAATTATTTTTATTTCTTTGCTTTGGTGTGGAATTTCAAGGTATAAGTAAGTTCAAAGTTAAGAAAATTGGGCAAAGTGGGAAAATGAGGAGTGAAATGTCTTAATATTGAGCTATCTCTGCCGAGCCTGCTATAAGCAGGAAAAATTTCATGTTGAAAATATTCCATATAGTCTTTAGAATTTCACAATAATTGACATTTCATAATAATTTCAACATAGTGACTACTTATCAACATATCATTGTTAATAGAATGTAATATAATACTTCAATATACTGACTAGGTGTCATCACTGGACAGCAGTATCCAGAATTTATCAGACTTGACTCAACCGCTAACAGCTAAGCCCACTGAGTTGGAATTAAATAAAGAGGCAAATGGTAAAAATAATTCGGATTCTAGTGATGATACACATAAAAATTTAGGTGAGTGTAGTTTTTTTTGTTTGTAGTATTGTATCTATCTATATTGTAAAGATGAAAAGTATATACAAACAGACAAAAAAAATAAAAATCGCTGTTGTGTAGATACATATATTTTGTTCTGTTATATTACTATGTTATCTTTCATGTTCTATTATATTACAATTTTATTATATTTATAGATTAGGTTATTTAATTAAACAATTATAGAATACTAAAAAGATCTGTCATATACTTACATACTAATACAACCATAATTTTACTTGAGATTATTCTTGTATTATAAAAGGTTTTTAATTTCATACACGCATGAGTGAATGACATTGAAAGAAGATATTATGTGTCGTCATTTTACATAACATATTATTATTTATAATAATTAACTTTACGTCACCTTGATAAGTTGCAAAACTAAGAGTCGTAAGCTTTTTATTATTCAATATCTGGTATTTACATACATAAGTCTTTGTTCTAAATAATGTTTATCGAGGCCAATCGTGCGGCAGGGGCATAAGCGTGTGATAGGTTGTGGACTCGATTCCCACTCAAATAAATGAAAAATCATGTCTTCGCTCTGGTAACCAGGTAAAGCGCGGCATTGAGTTTCGCAACTCAACTGCGTGTTGCCTCCAGAATTGGGTGGAAAGTTGAGAATGGAAATCTTAATAGAAGCGGTATCTTAGCACTGGGTTCCCTCTATCGACTCTGCCATGTGCGGGATACAGCATGAAGCTGAATTATCAATTTAAATAAACATACCCAAATTTTTTTCTATTAACACTAGTTAACATAAAGAATATATATTATTTTAATTTTTTAGCACACAGTGAATCTGATTTAACAAAGGAACTATTACAAGATAGCCTAGAAGTTGAGTCTGGTATAGAAGCACTAGAAGACACAATTGACTCCTTTGGAGGTGTCAGTCAGACCAATGAAAACGAAACTAAAAAACCTTTAGAACCCGGTGCCAATCAACCACCTCTCCAAATAAATCCATCAAATTTCGGCTCACCCCCAAGCAAAAGCAATTTGCATAAAGAAGAATCCGATAAGAAACCAAAATCTTATTTCTTGACATTTACAATGTACTTCCTAACAATTTTCCTACTCGTGAATTATTTATTATTTCCAAAATCAAATGCCTGGAACGGGTTTTTATTGGGTATATGGGTTTTCTATTTGGTGAGCAGTTTCAAAGAATGGGTTCTTGATACATATTTTACTGATGATACCAGGAGAGGGTTTTTCCAATTGAAAAAGAGCAATGCGGCTCCTTTCACTTATACTATACCATCTGTCAAAGAACACAGGCCACTCAAAAAATATGAGGTAAGTCTGGATAATACATTTATCTTGTTATTAAAATAAATTAATGGATTTTTTTTAATAATGAAATTAGCTTTTTTTATTCCCATTCTCATTGAATTTATTGGACAAACATGTTACGTTTTTTTTTATATTTCAATATTAGGAATTTACGTTACTGATCAAAAATTCGATAATAATTTTAGAAATTTATGATGCTAAACGCAGTGGCATAGCGTCTGACTGTAAACGCGATTGTTGTGAGTTCATTACAAACTCGGGGACATGCATTATTTTCATTTCTTCTCTGGTAAGTAAGACGTAAGACAAAACCCAGCGTTAAGATCATTCAATATGTAAAGTCTCGAAAATTATGATGGATGAATTGGATGTTTTACCTATATCCTAGTATATATACGGGATACAGCGTGAAAATATAAGATATAAATATTTTTTTTGTCTTTATCATATTTTCACTTGTATATAACGAAATAAAAATATATGTGACCTCAAAATATACATTTTATTTCAGTCCCAGATCAAACTTTACAAATGAAAAACTCGAATTAAACTAAAACAAGTCTTCCGCATAAAAAATATTCTATTTTGTTAATAATTAACAAAAACAGTCTACTACTCAAACACACTTTGGCCTACATTTTCCATGTTTAATTTTATAGAACGACCGACAGAATAATTATCTCGCAGCACCGTTTTATGAAGTGTAATTGTTGTAAAATATGTACAGAAATAGAATATTAAATACTATGCTTTAGTTACATTTGTAGGCAAAGTTGTTATATAGTTACTTAAATAGATTAGTTATAATTTTTTTAGCTTCACGCTCTATGCCCGTATGCACACAGCAGGGTAAGAAGGAGGCGGAACTCAACACCGCGCTTTGCCTCTGCACCAGAGCCATGAAATGAATATAAAATTATACATTTTCACAGTCTGCGCCACGACTGGCCTGAGTTAACTGTACATTTTAGTTTACAATTTTTTCTGCCTACAATTTAGCGTGAAATTGAAAAAAAGCAACCTGAATACCTAAATATGTTTAGACTAATATCTATATATAGATAGAAATATAGAAAATATATAGAAAAGAAGATATATAGAAAAATATAGATATTTTTCTATGAAATTAGTACAAAAATTAATAATATTTGTCACAAATGTATTTGTTTTAAAAAAAAAAATAAGTCCTGCTGAGTTTCTTGCGCCGGTTCTTCTCAGGTCTGAGGTACTAACTTTTGTGAACTGGTGGTAGATTATTCGACGTTCAAAAAATAAAGCTTGTAACTTTTTATTTTAAATAAAAATATTTGAATTTGAATGTAAAATATTGCACTATTTCTTGTGTAATATCGTGTTCAATATTTTTATTTGTTTTAGGGGTGGATTAATCATTATAGGTCTCCCGACTACGATCCCTCCACCTATCACATAAATAAAACTACGACATCTTTTATGAAATTGGAGGGTAAGTAATTTTTTTATGTTCTCATTTTTTTCATCTTCACTCGGTATCCATATAGCGAGATTGGTAGAGGGAACCTATTCTTAAGACATTCCGTTCGCCACCTTCCACCGAATTTTCAAGGCATTGCGTGTCGATTGGCGCTTTAACCTTGGTACCAGAGGAAGAAATGAAAATATTTATAAATAATAATTAAATAATAATTGAGGCCGTCGTGGCGCAGCAGCACATAGGTGTGACTGTAACGCGACGGTTGTGGGTTCGATCCCCACTCGAGGAAGTGGAATATTTATTTACGTTTATATTTCCCTTTCTTCCCTCTGGTGTCGAGGCAAAGCGAGGCGTTGAGTTCTGTCACTCAACACGAATCATCGACTTAATGCCTCCAGAATTCGGCAGAAAGTGGGGAACGGAGTGTCTTAACACTAGGTTTCCTAACCTGCTATGTGCGGGATACCGCGTGATTAAAAAAAAATCATTTCACCGAGTCGGGATCGAACACACAACCCTCGCGTTACAATCACATACTTGTGCCCCTAATTAAATATCTCTAATTTTCAATATAAATTGTTTTAACGTATTTCAAAAAGATATTGGTATAAAATAAAACTTGTATTTATCCTTTAATGTATTACGATTCACGTTCTATGAAAAAAAGTATTTTTATCACCTTTTAAATATTCTATGCATGTGCTTTAACCTGTTTTTTCTTTTCTTCTTTTCGGGGCATTTTTTTTGTCAGTATATTTCTAGGGTAGTCATCAGACTCTCCTGGGGAGGTACGGGCCACCCGGCTCCTCTTATTCCTACGTCCATGATCCATACCTATATTATAAATTCGAAAGTAACTCTGTCTGTCTGTCTGTCTGTCTGTCTGTCTGTCTTTTACGCAATCAGGGCCAAACCGCTAATTTAATTGTGATAAAATACTCATATAGAGATACTTGAGGGTCCCGGGATGAACATAGGATACTTTTTTTTCATATTTGTAATATTTTCGATATATACCAATAAACTAAAATAATTAATTTGACAAGCAATTTATTCCGCCATGTTAATAACAATCGTCGCTACGCGTTGCTAAGCAACGGCTTGCAAAGTTTGTTGTTTTAAGAAAACGTCACCCAAAGTGAGTTTGCTTAACGCGTACATGGCGCGCGCTTATATAGATTTGTATACATTAACAAAAATTAGATGATTTCTATAATTTGATATTTATCCTTATGAAAATAAATATAATAGTCACTTTTAGCATTTCATCTAGATGGAAATTATAGTTTAGTAGTACACTAGTCTTGATATATAATAATGATAAACATAGAATAATAATTGAAATTATATGAATTTAAAGTGCTATTAATAAAAATAAAAAATACAGTTGGCTTATTAATAATAAATTATTTGCACGTGTATACGATAAAATTATTTATTTTTAGTTCAGGTATGTTATTTCTTTATATGAGAAAAAACCCAATGAAAATAATAGAAAATAGTCTTAAGTAATCAGACTTGTAACAATCCTCTTTTACAAAGTGGAAATTTCATTTAAATTCCAATAAGCTCACTTAAGATGATCGCTGAAAGGAAGGCTTATGAGAACGTTTTATATAACTTTCATAAAGAGGGGGTTTCTGCTTCATACATATATTATGTTTCACTATGTAAAAATGTGTTTTATTATAGCAACACAATTTTAATAAATATTTACAGAAAATGAGTTTAATATTGAGTTTCATTATAATTTCTATTGAGGATGTAGATGAGTCCCTTAAGGCGCAGTGATTGCTTTCACTGTACGGTATATGGTTTTGGGTTCACTGGGGTATATGTTAAAAATATTTGTATTTATATGTTCTTTCCTAAAAAGGTAATAATGAACATATGAACTAACACAATCTTTTTTTCTTCTCTTCTCACTTTCGTATTTTTGGAGCCAGAACTAGTACCTAGTAATATACTATTTAAAGTATAATATAACATTTTCTCAGGTTGCAATTTACGTATATCATACACGAGAACAAAAATAGCTAAACGCGCTCTTTGGGACGAGAAAATCGAAAAAGTGACTTTCTATCAACACCGACTGTACAACCTTACCGGAGCGAAGATTGAATTGTTACCTAGGGGACTTGTGAAGAGACGGTAAGTTATATTTTACCCGTGGTTATAATATTAATATGTATAGTACTCTCAACGAGTTATGGTTGCCCTGAAGTTAGCTATAGATAGCTGAACAGATTTGATTTTAGGATTTTTTCTTACTTTTGTCTGGTTTTTTCTGAGCGTTTTATGCTCAGAAGTTTAGAAAGCATAACTACAGGTCGTCCCTGACTCATTGAATGTACAGTGTATGTATGTAAGCAGTACATTGAGGCAAATGTGGTGCAATAAGACCATGTCTGACTAAAACGATCGTTATAGGTTCGATATTTTTTTTTCGCTTTAACAAAGCAAACATGGTTCTGTTCTGCCACTCTACATGCAAATGTATCGTTATATTCAACATTAACCAGATTTAGAAAATTATATTTTCAATTGCAATATTTGTATAATTATATTATATTATTAAGTGTAATTAAAATCACGATACAGGGGTAGGGTAGGGTTAGCTATAAACGCGACAGGCTGTGGGTTCGATTCCCACTCGAGGAAATATTCATATTTTCATTTCATCGCTCTGATGTCGAAGGAAAGCCCGGCGTTGAGTTCTGCCACGCAATGCCTCCAGAATTCGGCGGAAAATCGGGTAACGGAGTGTTTTATCACTAAGCACCCTCTGTCTAAACTGCTGTGTGCGGGATACAGCGTGAAGCTAAAAAAATAATAAAACGGTTGTATAAACGGTATAATTAAAAGGCGTCAATAAATATAAGCATCAGTTACAACGTCAAACGAGGTCGGTAGTTAAGGGCTCTCCAAAGCTAGTCTCGAAGAGAGTAAAAATATCCATATTAAAATTAAGTACTGCAAGTCTTTGAGAGTGCTTTGCAAAGCTAAATTCAATGTGGAAATTGTTAAATTAATAGTTGTGGTTTGGTTTATAAATAAATATTTTTTTAAATAATATTATACAAATTTGTAATAATTATTTTAGATGTTTTCTTATCTATATATATAAAACCGAAAGGTCACTCACTCATCACGAAATCTCAGAAACTACATGTGCTAGGAATCTCAAAGTTTGCATAGGAGTTATTTACAGGACGTAGGTGCTCGCTAAGACGGGAATTTGTTTTTGTTTTTGGGGTCGAAAGTTTGTATGAAACTTCTTTACTACAAATGATAGGAGTCTCAAATTTTACATAGACGTCGCTAGGACGTAGTCATGGAGACAGAAATTAATAATAACATAGTTCACGCGGGTGAAACCGCGAGCGGGCCGCTAGTTTGTAATATTAGCTATTTATAAAACACACGTGATTTATAAATCACGTTTAAATATTTTTATTTTATTTTAAACTTCCGACGCAAAAAGGGGAGTGTATGTCTGTCTGTGGCACGGTAGCTCCTGAATTAATTACTGGTGTTCGAATAGCGTGAATACATTTTCCTACTATTATTTATAATAGAAATTTATAAAAAGTTAAAAAGATTATTATAATATGATATTCGATTCTATATACAGAATATACCTAATGATCATATAAATAGTGTAAGGCTTAAAATGTAACAAACTAATAATATAAATAACTATTAAAATTATAAGAAAATTATCAATCATTACTAAGTTATAATCTATTATAATAAAATAAGTTGACATTTCTAATAGGTTTATTTATTTCGCATGAGAAAGTTGTTGACCTTGAATATAAAACCTGCTTCATTCGCTGCTTAAGAACTGTTTATATTTATTTAATTTCTATTATAATATGTATATTTCAATATGTGTTCTTCAATCTTTGGTTTTAGTAACGAAAGCTTGTTCGAACGTCTTTGACTAAGTAGATGTTATTCTTGTTTTTGAATATTTATAAATAATCTATGGACTATATGGTCAATGCTAAGAAATTTGTTATTATATTTAATATATTTTTTATTTTTATAATATCTTTGACTGTGGATCATTGAACTTTGTTTATTCTTCCGTAATCAATTGCGCAATATAAGGTTAATGACATCGCAGTCTTCTATCGATTCCATCAATATTGATTTAAAACTTATTGATTTAGCTATTAAGGAAACATTTATCTATATATATATAAAATCGAAAGGTCACTCACTCATCACGAAATCTCAGAAACTACAAGTGCTAGGAATCTTACATTTTGCATAGGAGTTATTTATAGGACGTAGGTGCTCGCTAGACGGGAATTTGCAATATTCGACTTCTAAGGGGTTGTTTTTGGGGTTGAAAGTTTGTATGAAACTTCGTTACTACAAATGCTAGGAAAATATCAAATTTTGCATGGACGTCACTTATAGGATGTAGTTACTCATGGAGACAGAAATTAATAATAACGTAGTTCAGCGGGCGAAGCCGCGGGCGGGCCGCTAGTTTTGTAATAAATGGAAATGTTATTGTTGTAATTATATTGTACCAGCTTAAGAAAAAATGTTTTTAATTTGTATTTTCTTTATTAGGGATTTTCATTTATTTTCTTATATAATGCACTTAAAAAAATTATAGAATATTTGTATCGGAAATTATGTAAAGTAATTATTATTATTTTTAATAAATACTATATTATAATACTTATATATCCCTCACTTTCCAAAATAAACTTCGTTATCAATATTATTATCGGCGTTATATTTTAGATCGTTAAGTTATTGCACTTTATTATAAATCCAAATTGATCGATAAAGGGCTCACCTACAATCTGTCTGATAAGTGATAACAAAAAGAACCTGAAAATATATTTTTTTTGTCTAAAATACCTACCAATCTTATATGCTACTCATCTGTAAATTAGGTAGGTAATGTGGCGTATCTATCGACTTCTTTAATACAATATAAAAAGTTTAGTTTATTTCTTTTGATGTTATTATGTAACTTATTTTTGGTATACTTACTACTACTCTATGGTACATGAGTATATTTTGTTTGTTACACCAAATATACCAAAACATTAAATCAAATTTATAATTTCAATTGGATATAATTTTAACAATATATTTAATACAAAGTGCTATTAAAAACGAAGTCTTTAAATATATTTAAAATTTCCAAAATAAAATTCTAACCGTTAAGGCAGATTTGAAAATCTAACTCGAAATATTAACCTAATTTTGTCAAGTATATTTAAATATCAGTCAGTTAGAAAGAATCAAATTTTTGTATATCTATTTGCAAAGGTTAGCAAATGCTAAATAAGGTGTCTAGACAATTTGACCTAGAAACGTCGACCTAATATAATATATTTTACTTAAAGGCAATGGAGCAAGAAATATCCCATCTGCATAGTATTAAACGAAAAAGAAAAGATTCAAGTATTAGAAAAGGAAAACACTGCGAGCGAAAGGAAACTATCGGAATCCCTAGAAAAAAAAAGTAAGGAGCTGCCTATAGAAACTGAGAGTGCTGAGACTAATACAAGTCCGGAGAAAAAAAAGAAATTTGTATGGAGAAAACGTGAAAAGAGGTGAGTTTGATTATTTGGAAGATTTTTTTACATTTCTCTTTATAGTAGGTAATTTGTATTTTTGGTAGTAGGATTAGAAAAAAATATGTTCTTGTTTACAGTTTAATTTTTTAAATTAGACTAAAAAAACAATGCATTAAAAATATATGGAGCTTATGTTTTATTTCAGCGTCTCGCACAGTGAAACCGAAACTGGTAAAGAAGGATTGCGTCATAGAATTGTAAGGAAAATGCATAAAGGTATTTATAGATGACTTTTACGTTAAGTAAAACTTACTTTATATATTCTTTATTAGTGCTAATTCAACTAATGGTGCTTGATTGCTACTAGATTTTTTTTATATTATCCAAAACTAGAGAAAAAATTGAATTGTCATTGTGGGTTTCATTCCCCCCATTTATTTCTTCGCTCTGCCGTCGAGGTAATGAGCTGAGCGCGGTATTGAGCTCTGCCACTCAACACGTAGTGCCTCTAGAACACGGCGGAAAATGGGGGAATGGAGTGTCTCAACAGTGTGTTGTAGTAGGTTCTCTCTGCCTATCCTGAAAGCTGATTTTTTTTTTCATATATGTATGTGAGAATTTAAATCCGATAACGGTAGAAACAATAGATTTATAGTATAAATATATTATTATACTTGTTATGCTACTGTAGATAAATATTCGTAATAGTTTCTTAGTAATCGGGTTGATTGCGGTTGATTATTATCTTTAATAACAATGGCGATAATGAAATGTCATACTTTGCTTTTACTGAAGATAACTACTTGAGATACAAATAAAGTTTTTGTTTAAGTATCATAAGAAAATAATGAATGCTTATTTTTCAAAATGCGGTTTTAAGTTCACTTATTTTTTAAAGATCTATTAAATTCGATTTTTTATAGGGTAGTATTTAATTAAATAAATCAGCTTCATGCTGTATCCCGCACACAGCAGGGTAGGCAGAGGGTACCTAGTGTTAATTCCGTTCTCCACTTTCTGCCGAATTCTGAAGGCGTTGCGTCTTAAGTGGCGAAACTCAACGCCGCTCTTTGCCTCGACACCAAAGCGAAGAAAAATTGAAACGTGAATAAATATTTCTTCTCCTCGAGTGGGGATCGAACCGACAACCGTCACGTCACGTCACTTGTTCACACCTTATGCTGTTGCACCAGAAAGGCCTCAGAATTAAATGAATATTTTCTTTTATATTAAAACAATATTAATAATTGTTTGCGATTATTTAAACTTATTAATAAATAGGATTTTGTTGATAACAAACTTATTAAATTTTAATATAAATAAAGAATGAATAATACATAGACAAGAAAGCAGACAGCGCATCAACAAGTACAGACCAAGAAAATCAAGGGCAGGCTGACAAAAACACACAATTGGAGGACTCCTTTGATACAGACACGGATTTGTCTAAAGCGACGAGCGCCAAAGACGAAGACGACGAACTCGACGAAAGCGAGCTGACCAGGCTAAAAGAGTTTTTAGAGGAAACTGTAAGTTAATATACGTTTGTGTATGTGTGTTTTTTTTTTATATTTTTAATGAATGGATTATTATTTCTTAATATTTTCATTTTTTCGCTCTGATACTAAGGCAAAAAGTTAGGCGTTGAGGTCCACTACTCTAATTCTTAGGCCCATATCTTAACAATAAATTGAGAACAAGCTATATTATAAAGAAAATGTGTTTCACGCTGTATCCCGCATATCTTTACAATTGCGTGTTTTTATTCATAGATTCTACATGCCGCCATAATTAAAAAACAAACTTTTTTGTAAAATGCCATTGTTGTTTTCAATGTGCGACATATTAAAAGCAGGAAACGTAGTAATATAATCTATCTATCTATTTGGTTTTGACTGGCCAAATATAACGTCTTACTTCGTATTCAAGGCCAAATTTAGAAAATATTTGCATAGATTTTTATAGTGGTAATCTATGATACGACTGCCTATGCATAAACTCATCTAGGTTTTGCGTCACAAGCGCAACTGCGTTGTTTTTAATTTTTTATGAATAAATAAAGTTTTACAATATTCGCATTTTTCTCGCAAAATAAAATGAAATGTGTGATATTTTTGTTATTGATTTTATTTAAACATATTTTATTTTATTATTCTACATCCCTAAGAGAAGACTAAAATTGTAAACACGTGTAGAGCGGAGTGACACTCATTATCAAGCATTGTCACTACGCTGTCTTGTACTACGTACCCTGCGAATAGTAGGGTAGGCAGAGGGAACTTGGGAACCTAGTGTTAAGACCCTTTATGCCGAATTCTTGACGCATAGTCTATTGAGTGGCGGAACTCAACGCTGCGCTTTGCCTCATTATCAGAGCGAGGAGATGAAAATATTCAATATGTCATTCCCCCAAATGACAACGAATACACAACCATCGCGTTTACAGTTAGACGTTTATGCCTTAGCGGCGGGACAATCTTATTTACTTATATTTATATTTATTTATAGGAACTAGAGGCGGGTACAGACGGAACGGCGGAGAGCGAATGGAGTGTACACGTGAAGCAGTCAACCGATAAACATTCTTATCTGTTTTTATTTGCGCGCACCGGAAGAGACAAACACGAATGGTTTGTTTTGTATATTATTTTCTTTTTTAGCTTTTAACCCAATTTTCTTGTCTTTTTACACGATAACAAATTCCCCGAGTGGGAATCTAACCCATAGCCATCGCTTCTACAGTCGCAATCAACTGTGTAAATTAAAGAAAAATATAAATAACATTTTCAAAGGTGCTCTTCCGAAAGTTAACGAAACAAATTCATTTCACAGGTATCGTCGTTTCATGGTAGCTATATCAGAAGCGAGGTCAGCTGAAAGTTCTAATGCAGAAGAGAAGTCAACTAGTGATAATGTGCAAGAGAGTAAAGATGGCATCGAAATGGCTGTTTACAAATTATCGGAAAAGGAAACTGTTGCTTTTGGAAAGGTACTTTTTTATATGTTTACATGGTATAAAACATAGTCGCTTATAATCGATTGATCGTTTAGATCTATCTACACAAGGGGTTATGCCTTCAGAATGTGGTGGGAAGTGGGAAACACAAGTGTATTAATGGAAAAAGAGCGTCTTAACACTAGGTTCCTAGGTTTTCTCTGCCTAGTAGCCTATGTAAGGGATACAGAATCGATTAATAAAAAATAACTTATTTTTTAGTGAAGGTTAGTAATTATTAGAAATAAACTGTAATAGATATTTTCCAATTTTTTTTCATATAAACAACAAATTATATTACTAAAGTGAATGATCTAACCACTTGCCACGCTAATAATTGCTTTAATTTGGTATATTATAAATTAGTAAAAGTTTAATATAGAAGTCTTTCTTCTAACATCCATACCTATATTATAAATTCGAAAGTAACTCTGTCTGTCTGTCTGTCTGTCTGTCTTTTACGCAATCAAGGCCAAACCGCTAATTTATTTGTGATAAAATACTCATATAGAGATATTTGAGGGTCCCGGGATGAACATAGGATACTTTTTTTCTCATATTTGTAATATTTTCGTTATATACCAATATATTAAAATAATTAATTTGACAAGGAATTTATTCCGCCATGTTAATAACAATCGTCGCTACGCGTTGCTAAGCAACGGCTTGCAAAGTTTGCTGTTTTAAGAAAACGTCACCCAAAGTGAGTTTGCTTAATGCATACATGGCGCGCGCAGATATAGATTTGTATACATTAACAAAAATTATGAAATGAAAATAAATATAATAGTCACTTTTAGCATTTCATCTTGATGGAAATTATAGTTTACTGTATAACATTCTAATAAATAATTAAGATGTGACTGATTCCAAATGACCTAGCCTACGGGCGGCATAGTATGAGTATGACCGACGCGAACGGGCAGATGACTTTGATGATTTTGTAAATTTTTATAGATTTTCGAATTACTATTATTTTTTATGTAATTATTTGCTGCTTATAATTAATTTATCTCAGTTCGGTTATCTATACCGATGTTATACACTTAAAATATCGTAATTTTAATCATTTGAGATTTTATTTAATATTGTTCGCAAAAATTAATAATTATTTAATTTAGAAAAATGTTTAGTACGCGCGCACAGCAAACTTTAGGTTTTTTTTTTCTAATATTAAGAATTTCCTTTAGTTACTTTTACTTCTTTTGTTTGTTCATTTCGGTTACTCTACTATATTATTTTTTCTAATAATAAATCTCCACTTATTATTATTTTTTAACTTATTTAAATTATTAAGGCTTATATTTTCGCGGGCGTAGCCGCGTCTGGGCCCACTAGTCTATATATAAATATCTATGTTTCAGAGCAAACAAAGCGAGCTATCAGTGGAAAGCGCGGCAATGTCGTCTCCTTCACACCCAATGCCTCTTAGCTTTGAACAGTACGAAAAATCCTTCTGGCCCTATATTAATAAAATTATACAGGTATTTATATGAATAAATAATTAAAGAAAGATTATTTGTAAGAATAAACTCAATTTATTATAAAAAATATCATACAATGTAGATACAGTTTTAATGTGCGTTTGTCGAGTTGTCAGTAGGAGGAAGTGACTTTATTATTAGCGGCAAAAAAGACATTAAACTATTATAATATTTTTGTAAATATCTTAAAACTTTTACTCTACTACTCAGTATTTTAAGAATGTTTATATAACCATATGAATTAATTCGGTGGTAAATGGGGAACAGAGTGTCTTAACACTAGGTGTCCTCTGCCTGTCGTGCTGTGTGCGGGATACAGGTGAAGCTGAAAAATAAAAAAATAAAAATTAGCCACTTATCCCACCTCAGTTCGAGCGTAATACTTAAACATTTTATATTATAGTAAATTTAAATTTAACTATATAATTGGGAATAATAATACAAAAATGACAGAGTCACCAAATGGTACCTAAACATAAAATGGACATCGGCCTCATGTGTCAGTTAGAGCCCACGCCCCGTGAACGCGTCAAGAACAAAAAGAAGAAGAAAGATGTTCGATATATTACATGTTTTATTTTATAGTAGTATTGACATTAAAGAAAAACGTTGTTCTTGACTTTATGACAGTTTATAGAGTTTGAGAGAGATGTAATGGAAGCCAGTGTCACAGTTTGTCTAAATAGAAATATAAAAAAACAGCCTCAAAACCTAATATTATTCAATTTTGTGATGTCAATATTACTGTTTTTTTTTATTATTTTGTAGATGTAGTTACGCAAATCTTACTGAAATTGATTAGTATTTAAGAAGGTGTGTGAAACTGTAAACCTCTTTTAGAAATTTTTAGATATATAAAAAAATTGTATTTTATGTGTAGTGCAGATTCTCTAATTCATGGTAGTGTACATTTGGAAGTTAGATAGATATATTAATATAAAGGAAAAGAAATTGCCAATGTCAGTGAAGTCAGTCATATTAGTAATGTCAGTAACGTTAGTCCTATCACGTCAGTCGCAGAGCGCGTCCCCGTGCGAGTGCCGCGCGCTGCCGGCGGAGGTGGCGTGGGCCAACACGCTAGTCGCGCGCCTCATGTACGACGTGACGCGCGACCCGCACATGGTGGCGCGTGTGCAGAACCGCATACAGCGCAAACTCAACACGCTCAAGGTTAGTCATTGGTTGTGCTCATTAAAAATACTTATACGACGTTTCAACCACTTTATACCACAACCACAGTAGTCTATCGTCACCAGCAGACACTAGATACAACCCGTTACCCTGGGCGAATGCAAAGTGTGAAACAGTTTCATTTAAAATGTGTAATAATCGCGAAAATCTTATTATATACCTTCATTAATATATAAATCACACTGCAGCTCCCATCCTTCATGTCGCCGCTCGTAATCACATCACTACGTCTGGCGGGCGCGTGTCCCCTCCTCAGCGCGCTGGAGGCGGGCGCGGCGGACTCGCGCGGCGCGTGGCTGCACGCCCGCCTGCGCTACGACGGCGGCGCCACCATCACTATACTCACGCAGATTAATCTGTTGAAGCTGAAGGAGAAGAGTGAGTTTTGTTTTTGTTTTAGTTAGGAGTGTAAGCGTCGTGGATGTGGGTTGGAATCAGAAAAAATAATTATTGCTCACCCTCTAAAAGATATTACGTGGCGTAGAGTTCTGTCATTCATGTCTTGTATTGAAGCTGAAAAAGAAAACTATCTTTACTTCTTATGTGAGATGAAACATGAATCTGGTGAAAACATTGAAAGAGAAAAATGTACCAAATAAAATAATGTGTCTAATTGAGTAATGGACTCTTGTCAAATTTCAAATTGAACGAAATAATAGTAATTAGTAATTACAAAGTTATTTACTTTATATTTAGTTTAATATAATATTTAAATTTTGCAGACGTTACTTTGGAAGATCACATGTTCGCAAGTAGTGAAAATATCGTAGAGAGCGAAGTCAATATTCAAAATCGGCAAGGCTGTATATCTCCAGAACTAAAAGTAAATCTATAAGTTGCTTATTGTAATATTTTTTAATTAATTTTGAATTTATGACATATGTAAGTCCCATTTTTTTTAATTTTATTTAGAATAAGTGTAATAAGTGTAATAATTGTAATTTATTATTTTATTTTCACTAAAATAGAAAAAGAAACCAGCAATATACGATTCAGACGTAGAAGACTCTGCGGAGTCCAGCAGCGACGACGAGAGTCCGCCCGTACAGCCCATAGACAGTGCTGAGTGTCTGCCTGTCAATGAATCTACGTAATATTATTAGTATTATTTAATAATTATACCTATTTTTTTATTACCTATATTTTTTCATCTTCACTCTGTGTCCCCATATAACAGGCTAGGCAGAGAGAAATTAGTGATAAGAGATTCCGTTGACCTACGCATTGCACAATTTTCAAGGTATTGCGTGTTGAACAGCCGAACTCCAATGTCTTAAATTCATGCGGAAAGTGGAAAGTGATGTGTCATAACATATCGGGAAAAGCGTCAATAACATTGTCATAAGCAATATTTTTTGCTATTTTGATTCTTTAGTCTACACACCTGCGTAGATGTATGATAACGTATGCATGAGGATTAAATATAACATGCGTGGATGAGAAAACACAATGAAAACAAACATTTGTAAATATGCTACATAGTTATTTGAAAAAAAATGTTAGTGGTTTCTAAATGTCAAACTGTCTTACAATCGTATTTTTAATTATTAAAAAAAACAGTTTATATGTAATGAAAAATGTTACTTCGAAATAGTATTTTACATTTTAATTAATACTTCAATATTAACTTATATTTTTACAGAATGTCTACCGGCGAGGTGTCTTCTAAGAAGAAATTTTTGAGGATGGTCGATAAAATAGCAACCAACAAATATTTTCAAACGGTAAGATAATGGCTATTAATTACAAACAATTTCAAGTTATTGTCGATATGGTAACCTGAAGAGAACATCTTGCGGCGTTGAATTCCGCCACTCATTAAGATATTTTTCGAATTTGGACAGAAAGTGAAAAATTTACTGTCTTAACATTAGGTTATCTCTGATATATACAAAATAAAGTTTTAATGTACACACATACATACATACAAGGGAGGGATCATCTCTCTCACAACATGACATACATGGGCGGAAATTAAAAACATGTTCTAGAACCCTCCATTTTTTTTCACACTTCAATTAATCACTTCTCATCACTTCCGTTAATTAAATAAAACACTTATCAGTTGTTCTCATAAAAAATATTATTTCCAGGTAACAGACTACAAATACGTAAAGCGAGCAATGGAAGGTCTCTCTAATACTGATATAAAGCTGCAGTTAGAGGTTCACGGTCTTGAAGGACAGCTGGCCATTAACTTACCACCCCCGCCCCATGATAGATTATGGATCGGGTAATTACCTTTTTTATTATTATTTTATTATATTAGTCATTTTTAAAAAAAATACTGCTGTAAATTGCTGTTATATAATTATTTAACAATCCCATTTCAGATTTTCAACCAACCCGCAATTAGTACTAAAAGCGCGCCCCGCAGTCGGCGCCCGTACGCTTCGCTTCGCCCATATATCGAACTGGATAGAGCAGAAACTTACTAAGGAATTCGAGAAGATTCTAGTTTTACCAAATATGGAGGATATTATTATTGATGTATTGACACCTACGCCTGTTGAATTTGAGTAAAAGTCAAATTAGTATTGCATTTTTCTACTAAATCTCATTCTTACTTACTAATGTATAGTATGTTAGAGTGGGATAGATATATTTTAATTTACATTTATTGTATCCAACTGGATTGAACAAACTTACTAAGGAATTCGAGAAAGTTTTAGTTTCACCCAATATGGACTTTAACAATTATAGTCTCAAAAGTATTCTAAGTATATTTGTCGTGTTAGGATGAAATATAATAAAAAGGTATCGAAATATAGTAAATGTTATGACTGTAGGTTCGATAGTACAGTTGAAGAGCTGTGGCCGCATTAAGGGCGCTAATTTAAGTAAGCTGTAGATGGCCGCGCAGATTTGACTTTAGATTTTTTCTTTACTTTTAATTATTTTCGTCCTGAGTGAACAATACACACTCAGAAGCCTAACGACGCCACGACTTGTCGACCCTACTATACGAATACAATTTGAATAATAATAACTAATATTTTGTACACATATGTCATTGTTATATGTATCACTGTGACATAGTAATTACAAAGAATTCGGCGGAAAGTGGGGTATGGAAGTGTCTTAATGGAAACGGAGTATTTTGACACAAGATTCCCAGGTTCCGTCTGCCTCGGTAGGTAGCACGGTTGCTATATGCGGTGCGTAGCAAACAAAAAGTTTGTGTATATTTCATGTATATATATGAAAAATTGTTAATACAATTATAAAGGTACAATATTTCATGTATTAAAGACTTTCGATATAATATAAGAATTATGAAGGAAGCGGTTTATAAATGTGAGTAAATTTTGTGTGATTGATTCAAGATACTGGTGATTAGCATTTATTTTTGAAGTTACTATTTGATGTATTTTTATTTATTTATTATAATAATTAATAATTATTATGTATATTTAGAAAAATTGATATAAGGCTTCTTTTCGCTTTTAAATACAACAAAACATTAAACCTGTCTAACAAAAAACAATAAAAAGCTCAAAAGACTTATTGAGAAATACATATAAATGTAAATATTTGTAAATGATGTATAAATTTATACACATATATATATAGTAGGGTTGATAAGCCGTGGCCGCTCTGAAGTTGGCTATAACGGCTACGCAGATTTGGTTTAAGGATTATTTTCGTTCAGTGTGAACAATGCGCGAAAGTTCCGAAAAGTAACTGCACTGCCGCTTCGACTCGTCGACCGTACTGTATGTTAATTAATATTTGTGATTTCTGAAGTTTAAATTATTTCTCTTTACTACAATAATAATACAAAATTTATTTACATAATAAAATAGTAATAGAGATAGTATATTTAAATCATATTTTATTTATTTAAAATTATTTCTGTTACATTTGCTGTGAGAAAATTGTGTATTAGTTGTGTTTAATGATTGAGGGTTGGAAATTGTATTATTTTGTTTCTTTTTATTATAGTTATTTATCTATTTATTATGTTTGAATATTAGTCGTAGTGTAATATATCTACACAGTAAGATCACTACAAAATAACTTTAAACGTAAAAAAATATTTTATTTAAATGGTATTTAACCGTAGTTTGCATTGATTCTTATTCACTATAGATACATTTTCCCCTTTTCTTACAAATAAGATCCGTACAAAACTCTTTCTCAGAGCTTCCTAGAAATAAAAGTTTGACAATAATTCCCAAAATATAATAAACTTATAAAAACTAAGCAAATATGTTGATAATGTTTCAAGAAGTGAAATTTATTTAACTTTTAAACTGTACCTACTGTTGATGACTTATTATATGCAGTGAATCCTATTGATGTATAAATATTTAAGCTTCACTGCCTAAAACGTTGAATATTTCTGATGTTTTAAAATGTTTTTTGTATGTCACTGCCAAATTTTCAGCTTCTAAATGTTTATATCACTTGTCCTTATTCTGGGAATTGGTTTTATAAACGTTATACTTATTATATATTTTTAACTATTTTCAAAATTTAAGAACAACCACAAAACAAAATATAGAAAATACCTTTTTGAAATTTCTATTTTTCGTTGAGATTAATGTTATAACTATAAATAATTTTCGATATGGATAAAAATACTGTAGATCGATTTTAATGTCAATAGATTAATGCCGTCACTATATTTTGAATTAAATAAATGATATAATATTAAATAAGTTACATATTGTTCATAATTATCTTGCCGTTTATATCTATGTCTATGATTATATTATATGCTTGAACTTTTTGTAAAAAAAAAACATCGCACAACAAAACAAAATTCTTTTTAGTCAATAATTTTTAAACTGTGGTGGTGTGGTGTGGATTGAAAGTTTTTTTTAATACGTAAATAATTAGTAAGGTCTGCGTCTAAGCTTTTCCCGCTTTACTAAGAATCGATTGTTTATTATGACTTTTTTTAAAATTACAATTAAAAATCGGCGCTATAAAATAAAAGGCTGAATGATCTTGCTCATGCTCGTTTGTACGAAATTGATTTAAAAATATAAAAAGGCGTTAACAGAGTTCGCGCGTTTTTTTATTTTACATATAAACTTATTAAGAAATACTTCTTGTTAGTCGAATGAAATGCTACGTCGTTGATATTTTTACAAATTTTGTATTTGTAATATATCTGTTTTCTATAAAATATTTTTGGTGTAAATTGTAAGTCATTGTATTTTTATATATTCTAAAAGTTTTTTGTTATTGCTTTTTAGTTTTATAATTATAACATAATATTAAAAGTAACAAATTTGTATTTTGGTAAAGAAAATCTTAAAGAGATATAAATAAAAGTATTTAAAATTACTAAAAATATGTATTTCACATATCACTTATTAAAATAAAAGACAAATTAATAATTTTTATTAAATATTTGAATGGATTTTTTATATTTTTCGCATTAGTTTCTTTTTAAATGTCACATAATAAGATAATGCTTTACTTAAACAAAATAATTTAATATATGAAAAAATTGCAGAAACAAAACTTAGTTTATATAATAATGATGTCGTAAGAATATTTTATGTTCCTTATTTACTTTTAATTTATATATTATTAGTATGACCATATATTTTTAGTAAAGAATCTTTATATTGGTCGTCGTGTGGATTGTCTTATTCCTACTTTAAAAAAGTTTTTATATATAATTCTATCATCACCACATTATATAATATTTTAAGCGACACTTTTAAAATATTGTATACTAAAAAAGAATATGTTAAGATATTTTCTTATAAGAAGTGACAATTAAAAATTGCACTATGTAATAGCTATCGGCCCTACGACTGGCCTCTACGTTGGCTTGTAATAAAATAATAAAGAAATTTTAATAAAACATGAAATATTAATGAGCATATTATTGTAAAAGAATATCTAAAATTTATTCAAGAGGGCCAAAGCCAATCTAAAATGGCAGTTACCCTAAAGAAAGTATTAATTTATATTTTGTAAACTTTTTCTTATTCTTACTATGTAGCTATAGTTTACAAAATTAATAATATTCCTTTAGCTTTCGTATTTTTTTTATTTTATTATTTTTTATTTTACCAAAAAAGTAATATGTATATAGTTTGTTATAAAATTATAAAGTGTTTATGTGATACTATGTATAGTTAAGAGTTAAACCGTGCCGAGTAGTTTTTCTATGTGGTATCAGTTGTGATTTTGTCAATAAATAAATTGCTATATTTAATAGTCTTTTTTTTTTAATTTAAATAGAATTTTGATAAGAAGCTTTCTTTTTTGTAGTTAAAAAATAAATCTTAATTTTGATTACATTTTTGTTCATCAGAAAATGAAGATATAAAATAGAAGATGACGATAGAAATTATAATTACTACAAAACAACCTCATTTTTCCATTACGGTCGACGAGTTGTGGCTACCCTGAAATTAGATGTAGATATTTGCGCAGATTTTATTTTAGGTTTTTTCTTATTTTATTTTCTTCCCGTATGAGCAATGCCGTACTGTAGATAGGCACCGAACGGCGTAGTGGCGATACGGGGTTCATTATACCTTGCTAAGTTTGTGAAGAGGTGGCAATGATTTAAAAAAAATACAATATATCTGTTTACAGTATTTTATTGAGTCAACAGCTTTTATCATCTCATTATACACATTCTTATATACACTTATACTTAAAAGGCACTTATTACTTGTTGTATATCTATATCACATACAAAGCATTTGTACAAACTAATATATTATTAATATCTATCTATAAAATTACATAGATTATTATTAATACTTGTTAAAGTAAAATATTTGTAGATACTTTGCACTGGAAGCACTTGAAGAAGAAGAATTAGAAGAAGAATTAGAAGTGCACAGAGTAGTAGTAGTTTTCTTAGGAGTGGTGGGAACTTAGTATTAAGACATTCTATCGTCCTTTCGCCCCATTTTTGAGACTGCGGCGGCGGAACTAAACACCGCGCTTTGTCTTGTGACTGGGTTGTGGAAATGAAAATAATTCATTCCTTTGATTGGGAATAGATTCCACAAACGTGTTGACAGTCAGACGATGTGCCGCTCCGCCACGACGTCCTCCATTTTAATATTTAAATATATTAATTGATTATTTATAAATAATGAAATAATTATATCACATATAAAAGATATATTTTTTTATTTTACATTTTTACATATAAAAGATATATTTTTTTATTTTAAGCTTTTTACAGGAAGACTTAGTGTTTCAAAATAAACTTCTTTATACGAAGTAACATAGCATAGATAAAATAGGGTTGATTCTTTGTCAATTATTTCTAAATCTTACATTAAATATGTACACCCTTGAGATCAACCTTACACTCTATAGATAAAGATGTTGCAGATTTTGGCACTCTGGACCACATTCACTTATATAATAATAATATACATGTATATTGCATTTAAAAAATAACATAAAAAACTGTTAGTGCAAAAGGAAAAGAAATATCTAACAAAAGCAGAAACAGCTTTATTTGAGATTTTATATTATGAATAAACACTATCATGTAGCCTGTACATCATTAATATACTAAATATGGCAAGTTCTTTTTCTATCTTTATATATTTTTACAACTAAGACAAGCAGATAGGGTGTCTATATAAAAAACACTGTAGGTATTGGTTTTTTCTATTACATATGAAATTTATAAAATAAAATTGTTTTTTTTTCTAATTGGATACACACTGCTAGTAATTTTAGTTTTAATAAGATTTATACATTAAAATCACCTTTTTTTAATATTTATATATAAGACTATAATATAATATTTACAATGTAGCTTATATTGACTTCCGTTATGAGGCGACTTCTTTTTAAATATTACTATACAATATTCTGTAAATCTAATATCAAATATTTATTGCATTTTTAAAAATAAACTATATTTTTACGTTGTTTATTGACGAAGATGTTTTTAAACATTAAATTTTTTAAGAAAATATATTATAAATATTGTTAATATATTCTCATATATTAATATAGCTAAAACTGATGAATAATGAAAAAAAATCTCTTACATTTTTTTCAAACAGCACAAAATCCAGAAAATGGTGTAAAAAAGTTAATAATTTTAAGTGACTCTTTATAATATATTAGTAATGATTAGTAAAGTAAATAATATATTAATCAAATATTAGCGAAATCTTTATCTTTTAAAAAAAATCTAACTAGTGTTGGTAAATACATCTTTAATTACATCACTAGAAGTATATAACATCGACATCCTTTCTATTCACTAGTTCATTATAAATTTGCAACTAATGCAAAATAGAGTGAATGAGTTAATCGCACTAGTACCAGAAATCATTCACCTTACTTATTCAGTCCAATGTCAACACTCAAGCTAGTATCAAACGTCTAGGCTGCAATATCACCATAAAAAGGACACAAACTACTAATACTGCAACAAGCAATGCGCACTGCCATCAGCGTTCCTCCTCATCACCAGCTCCCTCCAGTCTTGTATCCTAGGGGCGCAGACCAGCGTCAGCCGACCAAGTCTCCTCCTCGCCAGGAGTAGGAATTCCCCCGCGCCCGCCGATGCACCGCAAGTCCGCGACACTTGCACGTGTGCGTGCAAGTGCGTGTTACGTGCCTTGCGGGTTGTGCGGGATTTGTGTTTGCGTTTTGCGTGTTTGTTGTGTTCTTCGATTGAGTTGTCTATGTCGTATCTGTTGATGGGAATTTATTTTTAATGTTTTGTTACATATATACATTTTTAGATTTACTTATTTTGATTTATGTTTGGAACGGCAGATGGGCTCGAGTGAAAATCGAACCTGAAGCCTTTACAGTCGCTCTCTTGTGCCTCTGCACCACAACTGGCCTCAATCTTATCATATTTAACATATCAATCACTTATTTCTTCATTTATATCGTCATCGGTAAGCATTAACTCGTAAATTTCGGAATTATTTATATACATAAACTAGTGGACCCGGACGCGGCTACGCCTGCTTGAACTCTAAGAATATTTATTAAATATTATATAATATATTTATTTTTATAAGGATGAATATCAAAATATAAGTTCATTTTGGGTGACGTTTTCTTAAAACAACAAAGAAACTTTGCAAACCGGTGCTTAGCAACGACGGTTGTTATTAACATGGCAGAATAAGTTGCATGTCAAATTAGAAAGTATTTTAATTTATTAGTACATATGTGTAATGTAATATTATATAGCCTATAGCACTTCTGAAGAATGCAGCTTTCATACAAAACAAAAACAAAGTAAATCGGACCAGTAGATCCAGAGATCTTAGCGTTCAAACAAACAAACAAACAAACAAACTCTTCCGCTTTATTATATTAGTATAGATAATACAAATACATTTTATCATAACCTCACCTATAGTAATCCTCATCTGGTTGACTCGAGTCCCCCGCCGCCGTCGCCCTCAACAGCTTCGTGAGGCGCCACGTCAGTTGCGTAGTGTCCAACTCGTCGCGCTGCTCGCTGCCAACTATGACTGCGCGGGACACTAAAATAAAATAAGAAAAAAGTAAATAAAAATATTTTTTAAACTATTACTGTGATTAGAGAAAGGAACAGAAGTTATAATATGTAGATTTAAACGAAACAAAAATACTATGATTATTTTATATGTTAAAATATGACATATTAGCTTCACCCTTTATTTCACATATTGTATTTGAAGATATGGAGAACATAATATTGTTGCGACTCTCCTCAACCTACCTTCAGCCCGAATTCGAATATTGCGTTTTGAAAAAAAAAAATTAAAATATAAATTATTATTTGGGCTCTGTAGGGTTCAAGCATTAACACTTAGATACAGTTCCACTCGCTACAGTAGCCTCAAAAATAATAAAAATTTAAATAATTTATTATAATATATTTTTTTAGTATATTCATGTGAAATCTCGTTTAAATATTTTTTTCTCTTCTAATACTTTAGGTACCTATTATTTATTTATTTTTATTACATAAAACTTTACATAACTTGTACCTTCTATAATCCAAGTTAGCTAACATTTACTATAAACAATAGATTCTCTCACGTACATTAACAAAAAAAAACCGATACACTCGACTGCATTCTTTTTTAGGTATATTGATGATAAAATCATTATGTAAATATGAATTTTAATACAACATGAGAAAATTACACATAATTTATATCTTATATTGCGGATAGATTGATCGATAACCGATTGCAAAAAAAAGATGCGTCAAAAAGTGTTTCACAATAGATGCTGACGTCACGCTTGAAAAAACTCCAGCTCCTGGCCTATGTTTCGTTATCTTAAGTAATAACTGTCGCCATTGTCCAAGACTTTTTGCTTATCCATGGATAGATAGGTTTTGTATCTTTATTGTTTAGAAAAGATAAGTGAAGTTGTAAAAGTAAACGGTCGTCAACCCCACTCTGAAGATAATTATAGTGGAGGACTTTTAACTAACGAGTGTCTATGATTATTTCTATATATAAAAGTAAGCTTTTAAAAGTTTATAGCACTACGAGAGTTAAGTTAAATATTTTGCCATTAATAACTAATTTTTATAAAATGTTTTATGAGCGATAGGATGTGGGTTAGACTCCCATTCGAGGATATGTAATATTTAATTTCTTCGCTCTGATAATGAGGCAAAAGTTCCGTCACTTAACAAGCAATATCTCCAGAAATCGGTGGAAAGTGATGAACGAATGCTTAATAGGAACCTGGTGTGTTCCCAGGTTCCCTCTGCCTACCCTAATTGTATGCGTGACACAAGCCAAAAGAAAACCTACTTATCTTTAATGATAACTATCCAGCACAGTCAGAAATTCTTGTTTAATTAACGTCATGTCATCAAAAAAACAACAATTACATATTTCTATATGAGATGAGACATGAGAGGATGACACACAAAATCTGGTTAAACCTTCGTCCCACAAGACAACTAACAAGGACCCCCCACCACCAGGCTATGACATAACTTAACCATAACAATCTATCAAACCTGTATACTACAGGAAAGGAAAAATAACGACATTTACACCCCGTCGAGTTGTGGCGTCGCGTGCCTAGACTTGTTTGTACTACAGTTCGCTTTTTACAGACGCAAATTGAATATAAGTATACTATATTACTACTGCATATGTAACAGCTTCCGTACAAACTTGGTATGGAGTTAGAGTAGCATTTTAATCTTTACGTTCTGAGAAGCTCGCGATACCATTAAGCAAAACGAAGATGGTTTTGGTAAGTTTTTCTCTACACAATGCTCAAATTCCACTATATAAGGAATATAATTATTGTAATTCGTGTTAAATAAAAGAATTGCTTGGCAGAATTATAATTCTTAATTTTTTTTTATCATTATGCTCACAGCCTCACACTTAGTGTTAAAACACTCCGTTTCCCTAAATTCCGGAGACATTGCATGTTAAGTAGGGAAATCTCATCGCCGAGCTTAGCCGACACCAGAACGAAAAAACTAAAACATTAAATATATCCCATTCTCGAGTAGGAATCGAACTTACGACCTATTCCGTTTACAGTCACATCTTGCACCCCTGCACCACGACGAACTTCAATTTTAATTTCATAAAAATTAATTCGAGATACAAGAAATGATTATGGCGACAAATTACAGTGCGGCTCGCGTAGAGGGGTTTATTAACATTCAAAAGGACCAACAGTCCGCTATCTCATTACCGCAGTAATAATAGCTACTATAATATAAACAAGCTAATTTAATAGCAAAATATATCATAGTACAGAAGAACTTTACTTTGCACACATTAGACATGCTTTTTTTCTGTTTCATATATTTTTTGTATAGATATGATAGCTTGTTTTAAGTTGTTTAACCATTATGTAGCGTATTTTTAGTATGAAAATAAAGTTGAGGCCAGTCGTGACGCAGCCACAGCGACTGTAAGCGATACAGGTAGTGGGTTCGATTTCCAATCGAGTAAATGAAGCATTTCATATTTGCATTTCCTCTCTCTAGTGACGCGGCAAAGCGTTTCGTTGAGTTCCGTCACTCTATACGCAATGTCTCCAGAATTCAGTGGAAAGTAGTGAACAGAGAGTACTTAACATTAAGTTGTCTGTACCTACCTTTCTATATGCGGAATACAGAATAAATTTGAAAAAAGAAAATAAAAATCTTACCCAAATCGCTAGTACAGAATGCCAGTTCCAATTCAGACTCCGAACAGGGTCGGCAGTCAGCGGTGGCGGGGTCGTAGTGTCTCCGCACCAAGGGCTTAGCTTCGTATTTGAAGGTGGCCAGTCTTCTCTTAGGTTCTTCCTCCGGTTCCGCTTCTACATACAAAGCGGCTTGTCCATGCCGGCTTCGGAAACATCGCAGTTCGCGGACGTCACCGTCATCTGGTGCGTATAAAGGCACTAACCTACGAGGACCTTCTATAAAGACGCGTGCTGGAAAGCGTTCGGCAGCTTCTGTAAAACAATATAAGAAATTATTATAAATTTGATTTTCATATTTTACTAACATTATTTATCCTACTATATTATAGGTCTGAGCATGTTGTAAAAATTACTGAACGGATTTAGATGAAACTTTAACAGTAATATAGCTTATACAAGCTTTTTATCATCATCAGCCTGTCCCCGTCCACTGCTGAACATAGGCCTCTCCAGCTTTTACCGTAGGTAAGGTGGTGGTAGGTGAAAATGTTGTTTTATTTGGCTATATTACATATCTTTTAACGGGCGAAGCCGCGTGTGAGTTGTTAGTATGTTTTTTAATAAGTTATGATATTGGAGTTGCAAGTCATTATAGCCAACAGCATTTTTTGTAGTAATTTTGCTTATATTGTTTTATAGCTGCTTTGCCTCGTTAATAAAATGAGTGATGATTTTGTTTATTTTCTTATTACTCCTAATGATTGCGTGTTGAGGTGGCAGAACTCAACGCCGCTCTTTGCCTCGACACCAGAGCGAAAAAACGAAAATATAGAAAAAATAATTATAAAAAACGAAATTAAACCTTCTCTTACCAAAAACCTACACATTAAAGACATTCAACAAAATAATATTTACCTGTCTCATTTAGCTGCAACGTATGGAACAGGTCAGGTGGGTCTGGTCGTCGTATCACCCGGACGCAAACCCTGAACTCCCTCTCGTCAGCTGGCAGCGGCGGTTTGAAGAGCAAGCGGAGTGCACCCCGGGGGTACACCCACGAGACACTGCCCTCTCGGCAGCGCAGGTATACCGGCGTCACGCCACGCTCCGCGGTTGCCGTCAAACCACTAAAAATTATATTTAATTAATGTTGTTGCTATTTGAATATTAATTTGTGATTTATTTTCTTTGGGAATTTCTATAAGTAATTTATTTTGTTGAAATATAAAACTTGTTATTATAAAACGATTTAGTTCATTTAGTTATAGTAACACAGAATTTACCTAGAATATCTGCATCAATTTAGTTTTTTTTTAAATTTTAAATGTGCATATGAATAATTAAAAAAAAGAATTATACCTACATAAAAAACTCGACATGTTTTATAGCACAAGGTTGAGTATCTTTCACTATAGGTATATTAAAGAAAGTAATATTAATGGTCAGTCGATTTTGTCATAAAATATCTTATTAAAATATATAAATTCTTCTCTTAACAAAAATGAGAAGATAATATCTATACAAATAATTAATAAAATAAAGTAAATTGACTAATAAACCGTACTTAATTAATACTTGTAAAAGTAACCTCGAAAAAGTTAATTTCGAAATCGTAAATCGTTTTTATTAAGTTCCATTACAGCTTATACGAAAAACACTATGAGGAAAAAAGAAAGCCATCTAGATAGAAAATAGAAAGTGCACCATAAAGAATAGATAACGGTTTACGATCGTGATGTCATTTCTTGTCTTAATCTAGAAAGTGCTTTTACTAGATTACCTACAGTCTACCTATGAATCCCGCACACAGCACGGTAGGTAGAGGGAACCTAATATTAAGACACTCCGTTCTCTATTTTCCACCGGATTCTGGAGGTATTGGGTGTTGAGTGGAGGAACTCTACACCAGAGCGAAGAAATGAAAATAAAAATTTAAATGAATGTTTCATTTCCTCAATGGGAATCAAACCCACAATCCTTTTGCCCCTGCGCCACAACTGGTCTCCTCTACATACATCTGTATCAAATGAACAGAACTCCTGGAGTAACACCCACGTCCTGCCCACGAACTAACTCGACATAAAACTGAAATATATGAGTAAGGGCACACCATAAAAGATAACACGAACGACCAGTACATGCCTTGATGCGACAGTAATAAAAATAACAAGGCTTTTATGTAAAACGTATTGTATGTGTGGCCCGTCTGACGTTTCTTTTTAAGCCGTATTGGGGAACCTCAGAAAGAAAAGAAGGTTACAATTTATAAGCCATTGTTAGTAAGTATATTCACGCCGTAGAAAGTTTTTATCAAGATTACAGGATAAAAATAAATAAAACTAAATTTATATATTTAGTGAAAAGTGATTATATTTATTGCCTGTAGCAGGGTAGGCACTGGGAACCTCAAGGTTAAGATACTCCGCTCCCCACTTTCCACCGAATTCTGATTGTATTGTGTGTTGCCTCCATAGACGAAATAATGAAAGTATCAAATATCGCATTTCCTCGAGTGGGAATCGAACCTACACGCTTTTATATATATTGTAATATGTAACATTTACAAAGTGACAAAGCATTATGCATTCTACTCTATCATCGATTAATACGCATTAAGTTTTTTATTTAACTAAAACTATTTATAAAATGGCCTCCGCTTATACAAGTCACATCCTTAATGCTTTCACGTCATCACAGGGCTTCCTTAATCCTCCCTAATGGGCTAAATCTTGAAATATGTAGTGGTTTATGGACAGACATAAAAACTGGTCCCTGGTTAGATATAGCTTCGCATACGATTCTTCTTAAGTCATGTTCTTATATGGATGGAGAATATACATAAAATTATAGTATAATAGCTATTGTACGAGTATGTAACTTGTTGATACTGAAATATTTTTTGCTTTTCTTATTGCATTATGTAATAGTTTTTTTTTAATTTTAATTTTGAATTTTTTTTAACAATATGTTTATAATAATAGTGTATTAGTTTAAAAATATATTATTTCTTATTTTGCAGACGAAAAATTCGTTTCTAAATAATATCAGTGCACGCAGCTGAATTTTAGATGTCGCAACACCCACGTAGTTAAGGGTGTTCAAGGGTAAACAACCTGTTTGAAAAATAAGAAATTAAAAAAAGAAACATTTCATTCGATTTTTAAATAAATTAATCGAATTGATTAATAGTCGAACGACTTCATATATATTATTCATATTTTAAAACAGAAAAATCGATACACTTGATTACTTAATTACGATGAAATAAATATAGGTATCTATTAGAGACAATTAAACTTTTAAAATAAAATACCTACCTATTAATAATAATAAATATTACTATTTCATAATGACTTAGCAAAAATGTATACAAGAAATAATATTAATATAACATATAAATAATTGGGTAAATCAGTCAAATCGAATAACCTGTTGTTCACCCCTGTCTAGAACATTACTTTATCAACACGTTAAAACAACACAAATAAAAACTACCCTACATAAAAACAGCATAAACTTTTTTGTTTTCAAACATAGAAACAAAAAATCCATGGAGGGGTGTTAACTGCGTCGGGTTCCGCGTCTTGCGGTCACATTTTTTTGTAATCTTCTACAAACATGTTTGGAATTTTAAATGTACCGTCTAAATAATATTTATTTTTTTATAGAGGCCAGTCGTGGCGCAGAAGTACAAAATTTGACCTCTGTGAGTTCGATCCCCACTGAAAGAAATTAAATATTGATTTAAATGTTTATTTCCATTCCTTCGCTCTGGTATCAAGGCAAAGCGTGGCGTTTAGTTCCGCCAACCGTTCCGAAAAGGAATGTGTCACACTACGTTCCCTCTGCCTAACCTGCTGTGGCGGATATCAGGCGCGAAGCTGATTTAATTTTATGTTTTAATATATATTCATCTTCCAACTTTTACGTGTTTTCGCGATAAAAGATTGCGTTTTTGTTAAAAAATAAAGATGTCCAAACTGGTATTTTGAGGTCGTTGTACAATATGAGCAATGATCTATATAGAAACAAGTTCATAACATAGAACTTGCTAGAGTTATTGTTATAAAAAATATTAAATGCGTTAGAAAGCTAAAGAATGGAATAAATAATAATATTTTTATTTAAGTTGATATACGACTTAACTTCAAGCAGGGAACCCTAGTATTAAGACATTCCGTTCCCCACTTTGCACTGAATTAATTGGGCATTGTGTGTTGAGTGGCAGAACTCAACACTGCGCTTGGCCTTGTTACCAGACAGAGCAAAGAAATTAAAATATGAAATATTTCATTTCGTCGAGTGGGAGTCGAACTCACAACCCCGTTTACAGTTACAAGCTGGTTATTTATTATTTTATCAATATAAGAAAAAAGAAAAGTTTATAATATAATCATCAACATTACTGACAAATGGTGGCGCCGATAACGGCCCGAGAGCTTCTAATATACGCACATTAATGCCTCACGAAGTCGTGTAGCCATTAGGGGAAAACTATGACTTATTTTAGAAATATGACTTAGAAACGATTATGTTTAAGTAGGAATAAAGTAATAAATAAAGATTATTTTTCCGCCTAATGCTGCAAGGCAGTGTGTGTTGAGTGCTGGAACTTAACGCCGCGCTTTTATATATAGTAAATATTTCAGTTCCTCGAATGGGAACCAAACCCACAACCTGTCGCGTTTACAATTTGGTCGACTGGCCTCAATATCTTAAATTTTATAGTTAATATTTAATTATAATATTATTTTTTAAATTGTAATTAAAAGCATGGCCCACACATACAATTGTATGTAAAGAAGAACGAGAAATAAAAAATATTTTTTCAACTAATTGTAAGATTTTATATTATTCAAAGAAGCCTTCGCCTTTGTAGCTTTACGACGAGCGAGGCTGGAGGCGTTATTACAATCAATAAATTCGAACTTTTAACGTATTGGTGATAAAATACGATATATAGTGAGTGATTAGATAAATACAAAGACTTTTCTATCGTCATAAATATTAAAGGAAACCCGACCAATTATTTATAGAATATTTTAGACAACACTATTTTTTGTAACTGAATTTTTAATTTTAAAATTATATACAGTCCACAGATTAAATACAAGTCAATTAACAACATTCGAATATATTTTTATAATAATCGATTGCGGTTTTTTACTTTAATCGATTTACAGCTGGATGAAGGTGAATATTTTTAATAAAATATAAATTCAATTAATTTTATGCTATATTATGCTTAAAAAAAATTACATGTTTGGTATTCAGAAATACATAACGTTTATACATTTATAAACAAAGGAGGTTCCCAAATAAGTTCATTAGGGTGACATAAAAAAGTCCCAGAGCTTTATCATAGTTACAACAGCCGCGTTATAATAATAAAATAAATGTATATCTTTTCTTCGAATACTTTTATTTATTCTGCCCAAACCTGACGCGAGATAACAATGAGCCGTACGTTCAACCTTCATCTAGCCCAGGGATGTGCGTTTGACTTTCACAAATATTTATAAATCAAAATTTAATTACATTTTAGAACATATTTTCATATAATCCAGATTAAAAAATAGTTTAAAAAAATTGTCACTATTATTGCGTTGTATAATTTTAAACACTTACAATAAAATAACAATGAGGTAATTATTAACTAATATATCTGATTAAATATTTTATAATCTTATATCTTATATAAATACATATGACACTTTCATAAAACTAAAAGATTTCTAGATAATTTAACAATTCGCGTAGCTGGCAACCCTAAATTAAACACGCGAGCTGCGCCCGCGCACTGCCCACGCGCCAAGCCGGTAGCGTATTACCATACTGGATGTGGATATCATCATGCCGTACTATTACAACGCCTCGGATATGTCGTGTTTCGAACCAACCTACAATTATATCTAGGCTGATAATATAAAATCTAGATTTTATCAAATTAACAGTAAGCACCTGGATTATACCTTGGAAAAACGAAAGGAAAGTAACCTTTATACTCCAAAACTTCTTTATTTTAATAAAAGAGAAAGGAGAGATCCTGCAATGCATGCTGCTAATACACATCGTTTCGTGCCGATTCTCGGGACTCGATAAATTGAAACAAGATCTAGGGTAAAGCGGTGGAACTTAACGCCGTGCTTTGTGTATAATTAAAACTATTTAAATATATAATTGTCTTGAATGAGGATCGAACTCTACAACAACTTAAAACCTTAGTCAGTACCAATTCTTAAGCTATAATTTAGTACCCCCATATCACTATACATTATATAAATTCTAACACTGAGGTCTAGTATAAACCAGAGCGAGATAAAATCTGCTTAGTAGAGGCGGATATGGTTATACATATTGTGGCCGATACAATTTCAAATCTCTTGTCCCCGCCACGAGCCTTGCGGCAAGATTTATAGGCTTTCAAATTCACCCACACAAATGTATGGCGTTCGATATTTTTAGGTCAGCGTCTGCTGTGTTGTGAAAAACATAATGAGGTTATATATTTTAGTATGTTTTTTTTTTCTTTTTTTGTACATAAAAATTCAATTGCGTATTTGCTGACATTGACATAGCACAAAATATACGTAGATTCCATGCAATTTGTTATATTTGGTAATACGAAAGCAATATAGTTAATATAAAGGGATCTATAAGTAACATAATATTGTTAAGTAACGACCCACACGCGGCTTCGCCTGCTTAAAGCTTGTGTTATATTATGCCCAAAAAATACAAAATCTTTACAAATTGTAGGCTATGTGTGATTCTGATGTATAAGATATGTTACTGTAAAGTTTTATCTAAATCTGTTCAGTAATTTTTACGTGAAAGTTAAACAAATATATATATTCACAATTTACATTTATAATATTAGTAGGAAGTTCGTTAAGTAGTCAAGTAAAATAGTCTACTAAGTATTAAGTGTATAAGCATGTACGGATTTCCGTAAAACAATGGTAATGTACTACCTATATATATAGTATACTTGTAGAGTATAGGCATCTCGAAAGTATTCAGACAATGGCCGCGGCCGTACGCCGCACGTGCGCCCCGATTGTATTGTGTTTCTATATCGATAGTCGCTTTAGTCTCATATGATAATAAATTATTTAGTAATAGGTTCAAATTTATATAGGTATATCATTTTTTGTTTATAATAAATAATTTTGTTTTTAGTAGATTTATATCTAGAACTAGATTTGAAACGATTCACGAAAAAAGGTTTAGTAAGTGGCTTTGCCTTTAAAAACTGTTGAATTTTTTTTTCAAAGTTTCAAATAACCACATTGCATTGCCTACGGCGACACCACACTTTACGAGCTACGTACGTACAGACATACATACATATATACAGGTATATTAGATGTTGATAGCTCTGTAATAGTATAAAATGGTAGTGATGATTCGACCTGATTGTATAATGGGAGCAACTCGTGCGGGGCGACTGCGGCGCGGGCGACGTGTGGGCGACCCTCCATCTTCGGTCAAGAAATACTAGATCATTATTTTCTGCACCTTATAAATCAGTCTTATCATATATTAGAGTAGATACATATTACATGTTATATAAAGTAGCGACAGATACGCGGCTTCGCCCGCTATAGCTTATGTGTTATTCTGATGTATAAGCTAAATTACTGTAAAGTTTCATCTAAATCTGTTCAGCACTTTTTGCGTGAAAGAGGAACAAACATCTCTCACAAATTTTCATATTAATAATATTAGTAAGATTTATTGAAAAAAAGGAGAAAAGTTATTTTATAACGGAATATGTAATTACGTTCAACTTTTGCACGTCATGCATGTCTTAACACAGCAATAATGATTGGTATGTTCAAAGACAAATATGTATGAAGGAAACCTCTTGTTTCCTTAACACCTGGATATGATACACCACATTCATGAATCACGAATAATCTAAGATAGCTATGCGATGACAGCAAATGTTAAGATTATAAAGAATTATTACTATACATACTTATTTTAAAACAATTACTTCAACTTTATAACGGCTTTGCGGCGTTGAGTTACGCCACTCAACACGCAATCTCAACTCGCCTTCATAATTCGGTGTCGGTCGGTATCTTAACGCTAAGTTCCCTCTGCTCACCCTGCAACATGCGAGATAGTGCGTGAAGCTGTGCTTCCACTTTTCACTATAGTATACCAACAATACACTACTATTATCTTGACACACAAAAACCCGAGCATTAAATTGCGGCCACTTAACGTCGTTCAATTTAAAATGTCATTTTTCATACCAGCTTAGTCATAAATCGTGTTTTTATAGCGCGAACATTCTTGGGTGTTTTTTATATATTTTTTGAAGTTATACCTAACGTAATTTTGGAGGACCGCGCATGTGCGGCCGGCGCCGGCGCAGCACATGTAGCGGGCGGTTGACAGACGTTGTAAATAATCATTAAAAACACGAAGGTACTTACTGTGTTGACCTGACAGCACTTGTATCTAGCAATGCGTTTATTAATAGACTAAAATTGATGTCATTCTTGGCGCAGGGGCAGAAGAGCGTGACTGTATATGCACCAGGTTGTGGGTTCGATTCTTATTATGTTAATATTTTTATTTCTTGACGCTGGAGTGGTGGTTGTGGAGGTAGTTCGCGGCGTTGAGTTCCTCCAGTATTCGGCCGTAGGCATTGCCTTCAGAATTCGGCGTAAAGTGTGAAGTTAAAAAAAAATACTTAAAAATACTTTGAAAATAATAAAAGAAATTAAAAATATGTAAGCTCTCATCACAAAATCGCTAAGTTTTCCGTAGGTAATCTCTTACCATGGCAAAAAATGTTATGCACAAAGTCCGCTTAAATTCTCATAAAATAATGCTAAAAATGTAAACTATTATAAATAAACAGCCATAGAGCGGTCCGCGGTCGACTTACGCACAATTATGAAAAATATGTAATTAGAGAGCCTTCACAACAACCAGCGGCATGGCACATACTTTCTTAATAGCTTGAAAAAAGACCTTTTATATACGGAATTATCTTTGTAAATGTCATAAGAAATTTAAAAAAAAAAAAAGCAAACGCAAAAGAGAATGCCTTTAGTATTCAACGAAAAATGGGGAACGGAGTGTCTTAACACTAGGTTCGCTCCAGCATCCCATCCAGTAAAGTTAATTTAAAAAAGAAACCTATACAACAAAATTTATTTCGTTTATATAAAACTTGTATACATATATATCTAATTGGATATAAATTGAAACGATTTAAGAATCCCATAAGAATTCCTATCGATAAAGTTAAACTAAATCGTTCCAGGCGATCACATGCTTTCACGTCATCAGGCAATCGTGGGAATTACATCAAATCATCCACATGATTTTATAGTGCTATAAATTTGTGATAATAATTTTCACACAGTTAAAAAAAACCACACGCAAATACATATCAACACGAATAAATATTCATAAGGGTTCTCATCAAAAAATATGACTATATTATTATATTTAGGCCGTCCTGGCGCAAGGGCTTAAGCTGTGAATGTAACGCAAAGGTTGTCGGTTCGATTCCCTCTACCTACCCCACTATGCGAGATAGAGCGTGAAACTGATATATATGTCATAATTACAAAATACACTTTTAAAAAGTTTGAAAGTTCGAAAAAATAAATATCTCCGAAAATAAATATACTAATTTGTTTAAATTCTTAAAATAGAAGTGTAAAGAACTCTACATTTTCATTGTCATTTCTAAAATTAATTTAAGCTCCAACCGTCTCGCCTAACGCCTTCCTTATTGATAATATGATAAGGAGACAGTCTCACGTTCTACATGACAAGTGTCATACCTGTCACACTGTCATTTTCACGACATACTGTCAATATGTCGAATTGATTACCTACAATTGTGGGAGATCTCACTTTATCTAGTACCTACATATATTCAAATATTTATATTTGATAAGCTTTTTATAGCTTTCGTGCGAATCCGTACCATATTCGTTTATTTATTTATTTTATGTTTGACATCTCTCTACGGTGTAAAGGATCCAGACAAATTACTGGACTCTCCGTTCTCTATTTTCTGTCCTATATCGAAATAATCGGAAATGTAATGTTGATTTAAATGTAGACATTTTCCCAATTGGAGACAACTATCGCATGTAGAGTCAGAAACTTTCGACGGCGCGACGTCGCTTTTCATATAAAACATAATTTTTAATAAAATATTATTTTAATTATAAATCACAATTTATATAATTTTATCTTCCATACAATTCATAGTTAAACTACTAGCATATAATTAACTTAGAGTTCTAGACAAGAACGGACCAACTATCTACCGATCTTTGAATTGCCACTTTAAAGCTGCTGGGTATATTATGTGAATATAGTTATTTAGTTGTATATATTATACATGTAATTTATTATTATACACGCTGCCAATTATTACATACAAAATGTTATACAGTTGCCAGCTCAGTTCTTCCTGATTGAAATTGCACACAGCAGGGTAAGTAGAGGGAACCTAGCCACAATTCCCCACTTTCTGGAAGTATTACGTGTTGAGTGGCGGAACTCAACACCGTGCTTTTTCCTCGATACCAAAGCGAAGAAATGAAATTATAAATTTAAATAAATATTTAATTTCGTCGAGTGGGGATCAAACCCACCACCATGCCCTTGCTCCACAAATGGCCTCTATTTTTACTGATTACAAAGAAATAATATTTAAGGCTTAGCAAAGCTCGAAGTTTCAGAAATTTAATTTAAAGTGACCACGACGACGATAAATCGTTTTTAATGCGCCGTAAACGGGGCACGACCGCGACAATGCGAAGGAATGCGCCCGTAAACCGCCAATAACTTTGAAAACTATCAGCCGTGACACTTTGTTACTTAAACTTTTATATTATAAAACCTGGTTTGATAATCAAGTAATTATGCTTTTTCAAAAACTCTATTTATTCCGTAAAAGTTTATTTTTTCAGATTCACGCTATATCCCATAAAGATATATAGAAGGCAAAGGGAGAGTGAAATTTTCCGCCAAATTCTACAGGCATTGCGTATCGAGTCGTCGTGAGTATCGCCAAGGTGGAGAGCGGAGTGTGTTAACACTAGGTTCCCTCTGCCTAACCGAATACAGCATGCCGAATGCGGGATAGAGCGTGAAGCTAAATAAAAAGGTTCACCTAAGTAAACGTACCTACCTATAAACTTAACTTAGAAACCGTAAATATAAAAGTAAATCAATATTCTGTTAGCACATTAATTTAAACTATATCAGTTCGAAAGCTGTTTCAGATAGTAAGAGGTACAACAATGCTCGGACCAGTCGCCAGAGGTAAACCCGATCTAGGTCTTATAGGTACACTCGTAGCTTTTATATTTTCCGCATTGAGATTGCGTGCCTCGTACCCGGCGGCTGTGGACGATTTATAGCCTGATGTAGCCCATACATACACCTCTACATACAGGCTATACTTGTTATTATTTAGCTACGACCTCGACGCCCTGGACCTGGACAGTCTCCGCCCCCGGCTACGCAGACGCGGTCTCGCTAAAAACTTTTTATTATAACCAATCAAAGTCAATTTAAATTAACGATGTTTTTTAGTATATTATATCAACGTTTACGAAAATAGAATGGATTGGCGTAAATATCAGGTAAAAATATCCTATTATTATCTTAGGCCAGTGTGTAGCTGTAAGCGCGACACATTGTGGGTTCGATTCCCATTTGAGAACATTAAATATTTCCTATTTTCCTATCTTCTCTCTGGCAGCATTCCGCTGCTGAAAACGCAATGCCTCCAGAATATGGCAGAGAATGAGAGAGAGAGAGAGAGAGATGTAGGGGGCGGAGTGTCTTCCCACTATGCTTCCTCTACCTGAGAGAAACAGCGTGAAGCTAATTGAAAACTCAATTAAAAATAACGATGTTTTTAATATACTACATCAACGTTTACGAAAATAGAACGGATTGACGTAATTACCAGGTAAATTATCGGTGCATTCTTCATCCGTATAGGGACAAGCTACGGTTGCAGATTTAAACGTAACCAAATTCATTTAAATGCCCCACGTCTCTATTTGGGAGTGCAGTTTTTGCATCATTTCCATATTATTATAGCGTGGTTCATTCGTCGAAACGACTGGAACCCAAGTTCGTACGTAAAAGAGTATCGAGAAATCATTATAACAAAAAAATATAAAAGTAAATTTAAAAATTAAATCAATTTCACGCGGTGTCCCATGTAAAGCAGGGTAGGCAGAGGAAAACTAGTGTGAAGACATTCCGTTTCCCACTTTCCGACGAATTCTAGAGCCACAAGCAGTCGCTTTTACAGGCTCATTTTGTGCCCCAGTGCCACGACTGGCCTCCTATAATTAATATAAAAATAATTAATATTTTAATATAAAATTAGTCGCAAAAAATTATGGATATAGTATAAAGATTTAGTCCTTGTGGAACGATTTTCATAGCAAAAGTCTCGAGTGCGAGTGAGAAGTAGCAGCAAGGATCTATAGTATATTTCTACAGTTGACCGACCTTGTGGCACGCGCCGACCGCACTATTCCGTTGATTTGCCTTATTAAATCTAATTCTGCAACACCCACGAACAGCTACTATTACAATATAATATGACTAATGTCTGTCCATGGACACTTGGACAAACATAAATGGACACCATGCTATAGGTAATTTAGAAGGGAAATTTTGCAATTTATTTATTTAGAGCGATGAAACAGGTTTTCTTACTGATAACTTACGTTCTAATATGAATATTCTATGCGGGATTTTCTTATTCGAAAATACATGTAAAATTATTAACTATATTATTTTCGAAATTTATCCTTTTAAATATATATAAATTACATATTATATATGTGGGATAGTATATAGAAAAGCTTTTTCCTAGGTTCCTTCTGCCTACCCTATAACCGTGAAGCTTAAAAAAAAAAATTCTACTGCCTAATTGTTTAATGTAATGTGAAGTACTTATACGTACGATAATGAATGTAATTTGAAACGCAAAGCACTATTTCTTAGTATTTCTTTTATCTATATAAACATAAATATTTTAACGATGGTACCCCACAACGAATTTAGCCAGAAACCAATGCCCAATTAGTGGTTCACAAATACCGATGCCACTAAATCAGGAGATGATGGCCGCCGTCCAATAAGGATATAGCAAAGCTGACCGACACATTCCTATAGCCTTTGCTGAAACACATCTAACAATATCTCATTAGAGACTAAATTGACTCTCAAAAAATAGAATTGATTGGCATTGTTAATAATTATGTATAATTTGTATGTAATTATTAACAATCAGAATCAATTGTTAAATCCAATCATTGTTTAATGAAATACAAATAAGAATTTACTTAATCTTTTTTGGAATCGTTTGGCGCAAAAAAATAATTATACAACGAATGTTGTAAAAAATATATTTTTCAGCTTAACGATGTATCCCGTACATGGCAGAGTAGGTAAAGAGAACCTAGTGTTAAGACACTACGTATTTTAAGCATATTTCCTTTCTTGTATAATAAATATGTTATTCAAAGCTATGCTACAAAAAAGTATAACGAAATCATAGCAAATTTTGCAATAAACAGAATGATTGTTTCATTTGAGTCGCGTACGGGGACTTGCTTGTTTGGAGACCAATGCCATAACAATGACGGCCACGAACGGCCTTTTGTGTAAAAAACCAAACAAAGGGTGCGCTCGCGTCTACACCTACAGATCCTATTTAAACATAATAGTTTATTTTTCATATCAAAGTTGATATATTACCTTTTTCTTATCTTATAAAATAAATAAATCTGCAAAGTGTGAAATTATTAACTCTAAATATCGTTATAATATGAACTTGTTTGTGAACAATGTACTAGAAGACGATAAAGTATAGTGATGATATTTCTAATTTAAATATAGATGTAATATTACATAAATATTTATATAATAGTGAAATAATGAAGATACCATTATATTACACTTATTGAAGCAAGTTCATCTACATTTAATGTAGAGCACAGTGGTCATATATTACTTTCTAATCTTTTTTTTCACAGCCATATTGAAGGACTAACGACGCCATCTGCAACTTCCTCTTAGTTGTACATTATAGATAACTAGTGAACCAAACGCGGCTTCGCCCGCTTAAACTTATTCTTATATTTTAACCAAATTATACATTGTGTCTATATGCAATTGCAAAGTTTCATCTAAACCTGTTGAGTGGTTTTTGCGTGAAAATTGAACAAACATCCATCCTTACAAATTTACACATGTATAATATTACTAGGATAGGATACCCGTACTAACCAAACACAAGTCTTAGCTCTAGTGTATCTTTCTAGCTACTTGGAATGCGTATTGTGTATTTATTTAGAGCCGGCTCCGTGTCAGCCATTTGCTGGTGTCAGTAGTGGCCAGCACTTGTTTACTGATCTCGTTAGACCCTGACCGCCCGGACCCGCCTACACCTCACCACCTCACCTCACCTCATCAGGACTTTGACCAACCCTCGTCTCTTTTTCATCATCTTCAACATACAAAGTTAATATTGATTTTCTTAATAAGCAATTGTAATTTAACTCCGCCGACTTAACAAAGCTTATACCGTCCCATCAATCATAAGGACACGTATAGATGGCGAGTCGGAGTCACCTCCATTTTTTCTCCGCATTGCATCTCGCCCGAGTCCGTGACGAAACGGACTTACGGGTAATGCAATTTTGATTAACTTCGAGTCACAGATGCAATGTTGATAATGAAGACATTATTATATATTACGTGGTTTGAGTTTGAATGTATCCGAGGTTATACGCACGCACAACTATAATGATATTGATTGTTTAGTATGACATCTTAATCGAAATAAATATCGTGGCGTAGTGGCATAAAGCGAGACTATAAACACTATAGATCGTGGGTTTGATTCTCAATCGGGGAAATTAAGTATTTAGTATTTTCATTAATTCGCTCAGGTGTCGAATTGAATCTGTAAGCCGCTAGTAACACGTAATTCTTCTAGAAATCGGCCGAAAACTGGAAATGGATAACGGAGTGTCTTAACTCTTAACACTAGATTCCCACAACCCGTGTGGGATACAGGATGAAGTTTAAAAAACATATATTTAGCACTTTGATTCGTCCTGTTTATTATTATACTACTGTAATATATTTAGAAATAATTCTATATACCTATACAAAGAAATAAAAATAATTGTTGTAACCAATGGTTGATAGTTTTCGTAACACGCAAAATTCTCGTAGCGTCAACTTTCACTCGAACAAACGTACAACATCGGACAAAAAGCATGACACCGACTCACGAGGAACGGTCGAGACAATAGATCTAGCGCCATTGATTACATGTCTCATTCGGTAACTTATCTAATTCATCATCATCATCATCATTATTCATCATCTTTTGTCCACTACTGGACATAGGCCTTCCCCAATTCTTTCCACCACACTCGATCCTCATCTCTTCGGACCCATCGGCTTCCCGCCAACCTCTTTTGGTCGTCGGTCCATCTGGCAGGGGGTCGTCCCACCGGTCGTTTTTCCATTGTCTTATCTTATTAGATTGTATTATTAATATTGGTAAAAAAGTTCCCAAGGTGACATTATTCGATAAGTTATTACTAATAGTTAGGCCATTTGTTTATTATTATTATTTTACGCACATAGCAGGTTAGGCAGAGGGAACAGGAAAACCTAGTGTTAAGACACTCCGTTTCCAGCTTTCCGCCGATATCTGGAAGCATTGCGTATTAAGTGACAGAACTCAACACCTCGCTTTGCCACGTTACCAGAGCGAGGGAATGAAAATATTAAAATTAAATTTCACTAACAGTCTCCTTTATACTGTTGTGCCTACGCCAGGGTTATTTAATATAATATTTTAATTACCAAACTGATATCATATTACAATATTTGCACCTACAGACAGACAACCAAGCATATTATATATAGATATAAGAAATAAAAAGCTCTTAGCTAGGTGTTATTGTATAAACAAGAATCGGCATTACATAGTGGTTCAGCGATATATACTGAGGTGCGATGTTTAAGGGTAGACACACACGAGGTGTGGACTCTAAGTCGGAGTTCAAATACAGAGGTGTGAAAAGCATGATCGTGGCTTTCTTATTTTGAGGTAAGCCGGTCCCTTTTATTTGGAATGACCACTGCCTCGGCTACGTGATCCATGTATACTGAAGGCCTCTTAGCGCTAAGCCTTATTACTTACCAAGATTACAAATAAAATGGATTTATGGTATAGTATATGTTAACTTTTGCTATATTAAACTTTAATAATATACTAAAAATATTGTATTTTTCAAATAAATTATAATAATTATTAATAGCTAGTGTTCCATTCGTGGCTTCGCTCGCGTGGATTGCACGATTCTGATTTTTTCCTATTTTGTATACCAGATAATACCTGCTTAGATGAATTTATATAAATTTTCGTAGAAAAACACTACTTTAAATCTTTATCTGAAGCATGTCTAAAAAAGCTTTTAAATATACGGGTATTACATACATATTTCAACGAACTAATAACTTATTATAACATTAATTTTATATGATTTTTAAAAATATTTTTAAGAGTATCATCCACACTGACCAATGTCACGAAGAATGCATTAGCGAATATCACGACAAGTCGTACATTAAATATGTCCATATTTCAATCTCAGTTCATATAAATTCTAAACCTCAATACGCTATATCTGGAGTGGTAAATAGAAAAGAGAGAATTCTGGCACTAGATTCTTATTGCTTATTCTACAATAATAATATGTAGATATATGAAAGTAAAATAACTTAAAAGTAAGAATTTTCCATTATTTTATAGCGTAATATTTAAAAATAACACATAAAACTATATTTATCAAAAATGATCGCTCCCTTTCGATATCAAGTGTCACTTGCATGTCGTATAGAGTTACGGCCAAACCTGCTTAGTGGGGTGGAATTGAACATTTTAACACGAACTAAAATTATTAAGGCGAGGAAATAAAAATAAATCAGGCAGAAATTGGTAGGAAATTATAATAGTAGGTAATTACCGTTGCGGTGCAGTGGTACTGACAGGTTGAGGATTCGATTCCTACCTGGGTTAATGAATTATTATTTATTCATATATTTCATTTCTTCGCTCTGGTACCAACGCAAAAGCGCGGTGTTTAGTTATGCCTCTCTCTCTTAACACTAGGTTCTCTATGCCTACCCTGCTATATGAGAAACACAGCGTGAACCACAAAAAAAAAATAGTAATAATGTTTTTGCTAACTAACCTTACAGAACTACTATATTATGGTAGTACTATTTACTATGAAAAAAAAAGTGAAACCAACAGTACAAAACTCGCTCGCCTCTGAGAAAACATACAATCAATTTATTTTTTTATAGCAAACGACATATTAGAAACTGCATCAGTCCTATATTTTATCTGTGCTTCAAATACAAAGAGTTTATATTATTTTTTTATTGTGTAAATATAGACATACATCGAAAAAAGCAAAAAAAAACCCGCGCATTCAAAGAGTTTGATCTCCTTTATTTGAGTATTCTTATAAAACTTATTCATAAGAAAAAGAAAAGTTCTAAAAAAAACTATATTTAGAATCAGAACGAGCCTTTCACAGATTTTATTAACATAATTAAAATAAAAAAAAAACAAACAGCGACCGTTACACGAAGGAATTCAAAAGGGAGCCGAGGCGCGCTACAATTTTTTATCGTACATTTTAGTATGCCCAGAAGTCGTATCTTCAGCTTCACGCTGTAACCCGCACCCAGCAGGGCGTAGCAGGGTAGGCAGAGGAAACCTAGTGTTAAAACACTCCGTTCCCCACTTTCCACCAAATTCTGAAGGCATTGCGTGTTGAGCGGAACTGAACGCCGCACTTTGCCTCGTCCGCGTATAATGTCGTCGTCGTAAAGATAGCTAGTCTATACTAAATTGCTAAAGAAATCACTGCATACTTATTTTTTAGCGGTCGAGATTGCAAAGGGCTATAAATGGAGGACTGGAGCCTCGGGCCGGTGCCATTTGCAATCGGTTATGGAACGACCGCGAACTTCTTTTTTTTTACATTATAATCGGTCGTCCCAGCTTCCTTTTTTTATGGTATCGAGATAAGCGATAATTGTAAAAGGCAATGGATACAAAAATTTCATGGAAAATATTTTGTTGGTTTTGGTTATGTGGCGTTTGCATGTTTTTATGGTGAAAAAAATCATGGACTGCAATAACTAATGAGAATTACTATAGGTAGTACTGTCACAGTAATTTTTATACTTTTTCCTTATAGCTTTAGTGTTATCTTTTTTGTTTAGCTTCTCGAATACAGTAGGATAAGCAGAGAGATCTAATATAAGACTCTCCGTTTCTTATTTTATGCCGAATTCTGGAGGCAATGTGTATTAAGTGGACGAACTCAACTCCGCACTATGCCTCTACTCTACACTAGTGTCGAGCGAAAAAATATTAAATATTAAATATTTAAATATTAAATATTTTTTCCTCGAATGAGAATCGAACTCACTACTACCTGTAACCTACCCCTGCGCCACGACTGTCCTCAGTGTTACCTTAAGTGGATAAAATTTATGATGGATGAGCACAAGACAGCAAACTCGAGATACGCCATCAAGGAGTCAAGTTACGGACCCGTGCCGCCTCATTAACAACGCGTCAGTTGTAAAGGTAAATAATAACGCGACGCTTTCTTTGTCAGGATCCTGCATATTGAAGGCTACAATATTTATACTTGAGGCTTAAATATTTAAAACAAGTTTTAAAAGAGTAATTACTATTTCTTAGCAATTTTTTTTAGCGTCACTGTGTGTCCCGCACACAGCAGGGTAGGCAGAGGGAACCTAGTGTTAAGACACTCCGTTTCCCACTTTCCACTGAATTCATGAGGCATTGGGTGTTTAGTGGTGGAAATCAGCGCCCCCCTTTGCCATGGTACCTACCAGAGCCAATCGAACCCACAACCTTCGCGTGTACAATCGCACCACCACCAAACACAGAATCCACCAAATAAAATTCTAAGACTTGCTTATAATAAAACAAGGCACCATTATAGTATACGCTCAGCGTGGTTCCGGATACCCGACAGTAAAACCTTATCATTTATACATATAAATTGAAAATTTACAAAAAAAAAACTACTATAATCGAAGTTGTGGGGACTGAGGAGGAGATTGAGGGGACATTAAAATGCAGCTCGTGCGACGCCGGCCCGCGCCCGTCATCCTCTATAATAACCGCTCTGGACATCACTAATGCATTATTCAACGAATCCTGATCTCACATCACTATACATTTGAAACTAATTTATTATCTATCAAAAATTAGATGGTTTTTAGCAGATTATTTTTTATTTGGGTCAAAGTGGTGCAGTGGAACAGCGTTTGACTATATATAGAGGTTGTGGATTCGATTTCTATTCAGGGGTATAAAGTATTTTTATTTTTTCTTCCTGAAAGATAAAGCCTGACATTGAGTTCGCCCCGTGGAAATTGGTGAATGGAGGTAAACTAGGTACTCTGGTATATACCGGAGTAGCTAGAAGCATATATCTGGCATACAGAGTGTTGTTTACACATAATTTTCAACATTATTTTTATATATTGTAGCATATTAGTCGTCCTCAGTAAAAAATATAATTCATATTTTGTTCTGATAAATAATATTTTACGATTTCAGTATAGCTACGTACGTACAACGAAGAATTGGTTTCCATTACGTACAAATTGGTATTTCTCTAATTAACACCGCACCGTAGCACGAGGCGTTTTTCGAGAGTAATGAAAAAATAAACTAAAAGTACAAAGAACACTTTCATTAGACCTATACAGTATACTCATCACTGACCTACATGTACCGTTAATTATTTCATTTTAAGCATAGAACTAATTTTTTATTCGTTCTTTTATTCAAACTGATGAAGCCAGTGGTGGCACAGGGGTACAAGCGTGTGACAGGTTGTGGGTTCTATTCCCACTCGAGGAAATGAAATATTTAATATTTTAATTTCTTCATCCTGGTGTCGAGGCAAAGCGCGGTGTTTAGTTCCGCCAATCACCTACAATTACTTCAGAATTTAGGGTAAAGTGGAGAGCGAAATGTCTTAACACGTAACACGTATCCCTCTGCCTACCTTGCTACATGCGGGATACAGTGTGGAACTAAAAAAGACTGTATAAAAATAAAATTAACTCGAAACAATAGTAATCAACAAAAACATAGCATTGTGCAAATATACCTACATATATATATGCAATAGAGCAATAAAAATCCTATCTGATCGATTGAACAATTAATTTTAAATGGCTTGGCATTTAATGACGAAGCCAGCAAAAGACCTTGGGGCTAATTCTCCTAACAATTATTAATAAACTACGTTGCTATAATAAATTTGAATTAATTCAAATTTCGTTTATAGTTAGTTACGAATAAACTAGGTATATACGTTTGTAGGAACAATAATTCATAGAAACACGACAGCCATGTTGTAACTTCTTGCATTTAAAACTGGGACACAATCATTATTATTAATCAACAGCAAAACGTGAGTTTCTTTTCGTCTATTATTAATTTGTCATAATGTACTTTCAAACAATATATCATTAGAGGCCAGTCGTGGCGCAGGGGGGTTCCCACTCTGAGAAATGAAATACCTATTTCTTATTTTCATTTTGTGTGGAGGGAAAGCACGGCGTTGAGTTCCGCCACACAACATGAAATGCTAATAGAATTTAGCGGAAAATTGTAGTGTTATTGTAACACTAGGTTCCTTCTGCCTATTCTAGGTTCCCTGTGCCGGATACACCATGACAAGTCGATTACAAGATATTTTTATACGTATTTTTCTTTATAATTTTTACCGTACCTGAAAAACTCTGGAGTACTGGACTCATTAGGTACATATAGTACAAAAAATATTATTAATTGACTAAGACCCTCTACCAGAACACTGGCCTTGGCTCTTACATATGGCGTACCAGATTGTATTACGAGAAGTAACGAGTACTTTATCTCTGTGATTGGAGCTTCGAGCACATCATAAAAATACTCTCGGTGCCTGTGGCGAGAGAAAGATGATAGTTGTAGTTAAAACTATCAAGTGCCTTGGGAACTGGTGAACATATGTCCCATTCCTGATATTAATATATATAAATTTGTAGTGTATTGTAATATAGTACATAATTAATTATTAGGTAGAGGGAACCTAGAGTTAAGACACTCCGTTCCCTATTTCCGCCGAATTCTAGAGGCATTGGATGTTGCAATGGCGCTTCACCTCGACACCAGAGCGAAGAAAATGGAAATAATAATAATAAATATTTCATTTCCTCTAATGAAACTATCTCGTTGAGGGTCACACTTTGTGCGCCACGACTGGCCCCAAAAATATAAAACAATGAAGTTCTAAATTCAAATTATCAATTGATAGCACGGGAGAATCAACGAGCTCAATAGACAAGCCCAAGGCGAGCGTCTCGGAGCGAACACGAAACGGAACACGTGTCGCTGATTGGCCCCAATTGGCGAGCGAATAAAAACAATCGTCGCTTAAAAATAACAGTGATTTCATACAACATGTGATGGATGTTTTCTCTTAGTAATGTTGTGTTTGTGTGTGGAGTTCCCAGACTTGGGCCATGTGAAATATCCTAATGCTGCTATCCCATGGATGGTTCAATTTTTATGATAATACGCTGGTGACGAACACATAATTATAAAGTATGTATATTATGACCTGGGAAAGGTTCCGGGACAAAGTTTATGCTATTAGTATATTTTTGAGGCCATAAGTGGCGCAGAGCACAAAGTATAACTAAAACGGGACTGGTATGGGTTCTATTCCCACTCGAGGAAATTAAACATTTAATATTTTCATTTCTCCATTCTGATGTTGAGGCAAAACGCCCTCCTCCAGTCAACCTGCAACACCTCCCGAATTCAACGGAAAATGAGGAACGGAGTGTTTAAACTCGTTTTAACCCTAGTTCCCTGTGCCTATTCTGCTGTACGCGTGACACACCGTGACGCTAAAAAAAATGAAATTGACGCTATTATAGTCTATTTAATTCGAAATCTGCCATATGGAGAGCGGACAAAAGTCACTGCACGCTATAAGGTACCCTGTGCCACACCAACCATCTGATGTTTTATCGTAAGCTACGTAAACAGATATGGACATCCGTAATATGGTAAAAAATATGGGTCAAACAAAGGATGTAAAACCGCAAAAAGTCTGACTATCATTGTTTTTCAATATTGTCATTCTGATTGTTAATTGTTTTTAACTTCCGTTGCTATAAATTAATTATAATTACAAATATAATTAGAGATGGTACGAGCAATATCTATTTTAAGATACAATTATATATCTATGGATATAAAAGTAATAGTTAATCTATATATATAAAATCGAAAGGTCACTCACTCACTCATCACGAAATCTCAGAAACTACATGTGCTAGGAATCTCAAATTTTGCATAGGAGTTATTTATAGGACGTAGGTGCTCACTAAGACGGGAATTTGCAATATTCGAAAGGGTTGTTTTTGGGATCGAAAGTTTGTATGAAACTTTGTTACTACAAATGCTAGGAGTCTCAAATTTTGCACAGACGTCACTAGGACGTAGTCATGGAGACAGAAATTAATAAGAACATAGTTCACGCGGGCGAAACCGCGGGCGGGCCGCTAGTATTATATAAACATAGCTACGGTAGCACGTTTTTATAATACAAAAAAAATTAAAGTTAAAGTTTTCAAAAATCAAAAGAAATACCCTTTTAGTCAAACAGAAAATATGGCACGAGACAAAGATATGGACGATATTAAGGTAACAAAAACTGGTATTTGTCACGACGCGACGTCGACAGAGCTCTATCGTAGCTTATCTTGTGTTCCTTTTGTGTTGAAACCGTCGTTAAAACCCAAAGCATTTGAAGAGATGGCGCCATTAGCTTTCTTAATTTCTTTTTTAAAACTGCATGACGCACTCATATTGATATTACGCACATCCGCTTCATCTTGGGATACAATTTAAGTGTATGGGGCAAATTAATGAGGTATTTAATTCCGGAGAAACTGCCGCCATGTTTGGATTAATCAAAACCTCAGATGACAGCACATGTCATTATTTGTGAGGGATTGGAATTTTTAAATATTTTTGTTTTTTTTTTCAGCTTAACGCTCTATCCCACTAGCATGTAGAGCAGGGAAAGCCTAATGTTAAGATACTTCGCTTCCTAGTCTCTTTCTTCTGGAAGCATTTTGTGTTAAGTGGCGAAACTCTACGCCAAGCTTTTGCCTCGAAACCAGAACGAAGAAATAAAAATAGTAAATATTTCATTTCTTCAAATGAGGATCGAACCTGTTGCCTTAAAGTCACACGCTTATGCCTCTACACCACGACTGGTCCCAATATTTTTGTTATAGTTAAGCAGCTATAACTAGGTATATTTACTTTAGAAATGTTTGTCACTATTAAAATGACATCAAACACAGTATAAAATTCCAAACCATATCATTATTAGACCTAGTTAGCTTATTGAACCTGTCATTTAAATATACCTAAGTACCTACTTCAACCAGTGCAGCGTATCGTGCGAACGCGTCATAATAGAGGATATTATAATAAACAGGCGGGTCCCCCTCGTCCTCCCTAATAAATATTAATGTATGAACTTGAGCCCCCACTGTGGACCGATGCTGGTCCATTGACACTCAATTTAGTACTTTTTGCTGAATGCACTGATATGCTCTCGAGCTAACGTTGTTCTTAAGTTATTCAAGCACTTACTTACTTGTTTTTGATTAGCAAGGCTTTGTCAATAGAAGCATCCCTTTTGTAGGAAATTTTTGGAGTGCACGTGTTTTTAAGTAAATATAGGTATGTTTTCTTTTCAGATTCACACTGTATCCCGCATGTTGCTACCCTGCTGGGTAGGCAGAGAGAGCCTAGTGTTAAGACACTCCGCTGCCCACTTTCCCCTATGGCACATGCCCACGACTGGGCCTTCCATCCATCAGCCTTTCAACGTCCACTGTTGGACATAGGCCTCCCCTAATTCTCGGTCCTGCGCCCTTTGAATGGGCCTTAGTTTTGATGAAATATATAGGTAAGTACAATGAAAGTAATATGGTAAAATATGTAATTATTAAATTTTAAATGATATAGAGTACAAACTCTTTATAATTTAGGCACTAAAAATTACAGTGGCATTTCTTATACCGAATCTAAATAACCAAAGTCCGTTTTCAAATAACACATTAAGAAGTTGTAACTTTTTGTCTCATAAATATAACATCCCTACAAACTAACGTCCCTCCAAAATAAAGAATTAAGTACTTTCAATAAATATACAACAATGGGCACACAATCATATTTGCTTTTTAATTTTTATTGAATTTCTAGTACACAATGGGCACACTTCGTTAGTGCCGGAAAGGTCACGTGTCCTAAATACAGAGGGTGGACGAGAACACTTTTCCTATAAGTTTCCCACGCTACCCCCTGCAATGGTAATGATAGTATGGGAAACCATACTTGTTGATTTTGTTCCGTAGTCGTCCCTCACTGTCAACGTTTCCGGGGCGAAATAACAATTAAATTAATTACATTTTATATTTCGGTCGTTCTAACATGTGCTTAGAACAATGGTAAAACCATTATAATTATGTTTATAATTAAGTATATATATATAATATGTAAATATTAATTCTAATGAACGTAAGTTTGTCTGTTACGCTTTCACGTTAAAACTACTCAACTGATTATCATAAAACTTTATACACATCTTCTTACAGATATTAATAAGGACATAGGGTACTTTTTATTAAAATACTTATTTTTCTTTTAAATATATCTTTCTATAATATAAAATCAAGTTTAAACGAGCGAAGCTGTATTTGAGTCTCTAGTATGTCTAATAGAATATTTATAAATTTTAGTTAATTAGCTAATCATAGTTTGTACCTACTACAGAATTATTAAGAAGTCAATATTTAGTTTCGGTTGCCCTAATACATTTATATATATATTTAAAAGTACATACAAATATTCGATTCCTATTAAACTCAGTCGATGAAATATTTAGATAATTTCAAGATTTTCTGAACCAAAATGTTTAAAAAATTTAAATTCAGATCAAATTAAGGCTAATTTCGCGCATGCAATCGAATATCGCGTCAAAGTGGATGCCTATTAGGCAAATTGTCTGTTAGACGTTCTGACTTCTGCCCGAGGCTAAGATATAAATTCTAAATGCCTAGAATCTATTCAAGCAACAAATTTAAAATTCTACTAAGATGCCAATTAAAAAAAATATATAAATTTACATAATTTGGTTGTGCATGCGAAATTATATTCTGAGATATGAATCATATAAAAATAATTAATGCAAAAACATGTCTACATATTTAAATTATTAAGTTGGAATAAGTTAACTTTGTATATTTTTAAAATAGATTTTTTTGTACTAGCACCTCATTAATCATTTTTATTGGTTATTAAATTAAACAAGTTTATCTTCTTTTTTATATTATCTGAAACATGTATAATTATAAAATAATATATAATGAGGGGAAAAAAGGGTGTTAGCACTAGGTTCCCTTAGCCTACCTTATACTTACATAAACTAGAAGTTATAAATACGTAATTAATATTTTCATATGTCAAAGCTCAGTAAGTTATAAAAATATGTATTGTGTAGGGCAATATCGAATTGGAAAATCAGAATCATCTAGGACAGGGGGCAACAATGGACAAAATAGGATGATATTACACGAAAAAAGTTGTAATTAATATTAATTACAATTTATAGATACCTCTACTGTAAGGCAAATAAAGTATTCTTTGTTTAAATATCCTGATTATATTTTTTTTGTTCAAATTTCAAGCAGTTATTATTTGTGCTTATCGATATGTAAATAAATGAAAATAATAAAAAACCATACCTGCCAGTCCAGTCGCATTGGTCTCCAACAGTTCCCGCCTCCGCTACGCAAATCAGACTAAAAACAGTCCAAAACACTAACTTTACAGCCATTTTTTACAATAATATTAAGTCTATTATAAGAACGAGGGCTCTTATTAATCACAACATTACACTATCAAAGTCATTATTAAAATTTAATATTTTGACATAAATAAACAAAACATTTTAAAAGCGAACGTAAACGGCAATCTCGCTCTACCTTCAAATCTACACTAACGTAACTTTCGACGTTTAAAATTGAAGTGCGACAAAGACAGACAGCTTCATTTCTACAGCATCCACATTTACATCCAATAGGAGTAAAAGAGATAGCAATAATAATATTACAAAAAGTAAACAGGAGTATATAGCTGTCTCTCTTTATTATTTCATAGTATTTTGTACCTTAAGTCCATGTAATAAGGTTTAAAAATAAAAAGGCGCGTAAAATGATTTATCGCAGCTTTTTCGAAATGGCGGGAAAGATACGTAGGCTTTTAACAACAATCTTGTAGCTTTCGGCTATTATAGTCCCGTTTTATTTTAATTATTAAAAGCTCGTTGTATATGCAAAACAGCATTGTTTTTAAATTTAATTTTCCTTGTTGTATTTTAAAATGATGAGTAATGTCCTTAGTCTTGGCAATATTTTTTTCTCCCTTTTTTAACTTCACGCTCTATCCCGCGCTTTGCCGGAGCGAGAAAACAACCTCGAATGAGAATCGAATCCACAACCTGTCGCAATTATAGTCTCGAGCTTGTACCCCGCGACTGGCCTGTCTACATGACTTTTTGTAAATGCGAAATATTGCATGACTTACATGAAAAAAATATATAGGTATTAAATGTTTTAATTTAATTATAAGAAAAAGATCCGTAATTTCAAGTCAGCCACAAAATTTTATAGGTTTCTCTTCAATAACTATAATTCTGGTAAATAATATCTATACATTTATGATTGATTTATTACCGTGCAAAAATAATGCAATAGTCTGACCAATTAATTTTAAAACATATCTAACAGATATTTAAGCAATTTTATCCTTTATTAACTAAATATTTAAGGGTCCAATCTCCACGCGTAAGTTTTCGCTTGAGTTGCAACTTGCAACACATCATCCCTTATTTTTTTTACCATGATCTGGCACATTGTTTACATTTTTTGCGCATAACCTTTTAGATGATGCCTACACCCAATATATGTAATTATAGGTTAAAAATAGCTTTTTTGTAAATTACAAATGACTCGCTTACCTTTAATGGTTTTGTAGTTAACTATTAACAACACTATTTTAGGGTTTGTAAAGAAAAAAAGTTTTATTTTTTTGTTGTTAATACAGAGTGAAGCTATCAACCTGTAATATGCACATAGCAGGATAGGCATAGGAAAAAGAAGAGGGAAAACAGTGTTAGGACACTCCGTTCTTATAAAGACATATATATATTTTTGTAAATCTTATAGACATTGTAAAGCTTTTTGCTCCGCATAAGCGCCATAGTATGTAAAGCCTAAAGAAAACAAATCAACAATTAAGTAAAATAAATCTAACGATTAAAACAAAAGATATATCAAATAAGCAAAGGTCAAACTCAAATTATAATTCTTAACTATTGTAAAATCAGGAACGTTATCATCACGTGTTAGCATATTATGTTTGCGTAGAGATAAACAAAACCAATAGTCCTTGTTTGCTCGTAAGATAGCCGCATTGTCACCCACTCGCCTTTCTTGGGTTAAATGCATTAGCTACAAAAAAAATCATTCGCTTTTTTAGGAAACTAGCGATAGGGTCGCGGGTTCGCCTGCGAAATTGCAAAGACTTTCGAATTTCGTATGTAGGTATGTACCTATTAGAGACTCACACGCGGCTTCGCCCGCTTAAACTTATTTTTATATTATAACTAAAGGATATAATATATTTTTTAATAAAAATTATCTTGTCTTTTCTAATACCTCTAAGAACCTACCATTTATTTTTTGTTTTCTTAAATATGTTTCATTTTGATTACAGGTAAAGTAAAAGCATTACGTAAGTTAGTAGTAATACTTGTTTATATAGTATTGTTTGAAACAAACGCAAGGATTCCATCACTAAACATAAATAAAACAGGGAGTTTTTTTAATAACAAGAAAAAAATAACTCTTTTTTTCGTCCTCAGGCCGATTGAGGGGCAATATTGTGTGAATGTTTATATTATCGGCTATAAAAATTCTAAACCTTCTCCAGTAAGTTTTTGTGTATAATTATATTTTTCAATTCATGGATTTTTTGATAATGATAATTAAGAACGTATACGTGTTTAAACACAGTAGGTATACATTTCCAAATATAGATATGTTTAAACATTAAATAATCATTAATTTAATTATTTATTTTATTTTATAGATAGATATGTTAAGAGGTAAGACAACGAAATTTCGATTGTTAAGTTGCTTTGTATGTTAGAACTTTTTACTGTAAAGTTTTCTTGGACTTTAAATAAATTAATTTTTAACAAAAACAAAAACCGACTTCTAACAACGAACTAAAAAGTGAAAAATAATTATACAAAGATTTTATAATTTTGAAGTCGGTGCCAAATTAAAACAAACAGGCTTAGTAATTAGATATTATAGTAAAGGTGTTGTAGCATTAGCTTGACACCGACTTCAAAATTATAAAATCTTTGTATAATTATTTTTCACTTTTTAGTTCGTTGTTAGAAGTCGGTTTTTGTTTTTGTTAAAAATTAATTTATTTTACGATTTTTAGTGATGGGTAGATCTTAAAATGATGCTTCTTAAACGAGTGGTGATGGTGGTGGTAGTGGTTGTCAACGAGTGGTTGTGGTTGTCCTATGTAAAACTTTATTTAATTAAGTATTATTTTTGTGCAATGTTACATTTTGGTATATTGACAAGAACATACATAAAAAGTATTCGGGCAAATTGAAAATCTCCCTTTTTTGAAGTTGGTTGAAAATGAGAACATCCTCTTTTTTGAGGTCACCTCACCTCTGACATCAATTTAAAAAGTTTTTGCTTGTAACTATTACAGTATAATCAATTTTTTACCAAACTTTCTAAATTTTCACCTGATCCCATAATCGGAACCTAACCAAACTTTCACCAAATTATCCTTGAAGTGTATCCTTTCAAATAAAAAAAGAATCATCAAAATCGGTCAGCGCGACATTGAGTTATTCGGCTATTTGTCGCGCACATACTTAATGCAAATTTAAGACTTATGTGATTTTCTCATAGATACCATTGTCAGACATGGACCAAAAAAAAATGGGACCATTCGGGAAGCTTCACCTTTCAAACAAAAAAAAAATTTTCAAAATCGGTTCACCCAGTCAAAAGTTATGAGGTAACAAACATAAAAAAAAAAATAAAAAAAAAAAAAAAAAAAAAAATACAGTCGAATTGATAACCTCCTTTTCTTACAGAAGTCGGTTAAAAATATACCGTATTGAGATAATAGACCGTCTACATATTTAATTATTAGATATGTTAATTTCTTATAATAGTCGTTAAATTACATTAACATACTTAAATAGATCATTGTAACTCAGTGCGACTACGTTTGGAAAAGTCTGTTCTGGGTTTGAAAATTACTCGGAGAAATGAATTATTTTCATTTCGACGAGTAACAAGAGCGACGGTAATTTTTGATAGTTGATCGAAGACTCAACATGCAATGTTTTGAAAATAGGGCGATAAATGGAGAAAGGAGTGTATTATTATTAGGGTCCCATTGCATTCTTTGGGAATTGGCAAGCAGCATAAAGCTAAGAAAAATTGAAAGAGTCAATGCCATTTGTCTCAGTACCTATTAAATGTAAATAGCAAAATCAATATACATTTAGATATGGTAAGTTTATCGTAATATCTTTCTATTAAGTATGTGAAAAATGGGAAGCCAAAAATATCATGCTCTTCAAAGCTAAAGACCAGTAATATATCCAGAATAGCTTCCGTTGGCACGAGCAATCTTCTTTCTTAATATCTGTGTTCTTTTATATAATTTTAATCTGGTTACGTTATTTTTGGTTTGTTATTCAAACGATTCGTACGTTACCGTAATACAAATAACACTTGTTGCTTTCATAATTTTAAAATATTTGTATTGAATTAATATTAAAAATATCTATAATTTTATATATATTATTAATATAATAAATTTTCTTTATATAATAAATTGTTTTTATCGAGAAAATAATAAATTTAATCATATTACTGAACTGAAGGGATATTTGACATAAACTGTCACTTTGACATCTGTCAGAATTTGTATTATAGTTATAATTATAACCTATACTAATTGTTATTGTTAATATATCATTTAAATTTAATTGGAAATGTTCCGAATTTGTCACCAAAATATATGCCTCTTTAACAAATCTATTATAACTTGTACCTCAATAAAAGATGTTGTGTCAAAATCTATTAAATTTTCGCCAAAATATACAATACGGCATTTTGCGAGTGGAGAAAAAGAAAATAATAAATTGGAACGTATATATTATGGACCACTTACGCCACAAATAAGAGCTGTGAAATTATTTTCAGTGGGTTCCAGTGCCCTAGGATTAGCGGCACAACCAATAATATTACGTGAAGCTAACACTATAGGAAGTACATCCCTGTTAATAGCTATTTGCTCTGTTGTCGGATTCTTTACATTTGTAACTCCACTATTATTACATTTTATAACAAAAAAATATGTAACAGAAATCCATTATGATCCTGTGACTCTTTCTTATAGAGCAACTACATTAAGTTTCTTTTTGACATCTGTAAAAGTAAGCACAAGTGTATTTTTATATCAATTTGCATAAATTTACGTATTATGTAATCGTTTTTTAATGAAATATGAGATCAATGTAAATTAAAAGATATTCAAACAATTGGAAAGTATGCTAGTGGGAAGTAGAAGTATCTATACTTAAAAAAGGAAGATACTGTGGCAGATTACCTGGTAAAATATCAGAATGTTTGGCCATTTATAATGCAGTACTGGTAGCAATGCTGTTGTTTCCATTAGTCAGAGTTTATTTGGCTAAATCTACAGAATATACAGAAAGGCAGGTATTGGAAGGTCATTAGCATTTGGAGCTCCATTCTCTTTGGCTACCTTGCTAGAAAAAATCATGCATATTACTTTCCATAAAAAGACCTATTTATACTAATTATTAATTTCAACAATTTCAATTATTAATATAAGACATGAGAATGTTGACATTGTGATTTTTTTTGCAGTTGGACTTTAAAGTTGAAGATGTAGTTGTACCCGATATTCCTGGAATGTTTACTACAATGCATGCCAAAGGCAAACCTCTATTCATTGAAGCAAGACACTTTTCAGACCCCCTTCATTATGCAAAAATGATGGGGTATGATAAACCTTTAGATTTCAAATTAGGAGAGAATCCTGAAGAAGATAATAATAAGTAAATATAGTTTAGTTTAAAATTGTTATTTATATTGTGTTAGTTGTTAATGAAATAAAAATGATTATCTAATATATTTTATTAATTTAAGTCCTGTGTATCAAATTTATAACACTATTTTTGACCTTGCATCATTCACATTTGGATGATGAAACTAAATGATACATACAAACAATATTAAGAGGCCATCATGGCGCATGGGCCCAAGCCCACGTGATGATGGATGCATGTTGAGTGGTGCCGCACTTAGCCTCAATACCAGAGCAAAGAAATGGGAATATGAACACATAAACACTTCCTCGAGTGGGATCGAAGCCACAACCGTCGCGTTAGTCACATCCTTGTGCCGCTACGCCACAACGGCCTCTAAATGCTTTATTGTGACTTATTTATATAATGGTGTTTACATATGTGAACTAGAATGTTGTATTTCTGCAGTGCACTTCTCTTAAAGTTATATGATGATAATCATAATTGTTAGAAATAAACTAGAATGTTATATAGCCTATAGCACTCCTGTGGAATCTAGCTTTCATATAAAACAAAAAAAAAAATCTGACCAGTAGTTGCAGAGATCTTAGCATTTAAACAAACTTCCACTTTATTATATTAGGAGATATTGATGAATAATACTTTATTTTTTAAATAAAAAACTAATTGTTAATATAATATATATATAATTAATATTAAAAATAACAAATTCACATGGAAAGATGACATTTTTGGCTGTAACTATAGAAAAAAAAACAACAAAAATCAATTTAGTTGACTAGAGATAATATTGCTTTTTAAGTGTGAAAACCAAAATATACAACTATAAATTAAATAATTGCATTATATACATAAACACTATTTAATATATTTTTTTAATATTACAATATTTACATTATTGGCTGGAATGTTGTTCTGAAGAAAGTATTTATATTTTGTGATAAAAAAAAAGTTTAAATTAAAAATTGTAAAAAAGAAGCTTACACTAGTGTTAAAAAATAGATGATTTAAACATTACATTTAATATCCTTAAACTTTAATTAATTAATGCTATAGTCCATAACGATTTTATATAAGCATAGAAGACGGCATAATACTATAATTAATAGTTTACTTAGTAAATTACCGCACCTGATTTTGCATTTTCCTATTCAAAGTATAATACTAAATAATTCGAATATTTTGTCTCAAAAATCACATTAGCCTATTAGGCTCTTAGGCCTGTCACATTTAAAATGTATTATGATAAGATTCTCAACCATTACCTACCATCTTGTGTATTAACACATATTTAATACAATTTTATTTTATATAGTAAATAATTTGTATATATAATAAAATAGGTACTTTACTATTATTATATTTTTACACAGTTTATTTAGTACAACTCACAACAATATGGTGCTTGGTACGGTTGTCACTATTTTGTCTGCATTCCACAATTTGACCAATTAAGAAACAAATAATCAACATACTTTCATGATTAAACCCTATTTATCCGAATCTTTTAAGCTTATTATCATTTTTTTGTTGAGGCGTTGGTGCAATTCAACGTTTTGTCTAACAAAGCTGGAAAATTATATTAAAAAAATATTATTCCACCACGATGAGATCAAACCCAAAATCCACGCGAGTATAGAACTATTACTCTGACTTCCATTGCGCCTATTTTTAATTTTTAAATATATTATACATTTACAGTTATTGTGCTAAAACAAAGTTTATTGGAATGTATTACAATACAATATTGTATAAATTTAAAATATTAATGCATTTATTTCAGTGATAATGATTAAATAATTAAATATAAAGATGTGAATGCATAAAGGTAAATAGAATGTGGCATTTTCATACATGTAATAAACAAATGTTTTATTATTTTTACACTGTTCTATGACATTTTATTAAGAACTCTGTAAAAGTCAGTTAAGGATTGTTTTTTTATTCTATTATCAAAGTACTAGACTACGTCATTTAATTTTTTTTTCTGTAATTGTAGAGTTTATTTTATTTAATATGTTTAATAATTCAAAATAATCAAATACAATTTGAAGTCTAGATAGATACTTCAGGGCAACATGAGTCAAGAAGAGTTCAATCATACTGCAACGCATTGTCAGCTAAAGAATTATAAATTTAATTTTTAAGAATTTTAAACTTATGACACACTTTCATTATCTTTATCCACCCATATCTTTAATTACTTTTTTTTTATTCAATAATACAGTTTTTTTTTCTATAAAGCATTAAAATTTTTAATCTACGTTCACACATAAAACGGTAAACAAACATATTTAGAAAAAAAAATAAGCTGTATACTCCCACAATACTACAAAACCACGCTCAGGTACCAGGGCCGAACGAGTCTAGAGGAGTTCAATCGTAGTGCAGCGTGTTATCAGCCAGGGAGTGCATGGTGGGGCAGGTCTTATCATCTATGGCCTCTAGGGCCACAGCCCGAGCACGTGCTCTGGACCGCCATTCCACGCGGCAGAACGCTGCAGTGCCTAGAGAAGCGAGTACTGCTAGCACACCTAGTTGTACTGATAGCGGAGCACGAGACGAGTAGAAGAAACACGCGGCCGCCGCTAGTGACTGTGGACGGAAAAAATATTTAGAAATAGAATCCGAAGAAGAGTTCCGTATTGGGCCTCGCCACTCAACACGCGATGTCTCGCAAAAGATGAAATGTAGGATGGATGAAAGTTATTATATATGTAACGTAAATAAAACACGGAGTTCATTGAATAAGTATTGTATTGGCTAGGTAGCCTGACACGAACTAACTTGTCATATATAATTTCAACTTACCCACTTAAATTCCCTTTATTATTTAACAAAGCAAATAAGTACCTACATTTAAATCTATACAACAAACTTTGACTTTATATATGACAAAAGTGAAGGATGGAGTGTCTTAATATTAGGCTCACTTTGCCTTCCCTATTATATTTTTTCATATCACGCAAAAAAGTATCAAATAAAAAAAAATATTGCAATGTATATTTAATTAAACTATTACAATCAATATTTATAAAAGAAATGCATACCTGAGTGAACTTGAACAGAGCGAAGGCAGAAGTACTATTATCGGCGTACTTCCCACCCAACATAGAATATATCTGAGTATTGTAACACGCGTCACCAAAACCCAATAGAAAACTGCAGAACATCGCTAAATATGGTGAAGGATTAATATATGAGGTGTCCATGGTGTCTCCGAAAGGCGCGTTATTGGGTAAATTGATGAAGATAAGGAAGAAGCTCGTCATGTGAATTAGATAACCCATAATCACTATGGGATCGCGTCCCCATCTCGTGGTCTTGTTGCCGAGGATACCGAATAAAGCTCCACCTGTTAATAAATTATGTACCTTTAAAAAAGGCAAGACGTGGCGTAGGAGCACAGGCGGCATTGTACGGGTTCAATTTCCACTCGAAGAAATAAAATATTTAATATTTTCATTTCTTCGTTCTAGTAACGAGACAACGCGTGACAACGAGTTGCGCCATTCAATACGCATTGTCTCAAGGAATGCGGCGGAAGGAGGGAACGGAAGTGTCTTATTAGGGAACAGAGTGTCTTTACATCAGGTTTCCAGGTTCCAAGCTAAGAAAATACTATAATTTAAAAAGTATGTATTTCATTTGTTATAAAATTATTATTATATTATTTGTTGTTATTATAAGATATTTATTTAATGCGTTATAAAATAACATTAACAAATGGTAGCAAATATTGAATGACAACCACTTAAAGAGAGTATTAAACACTTAATCAAAATCAAAGCAATAATAAACCAAATATCTCTAGCGATAACTAAAATGGAAGTAAACAGTTTAAGAAACCACTTCGTTTTCTAAGATTTGACGTAACAAAGCTCAAACAAAAACACTTAACAGGATATCTAATAAAGGTTTCAATGGCATAACTGAAGAATATAATCTATTTAAAATATATAATAATATAGAAAAATAATTAATCAAACGTAGTTTAAGTGTGTTGACGTCACAAACAGCATTGTGGTAGCAATGGCCTAATTTCAAAGGGGAATTCGTAATTCTGTTATCTAAACCAATTAATATATTTAATTCAAGATGACATTGGATGGAGCTTTTTGATAAACGATAATATATTACTTATATTTGACACTTGTAATGATATTAGACTTGTAATGATTAAAAAATTTATAAAATTATATCTATTCGTTGTAAATGTAAAAAAAATTTAGAAAACGTATAAAAGATTGAGCACGTGAATTATAGGCGGATTTCAAGTTACAAAATATGTTTTCTAAAAATATATTTAGTCAAGAACAACAGTAAAAAAACGTTAAAAATATATTAATATACAATTTTACTTGTAATTAATTATATGATTTACCTAAAACTTCTCCCATTCCGATAAAGACACCAGAAAGACCAACGAGTTGTTTTGCGTTATCACCCATAGCCAGAGTAAAGCCGATACTAGGACTGTATACTCCGCTGAAGAATGATAGTTCCACACCTGTAAATTAGAAAAATAAGATATAACAAAGACATAACTCCTTTTTTTTTGTTTGTACAAAAATTAATATGTTTGAAAATAATAATTTATAAAATTACACTAATCTATGCAATATTATTTAAAAGATATCAATATTTTTATAGTATTAGTAATATTTTTATCAATTTTCGAAACTGTTGAATTTTGAGGGATAAAACATTTTTTTCCTATTCTACTCACCAGTATAAATGAAAGCGGCACTCAGCAACAACATATCGCTGGTACAGAATAAACGAATGGCCCCTTTGAATGCCTCCATGGGACCCTCGGACTCGGAAACAGCCATTTCACTCTGAAATTGCATTTTTATTTGATTTTATTTAAATATTTTTTCATAACATTTCACAATATATTTTTTGAAATAAAAAGACAAATTCTAAAGAATTTGTGCTAATTTTTCTTCATGATTTTTTAATATCATATATAAGAGAAGAATTTTGCATATTCAATTTTATAGGATTCTAAAGAAAAATCAGTCAACCCTGGGGATAAGTTCGCCGATGAATTACCAAGACAACAAGATGCCTATTTAATTTTTGCAAGTTAGCGCTTTTTCCCGCATAGTGGGTGGACAAAGAACAGAATGCCCTGACAGGTCTAGGACCTGTGAGGGTTAGGACACTCTGTTCTACCATTTCCGCCAAACTGAGATTACGTGGTGGAATTCGACTTTGCATTAGTTTCATGTGAGCGAATATACCTCGATCGAAAATCGAACCCTATCTTCTCATTCAGTTAAATTTCATTAAAATTTATTACGTGCAGTTAAAACTTATGTAATTGCCATAATTATATACTTCTATCGAGGCCAGCCGTAGCTTATTGACTCAAGTGTTTAACTGTAAACGCGACAGGTTGTGGGTTCAATTCCCAATCGAGGAAATGAAATATTTAATATTTTTATATCCTCGCTCTTGTAACGAGGCAAAAAGCGGCGTTGTATACCGCCACTCAACGCGTAATTGCTCCAGGATTCAGCAGAAAGTGGGGAACAGAAGTGCCTTAATGGGAACGAAGTATCTCAATACTAAGTTCCCTTGTATGTGCGGAACACTGCGTGACGCTGAAAAAAAATATATAAATATAAATATTTTACCTTTACAGATTAGAATATAGACATTATTGGAAATTTATAAATAGCCGCAAAGGCATAATCATAAAAGCGCTAGGTCCTAATCTAATTTCCATAAGACCTTTAAAACATATTTTTATTCGTGTGTGACATTTAAAACGAGACGAGTAAGTATGCAAATATACATAATAAAGTATAATCAATAACAAAATTTACGATTACATAAATGCAACATTTCCATGAAAGCTCACAAGATTTCCTTGACCGAGTCAATTTAAGGCTTTGATAGGCTTTAATATAATGAATAAGAATACTATGTGAGGCCAGTCGTGGTGCAGGGGCACAAAGTGTGAATGTAAACGCAACTGGTTGTGGGTTCGATTCTCACTCGAGGAAATTATAAAATAATATTTAATATTTCTATTTTCATCTCTCTGGTGTCGAGGCAAAGAGCAGCGTTGAGTTTCGCCACTCAACACGAAATGCCTCAGAATTCAAAGGAAAATGGGAAACCGTGAACTAGGTTCCTTCTGCCTATCTTGCTGTATAAATAATACAACGTGACGTTAAAAAAATACTATATGAATATAATATTTTAATTGGACTTTTTTTTTCTTTACTTGACCTTTGCCTATATGATACACTTTAAGTGTCAACGTTTATTTATAAAAATTAAGATATAATTGTGCTGTGGTCGTTATTGTGAGAGTTTAAGCAGGATCTACAATATTTTTTTCTTTTAACTTCCCCGGAATACACCTATAGCACATTGCATTGTAGAGGGAACCTGATAACCTAGTGTTAAGTTACTATGTTCCCATTAAGACGCTTCCTTTCACCTCTTTTAAACAAAACTTAACACTGCGCATTACCTCGTTACCAGGGAAGAAATAAAAATATAAAAATATTTCATTTCAAAATAATAAAATATTTCATTACAATGGCACACTTGCACTCTGCACCACGACTGGCCTCATTTAGAATGTATCTATCTATATATTTAGAAACGTTTAAATATTTAAATGCGGAACATACGTTGAACGTATTCTAAACTGTAATATTATTTACGTTAGAAATATTATTTTAAAAATATTTAAATAAGAAAAGCTATTGAATTAAAGTAAGTTTCTGGAGGGGGAATCCCAAGACTGCAAAGAAGCGCGACACACGCTTTTATTTACTTTTTAGAAACAACATTTACAAATCATTCATTATAATTTTTTAGTAAAGTAGTGATAAAAACTAAAAAAAATATATATTTATGGAAAATTTACTTCGTTGTTTATGTTCATAATTATGTTCTTGGATCATTAATTGAGAAATTAGAGATAAGAAACATAATTTATAACCTGGTAATTATCTTAAATACTAAGTCGTAGAGAACGTTTCTACACATATATTTAATGTATCGCTTACGCAAGCATAAATAATATCATTGAAATGTTGCAATTAAAATATATAATTAAATTAAAATTAACCTTTCGATTAATGTATTTTTTTAAATTTTTCAAATAATATTGGATATTAATAATAAAATAAAATTTTAAAATATATTTTTTTTTGCTATTAGTTTAAACTAAACATAGTCATGGGTTTCTTAAAAATACTTTCCTTAAAATATTATTAAAAAAGAGAACAGACTGTCCTAATTCTATTCTATTCCTATGTTATTAAGTCTTAGTCCTCCACCCTTAATTTTTAAAAAAAAGTCAAGTCATCAAAGAGGACCTTTACATCATCAATGGCTGGAGCTCGTCTCGTCGGCCTCAACGACAGCAAGAAGACAATGCCGACAGCGCACACGGCCGTCAACGCGCCGAAGACCACATTGCGCGTGTCTACGTCTATGTGAGTTTTACCTTGGAACTTGATGAATACGAAGAGATTTCCAAAGAATAAGCTGCAACAAAAAAAAATGTTATAATTTTTTTTTTCTTTACCCTGCATCCCGGACATAGGTAGACAGAGGCAACCTAATTTTAAGCCTTGGTTTATGACTTTCCGCCGAAATCCGGAGACACTGTATATTGATTGTCGGGAATCAACTTTGCTTCGTTTTTTTACCAGAGCAACTAAAATATAAAACAAGTCATTCCCCTAAGTAGGAATCGAACTTACAGCCATCGCGTTTGTAGACACACGCACGTGCCACGACAGCCATCGAATAAAATCAATGGATATATGAAACTTTTTATATTTAACAAGCTTTTAGAATTAATAACTAAGAATTGTATGTACACACGATATGGAGTTTACAATAACTCTTACCGGAAGTACACTGGGATACTTTTTTTCATGCATGTCTGGTGACATATTTATATATTTTTTATACTTTTAGTACAGCTACAATGTAAGTAAAGATAATCTTCTAAAACATGTTTCAAAACTAAAAGGAAAATGCGTTTTCAATGTCAATATTGTGTAATTCAAGTTGAACGAAGGTGAAATGTTTGCTTGATTTCACCCGTAGAGACCGTCTATTCTTAAACTGAACTTAAAAACATATACACATACATAAACGTATGTAATAAATAATACAATTTTAAATCGCCTTGAAAAGGGAAACGAGTTTGCCTCAAATCGACATTAGACGACTTTGATTTGTCTGTTCTTAAAATAATTATTATGTCATTTCAACCAGAATTCAATAGAATTCCAACATAAAAAAACTGTATGGAAACTCTCTGCTAAATTTCAAAGGGTTTTGAACGGTAAGATTGATAATTAATAAAAAAAACTAATAAGGCCAAAAGCCATTTGAAAAAGAAATAAATAAATAAAAAAAGTTGTATAATTTATTTATGTTATATTTTTTTTTTGCGGATACTATTTTTGTGTCAATTACCTATTTGTATGTATATATATGAAAATTCAATTTTAGAGTAAACGATCTCTATTTGTTGTAAATTTTATCACGCCATACAAAATGCAATTATGAGTTGACAAATAGCACTATATGCGAGACATGTCTATATAATAATCTAATGGATAGGTAGGTATGTGTGCATCCAATAGAAAGCAGAAACAAGTCAATATGAAGTAAACAGCGTATGACGCGCACGGCAGCGTGTATAGAATCTAATATTTATTGATTCCTTTGTGTTATCTTCGCACATAACTTATGTCGCAATTTATATTATAAGGCATTTAATCTAATAATAAACATGTACAATTTATATGGAAATTCCCTTTGTTTGTACTATTCTGTTTTCTAACATAAGTTAAATTTATTATAACGCTATATGAACATTTATTGTCTATGGATATGATAAAGATTATATACATTGCTTGAAAAGAGTAATTGGGGGAAGTTATTCAAATGATTAGAAAAAATATAATGAAAAAAATCGTCAAATCGTTTTATCTATACCTGCATTGTAACATAGCCCAGAATATTCCAGAATTTCTAGATATGGTCTCCGCGTCGCTGTTCAGCGTGAGGTAGTTGCCTTGCCCCGTCCATATAGCTGCTGCGCCGGCGCCTATCAGGACGCTCGCCACGTAAAGCAGCCATGTGCGCGGGAACAGGAATGTTATTATGAAAAATCTGAAAATAATAATTGTATTAATGAATTTTAAGGTTATTTATTTCAGTCTTTTCGTCTTAGAACGCGTAAATTTTTTTTCTGTTTCATACTGTATCTCGCATACAGCAGGGTAGACAGCGGGAACCTAGTGTTTAGACACTCCCTTCCCTAATTTCAGCTGAATTCTGGTGTGTTGAGTGGCGGAAATCAACACCGCGCCTCAACATCAGAGAGGAGAAATGAAAATATTCATATGTTTATTTCGTCGAATGGGTGACCCACAAGCTCTCATATTTTTTTGTCTATTTCCTTCTACACCTAAACAAATTTAAAAATATAAGAATGCATCAAAAAACTCTACATCCAATTATAAGTCTCATATTTTGTGTGCCATTTATTATTATTTTGACTTCGTTTTAAATGACTCTTCCAGCAAAACAAGTTCTTGAACTACCAATATATTTTTAATACTTCAAAATCAAACAAAAAACAGTAAAACCTCCAGTGTTTAACATTAGCTACATAGGTGTGCTACAAGGAAAATGTCTATAGTTAAACACTATGCAACGAGGCTATTCATGATATTTAGTAACCATTTCCTACCAGGGCACCCTGAGCCGTGCTGAAATATATAAAATGAGGAAATAGTAAAAGTAGAACTAGTAGTTAATATTTCTATTGACTGGTTTAAACAAGAAAATATTACTTCCTTACTGCTTTCCTTAAAGAAATATTATATCTTGACAACTATTTAATTTTGCTTTCACAAGATAGAAATTAATTACAAGGATAAATATTATACAATAATATACAATTTCCGTTCAATTATGTTCATTGTATAACGACTGATTGTAAAATTAACATTACTTTTATCAAATAAATAATGATGCAATGCATGCTACTACTTTTGATATTAAACTAAAATATGCAAATATACATATATGAATTATTTATAGTAGGCATTAGATATTATTATGAAATGTTAAAAAATAATAAAATTTATAAGTATTTTTTTCAGCTTCACGCTTTATCCCGCATGTAGCAGGGTAGGTAGATGGGCTTTGTATTAAGACATTCTGCTCCTTACTTTCGGCCGAATTCTGAAGGCGTTGTTGAGTGGCGTGAATATTTAAAATTTAATTTCCTCCAGTGGGTATCGAACCCACATCCCGTCGCGTTAAAACACGCCTGTGCGCCTATGTCCCTTCGCCACGACTGGTCTCGAATAAGCTCATCTTTCATTTTAAAAAATCTAAAACGCTTTAAAAGAAGGATCGCGTCAAAACAAGTACTTTGCGCCGATTATTGCCCTGCGCATAATTGTAAGTTATATCCGCATTCCCTTAACGTTCATAAAAAATATCTATCTTCGAGTACCTTCAGTGGTTTCCAAAGTTGACTGAGCTCAGGCTCATTAAATAAAAATATAATTCTTGAGACTAATTTTTCTGTCTTTAGTTAAAGTTGGGTGAAAATATTAACAAAACTGTAAAAGCAGGATTATTCTTTTAAGAAATAAAATAATATTAAATATTTACTTTTAGTGCTTCGTATTCTCTCGCGACCCATGGTTTGGAAAATCCTGCCTTAGTAAATAAACAAAACCTGTATACACTATATTGACAGTAAAAAGCATCGCCCTATCGAGTCGGTAGCACATGCGGATATTGAACCTAGAGTTATCATTTACATTTACAATTAATATGACAAAATGCTAATTTTAGAAATATAATAGATTTATTAATATTTTTTGTTATTATATCGTTAGTTCATATCTCATTCAATAAAACGATATCAAACATATATAATGTATATGTAACAGTTTAGGAATTTGACATTTATTACATTTTTTTTCAGCCTCCCGCTTTATCCCGCATATGGGTGAGCAGAGAGAACCTAGTGTTAAGGAACTTCGCTCTAAATTTTCAGCCCCATTTCGCCATATTATTTCTTCTAAGTGACAATCGAATCTCCAACCATCACGATCAAAAGCGCTACATAGACCTCTACTAGAATTATTATTATGCTATAAAAAATAATTGTTTCTATACGCTACTTCCATATAATGAGAAATTGATAATAAAATAAAAAAAAATCAATATATTGATTACCGCGAAGGTCACGTCAAATTCGTGTGCAGTGAACGCTGCAACGTGACGTGACGTAGAGAACAAAGTGGGCGTGTCACGCCCGACAGCCTTGGATCGAATACTTGCTTTGATGCTAGTGAAGGTGCCTTACGAGTTACGACTATAGTATATGTAGATCAAAATACCCACTTGCAAATACATTCTTTTTTGTTATTTTAGAAATTATTGTTTTGGGTTCTATTATTACATTAATAAATGTCCCCAATACTTTTTCTAACACACCTTCCATGTTTGAGGCCGTCGAGGCGCTGGGGGGGGGGGGGGGGGGCGTGTCACCGTAAGGGGACGATTATGGGATCCCCGCTCGAGGGAAGGAAGAATTTATTTTTATTTTTTTTCTTTAGTGCCAAGGCAAAAGCGTGACGTTGAGTTTCGCCACTCAACACACAATGCCTCGAAAATTCCGCAGAAGATGGAAAACGGAGTGTCCCAACACTAAGTATCCACTGCCTACCCTGCTATATTCGGGATGCAGGGTGAAGCTATAAAAAAAGAGAAATAAAAACTTCCATGTACAAACACCGATCCGTTACGTTTTTATTATAATTTATATGTAATTAAAGCTATGCAATACATTAAATGCATAAACACTATCTCTAAATTGTAGAGTAAGGCCACCGTATTAGTTGCGTTCAATTAACTTGGTCTACAACTTGTTTTTAATCACGTCTACTGACCTGTGGTACTTATCTTAGCCACTTATAATGTTTATATTTATTATTTGTTGAAATGTCATTAAAGAAAAATAAAAAAGAACCGAGAATGAATTCCTTGCAAATAATTATATATTACTTGAAGTTGTTGTTTTATCACTCAATTATTTATAGTACAAATAAAATCATTTATTTACGTTTAGGTATATTTCCATTTCTTCACTCTGATGTTGAAGCAAACCGCGGCGTTGAGTTCTGCTACTCAACACGCGATGCCTCCAGAGTTCGGCAGAAAGTGTGGAACGGAGTGTTCTAGCACTATATTCCCTTTGCCTACCCTGCTGTGTGCGGGATACAGCGAAGCTGATTTTAAATCATGTACTGTTTTTCGATTGTGTATGCGTGGCTATGAGTCTACTTTAGATTATAGATAATATATACGTTTCTAAATCTATATCTATATCTAAAAATCTAAACTTTTGTCAAAAACTGAAGCACAGGTTAATTAGCATGCAAACAACGACGCCAAACTAACGGATCCCGTATCGGTCGCGCTCTGTACGCTGATTTCTAACATTCAGCTAATACAGTTAAAAATCATTTCATATATATTAGCTTCACGCTGTATGCCGCACTTACCAAAGTAGGCAGAGGGAACCTAGTGGGAACCTAGTGTTAAGATACTCCGTTCCCTAATTTCCACGGAATTTTTCAAGACATTGCTCGTTGAGTAGCAGACTTCAACGCCGAGCTTTTGCCTTGGTGCCAACGCGTAGAAATGAAAATATTATAATTAATAATAATTTTTTTCCTCGAGTGGGGATCGAGCCCGCAACCTTGTGCCCTGCGCCACGACCATCATCATAACTTCAAGATTACCTAATATCAATGAAATCATATTTATATAACTACTAGTGGGCCCGGACGCGGCTACGCCCGCGAAAATATAAGCCTAAATAATTAAAATAAGTTAAAAAATAATAATAAGTGGAGATTTATTATTAGAAAAAATATCTGAGTAACCGAAATGAACAAACAAAAGAAGTAAAAGAAACTAAAGGAAAATTTTAATTTTAGAAAAAGTACCTAAAGTTTGCCGTGCGCGTGCATTAAACATTTTTCTATATTAATTAATTATTAATTTTTGCGAACAATATCCGAAATGATTAAAATTATGATATTTTAAGTGTATAAAATCGGTATAGATAACCGAACTGAGATAAATTAATTATAAGCAGCAAATAATTACATAAAAAATAATAGTAATTCGAAAATATATAAAAATTTACAAAACCATCAAAGTCATCTGCCCGTTCGCGTCGGTCATACTATACCACTCGTAGGCTAGGTCATTTCGAATCAGTGACATCTCCTTATTTATTAGAATGTTATACAGTAAACTATAATTTCAATCTAGATAAAATGCTAAAAGTGACTATAATATTTATTTTCATAAGGATGAATATCAAATTATAGAAATCATCTAATTTTTGTTAATGTATACAAATCTATATCGGCGCGCGCCATGTATGCATTAAGCAAACTCACTTTGGGTGACGTTTTCTTAAAACAACAAACTTTGCAAGCCGTTGCTTAGCAACGCGTAGCGACGATTGTTATTAAGATGGCGGAAAAAATTGCATGTCAAATTAATTATTTTAATATATTGGTATATATCGACAATATTACAAATATGAGAAAAATAAGTATCCTATGTTCATCCCGGGACCCTCAAGTATCTCTATATGAGTATTTTATCACAATTAAATTAGCAGTTTGGCCCTGATTGCGTAAAAGACAGACAGACAGACAGACAGAGTTACTTTCGAATTTATAATATAGGTATGGATACAGACAAAAGTATGGCCGTTAAGTATTTTGCTTTATGTAGGCGTATGAGCAGTGAACGTAAAAAGAGTGGTAATTTTAATATTTACAATATATTTTTTTGGAACATTCTACACTTGGACCAAGTTTCTTGTGAAAACCTCCTTTGCTTATAGTTTTTAAATAACATTTCTACTTAAATTTGTTCCTTTATTGTATTTTATTTTGTTTGCAGAATAATTATGTGAATTATTGATTTTGAAGAAAATTAGTTTTTTAGTAGGTACGTAATAAATTAGTAGTTATTTACAATTCATAAACTAATAAAAGAATTAACTTAAAATCATATAAACTTCAAATTATTTCGATGTTTTTTATGATTGCAAGATTTACAAATAAAAATATTTTTAAAACGAAAAAGTGAAAATATAATAAATTTTGCCGTTATTACGCTCGGGATGCGAATAGATAGAGAAAGTCATCGTTTCGCACTGCGTTGTTGTCGTTAAACTGTGAGTATTAGAGGTGAAGAACAAACGAAGTTTTTATTCTTTTCTCTTTCTAGCTGCACACTGTCACCCGCATAGCAAGGTAGGCTGAGGGAACCTGGGAATATACTCTACGATACCATGTTCCCATTAAGATAATAGTATCTTAGTTTCCCACTTGCCGTCTAATTCGGAAGGCACTGCGTGTTGAATGGCGGAACTCAACGCCGCGCCTTGCGTCGTCGCCAGAGCGAACAAATAAAAAAAAGTTTAATTTCCTCGAGAGGGAATCGCACCCACAACAAGTCGCGTTAACAGTCACAATCTTGTAACCCTGCGCCACAACAGCCTCAAAATCATAATCTTGAACATCAACTTATATATTAAGAAAATCTTAGAGTAAAAGCGACGGCCAAATTAAAATATAATCAATAGATTATTTTCCAATATGACATTTTTAATATTCATAAATACTAATTTAAAACAATTAACGATAAGATTATCTATAACATTAAAAAGAAACGAAAATTTTGAAATATTCGATATAATCGCTGGTAATTGTTAAAACTTGCTGTAATAAAATATTACACAACTAATATTAATAGAGCGTACTTGCGACATTATCAGTCCACTATCCGGTTTCACTAGTGGATAAAAATATTAGAAGTAAATACTTCGTTTTATGTTTAGCTGTTAGTATCTAATTTTTTTTCAGCTTCACGCTGTATCCCGCACATAGGATCCCTCCCTCCCTTTCGTTCCCTCGCCGTAGGCAGAGGGAACCTAGTGTTAGAACACTCCGTTCCCTATTACCCGCCGAATTCTGGAGGCATTGCTTTTTGAATGGCGAAACACAACCCTGCGCTTTTCCTCGACACCAGAGCGAAGAAATTAAAATATTAAATATATCAGTTCTTCGGTGGGAATCGAACCCCCAACCTGCGTTTACAGTCACACTTTGTGCCCCCGCGCCAGGAATGGACGCTATGTACATAAATATTAACGTTATATTTATGTTTACTTTAAAATTCCTTTGCCAGCATAGTCGTGAATAGCAATGAAGAATTGGTCATTGCTCCTAAGACTAGACTGTGAAGGCCAGGTTTGCCACACATTCTTTTGCCCTACTATTAATTTTATATTTTTTATTTAAATTTTAATTTGTTAAAGTTTTTTAGTCATTATTGGACAGAAATTAAATATAATTTAAAAATTTCTATGTTCTAATATGTTTTTTAAATTTCTCAAAACTCTCTTTGTTGAATAAGAAAAGACGTAGAAACATTATAAAAAGGCAAAACTTTGAACAGCAGTGCAATTTGTACTAATTTAGGTTTGGCGATGATGTATGTGTGTACCTGTTACATATTCATACCCAAAAAAAATCTTTTAAGTTATCAATACAAGCAATATTCTATTTAAAAAAAATAGATTAAAAAACATAAACTTAGAAATCTTTTAGTTTATTTAGGTACCTTTACACTTTAAAACAAATATAATAAACTTAAAAATTAATACTTACAAATATGTCAATGCACCAATGAGCATAGCACCTCTAGGGCCTGTGATGCTAATAATGGAAGGTGCCATCCAGTTACAGATGGCGAGGGTAGCGTAGATGATGGCCAGGGACGTGTACCCATCGCCGGTGAACTCTGGGTCATCTTGTGTTATACTGTCCAAAATGGTTTTCTGAGAAAATAAATTATTTGTTTAATAATATTGTCATTGAAGGCAGTCGTGGCGCAGGGGCACAGAATGTGATTGTAAACGCAACTGGTTGTGAGTTCGATCCCCACTCCAGGATATAAAATATTTATTTTAATTTATATTTCGATTTCTTCGCTCGAGACAAAGTGAGGCGGTAATTCCCGCCACTCAACACGCAATGCATCCAGAACTTGGAGAAAAGTGGGAAACGGATAGCAAATGCTGGCTAAACCTTAAGGTATATTAAGCTGTTGTAAATAAATATCTTAAAATATGTAAAAAAAGTGTAAAACGTTTACCGCTATTTGTGCCTAATGGGAGAAAGTAACTAAACCATTGCTTACCTATTGTCTAACAATATGTATATCTGTATATCTATTCTAATGAGTTAGTATTTAATAATATTTAAAAAAAAATATATTTATATTTTTTTTAATAAATATTCTTTTTTCTAAAATTATTAGCAAACGCTCTAATAACGTAACAACTCTATAGTCTAATAATTCAAGTTTATGACGGCATTTAAATTTAAATAAAGAGTAGATACCCACTTACGTAAGTGTAGTTACACTTTATGTTACCTATACGTAAAATATCAGCAAACACTAACTTATTTTATAAAAAACGATAATTTTTAACTTTAAATTAAAAGTAACGATCCAAAACTTCAAGAAGGTTTCTCTCCAACGAAAAAAAATGTAAAACAAGTGTTTAAATTGCAATTTTTAGGGTATAAGTGACACATGCTGTACGTGTCCATTATTTATTAGGCAATAACAAAGAAGACAAAATAAGAGAAGTCCTTACAAGGAAAGAGTGTCACATCAATAATACCATTTGTAAGAGACGTCGAGGCTATATAACGTGATGCAACGATCATAATTTTTACTTTCTTATATCCATAATGTCTTTTGATTTGGATTTGCTTTTAAATTAGTCCTTTATAGAGTTACCATTTCATAATATCATATTTCATAACCATATGTGATTTATTATGAACAGCTATAGTAGGTATTCATTTTGCATAATTGCATAATATTAGAAATCTATTCCTTTTTCCTTTAAACAGACATATGTCTAAATATAATTAAAATTATCAGTAGTAGAATAGAATAATAGATTTAAAGTTACCAATTGAATATTTTAAGCTGTAAAAGCGTAATTGTATTCAATAAAGTTTTTATCTTTCGATTGTTTTGACCTCATATTTAAAGTTCAAGCACATTTTGTAGCAAGCTTTGGAATCCTCGTGTTCAGCGGGATGATTCTGGCTACGACAAGGCCGTGACGAGTTGAGAGTATGCGATTGTTTCCATATAAATATCATTGTCTTATTCGAACAATGCTTAATATTATTAATCACTTTCCATCACAGTTTAGACATATTTTCTAAATACAAATAGTAGATAATATATTAAAACTTTAGTTTTGTTTTTCTATCTGGAATTCTGGAGCGATTTTTGTATAGTGCTCCGTTACGTATATCACATTTAATTGGAGTGAATTTCTATTGTCAATATTAGGTGTAGTCCACTAATATTTTATCAATAATAGTTTTTAACTTAATTTATTCTTATTTTTTAACTTAATTTTAAATTTACGGTAAATAAGAGAAGTTTAACTTTATTTATTACGTTAATTTAAAATTGTGTAATGTATGAACATTTTTTTTGTTTTTTAGATGTTATATATATATATACATTATATATATATTAATGATTTTATATTAAATTGTTAAATGATATTAAATAAATAAATAATACATAAATCCGAAACGACACTCGGGTCATCTTGTGCTTGGCGATTTTTTTGCCATTTTCCTATTTAACCAACGACAAATCCTCTCATTTTGCCTATATGAAAAATCATTATCATTTTCATCATTATTGATTAAAAAAAATCACACTCGCACTAAAACAAATCTACTAATTAAGTGAGAAAATGTCATTGTTATACGACATGTTATTGATTACTTACCCTTGAAAAATTGGTATCTCACCAATAAATCGGGTTGACCTAAATTGTGCGATCCTTGAGTTTATCGACTATAGACAAACAATGATTATATCAATTGCGGATAATGTTGTTTATTTTCGATATTAATTAATTAAGACTGATGTACTATTGCAGCACTATTGCAGGGTAATGTAATAATTAGTATAGATTTCACTTTTCGTTTTTAGGATTCGGTATCTCAAGAGAAAACGCCGAACTCTTATAGGAACATGTCAGGTTGATATTAATATCAAATATTTAGGACTACGGTCCCTTGCAGCATAGAAAATATCAGGCTTATAAATCAAGGTACTTAATCAGAAGATACGAGCATTTATGTTTCGTTTTAGCTGCTTTCTATACTTTGCAATTTTATACTTCCCGTTGACCTACAATCCTTAAATTGATACGGTGGGTATGACCGACTCGCACTTGACAGATTTTTTTTTACAATAATATAGCATTTGGTATTTACCTGGCTGAACTCAATAGTTCAGGACAAAAACAATATTATATTCCTGAAATTTTGATCCAGTGAATTAAAAACATTAAAAATTAACAATTATTTACAATTGTTGAAATGGTTTGGGCCTTCGTGGAAAATGTACGAGATACTTATGATATTGAATTCTATAATCTACAACATTTTTAAGGCTTTTAGGGGTGCCAGGCCAGTTTAACACTATTTGTAGCTTGTGATAAACTAAAATCAAATTTATATGAAAGCTAAAATATTTGTTTTAGGTATCTTTTCATCCTGCATGGTTATAATTTATTAACAAAAAAATGTTAAGCACGAACGTTAATCGTAACACGTAATGATTTGCAATTAACGCAGCGTGAAATGCATTAAAAATTTAACCATTAAATCATCTAATTGTAGAAAGTATTTACAATGTCTATTGCTATTCCTGATATTTCTTTATTAATTAAAGGAGATGTGAGAACGAAAACAGCTATTTCACACAAACTAAAATACTAAAATTTTTTAAATACTATTTTAAATAACTTTGGCATTTATATACATAAAACTATACGTAATATTTTATTATTGTTAATGGTAGTCATGTTTCTATTTTTAAATATTTTCTTTTATTCATTTTTGATGAACTTAGTTTTTTTCATCGCAGTAGGTCCTCCGATCTTTACTCTTCGTCAGGAATTTGTTTATTTTTTTAAAAAATAACGTAATCACATAGATATATTATTATTATATAACAAGAGATGCTCAATTAACTAAAATTAATTTTATAAAAATTTTAAATATGAGGTAATCTCAAATCAATAAAGCTCGTAAAATGTAAGTTTTTTTCTTTATCTCCCGTTCTCGCTTTAAACCATAATTTCCCTTACATAATAATGATAGAAAATAAATAATATTTGCCAAATATAAAAATCCAACTCCTATTATTTCAAACTTCTAACCCTCCCGAGGGATATAAATTGGGCGTGTTTACAAACAATTCAGACATTTTATATTTATTTTCATCCGCGTAAACAAAGTTGGACAAACACGTTACGCCATGGCCATTACACAAGAAGCCATCGCGAATCTCGGACAATGATCTCAATTTGCATTATGTAATTGAAACATACAGCCATATCAATAACTTGTTAGTAGAGAAACATTTTATTGCAAATATAAATCATGTTCAACTCACGACCCACTTTATATCCACATATAAGAGGATATCTTAATGCGACCCCGGGGAAAAATAACAAAAAAATATATAATAAACAAATAAAGAGTAAAAATAAACTCTGATATTCAGGGGCGAGGCAGAACGCCGCGCTAAGCTTAGTCACTAGAGTGAAAAAATGAAAATAATATTCCCTTCCTCTGAATGGGAATCGTAGCCACAGCCATTGCGTTTACCATCATACACTTGTGCCACTGGGCCATGATGACCTTAATTTACTTTAGTACAATTTAGCTGTAATGATGAAAGAAACATTTCAAAGCTAAGAAAACTAATATTACACAACCAAAGTATGTAATAAACAATGTAAATTCCCTGAAAGTAAACTACTTGAATAGCAAGTGTTATGTAAGCTTTTATACTTTATTTAAAGTTATAAAGTAAAGTATTTGAATTTAGATGCTAGTATAACTAGTATAGTGTGATTTTTTTTAAGAAATAAATAATAATTTGATGAATATGTAGAGCATTTTTTTTTATATTCTTAAATAATATTGCATATAGTAAAAAGTCCAAAAAATATACCATATTACTATTCTATCACACATACATGCCTTTTATGTGTCATTAGGATTTCAAATGAGAGTATTTTTAACAATAAACAAGCAGCTTGTATAAGTATGTAAATTTACAGTGTTAACTAAAATTTATTTAACCAAAGAATTTATTTTACAACCTTGCAATTCACTTATATTGTTCTAAAGTAGATTTATGAAATATTGTCTAGTTAAATAATAGAAATTTCTTTAATGAAGTAAATGAAAATATATTGTTATACCTTATATTATAAAAAAAACTATTAGTGAGAATATATATTATAATTTTCTGAATAAATATTACTAATAACATTTGACTGTGGAAATTTAATTTATCTATTAATTTTGTAAAATAATATAACTAAATATTTTTTTATCATCAGTACAAAAATAATATATAAACAAATTCATCAAATGAAGTAAACTTATATCACCACATAGCTGAAGTAAAGGTGGTGTGAAGGTTGAAGTGTGAAAGTATTGCATTCCATTGTATAGTATTTCAAAATTTTAGATATAATTTATCTAAATTAAATTTAAAAACTACATTATTGAATAAGAATTATATGTCTCAACACTAGCTAAATAATATTTTGAAATTTGCCTCATGGCTTTTTTTTTTATAATAAAAGTAAATAAAAAATTCACAATGGGATACAAAGTAAGGCTACTTTTGATTAGGAATATTTTTTTATAAACTTACCTCTATATTACCCATAGTTTGGAATGCCGTAAACACAAACATAAATCCGAAACCAAGTAATATTACATTTAAAAATTTTCGCTCCATTTTAATTTATTTATTTAAAAATATGTTACAAAAATCTGATTAATATTTAAAAATAATGATCACCGAAATATCTATCTATTTAAATATACAAAAAACACTCCGCATCAGTATGCGTTTACTTTAATAATGTTAATACTTAATAACAAATTCTAGGACCATTCTCTGAATATCTAAGCTCCCTCCACTGTTTGTAATCGACATTTAATTTTCTTCGTATAAGTTTTCTGTTTTCACTCTTATTTTCAAAGCCATAATATCTATATTACAAGGATTTTGTAATGTAATATCCACGAACTGCAACACGCTCAAAAAATAAATAAATACACGTCAAATGTTTGTCATACCAAAGATAAATAATATTTTATAAAATTCAACAGATAAAAAAATGTTACGTAAATGGGCTCAAAAGTCAAATATGGTGTATTTTTAAAAAAATCATATTGTATAGTAATAATTTAATACCGTATAATTTAAATGAGTAACTTTTGGTATGGTGATAAGATTGTCAGTAAATTCATAATATTAATGTAACAATAATATTTTTTATTTTGAATTTCAGCACATATTTTCTATTGCTATGTTTTTACTTATTAACCATCTGTTATTATTTATTAACCATATTGAAGAGACAATTGTATAACAATATACTTTGCTATAAAAAACCTAGACGTATTTTTAAAAAAATATATATATTTAACAAAATCTATAATTTATCAAATTATGTATCGTGTAAATATTTTCTTTTTTATAATTTTCCATTTTTATATGATATAAATAATTCCATCGGGCAACATTGAAAACTCAGGAAATCCCGATATCATAATGTTCTTACGTAGCAAAATCGATCTTAATGCAACGTATTATAGTATACTTTAATATAAAAAGTGTAATGTTAGTGTGGTTTTTTTTAAAATTGTAATTACTATACGTGCACTCATAAAGTCATCACGTTCTATAATCCATATAGAATAGATTGCGAATCGATCGTTGTAGTCTTTGTAGATATTGTGCCGAATTACTATCTACATTATCTCTATTTATCAAGTGTATATATTTTCTTAGTGATATTGATTCCAGCATAATATTAATACTGTTTTAAAGTGATCAAGGTAAGTGAGGTAAAAATCTTCCATAAGTGAATTCTGGCAAAATAATATAACGCATTAATGGTAATTGTGTATCACATCACCAAAATCCTTAGAAATTTACAGAAAATATATAATCATTGAATAATTTGTATTTTGTTTAGTAGACAGCAGCATTACAATGGCGAAAAACAAAGTAAATAAAAAGTAAGTCATCATTTTATAGTAGTAACTTGAATAAACTATACAATCTATTAATTTTGTAATTAAATTACGATTTTTTAAAACAATAACATTAAATATAATAAGAAAGCGGCAAATGTATTAAGCAAACAAATTAATTATTCAATTTAGGATGGGCTTAGCAGGAGTGGAGCTTCCTGAATGTCCTGTTTGCTTGGAAGTAATGTCATCACCAATATTCCAATGCCAGTCTGGCCACAGTCTTTGCAATACCTGTACAAGTAACTTATGCCCACCAAATTGTCCCATTTGTCGTCAACCAATGACTCAAATGAGGAATTGGCAACTTGAAGACTTGATTGCAAAGGTAAGTCAAAGTTATAATTACTGTTGGTTGATATTAATTGTATTTCATACTTAACACAATCATTAGTATTAATTATATATAATTATAATTTCAAAATGGTTTTTCATTTATAGAGCTGTCTTTTAATTTTATGGAATTCAAGTAACATACATAAAATAGACATTTAATTCTATTGATGATGTTTAATGTAAACCATTATTTATAATTATAAGGAAAAACCACACAGATATGGTTACTATGTGTATTTAGTTTTACATTGTATTCTCTAGCTGTATATAAGTATATATCATTGTAAATGCTATTTTAATGATGTGTGCATTGCTTTTTATATATTATAGATCTGATTGAAATGTATTAATTATAATTAAATTTGTTAGCTAAACAAATTATTTGGTCATGCCCATTCTATGAACATGTCTTAAGGTTTTGTACACTAAAGAATATTTGTGATAGATAAATAAATAATTATAATAAAAGTTAACAATGAATAGTTTTTTTTAAATAATCAAGTATTATTTTGTAATTGAATTTTAATGAACTGTTATAAGTTACTAATATTTGTCTATGTTATATAATTAATATAAATTAATATTTCAATAGGCGACAGTCGCTTGTCCCAATAAAGCTCTTGGTTGTGTCTTCACCATGATTTCTAAAGATGTTGAACAACATGTTAAGGAGTGTATATTCCGTGAAATGCAATGTCCTCTGGGCATTGTTTTTGGCAGATGCTCATGGTCAGGTAATACCATATTATAATATTCATTATTTGTTTATCTTTACTTTTCTAAACCAACAACGAGAAAATTAATAAATTTTATGTACCTTGAAATGTTATTACACACTTGGAAAAGAAAAATATGATTTTTAGAAAACAAAACATTTGATAATTATAGCAGAAATGAAGAAATAGTAAAATAATTATAAAATCTAAATATAATTTATCTATCTTAAATGATGAATAAGATAAATTAAGAAACTCAGTATATTGAGTTTGAGTTCTACCACTCACTTAACACCTGAAGAATCCAGCGGAAAGGAGTGGAGCAGTCGTAGCAGAAGTTCCCTCTGCTTATTCAGACATAGCATGAAGCTATAAAAAAACAATAATTCTCAAAATTTTTTACGTTTTTAACTATCAGTGTTATGCTTTTTCTTGTTTAGCACGGTAAGCAATGTCAAGATACTCCTCTCTAATCTACGCCCAAATTTAAGACAATGCATTGTTTATGTCAGAATTAACGGGGAAATGATTATACATAATTTAAATATGTTTAACCCTCTTTATATAAAGCAGATATGGAACCCACAACCACAATTGTCCTCTATGTCATAATGACATCTAATTACGAATTACTTGACACCAATAAATATATTTAGAAACTGCTATATCTACTACTATAGTGAAAATATTATAAATATGATTACAGGCAAACTAAAAGAGATGCTTGATCACTTCAAAGAGCGCCACCCTTTGCATTGCAATGTCAATACTAATAATGATATTCATCTTAAGAACATATCTACTACTATGGATGAGCGATTTATGTATCTTGTACCACAAGGAAAGTATTTATTTATATTGTCTATAAAAATCGATACCTGCCAAAATCTGGCATACTGGGTAATACAACTTATAGGAGGCAAGAGAACTGCTCAGCAGCACACATATGAGATACAAATTACAAGTACACAAGATGCGAGACGTAAAGTCATTTTTACTGATCAGTGCTTCAATGATGCTTTTGATATTAATGAAATTTTTCGCCGAGGAAAATGTGGTATTATGCCTCTTAATATGTTATCCAACTTTATCAATGATGGAAAGTTGATGTTTAGATTTGACATAAACAGACACCAAAATAACTTTAGACATCGAGACACGAGTAAAGGACCAGCTAATGTTAATAAACAATCACAAAGAGACCCTACAGGACAGCAACCTATGCCAAAGTGTCCACCATCAGCAAATCCTGGCAATAACATCAGATCTAAAAGCCCATTTGCATTCAAAGGTCATCAAGGACAACAACAAAAGTTTAAGGGCCCTAACCATGGCTTTAAAAAGCATAACAAAAATTCTTAATTTTGCAATACATTTTAAATACTTATTACCCCTGTAAAATGATAATTGCTATAAGTAGTTTCACATTTATTAAATAACCTATTTTTAACTAATGAATTGATGTGCAAACACTATCGAATATAGCTTCTACTCTTCAATATAAATTGGGATTAATTCTTATGATAAATAATGTTAATATTTTATCATCTAATAAAAGTTATGAATTTATGTTATTTGTTAATTTGTGGTATAGAAAAATAATATGTTAGTTTTAAGTAAAAACTATTCTTATGTATTTTAACATTCTTTAGTCAATAAAGTACTTTAAATATACATATAAACTTGCATAAATTTTTATTTTCGCGAAGTGTGTGAATGTATAGATAGATAGAATGGCAGTTACTAGCGAAGATTTCACTATGGAAAAATGAAGAAGAACGTTCTTAAGTTAAGGCATGCCGAAAGAATGATTGCTGAAAAAATGGCAAAAAAAAATATGAAGGAAGAGTAAGTAGTTCGTCGAAGAGTAACGTCAAACGAACTGCCACTCGGCAGGGAGGCTTTTGACGTTCGAAAACAAAATATCGATAATAGTGGAGATTTGTCATGTAAATACATCAAAGTTGTATGCTGAGGTAGATGACAGTGAATGAGGTGAAAGAGATGGAGAGACCATAATGTTTGTTGCTCCATTCTCTCTAGCTAGCCCACTAAGGAAAAATCGTGAGACGTGTAACTAGACCTACACGCATTAGTATCATATCTATTTAGGAGACTCAAAGCCCTAGAAAGAAAATCGTATTCTTTTGATGAAAAAATTTAAACTTTTATAATTATTCATATATTTAGTATTTATACTCTGCCTTACACTAATGTTTTTACTCAGAAAGTCAACCTTACAATACAGTTTGCGAAACTTACGCTGAGTTTTTTCATTTGTGAGCGACTATAAGATTAGTCAGAATAAACGTTTAAAAATAAGTTTATAATGAGAAAGTAAGTAAAATATTTTAACATAAAAAACGGTTGTGATTAACACAACGGCTGTGGGTTCGATCCCAACTCGAGGAAATGATTAATATTTTCATTTCATCTCTGGCACCAAGGCAAAAGCCCAGCATTGTGTTCCGCCATTCAACAAACAATGCCTCGTGAAGTCGGCGGAAAGTGAGAAACGGAGTGTTAACAATATGTTACTCTCTGCCTAGGATAGTAAGTATAGGTAGGCTGTGAGCGGAATATAGCGTGAAGCCAATTTATTTATTTATTTTTAAAAAACGGTAGACCATTGGTGTTTTTATAAAAATATTTTATGAAGAGGTAGAGGATATGTCCATATAAGGGTAGGCCAAATTAGTATTATTCTAGTAGTAAGGTAGGTACGGATCACCCGATCCTTTCTATTCCTACCAATTCTAAATTGCCAATGCGACGAAAGTTATATCCTCATAATTTTACTCTTGTCCGATTTGTCGTTTGAGTTAAAAATGAATCTTTATGTTACATAATTAACAACAGCGTTAAGCGTTGTATCCACGATTTTTTTACTGCTTGCTCACATACATTTTTCTGGTGCAGTGCTAGTGTAAACTTTATCTTTGAAGACAAATGTGACGCTGATCAGTACAAGAGGTTATCAAAAATCAGTATAAAACAGTCATAAGTCCAAGCAAGTGACTTACACCTATAATATTTATATGGACACCTACGCAAATGCCAATCTTAGCTTAGACCTCGTGGACTATATATTTTTAATCTTTTTTATATTTCAATATTTTGGGAATATGGAAATTTTAATGAGTTATTTAGCATCAAGATTCTATACGTATTAGAAGAATAAAATTATTCTGTACTTATTTATATTGACTAATTTTAATCTATGTTTATTACTTATATATTTTTAGTCTGTACTTCAGTTTTGTGATTTATGTATCTGTGGATTTTATTTTTCTAATTCATTCAAGTTACAATTTTTATAATTTTTTATTTTAAAACTATATACAAATTAGTTGTGAGAAAAAGAAATCAATAGCTCTTGAAATGTAGTGCCTTATTAAAAAATATTTGTGTTTTGTAAGTCGCAGTGTTTTCGTACAAAGTATGTGAAGATGATCTCATTGACTTGCTGACATTAGATCCGTTCTTTTCGGCGAGTGATCTTGATCGTTTTATTGTTATTGACTAAGTCCAATGACCTTGTAATATTAGATAAATTAATAAGAAATAGTTAAAATGAAGAAACAATTCTACAGGGTTAAACAGTTAGCCGATCAAACCTTTTCAAGGTAATCATTCTATATTATCAGATAACATTTTGGCTACTTCATGAACAATGTATTTATGCTTTACAATGTAAAGCTATATTTTAAAGATTATACATAATGTCATATAGATTTCACATGTTTTCGTAATAAATTATCCTATTACTAACTAAAATTTAATGATAAATATAATAAAGTTTAAATTTACTTGCAAAATTTTGGTTATATACATATGTATGCTATTTATTGTTGAAAAAATAGGGCAGGCAAAGGTGAAGCTTTGACAGATGAATTGCAAACAGCGGATAGAAAAGTAGAACAACTCCGGAATGCTCTTCAACTTGTTAGCAAGAGATTGGCCACAGCTGCTGGTAACACACAAGGACAGGATCCAGCTGCCCGAGAGAAAAGACTTAAAAAGCTGCCTGAATATCTCTTAGGTTTGTCAATGTGCGAAGCAAGTAATTTTGATGATGATGACAGTATTTTAAAATATATACTTCATGAATGTGGTGAGTATTTCCTAATGTCTCTTTCTTTATAAGACAATAAAATACAAAATAATCATTTACAATTATGCATTTAAAACATTTTTTAGGTAAAACAGAGAAATTTCTAGCAAATGAAATTGCAGAACATGAATTAAAAGTTGAACAACTTGTATGTTCTCCACTCTCAACCATAAGTGAGCAGGACCTGCCAGCTATAATGAAAGCCAAAAAGCTTCTGAGTAGACTAATAAGTGAGAGAGAATCTGCTGCAAGCCGCTATCATGTGAGTAAATTATTTTCAGGTTCATATTTTATATAGCTAGGTTTGAAAAACCTAGTATCAAGACATTTTGATCTCTACTTTTAGCTCAATTGATCAAGTTATAGATTGGTAAGTAATATAATTTTATGCTGCATTTTTTCGTCTTAGTGGAATAGTTAAAATAATATATTGCTCCAAGTGGGAATTGAACCCACAACTGTTGTTTACAGTCAAATTTTGTACAGGTGCTCAACAAAGGCTTCAAACTCAAAGTCATCTATGCAGTATCACAACAAAACGATGAATCACAATCTTGTGATAATAAATTATATTACTAAAAATATATTTATTACCAATAGTATCATGTTTTATATTGCAAAACATCCTGTAGTCATGACAGTTATAATAAGTAAATTAACAAATATGTTTTTTTATTAAATTGTGGAGTAATTTGAAGAAATGTTCTTGAAATGTAAACAAGGATTAGATAACAGCTTGGTAATGACTTTTGTCATTAGCACTTGAATTGTATTGATTTTATAGTTTTATTACTCATGCACATGCATAAACATATGTATTTACATGTATTAATAGAAATATATTTATCTGTAAAATAAAAATTACTCATTTTTACTATGTTATATTAATTAGACATTTTAATTTTTTTTTATTTTATTACTCCCACACTAAAAAATCCTTTCTTTGGTAACAATATTTCGAAATAAAAAATTGATTGTAGCATTATGTGTTGAGTACCGGGACTTATACTGCACATTGTCTAGTTACCAGAGTGATATAGAGAGATGAAAGTATTAAATAATTATTGTTCATTTGTGGAAATAGAACCCAGAACAGTCTCACTTACAGTCAATTTGTTTGCCACTGGACCACATCCCATCACTAAGATTAATTAAAGATAATTTGTTGTGCACAGCATTTAGAAAAGCAAAAAGAAGAGAATCCAACCAAATTGAATGCAGCTAAAGAGGAATTAGAGGAAACTGGCAACAAAGTAGAATCTGCGAGGGATGCCCTCGCAGCAGACATGTACACATTAGTAGCTAAGGAAGGTCAACTTGCCCACACTCTATTGCAATATGTGAAGTTGCAAAGGGCTTATCATGAATCTGCTTTGCACTATTTGACTGATACGGTGCCGGAGTTGGAGAGATTTATAAGTAAGTAGATTGTGGTTGACCTTATTGTTGTGAATAGCAGCTTCACTCTTTTTTCTGCAAAGTAGGGTAGGGTAGGAAGTCTACTGTTAAATCTTCTGTTTTCTACTTTCTATCCAATTATTATATAACATTTCATCTTGAGAGGAAAATAAATGCCACATTTTGTCTTTTAGAGGATATGAAATTAATTAGAATATGTATATAGGTATGAGTTCATTTATAGCTTACAAATGCAAATGTCATTATTTGTTTTTTAATTGATCTGAAATAAAAGGTGCTCGATAGGAATCAGGATGATGCTATAGTGTTACAAGTACTATAAATAAAAGTTATATAAATCGAGAATATTATTATAAATAACAGATTGAAGGAATCTTGGCGGATTTATTTTACTGATAAGGCTGATAACTGATGGAGATCAAATGATAAAAGATATGAAAAAAAACATGGAAAACCTATTAACCGTTCTATTCGTTATAAAAAATTAAGCTTGTACATTTTTTTATGTTGTTAAATTTTGTTATATTATTATTATTTATTTTTGACCAACAAAAATTACGGTGAACAAAAATACAGACTAAGAAATACTTTAAAAAACACGACAACCTATTTAGAATAAAGATAATATTTGTGGTCTATCTAATTGCTTACTCAACAAAGTCGTCTCGTTTAATTAACGAGTGCCATTAATAGATGCACTAAATTAAGCAAACATTGTTCCTTTCCTTCCTTAGATAAATTGAGATTCTTGGTATTTTAGCTTTATATAATTTGTCTCTATGGTGTATTGTCTTGTATTTATACATATAATAAAACTGTATTGCTGTCTAAACACGAAAAATCTCTTATGGGTTACATTTTTTTTCTGTTTGTCTGTCCATTTGTATAGTATTTTAGCAAACTTTCCTAACTATATGATTGATGAATCGTGCTAGCTAGCTGTAGATGGCTGAACAGATTTTAATTTAGATTTTTTCTTACTTTTAATTGTTTCTTTCCGAGTATACAATTAATGAATGTGAAAAACTTCAAAAAGTCTAACTTACGACACGATATACCGGCGGCAATGAACGTCACTGTGACTGTGGTCAGGATTACCTTCCCATAGTTAAATACGCAATATTTTAAGTAAGGAAAACACTTAAAATATTTCATATCATACATAAAGTTATTTTTACTCGACCACAGCAGCGAAGCTATAGTTAAAAGCTAGTTACATACATAAAATTGTTCGTATGTTTCAGATGATAGCTCCGTCAAACCAGTATTTGGATATCCTTTAGAGGAACATCTGCGCGTGACCGGCAGACGTATAGCGTTCCCCCTGGAACTTTGTGTTTGCACTTTGTACGAGCTCGCTTTAAATGAAGAAGGATTGTTCAGAATTGCTGGCAGTAAGTAGAATTTATTTTTATTTTTTATGTTTTTTTGTATAGTATATTTTTATTGGAGTGGAGCAACTCAACGCCGCATTTTGTGGATTCCAGGATGGGAAAAGGAAGTGAGTTTGATAAAAACAAATAAATCCGCTTAACGTTATATCCCGCACATAGTAGGGTAGGCAGAGGGAACAGAGTTTTTTAACACTAGGTAGTGTTAAAACACTCCACACTTTCCACCAAATTCTGGAGGCATTGCGTGTTGAGTGGCGGAACTCTACGCCGCGCCTCGACACCAGAGCGAAGATTTCCATTTGGAAATATTAATTTAAATAAGTATTTCATTTCAAATGGGTTGGGTAATTAAATATAATAACTATTCCCGTAAATATTATAACATATATAGATTGTTTTTATAGGTATATTTTGTTTATATTTATATAACTGGTTCAGTGATTAAAACGGTGCATTAATGTATGTTTTCCTTTCGTACACACAAATAATTACATAATAATTATATTAGGTATACAATAGTGATGAAAATTGATATTTCATATTTATAGACGAAAATTGTTTTTTATCGTCACTTATTATTTACGTATTAACTTTTTTTATGTTTGTGGTGTTAAAGTTAGGGCCGTCTAAAAACAAAGTCCCAGTTAAGAGGACGGAGGGAAAGAGAAAGAAGATAAGGAAGACTACCGTGACATAATTTCACAACTGTTGTTGACTGGGCAGTGCCTCTTAGAATTTATTTATAAAAATAATATATTCTAAATATTAAATTCCAATTGTAACGAATTAAACTTACAACCATGACATACTCGACTTAGATACTTCGCAACTGTTACGTCATAATAATCATCAAATATTTTACAGGTTCATCAAAAGTGCGAAGAATGAAATTATCATTAGACGCCGGGCTATTCAACTTCCCTCTATCGGGCGACTACCGAGATGTACATGTGGTGGCTTCAGTTTTGAAGTCGTACTTGCGGGAACTCCCCGAGCCCTTGCTTACCTTTCGTCTCTATGAAAACTTCATTCTGGCATCCCGCCAGCCCTCAGAACAGGCACGCCTCAACGCCTTATGGGAGGCCATACATTTACTACCTGAAGCGAACTTCAATAATCTTAGATATCTGATCAAATTTTTGTCCGCCTTGACCCAAAATCAAAGCAAAAACAAGATGACACCGTCTAATTTAGCTATCGTTGTCGCGCCTAATTTACTGTGGGCGGCAGATGAGAATACGTTTGATATGGCTATTACGACTGCAGTTAACTGCGGGGTAGAGTTGCTTATCAAACATGCCGACTGGTTCTTTCAAGATGCTTTTAATTTCTTCATCTCCTTCTCCAAGGAGGACCTTCTTCCGGAACACTGTGAATATGGTTTCACGCCTAACTTTGGCCAGGGATATAATCAAACGGTAGCGCTAAATCAGGAGCAATCTAACGGAGACTACAGTATGAGCAAGTCCATGTGTGATTACAATGTCCAAAACGCCCACAAGGCTGCCATGGATGGACCTGGTCGCCACTCCAGAAGCAATAGTCACGACACAAGTCTCATATTGATAGATAATGAAATAAAGAAGGCCCAATCAAACAGTTCACTGTCAGATCAATCTAGTCCGCCACACGGTAGCCCTAAGCCTATAATGCGTAGAAAAAACAAGCCCATCGCGCCCGTGCCTCCCAACTTTACACCTGACAAAAATCGGAAAGTGGACACCCAGACCCAAATTCCGGAAATAACAAAGGAGCAGAATTCCATTAAGGAGGCAGAGAAACCGGCGAAACCGCCGCGACCAGTCATATCCGACACCGGTAAGGTGATCACGGGAGTGCAGACCATCAACCGGTCCACGTACCGCCAGAGCAAGGCCTTGAAGGAGGAGGCGGCGCGCGCTGGCAGCCGGGAGGACCTCGCGGACACACGGCGGCAGAGCCTGGAGCTCGAGAAGGACGTCTTCGAGGGGTTAGATAGCAAGGGAGACAAGGAGATGGTGATCAAGAGCATGAGCGCGCAGTCGGGCGTGGTGGCGCGCCTGCGCGTCGTCAGCAAGCCCGCTGGCACGCCGCCGCCGCGTCCTGTCGCCGCGCCCCGCACCCTGCCCCCCCTTGCACCCCTCGCCGTGCCCGAGCCCGACGGCGACGTGCAGTTGCGCCACAAGCCGGCCGTACCCGAGCGCCCCGCCACGCTGCGCCCACAGAGCTTTCGAGCCCAGCGCGCGTCGCTCACCGACGACACAGCGCCCCCCGCCCCCTCTCCTGCGCCCGCGCCCACTGTGCTTGAGCGCACGCACATGTACACGGTGGATAAACACCACCCCACAGTCATCCAAGTGGGGGGGCCCCCCGACGACGTCACCAGCACCGTCACCGTGCAGCGCACGCACAGCTCTGGCGGCAAGGAGGCGGAGGCGGAGGGGCCGCGCTCACTGGGCGCCGCGCGCCAGCTATCGCAGTCCGACGGCAACATCGCCGAAAGCGGCGGCGACCCGCCCCCTGCCGCGCGACACGCCGCACGCCCGCCACGCCCCCTTGTACCCGCGCCGCCACCGCCCGCCCCTCCAGCGCCCGCCCACGAGAGCACTGACCTCTAGCCAATAGCACTGGAGCAAGACTGAAACACTATTTAATATATATTATACACGCTAGATGGTTAGACCGCTTACTTACTACTTTTCATACGAGTACAGTATAGTATATTGTGTAGAGTTTTGTGGCGTTTCGTTGCAAATTATTTATTTTTGTACAATGGTGAGAACTTTCACTGATAACTATTATGTATATGATATATTTATATGTACGTACGTATCGCTTCAAGTATAACGGGGAGTCGTCGCATAGCTTTTCAGTGCTACTTTTTTTATCCGTAATTCCAGAGAGACATATCAGATCGAGTCAATTTAGCGTTTACGCGTCAGGATATAATGTCGTGCTTTGTACTGATATCTGTACATTTTAGTATATATTTTGCTGTAAATCTTTGTGATATTAGGAGATTCGCGATGCACAAACGTATTATGATCGGTAGCCATATTTTATGATATTTATGAGAACCGTGCATTAGTCGCAACTTACATCGGCCTCGCTGTTTCACAATCAAATGGTGAATTTAATAGGCCAACGTATGTTATGTAGTATTTACGATGTTTTATGTGATATGCATTTTTATTAATCATATACTGCAAGTATACAAGCTTCTGTTGTAAGTAATTATAATAAAATACACAAAAATAATTTCTTTTTTTTTATTTACAAACCATTAGCTACAGATTGTCTATAAAATTTATATTCTGTTATGTTTGCCATTTAACTATATAATGGTTGCGTTTTCCCACTCGCAATAGGGATATGCAGTTTGGCAATATATGTGCAGATTCAGTTATAACTTCATCAACTTTCTTTATTTTCTGATGGTTTATGTAAAATCCACCTGCTTGGATTATCCTCATTGCATCACCTGCAACATTTTATTATGTTACAAACACTATTATTTGAAGAAACAATACATATTACTTACTAAACATAATAAATACAAGTTACTTAAAATTTGGTTCAAATATTAGAAGTAAAAATGATATGAAAGAGAAAATCATCTGCATATTTATCTATATTATAAATTTAAAGTAAAAATTAAATGTAAAATATATTCTCCCTACAGAGATGCTAACAAAATACGTAAATTTTGACGTAGTTTGATGAGAACATATGGCTTAGTGATCCCACCGATTTGAGAGTTCCCACTGATTTGAGAGTTCAAATCCCACCACATTCCATTTTTATATGTTATTCAAATAATTTTATTGTTCCTAAATGTGGAATAATACTCAAAATACATTAAAAATACTAACTTTCTGTTGGGAAGCAATTTGCTCTCATTCCAAGATCTAACACAGTAATGCCGGGTGACAATAACAAGTTGATAACAGGAGCTCCCTCAAATGCCTGTTCCATTTCCACTGGTGTCAATGAGATCAGCGACTTCACGTCTTTAGTGTAAATTGCTTCAGTTGCTTTTCTTGCGCGAATAAGACCTTCCTCTGAAAATATACAATTAAAAATTTATGCCTTTGGCCATTTTCTGTTTTTTTAAACAGTTTGTTTACCATGATGTAAATGTCAGGACAATGTCCTCTCTGTGTCAATTACAAGACAGTCTATATTAGTTGTCCTAACATATTATTTTAGTATGTATGTATTCATCTGTATGTATGGATTTGTGTGTATTTGTATGTATGTATGTATGTTTATTAAATAATTCTTTTTTTTACTTTGTTAAGTAATACTTTTTGCGCCCTACTATAATTTCTTACATAAATCCTGCACTTTTAATGGTTGCCTGTAAGATATCACTCATAGTGATAAGGCCGCCATTGCACATGTTAATTTGGGTACCTATATGTCCTTTTTTTTATGTAAATTTTATAGAAAAGGTTTTATAAGATTTTATAAAAAGGTGTTGGGTACTGCCACTCTGCATGTAATGCCCCGCGATACCGCTAGGTTCCCTCTGTCAACTCTGCTGTATGCGGAATACAGCGTGACGCTGATTCATAGATTATTAGTTAAATATCTGCCAACCATTCTACGACAGCCAATTTTTTTTGTTATTAATTTTTTTAAGGAATTTTACCTCCATGAACCAATGTTGTCAATTGATCTGCCAAACACTGCTGAGGATATCTTTGCTCTGGATGCTGTTGATGCTTATACATTATATCTTTTATATCGCCTAAACTATAAAAAGTAAATAATTTCAACAACTTTTCAACTTCTGAATCCTTTGTCCTAATAAAAAATTGGTATAAACTATAAGGACTTGTTTTTGAGCCATCTAGCCAGATAGCATTTCCTGCAGATTTTCCAAATTTATCACCTTCTTCAGTTGTTACCAGAGGCAATGTTAATCCTACAGAACAAATGTTTCTAATAAAATAATAGCAAAGCAATATAGAATTAACTATATAAAAAATAAATTATATTGTAAATATAAACAAAAATCTATTATTACCGTAAACATTTTTCTTTATTGTTCTACTAATTAATTCATGTCCTGCACTTATATTGCCCATTTGATCACTTCCACCTATCTAAAACAGAACAAACACTATTTTAATAAAACTCAGTAACTTATACTTAATTGTGTGATGTAGAAGGTGTGAGAGAATTGTGGTGCAGCAGAACAGGGTCAGACTGAAAACACTACAGTTACTAGTTTGATTCCCACTTTGCTAAATAATTTATTATTTTCATTTCTTTACTCATGTAACAAGAAAATGCATGATGTTGAATTTCACTACTTAATACAAAATGCCTCAGAGCTTGCATACAGTGTAAAGCTAAATATAATATATATATATAACATCATGTTATATTTACCTGAAATCTACAATCATACTCATTTAACAAATGAAGCCAATCATATGATTGAAATATTTGGTAAGCAAACTCAGTAAAACTCATGCCCACGTCAGAATTAATTCTATTTTGGACACTTTGCTTTAACAACATTGTGCCCATTCTGAAGTTTCTTCCAATTTCACTTACAAATTTTATTGAATTAATATCTCTATACCACATTTCATTATTAACTATCCTAAAAGAAATCAATGTTAGTCTCACTTTTTACTGTTTTTATTTTATGTGATTTGTTCTAGTAATACATACTTTATAGGTTTCAACTGGTTCTCATCTTTTAACCAAATATATTTTTTGTGATTTTCAAATACAGTTTCTAAATTTTTTTTAATAGAATTAACATTTTGTGCAATAACATTTTCTGGTAAAGCAACTCTGTCTGTACTTTTTCCACTTGGGTCACCAATGTAACCTGTGGCTCCACCAACCTGTAAATAATAACACATTTACTTTTACCATTCCTTCTTTACAATATATTAATATATTAAACATTTTCTCACCAATGCTATGACATTATGTCCACCTCTTTGCCAGTGAATTAAATTAATTATAACAAGAAGATTGCCTACATGAAGACTGTTAGCAGTAGGGTCAAAACCTGCATAAGCACACTGAGGACTCTTATTAAGTAAATTTTTTATTTCATTTCTAAAAAAAAATTTTTTTTGTTAGAAAAATCTAAATATTTATATTCCATAACTAGCTGGAAATATGAAACTGCTCCTTAACTTACGCAGATGTGTTAGGAAATATATCCTGATACATGCCTCGTTCACTTAATTTTAAAATGTTTCTACTGTAACTATTGAATCTTTTATAAGACTTTAAAAAATTAATCACCGTGAATCGATGAAAATTTTTGAATAGTGCCATTTTTACGATTATAATTTCAACAAACTCTAAAACACTTATTGCATAAAATTGTATTGTTCGCACAATTTCATAATAATTAAAGGAAATCGTCATAAATAAAATAGAAACATTATTATGTAGTATAGTATTTGCGTAAATGAAATTCAATTAAAATAGTATTTCATACATATTTTTGAAAAACTATAATGTATAATAGAATTGGAAATGTAATAAAAATCTATTTGAATTCTTGACATTAGTAATGTCTTATGTCAGAGTGACATTTGATACTTTCCACAGACTAATTAAGTATGGTAATAGATGGAACAAAATCTATGAATAACGTAAATATATTGTCGGTACCGTACAACAATGCAATAATTAATCTTATTTTCACCTAATTAATAGTTAAATAAATATTAATTAATTATTAACAATTGCGATATACCTGCTGCTGTCTTATATTTTTCTTTTGGTTTCTACAAATAATAAAACAAATATTGACACAAATATATTTAATCAAATAATTACATAATATTAACAGTACAATATAAATATATATTAATAAAGAAGTTATTTATCAGTAATCTATATAATTGTAATTTACGTTACAGTATATAATATAAATTTATAAGCTTTGGACTTCAACAATCATTATTTAATTTTAGCTCGCACAATTACAAAATATAAAATCACAGTTATATATTTTTGATGTCAGGTGTAGATAAAAAAAAATATAAAAAAAATAATAATACAAAAACTTAAATAAAAAAAAATCTAAAAGCAATTATAATATGAACAAGCAAAATATCCCATCTGAAGTAGTAATACTTAAAACTAAAATTGGTAAATATATTTAAATACTAAATTAGCCTATACTACATATGGTGACTAATTTGTTCTTCAGATAAGTTCACTTAAAAAATTAGTGTAAGATATTATAACTTAAAACAAGTAATTAATAAATTTCATACTGACTTCTGTACTGATTCTTTAAAAATGAGATAAATTAATAAAAGTTTAATTCTATGATATCTAAACTTAAATTCCTGATTTTCTGTAATATTAAAATAACTAAACACCTATAATAAAATTTTTAGTTTAATCCTCCAGTGTGACATTTTTGAAGAGATATGACATGGACTCTTTGTTGTGTATACGGCGAATCGCTTCACTGAGGAGCACTGATATGTCAATTGTTTTTATTTTATTGCATTGCATCTTCTGTAGTTCATGAGGAACCGTATTTGTGACTACTACTTCATCAATTGGCGAATCTTCAATGAGCCGAGGGGCATCAGACGAGAGTAAGCCATGTGTTGCTAACACGTAAATTTTATATGCACCACACTCTTTTAATACTTCAGCTGCAGCCACGAAAGATTGTACATCGTCAATGAGGTCATCCTATAATAAAATAACATATAAAAGTAATCAAATAAAAAAGAGGAAAGTCAAGGCCTTTTGTAAGTAACACAGGGACATAAGTGTGTGACTGTAAACGTGACATGTTGTGGGTTCAATTTCCGGTGGAAGAAATGAAATATTCCATATTTTTATTACCTTTCAAAAAAAAAAATAAAATGAAAAAAAACTGAAAACAATAAATATTTTTATGTTTTAAATTTCTTTTTTTTCCATGAAGCTGAAATAGCTGGCTATATGCTGCAAATAACACAATAAGCAGGTTTAATTTGCGGTAGATTATATGTACGCGCTGAACACCGCCTTGTGTTCCTAGCAGAGAAAAGAAATAAAAACTAATTCCCTGAATGGGAATCAAATCCACAACTGGAAACACAAGTTTACACTCAAACGCCATGGGATGGCATGCACCACAATGGCTAAATATCTAGCATAAACAATATAAATAAAGTAATATAATAAAATATAAAATAAAAAACTATACAACATACATACCACCATGATAGCAATTCTACCACCCACATCTCCCACAACATTTATTGGCGGCTTCTCCTTCGCCGGATGTACTGGAACTCCAACTGACACATCCATTGTGCGAGATCTGTCCACACTGTACAAGAAATAAACAAAATAAATCAACTAAATCTCAATAAAGATAAACCATGAATTAGAAGCCATGCCAACTGAATATCTTAACACCAGTCTCTCTGCCAGTGTAACTAACAGTATAGCTAACATAATATTTACATTTCTCTTGTCTAATAAGAAAAAGGTGGCATGGCCATAGTATCACACCATTTTGCTAAATTGTTAGTGTGGTAAAAAATAGAGAAGTGAAATCAATATTGGAAATATAAAACAAATAAGTATAAAAAATGCAATATTATAATTAGATAATTAGATTAAGAATATCTAGAACCATTTACCTCATTTACAGGCAATGCCTTCAGAATTCAGCAGAAAGAGGGGAATGGAGTGTCTTAACACTAGGTTCTCTCTGCCTAGCTTGCTGTGTGCAACAGCGATACAGCGTGAAGCTGATTTAATTCAATTTCTTTTTTATAATAAATTACCTAGGCATACAAGGTGGTGAGTATCTGCCATCAACCTCATCACTCTCTGCTTCTTTCTGCTCTCCATGTATAACTGCAATCGCAAGTCTTAACCGTTCTGCATATGAAGTGGCTTTCTTAGCTGAGCCAGGGTTGCGCGCCACTATCACGGAGTTGCGGTAATCTGGTATCTATAAGAAATTAAAATAAGTAATAATTTTTGTTCACCTTCACAATGTTTACACGCATATTTCTTTGATAAAACACAAAAGAGAGGCTTATGTATTTTCTTCTTTTTAAAGTTTTACTTCAAAAGAAAAAATAGAACTGTTATAAGATCATGAGATAGGCCGTCGTAGAGCAGCGGCACAAGGGTGCGACTGTAACGCGACAGTAGTGGCTTCGATCCACCCTCGAGGAAGTGAAATATTTATTTACATTTATATTTCCATTTCTTCGCTCTAGGTTCTAGGCAAAGCACAGTAGTGTTGAGTTCTGTCACTTAACACACAATGCCTCCAAAATTCGACAAAAAGTGGGGAATGGAGTGTCATAATACTGGGTTCCCTCTGCCATACAGCATGAAGCTGATTTATTATAAGATCACTTTATTGTTTGTCTGTGTTTCTAACTATCACACTTGATCAGTATTTTTTTTTCATAATTTTATGTTGTCATTGTAATTACTACAAGCACTAAAAAATTACATATCAATATTGTTTTTTAAATCAAATACTATATGTATTTGATTAAAAATTATAAAGTAAATATATGTATTTAATGACAGCAACATCAAACACTTAACTGAAGCAATCTTTAGTAAAAGAAATGTTGCAATGTACACAAACTTAATCTGCAATGAATAAATAAAAACAACACTACTTACACTTTCTTGTATGTATTGTAACAAAAAGGGTGATGCCCTCAAATTATCAACTGGACAGTCGAAAAATCCTTGAATTTCTTTTTGATGTAAATCCATAGTAATAATATGTGTAAGACCAGATTTGCACATCATTTTAGCTAATAACTTTGTGACAATGCACCCACGTTTCCTCATTTTGCATTGCTTGCTGTATGGCAAATATGGAATGACCCCTACAATAGAGTGAGCTGATGAAGTCTTACAAGCATAAGCCATTATCAATAATTCCATGATATTGTTGTTAACATCCCTGTAATTAAATGAAAATGCGAAATGATATGAAATGTTTGATAGACATGATTATAAGATGATACCCATGGTGAGAAACATTTTTTTCCCTAGAATTTATTTATTAAGCATTAAATGGCCTAATTTTCAAAGAACAATACTTAAAGAAACCTTCAAAAGCATGATTACCATTACATTAAATTATGTTAATTTTATAACAAGGTTCAGTAATTTTTGCATTCCTTATAATTATGACCCCAGAACATGCACTTTTGTAATATTTTATTTAAATTGAATGCAATTTCTAGTAATACACTAGAATATTATTTAATTGAATTACTATACTGTATTTAATATTGATGGGTTTCTTACTTTGTTCCAGTTTGTACAATATAGATATTTTTCCCACGAATTGAATCTGCTATTTCTACCATAGTTTCTCTATTAGTTTTATGATAAACTGAGCATCCTCCTTTGCGTACACCCAAGCGACTGTAATATAAATTCATGCTATAATGGACTCTAATACAGCAAGATGATATTATTTTGAATATTATATTATTTTACGTATCATGTATATTTCATATCACAAAATTAAACATACAATCAAGAATTTATTAAATAAGTGTATTTACTTCGCAATTAGGTCAGCCAATTCAGGGTGCGAATTACCACTTAAAATTATGACGTCTGACGTGGAATTGTTCTCCATATTGCACTTGCTTGAACGATTTTTAAACCCAACCAGTCTGCGTAACAGGAAAAGTTTTAGAAATATATTTTTATTATAAAACTATACAATTCAATATTTTAATAGTAAGAGAAGGCACGTTGATTCAACAAGAAAAACAATAAACCTGCTTTTGTTGAGTAACATAATAACCTGATGGCAATCTTGAAAAACGGCTGATCGAAATAGATTATGGACGTTACTTTTTATAGTTTGTAAATGAAAGAAATGTTGATATTTCCTATATTATAACCAGTAGGTTATTTTTCGTATAATAAAATTAATCATCTATAATGAAAGGCGCACTTAGCGATCATGAGCCGGATTTCACAGATAACTCATAGTCATAAGCAAATGAGTAAATGTGTTCTGTGGTCAGACATAACTTACATTTTATAAATGGTTGAGAACTTGAGAGCATAATATCTTTTTTGAGATGACGATTTTTCTTTGAGAGCAGAAAATCGGTATTGTTTATTCGTGCAGTTCATGTGATGACTCTTATTCTAATTTTATACATGTAATCTGTGGTAAAATTTCTTCAAATGTTATTGACATTTGCGCAAACTAAATTAAATACCTATTTAATATGATGCAAAAGTCAAAACAAAGCAATGTGTTTCTGAAGTTTTTGGTTATATAGAAAAATAATAAAAGTTTCTTAAGTTTTAAAGCTAAAAATGGGTCTTACCAAACAATATTTAAGATATGTACCTAGTGGTACATTTAATGTAATAGCTAGTCCTGACTGTAACAGTACACATGTGACGTTAAATGGAGTCAGCGGCAGATATGTAGCTGTCGGTGCATGTGAACATGTTATTATTTGGGATATGCGATTGGGTGAGAAGGTATGTGATATTCTAAACTTATCATTTATTAATTTGTTCCATTTTAAACTATATAATGTTAAATGTCATCTCGTTTTAAAAGTGAATTTATTTTAATTTGTGTATGTATATAAAAATTATTCATACAACTTTAGGCTCAAGTGATACCAGGAGAAAATGTAACAGTATCTCAAATAGCAGCAAGTCCTACAGGAAATCATATGGCAGTTGGTTATGTGGATGGCAATATTAATGTTTTTGAGTTAATAAATAATGATATAGTATGTGTGTTTGCCGGACACAAATCTGCTATAACTTGCTTGCAATATGATGAACAGGGACATAGAATTGTTTCCGGGTCTAAGGTAAAATTAGATTCTTACTTTATGTTGCCTCTTTGTAACTTTGTATTCAATATTATTTTAAATTGACTTTCACTAATTGTTATACTAAAAAAATTTTTTTTTTTTTATTGTAAATACTGTAGTAAATGAATTATAAACTTTTATTGAAATATTTAATAAATTAATTATTATTAGTAGTGCAGTGTCTGGTGTTTGACTGTAACTGCAATGATTGTGTGTTTAATTCCCACTCAGAAAAATCAATTGTTTTTATTTCTTAATTGCTTAATTGTTTTTATTCCTTTTGGTAAGAAAATGTGCACAATGCATTGTGGAGTACAATAACTAAATATGCATTGTCTCAAATTGAAACACAGTGGAAGTGGTTGAGTGTCTTGAAGCTAAGTTCTCTCTGCTTACCCTGCTATAAGTGGATGAAATATGAAGTTAAAAGCAACATATAAAAAGTAGGTATTGTTAACAATTTTTATATTTGTTTTCATATTTCTAGGATACTGAAGTAATCCTTTGGGATGTAGTTGCGGAGACTGGTATAGCTAGGTTTAGTGGCCACAAAGGTGCAATAACAAGTGTGTTATTCATCAATGGACATAATTGTGTAATTAGTTCTTCAAAAGACACATTTGTGAAATTTTGGGATATTGAAACTAAACACTGTTTTAAAACTCTTGGTGGACATCAAATGGAGGTACTGGAAGTTTTATGAATATTGTTTTATTGATATATTTATTAAAAAAATCTAAAAGGTTATTATTGTACTTATTATTTTTGCTTTTCTATTATTGAACAAATAATTATATGCTTAATTGTGGTGTAATGGGGTAGCATCTGATTGTAAATGCCATGGTTGTGGGTTATACACTCTGGGGATTGGATTATTTTAATTTCTTGAAACAAATAGATATTTTCGAAAAGGTTTTGAATTCAATTGGAAAGAAAAAAATAACTTTTGACACTAGGGTTAAAATTCTATCCTGTTATATGTGAAATAAATTAAAATAAAAAATATTAATATATTTATAGGTGTGGTCAGCAGTATTATTGAAAGAAGAAAGGTATTTAGTAACTGGTAGTTCAGATCAAGAATTGAGAGTTTGGAAACTAAATTGGACAGACAAAATCAAAGAGGAAGACAAAATTACACAGCAACTTGAAATAGTAAAGTTGGAAGATGCAGATAATGCAGAGGATACATCAGTTAGTATATATTTTGTATGATTCACTGTTATTTATTTAATTTAGTACAAGAAGTCGGATGGAAAATTCAATGCATATACTCTAAAGCATATATTTTTTTATATTTTATTGACTATTGGCCATCAAAGTATTTAATCACTAATGACAAGTACAAATAAGGAAACTGGATAAATTATACAGACAAACTAAAGAAACATTTCTTTAGTATTTTGGATAATTTACTTTATAATTAGTATAATGATGGTTCTGAGTTCAATACTCATTACACACACATTAATTATTTTAGTTCCACCATTATACATGCAATGTTTCACTAAATGCTAGATTGAGTCTGAAGTTGTAAAAACAGACTGTTATTTTTATTATATTCATTTCTATCATTCAAGATGTTACAATGTCACCAAGTGGGCACACTCATTCGTGGAGGCAAAGGCAGAGTGGTGGGTCTTGCCACAGATCTTGGACAAACTGTACTTGCTTGTTATGGAACTGATTCGTTATTAGAGCTGTTCTGTTTTTGTTCTGATGAAGAGGCCAAGATAAGAATGAATAAGCGAGTTAAGAAACAGAGAAAAAAATTAATGTAGGTTCTTTTGTACTTTCAGTTGGAAGCTCTCAATATATTTATGTATAACAGAGATCTCTGAGAGACAATGTAATTGTTTTTAAGTTTCAGATTTACTTTTTTATTTACTCACCTAAATCAGTGCTATAAAATACTACTCATTATTTAGTATTTATGATAAACTGTGTCACAAAAACTTTAAAATTTATTTTATATTCACCTATTAACAAGATTTTTACTTTCCAAATTTCTTTTGGAAATATAATTGACAATTTAAAGGATTTATTTATAAGTTAAAAGTTGATACTATGTTCAAATATAACAGAAAACAAAAAGAAAGTGGTGAAGTGGATCCAGATGCTGCGGAAATATCTGACCTCCTGACATTATCTGATGAAGTGAAGCGTCTGTCGTCAGTAAAACTACCAGCTAAGATTAAATCTGCCACATTACTAGTGGGAACTACTGGGGAGCTTCGAGTGGGAGTCACGCTAGCTATTAATACTGTGGAGTTACATAGTTTGACTATTGCTGAGGGAAATGAAGGTATGTTTTAGATTTATTAGTACATAGAATATTTTTAGCTTCACATAGCAGGGTAGACAGAAGGAACCTGGAAAGAACTCGACGTCGGGCTTTGCCTCGTTATCAGCGTGAAATTTTTTTTATTTCTTATTTTCTTATTATTATATTGACGTACATTCAATACATAAGCTATAGGGAAATTATAGTGGTACGCACCTGTAGCTCCTCTGGTGCTGCACGGGGTCGTGGGTGGCGGTGATCACCACCAGGTGACCCGAACGCTCGTTTGCCTTGTCCTTTTTCCATAAAAAAAAAAGGTTCCTGTAGGACTGACACTATTGGAATTTCTATATAACTTGACGATGGTTGTCGAAGGACGACGTTGATAACTCGAAAGCACTTGCACTGTTCTAATTGAATAAAGAAGATTTTAAAATTATATAGTTAAGTTGATTTATATTTTTATATTTACAGTAAAATGTTTGAAACAAGTGACTATGCCGGGTCACCAGCGGGAGCCGCGTTGCGTCGCGATCAGTTCAGACAATCTCGCTGTTCTTTCGGCGTCTGTTGATTCTATAAAACTTTGGAACAGGTATGGCTTAGTTTAATTTTTTTAATGTTTATTTTTCTTACTTTTAACATTTTTTACATTTAAAATTCAATAATTATGGAGAGGCGAATGAATTATTTTATATTTTATTTTGATTGATTGATGATTATGTTTGTATACCTAAATAACAAAAATTGAAAAAAAAATATATAACTCGTACACAGAACAAGTCAAACTTGCCTCCGCACTCTACCAGTCCCATGTGGGCGGCCCCAGGCTCTTACCTTTCTGCCAGGAGACCGCCATGCCCTGGCAGCCTGCGCAGACGGGACCCTCCTGCTGACGGACGTGGGCGCGGCCTCTGTGCTGGAGCACGTGCCCGCGCACCCCTCCGACGCGGGCTGCACCACGGTGGGGCTTACTCCGGACCTGGTTAGTTTACTCTTCTTCTGTGGTACAGTAGATTCGGTTTTCCGGACTTCAATAATGTAGTCAAACAAATAAGCTTTATGGTGTATCCCGCACACAGCAGGGAAGGCAGATGGGACCTAGTGTTAGACACTTTTTTCCCCACTTTCTCACCACCTTCATTTTTTTGCTCTGGTGATATAAATTTAAATAAATATTTCATTTCCTTGAATGGGGATCGAACCCACAAGCAGTCGTGTTTACAGTAACACTTCGTGCCTCTGCGCCACGACTGGCATTAAATAAATATCTTATTAATTTCAGCGTGGATGTTATTCAGGCGGCGGAGATAAAACAGTCAAACTGTGGACTTTTGAGCTTATACCGGATCCTACGGGGGATTCCAAAGCTAAAGCAAGTATATATTAGGCGAATATTCTAGTATAATTCATGTTATTACTGCCCAAACAAACCAGCAATTAAAATTATAATTTATTTATTATACATTTTGGCTTTGATTTAGAATTTAAAGTTTAGATAATTGTTTAAAGTTTTTATTAGGTCATTTTATTGCTACTCTCTATACAAGAAAAAAAGATTGTGTACAAAGATATTATACATTGTGCTATGGTCATTTTGAAAACTACTATAATAGTACTACCAAACCTAAGGAAGTATGTAAATAAAATTGAAAGCGCTATTTTAAATAAATGTCAAAATATATGTGGGATTGGGAACAATTAAAGTTTAGCCATAACTAAAAAAATAACTTATAGAGTAATTATAAAACATTTCAAGCCGCAAAGCAATATTATAATTCCAAACCAAACATTGAGTCGCCATTGATGCCTGTTTGTCTTCTCATTTACCCCTTTACACACATCACACCTTTCATTATATTGCCTCTGTCCTTTCTATATTTAACTCAAATAACTAAGATATAACTCTTTAGGATTATAATATTAGTATAGGTCGTATAGTATAAAAATTAATAATGTCACAAAAATACTCTAACTTTCGTTATAAAGCTGACATAACATTTGAAGTAGATAAAAAATTAATATCTATTTTTTTTTAATTAAACAAAATCTATATTAAACAGGTTCTATCCCTCCTTCATACGCGTACCTTAGAACTAGAGGAAGGCGTGACGGCGGTGTGCATTAGCCCCAACAGCAAGTTCATAGCGGTCGCCCTCATGGATTCTACTGTCAAAATATTCTTTCTGGACACGTTTAAGGTAATTTTTATTATATTTCTTGTATAATATTTCATATTGTTTGTATTTTGTATTCTTAATCTTTATTAGGTTTTTTAAATTTTAAATTAAAGCTTGTGTTGAATTGGCAGAGATTTAAATAATACGAATTAAAAATAAATTTAAATAATATTATAACCTTTTCATATCAACTATTTTATTTTTATTTTAAACAAGGTACTAAAAAAATTCCTAATAAACTCAAATTTGAAATATATTCTCCTGTACGAATTTGTAAAAATATATTTATCCCTAAACCACCAGTTCTACCTATCACTATACGGACACAAGCTACCAGTACTTTGTATGGATATAAGCTACGATTCCAACATAATAGCCACCGGTTCTGGCGACAGGAATGTAAAAATATGGGGAATGGACTTTGGAGATTGCCATAAATCGATATTTGCACACAATGACACAGTTACAGCGTTGAGATTCGTGCCCACTACCCATTACTTCTTCACGGCGGGGAGAGACGGCAAAGTGAAACAGTGGGACGCCGATACATATGACAATATCATTACTTTGAATGTGAGTTGGATTGTTTTTTTATTTATTGGTTTATCATAATATGTATGTAGTGCATTTTTTATATGTATTGTTTTTTTTTTATTGAATGAATAGTTTTACAATAATTACAAATTAAAATCATAAAAATAGAGAAGATGAAAGATATATCAAATCAATATTTTTGCTATCATTAGTCCGAGATTTTTATTTCTTCCCTTTAGTACCGAGGCAAAGCACGGCGTTGTGTTCTGCCACAGAACACGCCATGCCTCGAAAATTCAAGGAAAGTTCATATCGAAGTAAATACGGAGTGTGTTACCACTAAGTTGCCTACCCTGCTATATGTGGGATACAAAGAGAAGCTGAAAAAAAGGAAATTACTTATATTTATTATTGATTAAGTGATGCATATGCGAATTGATAAAATACTGCAATCATCTTATCAAAATATGTATAATTGTCTTATGTAATTAAAAAATAATGTTAGATTAAAAAAAATATGTATAAAATATCAATTCCCACCAGGGCCATGCCTGCCCCTGTAGTAGTCTATCAGTGGGCGCGGGCGGTCTCCACGTGACGTCATGCGGTGCGGACGGTGCCATACGACTGTTCACCCGAAGCGAGGAGCCACTGGTCCTTGGCGACGAGGACGAGGAGCAGGAGGGGCTTGCGACTGGAGACGATCATGTTGGTTCGCTTGGTTTGGTTTTGTTTGGGTTGTGTGTTTGCCGTTTGCCTCTTTTTTATTGTATGGATTTTTCATTGTTTTTATTTTATAAATTCCTGACGCAAATCAAAAAATACTTTGTGGGTTTTGTAATTTTTTTTATTGTTAAAGCATAAACATTAACTATTTTTGTTTTGGTATTTAAATATAACTATTTTTACAGGCACCAGTGCCAGGGCTGCCAGGGTTGGTCATGCCGACTAAGAAAACAATAGGAGCTGAAAAAGCTGTGAGTACATATTAATTAACCAAAAATCAGTCATATGTTTTATATTTTAACGGATTTAATTATTGTTTTTAAATAGATTCTATAACATGAAAATATACAGACTATTAATTAAAGTGAATCCATCGCGGCGCAAGTGTACAAGCGTGCGACTTTATGGGTGATGGGTTCGATTGCCACTCGGTGGAATGTTAAATATTTTCATTGTCTCGCTCTGGTATCGCTATGGTATACCGCCACTCAACACGGAATGTCTCAAGAATTCGGTGGATAATAGGCAACGAAAATGTCCTAATGGGAACGGAACTTAACACGACCAGTTGTAGCCGCCTTGAAGTTAGTCGTAGACGTATTTTTGACTATTTTCTTCGCGGGGGATGTACAATGTATAAAACTTTAAAAAACCTACGTCATATCGGTTATACTGTACTGCACCATAGTTTTATATGCTATTTTATTTTAATTTCTAAATATCCCAAATAAAAAACTATACACATTTCAGGCGGATTCCATAATTGAATGTCTACAAATAGGATTGGAATATCAAAAACAAGTGGAGGATGCTCGCGGACAATTGGTCCAACCACCTGTACTGATGGCGGCTTATAACTGTTCTACACCTGAGGATTTCTTACTTGAGACAGTTAAGAAGATTCGATCTAGGTATATCGTAATCTTATTAATGGAATTATGGTTATTTAATTAAATTTAATTTATAATTATTTTATTTTAATTTGTCTTTAGGTTATTAAAGTAGTACATTATATAGTTTAGAGATTATTTAAAATATTATTTTAGCTAAAGTTTTATCGTAATATACACATGGAAAGTAAACTTGCAGTACTATCGTATCAAGTGTATATTATTATTAAACATATTGATATTTTTATTTGTAAATTATTTTTAAACCATTAAAATAATAATACTAAAAATGTTTTCCCAATTTTCAGTGAATTAGAAGAGGCTCTCCTCCTCTTGCCCTTCAGCAACGCGTGTTCGATAGTACGTCTTTTACCGACTTTACTGGAGCGAGGTGATCACCGCGAGTTACTTTGTCGCCTCGCCTTGTTCCTGCTGAAGGTGCACCGCGCGCCCCTGTTGGCGCACGCACCACTATTGAAGCACCTCATACAGATACAGGCCAAGGCGGCTATGCGGGTCAATGAACTGAGGGTAACTGTTTTTAAAATTGGATGTTCTTATTTTAAAAAGTTTTTTCTTAAATACGTTAATTCTTAGGTTTACGCTGTTTTCATTTCTTCAGGTATATGCGGGTATATCCTGCAAAAGTAAGCAAAAGAAATGAAAATATTAATAAACAATTCGTCATTTTTTGTCATGCTTTTCAATGAATATATGACGGTCGTCTTTATTTTTGATACTATATATTCCAATTGCTAGGTGTCCTCTACCTACCATCAAAAATTAATAATGATATAGTATATTAAATTAAAATATTTAAAACAGGACATGATCGGGTTCAACCTCCACGCTCTTCAGTGGCTACAGCGCTCCGCGGAGGCAGCGGGCGCCGAGCAGCCCTTCCGCGACGCCACGCGCCGCGCCCACGACGCGCGCCGCCGCCGCCGCGCGCTCAAACGGCCCATCGTTACTGTTACTTAGATATTATATTATGTGGAATGTTTAATTGCACTTTTATTAATACCCAACCACCCTCTCTAATATAGAGGATTTCTAAGTTTTAAACATCCTATTTGTACCAGGGTAGGTAAAATGGATTTAATATTCTAGTCAGGGTAACGCTATCTATATATATAGTTTTCAAAATATCAATAAACAAAAATAAGGATAAATACAATATAAATAAAAATACAACAAAAAATTAGCTGCTATATTTTATTTGTAAAAAAATATTCTACTCACTACATAGCCAATATATCAGTTAAAATTTAATAATTTAAGTATCCATCCCTGCGTAAGTCACATTATTTATCATCTATACAACAATAATAATGAATGTTTCACAATGAGTATTCCGGCGTCTCGCAAACGCCACTAGCGGATAATTTATGCTGAAACTTACGTCGAAATGAGTATACATCATTTGGAGGAATAACGATCAACAGATTTTTATGGTCCTTTAAGCTTAGTGAAGTCATTTAAACTATTATATTTTACAAGGAATCGTAGTTTAACGATATTATACCAGAGAGAAGTGCTTAAGGCTACACTTAAATGGAATCTCTCGCGCCGGTCCCACACACAACGTGTACGAACACGGCAATATAAACATATTTAGGCCCGTATTTATACACCGGTGCCAAGTCTGACATCGATCTTGAGATGCTGTTTTCTAAATGAAAACAGTATTTCAGACTTGAGAGCGAGTCATAAATACGGGCCGTAATGCATGATTGTAGCCGTTGTGAATGTGGACACGGCTTTATTATTTTTAATTGACAATATTCACTTTAGAATGCAGAATAAGTTCAGAATAGTGCATACAAATTGCTCTCCTCCACTACGTATCACAATATTATTGCTTTTCGGAAACACACACTAACACATATCACATATCGAGTAGAACGTCTCATCGATAATATCGATCTCCATTGCGGAGGAATATAAAAGTTACGTACAAAATAAACACGAGACATTATTTCTTTACAGTGACCGTCAGTCTTATTATCGCAATGTTTTCACGTGGAATTTCACTTTTATCATACAAAGCCAATATTTCAGCATAAATTATAACATTACAAAATATAGTGTCCTTGCGGTTGAAGGTTGAAGTCTAGTTAAAATATTATTACATAATTGAACAGGTAAAATTACGAATACTAAGACCACCAATTGGAGTATTATAATTGGATGATTGAGACACTTTCATCCAATTATAGTATTACAATTGGATGATCGGGACACGTTCATCCAAGGACTACCCTTCAGAAATAAAACCAACAAGGCCCTACCTGCAACCTGCAACAGACGGTATAAACGAGAAACAAAACCACAAAACACATGCTTTGTTAGACGTAAGCACACAACACAACCTGTTTATTAGTAACTTCATATAGACACATTGTTCGTACCGCCACACCGTAAACCTAAATCAATAATAAATAATCATACGTCCGTATAGTATGATTCAAATGCGACGCATCATATTTCCTGTATATTTTTGACGTATCCACCAAAGTGTAAGGTACCTACATAAACACTAAATATAGCTATGAGGTGATTTTTTTTTTGAGAGATTCGACCAATTGCCAAGACCCAAGTTGAACAATCAACTAGATATAACTAAAAACGTAATACGACTAAGAAAAATGTACAGAATAATAAAGAATAAAAATAATACTGTATCATTACTGCGAGCAGCAATGCTTAGCGGAGGACGTGTCGCAATCCCCTTCTAGATAACGATCACTGAATGAATCTCCAAAATTATTAATTATCCTAAACACATAAAAAAAATCATTTAATTTACAAAATAAACATCAAACTGTTTAATACTTGTGTATAATATAATGCCTTCTTAATATATGTATCTTTACATAGATTAGAGAAAGAGAGCCGAAATAGATATACTATTTAGAGAGCAAAGTTTTATAGATTATCAAAAAGTTAAGTATAGGTATTTTACGTGCTAAAAGATTTTAGGTTTTATTGTCAATGTAAAGAGCCGCCGACAGCGTACGGCGCGACCGCATCGTAACTACAGTGATCCCAATATCAAAGGATAAATAATCTCAATTTTTAAAGCTTTAAAATACAATAATATTCGAGCGTTAACGATATATATATAAAAAAAATAGCTGCAGCGGAAGTAGCGCTCACAAGTAAGCAAGGTCTAGCTAAAGATATCACAATGTCTCAAAGACTGCACAAAATTACTGGCCCGTGGGGGGGATTCATATAATAAATAAATTAATACTAAAATTAAGTAGAGACGTTAAGTAAAGGACGGTGATCGAATGATTCGAGACAGACGATTGGCGAGAACTAAATGACACTGGCCACGGTGGAACTGCTTTAGGACACAAACGCTACAATACATTTTGTCCTGAGATTCTTCACTTCATAAAATTGTGTAAATTCTTTTGTAGGCTAATACTTTCACGATTTAATCTATTATATATAATAATAATACCGAAAAGTACATTAAGTATGAAGATATCGCGCAGTATTCAACATGTGCACCGCTACCGCACCGTCTATAATATTAAGTGTCATAGAAAAAATTGACATTATTGCTCTTGTTTCCTAACTAGGTATACTTTTAATACTATATTTAACAAAAATTCGCAAAGACGTCGCTCGCATTCTGTATAATATGAGACTCATTTATTATTGCTTCCAACTTCGATTCTACAACCGAACGATGAACGTCCGCCTGAATCGAAAACGAACAAAAAAAAATACTTACATTTAAATACTGACCGAAATTGGGAAATAAATAACTATAAATTTTACGAATCGCATTTAAAAACTAAAGTTAAAAATAAAAATTAATAAAAAAAATGTACAATACCTTAAAACTGACCTAAACCTAAACGAATACTCGCATCATGCTATAGGTAACCGTTAATATAATTTCACGAATACAAGAGAGCATTAAGGCAAGGTTGTCGCGTTCGCACAGAGACATATACTACTGCAAATATTATAATAATATATAATAATTACCAGACAAAACCGAACGTAGACATATTCACATTTTATTCACAACTTTCATTATAATTCATCATTCGTATATCACATTGTATGGGAAAAATATTCGAATCTTTTTTTTTATTGGTACCGACCTACCCTATAGGCACTGAAGCCGCTTCTAAAATATCATAATGCCCTGCGTATTTATAATAACATCTTATAATACATTATTTATTGAATCAGATCTGTAATGGAGATTTTTAAAATAAAGGAATCTAAATTTAAACGTGTTTTTTTATATTAGCTACTCTAATAAAATGACAAATTTGTTTGAAATATAGAGGAAGTAGAAAAATATTTTAATTGTTATATATTTTTTAAATATATTAATATATCAACAACTATTATTATACTGTCGGAGAGAAAAATATTCTGCGCTTAAATTTAGATTCCGTTTTGGTGTTTTTTAAATTTATTTTTACTTATATTTTTAAAACGAAGGATCTAAATTTCTTTTATAAATGGAGGTATTTTAACTTATTACAATTTATAAATCTTTAATACTTTAAAATTATATCAGAAACATATTAAAACGTTTCATTGAGTATAGTACTAGGGCTTAACAACGAATACTTCAAAAGAGAACTAGTTATTTTAATTATTAAATATATATTTAGTGAAATTCTTTAAAAGTACTCGTTAAAATAACCGTTATTTGGAAGAAACGTTATCTATGGTATTTAACTGGCCGTTATTAAACGCGGTTCAAATTTGTATGGAGCTGCATACGACCCTCGTCAAGCATTATATTAATTTAGTCATCAAGAGACAAAGATTATTACACGAAATTAATTAATTATAATAATAAAGTTATTAAATATTAGTTCCATGTAAAATAACAGGTTGTTGCTATAAATACGTATTAATTATTACGTGAATAATCGATACGCTCTTGAATACTTTATAACGCTTACATATCGAGAGTTGTCGTTTATAGGCAGTGCCTGATTTTTTGATCGTCAATTAAAATAATAACTAACTTCTTTAAGTAGGAGAATATGGTACTTTTTACTGTAAGAAATCTAATCCTAAAAAATCTTGAAGGTAAATTATATGAGAAAGTGTTATTATTTTAACCGATCAAGTGCTATCACAGGTGCGGTCAGTGTGTCTCTTCGGCGGCGACGTGACTCGCTACTAAGTTGAGGGGAGCCTCGTCATACTCCGGCATGTTTCGGCCCACCTGGGAATATTAGAAAATGTACTTCATTTATATACAAAAATGATATATAAATAAAGTGTTATAACACTTAGAAAAGAAAAATATCTTTTTTAGAAAACATATAAAAAATTTCAGATATATTTTCGGAATCTATTAATCTTTTTTATCTGATTATGAATGTATGATGGATTTCATGGAATTAGAATTTATAGTCTATATCGAAAATATTTCTATTTTTCCGATTTGTTACCACCAACCAAGTGTGGCTTATGTGGAACCCAACGTTCTGTAAATGAAAGAGTATAAAACGGAATTACTTATTTTTAAGTCTTCCCTAGTCTAACAGTTTGTTTTTCGTTTGAGAAGATTATTCAACACCCAAAATGATTACATTGTAAGATATTTATAAATCAGTGTCTGACAATTTCATTTTCCCCCACCTGGTAGACATAGTGCAATCAAGCAAGAAATAGGCAACACAGTGAATTTAATACCAGATAAGGTTCTCTTGTCTACCCTACTATAAGCGGGAGCGGGAAAAAAAAAACAAAGCTAACCTGTGGTGAGTGCGCGTGCGGCGAGTGCGCGTGCAACGCGGCCAGCAGGTGCGGCTGCAACTGTCGCCGCAGCGCCGCCAGCACCGCCTCTTCCGCGCCCGCCTCGCCTCCCGCGCCCGCCTCGCCACCGCCCGCTACGCCCGCCTCACCGCCCGCGCCGCCCCCGCCACCGCGACGCGACTCTGGAATTGTTAATTTTGTTTCATTAGAAATGGTTATATACTACTACTTTGTTTACTACATTATTTTATTTTTTTGTTTTTATAAACAGTTTCACACTGTATCTTGCACATAGTAGGGCAGGCAGAGTGCATCTGGGAACCAGTGTTGAAACACACACGTTCCTATTAAGATATACCCGATTCGCACTTTCCGCCAAAATCTGGAGGTGACGTAAGACTGATGCTGCACTTAACTTACAATGTCTTCAACAAAGTTCTGCGGAAAGTAGGGAACCAAAGTGCCTTAACTCTAGGGGTCCCAGATTCTCTCTGTCTACTCCGCCACATGGGTAAAATTGAAAAAAAAAACAAATCTAAACAATTAAATTAATCAAACACTAACTATTCCTAGCATGTTTCCCATCGTGCCGCGGCCGCCTACGCCGGGTATGTATAGTGTCACGCCGCATGGCCGTTGGACGCGGCACCCCATGCAACTTGTAGTACAGTCCGCACGCGTTGCACACCATCTCGCCGCGCGCGTCGCGACGCCAGATCGTGGTGGTGTGCGTGCCGCAGTTGCTGCACGATAGCTCGACGCGGGGCGCGTTGCGTGTGGAGGGAGTGATGGGCGTTCCCGCTACTGGTGCTCCCGTGGTGCCAGTTGTTAATGCGCTTTCTGTTACTTCTTGCTGGAAAATTAATATATTATGGTATGTTAGAATAAAATGAATGAACAAGTTAGGTAACTTTTTGTCAAAGCAAATTTTAAAAAAATCGATATAATCAAAGTAGCGAATAAAAATTTCGCCAGAGTCATAAATTTTAACTAAGTTTTGCTACTACACACAATATCTCCAAAATTCAGTGGAAACGAGAGTGTCTTAACACATTCTGGTTTCTTCTTGCCATCACACTATTTACGGGAGATACATCATAAACTTAAAAAAAAAAAACAAAAAACTGATATTTCAAAAAAATACTCCTAATCAACAAAGACGACATCATACCACAACAACAGCATCGTGGGCGGCGGACCACACGCCGGGCTCGTGCAGCGGCTGCGCGCGCGCCGGGCAACTCTGCTTCCTGCGCGCCGTGCCTGCGCCCCCGCCGCCACCCGCGCCCGGCGGCAGCGTTCCACCGCTGCTACCGCGTATCGAGTTTGACCATTCACCGTTCTGAAACAAGACAAATTACTATTATAATCTAAAACCGTTCATCCAGTCCATTGTTGCGTAGTGGGACGGTGTCTGACTGTATATATGACGATTGTTTCATAAAAACATAATTTTTACATTATAGCTTTCAATTTATGTGAAAAAGTTTGCGTTTGTCAAGATAAACATTTCGACTGCTTTACGGATAAAGATTTCGAAAAATATTCTCAAAATGCTTTTCCTTAATTACTTCGCTACGAATAAACATATACAAAAGAAAGCGAAATTAATATATTTTTCAACTGTTGTTTTCTCTATATACGATACATTTCCTAATATACCGAAAATTTGAGATTTGAAAAACACATTTATATTTTTATTTACTATTTACATTCAATACTTCTAGCAATAGCTATATATTTAATAGTACTCGAAAACGTAATCGGTGACTAAGGTGACAATTTTCTAATTCCAGAATGTCAGTTAATCATTTAGCTTGTCACAAAGTCAGTAAAAATATTAACATTCACTATAGACGCATTTCATTAAGATTTTTTTTATTTTAGAGACTGTAACGGAACATTTGTTCCTAGTCGGGGGGAAAGAACTATTATCTATAAATATATAAAAGGACTTGTCCTCACTGACTGAGGTAAGACGCACGCACAGCCGTAACCGCTGTGCGTAGAAACGTGAAATTTGCACAGATGTTTACTTTTGTAATCTGGACATCCAATAAGAAGGGATTTTGAAAAATTTTAACCCTAAAGGGCTGAAATAGAGGTTCAAAGTTTGTATGGAAAAAAATTTTAATCGGCACCGATTTTTATAAAATTTGAAATTTAGATTTTTAAAAGTATTTAATTGAACACGTGTTTCATCGTTTTCTAGAATTCACCCCCTAAGGGTGCAAATAAGGGGTTGAAAGTTTGTATGGAAAAATCATTAAATCGCCACCGATTTTTATAAAATTTGAAATTTAGACTCTTAAAAATATTCCATTGAACACATGTTTCATGGGTTATTAGAATTCACTCCCAAATACGCAAGCGAAGCTGCGCGCATCCGCTAGTTTATTAATATTTTAATTTCATCGTTTAGATACCAAGGCGGCATTGTGTTCCACCACTCAACATACAATGATCGAAAATTCGGCGGAAAGTGTGAAACGGAGTGTCATAACACTAGTTTCCCTCTATTTAACCTACTATACACGGGATACAGCGTGAAGCCTAAATTAAACAAGTTTACCGATAAATTAAATTGTTTATACCAAAAATCATTTACTAAAACTACAAGCAAATAATATTTTGTTTGTAACAATGAATTGCAATTTGCATAAAATATAACTCAAATACTAGAATTAATAAAGAGATAGTCAGGCTTTACCATCGCAGCACTCTTATCAGCTATTATTATAGTAGACTCATAGTATTTATTGCGCATTTCTATAAATGCGAACAAGACGACTGGAGTGTTGATGTCATTGTTAGATTTCTATTATTATTTTCACTAAAATGACATAACGGATCTCTGGTTTAATGTGAAAATGTTTGACTGTAAGTGTGATGGTTGTGGATTCGATTCGCACTCGAGTGTATTTTAAATATTTAAATTTTCCGTCACTTAACACGCAATATCTAAAAAATAAGCGGAAATTGGGAGAGCAGAGCTACTAGAATTATTACTTAAATATTTAAATGTATTGTTTTTTTATATTATACATTATTAATATTTTATTTGTAATATAAATAACCAAATAAAAGAGATCATTGAAAATAAATAATTACTTTTGGTCTGAAATAAACAAATTTATTTTCATGATAATTTATAGATCACGTTACAATAATATTTCAAACGACAATTTCATCTTTAAAATAATAAAATTTGAAGAATATACATGTAAACGATAAATAAAAGACATAGAGTAAATAAAACATAAATAAATAATAAAATATAATGATAAAAACGTACAACAAACGTATAACTTCCGCAATACAAATAAATATAATGTTGTGTCAGTCACGAGTGACGGCTGCTCGACTATAGAATAGTAAACAAGGCAGCGTCTGACGTAGAACCTACGACCGACGAGAGGATAATAAACTTAACCAATATGCATAATTACTAGGCCTCGAAAGTAATTGAAGGAAATAAATACTATTTACCTCGACACCGTCAGGTAACTAACACGAACGAACAAAACAAACGTTAGTAGTAAAATGTTTTTAATTAATATTCACATCGCGTATTTATTATGTAATGAAATATTCACTTCCAATATTCGTGTCAATATAAACGACTTTTAAGTATCGTTGCAGGTTAATTATTTGTTTTTTAATGTCATGTAAGATTAGTCATGGTGAAGCAATGGGGTGACGTTTTTTTAGCCTGACGCTGTATCCCGCACAAAGCAGAGTAGACAGACAAAACTTAAAGTTAAGACTGCGTGTTGAGTGGTGGAACCCAACGCCGCGTTTATCCTCAACACCAGGGCAAAGAAAATAGAGAGAGGTGTTTGGATCTCGTAATTGCACAGTTTAAACCTTTAACCCTACGTATAATTGGGGTGCTGCGCATCTTTAAATATTTTTTACTACAAAAAACAATCTTACCGGTGAAACAGCACCATTGGGCAGCACGGGCGTCGTCGGCAGCGGCGACGTGGCCCCCCGGAGCGGGGACACCGTCATGCCGAGGTGTTTGCTGTTTATTAGTCTTCGCAATAGCTGTGTAGCTTCACCGCCGCGACCTGCACAATATATCTTCATGTTTATCTCAAATAAACTATTGGCAAAATATACTGAGGGTGTGATTGTAACGCGACGGTTGTGGGTTGGATTAACGTTAAGCTTAACGTAATTAATCAATATTTATTAATATTTTCATTACTTCGCTCTGGCACCAAGGCAAAAGCTCGGCTTTGGTGTTCTGCCACTCAATTCCGCCATACAATTGCAATGCCTCGAAATGGCTCAAAACATTCAACACCTACCCTACCCTTCTGTGTGTGAGATAAAGCGTGAAACGTGTAAAAAAATTAGACAATAGAAAAAATAATATATTTCTGTGTAGAAGTGTATAAAACAATATTGTATTATATTTGTTCAAGTGCAATATGCACTCGAGATAAAAGTTGTAGTCTCATAGTTCTAGTAATTTCAATAACTGAAACGTACTAAAGTACAAATAATATTTTGTAAGAGAGTAATACTTTGTTTTTTTTAAGGATTGTTTTATATATTCGTAGTAGTCTAGTCTTAAGGAAAATTACTATTGAAATTTTCAATTTTGATAGGAATAACATATTTTTTTAGTTTCACGTTTTATCCCGCACACAGAAGGATAGGCGGAAGGAACCTGGAAACCTAGCGGTAAAACACTTCGTTCCCATTAAGACCAATGACCAATTTTTGCCTAGTTACTAGAGTGAGGAAGTGAAAATATTATTAATATAAAAATATTCCAAGTGGGGATCGAACTCACGACCATCGAAAAATGATTCAATATAAAAAAAATACAATTACCGTTTTGCCTATGAAGTGCTTGCCATAAGGATTCCTTGTCACCTTCATTTTCGTGTGGTGGTTTTGGAGACGACTGTGCCGATGGCACAGATTGAGTTTCTTCAGGATCGTCCTATAAATATAGTAATTTTATTGAAAATAAATATTGATATATCTGAATTAATTATTGAAGAATTAAAAATAAATTATGGTTTTATAAATAAAAATGTTTAATCAATATTATTTTAAAATATAGCTACGTTATTTAGTGGATGCTATTGTGTTAGAACGTTTGCATATTCAGGTGTGTACTGAAAAATGAATACATCAAAGCAAATATTAATATAGCAATAAATAATCTATTATATTACTTCTTCTTATCTATTCTTTAAGTTCAAAAACAATTATTTTATAACTTATTTCTTTTTTTAATAAAAAGATATATTAATTCATAAACAACAGAATATACTTAAATTCAATAGCTTATCAAATTACCTTGTTTAGGTGTCATTGATATGATTCACTTATAATTCTATTCCTAACAGGAAATAATAAAAAAACATGCAATAAAATGTTCATCTTAAAACCTTGTACATCTTTGTCATACGTAAATAAAATAAATAAATAAATCAGCTTCACGCTGTATCCCGCAAACAGCAGGGTAGGCAGAGGGAACCTAGTGTTAACACACTCTGTTCCCCACTTTCTGCCGAATTCTGGAGGCATTGCGTGTTGAGGGGCAGAACTCAAATTCGCGCTTTGCCTCCACACCTGAGCGAAGAAATGAAAATATAAACGTACATAAATACTTCACTCCCTCGAGTGGGAATCGAACCCACATACATAATATTCAGTTATACAAATTTTATTCGGATAAATTATACTGGAGCCATAACCATATAGAACCTGACTCCATATACGGTCTTAGTGACATAACTTATTACTTTTCGTCAGTGGTAATAAGTTTAACCAACTTTACACGTAAAAAACACAAATAAACAAAATAATTATTGACAATATCAGTCATGATTTTGGTTGTTTGCATATTTTTTCGTTCTCATTAGCATCACAACATTAGATTTACGACAATGAAGCTTTACGTCAATATATTCTTTAGAACCCGGAAGAAATTAGACTTGAGAATAAATATCTTCGATTGTTGCATTTATACCTTTTATAAGTGAAGTAATTATAATAAATAATAAAAGGAAGGAACGGAGTGTCTTAACACTAGTTCCCTCGACCTACCCTCCTGCTGATTGTTTTATTTAATTATAATAAATGTGTACATAGAAAAAAAATCACCTGCGACACTTCAGAAATGTCCATCTGCAATCTGTCCGGATCTGAGCCGCTACTGCTCTGACTGCACTCTTCATATACGGAGTTATCTTTCGGCTGTTTTGATTTATTACAGGTGCGTCCAAACACGTGTTGTTTGTACTCGTCCGCGAAACTGGAGGACTTGCTCGTCAGAGTTCTGTGTAGGAAGGGTCCCGTCTGGTCGGCGTGCTCCAAGGCCTCGTTCTTGATGGTGCCGTAGAGGGAGAGGTCCATCTCCTTGTTGTCATGGTCTTCGTGGCCAGGGTAGGGGTCGGTGTACTGGTCCACGGGGTACTCCTGCGCGGCGGCGTGCGTCCTGTCAATGACACTGGCGTAGTTAGGCGGGAAGTTGTGAGATTCCTCGTTTTCTCGCTGCGCGACCGCGACAGCCTTGCTTATAATATCGATGACGGCATTGCAATGCATAACCTCTCTCGCTCTGTCCGAAGGCGGTAAACTCGGCCCGCTGTTGAACATTATGTGAGGACTTTCCTCCGTCTTCACGACGTATTTAGACGGGTCGTAGTTTTTGATCTGAAGCAGTGTGACCGCCGCCTGCCGGCTCTCCAGGTTCTTCATCTCCTCCGTGGAGTCGGGGGACCCTATTTCGGCATACTTGTGTTTGTTGACGTCGTCGTACTCGTTATCGTTCAGCGGCCTGATTATTTCCTCTAATTTGTCCGCCGTTATGTTCAGGATATCCTAAAAATAAAGTGACAATGTTTGAACAAAGGCTGCTCGATATTAATAGAGAGATAATAGAAACACACATTAACCAATGAGGTGCTCGCTCATTTGATGACACTTCGTGATATCGCGCCGAGAGGCTGATAAGATAGTATTGCATCTTTATCGGAAGGTATTCGAGCAGTATCCTTTCTAATTTCGAGGAAGATGTACTTTCTACGCGACGTACGTGGAGTGAGTAGTGTACTAGAATCGTGCTCAGCTAATCCTTGCGTGGACTGAGACCTGGACGGCATCAGCCTGCGTACTATCCTGTGATTATATAAGTTATGGTGTGTCTTTGTTCTAGGTGTTTGTGATATTATGTGCCCTAGTTACCGCGAGTCACGCTCAAGACGAGGTGAAGAACGGCCAATGTGATATTTTCATACAAGATGGCAATAATCTTACATTGAACTGTTCGAGGCGGAATATAGAGAGTATACCCGCCTGGCCAGAGAAAATAAATAAACTCACAGACAAAGGTAAGTCTTGTTGCGTACGTACAATATTAAATTTATCTTAATAATAGCTCATTAAGTAGGTTGACACCTGCACGTGCTACAATGTCGTGGAATAATTGAGTAAATATTTTCCGTTATTATCTTTAGTGTTTTTAGAAAATAATTTAAATTAAATGTAATTTGAGATATTAAAGATCTAGTGTTAATATTATACAGTTAAAACAAAAAATATTAAAATGTATATTTTATTGCAAAATATTATATCACAAACTGAAACACTATCAATATTATGTGATAATACCATATGTGATAATACTAACAATATATTTTTGGTATTTATATTTGTAAATGAAAACGCAGGTCACGCTTCTACAAAATTATGCATTATTTTTTCCTTAACTAAACGTGTATGTACCGTGTACCCGTACAATCGTAAATAAATAAATTCTTTCGATAAATTGTTAATAAAATACACGCTTAATGTGAGGGCAGTCGCGGCGTAGGAGCACAAGTGCGTAACTGTAAACGCTTCTGGTTTTGGGTTCAATCCCCACTCAAGGAAATAAACTTTCTTCGGCCTCCAGAATTTAGCGGTAGATTGGGAACAAAGTATCTTAACTCTGCCTACCTGGCACCTGCAACCTGCTGTGTCCAGGACACAGACTAAACGTTTTTTTAAAGCTTAATATTTATCTGAATGCTATATTGTATTATGTATAGATAAGAATATTTTAGAATTTGAATAGATCTACCCCACTCGATGTGAAATATTTATTTACGTTTATATTTCTATTTCTTCGCTCTGGTGTCAAGGCAAAGCGCAGCGTTGAGTTCTGTCACTCAACACGGAATCCCTCCAGAATTCGGCAGAAAGTGGAGAACGGAGTGTCTTAACACTAAGTTCCCTCTGCCAACCCTGCTGTGTGCGGGATACAGCGTGAAGCTGATGTATATGTATGTATGAATAGATTTAAATAAGTTTTAATTTATTTGTTTATTTCAGGGGGAAATGTGCTGATTACTTTCTATAACAATAGCATTACAAATGTCACACAATTAGACAAAGTGCCAGGAAATAAAGTCGCTATCAACTTCAAATCAAACAAAATTACTCAAATAGAGGACGATGCATTTAAAAATATAAACCGCCTAGTGTACTTGGATCTGAGTAATAATCGTCTAGCGGGTAATTCTTATCATAAATAATTATTAGATAAGGTTAAGTGCTATGTATAAGGTGTTATTATTTATATTTTACGCAATGCTTGCATCGTGTGTTCTTAAAAAAAACAAAAAAAAACACTAAATTACAAGTACAGTACAAGTATTTATAACATTTTAGAATTATTCCAAGCTTAAGAAAGAAAAATACGTGTTTAGAGATGTATAAAAATTTGGATCTAGTGGGATTTGTACCCGCGCCTTTTGATAACCATCCAAGAGGATGGAGGATCTATACACAAAACTAAACGCGTATTTTTCTTTCCTAAGCGTCGAAAAACACTTTAAAAATGTTAAAAGTGTCTATTTAATATATATATATACGTATAATATATTTTATACGTTTCTAAAAAACGTATTTTACAATACAAATAGTATTACTACGTGCTTTACTATTTTTCACATACAGACATTTTTCTAATAATTAATCGAGGCATATGATAAAAGCAATTCTTTGTAATAATAATAATAATATCTTACAATGTTTCAGACGTGGTAAGGCAAATGTCATACAATTTTAATGATATTTGTTACCATGTCCATCCCTATATTTATAACAGATCCCCTTACTTCGACCGGCGACATGAGTTAAAGGATTTTATGTGTCTATATATGTATGTTATTATTATATGTTATATATAAACATAATATTGAATGGTCCCATGACTGTAAGCGCATTTATTCAATCAATTTGCAGGTGGTAAAAACAAGTGCTGAGTTGTTTACCGCCACTCAACAAGCAGTGCCTCGATTTTGTGCTAAAAGCGGAGAATAGAGGATTGTTTAAAATACGGAATATAGCGTGAAACTAACAAAAAATATCTATATAATTCAATACAAATCTAGATATCCAAAGATAATTGTTGTCTACCTCCTTCATGATTTTTACGTATCTTGCATACATTATCAACATTCGAACGTCCCACTGTGATTATGAATGCCAATATCTTTTAATATTAACCTTCTGTATATAGGTAATTGGAAAGCAGACTGCCTAACTTGACACAAACACTAAATCGTTATCCTCTACCTATTAGGTACATGTAATAATTCTACAATATTATTAAATTTCAGGAGATGTGCTCAGAAGCGAAATATTTCAGGGTCCATACAAAAATGGCGTTTACAGCAGCATTGCGTTGGAAACATTAAATTTAGGACTAAATCGTATACATTCACTTGACAAGAACTTATTCCAGTACACACCAAACTTGACACGTCTCTATTTGAACAATAATCCTATAGAAATACTCGACCATGTTACCATTCTTGCCCTATCGAGTGCAACTAAATTGGAGGTAAGCAAATTTAAGTTTTTTTCAGCTTCTCGCTGTGTTACGCACACAGTAGGATCGGTAGAGGGAACCTAGTGTTACGACACTCCGTTCCCATTTTCCGCTGAATTCGGGAGGCATCGCGTGCGCTTTGCTTCGACCCCAATATATAAATATTAATATATATATATATATATATATATATATATATATATATATATAAATATTTCACTTTCTCGAGTGGGAATCGAAATCCACAATCTGTCGTGTCATACTTTGTGGCCTTGCCATGACTGCCTCAAATCTTAAATTCATTATCAAAATTCAAATCAATTTTTTTTAATATTTCTTGGTTTACAGGTCCTGGATTTGGCAAAGACCGAGATTGACACAATCCCCATCGATGCTTTTAGAGGACTAGTGAAGTTAAAACAAATTGACCTATCGGGAAATCAATTCATCACAGTGCCAGAGAGCCTAAGTCTTGTAGGCAGCACGTTACAGTACCTGACTTTCAATAACAACCCTATAGTTGAACTGGACGATGACAGTTTTATAGGTAAATTTTAGTACTATATTGACCATTTTCTCCATAATAATCACGACTTACATTTATTTTAAAAGAATTTGAACCCGTGCTCCTGGGATATGGCTTTCTATTTACACTTCATCTCGCAAGCACATGTAATATGTAGATGTAAGTTTAGAAACTATCACAGGTCTCAGTCATAATTTTATAAGAGAGGTGTTAGCCTCAGTCGTGGTGCGACTGTATATGCAACAGATTGTGGGTTCGATTCCCACTCGAGGAAATGAAATATTTAATATTTCCTCGCTCTAGTAGTCTGCCTCACGCAATGTCTCTAAAATTCGGCGAAAAGTGGGGAACACTAGGTTCCTTCTGCCTACCCTGCTATGTGTGGGTATCCCACACTGCCTGAATCTTAAAAACAACAACGGAACATGGGGATCGGAGTGTCTCAACACTATGTTCCCTCTGCCTACCCTGCTGTATGCGGGATACAGCGTGAAGCTATTGTTTATTAATCTAATTTATATTATAATTTTACATGATATCGACGTCAATTGGTTACGGTGAAAGTAATAAAGGCACGTACTTCTCTAATATCCGATGACTAGTCAAATGGCGACGTAACAAGTTGTTTTGGAGTTTTGATACTCATTACATAAATATATTAAAATTTTCATATTAATCAATGCTTTCTATTTTCTTAAGATCTGCTTTTACCTATTTCAACACATATTATGTACATTTTAAAAAGCGTAAAGTTAATCGATTCTGTGATTACGAATTGATATTTTATCATATTAATTATGTATACATAGAAAATTATATTATTATAATCTATTTGAAATAATGTTAAAATATCAGTTCAATAGTTGCTCGAGGCCAGATGTTGGCGCAGGAGCACAAGCGTATAGGTTCGATTCCCATTCTTTTCATATACATATATTATTTAATATTCTTCGGACTGGCGTCAAGGCAAAACGCGACGTTGAGTTCTGCCACTCAACACTTCCAGAATTCGGCGGAAAATGAGGAACGGATATGTCTTAATGGGAACAGAGTGTCTTAACATAATAGTTTCCCGGGTTTTCCCTTTACCTTGTTAAAATAATAATAAACAATCAGTTCTACCGTATTATTATTGTTATTTATGATAAGAACAAGAACTCCGGTAATATATTATAATAGATTAAAGCTGTCACATCAGCTACGATAAAAAATATATATTAGATGATTACAATCGTGCCCTTTAATCTTCTAATTACTACAAATACGTACTTATTATGTAAATAGGTTCTCAACGTTTTTATATGAAATTATACATAAGAACATTTTTTTATCATTACACTATATTCCAGATATAGTAAGGTAGGTAGAAGGAACCTGGGAACCTAGTATTAAGACATTTCGTCCCCACTAAGGCATTTTCCGCCGAATTCTGGAGTCATCACTCGTTGAGTGGTGGGGCTCGTCGTAGTTTTTGCTTCGAGGAAATAAAAATATAAGTTATTCCATTTCCTGGAGTGGAAATCGAACCCACTGCCCACGCTTAAGCCCCTGAGACTGGTCTCAAGATAACATCATATTCAATTAGCACAAAAAAATATTAATAGATTATGTATAAATTTTACTAATGATATCTATTATAAATATTTCAATATTTTAAGGTTTAACAAATCTCGTCGAGTTAGAACTAGGCGAAAATGATTACTTGGAGGAAGTGAAGCGGAGCACGTTTACACCGCTGAAGAGCCTTCGGGTGTTGCACTTGTGCCACAATCGCAACCTTAGATATATCAGCCATAACGCTTTCAGAGGAATAAAAGATAAATGGACATTGAAGGAGGTAAACAAATATGGAAAATTGTATTAGTCTTAAAATTTATGTTTGTTATTTTGTTGGTAAGCAACTGTTTATAATCGTGGCCTGCCTGTATGACAGTCTACTCTAATGAATAAGTATCGTTTATCTTTTTTTTTTCAGTTTCACACTGTAGCGGGGTAGGCAGAGGGATATCAGTGTTAAGACATTCCGCTTTTTCGCAATTCTGGTAGCATTGCATGTCGAATGGCGGAAAACAACGCCGCGCCTAATTTCGACGTAACTCAAGTGGAAATTGAACCCACAACCTGTCGTTTTTACAGTCACACGCGTGGGCTCTTGCGCCATGAGTGGCCTCTTTTCTGGTCTTTCATTGAACCTATATATCATTTTAAATGACATTTTCTTTAAAAAAGAAGGTTCATTTTTTTAAAATGGCATAAAAATATCAATAACAAAGCAAACTCATAAAATAAAAAAATATGGACACCATAGTTTAACATATGGTCCATACGTTTTGTATAGACGTAATTCTAACGTAAACTTGTCCTTGGTACGGGATGTGAACGTAAACAAATCCTTTCACCAAAAACTTAAGTTCAATAAAGTCCTAACATAGGATTTGTTACAATCGTAACTAATATATAGAATAAAATATTGAGATTAGGCATTAGGCAAAATGGAATATTTTCGTAATGGCTCAAAAAAAATAATAAAAAAAAATACAGTCGAATTGATAATTTCCTTCTTTTTGAAGTCGGTTAATAAAAATAAACAATTTAAAGGAGCGTTATCATAGCAAGAATAAATAGCAAATATCAAAAAATTGCATTAAAAAATCAGAATCATACATATATACTTAGATCTGTATATTTTCGAAATAAATAACTACAAGAGAATGACTTTCAAAAAGTGGAAAACGATTTTGTTTAATGAAATTTCTATTAACGTACTTATAATAAAATCGCGACGGATCGGTGTCCTTACATGGAAGCTATACATATAAGAAAAAGAATATTGGTAGCATTTAAAAACGTATAAGCCAAAAACAACAAACAACAACAAAAATAGAACAAAAAACAATGATTTTATTTTTTTTTGTTTATATTATACACACCTATGCGACAATTATTCTTGACTGTTATCACAAACTACAATTTTCCTTTAACTCAATTACTATTTAATTAAGTAAGTTGATAGTAAATTACTTGGAACTGCTTAGATACCATACATATGTATTTACTATAAAATGTGTAAATATTTTCTGTAAGGTACGCTAGAGTTATTTTCTTACATTTTGTCAAAAATATGATGGTGGTAGACTTGAATATCCGACATTTTATAAAATCTATAATAGTTCTAAGGCCCTCCATCCTTAGCAGAGCAGGGAATGAAAATAGTTAACACCTACAAATCAAAATCGAACCTATAACCGTCGCGTTTATTTTTAGGCGTTGCTCCACTGCGCCACTATGGTCGCGAAAGTATTTTTATTAAAAATATTATATCACGCTTGGATCTGAACTCATAAACAGCTGTGTAACTTCGTTAGCGTATTATATTAATTAATAATTATGTTTATGCGTATTGCAATTCATCTAGCTGTGTAAAGATTCTTCTGTAAAAATTTAGGACATATCAAAATACACAAGTCAAAAATGTTTGTTTAAATCTGGCCCAGTTATATATACTGACTTGACAAGAAAGCAACTGGGTCAGCTGATCAATCACTTTACATGTTTTGATAACAGCCAATTGCACAATTTATCATATTTTTTTATATTTTGGTATGGTGATTCGTACTGGATATTTTACAAATTACCCATATTATGTGATGGGCAGAGAGAACCTAGTGACTAATTACTCTGTTTTGAACCTTCCATTATAATCTGTGAAATGGTGGAAACTAATATTGCATAAATAATAAATAGTTGGTCAATTTTGAATATAAATATTTTCTTAAAGTTGACTTTGTACCACATTTAAGTGTGTTATGAAAAGATTTGATTTAGAGAAACATAAAATCCACATTTTTTAGAAGCCACCCACCATTTGAATATACTTCCGAGTATTCTATTTATTTATATTATGTAATAATATAAATATTAACATATTTAAGTACGAATAGATTCATCACTAATTTTAATTTATAAATTATTCCAACAGGTGTATCTTGATGACAACAACTTAAGTGAGCTATCGACAGATTTACTACCCTGGGACAAACTTGAAGTACTAGGAATGTCTGGTAACAATTGGCTTTGTAATTGTGACCTTGCCAATATTGTTACAAAACAAGGAGCCGGTTCCAAGTTTAAGCCAGGGGAAATACCTTAGTAAGCACATTATAGAATATATGAATCACCTGTTTTATGAAAGTATTTATAGATCTGAGATTAATAGTTCTTATATTTGAAAGAATTACATTATAACTTATACTTTGCCATGTAAATTGTATTTAAATATTATTTATTTTTAGCTGTGCTGCCCCAATGAGACTGAGTGGGGCCTTCATAACTAATATAACTATGTCATTCTGTCCTGCTTTCGACACTACATTCACAACAAAGAAAGGATTTTCATTCTCCAGTTTAAAACCAAAACATATATTATGGAGCATAGTGGGTGTAGCATCTGTTGTGGGCATTGGAATCATATGTGGACTTTTAGTAAATGTAGTGAAGGCATTCTATAAGAAGAATATAAGGACTCAACCAATACACTACATCAACATCAATGATGATACCAGTTTTGCTTAAAAATAATAATCATCAACATTATGTAAATAAAAAAAATTTTTTTTCCAAAGTCATTATAGCAAGTAATATTTTAGTGTAGAATTTGTTGTATCTATAACATAAAATGAATAAAAATAAATAATTTTATATTAAACCCACCTCTTTTGGACCTGATAATGAATTAGCATACTGTACAAATTGTTCCAACAGTCTCTCAGATTTATGTGATAATTCTCTAAATGTATGAAACTCATCAAGCTTGTGTGCACAACTTCCACAAACCACCTGTGGCAGCATATCTTCTGGTGATACCTAAAACATTATTCACACGGTCAACTGTGTTAGTTTCACAATATCCCCGTCATTAAGAGATGATGTGGCCAGTGACCTTTTACTACAATCATAGATGATGATTCATTAATGCCTAATCTGATAACAAATAATAAAAATCTGCAAACCAGTTTATATGTTATGAAATGAAATGAATGTTGTCTGCGATAGGACAGAAAGTGTGATTCAAGTTACCCTCATATAAACTGTAGGGCTATATTTAGATAATATTGATTCTCAAAATAGCAGGGTTGTCAGGCAAAGAGTGGGTCCATTAATTATATGTATAAGATACAAGGTATATGCTTATTGCTTAGTAAGCATGTTAGCACAGAAGGCCACAGAAGGTTTGTTGTCAAAATAATCGGTGCGCTCCTTTGTTATCAGCACGCACTGATAGAGCCGCTACATGCTGCCACCCGCCTCGCCTATCACTTCCAAGAACGACATTAGTCATACTCTAAACTACTCGACGCGTGGGCCGTAATATGATATCACAATGCGAAAATACCCAACACCCGCGAGAAAGTTAATGGCGCTTATCAGTATCCACAATCTCTTACGCTTATGCTAAACTTTCACACGAAAAAAACGTTCTGTTTATACTGCCCAAACAATATAACAACTCAAATTAGTTACCATTATTGACAAATATGTCATTATCATCTCGGAAAGTCGTGATTTATCCTTATCACGGTCGAATATTGGAAGTTTAACATCACTGCAATTATCGCCACAGAATGATAAACAAAGGCGACACACTGAATGGAACTTCGGCGGCAAATTACACATATTTAGAAATAAAAACACAGAAACGTAACCACAACGAAAGAAAACATTTAGAAATAAATGTTGGAACTAATATAAAAATTAAAACAATTTGTTTAAAATATAACTCAGCATGCGATGATGTAGGATACATCACATCGCGATTGTCAACCAAACGAGCGAGCAAGCCACACACACCTACAAACGTACCATTGTTTACGGTACGCTGATTATTGCGTGTGTGCGCTCGCTTGTGGCGCTAGTAGTTGACACACTGATAAAATGATAACGTTGTCAAGTGATTTCTGATATCAATATAATCACTGTGAGACATTATCATTTTACATTTGTTGACCCTTATTTATTTATAAGTGCAATTCAAAATTAACATTATTTTTATATTAACTTTATTTAGTTATTCAAATTAATATATATTCTGCTTATTAATATCTTAAGTAACTATTTATCGATAACTTTTTTAATATATTTTTATGACTTCATAAAGCTATTGCAACTTAATTATTAGTGGATAAGATCATTTATTATATTTTATTATGCTTTTCTGTATATATAACATAACTATGACCGTTATATTAATCCACAAATATATTAAACTGTATTACACTAGGCACGTTATATAAATCTTACATATAAACAATTGTATATTGTATTATCAATACAAGAAATCATCGAAAGTAAATAAACCTTAAAGTTTATGGTATTTTTTTTGTAATAGCAAGTAAGCCTTTATTCGAATAATGTTCACAGATAAGATATTCTCTGTGTATCCTCATACAATATGACCATCGCAAAGATAGGCGCTTTGTGATGCGCAAAGTACAGAATTTTCAAAAGTCTTTTAGCCTGGGGCCCTGGGCTGGCCCCGACACGAGTTGTAATAAATTCAGGTATTTATAAATGACGTTTGTAATTTGCTGAAAAAGCAATAAATAATAATAAAACTTAGCAAATTAAATTGTTTTTTTTTAAATACTGCTATTTTCCAATATTCTAAAGTTGAAATTAGGTTCATAATAGAAAAAAATAAGGGAGTGGCCTCCCCTATTTTGAAACTAAAGGAGAATTAAAATGTTGTATTCTCTAATATATACATAAAGTGATGTTTTTGTTATTTGGTAAACAGATTTACTGATAAAATATTTTTTAAATTCTTTTCCATATTATTTCTTTTTACTATTTTTCATATTTGAATAAAATTTTATTCTCTATTTTAAACTAATAATTCATTTTAATTGAACCATTTGAAATGATTATATTAATTATATATAATATTTATTAGTAATTATTTATACCTACTATTCGGAAAAAGAAGATTATTTTTTTTAAGAGGTAATAGATTTATTCGATATAATTAAATTGTTTTCAGCGGGAAAAAGATCTGCTTTCCAATCGTATCTTAAGTGTTATTAATTAGAATTAAACTTCAAAACGTTCTAATTAATTAATATAGAAGTGCGCAACCGAATTTTCTTTATTGATTTATAGTTCGCGGCTATATTAAGAGCGATCCCAAACTTTGAAAAGATCTATGTATAGTTATAGAACCTATAGAGACTAGTGTTTAATCTGTCTGCTGTCAACATATATTTTATTGTATAGTCTACAATATATTGATCGTCTGTCTACTACTAATTAGTTTTTGTTTTGTCAGTCGCAGAGTTCATTCTCCATATAACTTGAATTATTACTTTATCATCAAAAAACTACAAATTTAACAATTTTAAAAGAAATAATTGTTATTTACATGTACACGCTCATGAATAAAGTACATTTTAAGATATTTTTAGTATATGTGATAACAATGTGCAGCCAATTGTTCTTTGTTTCACGTTAAATATTTATTAAAAATGAATGCTTCGTCGCAATTTTACATTGATGGTACTAGTGAAACTACATCTGATACAGCACAACTGGTTAGCAATGAGGAAGCGAGAACATCAAATTTTACCCAATTAAATAAAACCTCCGGACTTGAGGTAGGAATTTAGGGAAGATGTATTTATTATTGTGATAAGCATTATTATTCTTAGATTAAAGCTGGTAAGTTTTTTCATAGGACTCGACAGAAGATGACATTCATGGCAGCCATGGAGTTAGACGAAGACAACCTGTACAAAAAATTGAACCGGGTTCTATGAACATTTTGTCTGCTAAATATGAGGTACTGCTTGTAAACATTTTAAATGCTGTGATTGTATTGCACTTTGTAAATAATTTAATTTTTGATTTGTCTTTACAGAGTTTAGATTATGACACATGTGAAAATCATTTACTTTTAGATGAAGAAAGAAAAAGAGGCTACCCTTTTATTATATGGAAAGATATCGCTCGATGGATAATTGTATTATTAATTGGAGTTATTACTGCACTTATTGCTTTTATAATAGATATTTGTATAGAAGAATTTACCAAAATCAAGTATAAGCAACTAAAGAAATGTATCCTTTATAATAATATTTGCTGTCATAAAATTGAAAAAAATGATTTATTTAGTAAATATAATATTTAGGTATTTTATCAAAAATAATATATATGTAAAGTGGAAATTTACTACACACCTACTAAATATGATTCATTTATGTTTGAATACTTCCCTTAATATATTACATCAGCTGTTGACAGATATGTGGTTTTAGATAAACTTTACATTCCATATTTGTTGTGGGTGTTGTCTAATATATGTATAGTATTTATTGGATCTGTACTTGTGGCATATGTTGAGGTGAGTTTATTTTATGTATTTATGTTGTATGTACGCTAATATTATAAATCTGAAAGTTTATTTTTTTTTGTGTGCCAATATCAGAAACTTGTTTTGATTTGAAGAATATTTATATCCTCTGTTATGACAAGACAAAGTGCAGCATCTTCTACAACATCTGCAAATAGCAGAATAGGCAGGCAGAAACTAGTATTAAAATACTTGGTCCCACTCCCTATATTCCACCAATTTCTTAAGGCATTGCATTTTGAATGGTAGAACCCAATGCTACTCTTTTTGCTTTGTTAACAGAAAATATTTCCCCCAGAGGTATCCCACCTATAACCATTGCCTTGACTGCCACACGCTTAAACCCCTGTGTCATGATGGCCTCATGATTCATTACATTATTATATTCTTATGTATGTATATAATTAATTATTAATAATTGGTATAATTTTATTCCTATCAATTTTTAAAGTAATCAATTACATAATAGTTGTTATAAAACAACTTTTATATGACTCAATAAAGTGTGCTAAGTAATTATATAAAAACAGAAAATATTGTGATGTGTAATAATATTAAATATACTGAGTCCTTTATGGTGCATTAAGACACTATCAAACAGTAGCTATATTGAATGTGGATTCAATCCACACTCAGGGGAATAATTATATCGAAAATTATGAAGACAGTAGAAAAATACAATTTTCTTGATGATAACTAGGATGATCTATCCTGGTGAGGACATCTGGTTTACATTTTAAAAATATTATATTGCCATATTCAAATGTGTTAATTTTTATCCAGGTAAAACTATTGGTTTAAAATTTAAATATGCGTATATTGTTTTAGCCAGTTGCTGCTGGGAGTGGTATTCCTCAGGTTAAATGTTATTTAAATGGAGTTAAAGTACCCAGAGTCGTAAGAATAAAGACATTATTTGTGAAAGCTGTTGGAGTTATTACTGCTGTAGTGGGAGGCTTAGCTGGAGGCAAGGTAAACTTGCAACATACATATATTAATATTAAATAGCAGTATGAAATTTAGCTATAGTATGATATTATATACATTTTTAAAATTTATATCTTTTATTTTTAAACAATATGTAAAAAAGTGTAGAAGATTTGTTTCTAGGAAGGGCCTATGATACATAGTGGCGCTGTGGTAGCGGCTGGTATATCACAAGGGAAAAGTACAACATTCAATAAGGATTTTAAAATATTTCAATATTTCCGCGAAGATCATGAGAAACGTGATTTTGTATCAGGCGGAGCAGCTGCTGGAGTATCAGCTGCTTTTGGAGCTCCTATAGGTTATATATATATTTTATTTAACAAATCCACATACATATTATGTATTTTGTTGTAATTTTAATTAAAAAATATATGATAACATAAGTACTTTGTCCTGTTAACATAGTAATATTATACAAGCTCATTTAGTTTTTATTATAAATATTATTTTAATAAAACACTATATAATAGAATGGTTACTGTATATTTATTTAATATTTTATTGTAATTTTTGATTAAAATTATTAAATAACATAGGTGGTGTGTTATTTTCATTGGAAGAGGGCACAAGTTTCTGGAATCAAGCACTAACATGGCGTACATTTTTTGGGACTGTGGTATCTACGTTTACTCTAAACTTTGCACTATCAGCTTATCATGGACATCCAGGAGAGTTAAGCTATCCAGGTATAATATGCAATTTATATTTAATTTGTTTATAAAATATACAAATAATACTTACTGATGGTTGAAAGTTGGATACAGAGTGTCTTAACATAAGGTTCCCTCTGTCTACCCTTACCTTACCCTACCCTATTACAGCAATATCCTATTCTGAAGGTAATCAAATAAAAAAAAAATGCAGTATCCATGTTCTTTTAACATATAACAAAGAGCTTGAAGTTTTCACAATTTTGATTATAAAAATATTTTTTAGGCTTATTGAACCTTGGGAAAATGGAGCCTTTTCCTTTCCAATTCTATGAACTACCAGTGTTCATGTTGTTTGGAGTAATTGGAGGATGTCTAGGTGCACTGTGGAATTATATTAATTTTAAACTGAGTGTCTTTCGTATAAGGTAAGTTAATTAATATATAATTTTTATATCATAACTCAGTATAGTAATGACTTTTCTTATGTTCAATGTTTACTTTGATAATAAGTCAACTTTGTACAGTTGATAAAATGTTTTGCTTTATATTGTGGAGCTCCCATTGTTTTTCTGTTTTTCATTTCTTTAGTTTGATTAGACAAATGGTTGCGTTACTCACTAACCAATCTACTATACCTCTATCAAAATTATAACAAGAAATGAAAAGCAATAAAAATCTTAAAAGGTCGCCACAACTCATCAACCATACTATATTGAATATTTTCTCCTGAAATAGAATGAGTGTTATAGAAAGATGTTTGTATAATTGTATATTTAACGTATTTAAAGGCCAGTCGTGGCCTACAAGCGTGCGAGTGTATATGTAGAGAAAGTTTGTGGGTTCGATTCCCACTCGAGGAAATTATTTGTTTAATATTTTTATTTCCTCGCTCTGGTGAAGAGTGCAGCGTTGTGTTTCGCCACTCAACCCGTAATGCCTCCAGAAATCCGCGGACAGTGGGAAACAGAAGTCTTAATGGAAACGGAGTGTGTTTATATAGATACGTTGGTGCGCCATGGCTGCGTGTGGTAGAAGCGTGCCTGGTGGCCGGTGTGAGCGCCACTTGCGGGTTTCTCATGATGTTTTTACTCGACGATTGCCGACCGCTTGGTGAAGACCCTACTAAAGTACCGTTACAGGTAAATTTTGATTATAATGTCTTTTTATGTGAATAAAGACTTAATTTTGTGTTACAATCATATCCTTGAGTGGTTAAGGGGGGTTACTCAACACAATATCTCGAATTCAGGCAGAAAGTTGAGTATGGAGTGTTTTAACAGTAGATTTACACTGCTGCCCTATTATGCGGGATAAAACTTAACCCAAGCACCACTTATTTAACAATCTCATGTTATATTTACACTTTAGCTTAGCTTATTGACATGTTTCTGTATTTCCATTTCAAACACTTTTTGTATTAATTAAAATTAATTAAAATGTTTGTAGTTATTTTTATAACATTAAAATATGCTTAAAATAAAAATAAAATGTTTAGAATTGTCCGTGTAGAAAAATGCTTGTCTTATTTATTAAGTATGTTTTTCACATTAACCTTCATTAAGCTTACTTCATTGAGCATATGTACATGTTAACATAAAAAATGCAAATTATCCAGAGGCACAAAACCAAGTGTCAATGTATGCACGTATGGTAATACAATATCCTCATGACGGATTTCGGTTCAGAGAAATCGGTCATGAGGATACTATAGTACTATGCGACCAGTCATCGCTTAAAGGAATCTTAAAACTAAAATTATTTTCATGTTACAGGCTTACTGAAATGATGTTTTTTTTTTTTAAACTTTATGTTAGGAAAAATACGTTTAGGGAAAAAAGGTTTTTATTTCAAACATTTTTAAGAAATTAATTAGCTTGTACCAAAAGTCTATCTTATGTTCTAATTCTAGTCAAGTTGTAAATATTTTTTTTTAACATGTATATAGTGAATATGTATTTTTTCATTTTATCTCTATCTATATATTTAATTTTATGCTAATTGAGCTTATATAGCATTGTCACATGCAAAGTCATTCAGTTACTTACCTGTATTTGGACTTAGTGATTTTTTGTTATAGTAAACAATGTATAACAATAACAAAATTGTATTGTAAAGATTAAACTGGAAGAGTGTAAAATGTATCAACAGCATATTATTATATTTTCTATACAAATTATTTTTTGAATTAACTTGTTATATATTTGAATTTTTGTGCTAAGTACAAATATGTTAATTTTGTTTCAGTATAAAGGGAAACATTTTCATATGGTTTACAGGAATATTTCTATTCTATCTATTTTACTCGCGTCTCCGTTAGTGGTTATATTTTCTGTTAATCATTAACGAGGATGAGTGTAACATTTCATCGGAGCTGACTGGGTCATCCATTGTCATCGTCATCAATTGACTCAATATCAAGGAAATACTAACAAAACTATTGTTTTTTTTTAAGTTATATAGCCAATTTTTAATATAAAATACTATTTTGTATTTCAATGTGTTGAAGTCTTAATTATTTCTTATATGAATAAAAATTAAATATAACGAAATAATATTTTACTCGCATCTCGGTTAATGATTAAACTTTGGCAAAGTTAAATCATTGACTAGGGTGAGTGTGGAATTTCATTAAAACTGATCGTCGTCCAGCTAATTAAAATATTTTATATTATGTTAATGTAATAATAGAATAATGAATTTATCAAATATATATAAATGAAATAAAACGCAAAAATAATTAGGGAAATTATTAATATATTATAATTTGTTTTACACAAGCACATTTTGCTCGCATCTTCCTTAATGATTAAACTACTGAATTTAATCATTGAGGAGAATGAGTGTGAAATATCATCAATGCCGATTGTCATCCACTGTCACCACTTACTGATTAACTCAATATTTATCTGAAACTAAGAAAAATAATATATTTTAATAAACATCGTAATATTATACTAGAATATAAGAAATAGGTAATTTGGTGCTAATAACAAAAAAAACATGCATTTGCATATAGTGTCGTAGAAGACTATATTTTACTCGCGTCTTCGTTAATGATTAAACTACCGTTTAATCATTAATGAGGACGAGTGTGAAATTTCATCAAGGGTTATCGTCATCCGTTGTGAACATCCGCTAAATCATAATCAATATATATATTATAAGCATTTTACAAGAAGTCAAAATAAATATATTTTTATAGTGGATAACTCTTTTTTATGTGAAATACTGCTATTAATTAAATTTAAAGATATTGACTAAATTTAGAAATCTAATTATTTTCAATATAAATTTCTCATTTGTAGTATAGTACAGAGAAGGCTGAAACATGTTTTGCAAGCGTCTCAATTAATGATTAAACTACCAAAACTTAATCATTAACGAGGATGAGTGTGAAATTTCATCAAAGCTGATTGTCGTCCATAATCCGCAGACAAACTTAATATTCATGCTGGCTAAAATAATATAAAATTTAATTAGAAATTATTTATTCTTATAAATATACTTATTTAATATGTTGATATTGAATAACTTTTTAAGTTTTGGTTATAAGATACTAAGATTCATGTCAACATGTCTAGTTTCACAATATTAGAATTTTGACATAAATTATTTTTATATTAATTATTTAATTTATTTTGTTTTTCATAATAGTTGAAATACAAAAAATAAGACAAAACATAATTATGTAAATAATAATTTATGTATTGCAGCTTTTCTGTGCTGATGGAGAATACAATACACTTGCAGCGATTTGGTTTCAAACACCCGAAGCTTCAGTGAGATCGTTTATCCACGACCCTATGGGATCTTATAAGCCTTGGTCCATATTAGTTTTTGTTATTTGCTATTTCCTACTTTCCTCCTGGACTTTTGGATTGGCGGTGTCCAGTGGACTGTTTATTCCGAATTTATTGACTGGAGCAGCTTGGGGAAGGCTTTTAGCTATAATAATTCAGTATATGCTGCCTCAGAATGTGAGTGTGTTTTCTTTATCTAATATTATTTATAATATATACTTCATTTTTTATTGCGAGAAGCTGAAGAATATTATTAAGAGGTATTTTAAAACTAATGACTTCATCCTCATGACTGAGAATATTGTCAATAAATATTTAATTTGTTGTATTTCATCCAGAGTATAAATCCAGCTAAATACGCGTTAGTGGGCGCGGCCGCCCAACTCGGCGGCGTTGTGCGCATGACCATCTCTCTAACAGTCATTATTATAGAGACGACTGGACAGATATCGAACGCACTACCTATTATAGTTACGCTGGTAGTAGCAAAATGGACCGGGGATTTCTTTAATGAGGTATATTTTATGTTTTTGTTGTTTAATTCGATAGTCCCTAAGTAGATATCGAAAACGAATAATCGCAAATAGTTTTATTGCTCTTTTTAATTACTAAGAAGTGTTGTTTTAATTTCAAAATAAAAAATACATTTTTTTTTTTTCAAAATAAAAAATACGTGTTTTAAACGTGCATGCAATCGAAAACTATCCTTGTTAGTAGCTCGAAACAGCAATAAAAGATACTTGCATTTTTTTCTTTTGTACACGGTGGAACTTTGGTATCGGTCCTTTTACTGAAACTGCATATAGGGTAAAATATTTCAAATCCAGAAATTAATCAAGGTATCTCAACAGTTTGGACGTAGGATTTTTTTTAATTTCACGATTTTTATCCATACCTGTATTTCGTGTGACGCACACATAAGTGTACCACGTTGCCGCTTTGACATGTAAGTGTGTGCGTGTTTATGTTATACTTTACAAATGGCGTTTTATTTTAAAACGATAATTTTATTATTTATTTTGTTTGATAAAATAACTTTTTCATTTTTGGAAATTAATTTTATTCTGAATTATTTTGGGCTTTTATAGAGTAGTTAAAACTGTGCACCGTCGATATATTTGTGGGAATGTGATTGTAAATTTTAAATTTTTTTTTGGTGCTAAATTTATGCTGTTAACTACTTTTTATCCACGCCTAGGCCATATTATATGCCTGAGGCAACTCTAAATAAATGGACTATCCAACACTATTTTTTTTTAAATTAAATGGTTGTTTCTGAGTTTTTTACGTTCAGCCAAACAAACTCATAGGTTTAATAAAATGAGTGTAGATTTTGGCGTTTTCTGGTTGAGTTAGATACTCGTAAAATAAAATCAACCAGATTTTCGACGTATTGCTAATTGCGATTAGCGCTTAATACGTGAAAACTAAGAAAATGAAACAATTATAAGATGTTGTGTAAATCAATAATATTCCAGGGTATCTACGACATCCACATACAACTAGCGGGTGTGCCCCTCTTGCCGTGGGAACCGCCGCCGTTAGCCCACAATATATACGCTTCAGAAGTTATGTCCCACCCTGTATTCACTTTAAGGACAGTGGAAAACGTCGGACACATCGTGGAAATATTACGTATTGTGTCTTATAACGGTTTCCCGGTTGTAGATCCGCCGTTAGCTGATGATGTAAGTATAGTTGTAGTTTTTAGTGTGGTCAGTGAGTTGTGGTCGTCCAAGCTAGGCTTTCTGTACTTATGCGAATTGTACACACACGAGAAAAATATACTCAAAAGTAAGAAAAATATTTAAATCAAGTCTGTGCAGCCATCTTCAGTTAACTTCAGGGCGGCCACGACTCCTCAACCGTACTGTAGGTACAATTATTGCGTGAGCAATGAATGTGTTGAAATAATAATAATAACACTCTATTGCACGTTTACAATTGGAATATACATTTGATTTACACAGTACATATAATTTGTGAAACTCTAAAAACAACTTAATGTCGAGTAGGCGGGCGACTGCATTATTATAATTATGAATATTTTTACTTCAGACATTATTTTGTTTAAAGATAGAATGGAAGGTGTCTATATTCTATAAACTTACATTTCAAAATTGTATGAGAACAGAATTATTATTATTACTTTAGAGTAAAATAAATAAGGCTGTCTTATAAAGACTATCGAGGCGCAGTGGGATAACGTCAAACTGTAAATGCGGTGGTTGTGGGTTCGATCCGCAGTCGTAGGAATGACTATAGACAGAGCGTGACGTTTCGCCACTCAAAGCGCAATGTGTCAAAAAAATTCTGAAAATGGGGAGCAGAATGTCTTTACATTAGGTTCCCTCTGCTATATTTTTATTTTTATTCAATGTACATTTTTAGGCTGAAGTGACTACATACAAACGACTTCGCGGCTTAATCCTACGTTCACAGTTAATAGCCCTACTACAAAACAAGATTTACAATGAAAATGCCAACACAACTTGGTCCAATTTCAATGTGGATATGAACATGTTCCGACAGGAGTACCCGAGGTACCCTTCTATTGATGAGGTAAGAAATTAAGTTTCCTTAGGAAGGCTTAATTTAAATTATTTATTATTTTAAAAATGTAACTAATGTTAATTGAACTAGAAATGCAATGGTTTTGGATATGATTCCTACTTGAGGGAATTGTGTTCCTTTCCATACTCAATTTGACAAAATGCATTGTTGACTTTTGTTTGATACTCAACATACACTTGGTTCACCCCGTCTTCCCCCGCGGTACGCGGGATTAAGAATGAAACAAAAAAATGTGTTTTTACAAGATTTTTTAGTTCCAATTTTAAAAATAACAACTGTAACACAAAGTTTATAATAAATAATTTTCTATACAGTTGGAGATATTAGATTGGGAGAAAACATGTACTCTAGACTTGAGGCCTTTCATGAATCCTTCACCATACACTCTGCCACATAGAGCCTCTTTACCACGGCTGTTCCGTTTATTTAGAGCTCTTGGACTTCGACATTTACCTATTGTTAATGATCACAATGAGGTACTTTTTATCTTAATTTCAGTATTAATAGCAGTTATTATTTAATAATACTAGTTATTCCAAAAAATCTCTCAAATTTGTAGACATTGTGTGTGTTGAATGGTGGAAATTAACTGCAAACACTTCTTTTTCACTCTAACTTTTTCAAAACAACAATTCGTTTTTTTTTTCTTATCAAGAAATAAAAATAATAAATTACCCTAAGTAAGATTTGAGTTCAAATCCCACTCATACAGTATTTAGTCAGATACTGAGTTACTGCCCCTCAGAAATGTCATCAGTTAATTGACATAAACATAGTTTTTTGGCTCTCATGAGACAATTGGGACATTTTTATCTCTAGGTTGTTGGGATGGTGACCAGAAAGGACATAGCTCGCTACAGGGTCTGGAGGCATCGTGGACACATGGGCATGGAAGAACTACTTCTCTCTAGTGAAATATAAATTAAATATAATATTGTTAGTTAAATAAGTTGCAATTTACAAAACTTCCTTAATATATTTAAGATTATTGTATCATTTTTCTAATAAAAAGTTCTATATATATTTGTTCTATAAAACTTTAAGTGTTAAGATTATGTTAATTTACTAATAATAAAGCAACTATGACAATTTTTTATTAAATTGAATAATCAACATTTTTTTATATCTTTTACATTTTTATTAACAATTATTATGTTTTAAGTGCCAAAAAACAATGTTTAGTAATTTGTGTACTTAAGTAGTTTTATGATATTTAAAATTATCTTGTATTCAATTTGATTATTATAAAACATGTGATAATTACTATTACTTACTATCAATAGAAAAAGACATTCACCAAAGCTATTTATTCCCTGCTATGATTAATTGTAAAAGATTTATATTTACAACAAACCTTTTGTAAATATATTGACAAAGATTTATATAATGTTACAAAATAAAAGATTAAAACGCATTCAGTGCTTTATTTATATTATCCTTTTATTAAATTACAATTTATTTCACATTTGGTGATAAGCCTATGACACAACTTAAAAAATAGCCAGTAATATATATTTTGTAAATATTTGTTGCACTTTTTCATTGTCACCTTCAAAAATAGAGAGGAACATAATTTTTCAAACGTTAGTTATTCACGAAAAGTTCCCATCCTATTCCTGCCCATAAATTTATAAATAAAATCACTGGCAGTATCACTAATATCAGCAATATATAGTTCACAAATTCATCCATGGAGTATTTTTTTCTGTGCTCTCTTTAAAATAGTTAATATAAATAAATCTTATCCTTTTATTGTCTTATTTTCCGTTCTCAACGAATTCGCCTTAAATTCTGAAGTTGTTTTGAAAATATGTCACATTGCTGTCAGAATGACGTTTTGAAGAGCCCTAAATTAAGAACTGAAATGAATATAGATAAAATATATTTGGGATAAATTATGTTGCTATTTCTTAACATATTTTTTTAGTGTGGCATTCATATCATCGGTAATCAGATATATAACTAGATTCCTCTAAAGCGAGGAGTCGAATTCAACCACTTAATGCCTCCAGAATTCGGCAGAAATGAGGAATGGAGTGTCTTAACACTGTTACCTCTGCCAACCCTGCCGAGTGCGGGAATAGGCGTGAAGCTGATTTGATTTTTTAGGTTCCTCTATATGCGGACAAAAACAAATAGATTACTTTTTTAATTCCTTTATTAAATTCCATATTGTTAATTGTCCAATATTAATTATTGTTCCATAATAAGTTAAATACATTAAAACAATATATAGTTATGTCAATAAGCAATATATTGTACAATACTTTAAATGATATATATTAAATTAACAGATTAAATAACATTATAATTCATAAGTATCAAACAAACAAATGATAGCTTGTTGAGGATCCTCAAAATATCTCGGCTTATCGATTCTGGTAATACCATAATCCGTTTCTAAAGCTGGCAATAAGTGTCCATTATTGCAAATACTATGGTTCATAGTGGCTCTTAGAGATAGGTTCATTGTATGGGAAACAAATTTCGATGTCTGGGGTGTGTTAAATTTATTTCTTACAGCATTACTCGCCATTCTCTTCATGCGCATCAAATTTCCTTTTATTGTCACCAGTATCTTGTGGTTTTCAGGAATATGTAAAAACTCCTTAAGGTCCTAAAAATCAACAAAAACATTTTTGTATTATTTTATCTTTGTCATTAATTTTATATAAATTTTAAAGATGATATTGTCAACATAAATACCTTTTTAGGCTCATCATATTTGGCGAATAACCATAAATATGTTGATAGTATGCAAAACAGTTTTGTTTCACTATTGCTGTACCGCAACATCAATTTCAAAACAGGCAGAATCTGATCTCTCTGTGAAAACAATAAAATTTTTCAATATAAAATCATCTCTTTCCTAAGAGATATATTTTCATTTATTTAATTTTATATAGAAAATGGGTGTGAATGCATATTGCATTTTTGTGATTACTGCAAAGTGTTTATCCTATGATATTGATAGGATAAATATGTATTTCCATTAATTATTTATTATTCAGTTACACCCTTTATCCACAACATTAGTTAAAACTTAAACAAAATTCAGGATATAACATGTTGAGTAGCAAAAATCAATGCTACACACTGTCGTATCCAGAGTGAAGAATAAAAGCAATTTATTCCCATGAATGATAATCAAATTGTTATGCTGATAATAAAAAAAAATCAGCTCCACACTGTATCCCGTATGTAACAGGGCAGTTACACTTTGCCCCCAACTTTCCGCACAATTTTGGAGGCATTGTGTGTTGAGTGGACCTCAACTCCCCGCTTTGCCGCAACATCAGAGCGAAAAATTGAAAATATTAAATATTTCATTTCCTCAAGTTAGAATCGGAGCTACAGGCCTGTCGTGTTTTCAGTCACAGCCTTGTGCTCCTGCGCCACGATTGACCTCTGGACATTTTAATTAATTATTATTATATTATATTGATTTTAAACTCACCGCATATATCTTAGGCCCAGTAACTTTGTACCTAGTCAAATTAACAAGCACAGATGCGCCCGACCTTAGCATTTCTATACTTGACCTTGATCTGTTTGCGCCCGTCATGTACCTGTAGAGGCCGCGCATCACGGACCTGTATTTCGTGTCGTACATCATTGGAATTACTTCAGTCAGCAATTCTGTATTATTGGAAATTAGTACATTATTATTTTTTGCTTCACGCTGTATATCGCATGTAGCAGGGTAGGCAAGAGACGCCTAGTATTAAGGCACTCCACTCTTTGCTTTCCACTGAATCCTACACAATATCCTAAGGCATTGTGTATTGAGTAGCAGAACTCAACACAGCACTTTACCTCGACACCAGAGCGAAGAAATAAAAATATTAAAAAAATACATTTCCTCCAATGGGAAACGAACCTACACCTGTCCTGTCTCCTTTACAGTCACACGCTTGTGTCCCTGCGCCGCGACTAGCCCTCAAGCATTAAAGATTTATAAATAATTATTACTTCTCTTCTTTTATTATTGGTACATGCCTACTTGTGTGTGATGTGGAAGTTATTTTAATAGCTGTAATGCTGTGCTGTTTTGAATACATATATGTATGTAGCAAGATATGTAAAATAACCTACTGAGATATTAATCAATTCTTTGTTGCTAATATATTTAAGTTGCATATAAAAATGCATCCTGATGACTATTTTTTCGAAAACTATCTCTTATCGGAATTTGAATATAGCACCATAAAAATCAGCTTCACGTTGTATCGCGTACACAATTATGGAAGCATTGCGTTTTGAGAGGGGGAACTCAACCCCACGCTTTGTCTCGACACCGGAGTGAAGAAATGAAAATATAAATTTAAATAAATATTTCATTTCCTTGAGCAGGGTTCAAACTAACAACCAGTCACGTTTTCAGTCATATTATATACGCTTGCGCCACGACTGGCCTCAACCAAGCCCCCCATGAAACAACTGTAAGATAAATCCCAACTCACCCAATGATCTAAAAGCCCTAATAACAGTTTCCATATCGGACATGTTCCTCAGCACGTACATGGCCTCTTCGTGGCGCTCCCTGAGGGACTCCTGCGTGGACTGCAGGGCGCCGTCCCGCCAACGACGACGGAGCTCCTTGATCCGCTTGTCGCTTGATAAGCGAACTTTGTGACCGCGGAAAAGCGCCTGCGGCATATATGTTCTTGAATTGTTAATATATTAGTGATATTTTATTTATTGATATGCGAATTTTAATGCAATCAATAACTAGCATTTCCTTTTTTTTTGCTTATCCCTGTATCTCTCACATAGCAGGATAGACCGAGACCACCTAGTGTTATGAGACTCTGTATGTGGTGGGAATTAGCTCCGCGCTTTACCTTGTTACCAAAGCGAGAAAACGAAATTAAATCTTTCAATCGTTCGAGTCGGAATCGAACGCACAACCGCATTTACAAAAGTACAAGATAAGAATGGTGCGAAAAGAACATAAAAAAAAGTACCTGAATTATAGATGCAGCCCGGTTGCGACGTTGCTGTTCTCTCAATATGATCAAGTTCTCCTTCTTATGTTCTAATTCTTTACGTACTAAATACCCTCTGGCAATTGCTTGCAATTTTAAAATTATCGTTTTCTTTTGTAAGAATTCGTTACTTATCACTCTTGTTGCTTGTTTTCCTCTCCATAATGTCTGAATTAAAATTACCCGTCTTATATAACGAGTATACCATGATTTTGTTAAATAGCGTCTGACATTCTTTTGAATGATCATAGCCGCTTCTCCCCTTTGTTTGTTTAATATTATCCTATGTCTTTTCAACTTATATATCGCCTGCACGACTAAAACTGCAGATTTCAAACGCGCAAAACGCTTTCTTTCGACAAAACTACGAACTTGCGCCTGAAGCTTTATGATAGAATTCTTGAATTTTATATATTTTTCTCTATCTGATTTAGCTAACATGTAATAACGGTAATATCTTTGTATAGAAATGGCCGCATTGTGCATAGTGAGGTACTGTTTGCGGAGAATATGCATGCGTACAAGTGACTGTATAGTGACGATTCCGCGTTTTATTTTCAAGAAGTTGGAGCGGCATTCATTTCGACGTTTGATACTTATATACCATGTCTGGATTTTATCGGCAGACATTCTACGATATTCCATGCGATTTTTATTCCGAGATCGTATGTACCTTTGTACATAAATAGTTGTGTTCCTCAATTGAATAAAATCTTTTCGAATTTGTCTGGCCTTTAAAATCTCTTTGTAACGTTTTTGAATAATTGTTACTACTGATTTAAACTCTACATACTGTTGTCTTTGTTTTCTTCCCTCAATGAAGGCTCTGTAAAACCTTTGTATAGTAATACATGATGTCAATATTTTGTTATATGTAGATTTTTCTAGTAACATCTTCATATTTGCTCTATATCTACGTTGTATGGTTATAGTCACATGTTTAAGGTGTAAATAGGCTTGTCTTTGTTGCTTCATCTCCATTAAAGCCCTATATTTTGTTTGTATGAGTATTGTAGCACGTTTTAAGCTTAAGTAAGCTGATCTTTCACGTCTCATCGCTAGAATGGAACGATATTTTATTTGAATATATATTGTGGTAGATTTAATTTTAAGATATTCTTGTCTTTGTGTTTTTCCAATTACATATGCTCTATACATTTTTTGTATAGCGATACACGCCACTTTAGTTTGTTCATACTGTTGTTTAGTTTCTTTGCCTTTTTTTAAAGCCCTATACCAATTTTGAATTTTTATAGCTGATTGTTTTTGTTGTAAATATAATGCCCGTTGACGTTTGCCGTTCGTATACGCTCTAAAAACATTCTGTATTACAATACACGATAATTTTATTTTCATATATTGAGATCTTACTTCACGCATTTTCATTAGAGTTCTATATCTCCTTTGCAATACAATGGAAGCTCTCTTAAGTTTTTGATAACTATTTCTACATGACCTCATCAATACTAAGGCTCTATATCTTCTCTGTATAATTGTAGCTGATTTTTTAAAGTTCAAATAATAAGATCTCTCACGTCGCATTTGTAATAAGCTACGATATTTCTTTTGAATAAAAATAACGGATTTTTTTATTGCAATGAATTCACTTCTGTCAGATTTCATTTTTAAATACAATCGGAAGTGCCTTTGTATCACAGTAGCTGAATTCTTTAGCGCCACAAAATTCTGTCGGGCTGCTTTCATAGCTAGGTATGATTTAAAGTGTTTTTGAATGATATTAGCTGAATTCTTTAGCGCCACAAAATTCTGTCGGGCTGCTTTCATAGCTAGGTATGATTTAAAGTGTTTTTGAACGATAATAGCTGAATTCTTTAGCGCCACAAAATTCTGTCGGGCTGCTTTCATAGCTAGGTATGATTTAAAGTGTTTTTGAATGATAATAGCTGAATTCTTTAGCGCCACAAAATTCTGTCGGGCTGCTTTCATAGCTAGGTATGATTTAAAATGTTTTTGAATGATAATAGCTGAATTCCGAAGACTTACAAAGTTCATCCTTTCATTCTTCATAATTTGGTAAGCTCTTACTTTTCGTTGGATGGTTATTATTAAATTTCGTCGCTGTATATAATCGGTACGGGCTAATTTACCCTTGTATAATGATTGAACTTTTAGAGCAATGCTTCTCAATTGTAAATATTGATTTCTTTCTCTTCTCATTAACAAAATTGCTTTATATCGTTTTTCGATGTTTCGAACCGATCTCTTTAATTCTTTATAATATTTTCTCTGTTTAAACATTTTATAATAACTTTGTAGGAGTATAACTTTTTCTCTTTTTTCTTTGAAATTCTGCATTTCCCATCTCATTAACAATTTACTTCTATATTTTTTTTGTGTATATAAAACTGCATTTGTTAAATTAGTGTACCACTTTCGTACTAAGTATCTCCTGATAACACTCTGTATTAAAATTATTTTTACTCGTATCTCCTTGTACTTCTTCATGCACAACCATCGTTTAACATAAGCCTGAATCGACGTAGCAGATCGGTTTCGGAGCTCCTCTCTCTTTAAACGTAACTCTAATAAAATGTCTTTTGCTTCTTGCATCAATTTCATACTCTTGTACCATTGAGCAATTTTCACAGCACTTGCTTTAAATTTCCTTAAACGACTTCGACATAACCACTTTCGACAGTATTTCTGTATAACTATAGTGGCTATCGTAATCTGGTGCATTCTGTACTCCATCATACGATTATACTTAATTCTTCTCCACCAATATTGAATATTGCTGGCGGCGGTGTTGCGTTCTATTAGTATTCTCTCTTCTTCTTTTCTTTTCTCCACAATAACTTCATATTTCTTTTTCCACCACATTTGTATTACATTGGCAGCCTTCTCGAATAACGGTGCCCGGAACACATGGATCAACTGCCACAACAGGGACAGAGTCTTCTCTCTGTGACCGTCCGCGATGTCAACGGCAGATATATCACCAACTATAACAAAATTAGCTTCCTTCAATGCATTTAGAGCGACCGAAACATTGTGTATTTTTTGGAGTCGCGATATCGCAGGTGTTCTTAATTGATGCAACAGTCCATTTTTCATGAGAATTATTTCCATTACTTTTGTTAGTCGCACTCCATCTCTCATGTCGACGGCGATGTTGTGCACCGCGTATTTGTATTCGTCTAAGTAAGATTGTTTGTGACTAACGACGAAACCAAGAGGTCTTAAATGTTTGGTAATGTCTCCTATCCCGGTGATCAATTCTCTATTGAAACGTATCAAAATTTCCCTGCTTTCCTTGCAAACTGCATTTCTGCAGAATAAACAAGGGTCGTGGGAAATCAGTTTTTTTTGCTTTGCTTGGTCCAAGAAAAATACCAACATGAAGAACTTTTTGAGAGTAAATTTCTTTATAGCTTCCATAGACGAATGTGATAGCCAATTTGGATCTGATGCTTTAGAATGTTTGTTTTTCAAATGAAGATTCTTAAACATTCTTTGTATAATAAACGTGGTCAGCCCCTCAATGTCACTGTTGGACTTGAGGGGTAATACAAGACCGTAAATTGCTTCAAGACCTATTCTTAGCCAGAGTGGATTGTAAGACAATAGCAACTCCATAATAACCTTTTGTAAGCCAACATTCAAATGGAGATTTCTGTCTGTTCTTATAGCAATCAATTTCTTTTCTATTTGTGCATTTAATTTGGTAAAAACTTGACAAATTTCCGGACTCAGTAATAACGCTTTAGCAGATCTCCTTAAACTTTGAAGCCTCTGACTGTTGTGGTACACACTGCAGACCTGTTCTTTAGTGGGAGCCATAGGGACTTCCTTATTACGATTCTCAATCCACGCCTTGCCTACGTCAATCTTTTGATCCATGTTACTGTCAAGATCAGCCGGCGGGGTTAAAATATAATTGAGCCACCTTTTAAACTCGTTTTCAAATTTATCAACTGCTTTCTCATCATAAAAATAGGTTGACGATAAGAAGGGATCAACAGTGAAAGACTGTGAGTATACATTATCAATGTGATTAAATATGGAAGGTCGACTCAAACTTTTATTCTTTTCGAAAGTTTGATTCACTTTGCCAGATGACTCCTTGCGTTTCATATTCATTTTTGACTTCTTTGGTAATGTTACCGGCATTTTCCAAAGTTCTGGTTCTGCTCTCACAGCTCTTTTAGACCAAGCCGACTGTCGACTTACCGACGTCGACTTATCGCATGTATTGTCGAAAGTACGATTAATCGTGAAAGTTGTCATTTTCTGGAAGTTATCTGTCTTATCTAAGACTTGTGTTTCAGAAAAATGTCCACTTTCCTCTGGTATTGACTGCAATGGAGGAGTTAGTGACCGAGGTGGTGATTTCACATCTAATCTTAAGTCAATATTCCATAAGAAATTATCAGGGCGAAGGTAATTTCTTTCACTGGCTTCCCTTTCTTGGTATTCCTTAAAGAGAGCTTGCCGACACAGTTTTGGCGGAACTTCCTTAGGGACACTATTATCAAAGGGTGTAAAAGGAGATTCCTTTGTGTATGTATCTGAACTTAGTTTGACATACGAGTCATCAATTATTTCATGAGTTCGATTGTTTATTTTAGCCAAAATCTTATGTTCTGTTGAAAATCTTTGAGGTAAAAAAGATAAATCACTTATTCGTGAAAAATCTGTGTTTATAGAAAAATTTGGACTGTTGAACTCTTTTGGGGAAGATGTATTTGGTATCTTCTTATTTGGAAGTGTTGGTGTTTCAGTAGCTTGAGCATTACTTTCATATTGATATTGTTGATTAACAGTTAGGCACATTTTTGGCTTAGAAGAGGTGATATACATAATTGAATTTTCTTTATTTCTGTTAATATCTAAACTGTCATCAAAATCACTCTCAGAATTAATACTTAAAATAATTTTTGGACCTGCATTCAACTTTTCATTTTTAGAAGGAACACTTTTCAATGGTGTAAAAGTTAAATTATCAAATATATTTGCACTTGATGATGTATCACAAGTTTGTCTGTTAGATGGTTTTAGTATATTATTCTGTTCATTGTATTTCTCATTAGTAATTGTACTATATGACTTGTCATATGTTTGGTGGAATGTTTCTTCTTTATTATGTAACATGTTTGAAAATATTTCTGAAGTATTGAAATTTAAGTCTATACTTGTTGGTGAGTCGAAAGGACATTTGTATATATTTGAATCTTCTAAATGATTATTGTAAAATGGTGCATTCTCTTTGTTTGTTTGATTGATCATTTTGTATTGTGTAGATTTGACAACTTCAACAGTTTTCTGCACTTTCTTTATTGATTCAACCTTTTTCTTGTATATAGCAACTGGGGACTTCTTACCTACTTTATTCTTCATCTTTCCAGGTGATATTTTAAATTTAGGTTGATTGTTTTTGCCTTTAGTATTCTGGAAAAAATAAGAAAAGTATTTTACTACTCATGACAATTTTTAATTTTCTAGCATGATAGTCAAATAGAATTTAATTGTTAGTAACAAAAAGGCATTGTTAAGTGGCATATTGCGGCTTAACACCACACCTAGTCCATCCTACTGAGTAGGGAAATAAAAAAACCACAACCCCAAGTGTGAATCATGTTGGACGAATTAATGAATCAGACACAAAATCCAGCTTTTACAATGACTTCATACTCACATCTGACTGAACTTTAACTTAGTTAACAAATTCTAATATAAATCAAATATATATCTGCATAATGTTAATTAGGTGGTAAGTATAATTCAAAAGTTCAGAAAAATCTGTTAACATTATTTTTTCTTATATTGACAAATAGTTATATTTTTTTACAGCTTCATGCTTTTGCCTTCATAGCAGGGACAAAGACAAAGAGATTCTTGTACTATGTTTTTGCCAGAACAAGATAACAAAAATAAGCTCAAAAGTAATTCCCTTGAGGAAGGAACAGAACCCACAACTGTTGCATTTACAGTTATATGTTGACTTTGCACATAAACAGTCTCAATTATATTTCACATTTAAAATATTCAATTATATTACCATAGCAGACTTTAGGACAACTATGACATCATATCTGCCTCTGTTTTCATTTGTAAAGCAAATAGTTTTTCTTAGTGCAGTTGGTTGTGTTGGTGTCCAGAGCATATTTAGACAATAACATGTTTCTGGTTCAACATCTAAGATATCTCCGGGCAATTGTATGTTAAGACCTGGAGGTAAAGCTTTTCCAAGTGTTATCTAAAATATTTAATAATATTTAGTGTAAATTAAAGCCATCATCAATTTTGAAATAAATAGTGGTTAATTTTAAATTTAAAATAATTACGTTAAGTAATTGGACATTAAGATAACTATTTTATATAAATTATTTATATGAAATAATACTATAACTTATTGAACATATTTAGTTCATATTATAATCATCATAATCATTATTTTTTACATTAAAGAAGTACAAGATCTGACCTGTTGAGAATGTTTTAACGGATTTAGTACTTCTAAATTCTTTTTACAAGTTGACCCAAGAAGGACGTTGTCAAACACAACTTGCGGTGGTTTGGAAAAGGGCGCAAGTGTAAGTCTGGGAATTTCTTCCTTAATTAAGTCATCTTGCAAAATCTTTTTCCGAGTTCTCTTCACACGTTCCGGTGTATTTTCAATCTAACGATACACATTATACAAAAGTTAGAACTTTGAAAATAAAAAATTAACAAACACAGTTAAATACTTTACCTGGAAATACATTTTGCTTTTAAATTTGTTAACATTTACAAACTATAAGCACAAATCTCAGGGCACAAATGATTTTTGTTTTGTATTTGTTAACTGGATTTGGTTTTAAATTTCAAAGTGCTTATGATTATAAACCGTCATAAACGTCACTATGTTTAAATTTTATATTACCCATACTTACCATCGTACCACAGATTAAGTAATATTTTACACTATACCCTATTCACGAAAGCATGAGATAAAACGTGATAAACTCCATAGATTATTTCCTTAATTTTCATATATATAATAATTAGATCGAGATCCTAGGCCCCCAGACCTATGTCATTTTAACAAAGATGCAATTTTGAGGATTAATAGCTAAAGCTAGATAAAAAACAACAAGGGTTCGCTTCTATTGTCGGGGCGGTCTCCCAAAATATCTTACACTTCTGTCAAACATATTTTCGTATTTTATAAATGCTCAAAAATCTTCTTGATTTAGGGCCATAAATTTCCCTTGATCCTATCAGATCTACAGCCTCTCTGGACCAGCCTTTCGAATCTCTCCTTCATTCTTCTTATTAATATTTTAGTAGGTATAAATTTTACTATGCAAGTTATTGAAATTTATAGTTTTCAGTGTGTCTGTGAACCTTTGCCTTTTTACAAAAGCAGGATGCCTACAACTCGCTTGGGACTGATAATCGTCCGGGACAGAATAAGTCCAAGAAGCGTGGCCGTAGCTCCATCTGCTCCCGCTACAACATTTTAAACTTGTATGATATTCTCAACTTTTGATATGCTCATTTCGCTATCTGTAAAATCAAAACTCGGCGTATTTGTTAGTTGAGGCAGATGTGTCATCATATATAGACATGTCCTTGTAAATTATGTTCACCGCTGTATATGTTGTGGCAAATTAGTAAACAACCTCGGTGATCACTAAAATTTCGTCAGAAATGTTTTATATTTTCCTGGAAGTTGCTCGTTAACATTTTATCTCTTTCTTTCTCAGAACTTTCACGCTTCATCTTTGTCAGTACTTTCGTTTAGTTCGAGGAGGAGGATAAACTACAAAAGCTTATACTTTATCTTTTTTAAAAAGATTTATCTGAGACCTTATGATCCTAGCATGCTTTCTTCTTTTTCTCTACAGTGTTTTTAATTTGTCGTGCTTTATACTAAAACCTCGTTTTCATTTACCATATATTTCTGTCGCTTCTTCCTCCATAAAATTCTTAACCATAATGGCAGAGCATAGTTCAACATTTCCATTGCTGGTTTACAGGTGTCTAATATTTTGGAGGCACTTATTCCTCTTAGATCAAAGGATCTTTAAACTTCCAGTTTTCTATGCGATAATTCGACTTCAAATTTGGAGGTCTCGTGAGGCTGCTTCAAAATGAAAACAGACCCCTTATTCTAGCAATGACTACATATTGGTCTGTTCCTAGGACAGCATCTAGTCAGCGTCACTAGGAATAAGTCAATCATACTTTTCACTTTGGCGAGAATGTAGAAGAACGTCCGAATGGATGGATGATGAAGGAATAGTAAAAAAGGTTAATGAAGGAAAAGAGCGGTAACAAAGGTAGGTGAAGACTTAAGTTGTTGTTATTATCATTGTTCTACACCAATTGTCATTGGCCGTATTAACACATTTTTTGCGAATTCCATTTTTTTAAATAAGTATGGGAAGTTCATACACGCCACTTCAATAAACGTGCATTATAATGTCCAAACTTATATGTCACAGCAAAGTAAGTTAGAAAAATATCATAATTGGTTAAAAATAACAATTTTAGGAAAACTGCCACTTACCTCAGGCTTGGTCTTATAAAATGTAATTGCAACACTGCTAGTCTTAGATTAATAAAAATACATATAAAAATGGTACATCTGGCAGCACCAGCTCTAAGTCTGTCTGTCAAATAGTCATATGTCAACTTGTGAATCAAGATTTTTTGCTGGTTCGCCTTTGCCCGTTTTGTTCGTAACATCTGTGACCTGAGATTCTAGTGTATGGTAGGTATAAGTCAGATGTCCTGAGTTATTTTATTATATGAATAGTTAATTAATATAGATTTTAATTATCAATATTCCAGCAAACCACTGTAGAAATCATGGCCGAATCTCAAGTGAACGACAACAGCACTTGCGTAGTGTGTTTTAAAAATGTCGTGTATTTCTCAATTGGAGAATGTGATCACCCCGTGTGTTTTGAATGTTCAACCCGCATGCGAGTTTTGTGCCTGCAGAACGAATGCCCTATATGTCGTCAGGATCTTTCTAGGGTATGCTTAATTATTATAGGTAGAATAAAATCCAATTAAGAATTACCAATTGAAGGCATACATTCTTATGGTTTTATTAAAGTTATGACACAAACTCTTGTAGATACTTAAATAATATTGTTCAATTTATTAACATTATTAACATTTTTGATGTAAAAAATTTTGCCACATATATATAATATTTATAATACTTTTTACAAATATTACTATTGAAATATTTTTAATTATCCATTTTATACTTTAATTAATAAATTGTCATTTTTTTAAATTATCACATTAATTCATTTTGTATGTAAATTTACAGGTAATTTTTACTGAAACTGTACAACCTTTCAAGAAACTGCAAAATAGACCTTTTCCTGACCGATTATTTGAAAGGCAGTTTAAAATTGCATTTTGTAGTGAAGAAATAAAAAATGCATATGAAAACTTACTTGAGAATCGTTGCAAAATTTGTGACAAAATACCCTTCCGTACATTCAGCATGTTAAGTGACCATATGAGGAAGGTACATGAAAGATACTTTTGTGACCTCTGTGTGACACATTTAAAGGTATTTATTATTATTCTTTTTTAAAGCTTCCCTCTGTATCCTGTATATCACAGAGTAACAAGAGTGTGGAGGCACTCAATTCCTCACTTTTTGAAAAATTTTCAAGACACAGCATTGTCTTATTACCAGAGAGACAAAGTGTTTTTTTAAGTGGGAATGAAATCTACAACTACAATTATAATCAAGGCACTAAGACATGACAGCCTCCAAGTATATTTATGAATAAAATGTAAATATGATATAATGTCTTACATTATAAAATTTACATAATATTGCATAACATAACATGTTTGTTCAAAATTCCACATAATTTTTATTTTTAAATATCATTTATATACTTCAAGAAATTATATTGAATCTATACTAATATAATAAAGCGGAAGAGTTTGTTTGTTTGTTTGTTTGTTTGAACGCTAAGATCTCTGGATCTACTGGATCGATTTACTTTGTTTTTGTTTTGTATGAATGCTGCATTCTTCAGAAGTGCTATAGGCTATATAATATTACATTACACATATATACTAATAAATTAAAATACTTTCTAATTTGACAAGCAATATATTCTGCCATGTTAATAGCAACTGTCGTCGCTACGCGTCATTTTGATATTCATTTTTATGAAAATATATATAATAGTCACTTTTAGCATTTCATCTAGATTGAAATTATATTTCTATAGAAATTATATTCTTATATTTCAAGCAGGCGTAGTCGCGTCCGGGTCCGCTAGTTATAGATAAAATTAAGGCTGTTGTGGTGCACATGTGGTGTGGTTATGGTGGTGGTACAAGCGTGTGACTGCAGCTTGATAGATGTGGATACAATTTCCACTAAAAAAAAAATTGTCTGAAAATCTGTCTTAATGTAACTTTGTAATGGTTTTTGTAAATAAAATTATAATAAATTAATAAATAAAATAAATCATGACTCAAGAGAATTAATTATTATTAATTAATATTTCCATTTCATCCCTCTGCTTAGCCTGCTATGTGTGGGATATGGCATGAAGCTGATAGATAAAATTCACTTTGATAAATTTTTTTCCTTTAAAGATAAGTATAGATAAGAACATATAGAACCAATTATTGCTTATTTATTGCCTAAATGACCTTTAAAATAATGTTAATATTTATTTGTATTGAATAAAAAACCTACATAAGTAACAGTATTTATCCACATATATAAGTAACAGTATTAAAAAAAAAACTTACAAAATCCAGGACCAACATTTGTTTAATGTTTTTATAAATGGTAAAAATAATTAGGACATTAACATATAGTTATAGGTAATCTATAAATTATATAATGTTAATTTTTGTGTCAGTAGAATGATTTTGGACTTTTCTCTAGAAAGGTGTGAATGTGAAAAAATAGATGTAATAATGTTGTGCAAACATTGTTCTTGATTAGAATATATTAATTAATTTGCTAATTATACATCAGTCTTATTTTCTTAATTTAATGCTCTTCTTTAATATATTTATAACATTTCAGATATTTACTAATGAAAGAAAGTGTTATACTCGGCAAGAACTGGCCCACCATCGACGGAAAGGAGACCTAGATGATACCTCCCATAGGTAATGTCACCTAATTAATATTCATTTATATGTTATTAATTTAAAAGTGTATTGTATGAAATTAGTACTACATTCCTTTCACTTTTAGAGTTATTAAATTATTTTTTTTAAATAATGATATTATAACTATTAATTTGAATTTCGTTAAATATTCTCTTAGATAATTTTTCCATATTCTTATCTTTTGCTAACATTGCAATCATTACATTAAATAAGACTTGATAAAATTGAATGAAAAAAATAACAGTTAAAAATAATAATTTCATCTTTAAATGTAATTTTCGAAGTTTTATTCTGATAGGTAGACAGCTTTGCTTGCCTTAAGCTTAACTTCGCTTCCGCTCACCTCGAAAATTTAAAATGACTTTATACTAGGTTCCCTTCACTTACGTTACTATATATGTGGGAAAAACGTATAGCTGAAAATTTTAAAAAAAATCAGTACGATCGAATTGTCAGCCGCAGATGGCCCTGTAGATTTGATTTTAGGTGAATTTCTTTTTCCGATTGTAAAATTCACAAAAGTTCAGAAAATCTATTAGGCGACCATGACTCGTTGGCCGTACTTTAACTTAAAATTAAAAAGTTAAATCAGCTTCACGCTGTATCCCGCACATAGCAGGGTAGGTAGAGGAAACCTAGTGGTTAATACACTCTGTTCTCTTTCATATTATAATACAGGGGACATCCACTATGCGAGTTCTGCGAGGAACGTTTCATGGACGCAGACGAGCTTTACCGCCATTTACGTAAGGAGCATCTCTACTGCCATCTCTGCGACGCGGACGGAAAGAATCTGTACTATGCAACCCACTCGGCACTGGCACATCACTTTAGGAACGAACACTACCTGTGTGAAGAGGGCGAATGTGCTGGACAACACTTGACTGCTGTGTTTAGAAGTGAAATCGATTTGAAAGGTATATAAAGGTATTTGGTTGTATTTCTATTGCCGAATACTCCCGAATCGTTGTTTTATATGTAAATAGTGGTAGGGAACCTATCGTACGAGTCCAAAAGTCGCACTTTTCTTTTTATTTATTATTTAGAATATAATTTTCATGTAATATAAAAATATATTATTTATTTATTTATATATACTTTATTGCACAAAATTACAAAAAAACAATGTACAAAAGGCGGGCTTAACGCTAAAAGCAAAAATATTACATGAAAATAATCCATGTTAGTAAATAAATAATATAATATTTTAAGCGGACGAAGTATATTTGTTTTAGCTCACAAGGCAACTATCCATGGGCGTGGTATGCCGCGCGGCGCCGCGAGGCAGGCGCGCACATTGGAGTTGCAGTTCAATATAACTCCCCATCCTGTAGTTCAAAGAGTACCAAGGTGTGTATCTATCATATTGATGCATAGTGTTAAAATATTCAATTTTCCAATTTCTGCCTAATTTATATCAGGTTGGGAGTCGAGTGGCGGGATTTAACGCCGCATTTTGTCTTATCATCAGAGCGAGGATATGAAAATAATGATAAGAAATCATCATCATAGGAGTTGAACCCTCAACCGTCGCGATTACAATCAGGCATTGTGCTGGTGCACCATCACGTTCTAAATAATTTAACCGACATGAATAAAAGAGGTAATATGGTTATATACCGACAGGGACAGAGACATGCGCTCGCGGGAACAGGAACGGGAACGTGAGCGCGCATCCCCCCCACCACCGGCGCAGGTGTCGCCCATGGACCCACGCAGCGACGAGCAATTTCCGCGGCTGTCGGCGGCGCCGCCCGCACCCGCGCCGCTGCTGCCGCACGCGCCGCGCTGCTTTAGAGGTAATATGGAGTTATTTATTGATGATAACGATATCGAAGTCATTTAATGATGATAATGATACTATGGGTGTGAGTTGAGTAAAGAAGAGAGAGAGGGGGTCCATGTCCATGTCTTATATGGGCCTAAAGATTTTTTTACTTATAAAAAATTTAAGGGAAATAAAAAAAATGTTTTAACACTAAAAACTGTTTTAGGTAGTTACCTAAGCTAAGAAATATCATTTAGACCGGTTCTAAATGATATTTCTTGCTTTAAAGACGTAACACAGTTGAGACTTGGTTCAAGGAATTCCTTAAATTGACACTATTTTTGTGTTGCGCTATATGATAAAATAACTCACATGAAGATTCTTTATTTCATACAATAAATAATAACCTATCCTCACTTCCAAGTGACTATTGGAAACCAGGACCCACTAGAAAATATGTGTGGATGAATGATAGGTTATTAAATTCCTACAAAACAAGTGTCGTAACCTATTATTTGAAATATCTAAGTCGTAGTAAAGAATTTCAGACAGTTCAAAATTTAAATACAGCCAGATCTCACAATTTTTGTTATTTAGTATAATTAACATTATTTTGTTTATATTATACAGGTGCAGATGGCTTAGCGCGAAATGATAAGAACTTCCCAGCGCTAGACGGTTTTGGTGGAGGTTCCGCGACAGCGTCAACTCCAAGACCCGCCATGCCGGTTGCTGCTACACTTTTAAGAAATTGTAAGTATTTAATTAATTTATCAGTCTGACATGTATGTATTTGTATATGATATTGAAGTTTCCAAGACCACATGATATTTGTGAAACTAAAAACAGGCCAACTTTGGTCAGTCGTGACGTAGGGACACAATGTGTGTGCCGCACAATACGCAATGCCTCTAGAAATTGGCGGAAAGTGAGAAGCGGAGTGTCTTAACAGTAATCCCTCTGCCATGATAAATGCGTGATACATCTGAAGCTGATTAAGTTTGTTGATTCAACACCTTATGTCTCGAATTCAGGTGAACAGTAGAGAATGAAGTGTCTGAATATTATGTTTTCTCTGCTTACCTTCCAATATACAATATTAACAATAACCTTTATTAAAAACTACATTCACAGCATCATCAAAACCCAGTGTATCCATTCAAGTGCACAGCCAGCCCAGTGCCAGCAACTTTCGGTTAACTCAAACTAGTGGTAATCGCATCTCTATACCGTCGAAGAAACCCCTGCCTTCCGATGATGACTTCCCCTCTCTCGGTATGCCTAGAGATGATCATCCTAGTATAGGAGCTGGAACTGTACAACCGTCCAAGGTATGTTTGTTTATGTAGGAAGTATACATATATTTAATAATATTGTAGGGGACGTGGCCTACACTATAGCTGGAGATTAGCGGCTCGATAATAAAAGATAATATATTAAATAAAAGTTGCTTTATTGCTTGCTATATGATAATACGCTAATGAATGCTACCGGTCCGCGGTCCGAGTATGCACTGCCTTATAATAGTAGCGCCGGGAACTTGCTCAAAGGCTATGCCGCGGTGTTCGGTTACAATATTTGGACCGAACATGCTCCCGGGCCAGAGATAAATGATACATAAGCTATGATGAGATGAATGAGATGAACTTAAGAACTATTACAAGATGATAAACAATTTTTCTTATAACTAAGTTAAGACTAAATTATACAAAACAAAATAAAGATTTTCTCTGATTAAAACAAATTATTTTGCTAAAAGATTTCGGCTACTGATGATAGGGGATGTTGCTTGGTTTTTAAATATAACCCTATCACAAACATATGGCTGACGGTCAGCCTTGCCCTGCTTTCGCGCACTTTCACTGACACTGACACTATCACTAACACTTGCACTACGGTTATGAAGAGGAATCTCGGGTGAGATGGCCACGGTCCGTCGCTGCCGCCACCTGCGCCATCCAAACACTGCTACCGCTGCTATTGCTGCTCCCACCAGGATATAGCATATTGTATACTGGTGTATGTCGTGGTAAGATATGATGTCCACTGACTCACTATCTTTTCGAAGCTGCTTCAATTTTAAATCGAGATCGTTTAGTGAATCGTTTGCGAAACTTGTAAAATTTAATTCTTGTATTGGCATAGGTATGTTTAAAAGGTGATTAATTTCAGCGGGTATCGTAGGCGTAAAAATATCTGTCATTATCTTTAAGCTACTCTTTTTGGATCTTTGCGCATATAGAGAAAAATCCTTTCCTTTAATGAGACATCCTTCCTGCATGGTAACAATACCGACCTTGCTCAATGTTTGTGCTGTTATTTTGTCATCGCATATTACACGCACAGTGTAAGAATCACAGAAGAAAAATAAATATTTATTTTCAGCTAGCTTTATCCATTTACGTTCACATGATGATTTAATTATTTGACAAGTGTGTGTCATTAAATCCTTTATACAAAAACGCTCATTAGTATATAAAAATGATATAATATTTTGCTGTTTACATATGTAAAACTGGTCGCTTTTTAAGCACTCTTGTAACTCGGTCTGATACAATGTAAAATAGGCATCTCGTTTTAAATTGATCGCTACGTAATCTGCTATAGGAATAACACTGACGGTGTTATTCTTGACTTGTTGAGGTACAGCTATTAGATGATAAAGTGTATACGAGTCTCGGTGTACCAAAGGTAAATTTATCTCAAATAATAAAAATTGCTGAGTCATCCTAACTCTGATATTTAAAAGACTATATATTTTAAATAAATCTGTGTCTAAATTTTCTAACGGTAAAGTAAGTTCTTGTGATAAATGTCCTGAGATGATGTGTAACTGTTGTCGAAGTTGTTCCGGTTGGATTAGATGAAAGTTGAGTTGTCCATGATGAACGTCGGTGATGGTGTCTAACATGGTATCTTGAATACGACGTAGATTTTGCAATAAGTTATTTGCTGTAATTGCGGAAAGTGTAAATTCCTCGTTGAACGAAATATTATTTAATTTCTGATCAATAATGCTTATTGAGTTATATATGTTATTTATATGCTTATTTATAATTTTATGCTGTTTCTCTATAGTCACTTCAGTACGTTTTAATAAATTATATTCGCCCTCAATAATAGACGTTTGATTTTTCCATAAGTGCAGTAGATGATTATTGTTTGCTTGTATGAGTTGAATGTCCTGTTGATACTTTTCTGCGAAATGTTCGTCTAATACGCCGAAGAGACTGTTTGCAACGTAGCCTACTCCATTGATAAGCCCGCGTCTCCGTCGCGTGCCGCTGTTCCCGCGCTGACGCATGACCAGCTCATTGTAGTACTCCAGCTCGTTGTACTCATGTTTCAGTTGTAGCAAGGTAATGTTACAGTGATTGTTTAAATATGAGCTATCACATACTTTTTCCATATAGCCCGTCAATTTATTATATGCTTTAATTCCTTGCCAATAAGGTGACGTATTATAATAAACCACGAGTGTCCATTTGTCTTGAATTAATTTCATATTGTATAATGGGTTCAAATACAGTGAATTATAGTTTTTTAAATATGTAATATTAAATTCACAGTAAGACGGACTTATAACATTCATAAATAAGATGAATGTAGTTGCTAGTGATAAAAGTGATATGCGTTTCGCTGGCCTCTGTATGCTCTCCTTTGGATTTTCTTTAGATTTACGCTCCTTGATGCTATTTGATGCTAGATTCGTCTCCGACTTAATCGGCAAGAGTGATAATTTTGTAATTGGTCGTTTGATTATTCCACTTGAAGTACGCAGGGTGACCACACGTACGTGATTATCCGTTCCAGGGAAAATTTCTACTACTCTCCCTAGGCTCCATTGTTGTGATGGTAGATTATCGTCATGGATTACGACAATATCTCCTACTTCAATATCTGGTTTAGCTTTTAACCATTTACTCCTTACTGATAGCTGAGAAAGATATTCCTGTTTCCATCTTTTCCATAAATCTCGAAATAATTTAGTTGTTAATTGCCATCTCGTTCGGGCATCTTCTTCTGTATCTATTGTGGACAAGCCTGGTCTTCCAGTTAAAAAATGAGCTGGTGTTAATATATCTAAATCGTCGATGCTTTCTGATAACGCACAAAGTGGCCTCGAATTTAAGCACGCCTCAAGACGCGCCAAAAGAGTGGAGAATTCTTCAAAAGTTAGTTTTTGTTCTCCTAGAACTCTCCGCAAATGAAATTTTAAGCTACGTACTGCTCTTTCCCATAATCCGCCAGCGCTTGGCCATGCTGGTGCATTAAAATGCCATTCTATACCTAGTTCTTGTATATTTTTATGACATTCTTTACCGAAAATTTGCTGTATATTGTAATATTCTTCCCTTAATGCTCGATTTGCGCCAACAAAATTCGTACCGTTATCACTATACATATGTGCAGGTGCTCCGCGCCTTGCTGCCATTCGACGTAGAGCTGCTAAAAACGCAGAAGAGCTTAAATCCGACACTAGTTCTAAATGAACCGCTTTAGTAACCATGCACACAAATATGGCTATGTATCCCTTACAAGTTTTGATACCTCTTCCTTTATTCGCTTTGATATCAACGTATCCCGTATAATCCACTCCGGTATGATAAAATGGATATGATGAATTTACTCTTGCTGATGGAAGATCCCCCATTAATTGATTGTTGGTTGTGGTATTACACTTTCTGCAGGTAACGCAATTTTGTATAAAATGTTTGGTTGCTCGATTTCCCTCGATAATCCAATATTTTTGTCGTAATACTGATAATGTAAGACGAGGTCCTCCATGAAATGTTAGTGTATGTGCTTGATCAATCAATAAGTCTGTTAAACGGCCTTTATGTGGAATTAATATGGGATATTTCATATCTGAGCTAATAGTAGCGTGACGTAGTCGCCCACCTACACGTAATAGCCCAAATTCATCGATAAATGGATTTAAATTTAGTAATTTACTGCTTGATTGTAATGCTGTATGACTTTTTAAATTATTAATGTCACAAGTAAACTCTGTACGCTGAACATGTTTTATTATTAATTTACTTGCATATCTGAGTTCTTGTAATGTGAGATACTCGCCGCTCCGTTGTTTTCGCTTGCCGTGGATAGCTCGAATGACCCATGCTAATATTCTTATAGTTTTATTAAATGAACTATATTTATTTAATAACTCCATTATTATGTCGTATGGGTTCGGTATATTTTGTACAATATTTGCTTGGCTTTTCTTCTCTTCTTGATTAGTAAAATATTCTTTATATTGTGGAATCGCATTGTTAAATAGCCAAGGTGGTCCCTGCCACCATAATTTGTTTAATTGTAATTCTGTTGCTAAGCTTCCTCTGCTCGCTATATCGGCGGGATTTTCCGTCGATTTTACGTATCTCCAATTTTCTTTAGGCATTATATTAATTATATTTTTAACCCTATTGGCAACAAAGACGTTCCAACGACCAGGATCGCCTTGTAGCCATCCTAACACTACCATGGAATCGCACCAGCCATATAATTTAATAGTATGATTATTTAAGCTAGTTATGATTTTATCAATTAATTTAGATAATAGCAACGCTCCACAAAGTTCGAGTTTAGGTAGAGAGATCGGTTTTTTAAAAGGAATTAATCTTGTTTTAGCGGCGACTAGTGTGACCGATGAGTTAACACGTGCATAAACTACGCATGCGTATGCCTTTTGAGATGCGTCGCAGAATCCATGCAACTCTATACAATCGCTCTCTTTACTATTTAACCACCTAGGTATATTAATTTTATTTATATTTATTATACCAGATCGTACTAAAATCCATTCAGTTAAGATTTCGTCGGGAACTACTTGATCCCATCCTAAATTCGATTCCCACACCTTTTGAAATATTAATTTTAATTTTAATATAACTGGTGCTATCCAGCCTAACGGATCGAAAATTTTTGATATTTCCGAAAGCAAAATTCGTTTAGTAGGCTTTGATTGTATTTTTTCTGTTATATTGCTGTTAAATGAAAAGCTATCTTGTTGCGAATTCCAATATAAGCCTAAAGTCTTAGTTTTTTCTATTTTAAAATTAAATAAATTTGACTCCGTGCTAAGCTGACATTCCTGGTCGATATTGCTTAATAATTCCGCTTGATTTGACCTCCATTTCCTTAAATTAAATCCTCCAGACCTTAAAAGCATGTCCAAATTTTTTACTAGCTCTTGACCCTGCTGAATACTATATGCTCCGCTAACTAGATCGTCGACAAAAAAATCATTTTCTAAAATGTTTGCTGCTTCGGGATAATTATGCCTTTCATCGTCTGCGAGTTGCCTTAATGTCATAAGTGCTAAGAAAGGCGCTGCTTTAGTTCCGTACGTTACAGTTTTAAGCTGATAAAATGAAATAGGACACTCAGGAGACTCTCGCCACACGATTTTTTGATAAACTTGATCAGATTCGTGTACAAAAATATTTCTGAACATTTTCTCAATATCCGCTGTAAAAACGTATTCATATTTCCTCCATTTTAATATAAGCATCTGCAAATCTTGCTGTAAATTTGGACCACGGTACATAAAATCATTTAAGCTACTTCCGTTCGAAGTTTTCGCTGAGGCGTTAAAGACTACACGTAGTTTTGTAGTGATAGATTCCGCTCGCTCCACACCGTGATGTGGCAAATAACACTCCGATATCGTATTTCTCGTGTTTTCTGTACACAATACCATGTGTTTTAAATTAATGTATTCATTTATGAATAGCTTGTAATCCTCGGCATATTTTATATTTTTATTAAATTTACGCTCTAAATTTTTAAATTGTGCTACAGCTACGTGCTTCGACGAACCTAAATTCTGAATTTCGGGTTTCAAGGGCAGCCGAACTTCATATCGGCCACTTTTTAATCGTTTTGTTGTTGATTTATATGTATTTATGCATTCATGATCTTCTGAAGACATATTTGAAACCTCGGAAATATCCTCTATTTCCCAAAATTTTTGTATGTCGTCAATGTTATTTACAACGACGTTGCAATTAAAAAATTGAGCATTCCCACATAAAATCCAACCTAACTGAGTTTGCTGTGCTATGGGTTGGTTTTCGCTATTATTTTTTATAATACCGGCCAAAACTATGGTTGAATAAATATCGGCACCTAATAAAAGATCTACTGGGCTGCTAATATGGAATTCTGGATCCGCTAGATCAATGTGCTCTAAATGCGTCCACGCTGGCTTTACGAAACTTCTATTCGGCAAATTTTTAATTAAATTATTCATAATATAAACTTCAGTATCAAAGGAAAAATTATTGTGTATTGAACAACAGGTGATATTGAGCATCCCTTTACAATTGCTTTCCTTTTCACCTACTCCGAAAATTACACCTTTACACTGTGATCTCTTTAAGCCTAACCTTTGTGCTGCGTTTTCAGAAATTAGAGAGATTTGAGAACCTTGATCGATAAGTGCTCTCATAGTGATTTTTGATCCATCTGAAGATATGACGTTTATTTTTGCCGTCGATAATAATATTTCTTTACAATTATTGTTAGGTAAATGTAAAGTGCTGACTGAGTGGTCATTGTTTTCCACATAATTATTTTGCGCAATGGCTGTTGTTTGATGTCCGTTTGGCGTCGTATTTATTCCGGTTTCGTGTAACAGCGTGTGGTGGTTTCCATTGCAAAGGCGGCATCTTTTCAATGAAATACACCTATTTCCGTTATGATTATACAAACAATTATTGCACAATTGTTTTTGTGAAACGATTTTATGTTTTATTTGTAATGGATATTCTATGAATTTTTTGCACTGGAAAATTCCATGCGGTTCTGAACAAATAGGACATTTTGTGCTTGCCACGTGTAAAGATTTTAAAGGCTTTGATGAGTTTTGTGGCTTGTAATAGTTGCTGCGAAATGTATAATTTTTATGCTGCTGAGGATGATTTTTATTATTAAAACTATTAAAATGGTTATTAGATGCTTCCTGTTTCTTTCTTGTTGATTCGAGAGTAGAAAACTTCCCTTCTAAATATTTTAAAAAATCTTGTAAAGTCGGCAATTCTTGTGGATATTTTAAAGATTCTATATAAGACGTATACGACTCTGAATCTAATTTTTGTGACAAAATATGCACAATAAGTGGATCCCATGAGCTAGTATCGACACCCAAATTGCGAACGGCGTGGATACATTCAAAAGTTGTATCATGTAGCTTTTTAATGTGCGATAATGATTGTTGCTGTGCCGTCGCTATGTTTAATAATGTGTTAATATGAGCAGTAAAAATACGTTTTTTGTTATTATAACGATGATTTAGAATTTCCCAACATGTTAAATAATTTTCATGGCTAATAGTAAGATGTTGTATTAATCTTTCGGGTTCCCCTTGAACTTTACCTTTAAGAAACTGCATTTTTTGCGAATTAGATAAAGAAGAGTTTTTATGTATGGCTTCTGTAAAAAGATTTTTAAAAGCCAACCAATGCTGATAGTTTCCATTAAAGGATGGAATATTTATTTGCGGTGTGTACTTTTCGCGATACGACACCGAAAACATATTAGAGTTTAAAAGTTTCTTTATGTTGCTATATTCCTTTTCATGTTTATTAAATAGATATTCGTACTCTCCGTCTTCTCCGTTCAATTCAGCATCGATTTCCCAATGTAACGTGTCTATAGCTGTCCAACGGGTTTGTATTTGCTTGAGAATATCATCGTATTCCCATCTCTCCGATATTGATTCCATATCAATCGCTGATATAGTCCTAGAAAATGCTTTGAAGTTAACGAACTGCTTTTTAAGCATGTCATCCAGTTTGCTATTTGAACCCTGGCTAACCTTCTTAGTACTTACGTACTCGCTCGCTTGCTGTCCTGCCGCGGAAGTTCCCGCTTGTGCTCCTTGAAATTCATCTTGAGGCTCCCCTAACTGATTTAATTGATTAAGTATAAAAGATTTTGTTTCATTATATTTCTGCTTTGTGTTTTCGTATTCAGAGTTAAGAAAATACGGATGACTCAGATTTTTAAACTCGCGTAAACGATCATCATTGGCCTCGTAATCCGACCAGTATGCCTCTAAATTATTTAATCGCCTTTTCAAAGACGTTTCTGATCTTCTTTCCTTGCTTTCTTTTTTGATATTAATTATAATCTTATGAATAGCTTCGCTAATCTCGATTTGTGTTTTAAATAAGTCTTCCATTTTTTAAAGATGAAAAAGTTAGATATATAAAAAAATAGGAACGATCTTACTTGATATATGACGCTACGTCCTGATGTTATTTGCTGATTATATATTTTAGCCTCGTGGCCAAATATTATTCTTCTGCTTGCTCGTTACACTCACTCACTTAAATAATTAGTAAAGTCACGATAATTCACTAAATGCTAGTCTTTGCTAAAAATGTCTTTTTATAAAATTGCTTAAAAAATTTGCTAGATGCTATCCGGCTCGAAGGACCAAAATGTAGGGGACGTGGCCTACACTATAGCTGGAGATTAGCGGCTCGATAATAAAAGATAATATATTAAATAAAAGTTGCTTTATTGCTTGCTATATGATAATACGCTAATGAATGCTACCGGTCCGCGGTCCGAGTATGCACTGCCTTATAATAGTAGCGCCGGGAACTTGCTCAAAGGCTATGCCGCGGTGTTCGGTTACAATATTTGGACCGAACAAATATTTACTAATTTATTTTTATATTTGTTTATAGGTTGCGTTAATCAATAGTGAAGAACTGCGGGTTTTAAAGAATAATCAAACTAATCACCAGCCAAAGAAAGTTCACCTCAATTCAGAGGCATTCCCCGCTTTATCAACAACCTCTGTGCCGACCGCGCCGCCACAGTGGATCACTGTATCCAAGTCTAAGGAGAAGGCTAGAGCGAGACCCGAACCCGCACCCGCGCCTCTTAAGCCCGCCTTCAACCCCATCGCTGACTTCCCCACACTACCAGCTAACAAATCCAAGGCGAAAAAATCACAGGCACCAATTACTCAGCCTCAGTATCAACCTCCACTAACCAACAATAATGTTCCCAATGAATCCAATAAAAACAAAAAAGACAAAAAGAAACAAAACGCAAAGAAAGAGAAAGATTCAGAATTTAGTCTCTTGAACGATATGGCGGACATAAAAATAAAAAAAGAGTATATCACCGCCAGCGTCAACAACAACAACAGCAGCGCGGAAGGCGACAGGAAGATAAAGACGATAACTGATGCCACAGTCAATTCGCAGAAGAGCAACGGCAGCGACTTCTCCCTCGCGCCGCAGGAGTACCCGCCTCTGGCAGGTGGTCGTCAGGTGGTGAATGGCACCGGCGCGCCGCCCGGCTTCAAGCGGCGCCCGCCCTGCGACGGCATGACCTTCACCAACTCAGCCGGCCAGTCCTTCCCCGTGCCCCTCCACGCCTACATACCCCCGCCCGACTTCGAGCCCCGCAACCGCGCGCTTGTAAAGCGGTTCGCGGCGGCATTGGGTGACGCGGCGGCAGTGGATCGGTTCAAGGCGGCGTCGCGCGCGTTTCGCTCGGGCGGCATCGGCGCGGAGCAGTTTCACGCACACTGCGCGGCGGCACTGGGCCCGCGGCTGAGCGCCGTGCTGCCCGAGCTGGTGGTGCTGCTGCCGGACATCGGCAAGCAGCAGGAGCTGGCGCTGGCGGTCCGCGAACTAGCCGGCGCGTGCGACGTGTGTGCCGTGTGCGGCCAGTTGCTGGCGCCCGGCGACCGAGCGGCGCACGACGCAGCGCACTGGCCGCCGCTCGCCTCGCGTTGACACTCACCTGTGAGTGCAGTGTAGCGCATTTTAACTACTATACAGTGTGATTATCCGAACGACCGCTTATCCTAATTACTATTCCTGCCCAACAAGAACAATTTTTCCATTTGATTCAATTTGTTTGAGGAAAAACAAAATAAAGTAAAATTATAATTGAAAATGCCTGAACGTTCTCATCTGTACATTGTCCAATATGTATTTTTTTTTTATTCAGCGTCAATTTTAAGCAGTATATTTTATTACACAACTACAGTTTATATTTATTGCTATTTACCATAAAAGATATAATTATGTTACTAAATATGGTTTTTTATCATCGCGGATAAATGTGCCGCTGAAAAAACTGGTTTTCTGAAAATCTATATCCTCCCACTCAGTTCGGATAATCGACGCTTTACTGGATGTACCATTCGTCTTCGTCACTACCATGAAACAATGTTTCAAATAGTTTCTTAATATTTGTACTTTATCGTATTTGCAGTAAATGATTTTATAATGATAATTTATAATGATTAATTACAAAATTTCATGTATTTATCTATTTAAAATTTTAACCGAAAAGGACAGGCAATTGGGATGATTTCCTTAGAAATTCTGTAGAATTTTATATTGTCTCTCGCTTGCGATTATATAATTTTGTATAAATAAAGGTAAAGTAAACATAGTTTTTATGTAATATAGATTGTATTTGTACAATAGAAAATTATCCGAAATTGGTTGGTAATTTGTTAAATTAGCTATCAAGTTTAAGAATGTTGCCATTCAATGGTGTCTTTACTATATTTGTATGGATTAAATGTAATATGTATATTTGGATTATAATTTTGTTAAAGTGACATTTAGAAAACACCTAATATATTATAGAATTAAGACTCGAGGGTTTTGTTACGAATTTATAAATAAAAGGCCATGGTGGAGTAATTGTGGGTTCGGTTCCTACTCGATCAAATAAATTATTTACATTTGCCTGCACTGACCATTCAAAGCGCGGCGTTGAGCTCCAGAAACCTTTTTCCTCCTGGCATTAATCCCGGATATTGCCAGGGTCTGCCATTCAAGTTGAGCTCCAGAAACCGAGGATCGAAATATCTTGTCATTACTGCTATGTGGGAAAAAGCGTGAAATTGGTTCTAAGAATTTATAAATAGCTCTTCAACTACTGCCACTGCCTTCATACTGTTTGATACTTATATCAAAGCCATATGTTACTTAAATATTCATATTTAAAGCCTTAGCTTTTTATAGTTATCTAGTGTTTTTTTATTATGTGTAAATGAAAACAAACAACAACAAACTTCACATTGTCTCAATTGAAAATTGTGATTATTTAAAATGTAAATGTTATTCACAGTGTAAAATATATTGTTTTGAAGATTTATTATATTTTTATACTCTCAACTGAATGAATTTCTTTAGTTTGTTAAATTTTCTGTTATAAAGTTTTTTACTGGTTTTATTGCAGATACCTACAGATCCTCAAAGATCCTAAATATAATTTTGTGGTATAAATAAACTATATTATTCTATAACAAATCTGATTGTTCATCATACTAATGAAATATAAATATATAGTTATAATTTTTTAAAATATTCGAAAATTGTTTTACAAACTATTTTTGAATATTTACAGACATTATTAAAAAAAACGCAACTGAGACAACAAATATGTATATATTCATGAAATTGAGAAAAGTATAAAATTATTTGTCACTCTTGCCCCATCCCAAAAAGCCCTTGACAAGCCCTGTTATACCAGCACCCTGTTTCTTATTATTCGCGGCACCAGTTTTATCATCTAAATTGGGGAATTCCACGAAATTGCACGCCAAATCGAAGAACAACGGCTTACAAGGCACCGCCTCCATCGGTGGTGGCATTTTGAATATGTTAGGGTTTTTAGTTAAAACATGGCTCTCTTCGCGGTAGTCGTCCAAACGGTCGACTAAAGGTTTCTTATCTTTGTACAACTTGCCACTGCTATATTTGGTGTCTTCATCATCGTCATCCTCTAGCACTGAGTCAGCGTGGACTTCGAATTTGCAACTTTCGATATCTTGTTCAAGTATTTTCAGTTTGTTTATCAACTGTTTGTCCTGCAGTTTGCTAGCGAGTGATTCACTTGTATATGTGCTACAACGTTCTAACATAGCGAGGGCCTCTCTAAAACGCCTAAGGCCAGTCAAAACTTGAGCTATATAATAGCAACGGAAAGCCCTATACGCTTTAAGCTCGATATCGATTTCCTTTTGATATCCACCGTCAGTCTCGAAGCCAGGCAGTTGTTGTAATTCAGTGTAATTTTGCAAAATAATTTCGTATAGCCGAGTCAAATCTTGAGGTCGGACTTTTTTACCGTCGATCGGTTGATTGTTTTTGCGCGCTTCCTCAGCCTGTTGCACCAATAGGTTGTTCCTTTCAATAGTACGAACTAAACGTAAATACATCAAGTAAGAAAGCAGATAATTAATGCTAGACATTTGCTTGGATTCCGATGGTGTTTTAGATTTGGGATCATTTTTGATTTCGTCTTTTAACGCCGATATGGCGTCTTTGCAGTCCATCAAGATATTTTCTAAGATGTCGATCTTGTTTTGCACCGCGGTTGCACTCGCTACAGACTTGTCTAAGTCTTGTAGGGCAATTAGAAATAGGCGTACTTTTTCAGGGCGCACTGTGACACGACGCCCGCGCCATTCCACTTCGTGCATCACTCCGGAGCGAGACTCTCTGTAATAAAACAATATGGTAAAGTATTTAATTTGTATCTTAATGAATAAAATATGGATTGAAATTAAAATTGAGAAATAATTCATTCATGAAACAAAAAATCTAAAGAACATTTTTAAATATAGAAATGCACCAAAATTTAATGACAATAATTTGTTCGGTGTAAAAAAAATATCACAAATAATATCAATAATATTACTTGGCTTGAGCCATAAGAGTGTCCAAATTATCAATGAGGCCCTGTCCCCTCATGGCTACGAGGTCGCCCGCAGCGGACTCGTCACCAATGTTATAGGCGCAGTAACGAAGACTTGGTTTCAATTCGTCCACCTGTTAATAAAAATGGTTTATATTGTATTGATAAATTTGTAATTAATGTTAAGATTGATGATAAAAGTCGTGCTAGGGCACAAGCGTGTGACTGTAGACATTATAGGTTGTAATTCGTATCCCACTTGAGGAAGTGAAATATTAAATATTTTCATCTCTAATACTACATATTGTAATTGTTTACATTATTTTGAACTCGTCAACTCTATATTCGGCGATAAGCGGGAAATGTCTTAACTTAAAGTTATCTTAATATTGCTATATACAGTGTGGTTGATAACTTGTTGGCACCCTGAAGTTAGCTGTAGATATTTTTCTTATTTTTTAATTATAAAGTTTAGAAATCATCATAACTTGGTGGCCGCAATATGTCAACCGTACTGTACAAGTCATATGGGAACCTTTGATATAATATAACAATTACCTTCTGTTTATAAATAACTCTCTCTTCTTCAGATAAAGCGGCACTCAATTTCTCCAATACTAATTGAGCCCTCTGCAAGCTTTCAGCAGCTGGACGCCATTGCTGGAGTTCTAATAACAAAACTCCGTTTAACCACGCGGAGTATGCACCTGCTTCCAGTTGTGTGCGTGCGTTGCAGGCTCCGCTTTCCTGTGAAATTAATATGAGAATTATATATTAATCTAATTGGAATTATATGTACATAATTTAAATTTTCAAGACATTGCGTTTTGATAAATGGCGGAACTCAACACGCAATTCGACGAAATGTGGGAGACGGAAATGTCTTAATGGCAATGGAGTGAATTAACACTTGGTTCTCTCTGCCTACGATACAGCTTGACCCCAAAAAAAATTGGTCCTTGTTCAAAATTTACCTCACAAAGTTGCAAAAGCATTTGAGCATGAGCACAAGCTTTCTTCAAGCGGGATACAAGATGGAACTTCTTTCTGGGCTCCGTGTTTGCCTCTTGCCGTAACTGCATTGCGTGGGCCCACGCCCTCTCGGCCTGGAGTAAAGGTACGCAAAGTAAACGGTTCTCAGCGTTGGTACTGGTGAGGTGGGATGATGTTATGTCACGCCGACGATAGTGACGTCTGTCGCCCTGAGAAGTAACATTTAGAAATAGATTAGTTAAATTTCAAAGGCGACGATATTCGATCACATAGTCCTGGTAAAAAATGAAGATGGCGACTACTAAGTTGTATGTTTTATTTGCGATTGTAATTATTATTTTGTAATTAATAATCAAATCAAATGAAGGATAATTTTCATTTAGTACTTTAACATAAAATAATAAAAGAATCTTTATGTAAAGTATCAATAACTTATTTGTATTATTATATTATTAAATGATTACATCATTCATACATACATATGAGTTCATGAGTACATACATACCTGTGGAATTTTGAGCACTTTGCGCAAGCGGCGAATACGCCGAGAGCAGTAGCCACGATAACGTTGATAATCTCCATGACGAAGACCATGTTGTTGTTGACCATCCTTTGTTATACGAAATACTGTACTACAACTAAGGAATTACAATTTTTTTACAACTTAAAAGCAATATGAAAATATTATTTGTAAATAATAAGTGTGAAGAGAGATTTGGACCTGCTTATGAAGTGTTTCATAACGGCAAAAAAAACCATATTACTTCTTGATATTTAACAGACATCAAAAACGAGAACCTGTTGTTCTCAATCACTCTGACTAAATTATCCGACATCCCTTGAACAACGAAATTTAAAAAAAATTGTTCGATAATTTTTCTTTGAAGTTTTTATTGAACTTTTTCAATTTTAAATTTTCCCCTCTATAGCTTAAGAGTTAGAAGGAAGGGGCATACTTTTTACAATTTCAGAAGTGAATACATAACAAATCACAAAGTATCATTAGAATAACATTGCACAGATGGTTGGTTTCTATGTATAAATGGATATGTTTCTGTAAGAACCTCTGAACTTTTTTACCTTTTGCTCTTAAATATTTAGACACGTGATAAAAAGATGGTTGGATGGTGGTTCTTGGATATCAACAAATAAATTAGTAATTAAAGTTGAAAATTAAAAATCTTTATAAATCTATTGTATTTTACATTATAACTAAGAATACAATATAATGATGAGATCTGACTTATTATATTGGCAAAAGTATATTCTGTGGATACTTACTTACTTACTGTTAGTTATTTACTTTAACACAAATTGGCTTTAAATGCAATAGTTTGAAAAACATTTTAAAAAATTATAATATAATGAAAATTCATTTTTTTCTGAAGTATTCTAAATTCTTAACATAATTAAAAACAAGTAAGTAAATGATCAAAATCAAGTGAAAATTTTATAAGCTTTAATTTTAAATTTTGAAAAAGAACCCTAAATTGAGGCATTTCTTTATTTAAAAAAAATAGAAAATGGGTTTCCTCATTTGCAGAAACAAAAAAATACATATAATTATGGATAACAATAAGCATTCGTTTTTATTGATAAAGGATACTTTCTAATGATAAAGGATTCGCTACTTTCCCATCTTGTTTGTTATCAGCAGTCAATAGCTGGGCGTCCCCATTATCTCCTTCCAAAACTACCATAATTATTAGTTAACACACACTTTTTACTTCTTTATAAGTAACAACGACTAATCCACTCGTAATAAATTATCGTAGTCAAGAAATTTAAAGGAAGCACTTAGCACACGTCACGATATATTGGAAGTATTTAAATGTCAGTGTCAAATTAAATTGACGAAATAGGTTGCCACTTGCACGCTTGGAAAAGGTTGCCACTTGCCAGAGTTCAAAAATTAAATTCGTCTATGAATTATCAATAAGAAAAAAAATATAGTACAGTTTTTAAGGTAATTGGTAAAAGTAAAAAAAAAGGAAACTTTTCCAACAATATATTGGCGTTATAATAAGAATTTGAGTGGGTTCGTCGTTCCCACTCGCTTTAGTAATGACGCATCGCACAAAGCGTGGCGTTGAGTTTCGCCACTGAACACTTAGTATCTCAAGAATTTAGCTGAAAGAGAACAAAAGTGATTTAATAGGAACATAGTGTTTTAAAAGTAGGTTCCCAGGCGCCCTCTGCATACCTTGCTATATCCCAGATATAGTCACCCAGCGTAAAGGTAATAAATAAATTAAATAAAAATTAAAATTGGTAAACTTTTACATTTACCTATTAATTTTAAATGTAAAATGATTGTACATTTAGCAATAAATAAAAATTTAATCACTGTATTATTATTTTTTAGTTTTATTGAAAATTTTAATCGTTTCACGTAATATATGTATCTACATATCATCTGTCATATCATAGACATCTGTCTATCTTCAAAAAATATTCTTTTCTTTAAATTGTTATACATAATACTTAAAACATGTTATGTTTAGTTTAGCAAAATTACGTGGAACGAAAAATAATCCATTTATTGTCAATGTCAAGTGTGACTGACTTGTATTGTAAGGGGCTGTCATATGTGTTATCGCTATCTCTTTCTTTCTAGTTGTGTGATCGCTTAGGTTAGAACCATGGCTTTATTAAAAATATTTTAATTCCTTAAATATCTTCGCAATCTGCCTTTCATATTTAAAAAGTGTTGTGTTTTTAGTGACTATTTAGGTATAATATTATAGTAACTATAGAATTTCTTTTCGCAGAGTTACAAATCTAAGAAAATGGCAAAGTCAAAGAATCATACAAATCATAACCAAAGTGAGTAAACAAGTATTTCTAGATGTGAAACTATATAAAATGAAACGTGGTTGCATACAAAATTTATAATATTATTTCAGATCGTAAGGCTCACCGAAATGGTATCAAAAAGCCGAAGAAGTTCAGACACGAATCTACACTTGGAGTAAGTTTAATTACCTATATGAAATAATTTATTAAATCATAGATTTTCTGAGATTTTATTATTAGGTCTTAGTATTTATAATTTTTAAAGTTACCGGTGCCGGATTTGTATTGATAAACAACCTGTTTAGAGATGATAACAGTATGTCTGTTGCATGTTTTTTCGAAGTAGTTTTTTAATTTTCGACCTCAATTGGAATGGTTTTAAAGTATATACCGTTTTTATGTAGCAGCTCTCGTTTAAACTGTGAGTGACAACATTTTTTAATACAAATAATAAGTACATAAGTGTTACAAATATTTAATATATTCCTTCCGTATGAAATTCTCTTTTACATGGTTTTCTAGAATGAAGTGTGAGTGTTATTTTGTGCTATTTTGAATGTTCCAAAAATCATATTTGTCATCCAGCGTCTCTTTTATCTCTATTCAGCAATGTAAATCCCTTCTCTTCATCTAAATGTGTACCTGTAACTGCACAATTCAATAAAATAACACAAGAATCTTAGAATTCTTTACATTTAAATTTCTCTATAGATGTTCTATAGGACATGACTGACATTTCAGTCATCTATGTGTAATTGAGTGACACTATTATTCAAAACTGATGTTAAGCAAACTTTGTATTTTGAATATTTTATCACTTCAAGCAAGCTTCAAACTCCACTATTGATAGAAATTGTTTATGTGTTTTGTGTATTTACTGCTAACTCACAACTAGAGTTGAAACAAAAATCTGGATTTCAAAACAAAATAAACATTGAAAGAACCAAGCCTAATGCAATAAATGACACTTAAAAAACTTGATGCAACAATTTATATTATCCAGTGCAATTTTTTAAGTAACAATAATAACACAACTCTAATTTTAAATAAATTAGGTGTAAAATTGTAATGTTTATTTCTTCTTTAGAGCCCCCATTACAAATTATACTAAATGTTAATATTTATTGTTTTGTTTCAGATGGACCCTAAATTCTTAAGGAATCAGAGGTTTTGCAAAAAGGGCAATCTCAAACCTGCAAAGCAGTTGGCTAGAGCCGCAGAAAGAAAAGCAGTGAGAGAAGCAAAGGCCAAGAAATGAACACTTATTTTTAATGTAATAAAAATATAAAACATCATATTTGTGTATTTAGTTGGATCCTATCTTGGAGTTTTAAATTAATAATAATTATTTTAAAATTATTTCTCGATATTTGGCTTTGCTTAGAAAAATAACTTAAAAAAAATAAGTAACAAATATTAAATGTGTACGAAGTAGTGTTTATATTTATAAAGAAATTCATAGTTTGCAATTGTTTCTTGTATCTTTAAATCTCTGGCCTTATGACCCTCTAAATGAGAAGGATGCTTAATTTTTTTTAAAAAATATTTTTCACGCCAATATTTATTCCCATAAAAAAATTCTTATCGTATATTTTATTCTTTATAGAATGGAAGACTTAATTTATATTGAGTCTCATTCAATATCAATATTGGGTAGATTGTAAAAAAATGGATGAAATATATATTTTTTTTTGTTGTTGCTGCTAAATCAATACAGTAGTCTATCTAGTCACAAAAAACGTAATTATTAGTTAAATTCAAAATATTCTTTATTCAAATAAACTTTATAAGCACTTTTGAATCGTCGAATGTACATGTCAACAAAAAGCTACCACCGGTTCGGAAGGCAGTTCTGCTGAGAAGAGCCGGCAAGAAACTCAACAGTTGCTCTTTTTAAAGTCAATGGTATATTTTACTATTACATTAGCTGGCAGCTATCCTGCCTGACATTCAATAGACATTAATTCCTCTAAATATTCTTGAACAGTGTAATAAGCTTTACTTGTTAGAAATTTTTTTACAGATATTTTAAATTTTGGTAGTGGCAAATTAAGAATACACTGCGGAATTTTATTATATACACGTATACTCAGACCCATAAAGGATTTATTAACTTTTTGGAGGCGAAAACTTGGTGTAACAAGCTTATCTTTATTTCTCGTTTCTATCGTATGACTATCGCTATTTTTTCTATGACAATGTATATTTTGTCGGACAAAGAGAATATTATAGTATAGAAATTGGGAAGCAACTGTAATAATACCTGCATCTTTGAAAACATCTCTCAGAGAATCTCGAGCTCTTAGATTATAAATATATCTTACGGCTCTTTTTTGGAGAATAAATATTGAATTGATATCTGAAGCACTGCCCCATAGCAGCATTCCATAAGATAAAATACTATGGAAATAGCTAAAGTAGACTAGTCGGGCAGTTTCAACGTCCGTCATTTGTCTTATTTACTTAATTGCGAACGCGGCAGAGCCGCGTTTATCCGCAAGTGCTTCCAGATGAGCGTTCCACTGGAGTTTGGAATCTATAGTAACACCTAAGAAAATAGCTGATTCCGACACATTAAGACGTTCTCCTTTAATTATTACATTAAAATTATGTTTTTTAACATTTGGTAAGGCAAACTCGATGCATTTCGTTTTTTTAGCATTTAACATTAGATTATTAACATCAAACCAACGAAGAATATGCGCTAATGCACTATTCACTTCGTCATAGTTTATTATATTTCTGTCAACCTTAAATATTAAAGAGGTATCATCCGCGAAAAGTACAATATCACATAGGTTCTTCACATAAAAAGGCAGATCGTTAATATAAAGAAGAAATAAAAGAGGACCAAGCATAGAGCCTTGTGGAACGCCCATCTTTAGAGGAGATCCAGATGATTTTACATTATTTATACTAACCGTCTGGATTCTTTGGTTTAGATATGAGGCAATAAGGTCAAGAGCAGTATCCTGTATACCATAATGTTTTAGTTTTAACAACAGACTTACATGGTCTACGCAATCAAAGGCTTTGGATAAGTCACAAAACACTCCAATTGCATTTTGTGACCTCTCCCAAGCGTCATAAATGTGCTTTAGGAGTGCGGCACCCGCATCCGTAGTGGACCTACCTTTGGTGAAACCATATTGCTCACTATGGAAACAATTGTTAATATTTAAGAAAATTGTGAGCTGGTTGAACATTATTTTTTCAAATATTTTACTTAAGGATGGCAAAACAGAAATCGGTCTGTCTGTAAGTTATAAAGGAATACCACTTATAAAATAATGGCGGTACTTTTTTGACAAAAGTATACTGAAAAAATATACATTTATTAGCATAATCTGTAACCAGTTTAAAGAATTGGTAGATTCTTCAATGAGCCGAAATTAAGAAATACATAGTACTAAAATTAATAAGAATATATCTATATTGTTTGGTTAGAAGGAAGAAGCTCATATGGTTTTACCTTAAAGGCCAAAAATTTATCAGGTACTGTTCCTGTCAGTACTTTGAAAAAAATAATAATTTGTCTATGTTAATGTCTAGTATAAAATAATATACTACCTTGATGTCAATGTCAAATACGTAAAAGTATATTTTAATTTTTTTATAAATATAATATAAAAGTTAAATTTAAAAACAACACAGCGCTTTCTTGAAACATAACGATAAGTTTACTTTATTTTGTCATAAAAATCTATACGTCAAAATATAATTAAATTTGTTTAACAGTTAATAGAGAACATAGACATTTATATGGACTTCAATTAAATTCTCTTATAGTTCTTACTTTTTGAAACATATAATGCCTCAAGTTGATTCCAATTTAATCATTACATACGAAGAACGAAAAAAGAACCCTCATCATTTACTTTTATTAATAAATAAATATGTAAACATTTATCTTGTAAAGAATTTAACGATATGTGGATTTGTTCATTCTATAGATCCTATTGAATACAGGTAATTCACATCTATTTTTTTTTATTCATAAATTATTAATTAAGTTATTATTGAAATGATTAATATTATATTCTTTATTTATTAGCATAATCATATTAGAAGTTAGAGAAGCAAACTATCAAACAACCATTGTACCTGGACATGCTATAATAAATGTGGAAGAAATAACTACTGGACAAGATTTAAAAATTCCTACAAAAATATCTGCAACATTATCTACACCTAAATGTTATCTAGAACGCAAAGAGAAAATATTATTGTGGTTTAAAGAAAATTTATTATCAGCAAGAGAATCAGGTGATAATATAGAATTTGGAAATGTTTTAATTTTGCCACCTTACAGTTGTTCAGATATATGTACCAATAATCCAATAGTTGCAATGCAAGTTATTAACATATTGAAAAAAATGCCTGAAAATTATTAATATTGTAATGCTAGTCTATAAGTGAAATGTCTCTATTATACAATAACTTTTACTGTTAATATAATATTTACACTAAAGACTATTAATTAGTGTTATTTGATGTATGTAATTTTTTTTTATCAATTATGCCGGTTGATAAGTAAACATTAAAACACACAGCACAAGAAAGTCCTAAGTCCCAACAAACACAAAAAAGCCTTGAGCATTCCAAGGGTTTATTGTACTAGTACAGAGTCCAATATGTTATAGGGAGAGTTGCTAAAAACAGTACCTTTCTTTGAAATATGTATTGACACTAGCTTCTATATTTCAATTCTACAGTGGTGTCAGTGGAGTACTAGAGCTAAAACGGGCCCTAAGCAACATTATAATTCCAGGCCCTTCAGTGCTGACACATACTTTGCGTTTGGTACTTCGTTTTTAAATGATGTACTTAGTGTTGTTCTATTTAATTATCGGAATCTAAGAAAAAATAATATACATTTACATTTTTCTGTTAAATAGTAATAAGAATTAAGTACAAAATAAAAAAATTAAAACCAAATTTTCGGGCGACAAAAATTACGGAGCCTAGGCAGTTGCCTATGTTGCCTAGGCCTTAGTCCGCCCCTGAGTGGTATTGAATTCTACTCAACATGCAATTCTTTGAAAAATTTGGCTGAAAGTGGGGTATGGAGTCTCTTTACACTAGGTTCCCTCTGCATACCCTGCCATACACAGGATAGTGTGAAGCAAATTTTGATTCAAAAGAATTGAAGTAAGTATACAAATGAAATTTACATTTCAATATATTACAAAAATAAAAATTTGAAATTACTTGTTATAACTATTATTGGTTGATTTAGTATATTTATATGTGAATTATTCTAGAGCTGAATTTATAATTGACTACAGTATATTTTAAACAAATAATAAATTGAAAATTTTATATTATTATTATTTATTTATTTTTTATTTTAAATTGAATATTACAAATCTATTATAATAATAATAAAATTATTAATGATTTACAATTTGTGTGGTGTATTCTGTATTATAAAAATAAATTAACATCTTTGAACAGGTGACTTTTATCCTTTACAACATAAAATATGTTTACGTTTCTATCATTCCTATGAAAAATAAGATATATTCATTTTAATATCATTACTAACTACCTAAATCAATATACATGATTATAGTTAGAGCATTGAAATTGCTGAGATTGTTTTTTCTAAAATTCACAATATATTAAAAAAGGTAAAGAACGTTTTCATTCATATTTAAGGAGTTACGACTTTACGCACTCGTACGCAGTGTAAGTACAATGACAGATAATTGATAATTTTTCGTCTACCAACTGTGGCAATGGAAATAGATAATAGTTATTTTTATGTTGGCACTAACGTAATGTAAATTCTGATTCCAGTGTTAGTTGAGCTACGTTACTGTACTGTGTTCTTAATAAATGTAGTTCAAATATAGTGTTTAAGATTAGTTGAATGTTGTTCAAAGGATTATTTGTATTTGTGAATCAGTCCTAATGAATACGGATTATTTTTTTATTAAATGTCTCTTAAAATAAGTAATGGACTTTATTAATGTAGGTTAATTTGAATTGATATGAATGATAATATTATGTCAAGTGATTTAAAAAGAATGTCTAACTCAAGCAGAAAGGTGCAGTATTTGGCGGGATTATGCGGTAAGTTTTATTTGAAATAAATATTGTTTGTTATCTATTCGTGAGGTGAACATTGTTATTATTTTAACTTTTATTTAACAGTTTCATTCGCTTTTACATTTACCGGAGCAGTTATATCATGGCCTTCACCGGCTATTCCAAAATTTATTTACGGAAACACCGGTATAAAAATTAGTGATGTGAGTATATAGTTTATTTTACTTTTAATTAGTATGATAGATCATACTTAGAGATAGAATTTGATCTAAAATAAATCTATGTTTTCTTGTTCTTTTAATAACTTTAATTGATTTTATATAAACAATATTGATTAAGGCCATTTTTTCACATGTTAGGTAAATTTCTTTATCAGGAACAAACATCATGGGTAGTATCGCTAGCAGCTTTAGGAGCACTGCCAGCTTGTTATATAGGAAAAGTATTAAGCGAAAAAAAAGGAAGGCGATTCACTATACTGAGTGCGCCAGTGCCGGGAATAATGGGTGCGGTATGTTTTTAAGAGGAACTAACATTTTAAAAAAATGAATGTCTTTTTTATAGTACCTTAATTCTTTTCTTTTCTTGCATTTTAAGTGTTCAATATTATTAAATCTAACTTCGACAGTACTTTGTTGTACAAGCAAATTAAAAAAAAAATGTTTGTTTTTGTTATTGTAAAGGTAAATAATTAGAATGGAAATTTTAACTATATTTTTATTAATTATTAATTATCCTCAAAAACTTTTATGTACATTTTTGTTTGTAGATACTGATAATATTTACAAAATCACCTTTGGTTATGTGTGTTGCCAGGACACTCATGGGTATATCAAATGGCGTCACAGCCGTCGTAAGTATAATGTTATTTACATTTAAAATTCATAAATCTTTACAAATGTTACAAAGAACCCAGCTGGCCATAAAAATATACAAAAAGATAACAAAACGTTCGGTACCATGTCACCGCAGCGATTAGTTAAAAAATAGTAAAGTTTTTTTCGAAAATCCTGTTTTCTACATATATTTAAAAAATAAATCTCCATTCGGGAGATTTTTATTTTAAATATGTGTATACAGGGTGTCCCAGGAGTCAACGATAAAACGAAACCAGATGATAGACCAAGTCGTGACAGTTATGAGAAAAATATAAAAAAAAATCTTTGTCATGTATTTTTCATATTATATTGATTTTAAAAAATATCGCAAAAACCGACAACCTGTGATGATTTTTCAAGTCCCAGGACTACAAATATGACTCTTTCTTCATTTTTTTTTCTGTAATGTAATCATGAGTAACCCTTCTGTGAATTACAGTTTAAGATTTAAACATACCTGCATCAGTTTTCAATAAAATGTGGTGTTTTTGCCAAACATTAAATTCAAAATATTTACTACACCCAACTTTAACCGACTGTACTATAAAAAAAATGTACTACACTGTTTTTGCAAGTAACTTTAAAAGTTGGTGCATTTAATCTGGATTCCGAAATGGTACGACACTTGCTGGATTACTTCTTTGTTGAAGAGAGAAAAATCGAAATACACGATAATCGGGATGACGTTCAGCTTTTTGGTATCTTTTCCGATACATTCTAGCTGCAGCATTTGCGTTACATAACCATTCTCCATGAATGAAATGCATATTGGCGACGTGTCAAAGACCGAGTATATGGCCTGCGAGAGCCCGGACTCGAGCACTGTTCTTATAAGTCCTGGGCCAGCCCCTAAGTCGGATAAGCGTTGCCTGGGCTAAGTGTTTAGTTTAGGGAGGTCACTGGTGTGGTCTGTGATCGCAGGATACCGTCCAAACTCTTATCCGTCTTATAGAGATCGTGATCGATGCCTCCAGACTCGTGCATGACGGATCCAAGGTACCTGAACTTTTCCAACTTAGGGTATGTATGATCCATTCAGTTCCATTTATTGAAAACTGATGCAGGTATGTTTAAATCTTAAACTGTAATTCACAGTAGGGTTACTCATGATTATATTACAGAAAAAAAAATGAAGAAAGGGTAATATTTGTAGTCTTAGGACTTGAAAAATCATCACAGGGTGTCGGTTTTTCCGATATTTTTTAAAATCAATATAATATGAAAAATACATGACAAAGATTTTTTTTATATTTTTCTCATAACTGTCATGACTTGGTCTATCACCTGGTTTCGTTTTATCGTTGACTCCTGGGACACCCTGTATATATATAGGTAAAAAAATATTCCAATGAATTGAGAAACTCCTTTTTTTGAAAGTCAGTTAAAAAATCATCTCGTTCTATGCTTTAGCTTTCTCCCCTTTTATAGTAACTAAGATTTTTCTTGTAAAATGAGCTTAAAATATAAACATAAGTTTAGTGTTGATTAAACCACATACTTTAATAGGTACCGGTGGTTGGTAACGCCTTTGCTACATTAGAAGCCTATTTTGAACCGTGACTTTCGACAGACTGTCATTTTGAATTACTTTTAGAGTTGTTTTTTAAAAAGATAATCCTTTTATAGAAGATAGATAATCTATAATCCAATAAATGTTTCAGGTAACAATGATATATTTAACTGAGATAGCTGACAAAGAAATCCGTGGAGCTCTAGGTATGCTAGTCCAAGTAATGATTAATCTGGGCAGCCTCAGCATGTACACTATAGGGCCTTTCATCCCTTACACCGCCCTTAATGGTATTGTCCTAACAATATCCCTACTTTGTGTTGCGATGTGCTCATGGGTACCAGAATCGCCGTACTACCATTTAACTCGAGGGAAAATTGCCGAGGCCAAAAAGGATTTTATGTTTATTAAAGGGACTAAGGATGAACTGGTAAGTTTTTTTACATACGTTTTCACTAACTTTTTCACACTTAGAAAAATTACATAATATGCGGTGATGAATAGAATGTCGAAATAATAATTTAGAGCGTAAATTGAGTTTTCGTCGCGTACAAAACTTGTTGCCATAGCGACTTATTAATCACTATACAAAAGAGTATAATATCGTTCGACATAATAATTTTGGTAAATTAATTTCTGCTTATGTTGCACTGTAACAGTCGCAATCTCTTCCGTCCGCTTCATGTATTATTATATAAATTTTTGTTTCACGTATCAATATTAAATAGAGATTGAGTAAAGCTGGTGGAGACAAAAACTTATTTGCCATGAATTTGTTTTCCAAACGCGTTAATAGATGGCGTTGTACTATTTCATACGATATCTGAATCGCGCTCGCAAGAATTTCTCGTGAAACATGACAACCTCAAATTTCCGCCCGTACAAGCATACTTACCTGGCGTAGGGGACACCGTGATCACGAAGGCGGTTCCCCCAGAGCGAGGCCCCTCCATTGCACTGCGGTCGGGTTGACCTCTGCGATTATCCCTAATGCGGATAACTCGGACGCGTAATTTTTGGTAGTGGGGACTGCGTACGCGCCGTCCCCCTTTTTTAAATATGATGATGATGTTGAACAATATGTTCAGTTATGCTACTGTCGGCATAATGTATGAAAATATTTTATCCGGTTATAAATTTTATTAAAATATATTAAAATAAAAAATAACCGGTCAGTCTTCTCTAGTTAAGACTTATTTCTCTGGAATCGCAAAATTATACTTAAAAAACATAATTTTTAACAAAAAATACCGACTTTTAACGATAAATTAATAAGCAGGGAATATCAAACAGGATGGTAAAGCTAAAAAGTTGCTTAATTTTTTTAACAAGGAACAGGAAAGAAAAATATTTTTAAGAAAACATAAAAATTTTGAACGTAGAGGGATTCGAAATTTTGAAACCGTGCCTCTTGGAAACCGGCCAAGTGCTCTGACGGCTAAGCAATACGTTTTCATCAAGCTACATCGAAATTCTTATACGTTTGTTACAACTTATTTATGTTGTTAGCTGCTCTGTAGGGAGAACTTTACAAATTTCCGATACCCAAAGATGAACGAGGCGCGGGTTCAAATCCCGCTACGTTCCAGATTTTTATACGTTTTCTAAAAAGAAAGTTGCTTACAAGTTGAAATAGAATTATTCGTCCATTTCTGGCCCATATACTTAAAGCAAATTTAAGACTCTTATGATTTTCTCACGAATGACATTTTTAGAACTAGACCAAATTAAAATAGGACCACAAGGTGAGCACTATATCTAAAGGAAATGGTAAAAATGAAATAGTTCGTTCTCCGGATTGGGAATTCGAACCCACAACCACCGCGTTTATATAATTAATGATTCTTGTAATAATCTTAAATATTATTCAATTTCAGTGGGTTGACGAACAAGTTGACGCAATGCGCGTTCACGTGCAACAGAGTATGGAGAACAAGACCACTGCGAAGGAGTTGTTTACTAACAAAAAATATAGAAATGCCGTTTACATTGTAGCAGGTCAGTTAACTAAAATGTATGTTTAATTTTTTTATAAATTTTATGAATTTAATTATTATCACTGAATTATAATTTTAGTGTATAATATAAAGAAGCAGTTAATTGAAAATAACTTTCTCTCCGTTTGCTCGCGCTCTCGCTTGCACGCTCGGTTTTGTAACCGGCGTTCATAGATTTATAAGGCATTATAACCTCAAAAAACATTCTGAATTTAGAATATTATTATAAAATATTTATTAGTTACGATTATTTACTTTCTTTTCACCTTGTATCTAAATATGAAATATTATTTGATAACTCTACAAGAGTTATCTTCAAAGTAAATAGGAATAACGGTATCTTGTAACAATATTTTATAACTATACTTCTAGGTATTGTATAAACAGATATTTCCGCGAGTGGGAATCGAACGCGCAACCTGTTATTAAATTAATAAGTATTAACAAATGTTTGTAAACTATACAGGTCTCAAAATTCTCCAGTACATGACGGGCAGCCTCGCCATACAATCTTATATGGAGATGATATTCCGTCACACCACTAAAATATCGGGGCCTATGGTCAGCATTGTATATGGATTTGTACAATTGGGTGCAGGTATATATAAAAATATATGACCTTATAGTATTTTAACTTCAAACATGGGCGTATCTAGAAATATTTTCTAATGGGGGAGTGGGTTGGGGGCGGTTGCCTTTAGAACTGTTCGTTTTTCTGGGTTAATTTTTTATTAGTAAAAATTCTAGGCACGGACTTCTTGGCTCCTTTCTTCGGTAAATATATATTTTAAATATAAAAATCATGTTCAGACTGACTAGGTACCAATGCTCCACGTTGACATTATTTCTTGTATGTTATGTTAATTATGTACGACACATTGGCCTTCATGCATTTTCATTAATATGCGTTATTGAAAAAAGTTATATTGAAATAGTTTTTGTTTGCTATAAACTCGCTGGAATGCTTATATTTTAAATTATTATCTTATATTAATTGGACCATCCTTAATTTATCACCATAAAGAATAAAAGTACAGCCATACAATCAGGCCAGTCGTGGTGCAGATGCTCAACATTTCACTGTAACCGCGGGTTCGATTCCCACGCGAGGATAAGAATTATATAATATTTCCATTTTCTTCGCTCAATAACAGACAGATGTTTAAAGTAATAAATAGGGTAATAAACTTATATTAACACTACGATCACGCTATGACAAGGTTCAAAGTCTAAGAGAGATTACAACGAGATAAAAATATCAGGCGACACGATATAATAAAAAAAATAACTTAATAAAGATTAAAACGCTATTACAGTGCAATTATAATTAGGTATAATTTACATATGAATTTATGTTTAAGGATATTATATGCTATATTGTTGAACAAATTATGATATCTTCATTTCTTCGCTCTGGTGTCGAGACAAATCCAGTCAGTCAATGTCTCCAGTATTCGACGGCAAATGGAAAACGGAGTATCTTAACATTAGGTACCCTCTGCCTACCCTGATGATTGCAGGGTACAACGTGAAACTAAAAAAAAAACAATGCAAATCATATGCGGCCTTTCCATGAAATAATACAAAAGATTAGAAGTATTTTTTTTAGTCTTAAAAGATTTTAATTTAAAAAGATAACAAGATTCTGATTTATTTTAATAATTTACTAATGCTTAAATTATATTTATTTAAAATATCGTAAACTGTATTCGTATAATCGTAAACTATTCAAAATTATTTAATTATACACACAGCGACATTGTTACTATGCCATAAATATATAATTTAAACAAGGAAAGCTTAACGCAATTTCTATCTAAATAGGGCTAAGACAATATACTTATGTACAGTACGATTGACGAGTCGTGAGCCTAAAGTTGATCTTGTTGAACTTTTGCGCATTTTTCACTAGGGAAAATAATTTAAAATAAACAAAAGCTTTGACTGAGCGCAGTGGCACAAGCGTGTGATGTAAACGCGACGGTTGCGGGTTCGATTTCCGCTCGGGAGAGTTAAATATTAATATTTTTTTATTTTGTTGCTCTGGTACCAAGGTAAAAGCGCAGCGTTAAGTTCCGCCACCCAACACGCAATGAGGGTTCGGTGAAGAGTGTAGAAAGGAGTGTGTTAACACTAGGTTCCCTGAGCCTACCCTGTCATGTGTAGGATGCGGCGTGAAATTAAAAAAAGAAAAATTAAGTCTGCGCAACCATCAGTTAACTTCAAGGCGGCCATGACTCGTCAACCGTACTGTATATTATAATTATGCTGAAGAAATAATATATTTGTTTTAGGTTTTGTAAATACTTTGATATGCTATTCACGGTCTAATGTTTGTTCATTAGAATTAATGACAAGGCCATTTTTTAACTTTCATCATCTAATCAAATAAAATAAGTAATTAATTTATGTTATAATTCAACCTTTATTCTTTTTCAATAATTATATTTCTCTAATGATTAATGTTTTTTTTTAGCTACTATTTTGAGAAACAATTTTATCTGTGGAATTAATAATTCTTATATTTTATTTGGGGTTTTAAAATGTTAACAGTAGGTACATAAAAGTATACCTAATATATTTTTAAAAAACTTTATTGTAGCTTTACGCTGTATCCCACATATAAGTACCTACACATGCTGTATTCAAGAAAAATTTGCCCTGAAAAAGTACATTAATAACATGAGCTTACACGAACATTTCTGTTCCAAGCTAAAGTTTTGGCCTCCCCAAAAAATATCTCTAGATACGCCGATGCGCATATAGTAGCAGTAGCGCCGTTTACTTATCCAGACGGAACCTATGAACCTAATGCTGAGTTAAGACGGTTTCGTTCCTCATAATTAGAAGAATATATTAAACATTTCCTGGAGTGAGCATTGAACCCACAACCTATCGCACTTAGTGTTACACGTCTATATTGTTATCAATTTAGATCACCTTTTATAAACATACTAGCGGACGTGCGCAGCTTCGCTTGCTTATTTAGGGGTGAATTCTAAAAAACCACGAAACATTTGTTCAATGAAATATTTTTAAGAGTCTAAATTTCAAATTTTATAATAATCGGTGGCGTTTTAAAGATTTTTCCATACAAAATTTCAACCCCTTATTTGTACCCTTAGGGGGAGACTTCTAGAAAACGATGAAACACGTGTTCAATTAAATACTTTTAAAAATCTAAATTTAAAATTTTATAAAAATCGGTGGCGATTTAAATTTTTTTCCATACAAACTTTCAACCCCTATTTCACCTCTTTAGGGTTAAAATTTTTCAAAATCCCTTCTTAGTGGATGTCCAGATTACGAAAGTAAACATCTGTCCAAATTTCACGTTTCTACGCACAGCGGTTACGGCTGTGCGTGCGTCTTACCTCAGTCAGTGAGGACAAGTCCTTTTATATATATAGTATTATGATTTATCATTTAATTTACAGGTATCGGCGCAACTTTCCTGGCGAGGTATTTTGGTAGGAGAATCCTAATGCTCGTATCCTGTACAGGCGTTGCCTTATCCCTAACTTCCATAGGCATTTATTTCTACTTACAAGACTATCAACATGTCAGTTCCTATACTTTATCACATATATCCGTACTTCCCATAGTGGGGGTCCTGGGTTTTAATATTTTATATGCCGTAGGTTTAGGAAATATACCATATATATTACAGGCCGAGCTTTTCCCTATAAATGTAAAAGCTACAGCCTCTAGTATAGCGACCATGTTGGCATGTGTTCTAAATTTTTTTATAACAAAAATGTATCAGAATGTTAAAAATAATTTTGGTCTGTACACGGTGTTTTGGGCTTTCGCCAGTATTGCTTATATCGGTATTTTATTTATTTATTTCTACGTACCGGAGACTAAGGGTAAGACGTTGGAGGAGGTCCAGGATATGCAAAATGCTCAAGATAACGTCGAAGTGGAGAAATTAAATAAGTAATGTTTTGTATGCTATCATATTGAGCTGTATGCCATATTTATATTTTTAAATATTTCTATAAATATTTAATCTGTGACTGACCAACTATAGCATAGCTTTAATTATTTGAAAATAAAAATACAAACAAATTTTGCAAATTCAGTTGCAGTAAACGTAATTTCGTCCAAATTAATAAAAATATGTAAATGTTTAAGATTAGTAAAACTAATCTTGCATATGCATTGCGTAAGCTAAATTGCTGCTGCAAGTTTATAGATGTATTATTTATAACATAAAAATTTACATAGGGAACCTGGAAACCTAGTGTTAAGACACTTTCATTCCAGTTTCTGCAGCCCTTTAACTTGTTACCAGGGTAAAGAAATGAAAATATGAAATATTTCATTCCGCCCGAGTGGGAATCGAACCCTCAACTTCAGTTTACACTCGCACTTTTGTGGCACTGCGCCACGATTGGCCTACATACGTAGAGACTAGCATACATAAATAGAATATTTTTTCTAATCTAATAGACTGAGATCCGACCGTTGAATCCTGCATAAACGAGTTTTCTTAATTAAACCTATATTAATGAATAATACATGATTAGTAGAACAGATTACACCTGGGTTGCCTGGAAGAATCCTGCCGCAATCACCTTTAATTACATTTTTTCGTAACTCGTTTTTGGAGAAAATTGCACCCATACGTTTTTTATATGAATCGCACATCATTTGAAAGATAATCGCATAAGGAATTGGAAAATTAAGGGTTGCCAGCTCTCAGTCTGCCGCAAGTCTAGGGTTGCCTGGTTTAAACATGTCACTAAATGTTAATAATTTGCACTCATGTGTTTTTTTAATGAATTATATATCAAATTAAAGCTTATTTTTTTCTGAACACTATAAAACAGGGTTGCCTGGAAAATTCCTGCCGCAAATAGGGGTTGCCAGCGTTTGAAATGTTTTATTCCGGTTCCGTTTGACTATGAGAATAGACGATGAAATGCGCGGTCTGCCTTATGTTTTAAAGTAAAAAATTATATAATAGAAGGTCAATCTTAAAATCAATGTTTATTCTAATTGTTCACCTGTTAAATGATGATTTTAATCATATTAAGTACACGCAGAAAACTATTTAAAGATGAAATCATTCTTATTTTTCAAGTAAAATAATAATCCATAATATTGAGTCTTCGCAAAATTTATTTTATAAATAATAATATTTAGTTAAATAACCCTTTTAAAACAACTAAATTATCTAATTAAGTAAATGTTTACAAATATTGATCTACTATAAGGTATTAATTACAACATGTTTCCTTAATATATACGCGGATATTTTTTTTATTAATTAAGAAAATATGGAAAATTACATTTCAATAAACAATCTCTCTCTCTTCGCCCTCTGCTTGTTTGATTTGACAACGCCGTCCGTATCCGTAGGAAGAACTATGGCGCCCACCTTTTTGGTACGAATATTTAGGTTTTTGGAAAGTAAATGAAAACTATTCAACTAATAAAAACTATTAATATATAGATAAAAAAATGTGGCTAGCAAGAACTTGTCCGTCTTCATCTTCGTCTTCTTCAAGCGTAATCACTCACTCACGTCCCTAACTTAGTGTAATCAAAACTGAGGCAACTCCCACGGCCACAATTGTCTACATTTTATTAAACTATATAATATTAAACATTAAAGTATACTTACGTTTTGCATTAGAAAATAATTAAAAAATACTTTTTTATATTTTTGTTTTAAAACAATAACATAATTTTACACTCTTGGAGAGATTCCTTGTTAAATTCTATCACATTTTCACTCCTGCCGCACAATAAACACGTCTTCATTTTTGTCAAGTAAAAACGTCTTTACTTCAAAACGAAAGGTAAGTAACTAAGTAATATGCTCAAAAACAACTCATTTGGCCATCTGCACTTTCATTGCATTTAGAAACAATACGTCTTCGAAAATAATTTTATTGCATTTGGTTTGCTTTGTATCGCGCCGCAAAATATTTATCTATAGTAAAAAATAGCCAACTAATTGATATTTGCCGACTCTTGGTCATAAACCGTAAATAGCGTTTATTAGTCGGCATTACTGTCGGATTTTCTTCGAATTTATTTTACTAACTTAGTTTTGTTTATTATAATTCTATTATATATATTTCTTTCCTATGCAAATTATTAAAAATTGCGTGAGAAAAAAAAAATTACCTTGCAAGCAAGCCTTGTCAAATCAAACAAGTAGAGGACGAAGAGAGAGAGAGAGTTCATTGAAATGTATTTTTCAATATAATTAATAAAAAAAATATCCGCAATAATGGTTACCCTTCATTATATTAAGGGAACATGATGTATATGTATGTATATTAATAGTTTATAGTAGATCGATATTCGTAAACATTTATTTAATTAGATAATTTAATTGTTTCAAAATGGTAATTTAAATTAATAAATAAATATTAGTATTTAGAAAATAGATTTTGCAAAGATTCAATATTATAGATTCATTATTTTACTTGAAAAATAAGGATGATTTCTTCTGCCCCATGATCTTTAAATAGTTTTCTGCATGTACTTAATATGATTAAAAGCATCATTTAACAGGTGAACAATTAGAATAAACATTGATTTTAAGATTGACCTTCTATTATATAATATTTTACTTTAAAACATAAGGCAGACCGCGCATTTCATCGTCTATTCTCATAGTCAAACGGAACCGGAATAAAACATTTCAAACGCTGGCAACCCCTGTTTGCGGCAGGAATTTTCCAGGCAACCCTGTTTTATAGTGTTCAGAAAAAAATAAGCTTTAATTTGATATATAATTCATTAAAAAAACACATGAGTGCAAATTATTAACATTTAGTGACATGTTTAAACCAGGCAACCCTAGACTTGCGGCAGACTGAGAGCTGGCAACCCTTAATTTTCCAATTCCTTATGCGATTATCTTTCAAATGATGTGCGATTCATATAAAAAACGTATGGGTGCAATTTTCTCCAAAAACGAGTTACGAAAAAATGTAATTAAAGGTGATTGCGGCAGGATTCTTCCAGGCAACCCAGGTGTAATCTGTTCTACTAATCATGTATTATTCATTAATATAGGTTTAATTAAGAAAACTCGTTTATGCAGGATTCAACGGCCGGATCTCAGGGTATAATAGTGAAGAGTTTCATAGCATTTTATGAAGTTCTTACATAAATATATACAATAAATAAATTTTATAGTCATTTATATTTTTGATAGTATTTTATTCAGTGTAAGTATAATATCGTAGCTCCTACTCCTGGCATTAATCCGGGCTATTGCCAGGGTCTGCCCTCCTGCTCAACTTACTCCACTTTGCACGGTCTTTTCCAGAGGTTGTCCAGACTAATATCTGTCCGATATTGGTTTGTGGGCATACGGGTACGCGACCCTGGATCCGCGTGCCGCCACTCTTATATCCTCATCCAGTCCGTAAGAATGGTGTCTTCTTCCCCCCCTCCTCCTCGTTTCTTTAGCTAGGGAGCTGGCCTTCCTTTGCCTATCCTACCCCCTCTCCCTTCGGTTTTTCCCCACAAAGGGGTTTTGGTGGCTCCTGCCAGTTATGGGTAAAATCCTGGAGAAGCTGCTGATCACACGCATTAGGTGGCATATCCTCTCAGGCCTCTGTACCCGCCAGTATGGTGGCCCCAAAAAAGCACCGAGGACTCCCTCTATGACCTGATAGGATATATTAACGACAAACTTCTGTTAAAGAAACTAGTCCTAATAGTCTCCCTGGACAAGAGGGAGCCTTTGATAGCGCATGGTGGCCAGCTATAAAAACTAGACTGGCTGAGGAAACCTGCCCTATTAACCGACAACTATCTCCAAGACCGAAGGGTTGCTGTGAATTGAGAACCTTCTTCTTGATCCCCTGCTTCACGGACTCGTACGTCAGGAGATTTATTGCCAGGCGACGACGTCGTTCTTGTGTTCGAAGGAGACACCGGTCTGGAGTTGTACCTGCGGGCCAACGCCGCTCTTGCCTATGTTCAGGAGTGGGGTACAACTAACAAACTGAAGTTTGCGCCACACAAAACCCAGGCGATGATGGTGACGCGTAAGCTAAAATTTAAGTAAGCTAAAATTTGATACCCCACGCCTGACCATGGGCGGGATCGATGTCGAGTACTCCAGGGAAATCAAGATACTCGGGCTGACAATCGATGACAACCTCACCTTTAATTCACACGTAAATAAATTAAGTGTAAAAGTGACCAACATTTTTAAACAGCTGTCCAGAGCGGCGAAAGCTAGCTGGGGGCTTCAGCCGGAGGTCATCAAATTAATTTACACGGCAGTTGTCGAGCCGGTGGTTTTGTACGCCGCGAGCGCATGGGCAAAGGAAGCAAAAAAGTTGGGGGTTCGGAAGCGTTTGGTTGCATTGCAGAGAGGTTTTGCCCAAAAAATCGTCAGGGCCCACCGAACTATCTCCCTGAATGCCTCCCTGGTACTTGCCGGATTACTGCCACTTGATCGCAGGGTGAAGGAGGCGGCGGCCCTCTATGAGATCAAGAGGGGGAAATCCGAAGCCGTCTTTGGCGACAGGCAGATCGAGCGGAGAGTTGGGCCCTTCGGATTGCAGCACCCGGCATAGGGAACAGCCCTCAAATTCTCCACCCTCGAGGACCGAGAGCAAGTGGACAGGCACAATTGCCAAGCAGTGCGAATGTTCACAGACGGGAGCAAGTTTGAAGAGGGAGTTGGGGCGGCCATATCCGTGTAGAACGACGAAGCAGAAACCAGGGCCTTCTATACACCGACTCGAGATCATCACTCGAGTCGGTGATAGGCCAGAAGTCCCTCCACCCATTAGTCGTGGAAATCAGAGACAACTTGAGGCGTTGTCGCACCCAAAATAAGCACATGTGCTTGTTTTGGGTGAAGGCACACGCAGGGCTGGAGGAGAACGAGCGCGCGGACGAGCTGGCCAAGCTAGCGTCCAAATTGAAGAAAAGGCCAGACTACGACGCGTGTCCGATCTCATTCGCCAAACGACTTCTTCGTCAGAAGTCGATTGGCGAATGGAATCGGAGATACCAGTCTGGCCAAACGGCGTCCGGAACTAAACTGTTCTTTCCGGATGTAGCATGCGCTTACAAGACCACCAGGAAGCTTAAGATGGACACGGTATTGACTTAAATATTGACCGGCCACGGTGGGTTCTCCCAGTACTTACATAGATTTAAGTGCAGGGAGTGCAGGGAGCCCATCGTGCATCTGTAAGCCGGGCACCGCAGAGAGCGTGACTCACATTCTATGCGAGTGTCCGGTCCACAGTAGTGAGAGGGCCCAACTCGAGATCCGGACCGGGAAATGGATAGTAGCCGACAATTTGAAAACATTGATAAGGGACAGGGAGACCCATGACGCATTTGTAAGTTTCTGTAGGAACGTGGGCGTCGGGGTTATAAAGAGAAACAAATAAATTAAAAAGTAATTTCAGGGTCGGCAGTGGGTAAGCACATTTCAGTTATTTATCCAAGCTATATTTTAAAGTCAGATAATTCTAAGTCAATCTCATCATTGGCCTAGTGCCACTTCCTTAAAATTTTAAACGTGTTAAAATGTATCGCCAAAAAAGTCTCTGATCAAGTCAGAGGGACGAGTATTAAAAAAAAAAACCGCCATAACATGAAACGAAATAAGAACGACGCGCAGGCACATCGCCCTACACCTGCGACAAGTGGGCAAGGGCTACCGTGTCAAGTACGGGCACGGTTAAAGACGCAAGTACCCAGACGGAAACTCCGCTTCCTCGTAGCTCTAGAGTGTAAACCTGCCAAATCTGTTTTTTATTTTCATACCATTAGAAAAAAATATATATATTTTTTATTTTATTTCATTTTTACATTGTATTCATTTATTTTTCATTTTCATTATTTTTCATTTTATAGCAGGATTAAGACACTCCGTTCCCCAGCTTCTGGAGGCATTGTGTGTTGAGTGGCAACCTAATGTTAGTATGTTTACACTCTGACCCACAATGTATGAAAATTCTCTTTGTGATATATTTTTAATAAAGCATTTATTTATTAAAAGATTATTTTAATTATTATCGTTGTTAATACTCAAATTAAATATGAATTGTTTGTTTTTATAAGAACCAATGTCATAGAGACTGCATTGTTGTATTTACTTTCTTAACAAATAATTTGTAAATCTGTAAATGATCGTCGGTAATATCAATCTCTTTGTTGTATATATACATTTATATTATAATTATGAAAAAGCATTATAAAGACGTTAAATGTTTCCATTTATACGTATTTAGTTTTTGTGTGCTGAAGTGATAAGGTTATTAATAGAACTTATATTTTATCATTAACCTATATTTATATAGAATTATGTAAGTAGAAAAAACTAGTACAAAAGTATCATAAAATATAAGGTTAAAAACCATTGCTTTACATTAATTAATCTAAAGAAAATAATAGAACATTTTTTAATACAAAATTTGTACTGAAATTATATTATAAGTTTAGTTTATTATTATATTGGAGGAAAACGTTACAAAGCGGTTGTACGCAATTTTTATATAATTATTAAAAGATAAATTTTACTGTTGTTTTCTTAAAACATTTCTAATAAACACAGAAAAAAAGAAGAAAAAGAAAACAAAAAATGTGACCAAAAGATTGTATTTACTGAATAAAAATATAAGATACATACTGAGTTTATATGAAGAAAACTAACGAGTTGCAAATATTGTATATTAAAACTGTATTTGTATATACTATAAAGTATTAATTTAAATTCTCTTGGCATTTCCATACGAGTATAGAGGAGCGAAGGGAGTGTCGACCGGTTCATCTCCGCTTTCTTCTGAGCCGTCGGATTCGAACGTGTTATCCGGAATGTCGTAGAGACGAATAAGAGGCTTGTTGGGATCCTTCATGATCAAGTATTTACCTGAAATGGATATGTAATCGTATACGTTTTAATATTTTTGGTCAATTTCCTAAATTTGTAAACTTGTCTTTTGTCTTTTTTTTTATTTAATGGATGGTAGGATACAATGTTTTAATATCACAACGGAATAACTTTCGTATCATAAACAATTGTTTTTTTTGTGATATAGGATCAATCGTGAATCTTTTTTAAAACAAATGGTTTTTTTTATCAGCAGCAAGCAAGCAAGCTTGTTAAGACAGCCCATTTTGTGTAGTGATGATTTCATTTATATAGTTTCATTTCCTCCGCAATAGTCAACATAGCTTTGAGTTCCACCACTAAATATATGGAAAAAACGGCGGAAAATAGATAACGGAGTGTCTTAACACTAGCTTACCAGGTCACCTCTGCCTACCTTGCTATATCCAGAATATAACCAAATAAAAAAAACCAACAAATCTCCACTCACCGTCCTTCTGCTTCATACAAATATCAATAATACAACGCAGTATGCCCCAAGCGTTGTCCATAGATAAGTTGATCTGAGCGGCGAACTCGTGAGGCTTGAACTGCTGCGTGCCCAAAATGACGTGACGGGAATTGTCCCTCACTTGGGCGCGGGACACGTAACCGAATTTGATTTGGTCGGAGCCGGCGAGCAGAGCCTGGAATAAGTATAAGTTGTTTATATTTAATTTGAGTTATTGAAACATATGAAGGTGTGAAAGATATAAATTATAAATTGGGAATATCGAATATAAATCGGCATTTTTAAATATTACAAAGTATGTTAAACCTGTAGTTGCTAAATTAAAATTCTGTTTAAAAGAAATGTATTTTTTTATTCAGTTTTTTAAAACAAGCATAGCATTAAGCTCTATATATCGACTTCAAACGACAAACTAAAAAGTAAAAAATAAGTTTAAGTAAAAGAAAGATTTTATAATTATGAAGTCAGTGTCAAGTTAATGCTACAACAATAAAAGAATACTAAGCATGTTTGTTTTATTTGCCACCGACTGCAAATTTCAAAATGCCTTACGGACGTTGGTTAATAATGAATGAAACGAAAATAAAATAACCAAACCGACCAAACAACGCACCTGCACAGTCCACTTAGCAAGTTTACACGAATTATTACGCAGTTCGTTGGCGAGCACCGCACCGCGCTGGGTGTCCAACTTCTGACGCCACTCTACACCGTTTGCTACCTTAGAGTCCCATTCATTCAATGCCTTGATTGACAGGAATTGGGTTTCATTCTGTGGTCCTTGCATCACTGCGTCGTGTTCACATCTAGCCACTAGGACCTGAGGGATAAAATAATATAAATAAAACATTTACTGACATAAGAATAAAATACAGAAGACAGAGAGAGATATAGAGAGAGGCCGTCGTGGCATACGGGCATAAGCGTACAACTGTTGTGGGTTTTATTTTCACTTGGAGGTATGAAATATTTAATATTTTCATTTCTTCATTGTGGTAACGAGGTAAAGCGCGTCCATTGAATGGCTCCACTCACCACGCAATGCTTCAAGAATTTGGCGGGAAACAGAAGTGTCATACAGGAGAACAGAGTGTCTTAACACTAGTGTCCCAGATTCGCTCTATACCCCCCATGTTAGGGGAAATCAATAAAAATTTTGAGTTTATATTAGTTACTAGCGGCCCGGTCGCGGTTTCACCCGCGTGAACTTTGTTATTATTAATTTCTGTCTGCATGGCTACGTCCTAGTGACGTCTATGCAAAATTTGAGACTAGCATTTGTAGTAACGAAGTTTCATACAAACTTTCGACCCCAAAAACAACCCCTTAGAAGTCGAATATTGCAAATTCCTGTCTTAGTGAGAACCTACGTCCTATAAATAAATCCTATGCAAAATTTGAGATTTCTAGCACATGTAGTTTCAGAGATTTCGTGATGAGTGAGTGACATTTCGATTTTATATATATAGATTAATAATGTAATACTCACAACTCCATTATTAAGATTCCACTTGCGGTAGCGGTATCCAACAGAGGCCACTTCTCCATCTTCCTCCTCAGATACGAAGGGGTTAGCTTCCGGAAACTTGAACTTAGGCTCGGTGGTTCCAGATTTCAATACCTAAAAAAACATTAGCATGTTAGGAAATGTAGTCTCAGAAAAGTACCTTACAATACTAAAACAATGTCTATTTTATACTTTTTTAATGTATTAAAATTATAATGAAACTGATATTATTTCTGGTATTTTGTATAAGGTATACAAACCATTGCATATTAATAAATCAAACTAAAAAAAGAAACGAATTCTACCTGCTGACTGAAGTTATGATTAATGAAGGTGGCTTCCAGAGCCAAGTTGCGTGGTGAGTTGATAGAGTTGCCGTCGTCCGCTGGTGGCTCCACCGAGGTCTCATTCACAGTTAGCAAGTCAAATTCTGTATTGTCACGCTTGTCCAAGAATAACTTGTCACCTGCAATCAAATGTAATTTTTTAACATGCTTTATTAGGTCGAGATATAACTAATTACTATACATAAATTAATAAATCAGTATTAAGGCACTCAGTGTTCTTCTCGGCGAATTTTTCGAGGCATTGTGTGTTGCGTGGCGGAACTCAACACATTTGCCTTGGTGTCGGAGAGAAATTAAAATATTATTAGAGAAACTGGGGAGTATAATAGAGTTAAGACAATCTGTCCCCATTAAAACATTTAAATTCACCACTTTGTATTGATTTACAGAATTCAATGCCTCATTTTACTCTCCTTACCAGAGTGACGATATGAATAAAAGAAGTTTATAAATAATAAATAGTCTTGACAGACAGACAACAAAGTGATCTTATAAATAATCTGTTTTACCTGTTAAGGTATAGAACCCCTTAAAAAAAAGGAACCCATCAATATACTGACATATCAAAACTTACCGATCTTTTCAATAACAATATCCCAAGAGTAATTTGAGCGAGTGCAGCACATGATAGTAGCAAGAATGGCATCAGTAGCATATACAGTGCCAGTTGTTTTACTGAGACGACGAATTACTGGGTCATCAGTGGTTGTGACCTATGGTTATAGACAATTTTATGTTAATGTAAGATAAAATAGCTGAATGTCTTTTTAAATATGTTAAAGGTATATACTAGTATTTTAAGTTCCAATGCTTACAACATTATAACATATATTTAATAATGCTTACAGTAGTAGCTTCTAGGTAAACCTACATGGCAGTTAAAGTTAAAAAAGGGAATCTAATGGTAAGACTCTCAATTCTGCACTATTTATCCAAAATTTTGAGAGATTATGTTGAGCAGTCTGTACTTTCTTACACTCACTGTGCCGTTGTAGCATGATGGCCTCTAATAGTCTTACAATATATAATAACTTACAGTATGGAATATGCGGTCAATGCGCTGAAGGGGCTTTTCATGTTTCACATTCACACGATCATAAGCCTTGTCATAGTATTCCAGAGTACCAGAACATACAATATCTTCACCTATAAAAATATAAAGAAATTGTTTTATTCACAAGTCTAAAATTAATAAATGAAAAAATACAGTATAAGCTATATACGCAACTAGTAATTAATAATTTTTGTAACTTATGTATATATATAATTTTGTATGTGTATAATTTTTTATAATTTTTATTGATAATGTTACCTTCTTTAATGCCAGGTAAAGACAACTTAGCAAGACGCGGGAAGTCCATGTCTTCAATTGTCACCCAAGTAGGTCTGACAGTTACAGATGCATCACGTATCTTCATAGGAGCACCTCTTTGGCCCCATCTCTTGCCAAGCTTACGTTCACGTTGCTGAAAATAATTTTTCAATATATATTGTTCAGATATTAAGCATTTTTTTCTCATTTTTTAATATTTTCGTTAATTCACATTATAATAAATATTTAATTACCTTGCTCAAAGTGGTCATGCCACCAGGTGTGCGAGCGCCTCTTGCTCCTCTGCCTCGGTTACCTCGACCACGACCTCGTTGATACGGAGGTTTCTGTTCGCGAGTCGAGTCCACCAGATGGAACGTACTTTCGTCCTCATCGTGGAAGTACGCATATGACGATCCCGCGCCAAATTGCGAAGCATACTTATCTAAAATGTTATACTTTATAAATGCGAAGATGGGATACTTTTTGTTAAAGGTTTGTTTTGTTCAACAACTTTGAAATAGTAACTTAATAAATAACCTCAAAATAACTAGATATGATGGTTAATTTCTGATAGTACTCGTTAGAGATAATGAAAACTAAAACTTACTCTGGTATTTCTTATCTTGCACTACAGTCCAATCACTTATTTTGCCAAGACGATCACCTTTACTAAAAGGTTGGTAGGGCATGTCCCTAAATTGCTCCGGCATCTCGCAGGGGCCCCATCCTGTAGGATTGTCTTGGATCACTGGGGCTACGAACCGTATAGGCTCTTCAGCCGGGAGAACGTGTTCTGACATCACTAAGATAAAGCACAATTATTATTTTAATTAACTTTATAAAATAAACTAAATAAAATGCCACACGACACTTTCTGTCGTGTCCACTCTATAAAGAATTTGAAACTTGAATTGTCAAATTAATAACATACAGATTAAATATATCACAGATTATTTACCATCATCCAAGCAAGTTGTTCGCGTTTGGTATAAGCTATAATTTTTTTACTTAGATGTTAACCTAACTTGTAAAATACTAATAATATTAATTTATTATCAGAATATAATAAAGCAAATAATAAAAAGTATAATGCTTTGTGTTGGATAATTTCATAAGGATTATGAGACTAAAAACATCGCATTCATTGTTTAAAAATCAACATATAACCAAAGTTATTATAATTATTTTAAATAGGCTCATCGTACCGTCGTTATTATACCGAAATTTCTATTAAAAATGTGTAAGATTGTATTTTGAATAGGTAAATAATAAATATTTTATTTATGGGACCAGCACGTTTAAAATAATCATAATTTTGTAATATCTCTCTCTATTTGTAGCTCAGATTTTTGCTTTCATTGTTATTTTAGTTTTTACGACTCGTTAATTATAAAGATATCAAATCTCAATATGTTATATTGCCTCTCACTTTTTTAGAACTTGCTATCTTTTCAGGTAACAAATACATTTGTAAAATAATAAATAGAAGCTTTTGGCAATACTAGATGAAAGTAATATAAATTAACAATATTTATATGTTTCAAATTATGTCTTTTCTCAGAAGTCTAGATTTTAGGTCTTAAATTTAATTCAGTGATATGGTCTAGATTGTCTAGATGTCTATGGTGCTGTCTAGATTCCATAGTCTTTAGTTTATACTCGTATCGCGTATATTTTAGTCATTCATAATTTCATAATTTTACGTCTGTAGTTTATATATGTACTCTCAGTTAAGTTACTTCAGTAGTAGAGACGTTACACATTTATGTGAGTGTTGTGATAAGCTTTTGCTTTTTACATTATTTATTTATAGTACAACTAACTCTTCTTCTAATTTTCCTTACTTACAGTCTTCAATAACATCTAGCTCATTAGTTCATAAAGCTCAGTTTATAGGTTTCCTTTGAAGCACTAAATTAAAAATAATATATACAAAAAATAACATTGTAAATAAATTTTAACAAACGTTAAATTATCAATATAGCTAGTGGTCAGGAACGACCACTAGCTTATATAAATGTTAATATAACTAAAAAAGCTCTATGCATTTTATACACTGGTTCCAATTAATTGTTATGATGCTAGTTACAATTTAAATACCTACAATGATATATTATATGTGCGTATTGTATAAGATAATCATAATTTAATTTCAAAGGTTTTGCTTTTGTTTTTGTTTAAGTAAATAAATTATTTGGAAATAAAAATAATCGCATCGCTGACTAATACGTTATGTTCTAGGTCAATAATTTTATTTTTCTTAACTTTGGCGCCAAATTTTCGAAATGTCTAAAATAAAATTATGAAAGAGGTTTAATAAAAAAAAGCCGCCAAGTTAAAAACGTAAAAAGTGTGCCATGACATAAATAAGCTAAAATTACTGTTCTACTTACCGGTAACTACCCGTGTGGTCGACTCTACATGGTATAATATTAATTGTTTTTAAAAACTGAGTGAAATGTGATATTCCAAAAGATCTAAATTATACGTATTGAAAGTTTGCTTAAACAACATAATATACATTAAAATGGTGCAATTAATTAATATGGACTATAAATGTTTATATTACACAATTCCAATGTGCAAAGTAGATGGTTATTTAAAGCATAAAATAATGATTTTTAAGCAATATACAGTTAGTAAATATACCAATAATTATTAATAAGCAATAGTTTAAGCATTATTGCTTATTTATGTTCATATGTATATCTCTACCTAGGATTTAAATTTGCTGTATTATTTTTGATGCTCCTCGAAAAAGTGGGATATGATGTTCGTATTTGAAAAAAAAAATACGATACGATAAATATATTTTTTGTAATTTTAAAAATTTTATATGCTTTAGTTAGGTATTATTTATTAATTATATATATTAATATATATTGTATATATTAATATATATATATATATCTATACTATATATACTATACTATATACTATCTATACTAATATAATAAAGCGGAAGAGTTTGTTTGTTTGTTTGTTTGAACGCTAAGATCTCTGGATCTACTGGATCGATTTACTTTGTTTTTGTTTTGTATGAAAGCTGCATTCTTCAGAAGTGCTATAGGCTATATAATATTACATTACACATATATACTAATAAATTAAAATACTTTCTAATTTGACATGCAATTTATTCTGCTATGTTAATAACAACCGTCGTCGCTACGCGACCGCGTTCGTTACCGCGTCATTTTGAAATTCATCCTTATGAAAATAAATATAATAGTCACTTTTAGCATTGCATCTAGATTGAAATTATATTTCTATAGAAATTATATTCTTATATTTCAAGCAGGCGTAGCCGCGTCCGGGTCCGCTAGTATATACATATATATATTATAGTTATCCGCTAATATGTAGTGCCCTGAGCTGTTTACATATGCGATAGCTGTTACTCAGCTATAGTTTAAAAGGAAGAGATAATGTACGGACATGGATATACATATACACGGACGTACGTAGTATGGTCCGTACACATATACGGACCATACTATTTATGGATGGCGTTTAAAAATGATAAAAAAACACATTATATTTATATATAGTAATGTCGACGAGTCGCGGCCGCTTTGAAGTTAGCCGTAGATGACCGGGATGATTTTAATTTAAGATTCCGTACCGTGGATCATTTTCTTCCCGAGTGAACGAAAAGCAAAATACTCTTTAGAAAACATATAAGAAATTATATAAGAAATTTTCAATCCAAGTCCAATTTACATATGTTTTCTAAAGAGTATATTTCTTTCCTATGTGTGAAATAACACTTTGAAAATGTCAAAAACAAAAGTTTATAAAATCTAAGTGACAAAGCTCGCTACGAAGCGATGCTTATTGACTCTATATCAATTAATTTGAATTCTTGTTAAGCATGTATAAAGATATTTTTAAAAACATTAACTGGGTTATATCTTTAGTACTTTAACTTTCTTTGGTCTGCCTTCGTTATTTAAGACTGGTTATTTCCACAATGAGACACAACGCTTTGGGGACTTCCCAAGATAATCTTCGTTGAAACGATCGACAGTTTCATTTTATATACTTTATTCTGATAGTATTTTTGTTTACATCATAAAAACAACTTTAGGTATAACTAGAGAGGAAGTAGGGAGTATAGAAATTAAATACGGTATAACGAAAATATTCTTCTTAAATATTTTTTTTTTTTTTTTAACTACACGCTGTATCCCGCACAAAGCAGTGTAGGCAGAGGGAACTTAATGTTAAGACACGTCGTTCCCCACTTTCCACCGATTTGTGGAGGGTTTGCGTGTTGAGTGGCGGAACTCAACGTCGCGTTTTGCCTGGACACCAAAGCGGAGAAATGGAAATATAAATTTAAATACATATTTCATTTCCGCTCGTGGGGAGCGAACCCACAACCAGCCGCGTTTACAGTCACGCTTTGTGTCCCTGCGCCACGAATGGCCTCTGGTAGTTACAATTATGTCATCTTTCTTATGCGTCATGAATTTCTATAGCATAACTACGAGATAACTCCCTACTTCCTCTCTAGTTATACCTAAAGTTGTCGGTATAAAATGAACAAACATACTATAAGAATAAAATATGTAAAATGAAACCGTCGATCTTTTTAACGAAGATTTTCTAGGGAAGTCCCCAAAACGTGTATAGTTGTTGACTTAACCAGCTTTAAATAACGAAGGCAGACCAAAGAAAGTTAAAGTACTAAAGATATAACCGAGTTAATGTTTTTAAAAATATCTTTATGAAAATATATCACACGCTAAACTCATACTTAGCAAGAACTGATAGAGAGATAGAGATCAATTAAATTTGAGCGTAGCGAACTACTAGTTTGGACTTAGACACTTTCCGGGTGTGAGTCCCTTTGTGTGCACGTTCAAAATTGTTATACTTATATTATATTGTTATACTTTTTGTTACAGAACATGGAGAAAGATAGAAGAGTTCAATATTTTGCGACATTTGCCCGTAAGTGTTTTTTTTTTAAATTGTAAATTGTAATAAGTGAAAGTATCGTAACTAGAATATCGAAATTATGAATGTCTTTATTATGCATAGCGGCGTTTGTTTATATTTGGGTTGTTTTGGTTATTGAGCCCAATCGAATCGCAGGGGTACAAGCGTGCGACTATAAATGCGACAGGTTGTGAGTTCGATTCTCGATGGGGAAAATGAAATATTTATTATTTTTATGCAGAAGCAAATAGCGGCGTTAAGTTTCGCTACTCAACACGCAACACCTCTAGAATAAATAAACTATATTTTATTGTATATTTTAGTATCACTTGCAACTGTCACAATGGGGGTGTCGTCAGCTTGGCCAACTCCAGTGCTACCAAAATTCAAAAAGAATGCAACAAATGTTGATATTAGTGATGTAAGTATGTATCTATATAATATAGTCTACCTACTATTTTCATATTATAAATATTATAATGTGAAAATAGCAGGGAGGCGTTGAGTTCTGCCACTTAACACGTAATGCCTCCAGAATTCGGCAGAAAGTGGGGAACGGAAGGTCTTAACACTAGGTTCCCTCTGCCTACCTTGCTGTGTGCGAGATACAGCGATTTGATTAAATTAATAACTTAAAATAAAACTTAAAATAAAAATATGTATAAATTTTTCATTATGTAGGATGAAATATCAACAATGCTGGCTTTGTCAGCCCCTGGATTTGTAGGGGGTAGTATCATCGCAGGGTATATATCAGACACGTTTGGAAGAAAGATGACTGTGCTAACGAGTGCAATCCCTTTTGGTTGTGGAACGGTATGTAAAAAAAACTCTTATTCATATTTATATGCATGACAGTAGACGCGATAGGTTGTAGATTCGAAATATTTATTTAAATTTATAGTTTCATTTCTTCGCTCTGCTGTCGAGGCGAAGCGCGGCGTTTAGTTCCGCCACCCAATACGCAAAGCCATTGAGAAACCCATTTAAAATTAGATGGAAAGTAGGTAACGGAGTGTCTTAACAGTTGGTCCTTCTTTCTACATAGTAATTAGCGTTACAGGTTTAATCTCCGTTATACAACGTAGCAGCTGTAAAAAAAATGAATTAATGAAATAATAACTATTTTTTGTCTTGTTTAAATTATTATTTTTCTTGTATTATAAATTCTAAAAGGATTAGGCTTTTCGAAAAAGGATACTTATAATAAAATCTTCCTTTTAGTTAAAAGTTCCTTTTAAAGTTTTAACGCACTTTATTTATAGGTGGGTACTTATCTTAAGTGGTGCTTGATTTCATAGGAAATAATAATTTCGAAGAAACAATTTGTTATCGTCTTTAGAGGCATTTGATAGTGATTATCGATACTATCGATTTACGATACGATGTTACGATTTAATTGAAAAATTATATTTTTGGCATATTATCTGTCTTTCGTACTTTCCGTACAAGCCGTGGCACAGTGGCATAAGTGCGAGTGTAAACGCGACGGTTGTGGGTTCGATTCCCACTCGGAGAATGAAATATTTAATACTTTCATTTCTTCGCTGTGATTACAGTTAAGGAGGTCTTATTAAAATCAAGGAGATTATTATTTTGATTATCAATTCGAAAATATAATATAAGATTTTAGATTTTCGTTTCTCACAAAATGCATTGGTTTCAGTTACTAGCAGCGTTCGGGACGCGAGCGTGGATGTTGTATATAATGAAGTTCTTGTGGGGCTTTGGTACAGGCTTAGTTGCTTCGGTAAGAGTTCATTTTTTAGCACTCTTTATTCCCGATATAGCGGGATAGACAGAGTGAATATATCTTAAAACACTCCGTTCCCCACTTTTCGCCCAGTTTTCAAAACATTATGTTGAGTGGTGGATCTCAATGCGACGTTTGTGGGTTCGATTACCATCCTAGAGAGTAAATTATTTAATATGCACCTGAAGCTCCTCTGGTGCTGCACGGGGTCGTGGGCGGCGGTGATCATCATCAAATGACCCGAACGCTTGTTTGCCTTATCCTTTTTCCATAAAAAAAAAATATTCTCCGTTCCTTGCTCTGGTAATAAGCACAGCTCGCGCAGTGTGAAGTTTCACCACTAAGCACTCATTGCCTCCAGAATTCGGCGGTGCGTCCTAAAAAGTCCGGAGAGTACTAATACTAGATTCCCTCTGCATATCCTGGCATTAGCGGGATACGTGAAAAAAGGTATCAATATCATAATATATCTTGTTTTCAGGTAGTAAATATATATTTAGCAGAAGTAGCCGATAAGGAAATACGCGCCTCTCTCTCAACAGTCACTAGATTTATGTTTAATTTTGGAAGTCTACTAATAATATCTATAGGAACTTTTATGTCTTATTCGACATTAAATTATACAATACTAGCATTGCCATTGATATTTTTTATGGTATGTTTGTGGATACCGGAAACACCACAGTATTACTTGAAAGAAGGAAAAGTCGAAAAAGCGAAGAGATCGTTAACGAAATTGAACGGGAACAAGGTAATTATGATAGATACATGTAATTAATTATGAAGATTTAAGATTTATAAACTGTATTATTTTATTAAGTTAAAAAAAAAAATTTTTTTTTATCAATATTCCGTTTCCTTCCTTATTTTGCATCCATTGTAATAACGTTGCGTTACGAAACGTAACTTAACCTCGTATAATATCTTATTATTGAAAAGTTGAAATTGGAACTCACGACTATACCTTCTACTACAATAGATTTTCGATATTTTATAAAGTTATTGAATTTAGATATTATATAAACTTATACAAAAATCAAATCGCCTTATTAATAATTTATATTTATGTTTTTCAGGACATTGAAAACAAGTTAGAAACGCTAAAACAGGATGTATCGAAGGATATGAAAAATTCTACATCTCCTTTGGATTTATTTAGAGGGAGTACCTATTGGCGTCCTATTACAATTGCAGCAGGTAATAAAAATGTTTATTTTTGACTTGATAACGGTTATAAAGGAATCATGACTCCTTGTCACGTTCTACCTGAGCCCAGTGTGCGAGCGAAAGCGATAGAGAGGCAAGCGTTCATATTGTTAATCGTAATTAATCTGTATAATTTAATTTTAAAAAATATTTGAATGAACGAATGCAAATAAAAGTTGATTCATCGAAATACGTAATTTTCAATTAACTCCTTTTTTTTATATATACACTAGTGGACGCGCGCAGCTTCGCTTACGTATTTAGGGGTGAATTCTAATAAACCATGAAACATGTGTTCAATGAAATATTTTTAAGAGTCTAAATTTCAAATTTTATAAAAATCGGTGGTGTTTTAAAGATTTTTCCAAAAAAACTTTCAACCCCTTATTTGCACCCTTAGGGGGTGAATTCTAGAAAACCATGAAACACATGTTCAATTAAATGTTTTTAAGAGTCTAAATTTCAAATTATAGAAAAATCGGTGGCGATTTTAGAATTTTTCCATACAAACTTTCAACCCCTTATTTGCACCCTTATGGAAAGAATTCTAGAAAACCATGAAACACGTGTTCAATTAAATACTTTTAAGAGTCTGAATTTCAAATTTGTCAGAATCGGTGCCGATTTAATTTTTTTTCCATACTAACTTTCAACCCCTATTTCGCCCCTTTAGGGTTAAAATTTTACAAAATCCCTTCTTAGTGGATGTCCAGATTACAAAAGTAAACATCTGTCCAAATTCCACGTTTCTACCATCAGCGGTTACGGCTGTGCGTGCGTCTTACCTCAGTCAGTGAGGACAAGTCCTTTTATATATATAGATAGATTATATTTATAATTCAGTGATAATAATAATATAAATTTAATTAATAAAAATATGTAATTTTAATTCATATATCCGTAAACAGACTTTACACAAGCAGATTACTTTGATTTGCAGTTATGATTTTTTCTACCATTCAACACACAATGCCACGAAAATTGGTCAGTGCGTGGGAAAAGAGTATATACTAGGTTCTATTTACCCTATTATATACGGGATACAGAATGAAGCTAAAGAAAACAATTAAATGACTTAAGTGTTTAATTTGTTTTAGGTCTTAAAGTAGCCCAGATAATGACAGGTGCTATAACAATACAGCAATATTTGGGTCGAATCACGCAGGACATTGACACCAATATGGAGTTATCGACGCATCTTATCATTTTTGGCGTTGTCAAATTTGTTGTCGGTCAGTTTTTTTCATATTTCAATCGTGTTTTTTACTGTTTTTGAAAACTTTAAGAATTTTATTTTAATTTCAGGTATAATATCATCACTTTTCGCCGACCGCATTGGAAGACGGCCGATATTGATATACTCGTTCCTAGGCACAGCTATTTGTCTAACACTAGCTGGAACATATTTCTTTTTCCAAGAGTTCATTCGTCTAGAACAAAATTCTTTGAGAAATTTTAGATACGTTCCTTTTGTATCTATAATTTTGTCCAACGTCATATCTAGTATGGGATTCAATGTTATAATAGGCGTGATCCAAGCGGAGATATTTCCATTGAATGTTAGAGCCATTGCTATGACATGTTTAAATATTTTGGGGGGTTTCATGGGTTTTTTAGTACCAAAATGTTATCAAAAACTCAAATATAGTTTAGGACTTTATGGCGCTTTTTGGTTTTTTTCCTGTGTAGCAATTTTCGGCGCCATTTTCTCTTATTTCATGGTACCCGAGACGAAAGGTAAAAGTTTGCGTGAAATACAAGATTTGTTACAAATAGGTACGATTGATGTTTCGGAAGTTGTTGTGAAGGATGTGAAAGCCGAAGAAAGTATAGAATTAATGGAGAAGAAGGAGAATGATTTGAAATAATAAGTTTATTGACGGTTTATTTGTAAGTAAAAATATGTTTACAGTCTCGTTTTGGATAAGTCTCGATTTTAATATTTTATTATTAGTTTTTTTTTTGCAATTTTAAGTGATGACGATTTTTTTAAATATTTTGATTGCTAGTTGTACTGTTACTCGACTGTTAATCCTAATAAACTATTGGGCTTGTTAATTTTCTTTTTAGTTTTATGCAGTCGGGGTTTTTGTTTGTTTAAATATTTTTTATTTATTGTCTGTAGCAATAACAATACTACTTATAATAATATTTTGAAAATGGCGTTCTAAATGATGTATTACTATTAAATTATCAAATATATATAAACAACATTGAGGTCAGTCGTGGCGCAGTGGAACCAGCGTGACTGTAAACGCAACAGGTTGTGGGTTAGAATCCCACTCGGAGAAAAATATTTGATATTTACATTTCTTCGCTCTGGTGTCAGATACTCAGAACTCCTTCCAGAATTCGGCGGAAAGTGGAGAGCGAAGTGACTTAACACTAGGATCCCTCTGCCTACCCTGCTGTATGCTGGATACAGCTTGAAAAAAAAGATGCATGTTTTTGTTTATAAAATGCGTGTTTATATAAATACTTTACAGAATAAGTATAATATGAGAAATTTTAATAATAGTTCAATATATGCCAAAAAATATACACCTTATATTTATATGTAACCTTGTTAAGATTGTTCTTAATTTAAAAAAACATAAAATTATGTACTAATAGATTTATTTCCGTATTAAGTAAGGTCGTATGAGGCTTATGTACATATATATATTAATAAAAAAAAATGGTATCTCATATATGAATATATTTTTCTATTTTTATATATTATATTAAATTATTTATATTACAACCAACATGTCACAATTTTTATTGAATTATTTAATTAACGTGGCATTTCATATAACAGCTTTAGTCTACCATTTTTTCTTCATTTTTATACAATAATTATTTGAAATGTTTAGAAAACACATTTTCTAAGCAGCAGCAGTAAATATTTAGGCATTAAATTAGAAACTAAATAAGACTGTGTATGCAAATTTGGATAATTTTTTTGTTGTTTTTATTTTTTACATGTATAAAACTATGATATATGGTACGATTAATCAAATGTATAGGGGAATTGTGCTCAAGATGGCATACTATGATAAGATGACACACTACCAATATTGATGAAACTATTAGCGCTAAGTGCGATCTTGTGACGTTTTAGAGAGTGTCTGTAGATGCAGCTAGTGCTTAAATTCAGTATGGCTGCAAATGAATGCAGATGGGCAAGTAATTCATGTTTTCGTTATTTTCAATTGCAACGAATTTTTCTTTCGCTTTTGCTTGATGGTGAAAAGACATGTAAGATAAAGATTTTCTATTTGAACTCATTATAAATGTAAAATAGGATTATTATATGACACAGCTAACGCTAAAAGCGCATCCTAACCTATAAACTTTTGTCACAACGGTTAAAATTAAATTCATATATCTATTGGGTAAGATGACATACAAAACGTGAGTATAAGATGGCATACTATCTTACCCTAACAAATAGAATCGATGTATTTTTTTTGCTTTACCTACAAAATGTCTGGCAATTACAAACGAATATATATTGGTCACAAGAAGACATGGATAAGGCTGTTAGAGCAAGGGCATTCAATAGCCGCAAGTGAAGAAGCTTATTTCCCTTTTGGAAAAGGAAGTGACTGATAATGGAATCCAACCTCATAAAATTTGCAACATGTATGAATCTGGCTTTAATACTGATTAAAAGCCCCCCAGTAAAGAAGAAACTATTTATTTGTGAACTAAGCTCGCATTTTTATGTCACATACTAAGTATGTCATTTTACCCTGTAGATATGTCGTTTTACACTGGTCGACCTAAGTGCGATTTTTGTTTATTTTTATGATGTTTGAAAGATGATTGTTCTGAAAGTAAAATAATTTCGTTTCAAAATTATGAAATATAGAATAGTATAAGCAATGTGCTGTTCTCAGTTGACTTTATTTATTTGAAATATTTGTCTTCAAACAAAAAGTATGTCGTCTTAAGCACAATTCCCCTATGGCCATGATATATTATGGAGACTGACTGCCCTAGAAGCAGGGTTATTTTTTTTTCTTAAAAATCGTTTAATTTTAATATTGGTATCTAATAGAATGCTTTTATAAGTAAAGATATTGTAGTGCATTTACGGTGTCCGATAGTACAAGCGATAATCGGAGGTTCGATTCCCACTGGTGGTAACATTCATATATTTTACAATATAGCTGTATTCTCACTCTGGTTACACAAAGTTGGATTTATATTAATTTTTGCATATTTAATTAAAGTTAAGTTTTTTCATTGAGACTGTGTGTTTGAAATATAAGCTATTGATCATAATATATTACATAGAAAGCAGAAAGACAAAGAAATATTCTGAAACTACGTAATTCATATTTTTTTGTTTTTTAAAATCTATGCACCTACAATGTTTAGATTTAAAATTTCGATATTTTAAAGTTATGAATATATTGTCGTAATTCCAAAGAAGTTTCTTTAGAGATACGACAAAATCGCTTTCCAACGTCGATAAATTTATTAATGATCACGGATATTGTTATAATCAAATATTTTTTTATATTAAAAATAATGCTCCCAATGTTTATAATACTATTTTTACAATTTATGGCTTGTATTTTATATAAAATTTTTAGCTGTAAGGCTTTTTGTATGACAATTTACATTGTTGGTTATAAAAAATACTATTAAAATATTTAAAAAATAATGTATATCAATAGTTGTTCCTGTAATTGATATCCCCACTAGAATAAATATATTAAAAGCTTTCATTGTTCTTTAAATTAAAAATAAAAAATATTTGTGTAATGATCAGTCTATCGCGGTGGAATAGGATAGCGTTGGCTAAAAACAAGACGGTTGTAGGTTCAATTCCTACTTAGGAGAATTAATTATCTATTTTAATTTTCTCGCTCTAATTAAAAAAGTTACATTAGAGTTTTGAATGCTGGCGGATAGTGGAGAATGGAGATTTTAAGCTGCTAAATATAGGATAAAATATTAAGTTTTATATACGTTTGAGGATAACATTTAATATTATATTATTTTAAATTATCACTGCAGGCCCAGCGTGGACAGAGAGGCATAAGTGATTGTAAACGTAAAAGGTTGTGGGTGCGATTGTGGATGTGTGCTCTATACATAGCGGATAGTAGGGTATATAATATAATACATAACTGTCTTAATGGGAACGGAGTGACTTAACAATACGTTCCCGATCCCTCTGCCTACCTTACAGAATACTTAGCTTCACTGAAAAATGTTATAGAATATATAGAACTATATAATTCTATTTCATTATATATTTCAACATGATGACTATGAGATAAACTTATGAACGTTTTCATTTATCTTATTAGTGGTATTCTAAGTGTTGTTTTTTCGTCTTTGCCTGTTTATTTTGACGGCAAGCCGGATATTGGTGCCAACATTAATATTTTTCTTCCATATAATCCACTTATCGCGGCCTCTAGTGCTCGCGTTCTGCTCTCGATCTATATTTTATCTATATTTTATTCGTGTTTGTTATTGTTAATTAAAAAGCTATTGTTTTGGTGATGCTTGCTGTGTAGTATATATAAGATATTGTTAATGAATTAATGTATGAGGCCAGTCGTGGCTTAGGGGCACAAGTATGTGACTGTACGGGACAGGTTGTGTGTTCGATTCCGACTCAAGAAAATAAAATATTTATTTAAATGTATATTTTCATTGTTTTGCTCTAGTGTGGAGGCAAGGCGCGGTGTTGAATTGCGCCTCTCATCCCCCAGAATTCGGCGATTAGTCAGGAACGAAGGGTCTTAATATTAGGTTCCCTCTGCCTACTCTGGTGTGTACGATAGTTGATTTATGAATAAATGTTATAAAAATAATGCCAACCATGACAAAATTATATAAATTTATAACAATTAAGTACGTGCGCGAGAAATGGACGAATAACTTAATTTAAACTTTTTAAATTACTGTTTGAAGTCGTTTTTTTTTGTTAAAATTTAGCTCAATTTATTAATTTTTACAGCAGAGTTTTTTAACTAGCTTTAATCAAATTGTGCACCAGATCTGTTGTTTCCAATACATCTTTCTGAGATCCCAACCAGCTAAGATTAGTGTTCACTGAATCCCGGGGTCGGTATTAAACGACTGTTGGCCATATTAGCTACGGCACCGATAGCTTTCTTAATACTTAAAGACCTTCTAAACCCCTAAAGCCGGGATAGATACAAGTTTCTTGCTTTCACATACAAAGATTAACTACTAAACAATATGGCAAGTATATGAACTTGGTTGAAATAATTATATACATAAATAAGATTTACGAGTTGCTATTATAATATATCTGGATGGTATATAGTTTGATTAAATCTATTTTATTTATTATTTTTCAGTTTTGTACTTCTATGGTTAGTCGTGGCGCAGGCACAGCCGTGTGACTGTTACCGCTATAGGTTATGGGTTCGATTCTTACTAAGAGAAACTAAATATTTATTATTTTAATTTCTTCGCTCTGGTGTCGAGGCAAAGCGTGGCGTTGAGTTCACTCAACACACAATACCTCTAGAATTCGGCGGAAAGTGAGAAGCAGTGTTTTAACACTAGGCTCCCTAAGTCTGCCTAGCGTGAAGCTGAAAAGAAACTTTTATGTATGACGTTATCGTCTCATTTACCTTTGGAATGAAAATTTATCTGTTAATAGATGTTTAAAGATTCGATTGTTATATAGGGGACTGGAAGCTAAAGATCGGTGTTTATTTTCGCCTTTAAACATTATGTCTCTATTTTTTTTAAAGCGTTAACGCAACCTGTACTGTATACATACTTCCCTACGATGAGAATTCCTTTTCATCCTCAGGATATATTATTATAGTATTTTGTTATTAAAAAATATTTAGTATATTATGAAATATTTATAATTTGGCTGCTCATATCAAATTTTATATGTTTATTTTAAAATATAAGTACTTGTAAACTAAAGGAAAAATTCACAAATATTTTTAGCAACACTGTTGCAATGCAAAAACATGAACATTTTAAAATAAGATACTGAAGTAAAACGTACGAAAGAACAGGGACATAAAATATAAAGGTTCCCTCACACGGGACATATTTACGGTGCTTTTGACGTTGAATCCTCCCGCTATAAAACATTAAACGCCGCTAGTGATTTATGCTGTTGACTCGGGAAACAAAAGGATGGGGCTCGTCTATTTAATATTTGATTTATTTTATCAGTAATAAGATAAGTAAATTGGAAAGTATACCGAGAAGGAGTACCTTATAATTAAAATATATAGTAGGTTCATACATTTTCAAGAGGTGAGGCTGTTTAATTATAGCTGCCTTTATTCCTTCCAGGTAGGCTATTATTTGAATCTAACAACTTCGTTGAAATTGCAGGAGATATCGAATTTTTTTGTTCCAGAGCTTGTTCTTAACTAATTTAAGCAGATTACAATTATATAAAATCGATAAATATTAATAAATATCTTTATAAGTTATTAAAAAATTGTCAGTAGCTGAGGTCAGTCGTCGCACAGGGGCACATAAAATCATCGGTCTTATAAAATATTTAATTTGAAAATTAATTTTTTTTCGATATCTTGCAAATAAATTGCAGCCGTTATTATCAATATTTTTTACTTAAATTATACAAATTAATTACAAGTACCTACTCGTATATGCTATGTAATTACAAGTACCTTTGTGCTATTAAATTATAAGTAACAATGAATGGGTAGATGCATCGAAAGCCGGACACTTAGGCCGATAGTGCCTCTCTATTGTTTGTATTGCTCTCTCGCTTGCACACTCGGGTCTGGCGGAACGTGACAATAATTCATGCATTTTAGTGCACGCAGAAGTCGTTCATCGATTTATAAGACTTTATCACGTTGAAATACAGAAAACTGACAAGAATGCTTAGTAACAAAATTGTCCTAGAAATTTCCTTCAATGTCTTTCTATAATATAGAAAAGGTTATTTAAATTGGAAATACATTATAACGTCAGCAATTAGGGTCTTATCTCCAATTCGAATTCTGAGCGACTTTAAATAGCTATCATTTTCCCAACAAATTCGGAAAACCGCGAACGTTCCTTTCAGTTCCAAAGCGAGGGTATAAAAGGCATTACGGTTACTTTATTCATGTTGGTGCGGTCTGTTATCCTGATATCTCATTATCCCGATTAAGGACTATAGTGTGACATAATTGTGAACAAATTAATATACTACTCGTTCTGGTATTTTTGTACGTAAGGACTACTTACATATATTGCTTATCTGGTGCCATATAAATTATGTCAATCTATGGGGAAAGAGTACAAAATTTAACTGTGTGTGCGAGTGCAAAAATAAGTTATTATTTTTCCAAATGTCATGAATGGATGTAAGTTTGTTTGTTACGCTTTCACGGGGTTATGACAAAAAAAAATATTTCCTCTTGTTGTTTTTCTAATAACAAAAAATCACTTTTTTAATGTTCTTTTCAATCTCGATTGAAAATAACATTGTTATTAAAAACCACTTTTTTATTAACTTTAACAATATCATTAGGTATATGAATGTAATATAGTGTGTAGGCTCATTAAACATACTAAGTACTCATTCTAAATTAATTCATACTGACATATCTAATTAATTGTACATATAATACATACATATGTATATTTTGTACTAGCGACCCGCTCGCGGCTTCGCCTGCACTTATTTATTTTCTGATCTAAAATACTTTTGTGATCTAATAACATTATCATTTAAAGACAATATCTATGCATAAAAAAACACTAATTTTGTAAGCGATATTGTCGTATACAATTCTTCATATCGATTGAAATAAAACAAACACCAAATAAGTTCGTCGAAATACAACAATTAAAACTGCCTTTAAACCGATGCAGCTGTTTCAGAGACAAGTGCGAACAAACGCATATACAAATAAATAAATTTATTTTAAATCATTGTTCTGGATTCTATTACATTAATAAAGCCCTCCAATAATAAATTTTCTCAGATATCTTCCACATACAGACAGCGATGAGTTACAGTTTTATTATATGTATATATCGTATATATTGGTATAACATGAATTTCATAGCTGTCCATCAGATAGCGATATCGATGGTCCTCCACTTGCTGGCACTCGAGCCTCTCGATCGGTGTTGAGGGACGTTTTATGTTTGAGTCGTATTTTGTCCTCTCGCATGATTAATTTACGGTTCTGGAGTGTATTGGGAATAGCATAAGAGGGGTGTTTAGTTTGTTGCTTGAGAAGTGATATACTGAATACGGTTTAAGTTGCTTTAAAATTAGGTAAGTTTCTTGTGAATTTCTAGAGAATTCTCGAATAATATCTACAAAAAGGAATACCTACTTAATAAGTGAGTCCGTCGCGGCGCAGCGGCACAAGGGTGTGACTGTAATGCGACGGTGATGGGTTCGATCCCCACTCGTGGAAGTGAAATATTTGTTAACGTCTATATTTCCATTTCTTCGTTCTGGTGTCGAGGCAGAGCGCGGCGTTGAGTTCTGCCACTCAACACATAATGTCTCCAGGTTTCGGCAGAAAGTGGGGAACGGAGTGCCTTAACACTAAATTCCCTCTGCCTATCCTGCTGTGTGCGGGATACAGTGTGAAGCTGATAATGAGTTAGACGCAATTGGGAACACTGTGGTTATGAGTTCGATTTCCACATTGAAAACGCCACTGACCATGCAATATTTCTGAGGACGTAAAGTGCAGAACGGAGCACCTTAATAATGTCTTATTTCTCTAAGACAAGGCTGAAAATAAAATAAAATGTTGATTTTTCGTGTCCAATCAACACAACCTATGGCAAGCAAGTAGGTTAAGACAACAGTGACTCTGGATTTTGCTACCCTCAAATACTTACGACGTCAATGTTTGAAGGAAGACGCAACAATTTGTCACAAGGTAAACCGCGTCTATCCTTTAACACGCGGAAAATACGAAAAGAAGATTTATTATTGTAAAAATCTATTTGTTAGTTCAACGTGTGTGTAATATGTATAATATATATGGACCGTTTATTTTGAAAGTGGTGTAAGTCCATTTTTGAGAAAAATGAGCTATCACGTAATTCATGCTTAATTTAATGTATTTTTTTTATATATAACTAGTCCGTGTTTAATTTGTCAAAAAAACCCATGTTTTGATCAACTTAAAATCGGTCGGTAAATGAAATTGCTTAATCATCGACATACTAACCTTTAATTTTCTCGAAACAAAAGAAAATGGACTTACACCACTCTCAAAATAAACGGTCCATATATACATATATACTTATATGATACTAAAGATATATGTATAAGCAGTAAGACAAGCGTGAGTTCCGCCATTCAACGCACAATGTCTTGAATTATGACCTGAAGCGGCAAACGAAATGTCTCGATAGGTCCTCTTTGCCTATCCTGTTATACTCTTAATACAGCGGTAAGCTAAAAAAAGATATTCTAATAATTCTCATATTTTTTACAGGATTTCTAATTACCGATATTAAAGCGATACAAATAAAATTAATTTCTAATTAATTTTATATTAGATCAATAAAAAAATATCAAAGTATATTAATAATATTATTAATTTATTTTGCTTCTCGTATACGAGTAATTAACTCTCATCAATATTCTACGGCTTCGTACGCGTGTGAACTTCTAATTTGTTACGTTGATTATTTGAAAAAAATGGGTCCTCTTGTTAATTTCAGGCATATTGCTATATTTAGTTATTGTTCTTTGATTATGGCGTTTCGAAAATATATTTATGTAACTTTGTATAAGCGTTAGAAAATCGACAATTAACGTGAAATCAAAATAAAGTAAAGGCAGCAATAATGAAATCATTTCTATTTTTCTTTTTTAGCTTCACGCTGTATCCCGCACGCAGTACGGTAGGCAGAGGAAATCCAGTGTTAAGATACTCCGTTCCCCACTTTCTGCCGAATTCTGGAGGTATTGCGTGTTGAGTGGCAGAACTCAACGCCGCGCTTTACCTCGACACCAGAGTGAAGAAATGGAAATGTAAATATAAAAACGTATATAATTATTTCACGTCCTCGAGTGGGTATCGAACCCAAACCTTTTAAGTTTATTATTAGAAAATCACAAACCACAGATTCATAAATATAAACCAGCCAAAGTGATTTATCATCTGTAACAAGTACAGCAGTGAGCGCGGGGCAGTCTCAAAGCAACAGGACCTCCTCCTCCTCCTCCCACTATCTCATACCGTAATCAGGTCAACGGAGACAATGCTCTCTATATATTTGTCAAGTTTTGTCGCCCCATTATGGAAGTGTCAGAGGCATACTAATTATAATGATTTGGGCATTTATTAGTTTGTGGCTTAAGTTATTAGTTAAGAACGTGAAGCGAACGTTTTACCTTTAATTTGGTTGAATGATCAATAAATCTATTTATAAGTAACTACTTGGTTCTACAATTTCGGCCCCGTCGAAAATATATTAGAATTTTGTATGATTTACACATTCTAAGTGCCTGAGGTAACTCGGAATGCAGGTACAATGGTGCCAACCTTCCGTAATAAATAATCTATTCAATTTTTAAAATTAGAAACAGTATCTTCTGAGATCAGCGCGTTCAACTTAACAAACTCTTCAGTTTGTCTCTCAATCATTTAAAAAGAAGATAATTAACATATTTTAAAATTATATAACTATTTCGAAATTATGATATTTTGAACTTTACAAGTTAAAACTTCTTTATAAAGTTTCTATGGAATATTCGGACAGATTTGAAATAATTAACAAAGTCGCTTCTTTATTCGATCCCAAATATTCATTTCTGAAGTTACTCAAAATTTATGTATATTATATCAACGTTTGTCTTAACATTAAGTAAATAAAAAATGAAATACTTAAAGCCAATGATAGATTAGAAGAACCAGCATCGTACGTCATAGGCGTTCGTGTATTAAGTAATTTTGTTTTAAATATTTAAAAAAATATACGTAACTGCTGACTTTACAACCATTACGAAAAAGCCTAAATCATAATTATTTACGTAATTAAATGAATACGAAAAAGAATATATAATTAATAACATTACATTTAATTCAAATCAATATTTATCTCCAAACTAATTCCAGTGCATTACTACGATAAGAGACTTCCATCCCAGTCGCTGAAGCTGCGGTCACCTCCAATGTTCGTGAAGACATGAGGGTAGCCTCAGTCGAGAGCATGCGATACATTAATTATAAGCCAACATACATACTGCGACGTACAGTGCGGTTATTTGGTCTAATGTCGCGTGATTGATGCATTGTTGACATCGCCTTAATGTATGGGAATAATGGGGAACACTCACTTGTATGGATTTATATGGATATGTGAGGTTATTTATGTGTAATGGATGGTATGTCAGTGTTTTATTTAATACTAGCGACCCCCTTGCGGCTTCGCCCGCTTTTACTACTGGATTATTCATATAATGTATGTTTGCAAAGCACTTAAGATAATGTGAAAATTAATTAAACCCTAATCCGCATTTTCGTAGTTTCAATAAGGATTTTCCAATTGTTTTACACAGCAAGGATTTTTTAGTAGGTACCGTAATTTTAAACTACTACTAATCTTTTCAAGTACTTATTAAAATATATTTAAATGACTATTTTTAAACGGAAGAAATTATAAACAAAAACCTACCTACTAATAACTACCACAAAAAATATGAAACCAAATATATCGCACTGAAATAATACATTCAACTTCAATTATCCAATGCGTGCAAACGCATCTAAATCTTCGTTGCTATAGAGGCAGGCGGGTTTTTTTTTTTTCGAGCTTGTGGTTAATGCTTGAGAGGGTATTCTGTCCCTGATGAAAAGCAAGCACTACGTGGCTGCCTGTGAGGAAAATTAAATAGAATGCATTGGCCGGGAATCAAACCCGGGCCGCCCGCGTGGCAGGCGAGCATTCTACCACTGAACCACCGATGACTGCTCATGACGCGCTTGTATAAGCAAAACGTCGCGGGGCGCGTTTCGCAGCAAGGATGTTTTGATATTGTAACAACTTCTAAAGTACTTATTAAAATGGAAAACAGAAAAGACAGTTTTGATCTACATTAAATGGCCAACGTAACTAATATATTTATTTATATGCTGAGAGTAAGGGATAAGTAAAACTTGAGTCGGCACAGCTGATGAGTCAACGGCGTGATGTGTCAACAATTAAATGCGTTTTTCTCTAAAACTATTCGCAATTTCGAAATAGTGTAAATAGCAAATTTTATCTTCGTTTAACGTAGAAAATTAATAAAGTATTTTAAAGGATAAGGATTAATACCATTATGGAAAAATATCCCTCATAATAAAAAATATATTGAAATTACTGTGCTTAGACAGAAATATGATCACTACATGATATCCTTAAAAAATAAAAATATGCCGTCGCGGACTTTTTTGTAGATCTTATTAAGAGGAACAATACTCCAGTACATTATTTTCATGTAGTACTTACCATTAAAGCAGCGCATGCGCGAAAGTGTCTCAACGGGTAGGACTTTATACACATTTATCGTATTTATGTTAATTTACATAAGAATGTACAAATAATAAATTATATATAAACCTTCCCTGAGAAATACTCGACCTAATGATGAAAACCGCATAAAAATCCGTTGGGTGGTTTAGAAGAAGAAGAGTTAGAAAGTTCAGACAGACACGAAAAGCGACTTTGTTTTATAAGATATAGGAAGGATATAGTACGGTTGGTAAGTTGTGGCTGCTCTGAAGTTAGGATGCTTTAAGCTTTTGTGCCTTATTTACACAGGAAGGAAATAATTAATATTAAGAAATATCGTAAAATCAAATATGTGTAACCATCTACAGCTAACTCCAAGACGCGCTCGACTCGACTATATTTTAAATATTTCATAAGGGTTATATATTTAATCAGTGTTTAACTAATTCAAGAATTATGGCTTAAACTAGCTTGTGCTTCCATTGCCCACGCGGTAGTGTTTTCATATCAAGAGTTACCAATTTCTGGAGACTGGGTGCCACGAAAGGAATCAGAGTTTTAGTGTCCGATGGGAGATTAAAAAATACGTTTTGGTTGTTGTTTATTTTTTCTGGAATTCCTTTTATTGTGTAAACTATCCTAAGGAAATAATTCCGAATTTTTAAGTTAGGCACTAAGGCTAAAATATTAAATTAATCTATTAAAACTAGTGTTTATGATTTCCAGATAGCAAAGTACTGGAACTAAATTACTGGACACGGGACAACATGTCATCCGGAATGTTATATTTCCCGGACATCTGGCAACCTTACAGCGTGGTCAAATGGAAATAGCTAAGAGTTGTGTGAAATATTGAATTCGAAACGATTAACTACGTCTAACACCAAAATAATTTCTCAATTGATACTAGAAATTCCTAAGATTAGAGCGAACGCCCTTACCAAACAAACACTTTAAATTTATTATATTAGTATAAATAATATTAGTAGACAAAAGAGAATTTTTCGTTTTACTAAAATGAAATATGATTTCACTACCATGACACGTATACAATATAAATACTACATTTCAAGAATATAAGAATAAAATACAAATTTACTTCAACGAAATTCAAGACCACACCACCTTTACTCGCCGTACGATGTCGAGCGTGTATAAATAATGTTCTAAAGACTCCAGCGCATATGTTACGTGGACGGACGACAGTGGAATGTAATCCCAAAGATTGCCGTTTATCCTGACCGCTGGAATTCAACTTGGGACCTTTTCTCACATGTTTTAAATACACAAATTTACCTAAAAGCACTATTTAAAGGTTAGAAGTAATGCAAACAATTTTAGGTTAGGCTCAATTTGTAATGGTAAATAGGTTTATTTGAATAAGCCAGATTTTTTATGTTCATGTTTACATTTAATAAATTTTTCTGTTGTGTTTAGATCTATTATAATTATAAAGTGCAAAGTAAATAGCTATAAACGCGTCGGTTGTGGGGTCGATTGCCACTATGGAGTATGAATTATTTTCATTTTCTCGGTCTGGTAAAGATGCACATATGAGTTTCGTTATGCAACACGGAATTTGAAAACTGACAAGAAAATGGGGCACAGATTGCCCTCAAACTAGGGATCTTGAGAGTGATCTCAGAGTTGAGACCGGTTTATAAAACTCTCTGCTTACCTACCCTGCTATATTATGGGATACAGTGCATAATTAAAAACATTGAATACACACGCGTATTATTGGAGCTTAAATATGGAGGGAATAAGCCCCAAAAATAAAAGCTAAAATCGACAAAAAATTGAGAAACAAAAATGAACAACCTTTTAACTATTTTGCGTCACGACTGGCCTTATAAGATTTTTTTTTGAATTCTTTTGTTTCTAATGAACATTGAGAAACAAAAGAATCTTGAAACTTAAGTTTAATATGAATTCTTCTGTTGATTACATACAATTATAAATAAATAGAATAACAACATATAAAAGGAGAATTTTTTAGCAAAATAGCCACTTGGCTTCAAATGTAATCAGGAATATTATGTAAATAAAAGACATGTTTAATTTAGAATTACATTTAAAATTTGCGCCTAACGTTTGGAGATGTAAAGAAAATTATCCAAGCGTGATAAGACTCTTATCCGATGTCGCTCTCATTAGATTATGAGGATTTCACGTACCCCTTTTTAATTATCACTCGCTTTTGCTTGTATGAATAATTGAGGATCCCGTTGCACATGGTTACTTGGGGGCTTATTTATATTATGCTTGGGAAGTATATATTATATAGAAAAGACAAACCCTATATCTTAATCATATAGTTGAAGATACTATATGAATAGTGTTACAGGTCAGGTCTCTTGTTCGATTTGAAACTAGGCGTAGGTAATAAAACAAAGTGCGGGTGGCACTCGCGCACGAAGGATTCCGTACCATTACCATCTTTAAAAAATATTTTTGTATACTTTCTTATTATTCTGTTTAATAAAGGTTTATGAGATATAGCCAGTAACAGTGACAGACGGACAGACAAAGACACTGACAGACGTTGATATCATGGAATTAGAGCCCCGTTTTACACTTTATTTACGAAACCCTCAAAATACTAAAGATGACAACACAAGAGTTATATTTTGAAGCGGCTTAAGTATAGAGATATCGGCTAAGTATATTATTATAGCCATATATTTATATTAGTATAGCTTTAAACAACATCTTACGTCAGAGAAGCAGGTTAATTATACTTTCATAATTCCCTTACCGCGTCGAAATGAAATCATTCATTTCGTCTGCAATTCAAATTCTCCTTAGAAGTTCCTTAATTTCATTAGTGAATTGCCAGTTCCTCACGTTTTGTTTATCTCGGGTTTGTTTATCAGCATTTACTTTGCGGCGTAAATTAGAGACCTAAGACCAGGATAGCTACAATGCAGGGTAAATAGTAAAAAAGTAAAAAAAAATGTACATACCAAAACTAAAAAAATCATATGCGTCACGAGTCAAACACGTCTCATTTTTTGGAATAAATTTTTTAAACATTTCTTTCAATTCACAATTTCTTTAAGAATATACTTTTTTGGTTTTACTTTATAAAAACTTTATCAGTCCATAATATTTTTTTCGTATCTTTTTTCATTGCGTTAATTGTTGAAAGGAAAAAGAGTTTTTCTCTTCGCGGTACGGAACCCCAAAAATGGTAATAAATGTTTGCAGTATAAGTGCAGTATTACAAGTAGGCGCTCATATTGAGTATTATAATCTCCAATAACTTAAGTAGTATGCATTTATCAATCGTTTTGAGTGGCTATTAAGACAGTTTGTATTGTTTGTTTTTTTCACATACTTAATATATAAAAAATATTTAGATATTTATTAATAAGATAATATTTTTTATAATTCGTCTCAAAACAAAATCATAAAATTATTACCATTATTATTACCAGCTTCACACTGTATCTGACACAGCAGGCAGAGGGATCCTAGTGTTAAGACACTCCGTTCCTCAATATCTGCCGAATTCTGGAAGCATTGCGTGATGAGTGGCAGAACTCAACGCCGCGCTCTGCCTCGACACCAGAGCGAAGAAATGGAAATGTAAACGTAAATAAATATTTCACTTCCTCGAGTGGAGATCGAACCCATAACCGTCACTACCAACCCAAATCTTAATCAATCCAATATACTTTACAAACAGTATTATATACAATTTTAAGTACTCACTCTACTATAATGAAGGGCCACAAATAATTAACGAGATATCGGTGACCGCCTAGTAAAGTGGTGTTTGCTATTGAATTAACAAAACGTGCTCGAAGCGTTGGTTCGTCGCTGCATTTAACCGAGTTCGAATTAAAATGATCATTGCTTATCGAGTGCATACGATTTGATAGCAGATGTGGTTGGGATTTAATATATCTAATGTTTACTCGTACTCTTACATGGAAAATTGTTAAATATTTCATTAAATGTATGAATTTTTAAATAGTGTGTACCTACACAAGTTTTAATAAATATAAAAATAGTGCAATAAATTCTTTGTATTATCTTGTCTAAAATGTATATGAATATTGACTTTTATTTATTTATACAGATTTCCCACAAAAAAATTTTATTATGTTTGAAATTAGTTTATTTTTACTACGGAATATATACGAGTACAGCGTTCCGCACACAGCAGGGCTTACCCTGCAGACACTCCGTTCCTTATTTTCCGCTGAATTCTGGACGCAATGCGTGATGAATAGCGGAACTCAGCACCGCGCTTTGTCTCGACACTAGAGCGAAGAAATTAAAATATTAAATATTTCACTTTCTCGGTTTGGGTTCGAACCCATTCGCCTGTCGCGTCACACAGATCACCCACATTTTGTGCCCTGCCACGGCTGGCCTGATTGGAGCATAAATAATAAATATGCTTATGATGTGAAAGAAGAATAATTGTTGAAAACATTTACTAGCTTATATCCATACCTATATTATAAATTCGAAAGTAACTCTGCCTGCCTGTCTGTCTGTCTTTTACGCAATCAGGTCCAAACCGCTAATTTAATTATGATAAAATACTCATATAGAGATACTTGAGGGTCTCGGGATGAACATAGGATACTTTTTTTTCTCATATTTGTAATATTTTCGATATATACCAATATATTAAAATATTTATTAATTTGACATGTAATTTATTCTGCCATGTTAATAACAACTACATGCGATCGTTGCTAAGCAACGATATGCAAAGTTTGTTGTTAGAAAACCCAAAATAAACTTGCTTAACTCTATTGAAAACTGAAAATAATTTCATAAATATATTTAATAAATATTCACATAGTTGAAGCGGGCGTAGCCGTGTTCGGGTCCACTAGTATATAGTAAACAAAGATATAATAAGAAAGTATTAGGTGGTAACTTATAAAATATTACAATAGTGTAAAGTTACTATTTACAAATGCAAACTCTTCCCCCGACGCTCATACAGTGAACAGACACTTGTCGGACAAGCGATATGATTTCTCGAGCGAAATGTTCAACTCCGCTCAGAACAAAGGCAGTTACGCGCTCTACCGGGTGCGAATATTATTTCGGGGCCACGCTGTCGCTTATTATTTAAGATTTCTGTCAACTTTTTATGTTGCTTCTTTATTTTACTTTTTATTTTAGTCGATATAAAGTTTAGTTTTAGGATTTTTAAAAAGATTTGGGCTGATTTGAATTTTAAAGGTTTCGTTCTTTTAACGGAACCCTTATAGGATTATTTTGTGGTTCGTTTGTCCGTCTGTCAAGATCATTTGTCTCGATATTAATTTTCAATATCTAGAACATTATCTACTGTTCCTTGGAACTCAAGCTTCTAAGTCAACATTATCATTATACTTTTACAAAAATATAAATAAAAGATCGCCTAGCAAAACCTACAGAGTACTTCTCGTGGAACTACAGCTCTCTAATATTAATTCATTGCACAGCAACAGTTCCGTTTTTTCCTTTGGCTATACGGAACCCTAAAAGTATACTTATTTAAATTATTTATTACAATATTCTTTTATATATATACAAATGTTCACATTACATAGTTTTATTAAATAATGTAAAAATATTCTTTTATAAAATTTCTAGCACTAGTTTCCAATTTTAAAATGCTCCGTCGACATATAAAATTAGATTTTCCAACAAGTGGCCGTTTGCCGTTTCAATACTCTTCCGACTACATTGGACATCATTTTATTAGTAAAACGACTTCTATGTATAATATCAATTTATACAATATTTATGTTATATTTATATAATCGTATTGTAGAGTTTTATATCTTTAAAGGAATTAAAAGGAACCTTTATAAGATAACTTTGTGGTCCGTCCGTCCGAGCCCAACTCGCGCTTATCCAATTTTTTCATCATCATCATCATCATCATCAACAGCCATTTTTTGTCCACTGCTGGACGGATAGGTCTGGATAGGCCTTCCCCAATTCTCGCCACCACACTCGAACTTCCAATTTTTTATTAAATGGATTTTTATTTGTTTTTGTGAAAATATACAACAACGATATAGCTATTGCAAAAATTGGGTCAGACAGTTTTGAAAGCGCTTCAGTGCTCAATTTAATACTACACTAATATTATAAAGAGAAAATATTCGTATTTTTATATTTTATTACTATTACTAAAAAAATAAGAAAAACTAATATTTCCTCTTTACCGCTGCACCTAAAAGCTATGCTTAACCTAGAAATTAATAATGAAATTTAAAATAACCTAATTACTTGGTCAATTTTAAAAAGTTTACTTATTATTCATCTATATTCAATAATACAGCGTGGACCTGGAAAAAAAATCATCAGCCTGTCTTCGTGCATTACCTAACAAAAGCTTTTCCAATGGCTCGCCATCACCACTAAGCTCGACCTTAGGCAGTTCTATTCCACCTGCTTATTAAATTCCATTTATTTTCATATATTGCGAGAAATAACGACAATTTACGTAAATGCTCTAGCTACCCTTTAGGGTTGGGAAGTAATCAGTGGCTTAATAAGCAAGGCCAGTACGTGTTTTGCAGCATGATAACAATCACCGTTTATTCTATGCATAGGCATATTTTTTGGGGTAGTCCTAAATGGACTTAGAATTCGTAATCAAGGCATTGATTGTGGAAACATTATTGTAATTATAGCTACTATTATTATTTTTTAACCAACTTCTGTAAGAAAAGGAGGTTATCAATTCGACTGTATTTTTTTTTAACTGGGTGAACCGATTTTGATATTTTTTTTTATTTGAAAGGAAGCTTTATCCCGAATGGTTTATTTAATTTTATTTAAATTATGTATTGAATATATATTTCTTGCGTCGCGCTGTTATCCGCATCCAGCAGGGTAGTCAGAGGGAACCTAGTGTTATAAGACATTGTTCACCATTTATCACCCGATTTTTCGAAATTGCTTGTTATGTGGCGGAAGTTAACGCCGTGCTCTGTTGTCCGGGTCCGGGAAATGTAAACATCGCTTTTATAATCACATGCTTTTCACAATGGTCTCACAAAAAAATGTTACATTTAAATACTTCTTATACCGGTAGGGTAATGGCGTGTCATATATCTATATAAACATACCGGTAATAATATACTGATGGTGTAAAATATATGAAGCTCAAGCGAAGTTCCACGAAAATATGAGTTGCTCATTTTCAGTGTTGCAATTTTACTTTTTGCACATTTTCAGCGAAGCGACGTCGTGTGTTTAAAATTGTAGTTTCACGTTACATTTATAATTTTTGATACCTTTGTAAAATAATGCTGCAATATAAACATATACATTTTACGTGCTTTAAATATTCTATAAAGAATGTTATTTGCTATGATAAATATAACATATAAAGAGCCTATAAAAGGCGTTATTCTTTTTTCTCTTTAATATTTAAAGTTTGATTCACAGCAGGCAGAGGAAACCCGGGAACCTAGTGTAGATACACTAAATATTAAAGAATTAGAGATGAGGTCGTCCTAACGTAGGGTTTGATTCTCACTCGAGATAATAAAATATTATTTTCTCGTTCTGGTAACGAGGCAAAGCGCGTAATTGAGTTCCCCCACTTAACATGCATTACCTCGACAATTCGGCGGAAAGTGGGAAACGGAAGGATCTTAGTATGAACGGAGTGTCTTAACACTAGGCTCTCTCTGCCTACCCTGCTATGTGCGAGTACACAGTTACCTATAAATCCTCTTAATTATTTTCGAATCTAGGACCATCTTCCATCAGATACACCTGCGCCATGATGGAGTAAGCACCCCTTTGTTATTATTATCAGTTATACAAGATCAATAGCTAGTAGCGATCCAATGATATGATTTTTACAACTATTTTTATGTCCAATCTCCGAATATTTACGACAAACTTAGTTACGACTTCAGTAAAAGCTAGGGACGGTGAGTCGAATAATCTTCCCTGACCGTGTCTGATTGGAATCAGGTACCAATTTATTCTTATAGTAAAATTGTGATTAAAGAATCGCCGTAAAATTTATGTATTCATTAGAAATTGTCTATTTTATTATGTAATTCAGCATAAGTGTGCTTAAAAATCTATGTAGTCTTTTTATTAAAGTTTATTGTGATTGTGGCTTATCTTATAATATTTAATTAGGGGCATATTTGTATCATCTGATTTACAATGTATTTTTTTATCTTCACACTTCGATAGGCCGTGTTACCAAAGCGAGGTAATAAAAATAATAAATTCCCTTGAGTGGAAATCGAACCCACAACCGTCGCGTTTACAGTCTAATCTATACCACTGCGGCACAACGGTCTTGTGCAATGTTTTTACTTCTTAAATATACCTAATGAATACCTAATTATAATATAATAGGCTGCAAGTTACTAAATTTCTTATCACCAATTTACCCTTATCACAAAAATGCTTTTGGAATTATTATGTAACTTACTTAGTTATAAGATATATAAGATAAATATATAAGATATAAGATTCGAATTCAAATTCAGCGTCACGCCGTATCCCGCACATAGCAGGGTAGGCAGAGGGAACCTAGTGTTAAGATACTCCGTTCCCCACTTTTTGCCGAATCTTGGAGGAATTGCGTGTTGAGTGGCGAAACTCAAGATTCCAATAAAAAATATTAAAAATAAATTTATTTATTGCACAGCCCTGTTTATTGTCAAGCCAACACAGCATTGATCCCATGGGTCGGGCGGTTTTCTAGTTTGTTATACAACACAATAAAACTAATAAAGCGTTCTGCGGAAGCTTTAACGAATTATCGTGCCTATTTAAATATGTGGATAACTTTTATTGTTATACATTTGTTTTTACGATATGTTGTTAGCTTCCTGTAAACAATGCCTGTGAGGGATCTATATATAGTGAAAATTGTTTGTTTTAGAGACGTAGGCGGCGACCTGGTTGACCTTCCAAAACACTATCAAAGGTATTGGAGGAAAGTCATGTAAAAAACACGAGGGCCTCCCAGAGGGCATGTATGAAGAGGTTGATGACAGTGGACGAGGCGAAAGAGGTATGTAGATATCGTAGCATTAAGCGTGTCGTGTAACTATCCTTCTAGGGATACAGCGTAAAGCTAAGTTAGGTTAAGTTTAAGTTGTTTATTTTATGTAACTTAGATTGTAAAGACTTGGATCGGACGATTCTTATATTTTAGTAATATTAGCTATTACTAAGATACTAAGATTTTCTTAACAGTATATAGTAAGTATTTTTTTTTTATGGAAAAAGGACAAGGCAAACGACCGTTCAAGTCACCTGATGATGATCACCACCGCCCATGACCCCGTGCAGCACCAGAGGAGCTACAGGTGCGTTGCCGGCCTTTGAGGTGGAGATAGACGCGCTTTTTGAAGGTACCCATATCGTACCGACCTGGAAAGGTGATATATTGTGATTCTATATCCCGAGTCCCGATTTTTATTACTGTAAAATGTACGATTCAATAAGTCATATTGTTTCGAATAATAATTTTTATACGTTCAAACATAGCAGGTCAGCAATTTTTCAATTACATTTTATTTTCCAATAATGTGCAAGTAAGCAACTGCTTAGCTGCAGAGTTGGAAACTTGTATTGTTCTTAGATTTTTACAAAATCTTCCATTTTATTTTATATACGTTGATTTTAACAAAAAGCATTTTTTACTTTAAGATGTCGTTTCATATACAAAAATACCTAGACTACCAAAAAATATATATATATTATAATTGCCATTTAGAGTCAATATATTTGCATATCAATATGAAGGGAATTTAAACAGAATTAATAATAACTAACCCTCTTAATAATTAAAATCTATTATCTATACAGTGGTTTCCTCTCGAACAGTAAACCCGCGAATAATTTAACGCACATACGATATGTACTAACAGAATAAACAATGATGCCAACATCATCTGCATATCTGTGGGGAAATAAACCTATTTCTATTAACAATAATAATTATTCATTTTCATAATTACCATATTAAATGGTTTATTACCACGAGTGACGTTATTGAATTTTACCATGTTTCGCCATTTGCTTTTTAGTATCGGTAGCAAAATTTGAGATAAAGTATTTTCATTTAGTAGAGGTCGTCGTGGCGCAGCGGCACAAGGGTGTGACTGTAACGCGATGGTTGCGGGTTTGATCCCCACTCGAGAAAGTGAAATATTTATTTACATGTATACTTCCATTTCTTCGCACTGTTGTTAAGGTAAAGCGTTGAGTGAGTGTGTTGAGTTAGGCCACTACACAATTCGGCAGAATGTTTGGAACGGAGTGTCTTAACATTAGGTTCCCTCTGCCCACCCTGATGTGTGCGGGATACAGCGTGAAGCTGATTTTTTTTGAATTATTTTTATATACAGTGTTTATAATTAATTACGTAAGCCGATAGTTGTGGATTATAACCCCACGGAATTTTGATTCAATCTATGGTATTCGTAAATAGACAGAAAGTAGCACTTATAAATTATCACTTTTCGGGTTTTTCCTTTATTGGTGTTGTAAGTTTTCACTTCGTGTCAAATTTCATAATTGTAGGTCCACGAGAAGAGTCTTATAGTTATTTTTAACATTTTTAAAGAGTTATTAGGAAAGATTACAACTAATACTTATTTAGAAAATGTATAAAAATTTGAACGTAGCGGAACTCGAACCAATGCCTCCTGGAAACTGTCCAGGACGATTACCTTATAGGTTTTGATTACGCGGCGAATTTCATACAAAATGCTGTAAATAAGACGCTTAAAGGATCGTATCTTGTGTTGACCGAAGCTTAATTTTTTCTTTGCTCCAAAGGAAAGAAGAAATAAATATTTGATATTAATTTCAGCTGGTCTCAACAGACGGACAGACCCAAAAAAAATTCTTTTTAATACTATGAAGTAACAGGAAATTCGATTTGGGTGTCCATTTTTTTCAAATACAATAATATTTTTAAAAAAATAATGAAGTTGCATTAAAAATGTATTTTTATACAGAAGCTACAAGCACATAATGCGACAGCCGACAATATGATCCTCTTTGAGAATTTAACGAGGGTTCTTAATGGTTTTTGCATTGCAAAGCTGGTATTTTTTACTTTTAAGCTAACTTTTAAATGACTTTAATATTTTGATATTAAAATAGTTCAAAATATAAGTTTTTTTACGGGTTTTGTATATAATTTAGTTATATTTTCGAAATCAACGTTTACGCCGATTACGTCGATTATTTATTAGCAGGTTAGGTTAGTTTACGTCAGCTACTAAAGGAATTATAAAAGATAAGATAGTCTAGGTATGCGACGTACGATATCCTTGTGATTTCTATGAAAAACTGTGAAGCTTTTTTTACTTTCGATATTAGCTTATAAGAACTTAGATATTTAATGTTATATGTGCGTAGATGTTAAAAGCTTCAACTTAGTTTGTCTATACAATAGATTTAATAACAATTCCATCGGCTGTATATAATGTATAGCTGAATCGATTTTGATAAGCAAGATAAGCATGTGTTAGGCTTATAGAATTAATGATAATTAAATAATAAATAATACATATATGATTGTTATCATAAATAATGTTTGTAATTGACATTTGACACTTGTCATTGATTTGGCGTTTAAAATATCCATCTATGATTTGGTAGTTAAGTAATGGATTACTATAGAATTATGATTATATTTAATAGATTTATAAAGTTAATAGTAATTAAATAATAAATAATATATATATGATAATTACAATAAATAATATTTTATAATTGATAATGGACACTTGTCTAGGATTTGTAGTTTGATACATCTGCCTATGATTTGCTGGCTGGTGATATAAAACAATGGAGTTACGATAATATTTGACTTATAGGATTATTGAAAATGTATTATATATCCTCGGCGATCTTTATTATAAATGTTACAAGATTTATCATTATTATAATGTTCAGTGAATCAACTATTATTGTAATTGCAAATGTGGTACGTATAGTACAGGTAAGTAATATGTATTTATAAGTAATAGTATATGAATTAGCCCAGTAGCTGGAGCAGTGAAAGGCGAGTGTTGTTATAACGTAAAGGGATCCCTTAAGCCTACAATTGTGGTTACAAGTCCACGGCACTGCTCCAAGCTTCAGATCATTTAAAAGGTAGAATAACATTACTTATGGCTACCATCCGCTTCTGATGTTGGTTCGATACGACAATCCTATAATTCATTCAGACAATTATTCTAATTTATCTTTATTTATTATATCTACTATCATGATTCTAACATCAGAAGTGGGATCAGCTCACTCTCACTCCCACTTTCAAGAGAAATAATATCCTGACACTCTTCAAAGTTTTAATGTTTTGTAATTGTGTAATATGTAAATTACAATGAAATCATAATAAAAGGAAGATAATAAAAAAGGAGTTAGATTGCCCTTGTTTGTGGCTAAATTGTCTGGCTCTATGTTTAAAGTTAAACAGTCAAATCATATTTGAAGTGACGGGAACAATCATACAACCTCAATTTACTAATATTAATTGATAATTCAATAATAAAAAAAAAAAAGGTAAGTAATGTGTGATAGATTCTGCATTAAGTGGTACAGAAAAAGATTATTAGTTACAGTTTGAAGTATACATGTGAACAATTATAATAATATTATATTATTTTTATTGTTTAAAATGGCATTTTACAAAAGCAATGTTAAAACTATATCTGAAGTATTATAAGTATTATAAGTATTATACAATTTTATTATAACTCATTAAGAAGAAAGACATTATAAGAGTTTTAATTAACTTAACACCAGATTTATATGATATTTTAATGAATAGAAATGATGAAATACTAATATTGAAATAGTGAAAGATTTAAAAATATATATATATTTTTATTTATTGGAAATTATTTAGAATTTGCATCAATATAATTTCAATTTAGAAAAATTGTTACAACTTAGCATTATATTTGTTTTAAAATCAGAAACATAAAGAATGGTGAATTACAAGTAAAAATAAGAATAAATTTCCCTTTTCAAAGTGAATATAATATTATTAATATTATATTTGAATTATTTGATTGGTGACAGTTAATTTCCATAAAGTTTAATTAATATTGATTTTATACATTTTTAATCTGAAAATATTACCAAAATATATAGTAGGTTCACTGTACTATTAGGTTACTTAGTTATTATTTATTATTACAATAAAACATTATGACAAAGTAAATTATGTTATGTCTTACAAAAAGGTTTAATCAGTTAGTTTGTGTATAGTATTTCAGCGGTCTTGTTGTATAAGAATACTGATAAAAATTATATAAGTATATAAACTTTTTAAATTATGACTTGTTAGGATGTTTGTCAGTTATTTGGAATTTCTGTAGTGACAAACTTAGATTATATTATTTATTCATTTATATATAATTCCACAAGGAATAATAAAAGTTTCAATACTAATTGCGGAATTTAATTAAAAGACATGTTACATAGGCTTCAGGTCCATTAACAATTTGTTAACTTTTTGGAGCCAATTTATTGGAGTTAGTGACTTATCTTTATTTTTTGTTTTTATCGTGTCTGCTATATTACTTACTATACAATATGAATATATTGTTGTTGAATATATTGTTGGACAAATAAAATATTTTGTTTATTTATTCTGGAAAGATAATAGTATAGTAAGTATATTAGATCAGAAATCCAAGCTCTTCTTATTGAAGATTAATTTACAAATTGAGTAATTTTAAAGTTTTCTTATCTAACAGAATTAAAAATGTTTTATTTTATTAAATATTTACTTCTGGTAATTTTATTAAATAAATTGCTTATGAGATATCTAATAGACATTTAAATATAATTAATAATTTTGGCCTTTATTTACAATGAATTTGTCATGAATTTTAAATAATGTTTTTTGTCAATAGTGTTTCGTTTGACATGTGTTAGGTTTACTTATTTAAATGATGCTGCTTCAGTTAACCTCTCCATGTCTAGTAATATTAAATCAATAAGACGTTTTATAGGATTCAGCAAGGGACTTTCGTAAGTCACGATTTTGTTTTGCGAACTGTCAGATTTAGTAAATGAATGAAAATGAACTGAAAATCTTATTTTAGTAACAGAGCTTTGAGAGAGGTGTGGTTAAAAACATATAATACCTCTTGATGAGAAATGGTAAATAAAACGAACATATCGATTGTTCAGCCAGAATACCTGAGCATAGGCATATAGCATTACTTTCACAGACTTTAGTATCATATTTAATGAACCGTCAGGTTAGCCGAACGGATTATGAGAAATTAGGCTTTTTCATTTTAAATACAACAGTCGTTAAATACAAGGACTTTCGTCTTGCTCGGAGTTTGTTCATTTGTATATTCTGATAGTCAGATCAAATGAGTTTTTATGTCATATTTGTGCAATATATGAAGTAAATGAATTTATCCTTTTATTATATACAAATTAATATGTTCATTGATTACTATAAATGAATTGATATGAGAATGACATATTGTTAAGAGGTATTAAAATAATAAAAGTTATGCAAATGGAAATAAAATGGATCTATACAGTGTTGCTAGTACGATTTAACGGAATTTATAAAATATATAAAGTTCATGAATCTATTCAAAATACAAATTAAAGTGTCATTACTATTGAGTATAATGATATGTTCTGGAAAATGTGTAGTTGAAATATTGCCGTTGAAAATGCCATATATAAAATGTTATAAAAAAATATTACATTTAAAGATTACACCATTGAACTGAATTTTTATTAAATATATTTTTATATATTGTGTTATTTATATATTACATTTCATATATTATGTTATTTATATATTATATTTCATATATTATGTTATTCATATATTATATATCTTCTTCTTCTTCTTAATGTGCTTCTCCAACTAGTGAAGGTTGGCAGTCAACTTCGCATACTTAGTCCTGTTCCTAGCCAAATGAATCAAATCTAAGGCGGTTTAAATTCCAGTCCATTCCTTGATGTTCCTTAGCCTTGACTTACTTCTACCGCCGGTTTTCATATACATTGGTATTGGTTATATATACATTGGATGTGAGTGATGTGATCAGTTCCTGGAGTGAGACCTCCCGGACGCCCAAGGAAGGTTGGATGTCGTGATGCAGGACATGAGAGCCAATGGTCAAACCATCGAGGACGCAAAAGACTGTGCAGGGTGGAGTAGGTTGAGTAGGAGGGCAGACCCTGGCAATAGCCGGGATTAGTGCCAGGAGGAAGAAGAAGATATTATATATACATTATATGTTTTCATATAATATATAAATATTTTATTTATCCGCTGGTCGATCACATACTTGGCATCAGCTGGTCGCACTAGCAGCGGGTGATTGCAGTTGATGTGTCTATTTATGTGACTTATGTATTATAAATATTTTATCTATCCGCTGGTCGATCACATACTTGGTATCAGCTGGTTGCACTGGCAGCGGGTGAATGCAGTTGATGTGTCTATTTATGTGACTTATGTATTATAAATATTTTATCTATCCGCTGGTCGATCACATACTTGGCATCAGCTGGTTGCACTGGCAGCGGGTGAATGCAGTTGATGTGTCTATTTATGTGACTTATGTATTATAAATATTTTATCTATCCGCTGGTCGATCACATACTTGGCATCGGCTGGTCGCACTGGCAGCGGGTGATTGCAGTTGATGTGTCTATTTATGTGACTTATGTATTATATATTTTATCTATCCGCTGGGCGGTCGCATATTTGGCATCAGTCGGTCGCACTGGCAGCGGGTGATTGCGGTTGATGTGTCTATGTATGTGGCTCATGACTCTGAGATATTTATATTATTGTAAGGTCTATACAAGTCGATTTGATGATAAAATGTTGAGATGTACCTATAACTTCGGGGACGAAGTTGTGTCAGTTTGGCCGTGTTAGGCTTATAGAATTAATGATAATTAAATAATAAATAATACATATATGATTGTTATCATAAATAATGTTTGTAATTGACATTTGACACTTGTCATTGATTTGGCGTTTAAAATATCCATCTATGATTTGGTAGTTAAGTAATGGATTACTATAGAATTATGATTATATTTAATAGATTTATAAAGTTAATAGTAATTAAATAATAAATAATATATATATGATAATTACAATAAATAATATTTTATAATTGATAATGGACACTTGTCTAGGATTTGTAGTTTGATACATCTGCCTATGATTTGCTGGCTGGTGATATAAAACAATGGAGTTACGATAATATTTGACTTATAGGATTATTGAAAATGTATTATATATCCTCGGCGATCTTTATTATAAATGTTACAAGATTTATCATTATTATAATGTTCAGTGAATCAACTATTATTGTAATTGCAAATGTGGTACGTATAGTACAGGTAAGTAATATGTATTTATCAGTAATAGTATATGAATTAGCCCAGTAGCTGGAGCAGTGAAAGGCGAGTGTTGTTATAACGTAAAGGGATCCCTTAAGCCTACAATTGTGGTTACAAGTCCACGGCACTGCTCCAAGCTTCAGATCATTTAAAAGGTAGAATAACATTACTTATGGCTACCATCCGCTTCTGATGTTGGTTCGATACGACAATCCTATAATTCATTCAGACAATTATTCTAATTTATCTTTATTTATTATATCTACTATCATGATTCTAACACATGCATGTAATATATTAAATCGATATTAAGCCAAATTTACATTTAAATAGAGTAAGTTCTAATCGAGTTCAAAGATCGTCGTGTATGAGTAATATCCGTCACAGCATCGATGTCTTTGAAATGAAACTATATTGAAGAATAAATGAATGTATCCTGCACACAGCAGGATAGTCAGAGGGAACCTAGTGTTAAAACACTCCGTTCCCCACTTTCTGCCGAATTCTGGAAGCATTGCGTGTTGAATGGCAGAACTCAACGCCGCGCTTTGCCTCGACACCAGAGCGAAGAAATGGAAATATAAATGTAAATAAATATTTCACTTCCTCGGGTGGGTATCGAACCCACAACCGTCGCGTTACAGTCACACCCTTGTGCCGCTGCGTCAAGACGGCCTCAACTACATTGAAGAAATATTACTTAATCAGTTTTTGTCGTTTAAAATATTTTCATTTTAATATAAATGAGAAAAATCAGTTCATCAGTTCCAGAGATTAGCCCGGACAAACAGAAGACAGACAAAAAAAAAATATTTGTGTTTTAGTATCGTGTATGTAAATGAATATATGCAATTGAAAATAAACTGTTATTTTGATACCACAGACAGAAATTTCAATTTTATATATATATGTATGCTATATTTATGTCTATATTATTTTATTTTCAATTATAATCGTGAACCCTCCATAGAAAGCATATAATAACAAATAAACAAAACGAAAATTTTACTTCCAATTTTTAGAGTTGGCAGATTAATGGCGCTACGAACTTAGTACCCTGATTAGCGTAATTTTGTTTCCTTGTTGAATTTGGTACGAGAGTAGCAAGTAGTTGCTGATGCTGAAGGGGAAGCTTAATTTATTGATATTAGCGCTGTCAAAGGATTGCTCGCGCCTCTCCCTTTGAGTTTCATGCCCTATTTGGCTGAGTAACCGCAAGGCGGGTTACATAACTCTCCAGCTACGAACTGTTTATTGTTTACAGTATTCTAATTCTAATATTTATAGAGAGAGAGAGAGAGATTCATAAATAAAGTCAGGTAAATTAAGTGCAGCGTTCCACGTAATGTTTAAAAAATTGGATGGAAAGTGGGCAACGAAGGGTGGTCTTCGAAATTAGGTTCCGTCTGCCTAAGCAGCTATGAGGGATAGTTATTTTGTAAACTAAAAATGTTTGCGAAAATATCATTACAAACTTATGTTTCACAAAACGAGTGCATACGTCCATAAACTTAAGTTTGTTTATTTCTAGAAGTTATACTTTCGAGTTTCGGGTGATCTCAATGTGAAGTGTGTCCAACTCGCACTTGACGGGTTTTTTTACATTTACGTTTTCGTAGTTCTTTTTATTTTTTTTTATTGAAGATAGGTAAGCATTTGTCCGCTATCTCACCTGGTGGAAAGTGACGTTGCAAACGATGGTGGAGCATGCTTACCCACTCACTCACTCTACTACTTCACTCTTTCCTTGAAGACGGCCAAGTTGTATTTATCGGGGAACAGTTGACCAGGTAGAGAGTTCCACTTCTTAGCTGTTCGCATTAGGAAAGGGGACATCGACGACATATGGGTGAAATCCCATCCTGCGTCTAGTGCTCCGCTGCGCTGATGGAAAGGAGAAGAGGGTACCAGATCATGCAGCGCTGCTGCACACTCTCCGCACTCTCTACATAGTTATTTAATCCTTATTATATTTATTTTCTACAATAGTAAACCAATAATGATCAAATTAGTATAACGCAATACATTGTATAATATAGTTCGTAATATCGTAGTACGTGTTACCCGATTAACTTTTTATTTACTAACTTGTTATTAACCGATATAATCTGGTTGGGGGAACTGTTTCTCGCTGAAAGTTTTGTGTTCCAAGCTGAACTGCAATGTTAACTATCGCATATACGAGTACATGTACTAGATGGAGGCTCGGTTGTAATTGTCTTCGTAGATTCCTAATTGAAGATTGAAGATTGTGTGACAGAAATCTTAGGCTTTTAGAAAATTAATTTGGAGTTTGTAGTTCCTATAATTCCAAATTTTTTCTATATTTTAATTTAAATCTATAATAATATTAAAAAACTGAAGAGATTGTTTGTTTCAGCGCGCTAATCTCAGAAACTGTTTGTTCGAATTGAAAAAATCTTTTCATTGGGTAGTCCATTTATCGAGGAAGGCTATGGCGTTAATCGTTTCGATGTAGCTCTGTGAACTTTGAACTATTTCCCTTTGACCACGGGAGCGAAGCCGTAGGCAAAAGTTAGTTATAATATAGTGACCAAACTTGTTGCTAGTGATCATTAGATCAAAATAAATAAATGATTAAAATTAAATAAATGATTACATCTGGCCAGATTTTAAAATATAAAATAAATATTCTTATATTTCATGCGGGCGAATCCGCGTGAGGTCTGCTAGTATCTTATATAATTTCTTATCACAGACGTTCTGCTTTTACACAGGTACATTTGATAAGTAAAAGTAATGTAAATGTGGCGAGTGTAATTGATGCGGCGCGTACAGTGTGTGCTTCGCTACAAGTGTTTAATTAAGTTTATGTGACTCTTATGTTTATTTTCTCCGTTTATTAAAGGTAGTGGAAATAGATTGATATTTTAATTTTGTTCTATTTTATAAATCAGGTTCACGCTGTATCCCGCATATAGGAGAGTAGGCAGAGGGAACCTCTTTCCGATGAAATTTTAAGGGCATTCCGTGTTGGCGAAGCTCATCGCCATGCTTTGCAAGAAATGGAAATATAAATTATAGTTAATCAAAAAACATCAAATCAGCTTCAAGCTGTATCCCGCACACAGCAGGGTAGGCCGAGGGAACCTAGTGTTGAGACACTCCGCTCTGCCGAATTCTGGAGGCATTGCCATTGGAGAACTTAGCGCCGCAATAAATTAAAATTAATATTTCATTTCCTCAAGTGGAAATCGAACCCACAATCAGTCGCGTTTATAGACACAATGTTCCCTTCGCCACGACTGACCTCATCATATACACTGTTTATTTGAAACAATTAATACATAATTGCGTAGTTTTATTTAATAAGTGCCGACAAATTAGTACAAGCAATTACTCAATAATTAACATGAAGAGGAATGCTTCACAAATATTTTGCTATATTCCGACGAGAGGTGGATTAAGGATGTTGATTTTGAGCATGACAAATAATATAACAATACTAAAACAAATACACAACTAATGAATTAGATATTTATAATAAAATACACAAAATAATCACTAAACGGAGTGTCTAAACACTAGGGTCTCTGCTCGTAAAAAGAAAAAGCAGGGCGTCGAATTTCACCAATCAAAATGTAATTTCTCGAAAATTGGGCGGATAGTGGGGAATGAGGGTCTTAATCCTAGGTTCCCTCTGTCTCCCTACCTGTCTATTTAGGTGACATATATTTCTATAATCATTGTAATTTGTTTTTATAACATATTAAAGTGCGTTTTAAGTGTTCATAATATTTTAAGGTCACCTTTTGAAATGTTTAATCCAATAGCAGTTATAATCAAGGCCCAACACCTCGCCATCTGGATTCTTCTAATGAGGCCTTATTAAAAATTGTCTTTGTTCATGTTGGTAGGTACGTCAAGATAACGAGTGAAATTTTTAAAATCTTTTTTTTTTCTTTTGTCATACAATTTGAGATACAATAATAATTTAGATAAACGAACTGTTTAATTATTAAGAGAAAATTACGCTTTTTCTATATGTTTTTAGATTTTTAAAGAAATTAAAAAGTCTTATATAATATTCAAGAAATATCATGATATAAAGATATATATGCGTCTACTTTGTCACCAAATGTTAAATTTCTAGGTAATTTAGAAGTTTGTTAAATTTTGATGAGAGTGTAAAATGCAGGTTTTTTAATGTTATTATAACAATAACCGTTTAAGCTAAATTAATGAAATTTCAAAAACTTTACAAGCTAGGAGATTTTATAACAAATGCCAAATTTTACGCGTATATTTTAAATAAATAGTTTACGGGTTGCAAAGGACTCCAAGGTACCTCGAAATGGTTATACGTGTCAAAGTTAATTTTCGGCGTTCACTCATCTTCCTATTATCATATAATAAATAATAATAATAAATAATAATAAATTCTTTATTTTGGGAAAAACAGTATTCCGTGGTTGTGATCTAAACAAAAGTAACATTAACCTTTCCTTTGCCTTCGGGTAAAAATACATACATAGCTTCACGCTTTATCCTTAGCGGGGTAGTCAGAGAGAACGGAGCGCCAAACGCTACGGTCTCTACATACCTCTTTCGCCTTGTCCACTGTCATCAACCTCTTCATACATGCCCTCCGGGGGCCCGAGGGGGCCACCTCTTCATACATGCCTTCCTCCAGTATCTTTGATACTGTGTTTTCGAAGGTAAAAATAGAAAATTTATTTAATTTCTAAAAGAAATAGTTCAGCAAAATAAAACCCACAAAAAAGAGTAACACATTTTATTTGAAATGGCAGTAAAAAACCAAGATAAAATATCTTCGCGTAGTTATTATAGCAGTCCGATCAACATTTTTCTGTGTAACTTTTAATGATAAACAACTTGAGGCCAAATGGAAAGTCATTAAAACTGAAATGTGCCGATTCGAATGAAATGAAACGATCATTTGGTAAATGTTTTCCTACACTATACACTTTGCATAAATAATTTTATAAAATATTATTTTACTATTGCAAATTTGATGCTACAATGATGTACTGGAGTACTCGAGTACTGGAACTCAAAGCGCGGCGTTAAGATCCGGCACTCAACATCCAAGGCCTCCAGAATTTGGCGGAAAGTGGGCAACGGAATTGTCTTAATGGGTACTATTTATGCTATGTGCAAGATTCACCGATAAAACTAAAGAAATTGTTTAGAACTGACAAATATGCTTGTAATTCTAATTTACATAATTATATATATTCGAGTATATACACATACCTGAATCTAGTAAAGTAGATTACAGTAAAAAGGTTTAAGTGCCCCTTGAAAATGACTTTTTGTTAAAAAAACAAACCACATTCAAAATTTTATTTAAACCATTTTAACGCTTGTTTTTAATTTAAAACAAAATAATGTTATTAACTTATGTAAACAAAGCCTGTGCGTCGTTCGCTCATTTTTTATTCATAAGCATAAATAAAATTATACATTTCATTTAAGCAGGCTCATAAGGGTGGCAATTTTTAGGTTCAGTTGAATTAACGTTCTTTTATATATTACACTTAGGTCTACGAGAGATGGTCGTGGCATAGAGGCACAAGGGTGTGACTGTAACGCAACGGTTGTGAGTTCGATTCCCTCTCAGGCAAATGAAATATTTAATATTATTATATTCTCGCTCTGGTAAGGAGGCAAACCGAGACTTTCAGTTCAGAGAGAAACGGAGTGTCTTAACACTAGGTTACCAGGTTCATTCTGCCTAATTACTTTTTCAGGAGTGAATAAAAATAGATTGATATAAAATAGAAATAAAATCTCAAGAACTATCACTGTTCTCATTACGTTGACGTAGCTGTAAATTAGATGTGGTCGTAAAAGATTAGATGGTGCCAAATATTGTGAGACTATATTGTGAGACGTTTAATACATCAGTTGCTGGGGATTTATTAGATAAGAAATAATAATTAACACTTATCCAAGTAACAAATGTTTTTTTTTAATAATGGAACAAACATAAATAATTTCACACACGTAACGAACTAAGGTTGATCAATTCTATCTTTTAAAGTCTACTCCTTTATACAAAAAAAAAACATTTTATATATAAATAGAACAGTTTCACTCTATCATTACAAATTGTCTAAATAACGTTTAGGATATCGTAAACTGTCCCCGAGGCATTGTTACGGATGTACCCCAACTATATTTGTAAGCGATCCCAAGCTAAACTTTATATCTGACAGAATTTATGGATGCTGCGAGATTTGTTCTACGAACCAGTTGGAATATGTGAATATGTCTCGAGAACTAATATTTAATGGACAAATAATATTATATGACAAAGAGATTTTATCTCTATATGTATTATCTTACTTATTTGCTATAGCTTTCATTAAAAAAAAAGTAATTATAAAAACTGCGTGAAAGTAAAAAGAAAAAAATATAAAAGCAACTATCCTAATAACGCAACATAAATTTTATTTACGCGAAGATGAAAAAATCTATACAAAATTAATATCTTTTCAATTTAATGCTAACACAAAAGGCAAATTCCATAAAAATTCTGTCGGCACAAGATGGCGGAAAAAACTGAAACGACGACGCGCTGTCAGTAGAATTTGATTGATGCATTTTTCCGCGTTTAATTACTCTTAGAACCTTCCTTTTAATATAGTTAAAAAATATTTTATATTTAATATATAAATCTTTGTTGAGTTCAATATAATTAAACTAATGTACATTTTCGTCTAAAAATTTAATAATTTTCTTTTCAAATATTTCATTGAAAATAAAATTTATAGCTAAATATATGGTGGAAATGTAAACTTATTTAATATTTTATTTAAAAGTCCGTTTATTGCCAGCTCATTTCTGTTTCACGCTCAAAACCAGGCTTCATTGTCAAGTCATATGGAAATGTTACCATAACGAGGAAATGAAAATAAATTAGATATAAGATCCTGCACATAGCAGGGTAAGCAAAGGGGACTGGGGAATCTAGTTTTCCACTTTTTGCCAAATTCTGGAGGCATTGTTGAGTGTTGAGTGGCGGAATTCAACGCCGCTTTGCCTCATTATTAGAGCGAGGACCTTTAAAACATCGCAGGCTTGTGCCCATATTTATATCTCGTATTAACAAAAAATGATAAAAATGATATTCATCCACTAAGTTCACAGCGTAAACATTCGGCAAAGCGATGATAAAATAGCTCCTTCGTTCCATCATTCGCGAAATATTAAAATTGTTCCACCATATTGCTCGTCTATATTAGCAAAGTTGGCGCGAGTTTGAAGTGTTTGTCGTTAATTTAAATATCGGGATGACATCAAATATTTTTATATGAGCAAAATTTCTTTGACGATACGAAATTAATATAAAATCACAAAAAAATACGCATTTATATGAAAATACTTTACTAAGTCCAGAATTAATTTCCCGAGTAAATTGCTAAAATTAAATATTACAACGTCATTATTCTATTAACCATCAAAAGAAAGGTAATAAATCTTACTCAGAGCAAGACGGGAATTTCATCTATCACCTAGGACCTCAATTAAAGGAAAAAGCAAACTCACGCGGCTGTACTTGTATAACATAATTAAAAATCTTTAAAATCTGTGTAACTGAAATATAAAGCCTTTAAAGTGAGAAAGTTAAAAATATAGCTTTTTCATTTCACATATAAATTTAATATATTATTGGAAATGATTTTTTTAATAGTAGTAGCGTATAATAAATGAATTTTGTAAATGTTCGCTACTTTGTTAAATATTTATTTATTAAGACCAAGCTTTGTGAGATGAAAATAAAGATATTATTATTTAGACGGCTTGCGTAGGAACACAGGTCCAACACGAGGCCCCTTATAGAATGTATTTTTTTTTACTGTGAAGTATTAGTATCCATCTGTGAGTAAGCACAGTCAATTGCCCGGAAATGGTCACCATATAATACGTAGAACTTACTGAAAACTAAATTGGAGTTATGGAATGGAGTTTGGATCAAATTCATTTAAAAATTAACTGGCTTCCTTTGTACACGAGTTCTTCAGGAGGAGTTCAATACGTACATGATCACCCCTATGGAAATCGCAAAATTACATATCATCATCATCATCATCATCATCAGCCTGTCCTCGTCCACTACTGGACATAGGCCTCTTCAATGGCACGCCACTGAGCTGGATCTTCAGCTCTTCGCATCCAGCCGTCGCCAGCCCGCCACTGTGCAAATATCGTCACCCCATCTAGCTGGAGGACGTCCAGGACGTAAATTACATATAATGCTTACAATTGAATATAAAATAAAAAACCTATATTTAGATCTAAATACATTTACATTGTTCTATTTTTGTACGCTACTGTATTAGTTATTATATTTTTGTTTTATGTTAAAGCACAAGGCTTATGAAGAATTAATGAATTCCTCATCTAAACTTTTACCCTCTCACTCCTTTGAGAGATGAATATTAAATAAAATTCTTCTTTCTCTATTGCCAAACTACGTCACTTAAGAAGCACGTTTTCGTGCTTTTAGTTTATAAGGTTTCGACCTAAAAATAAGTTAGATAAGGCCCGGATTTATAAACCGCTCTCAATTCTGAGATGGGAATTCGATCTTGAGATGCCGTTTTCTTTTATAATTGATTTATTTAAAAATGAAAACGGAATCTCAAGATCAATCTCAAATTTGAGAGCGATTTCTAAATACAGGCCTAAGTATAAATATATTTTCTTTTTATAAAGGCTCTGATTTCATAAATTTAATTTGCAGTGACGAACCAAATGCTTCTTCGGCCGCTTCAACTTACTATTATATTATATCCAAATTAAGTAATATAATAATAGTAATAATGTATCAGTGATATTACTGTAAATCCATTTAGTAGTTTGTGCGTTAAAGTCGAAGAAACAGCCATCCTCACAAACATTCATTTATTCTATTTGACTTAATAATTAATTAATTCTATTAAAAAAATATATAAGCTAGGATTGTTTTTTAATTGTTACTTGGTATACGCTAAATCTATACTAATGTAATCTAATATACAAAATCAGAATTCTTAATATACAACTTAGCACGAAACCTTCGAATCAAATTATACTTAAGTACGTTAAAGGCTCAGCTAGTTCCCGTGTAAATAGAAACGTCGTGGCCTCCAAATTTTACACAATCGCTCCTTGAAATTGGAACTGCCTCGATTTGTTATCGTGAACCCCCTTTTGAGAGGGTGATATAGCAACTTTGATAATTCAATAAAACCAGGTAGGTTGAGGACAATTTGCGTAAATAACTTCAATATTTTATTTCTTTTGAATATAAGTTTTATTGAAAGATGAAGTTAAATTATTGACGAATTAAAGCCGTTATGGCAAGGAGGTGATTGTAACACGACGGTTGTGGGATCGATCCCCATTCGAGAGAATTAATTATTATTTATTAGTATTTTTGCTCTGGCACCAAGGCAAAAAGTTCGGTGTTGAGATTCGCAACTCAACACGTAATGCCTTGAAAAGCCTTTACGTAGGTCTGCCATTAAAATCTTATAGTGATTTTACAGAAATATTTTTACCATTTATTTTTAAATTAATAAATTTAATATAGAACGCCTGTAAGCAACTAAGCTGTCTTCCACATGTGTAGACTTTAATATAAGATGCGCGTAATTTAATTTATTGAGAATTCTTATTTTTTTTTAAATAATTTTCTCCCTTAGAAGCCAGTCGTGGCGCAGGGGCATAAGTTTGACTGTAAAATCTAATGGTTGTGGGTTCGATCCCCACTCGAGGAAATATATGTTTATTTAAATTTATATTTTCATCTCTTCGAGAGTCGGTGTCGAGGCATAGCGCAGCGTTGATATCATCAGCAACTCAACATGCAAAGCATCCAGAATTCGGCGGAAGGTGGGGAACGGAGTGTCTTAACACTTAAATTCCCTCTGCCTACCCTGCTGTGTGCGGGATACAGCGTGAAGCTGATTTATTTGATTTATTAACATTGTTTTCACCCAAGGCACTGATTTCAGTGATAGATTCAAATATGAAAAACATGTTTTTGACAAAATTTTCTTCTGGGAAAATGATGTTAAAATACATCAGCAATTATTTAGTAAGTGATGAACTGATAGAGGGAAATGACTTGGAAATGGAAAGTTGACGTTTCGATAAAATATGTTCAATAATAATAAAACAATATTAACAAAAATAAGATTTAAAAAAAAATCCTGTATTTACTCGCTACATACTTCACGCTGTATCCCGCACACAGAAGTGTTGCGATTCATGATTCTGTACACTGGAGACATTGCGTGTTGAGTGGTGTAACTCAACGCCGTACATCAGAAGGAAGAAATGGAAATATAAATTTTAAATAAATTTTTCATTTACTCGAATGGAGACCACCAGTCGCTTTTACAGTCACATTTTGAGTCCCTGCACCACGACTGGCCTCAATTGGATGAAATGAGTTTTTACATTTATATAAAGATTCGGGTTAATCGAAAATAACCGATTCAACAATAATACTTATTGTTATGAAAACCATTATGAGAAAGGATAAATGTAACAATAACAGAACATGGAGGATAATATTGAAAGAACTATTGTATCGTCCTATACAATAAAGCTGTATACAGTACCAAAATAGCTTTAACAAAAATATAACAAAATATATTATAATATGGAAAAATGAGGAAATGATTATATGTATATATCCCATAATACAAATCCATTGTAGCGCAGTTGGATTGTATGACACAAGGTGGTTCCGTGTTCGATTCTCACCCGTTGTAAATTTTTGGACGTACCTACAAATCCAAATTTTTCAGCTTCACACAGCAAAGCAGGCAGAGGGAATCTATGAAGACTCTCCGTTTGCCATTTTCAACTGAATTCTTGAAGCATTGCGTATTTAACACCGCGCTTGCCTCGACACCAGAGCAAAGAAATGAAAATATTGAATATTTCATTTCCTCGAGTGGGGATCGAACCCAGAACCAGTCGCGTTTACAGTCACACACTTAAGCCTGGCCTCACGACTGGTCTCCAAGTAATAAAGATATAATTTAGTCCACTGTATGTGTAGTGGTTTGAAATAATTTTAATTACTCACTACAATTTCACAGGATAGCCTCATTCTCCACGTAGTATGCAGAATGATAGATAATGAAACTTGTCAAGCTAAAATCCACAATACTACGAAAATAAATAACACGTGACAGCAAATATGAAATTAAATAAATGATTTAGATGTTGTTGTTCTTTTAAACATTATTGTAATTCTTTATTATTGGTAGCATTATTGTTTTTAGGGTTCCGTAGGGTTAAAAGGTAAAAACGGGACCCTTATAAGATTACTTTGTTGTCCGTCTGACAAGATCTCGATATCGCGTATAGATATCAAATTGACATTAATATAACAAAAAATTTAGGTCAACGGTCCCTTGAAATATCAAAGAAATTCCGTGCAAAGTCAAAAATTAAGCTTCTAAGTCAACGCAATATGCATTTATGCATCAAATTAAAGCATTTTGTATAAAATTTGCCGCGTAAACAAAATCCATGGAGCTCTTTCCATAGATCTGCAGATATTAAATTTGGTATGTTAGAACAATATAAAATGGGGGAAAATCTGAAAAATGAAAAATTGTAGATATTTCATGAAAAATCATTACAAACTTATATTTGTAGTTCTTGTCATACAAAATAAGTGAATATGCTCGCAAATTTAAATTTGTCAAGAAAACTGTTTATAAATTGTACTTCCCGTTGACCTATAATCCCAAAATTAGTACGGAAGCATCGGTGGTTGAGTCCGACTCCCACTTAGCCGGTTTTTATTATCTTTATATCACGATAAATTATAAGAACTGATTCTGTTTAATTTATTTTCAGTAGAAACATGCAAGTCATACAATCCTTACTCACACCAGAGATTTATGAGCTCTGAACTTTACAATTCAAAGCTGTGAAAACAAGATTGAGGAATCGTCTGATGTATTTGTGGGTTTCCGTAAGATTTTTACAGGTCAAAATAGATTTTCCCATAATAAAAATAAAATTTTTTTGTTGATAAATAAATATTTAATTTCATATATTAATCTAATGTTCTAAAAAATTAATAATAAAATCTCATACTTTTTCAGACTACTGGCGTCTGGCACTGATAACCTTCATCGCAAGTGTATGACTGTCAACGGCTGTGGTCTCGATTCCCACACGAACTTTATTTATTCACTGTAGTAAAAAGGCAAAACACGGCGTTGTGTTCCGCCACTCAACCCGCAATGCGTCCAGAATTTGACGGAAGACGGGGAGCGGAGACTCTCTGTGCCTACCCTGCTACAAGCGGGATGCAGCGTGAAACTAAAAAAAAATACATGAATACTGAATAAATACATTCATAGCTTACATAAAAAATTGAAATAAAATTTATCAGATCGTACAATACACATTACACATTGTTAGTCAGTCTTTATTTTTTTTCCACAATAAAAAAAAATTATCCAAATGAAACATGTCGTGCCGTCACGAGATCGATTGATGTATGGGTGAAAAGCTATTTCTTTTTATTAATGTAAGCTGATGCAAAATAAAGAGGATAACAATGCGTTAGTCACAGCGTATGAGAACACAGAGTACCAATATTACTCGTGATTCATTTCCATTGTACATATATGGATAACTAGCGGTCCGCCCGCGGCTTCGCCTGCGTCAACTACGTTATTATTAATTTCTGTCTCCATGAGTACCTACGTCCTATATGTGACATCCATGCAAAATTTGAGACTGCTAGCATTTGTAGTAACGAAGTTTCATACAAACTTTCAACCCCAAAAACAACCCCTTAGGAGTCGAATATTGCAAATTCCCGTCTTAGTGTGCACCTACGTCCTATAAGTAGCTCGTATGCAAAATTTGAGATTCCTAGCACATGTAGTTTCTGAGATTTCGTGATGAGTGAGTGAGTGACTTTTCGATTTTATATATATAGATAACAGCGGTAGCAGATACTAATTTAATTTTTATTTCTGTTCGAGAAAGCAATGTGTATTTTTTGGCTTATTTTTAGTTGTCGTTTACAAGTTCTCAAGTAAGTTTTTTTCATTAATGGATGCTACTGGAAACTGAAAATGGCGGGTGTTTTTTTTTGGAAAAATCTAATATCAGTATATTTACAATAAAAACAAATACACATTTTTATAAAGTACAATATTTTGTATATTTTTATAGGTATTAACGTAATAGTGAAATAGCACACCCGAATCTCTTCTCTTTACATCTCCTACATTCAAGCATTTCTGGTAGAAATCTCTATTAGAGATGAGTTATCATTTGAATATATTTTTTCTGTTATTATATGTTTTCTGTTCTTTCGTTCTTGTGAGATATATAAATAATTAAATAGAACCTACCATAACAGAGTAAATAACCACAAGCCTAAAGGACCAATCAATTACAATAGCTACCCTCTATATTTATTGTAGAAATCGAATCGAATTCAAAAGTCAAACATCAGTTCGCAATATCAGCTATATTCCACTTCAACTTTACGAGGGCTCGTGTGCCTAGCTAGCATTAGCAAGCAATAAATCGCGACAGAAACGTAGCAAACAGAGGTAAATGTATATAGAATCGAAATATATATTTTTCAAGTAAGAATTTCAAAAATATATAATATTTACAAATTGTAATTGTATGTAGACTGAATGTAATAGAGACGGTTGGTTGTAGGTTCGATTAATTTCAATTTAAATTACTTTCATGTTCCCGCTTTGATGGTGAACCAAACACGGCGTTAAATTCCACCCCTCAATCCTGAAAACCTCAAATTATATAGAAAAGTTATAGTTAAGTCAAATTATATGCATGAGCATCAGGCAAAGACAATTTAGTACCAACACACTCGCTACAACTCGCGACTGACTGGTATTTCGTGTAAATCTTTTCTAAAAAGTGATAGTGGACTGTGTAATTTAGTTGTTCTTCTTCTTTGCTTACTTTGCCTTGACACCAGAGTGAAGAAATGGAAATTAATATTTCATTTCCTCGAGTGGGAATCGAACCCACAACCAGTCGGTTTTACAGCCACACTTTGCCCCTGCGCCACCACTTGCCTCAAACGTATAAATTAATAAAAATACAATAAACCCACTAATAGTGATAGAAACTGGCAATCCAGCGAAATCTAATTCCATAATAACAGAGAATAATTGTGGCAGAACAATGATAGTCCAAGAATCCCCGATGGGGCACCAGTCCACAACGAACGATTGTCAACTCCGTGTTCAATAGCCTTAATGGAAACGCCGATTGTCTGCAATTCAAACTAATTTTGTTTTAACGAGTCGCACATTCAGCCGTTTTGGAATGTAGAAAATTAGTGTAAACTTTATGAAATTAGGGCCAGTCGTAGCGCATAGGCACAATGTGTGACTGTAAACGAGATAGATTGTGGGTTTGATTCCTATTCGGGGGAATGAAATATGGAACGTTTTCTGAACACGCTTCACAACTCGGTGAGGAATGGTAGTGCCTTAATGGGAACGAGTAAACCAAAAACAAAACCCAAATACAATGTGAAGTTAATTCTTTTTTCTTTATCCTGTAAAAGCTAATTTTAACTACCTTTCAAGTGTCTTACCCTATTTAAAACCTGTACTAGGATAGTTTTATAATATTTTAGACCTTTACAGATTATTCTAGACAAATATCAATAACTTTTGTAATAATTTAAAGAAAAAAATCATCAGTTTTTTTCATTACTTCTCCCTGATATTTTATGTTAAAGTTCTAATTTATACAAAACGATTTTTGTTTTGATACAAAATTTATAGTGATAGCTTTCATTTATATTATAATGTAAAAGAAGTTAGGCCGTATTTTTTTCTTCATTAATCCCATTTTTTTAAGAAAATCAAAAATTTCCAAATAACTGTTGAACTGTGAAATCTCTAAGGGGTGAAATAAATAGGTACTGAGGTCCCCTATCCATAGACTGCCGTTGCTCCTTCGATTGCGTGAAATCCTGTATATATAGAATAAAAATATATTATTATATATACAGGTGATTAAAAATAAGCTTATATCGCTTAATTGATATTCATTTCGTTTATACGCACTTAAAATTTCCCGATGGTCAAACTCATATATTGTCGTCCCGGGATCGAGAGCTTCGAGAAGTTAGAGGGCCCTCGATCGCCGTCAAACAGGCGACGGGGCTTTTTAATTAATTTTAAATTTCTTCAATTAACATTTGATAAAGTGGAGAAATTTGATGGAAAAACTCTAGGGCTAATCGCTTTTTTATCTCCACAATGATGGCAGATGATTTAGCCTAGCCATATACCTATACTTAATAGTTTTACTAAAAGTATAATATAGAGGCCGCAATGGTACAAGCAGGGGAGTGTAAACACGACGGTTGTGGGTTCGATTCCCACTTAAGGGAATGAATTATTATTTATTTATATATCAATTGGCGGCAACAAGGCAAAGCACGGCGTTGAACTCTGCTATTCAACACGCAATGCCTCTAAAATTCGTAGAAAAGTCAGGAGACGGAGTGTTAAGACACTTCCTAGTATTAAGAAACTAGGTTCCTTTGACTACCCTGCTGTACGGGATACAGAGTAAAGCTGAAAAAAATATTAAATAGGTATTTAAGTAACTTAATAAATTTTTAGATATTACAATTTCTGTTAAAGCAACAAACGAAATTTAAAAAGCAATCAAAATTGTGATTGTAATGAAACTACGCTGGGAATATTGATTGATACAGCAATTAACGCTGGAAGAACAACGTTTATTTATAGCTTATTGAAATAATATATATTTTTAAATTATATATTTAAATGATACCGTTTTTATTTCATACAACTCAATTGGGGCAAAAAATCGAGGATGTTAATTAAAATAATAGTAATCGTACTCAATCTGAGAAAAAGTTTTTAACAAATTATTTTAAAAAGTAAGATATAAATAAATAATTCTCGTAGTAACCCGAACGGCGTAGGGTAGGCAGAGGGAACCTGTGTAAGATATTTTGCTCCCCATTTCCCGCTGAATTTTGAATTTCTCTTAATATGTTTTTTTTTAAATTGATGACATGTTTATATTTTAGTACTTAAGGCTAATTTTATATCATTTATTTTCCACAAATTTATTATTTAGCGACTATGAATATATTTATAATATTAATATATCTATTTACAGAACAATATTTAAAATAAAAAAGTTACAAACATAAAAATAATATCCTTTATTTAAAAGCAGCAAATGACATTTAATGTCAGCTGATTCGCGTAACTTGAGTAAGAGGCTTTCATCTCGGATTTCAATTTAACGCGATGACAATGTCTTACCATTTGCCATTTTCTATTTAAGCATTAACTTCCGTCAGAGGTTCCCTTTATAATACAATTTTAATTCTCGACAAAAAAGAAGCCATTCTACGTTTGACGTTTAGTGTAATAGTAGGTACCTAATGAGTTCTTAATCCTTACTTAAATTTCATAATTGTTGGGAATACGGAACGAAGGCCCTATAACTACATGGGTATGCTTCATTTTGTATGAAATGGACTATAAAGCACATAGGGAACCTGGGAACCTAATGTTAAGTTCCTCTGTTCACTGTATCGTTCTCCGCCTCCGGTCCGTACGAGATTGAGGAAACGAAAAATTTAAATTTAATTTTCTTGGGAAATGAAATATTAAATGTTTTGGGCATCGAACCCATAACCTGTTGCATTAAGAGCCGCACGCTTATCCCTTTATGCCACAACCTCAAATGTATCATTCACTTTTAAGGAATAGAATATAAAAAGATATTATTAAATGATGAGAGAGATGAATGAAGAGATGTAGGCTGGTTGTCAAAAAGCAGTATAAATCGATTTAGGCCAAGCAATTGCAAAGAACTTGAAGCATTAAGAAGAGTGCTTTGAATATATTTGTATTAACTGCTGAATAATCAAGATGACAAAAGAATTCCTTTCTATTAAGCTGTGTCTTAAGTTACGTGGAATAATCTAGAAATATTTAATCAAGACCATTTAAAGCTTGGGCTTTTCTTTACATAAGAAGTTACATTTTAATTAAAACAATATAAAATCACAGTATTTATAATTTCATGCTTTATCCCGCACACAGCAATGCCTCCAGAATTCGGCGGCAAGTGGAGAATGGAGTGATTCAACACTTGGTTCCCTCTGCCTACCGTGCGGGATACAGCGTGAAGCTGATTTTGTTTATATTTATAGTGACATTTCTTTTCAGGACAAGGTAATGTTTGCCAGGCACGTTAGTACTTTATAAATACATAGTTATTTCTGGATTGAAGGGAATAAGGGAGGATAAATTAGGTCAAAATAGAAGATAATATATTATCTACCATTTTGTCTTTATTTATCAAAATAATGTAATTTACTGTTTAATATATAAAGTGTGTTTACTTTTTTTTTAGACGTTTTTTAATCTTTAGTATTACCTAAATAACTGCATTCTACGTTCTACTGTTGAATTTGCTATAGAGGCAGAATATTACATACTATTCTTAGATAAAAAAACCAATCAACTGTGTGAGGTGTAACTGACCTGGATGATTTCCAAGCTTAATTCTTTCTATGCTTCAAGGGACTGTAGACCTGAATATTTGATATTAATTTCAGGATCATCATCATCATCATCATCAGCCTGTCCTCGTTCACTGCTGGACATAAGCCTCTCCAATGGCACGCCACTGAGCTCGATCTTCAGCCCTTAGCATCCAGCCAGGATATTTTCCCGCAATCTCGAGATAAATGGATTTTGATAGACGGACAATAAAATGATTCTATAAGGGTTTCCTTTTTAAAGAAACAAATAAATTTAACAGTTCTTATTTACTAAAGAGTGGGTAATCTTAAGTATATAACTGTATTTTATCATTTTTACAAACCTACTTGTCTTTTCTAAAAATATATACGAGTATACTAAAATTCAAAGTTTACTTATTTCGTATTCTATGCCTTGTTGCCAGAAAGCTCATGAATAAACTTCCTGTTTTGCATATAAGAACTCCATTCATCTGTAAGTCGGTTAAGACGTACGTTGTCTTTATATTAAATTTTATAATATAACTTGTGCATTTCGAATTTAAAAAGGTAAGTGGGATACTGTCTGGATATTAAATGTTTATGGGTTCTATCCCATTTGGGAGAAATATTTATTTTCCTTTCTTTTCATTGAATTCCGAAATATCCATTCAAGATGGATTTTTTCTAGAAACAAGCGTTGCGTTAGGGAATATACTGTTTAATACTAGGCTATATCTACCCTGCCTTACGCGGGATACAGATAAAAATACTCTTCAATTTTATAATATTAATATTTTCTATACATATAAATTTCTAAATTCAATTAACAAAAATAAACATGAAAACGGTACAGACCTTTAACAAACACCAACTAAAAAGTAAAAGTCCGAGCAAAAGCCAGGTATATGTAACGTTGAATAGCAAAGTTGAATTTGGGTGCGGTATAGAAAGAAAATTCGTTTAATCGAGGTCCAGCGTCCGCAAGCCAAAATAAAGATCGCTTTTCATCAAATATTTCAACCTTTTGAAGTCGTATGACCGATTTAAATTTGATTATACCAGTATTTTCGTTATTTTGGCTTCACGCTTTATCCCGTACACTACAGGGTAGGCAAAGTGAATCTAGTGTTAAGGCACTCTTTTCCCCATTACTACATATATTGACTAATTCAAAGAAATAATAAAATTGGTAACATTTAAATAAAAAATCTATATAATTAAACAAAAAAACACCCGCTTGGACAAAACATTAACGAAAAAGAAGTAATAATATAAAAACATTAAGCATATGCATTTTAGTAATAATAAGGTTTTAGTCTATAGTTTATCTATCAATAATTATGGTACTATACCCACCATTTTATTTTACACACCATTTTTGACTTTGAAAAGAGCAACTGTTGAGTTTCTTGCCGGCTCTTCTCAGCAGAACTGCCTTCCGAACCGGTGGTAGCTTTTTGTTTATATGTTCATTCGACGATTCAAAAGTTCTTATAATAAGATTATTTGAATAAAAAATATTTTGAATTTTGAATTGAAATATTATAATTGATAACGACATAAAAAAATATTATATATTTTTGCAAAATAGAACTGTCACTACAGCGACGACCGGCTACGAGAGTAAACCGTTATTTAAAATGCATAAGTTTGAAATGTGTTCACCTAGTTTGAAATCGTACTAATGGACCGGGAACATCATTATCCCGGGAGAGCATCAAAGTACTGAGTTGTATAACTCATACTGTATCACATTTTAATGGCAATCCCAGCTGATGAATATTTCACAGTATTAAAGTCTCTATTTTTTCATTATAAATGCAAACATTTATTATGTTTAAAAATATATGAGATATTTTTTTTCTAGTTGTTGTGAATAATAAAATATGAATTAATGCTTTTTCTGAATGTAACAAAAATATCATATAATTTAAACTATTTGAATATTATATAAGTAGTGAAATACTGTGGGTTCGATTCCCACTCGTGGAAATTAAATATTTAATATTTAAATTTTTCTTCGCGCTGGTAACGAGGCGTTTTGATTTCCACTACTCGACACGCAATGCCTCCGGAATTCGTAGGAAAGTGGGGAATGTGTCTTAATGGGAACATTATCTTCCCAGGTTCTTTCTGCCTACCTAGCTAGCTATGCGCATATAGCGTGGATTCACAAAAAATATTAGTAGTTATCGCTTCGAAAAAGTAATTTATAACAGTATAATAGCAATAAATAGTTTTAAAAATTTGCTACTCTAAAATTTTAAAGTAACTGTAAAAACAAACTTAATTAGGAAATCTCATTACTCAGCTGAAGAATTTTTAAAGGATAAAAATATATGAAATTAGATCATTAGAATTTTAAAGGGATGGCCTGACCTGTATAATGTGTATTAAGAAAATCAACTGTTGAATTTCTTGCCGGCTCTTTACAGCATAACTTTCGAGTCTGTAGTAAATATAAAAATTTCAAAAACATTTACAAAATGTAAAAAGTACAATTTAAATTTCTTTTCCTGAAGAAGAATACTCTGAAAACATCTCGAGAGTTACAAAACAGTAGGATTTTCCATTCAACCGTCGTCGCATCCCAAAGTTTATATCGAAAAATTTCACCAAAAGTTTGAACGTTATATTCAAAAGTATTTAATAATGTAAAAAAAACTATTAAATAATAATAACCTCTTTACCGTACAAGGTGGCTCGGAAATTACATTTTTAGTGTGCAACTCTTCTCTCCGTAATAAGGTTAAGGTTAATTTCCCGCTGGACTACCCGCGCCGCGGTCCGCCACATCAAAAATGCACCAACTTTCGATCTACACTTTAAATTCAAATAATCTTTTGAGCTCTTCCTCGTTATATGGCTGTAATGACCAATATTAATTGAAAGCGTGAATATTTTAAGTTGAAAATAGTATGTTTTTTTTATTAGTAGCTAGAGACAACATAGTGTTAAGATACTCCGTTCCCCATTTTCTGTTGAATTCTAGAGGCATTGCATGTTGAGTGGTGTAACTCAACGCCGCGCTTTACCTCTACACCAGAGTAGGAAATGAAACTATAAATTTAAATAAATATTTCATTTATATGAGTGGGGATCAAACTCACAACCAGAAGCGTTTACAGACACTGTCCAGCTGGTACAGCTGTCACAACCCGTAGCGAAATATAAGCACTTAAATAGTAAGAAAATAAACTTTTTTTTTCACAATGGAGCCAGCAAGTAAAACAGGTAAACGTTGATAATGGAAGAGGACCCAGTAAAATATGGATGTGAACTCAAAATGCCGCTAAAGGTCACCGATTGCGCACTTAACCTAAAAATATTCCAAATGAGTCTGCTTGCATCCAGGTCACTGCGTTTCATACTTTCACATAGCTCTGCCAAATAGCCTTTCACGGATGAAATTTAAACATATATGTTATTTTATTATTTTAAATATAAAATTTTATATAATTAAGATGATAGCGTTCCGTATTTTTAATGTGCGCTCAGAAAATATTTTTTTACTTTAAAATAAATGTCTCACTTCAGAATAAGCACTTTTTAGGTAAAATCATGAAAGTTTTTCATTATTATGATATTCGTTTTAAATATTATAAATAACAATGATATTTAATATAAAAGAAAATAATTAACTGAAGCTTCGTAATATATATTTTGTACAATTTTAATATTAAGCATCTTTTTAACGTTTTGGATTTTTTTTCAGCTTTACGCTGTATCCTGCAAATAGCAGGGCAGAAGGAACCTAGTGTTATGACACTTCTTTCCCCAATTTCTGCCGATTTTTTCTGCTAGTGAGTAGGAAAGCTGAATAAAAGATCCTATAAGAAAATTAAAAAAGCCAAGAAGAAAAGACACGTCTAGACATCCAAGGTAACGGGTTATTGGATTAAGTGGAAGAATATAAAAGAACACAAATTTCCGGCTCACCAGACACAAACATAAAAATAAAACACCGATAAAATATCAAGCATAAAAAATTACGACAACCAGAAATAATATAGAAATAAAAGAAATATAATTTCACTGGGATTTCTTCGGCGCTTTTATTTTAACAGTCGTTGTTTTTTCACGTGAAATATTTTAAGAGAACTTAACGCAGCCAGCACTAGCAGTGGTTGAGAGCGGATATTCGGAACGGCTCTCCCGCTATAAAATGCAACGTTTACGTGTCATGCTGACAAATAAAAATGTTTCACTACTTCAATGAAACTGTAATATTGGGAGTGCCAAGGTTTTTAGCAGCCAAATAGTATTTTCGGACTCTGTACCATATGAACACAAGTTATTAAGGCTAGTTTAGTTGTGGCACGGGGGCGACAGGTTGTGGGTTCGATTTCCACTCGGAGGAAATAAACGTTTATTATTTTCATTTCTTCGCTCTAATTTCGACTGTATTTTTGACATGCCTGTAAACGCAATAGTCATGTTTAACCACTTGTCCACACGGGGGAACGATTATATTTATTGGAACGAAGTTCCTAACGGCAGGCTTGGAAGGGATAGGGATTTCGCTGCGTGACCGAACTGAAAAAAATGTGATAGTAAAACCGTAAGAAAAATGCGTGGAATAAAACCGTTAAATGAGACCTGCGCAGGCGCGACAGTCGCATACACAGACGAGTAGTGTCCTCATTCCTTTCTATTTCTATTTCTCCCTCTACCTTTCTATTTCTCCCTCTTTCTTTTGGGGTGGAGTGGTAATAGAAAGAGAAGGGATGAGAGTTAAAATTATTTTTATTTCTATTTTTCTATTCTATTTCTATGTAATTTTATGTTGTCAAACAAAAATAAAGAGACATATTTTGTTATTTTAGTTGAAAATTTGAATTACGATGTTTTTTTATTTTAAGTAATTTATTATTTCCTAAAATACTGAATTTGCTTTCTTTCTTACTAACACGAAAATACTTTCTTGTACTTAAATAAAGACTAATCAGCAAAATTTAAGAGAAAAATCAAGAAAACCTACATAAAATTGAGCACGACTTTTTTTGCAATTTGTGTCGATTCTACATTAGCCGAAGGAACTTCGTTCCTACCTGGTGTTCAACGACACCACATTAATATTTTTTCATTTCCAAGATCTAGTAGACAAAGCCTGGGGTTGAGTTACGCTACCGCTAATGTCTAATGTCTCGAAAATTGGGGGAAAGTGGGCAACGAAGTGTCTTAGTATTAGGTTCCCTTTAGGTAACTTGCTATGAGGGCAGGCTTTATTTGCATATGCATAGATAAACATATAATGTATATTGTATATATATAATTTCAATGAAATAAAAAGGATCAAAAAGTTCCCATATTATATTTAAATTTGTATGTATTATATACCTTTATCCAGAAAGTAAATAAAAAATAACGGAAAGATCTTATTTTGTTGTCAAAATTGAATCCTTTTACGCTTCGGTACATAATTATAATAAATTGCCTATCACAAAGGTTCATACATAGGCGAAGGTTTGTAAGGAAAGCATCCCATAAAGGAAATCGCAATCCCTGATAAATTTTGTCCCTTTTCATATGGTGGTACTATGCATTTTTTTTTTCATTTCATCGAGTGGAAATCGAACCCACATGTCGTGTTAGAGTCACACTTTATGCCACTCCGCCATGAGTGGTCTCAATTTCTAAACACTACTAAATATAAATATGTATAAAACTATTCCATTACCAAAGAAGGACCATTCGACGAACTTCCTACTGCATGGAATAAAATAAACCTTGGAATAAATTAAACGTTTCTTTTAAAATATTGGACTATTTTTATTTTCAGAAGAAAAATATATGAGACCAATTACGTATATTAAGTAAATATATATTGGCATATTAAAAGTTTCTAATATCAAATACAAAATCAGTTGCTTCAGGTTGCCATAAAATTATACAGGAAGAGTTTATGAGGGATCTATTTCCTCTTTACATAGTCCTTTGCCAACAAGCTTTCGGGTCGAGCTAGTTGGTCGTGTAATTTAATTATGATACGAGTGAAAGTGAATCTACATCAACACCGGCTTAAGTAGGCGTGAAAACTATCTAAAGTTTTCTAATATATTATATTAAAATCAGCCTTAAATATCTAAATAGATGGAGAATAAAATCAAAATCTTCCTCGAATGAAATAAACTAATTTTAAACTATATAATTGAGCTGTATCCCGCACACAGCAGGGTAGGCAGAGGGATCCTAGTGCTAAGTCACTCCGTTTCTTATTTTTCGCCAAATTCTGCGGCATTGCAAGTTTAGTAGCAGAACTCAACGCCTCGACACAGGAGCGAAGAAATAAAAATATACATTTAAATAAATATCTCATTCCCTCTCTTCCTCTCTTCTTTCTCTTCCATTATGAGAAACTTTAAAAAAAACAATATAATATAAACTAAACTATTTAAAAAACTAACACCTGTACCTAGAATATGTCTAGAGCACACAATATATCACTTACTTAGCGTTCAGTTTCACCTGCTCGTGACAAACTTCGTACTTACAAACTGTTCTGAGAGTAATGCAAAGAGGATTGATAGCATTTTAATATACCAACTTTCTTTGCAATACAACGACAATGAATTTGAAATCAATAGGGTTTAATAGATTTTTAATGACTGTTAGTTGGCAGATTTGTTTCGTCATATTAAACACGCTGTATATAGCTTCACGCTGTATCCCGTACATAGCAGGATATACAGAGTAGGCTGAGGGAATCTAGTCTTAAAACATTTCGTTCTCCACTCCGATGATAGGTGAAAATCACCATAAGAAAAACGTTAAGTAAGCTAAAAAAACATGAAAGATAGAAGATATAATTAATGATCATATTGATACAAATAATTCAGTTTTAGACTTTTTAACCGACTTCAGTAAGAAAAGGTGGTCATCAATTCGATTGTATTTTTTTTTAATAGATTTTCAAGTAGAGTCAAGTATGCCTTTAACTACGTGAGGCAGTTAGGACGACATACAATGATTATAAATTTGAATATTATTTATATTTAAATCGAGGCCAGTCGTGGCGCAGGGGCACAAGTGCATGACTGCTAATCCGACTGGTTGTGGGTTCGATACCCACTCGAGGAAATGAATTTAATATTTCCATTTCTTTGTATAGTGTCGAGGCAAAGCATGGCGTTGAACTCCGTCACTCAACTCGTAATGCCTCCAGAAATCAGCTATTCCGCCTATTCTCCCTATGCCTGTTCTGTACAAAAATCTATTCATCAGTTTCAGAGATTAGCCCATGAAAACATAAAGATAGACAGATGGATATTTAACGAAAAATGAAAATATTTACTTAGAACATTTTCAAGCGAATTTTGGTGTTTATACTTTTATTTACCTATTCGCCTACGTGTTTCGTAGGTACCTTTTGAATTTATAATAAGGCACATGTTTACCCTAAAGTTTGTAAACCTATATACACAATAATTTGAAATAAAAACACTGCAGTCTCATTTTCAAGCGTGATAATGTTTATTTTAGAACAATAAATTTTCATTATGAGTACAAACAAAGGTTGTTAATACCCTGAAGTAATGTTTTATTTTCATTATATAAGCACTAGCTACTCTTTCTTGCTCTACTTAATTTTTCAACAAACAGACAGATAAATAGTAAAAAAAAATTATAGATTTGCGTTCTATTATTATTTTCATATTACCCTAAATGATATTTTCGTAAAAAACCGTAATAAACAATCACACTTTTTTTCCTATTTTGTTATAGTATAGATATATCTATGATATATAACATATAAAAGAAATTAGTGAAATATTAACAACAAAATTACTCGTAATTGCTGCAAAAAATCTAAACTAATTGGCATAGGAATTTCTAATAAATAAAAAATATCGTTTCTCTGTAGAACACTATTTAAGTACTAGTACAGGTAAATCGAAAAAAATATTTTATAAAATTTTTGCAACTTCCTCCATATTTGTATATTTATTGGCAATCAGTAATAAATTTCTGCTATAAATTTCTGCTCAATTTCTTCGTAAATCAATATATTAAACTAATAAATAGTTCTCAAAGGCCACAATAAAGAACTTCAAGCTACCAGATTTAATCTTCCTTAAAGTTTGGGGAGCGTGTTTGAGAAGAGTTCTTGTAAGCAGGTGTTGCTTGTTTACTAGAGGTGATATTCATTAATAAACTATTAGATATCATTAGGCTAGTATCTTACATACCATGAAGTAAGAATTAATATGGACTAATGCATTTATTAATTTTATCTGGCATAAGGTTTCACTGTCCAGCTGGTACAGCTGTCACAACCTGCAGCGAAATATAAGCACTTAAATAGTAAGAAAATAAACTTTTTTTTTCACAATGGAGCCAGCAAGTAAAACAGGTAAACGTTGATAATGGAAGAGGAACCAGTAAAATATGGATGTGAACTCAAAATGCCGCTAAAGGTCACCGATTGCACACTTAACCTAAAAATATTCCAAATGAGTCTGCTTGCATCCAGGTCACTGCGTTTCATACTTTCACATAGCTCTGCCAAATAGCCTTTCACGGATGAAATTTAAACAAATATTTTTTATAATTTCCTTATAAAAATATTAAAAATGCAATTTTATATAATTTCTTAAAATTACGACGAAACATATCATGTTTTTAATGTGCGCTCAGAAAATATTTTTTACTTCAAAATAAACGTATCTCTTAAGAAATAAACACTCTTTAGGTAAAATTATGAAAGTTTTTTGTTATTATGATATTCGTTTTAAAAATGATAAATAACAATGAAATTTAATATAAAAGAAAATAATTAACTGAAGCTTCGTAATATATTTTTTGTACAATTTTAATATTAAGCATCTTTTTAACGTTTTGGATTTTTTTTCGGCTTTACGCTGTATCCTGCAAATAGCAAGGCAGAAGGTACCTAGAGTTATAACACTCCTTTCTCCAATTTCTGCCGAATTTTCAACAGCTAGTGCGTTGAGTGGCGGAAATTAGCGCACAAAATTCTCTATCTACGGGATAAGGCGCAAAGCTGAAGAAAAAGGATCCTATAAGAAAAATAAAAAAAGCCAAGAAGAAAAGGCACGTCTAGACATCCAAGGTAACGGGTTATTGGATTAAGTGGAAGAATATAAAAAAAACACAAATTTCCGGCTCACCAGACACAAACATAAAATAAAACACCGATAAAATATCAAGCATAAAAAATTACGACAACCAGAAATAATATAGAAATAAAAGAAATATAATTTCACTGGGATTTCTTCGGCGCTTTTATTTTAACAGTCGTTGTTTTTTCACGTGAAATATTTTAAGAGAACTTAACGCAGCCAGCACTGGCAGTGGTTGAGAGCGGATATTCGGAACGGCTCTCCCGCTATAAAATGCAACGTTTACGTGTCATGCTGACAAATAAAAATGTTTCACTACTTCAATGAAACTGTAATATTGGGAGTGCCAAGGTTTTTAGCAGCCAAATAGTGTTTTCGGACTCCGTACCATATGAACACAAGTTATTAAGGCTAGTTTAGTTGTGGCACGGGGGCGACAGGTTGTGGGTTCGATTTCCACTCGGAGGAAATAAACGTTTATTATTTTCATTTCTTCGCTCTAATTTCGACTGTATTTTTGACATGCCTGTAAACGCAATAGTCATGTTTAACCACTTGTCCACACGGGGGAACGATTATATTTATTGGAACGAAGTTCCTAACGGCAGGCTTGGAAGGGATAGGGATTTCGCTGCGTGACCGAACTGAAAAAAATATGATAGTAAAACCGTAAGAAAAATGCGTGGAATAAAACCGTTAAATGAGACCTGCGCAGGCGCGACAGTCGCATACACAGACGAGTAGTGTCCTCATTCCTTTCTATTTCTATTTCTCCCTCTACCTTTCTATTTCTCCCTCTTTCTTTTGGGGTGGAGTGGTAATAGAAAGAGAAGGGATGAGAGTTAAAATTATTTTTATTTCTATTTTTCTATTCTATTTCTATGTAATTTTATGTTGTCAAACAAAAATAAAGAGACATATTTTGTTATTTTAGTTGAAAATTTGAATTACGATGTTTTTTTATTTTAAGTAATTTATTATTTCCTAAAATACTGAATTTGCTTTCTTTCTTACTAACACGAAAATACTTTCTTGTACTTAAATAAAGACTAATCAGCAAAATTTAAGAGAAAAATCAAGAAAACCTACATAAAATTGAGCACGACTTTTTTTGCAATTTGTGTCGATTCTACATTAGCCGAAAGAACTTCGTTCCTACCTGGTGTTCAACGACACCACATTAATATTTTTTCATTTCCAAGATCTAGTAGACAAAGCCTGGGGTTGAGTTACGCTACCGCTAATGTCTAATGTCTCGAAAATTGGGGGAAAGTGGGCAACGAAGTGTCTTAGTATTAGGTTCCCTTTAGGTAACTTGCTATGAGGGCAGGCTTTATTTGCATATGCATAGATAAACATATAATGTATATTGTATATATATAATTTCAATGAAATAAAAAGGATCAAAAAGTTCCCATATTATATTTAAATTTGTATGTATTATATACCTTTATCCAGAAAGTAAATAAAAAATAACGGAAAGATCTTATTTTGTTGTCAAAATTGAATCCTTTCACGCTTCGGTACATAATTATAATAAATTGCCTATCACAAAGGTTCATACATAGGCGAAGGTTTGTATGGAAAGCATCCCATAAAGGAAATCGCAATCCCTGATAAATTTTGTCCCTTTTCATATGGTGTTACTATGGATTTTTTTTTTCATTTCACCGAGTGGAAATCGAACCCACATGTCGTGTTAGAGTCACACTTTGTGCCCCTGCGCCATGACTGGTCTCTATTTCTAAATATTACTAAATATAAATATGTATAAAACTATTCCATTACCAAAGAAGGACCATTCCACGATCTTCCTACTGCATGGAAAATAAGTATATATATATATATATATATATAAATATTGGACTAATTTTATTTTCAAAAGAAAAACATATGAGACTAATTAAGTATATTAAATAAATATATATGGCATATTAAAAGTTTCTAATATCAAATACAAAATCAGTTGCTTCAGGTTGCCATAAAATTATACAGGAAGTCTTTATGAGGGATCTATTTCCTCTTTACATAGTCCTTTGCCAACAAGCTTTCGGGTCGAGCTAGTTGGTCGTGTAATTTAATTATGATACGAGTGAAAGTGAATCTACATCAACACCGGCTTAAGTAGGCGTGAAAACTATCTAAAGTTTTCTAATATATTATATTAAAATCAGCCTTAAATATCTAAATGGATGGAGAATAGAATCAAAATCTTCCTCGAATGAAATAAACTAATTTTAAACTATATAATTTAATCAGCTTCACGCTGTATCCCGCACACAGCAGGGTAGGCAGAGGGATCCTAGTGCTAAGTCACTCCGTTTCTTATTTTTCGCCAAATTCTGCGGCATTGCAAGTTTAGTAGCAGAACTCAACGCCTCGACACAGGAGCGAAGAAATAAAAATATACATTTAAATAAATATCTCATTCCCTCTCTTCCTCTCTTCTTTCTCTCTCTACTCTACTCTGAGAAACTATTAAAAAACCAATATAATATGAACTAAATTATTTAAAAAACTAACACCTGTATCTAGAATATGTCTAGAACACACAATATATCACTTACTTAGCGTTCAGTTTCACCTGCTCGTGACAAACTTCGTACTTACAAACTGTTCTGAGAGTAATGCAAAGAGGATTGATAGCATTTTAATATACCAACTTTCTTTGCAATACAACGACGACGAATTTGGAATCAATAGGGTTTAATAGATTTTTAATGACTGTTTTAGTTCTGTTGTTAGTTGGCAGATCTCTTTCGTTATATTAAACACGCTGTATACAGCTTCACGCTGTATCCCGTACATTCCAGGATACATAGAGCAGGCTGAGGGAACCTAGTCTCAAGAATTTCGTTCTCCACTCCGATGATAGGTGATAATCACCATAAGAAAAATGTTAAGCTAAAAAAACATGAAAGATAGAAGATATAATTAATGATCATATTGATACAAATAATTCAGTTTTAGTTTTTTTAACCGACTTCTGTAAGAAAAGGTGGTCATCAATTCGATTGTATTTTTTTAAATAGATTTTCAAGTAGAGTCAAGTATGCCTTTAACTACTTGGCGAAGTTGCGACGATACACAATTGTTATAAATTTAAATATTATTTATATTGAAGTCTAGGCCAGTCGTGGCGCAGGGGGATTAGTGCATGACTGCTAACCCGACTGGTTGTGGGTTCGATACCCACTCGAGGAAATGAATTTAATATTTCCATTTCTTTATATGGTGTCGAGGCAAAGCATGGCGTTAAACTCCGCCACTCAACACGCAATACTTCCAGAATTCAGTGGAAAATGCAAAACGAGTGTCTTAACACTAGGTTCCCTTGCTATGTGCAAAAATCTGTTCATCAGTTTCGGAGATTAGCCCATGAAAACAAAAAGACAGACAGATGGATATTTAACAAGCAAATGAAAATATTTACTTAGAACATTTTCAAGCGAATTTTGGTATTCATACTTTTATTTACCTATTCGCCTACGTGTTTCGTAGGTTTACCTTTTGAATTTATAATAAGGCACATGTTTACCCTAAAGTTTGTAAACCTATATACACAATATCCATACCTATATTATAAAATCGAAAGTAACTCTGTATGTCTGTCTGTCTGTCTTTTACGCAATCAGGGCCAAACCGCTAATTTAATTGTGATAAAATACTCATACAGAGATACTTGAGGGTCTCGGGATGAACATAGGATACTTTTTTTCTCATATTTGCAATATTTTCGATATATACCAATATATTAAAATACTTATTAATTTGACATGCAATTTATTCCGCCATGTTAATAACAACCGCCGTTGCTAAGCAACGATTTGCAAAGTTTGTTGTTAGAAAACGTCACCCAAAATGAGCTTGCTTAACGCATCTCTCTATTGAAAATTGAAAATAATTTCATATATATATTTAATAAATATTCGTATAGTTCAAGCGGGCGTAGCCGCGTAGTGGTCCACTAGTTTCGAAATAAAAACACTGCAGTCTAATTTTCAAGCGCGATAATGTTTATTTTAGAACAATAAATTTCCATTATGAGTACAAACAAAGGTTGTTAAGACCCTGAAGTAATGTTTTATTTTCATTATATAATATAAGCACTAGCTATTCTTTGTTGGTCTACTCATGCCTATTATTTGTTTTTTCAACCAACAGACAGATAAATAGTAAAAAAAACTTATTTTCATATTACCTTAAATGATATTTTCGTAAAAATCCGTAATGAACAATCAACCTTCTACCTGTTTTGTTATATCTATACTAATATAATAAAGCGGAAGAGTTTGTTTGTTTGTTTGTTTGTTTGTTTGAACGCTAAGATCTCTGGATCTACTGGCCCGATTTTCATTGTTTTTGTTTTGTATGAAAGCTGCATTCTTCAGAAGTGCTATAGGCTATAATATAACATTACATTACACATATATACTAATATATTTTAAAGTACATTCTAATTTGACATGCAATTTATTCTGCCATGTTAATAACAACCGTCGCGTCGCTACGCAACCGTTACCGCGACATTTTGATATTCATCCTTATGAAAATAAATATAATAGTCACTCTTAACATTTTATCTAGATTGAAATTATAGTTTCTGTTTAAAGATCTGTTTAAAGATCTTTATTCTCATTACGACGATGTCATTTACATGAGAAATTAAATAAAAGAAATATTATATAATATAAAAAGGCATTAGTGAACAAAGCTGATAGTAAAAATAAAATGTAAATATAAAGTTTACATAAAACTGTAAATATTTGGTAAAAATTAAATGTAAATATAAAGTTAACATAAAAATGTAAATATTAGGTAAAAATAAAAAGTAAATATAAAGTTAACATAAAAATGTAAATATTAGGTAAAAATAAAATGTGGATAAAAGTTAACATGTAAGTAAGAGTAAAATTACTAATAAAAACATACAAAACAAAACAAAACCGTCATCCAACTTAGGTAGGTAGGGTAAGGTACTTTTTAGGTAAGTTTAAAATTTTAGTTTTTTTAATTTTACTATTGGTGACACATGTAGCTACGAAGTTAAATAAGGTAATAAAATCGTTAGCCATTACGCTTTGTATGTTTTAAACATTAGTTTTAGCTTAGGGTAATCTATTGATTCATCATTGATTTGTTTTTTACGTGGTCGTTTGTACTTCTTAATTTCCAGTCTATAATTGCCATGTGAAAGCTATTACATTTAAGATTAGTAGATACATGGTCTATAATAGACTTTTTTAGGGATGTCTCTCTAGTACAGTACTGATCATCTATACTGTTTAATATCAAATATCCCGCTTCGGTTAATGTTCGTTGGTACAATTTTGTCTTATTATTTGGTTTAAGCAAGTCTATGTTGAAATCCCCGAAGATTAAAGCTCGTTGAAGTTGAAGATTGTAATCTTCTAAAAATGTATTAAAATTCGTATCGCCAGGATTATAGACAACCCCTAATTCAAGCGAATACTTTTCTAATAGTATCCATAAATAGTTGTTACCATTAAGATATGTAGATTCGGTTAGTTTGTGGTCTAGGTCATTGTGAATATAAGCCGAAACGCCACCGCCAATTTTATTAGACCGGTAGTTATAATAGTGTGTATAGTCTGGAAATTTCAGAAATAAGGCTTGCTCCTCAGATTTAATCCAGGTTTCAGTGAGTAATATTATTTGTATCTTGAATGGTGCAGCTGACAGTATACATTTTAGTTCGTCCAACTTTCCTTTCTTACAGAGGCTTCTTATATTGAAATAAAGTATGTTTAATCTGGATTTACTGATGTTTATACTAATTAGATGCGATTTGGTATGTAGTACAAACATCACGTAAATGTGAACTGTCAGCTGTGGGTACTAGTTTTTTGAATCCGAAGAAACTATTTTTGGTATTCCTTTATGATATTTAATAATGAGATTACTTTCACCTTCCTGTTTACGACATTTTAGTTCTTCTCGGAGTTCATTAAAGTATTTCTGTTGAGTGGGTGTTTGGTCTGCAAATATCTTAATCTTTTCATTATTCAATTTATTCTTATCCTTCAATATTGAAAGAGCGGTATCTTGACTATTAAAGCATATTTTTATTTTGCGACTTGTGTTAGGTTTGTATTTACCAAGACGAAATATTTTAGGTTGTGGGTAATCATCTATTATTTCTGATATTATATTATTGACCTCTATTTCATCCATTTGTTTACGCTGTAGTGCGCTAACCGCTGTCGGTTCCGGAATTCCCATAATAACAATATTTTTTGCTCTTATATTACGTTCTTGAATCTCGCGTATAACTTCTTCATTTGTACAAATATAGGAGTTCGATGAAGGTATAACATTTTTTGAGGAAGTATTTTTTAAATTAGAAACGTCCTCTTCCAATTTTTTATTTTCTTTTCATTGTCAGTAACAGTACAGGCAAGTTCGGTAATATTTTTTTGAATACTGATTTGCTCTAAGGATATAGTAGTAGTTGTAGATTTAATATCTTCAATTTGAATTTTAATATCCGACGCGTTTTGTTCGTTATTATCTAAGAGCTTCTCTAAAAGAGAAGTAATACCAGATAGTTCTTTGCGTAATTCGTGAATCTCATATTTGCAATCACATTCTGGTTGTTTCCGTTTGCGTTTTGTTATATTGTGAATACTGGAAGTATCAACATTCAGACTAGCAAGATCCGGCTGCGAGCCACCTCCCGTAGCTGTTAGCGGCGGCGAACGTAAAACGCTCATTCTTAAAGTTGATATTTGCACAAACTTAGAAAAGAAATAATCGTGTATGCAACTAATTGAGACGAAAAATGCAACTATCTTGTTTACCCGAGGGGGAGCGGGGCGCCGCACGCACTGTTGGATTTTGCTGCGTCACTAGTCTCAGTAACAAAAAGACACAAACACACGGTAGTTACTCACTGCAAAATAAGCTTTAAGTCCTTTCAACAGTAGTCACTTTTGATTATTAGCAAATTAATTAAATTTTATTAATTTTGAGTGCACGTCTGCTCTGTTCACAAGCCAGCGTAGTAGTTTACTGTAGAATATTCTAATAAATAATTAAGGAGATGTCACTGATTCAAAATGACCTAACCTTCGGGCGGCATAGTATGAGTATGACCGACGCGAACGGGCAGATGACGTTGACAGTTTTATAAATTTTCATACATTTTCGAACTATTGTAAATGTTTATGTAATTATTTGCTGTTTATAATTAATTTAAAATACACTTTGATTCTCTTCTTATTTTATTTGATATTGCCCGCTAAAATTATCCTACTTAATAGAGAGAAATGTTTAGTTATTTCGTAGAGTCGATATCTATGTACGCACGCACGGAAAACTTTAGGTACTTTTTCTAATATTAAGAATACCTATCCTTTAGTTACTTTTAATCCTTTTGTTAGTTCATTTCAATAACTCAGATAATTTTTTCTAATAATGTGTATCTACTTATTATTGTTTTTGATTATTTGAGCTTATATTTTCTTACTAATTCTATTGAGAATTGAAAATAATTTCATGAATATATTTAATAAATATTCTTATAGTTGAAGCAGGCGTAGCCGCGTCCGGGTCCACTAGTTATAGATATTTCTATGATTTTGTAACATCTAAAAGAAATTAGTAAAATATTAACATCTAAACTAACTGGCAAAGGAATTTCTAAGAAATAAAAAATATCATTTCTCTGTACTACTTAAGTACTGCAAGTACAGGTAAATCGAAAAAAAAATTTTATAAAATTTTTGCAACTTCCTCCATATTTGTATATTTATTCGCAATCAGTAATAAATTTCTGCTCATTTTGTTCGTAAATCAATATATTAAACTAATAAATAGTTTTCAAAGGCCACAATAAAGAACTTCAAGCTACCAGATTTAATCTTCCTCAAAGTTTTGGGAGCGTGTTTGAGAAGAGTTCTTGTAAGCAGGTGTTGCTTGTTTACTAGAGGTGATATTAATTAATAAACTATTAGATATCATTAGGCAAGTACATACCATGAAGTGACATTAATATAGTCTAATGCATTTATTAATTTCATCTGGCATAAGGTTTCATAAAATTATTTTTTCATTAACGAGGCCAGTTTTTTTTGTCGATCATGAGGTTAATGCTGTTAGCCCTATTGGCTTTTACTGCGACACCGGAGGAGGGGTAAGTTAGAGGGTACTCTGTCCCTGAAGAAATGCAAGCACTATGGGGCTGCCTGTGAGGAAGTCGACGACTGTAAGGGCGCCTCCTGCGAACTCGAACCTCGGCTTGCGACCGTCGAGAGGACTGGATGAGGCCAGTTTAGGCAAGCAACAGTTTGTGGGTTCTAGTGGGCATCAAACCCACTACCAGTCGTTTTTAGTCATACACTTATACCCCTGCACCACGAATGGTCTCAAATGAGTGTAGTAAATGACTCCATCATATATTTGAAATCGTCTTAGACAGCATCTTATCTTAAATCAAGAGTTAAACCACAGCGGTTAAGAAACGTCTAACTTTTACTATTATGTGGGCACGGTCGCAATGGCCGAGCTTAGAACTTTATCTAAGTTTAAACACAGTTTAACAGTTGGTTAAGCCTCCTGATATCGCTGTAAGTACGCCTATCAAAAACAGAACGTAATTATATCCATCGGTTTAGTTAGCGTAATTAAATATACCTATCTAATATAGATATTTTGGAGCCATCGATCATTTATTCTACCTATTATTTAAAATTTATGATAAGATGGAAAAATAATATTTTTATGTTCCTTTCGAGGCAGTGGCTATCTTCTATCTAATTCTCAGATATTTGTGAAATCCAGAAACATTATCATTAAAAAGCTTAGCAGCTTCATTCTTTTCCCGTAGTGTAGGGTAGGTAGACGAAATCTACTTTTAAGGTCATTTCATTCCTGGCTTTACGCCGAATTTAGTTTAACGTAAATCAACACTGCGAGGAAATGAAAATAAATAATTATAATCATTCCCCCGAGTGCAAACGCAATCTCTAATATCATTAAAAAAATTAAACTAAATAAATCATTATACATTTATAAATTTATAAAAAAATATTAGAAAATTAATACGAAAAACTGTATATCTTGACGTTTCTAATTATACAAAAATAAATACAAAATTCTATTAAGCCCAAAAATCACCATTATTTTAAACAAATACTTCAAAAAGTTACATATTTGATAGACCTATTTAAAAATGCAATATAAAATTTTTTTGTAACAAAAAAGACATGTAGACGCGTTAAATCCAATGAATAGTGTTAAGTTAACGTGGTCAATTCAACAATTCTTTATTTGAGTGACATTTTAGTGTGAAATAAAATTATATTGTGGACACTAGGTTTTCAGTATTCTAGCTGTTTTTGCTCAGCTTTACGCTGTTTCCTGCATGTAGCAGGAACTCATTACAGTCTCAAAAATAAAGATAAATACAGTATTTAAATGAGTGAATCACTCATTACTTGAAGTATTTTATATTTCTTCATAAAATTCCATTCCAGTTAAGACGCACTCATAGTTTCAGTTATTGGCGCCAAGATAAAACCGGTGAAGTGAACTCGATCAGTATTTGTTTGCTGGCAGAACTTTTAATGATAAACAACTTTGGACGAAATGAACAGCCATTATAACTGAGAAGTGCACTAAATGAAAGCCCGAAGTGTTCGCGTTCCAACGATGGCGTTTTAAACTTATAATTAAATTTTATTAGTTGATTTTTTGTAATATTATATTAGTTTGACGTGCTTAAAGATTTTCTTTCTTGTCATATTGGTGCAATTTACAAAATTTTGAAGACAGAAAATAAAAAAATAAGAAAAGAAAAAAGTTAAATTGTTGTTTTTAAATTGTGGAAGTTATCAAATAAATAATTACCGTTTTAATAAATAATAATTAACTCCTCCGAGAGGGAAAAGAACCCACGTCCTTCGCGTTTACAGTCACACGCTTGAGCCACTCGGCCACTACGGCCTCTTTTCCGTTGTCTCCATATGTAAATATAGAACATATGTAAATCAAGGGTACTAATATCGTTAGCAATATAACCTACTCCAAGTAACAGGTGGTCCATTCCGTTACCGTTAGGTGCTAATGTTTGCAACATAGCCGTAACAGGGTTGTAGACTTTGCATAACGCACTGAAAATGGCTGGTTATTATGTACAAAAGAAAATAGACTATTATATTCACTAGGCCAGTCGTGGCGCAGGGCGTGACTGTAAACGCAACAGATAGAAAATTATATCTATATTTAATATTTTCATTTCTTCTGGTGGTCCGCCACTCAATGAAGAGAGTGGGGAGAGCGGAGGGTCTCAACACCAATTAAGTAGGCTCCAGTGAAGTTAGAATACTTGGATAATAATAATCTTTAACACGACATTATAATTATTTAGCTATCTACACTTGATTGACTGCTGTTTGCTCTACAGCTCATATAATTGAATTAAATTAATTAGTGGTTTCGGTACACAATTGAAAACGAATGATGTTAGGTCTGTCTTATATAGATGTTTATAAGTAGTACTAATTAAAATTTTACATCTGTAGGAAAACAACTACATTTCACTTAATATTTTTTTTCTAATTAAATTTGCATGTAGGTATTGTAAATAGAGAAGGCTTACTTCTCTTTGAATACTTCAATCATTTAAAGACTGAGTGATTCAGAGCGGGTTACTCTTACCAAGGTATCTGGAAACCTAGTGTTAAGTCTTTACGTTTTAATTAGGACACTTCCGTTCTCCACTATATTATGAAGGCATTGTGTCAGTCAGTGGCGGAACTTAACGTCGCGCTTTGCATCGTTACCAGAACGAAGAAGATCTTAATAAAACAAATAGTTTATTTACTAGTGACCAAGCTATTTGAATATATAATGGTAAACGAAACAAGCACTCAAGAGACAACCTCTTATATCAACCTCAAATTTACGAGTAAATATTATAGTAAAAGCTAATTGTTGAACCCATTAACCGTACATTTTATGGTTGTGCATAATTTCTACAGTATTTTATGAGATTTTGGCTCTAAAACTACATAATCATACCCTTCTATACGTTTGTTTTGTATAGCGCGGAGTCATCGGTCTTTTACGATCTACATACATATGTGGGGTTGCCAAATGGGGTCATGAAACAAAGATTTCTTTCATATCACTGTATACATCGCCTTTTTTTCTGTCGTTTACTGGTAAAGAACTCGAATGAATATAAATCTTGTACTACATTGTTATGTGTTCGTTTATTGCGGGTTCGTTCACTGTAAGTTTCCACAAGTCATTATAGGGATCCGCTCGCGGCTTCGCCCGCTTGTACTACATAATTATTAATTTTCTCATCTAAATTACTTTTTTAATCTATAATTTCAGAGTACACAATTACAATTACAATTTCCTCGAGAGAATATCGAAGCCACAACCAGTCGCGTACAGTCACACACCACTTCACTACAACTGGCCTCAATTATATAGAAAACTGAACTAAACGTCTATAGTACCTAGTAGTGGTGTCTCTACAAGTATCTTACTACCGACAACATGCAGAAAACTTTTGTCACCAAGCCTTTGTTTAAATTAAACATCTCTGCTGCACTAAACATCTAGATACTTCGAGCGGAGAGAGAATTGTTGGAGAATGCTTTTCATTAGTACAAATTGACAGTTCTAGCTTCACAGAGGGATAGAAGAGTCCGCCAATGCATACAAAGACTAATTAGTTCTACTAAATTTTTAAAAAATGTTAAAATTTGTATATATCCTAATATTTATAGATTAATACAGTATATAAATAATTTAGCCGAATAGAAGGTTAGGCAGAGGGAACCTCATCTCACACTCCGTTCGACACGCTCTAAACATTGCGTAATGAGTGAGGGAACCTAAAGTCGCGCTATGTCTACCAGAGCCTAAAACTGAAAATAAATGTAATCATTCCCCCGAGTGGGGATCGAATCCACAACCATCGTGTTTACAGACAGCAGCTAATACAAAATCTAAAATCAATATTGATTTTTTAAACGAATGCTTCAAAAATCAAAACAACACAAACATTTAAAGAATTAAATGATAACACAAGTTATCATTCACATCATAGTCAATCGAATGGGAATTGCGGTTCCCAATTAAATACCAATAATTTTGGCAAATACGAGCCGGACCTCCCCCAGAGCATTCACTCCGCTCTACAAGTTGACAATATTGTGCAATCTTTATTATGAAGTCCCTGAGGCTTGCCGCGTGTATGTCTTCCATTTACTATGTTGCTAGGGAATGCTGATAACATATTTAATAGATATGTATCTTTATGATGCCTTCTAGCGTAGATGGAGAAAAATTTTTCTTTTTGTACATTTTTTTTCTCCATGTTACGAAATAGGAATATATTATACTCAATTTTTGTAAATTTTGCTATTTTTGTATACAGGCCAATGCCAATACGGTGCAATTGACAAACTTCTTTACCTTCCAATGTGGTACTAAGGTCATTACACAGTGTCTCGATTTTGGATAAAGAATGGGAACAGATAGACTAGATTATATCTTCAGTCGTATTCGTCGTCGTACTCGTACTGTATCTCGGATATTACCAATATAGTAGGCTGGAGAGGGTAACCTAGTAATAAGACACTCCATTCTCTACTTTCCCCCTAATTTTTGAGACATCGCATGTTAAATGTGGGGACTCAACGCCGCGAGCGAGAAAATGAAATAATTATTTTCCCGAGTGGGAATTGGTCCTACAGCACAACAGCGACCTCTAAAGATAGAAGATGCTATAAATATTCTAGGTTAACTTTTTATTAGAATTCTACACTATACGTACATAGACTAAGCAGACCTCGATCTCAATTCTAATTTCCATTTCTAAACTTGTTAATAGCATCGTCCTTTAATGCCATACAGTTCCAGAATGTCGAATTTCTTCAAGTTCATTTTGCAACGTTATCGAATTGTCTAAATTAACAAATGAATTCGCGTCTTTAATAAACAAACTTTTGCTCATCACATCGCGAAGATAATTTCACGTTTTACGAATTGTTATAAACTTCTGGGAAAGGTGAATGTAAAACAGAAACGATCGTAAGCAATTCTCCATCTTCAAAGTAACTTAATTTGTACAACAGTGAGGCAGAGGAAAATATTTCGTATGATTTTTAAGTCTTAGGAAAATAGAACGAAATATAAAGAAATCATATAAGTAAGAGTCAATCTAATTTCATCTTAAATATTTATTTTGTGAGATATTTTGTCCCACTTGACTTTCTACCCCACTCAAGCTAGCTTTTTCTACTTATATAAATATATAATACTTAAAAACCCTTAACAGCAAAGGTATATTTTGTATTTACTTAGCTTGACGCTGTAACCCGCACATTACGGGGTAACCAAAGGGCACCTGGGAACATGGTTTTAAGATACTCCGTTCCCATTAAGACATTTCCGTAGCCCACTTTCCTCGAAATTCTGAATCAATTACGTGTTGAGTGGCGGAACTTAACGCTGCAATATTAACGCAGAAGTAATATACAATAGCTACTTTCATAACAGGTTTATAGACCCAGCTTTAAATAGGACGTATTCTCGTATTGTACGGACACTGGTCACAGCGCTTCCTATTGAAACCATACTAATAACTTCGTACAGAATGGCCGCTGCCATGTCCTACACTCTCCCATACAAAGGGACAGGTCGTGTTCATTACGTAACAAAGATTGTAAAGTCATAGAAATCTATACTTGTAATGAAATAATAAAGGATCGATGTCTGTACATGGAAGATTTATATAATAAAAAAATGTTATTGGTAGCATCTGTGGGTAGGTCGTCGTGGTGCAGCGGCGCAAGGGTGTGACTGTAACGCGATGGGTGTGGGTTCGATCTCCACTCGAGGAAGTGAAATATTTATATACGTTTATATTTCGTTCTGTCATTCAACACGTAATGCTTCTAGAATTCGGCAGAAAGTGGGGAACGGAGTGTCTTAACAATAGGTTCCCTCTGCCTATCCTGCTGTGTGCGGGATACAGCGTGAAGCTGATTTAATTTAATTTTATTTAATGACAAAATAGAATCATAAACAGTGATTTTAAAATTTTATCTGTTTTTTTGTACGTTGCTTCACGCTAATCTCAGAATATTGCCACAAAATTAGAGTTTTATTAAATTGGGTGAAATTTTATTATCCATGTTTGCATACTGTCTTTGATAATGTTATTAGATCATGAAATCTGAATGAGAAAATAAATCTACTGTAGAACAAGCGGTCGAAGCCATTGATCCTATGGAAAAAAAGCCATAGGGGTCAAAGTACTGAAAACGGAACCGAAGTGAAGAGGAATTTAAAAAAATCGGTTTAGTGTGAGTCAGACTCACCCACTGAGGTCATACCAAGTTCAGCATTGTAGGTCAACGAGAATTGTACAACTTATAAAAGTTGATAAACTTAAGTTTGCGGGCATAAGCATTCATTTTGTATGAAATTATTTGATTTATTTCTTTGAATTATCTATAAATTTTCATATTTTGGATTATTCCCTTTATTTGTATTGTTAGTTCTCACTTTCTTCCCAATTTTATAAATATTGATCTATGAGAAGTATCCTATTTATTTAAGGTTTTGATTACGCCGCGAATTTCATTCAAAATGTTTTTCTCTGTGTTCCTCAAGGGACCGTAAAAAAATTAAAACAAAAAACAGCCAAATTAATTTTATAATTACTAAATTAATATCAACATTTTTTTTGTATCTATATTATATATAAGTCATTCATGTTCTAAATTATATTAAATCTAAGGAAAAAATTCATATAATAAATTGCACAAACATAAAATTCGATTGAAAATTTATGACGCGTTCATTTTCTTTGTTTCATACATGAAAAGAAGAAAATCTAGTCGACTTACCGATTTTATTAAACCCGATTTGTCAACATGTCGGGGGAATGCCACATTCCTTTCCTATCACTATTTGATATTTCATCTGCCACAAATAGCTATTATCTGCACTAAGAGACATCCATCAATATTAGGTTTAGTATACATGTCTATAAATTTATTAATTTTTCAAATTTGCTAATACTTTAGAGGCCGTCATGGCGCAGCGGCACAAGGGTGTGACTGTAACGCGACGTTTGTGGGTTCGATCCCCACTCGAGGAAGTGAAACATTTATTTACGTATATATTTCCATTTTTTCGCTCTGGTGTCGAGGCAAAGCGCGGTGTTGAGTTCTGCCATTCAACACACAATGCCTCCATGAAAGCTGTGCCGGCAGAAAGTGGGGAATGGAGTGACTTAACAGTAGGTTCCCTCTGCCTACCCTCAACAGCACAAGCGTCAAGCTGATTTTAGCTAATACTTTAGTTTTCAATGTATGGATATTTTCTTTCAAATTTGATATTTCGTGTCAGCGGTTAATTGAACCGAAATGATTTTTGAAACGAGTTTTAACGTCATCGTCGTTTTTTAGGGTTGCTTTGTTGGCCGTCTGTCCGTCTGTTAAGATCATTTATTTCAAAATCGTGTAAAAGTATCATATTAAAATTAATATCACATATTCTGGTCGAAATTCAAACTTCTAAGTTAATGCAATCAAAAGATACGGATTGCGCTTATTAATTAATTAATTAATTAATTTTATGAATTGGTATCTAAATCGGGGAAATAATTATATTTAAATTTAAAGTGAATCAGTTCTTGGTGGAAACCGGAGAACGGAGTGTCTTGATATAAGGTTATATTTACTTGCCACTTGTTCCAAGTTTCACGCAATCGAAGTTGCGGGCAGCCACTAGTTTATAATATATTTGTAGGAGCCTATATTCTATGGAATAATAGGATAATACAAGACCAGCTTTAGTATAGATTCCAACATACACACGTACATATATACTGGTGTAGCTCTGAATGTTCAGATAACGAGAAGCTATTCGGGCTATTGTAAAGGGAGTAAGTCCTTCGTTACGTTACACTACTCCCTGAATTTATCGTTTAATCTTCTAAGAACTCCTAAAAGACGCTTAACGAATTGAAATGTGATAATATGTTAAATCTATGTAACATATAAAATAATAAATAAAAAAAATGCTTAAAATTAAAATTTAAGTTCTTATTTACGCATATTTAAGTTTACAACTTTCATTTAAATTTACGTTCCCGTTGACCTACGATCATGAAATTGCTACAGAACCTTTGCTAGATAAGACCGACTCGCATTTGAACGGTTTTTAATCCATTATATAAACCCAGTGTATGTTAAGCCGAGTAAAATCCTTGTCATGAAAAGTCATTATTTGAAGCTTTTTTTTCTCTAAACTTAACAATTAACTAAAGGGCTTAAAAACATATAAGTCCTTTAAAATGATTGACTACATTATAAAAAATATATAATTATATAGTTACGTATACGGTATAACTAATTAAATTATCTCTCTCTCTCTCTCTCTCTCTAAATTATCTATATTTCATTTGGTCTTTGAATAAAACCGATAACACTTAGGCTCTAGCTATGATACACTACAAGACTTATATAAATGCATTAGAGACTTAACTCAAGTAAGAACCACTCTCTTTAGACATTTTAAACTGAACTTTTAAACGATAGCGTCCTCGTTTTTCTTCTTTACAGTTGAATGTAAGAAGTGCTTTAAAAGCTGAGACGTCGCCAAAGATAGTTTATAGCTAAGCGGACTAAGGAAAACTCTCAAACACACAAGTTTCATAGAAATGTAAATCAGTCACTATTCGAAATGGCGTAATCCACCAGGACTGTATCTGTGGAAAGCAGCTGGGAGGTTTTATTAATGTTGCGAAATCTGACGTTTATTGTAAAAATAAAAATAAATCAGACGCATACAGCACTGTAGGCAGAAAGAACCTAGTATCAAAACTCTCCGTTCCCCACTTTCCTTCGAATTTCAGTGTTGGATGGAGGAATTCAACGCCGGGTTTTTGTAAATTGGTACCAGAGCGAAGAAATGGAAAGATTAATAAATAATAATTAATTCCCCCAAGTTGTAATTGAACCCATAACCATCGAGTTACAGTCACGCCCTTGTGCCCCTGCGCCAGGATGGCCTCAGCATTTATTGTATCTCACTTATCATCATCTCAATTTTAGCACCGATATCGAATCTGTGACCTGCCCCAAGACAATCTCATAAAGCTACGACCACCACGGCGGATATAACAATATAGTCCGGAATCTTTGTCAGTGTGTTCGTCATATCGATATATAACATGTTCATTACAAAGCACATCTCGAATGTAATATGTAATATGTGGGATGAAAGACAAACGGCCTGGCCGCGATAAATAATACCTCGTTTATCTATTTAGGAAATAGAACAAATAAATGTAAAGGTTTTTATTACGTTTCGTATTACCTTTGTTTACTTTCGTTTCGGCGATGCCTCATTCCTTTTTTATTGCCTTAAACATGGAGGCTGCAATTGTTATGTCCGATAAATATTGTTGATTTACTATTTTTTTGTAGAACCTTTTATTCGCGTCAAGTACTTAATGGGGGTTTTATACAATTTGCACCTATATATATTTATATTTATTTTTTTACCCAATTTTTTTTTTTGTACAGCATACTGCTGTATCACGTACATAGTAAAGTAAGCAGAGAGAACTTGGAAACCTACTGTTAAGACACTCCATTCTCATTAAGACATTTCCGTTCCCCATTTTCCGCCAAATTCTGGGGGCATCGTGTGTTGAGTGGCGGAAATGAACGCCATGCTTTGCTTCCGTACAAGAGCGAAGAAATTAAAATATTAAATATTTCATTTCTTTGAGCGAGAATCTAGAGAGTAGAGAAACACGCATATACGCAAACCGGCAAATGTGAACGAAAAATTAGCAAAGCAGCTTTTTTGAACGAATGGATAACTTGACAATTACAACCATGAACCAACTGAACGTTGCTAAAGTTTGACACTAACTTGCCAAACACTTATTTCTGATTACACTGCAAAATATTGCCGTTATCTAAAACAATACGACAATTAGGAAAGTCTCCATGATAGAAAAAGTTACGAAAAATTAATTATCATCAAATTCTATATCTCTGCAAACAGGTTGACGATAAAAAATAAGCCTCTGAATATACTTAGAAACCTGAAATCAGTGTTTACTATTGAAATGTGATCAGGATTGAATCACATATGGAATATTTACTTTTAGCTCCGCCGCGACCCAATACGATAGATTGAAGCTTCACCAAATAAGTATCAAAACAGATCCTTGTTTGCTTCTATTAAGATATGGGCTTTATTTTCAAACGTTAACAGTTATTAAACGAATATATTACTTTTTTTGATATTCTCATATTCATATGGTAATTACCATATGATAATAGGATGTTATGAAAATATAAATATTTTCGTATTTATTTTTAGTTTTTTTTTTCGGCTTGAAGCTGTATTCCTGCATAAAGCAGGACATCTACTGAACCTAGTATTAAGGTACTCCGTTCTCCATTCTCCGCTGGTTCTTTGAGGCATTACGTGTAGTGGCGGAACTCAGCACCGCGCTTTGATTTGTTACCAGAGTGAAGAAATGAAAATATCAATAATAATTAATTTCCCTAAAGTGTTTTATAACTTATTTAAGTAATTTTATAAAAAAATCTGTCTACAGAGAGAGCAAAACAAGGCAAAGCTTAAACCATTATTGCTATGTGTGGGATACAACGGAAGAAAACCATAATTGCTGGCTGCAACAGCCATTAAGAGTTGCAGCCAGCAATTATGTATGTTAATTGATTTTGTTTCCGACTAATGATTATTCTAGACACTGCTGTGTCTTTTCCGATTGAATTAAAATAAATGATCTCATAGATTTAGATGCAGTTTTCACTATTGTATTTTTGTAAATTTCCCTTATATTTAGTATCTATTTGTTTTATTTCAATTAGTTTATAAATTAAAAAAAAATATGCCAATATAAAGAATTGCCTTTAAAATGATAATACTATCAGATTACGAAAGTAAATCAGATAAAAAAATAATTAATTGTGTAGTGCAAGCGGGCGAAGCCTCAAACGGGTCTCTAGTATATAAATAACTTTAAGAAAGGCAATCTCAATAAACACATTGATATAAATGTACATACACTCACTGAATATATGTATTTTAATCAAATATATAATATATACAAGTCTAAAGTGTCAATACTTTGTTCATATAGGGAAATCTGACGTAAGATATCCATCGAAGCTTCAATTACCAGTTCCATTTATGGATGTTCCAATATAAACCTTTCTACCTACTAATATTTAGCGCTAATCTTTCTTAATAATATTTCGTACTTTAACACGCAATGCCTCCAGAACGGAGTGTTACACCACTAGGTTCCCTCTGCCGTGCGGAAGGTAGAGGAGGCTTAACACTAGAAGCGCCGCCGTCCCATTTTTGTCCCAAACGCAAGGTTGATTGTTTATAACTTTTTTATTTGTTAATTTATGTAGATGAAACTTTTTGACTATTACCAATTTTACACCTTTATTTAATTAAAAATATAAATAATTTTATAGCAGTCATACTTTTTGAAAAAAAATTAGATTTACCTAGAACTGCCGCTGGGTCATTTTTGTCCCGCCATTATTATTTTATTATTTGAGGGCATAATTTGACATGTTTTCATGCCTCGGGGACGAGGTGGTGAAAGGACGATGCGGGGGCGGAAAAAAATTGAATAGTAGGTTTAACAGTCAATACCTAAGTTTGTAGGGTTCTGTAGCTTTCAAGGGAAAAAAAACCCTTATAAGATAATTTTTTGTCCATCCGGCTGTCTTTGCCTTTATCTCAGGAACGCTTGGAGAAATCGAGTTAATATTCATATGAGTATATGAATATCAACTATATGACGATCTACAGTCCCTTGATTTCCTGAAAAAGCACGCTTAAAAAATATATGACCATTTATATAGTAAAAAACGTGTATTTCGCCACTATAAAGGGAATCAAATTAATAAGGTACTTTCAGTTAACTTAGAATAATGAAATTTGGCAGTTAGCATCTACATGTAGTACTAGTACAGGAAAAAATCTGAAAACTATACATTTATGCATAAATCTTAAAAAATAAAAGCCTGAAAAGTGGGGTAAAATTGGTGTCAATACTAAATTTTGCCGCTAGTTCAAGTGAGGTATCAGATGAAAGGATGACTAAGCTAGGCTTGAATTTTAGAAAAACACTCGATACCAAATGTGGGCAATTTTAGGCTAGGTGGAGGGAACCTGGAAACCTAGTGCTATGCACTCCGCTGGCATTTTCCGCCGAATTCTGGAGCCATTACTATGCAATGTTATAAATCATCTGTTATGTATCACTGATGAAGAATATATTAATGCATTACTTGGCCTAATAATAATATTAACTAATTTCAATAACTTATAATTTTGTAAGAGTTATTCAGTTAGTTGTCACGACCTTAGAACGTATTTGAAATATTTGATTCTTTCTTTGTGTTTGGTTTTTTGGTACTTTTATGTGTGTTAAAGAACAAAAATTGATCATAAAAGATGATCTACATATTTTACGAATTATTTTAATAATATTTTTTTGTATTATACCAAAAATCAACATAATAATTAGAATGGGACAAATTTGTCACGACGGCGGTTCAAGGGGGGTCTCAATCTTCGGCACTTCTAGTGTTAAGGCGTTTTTTTATATAAATAGAACTATGAAATTAAATATTTTTAATTTACATTTTGTTGAATTATAAAAACAATAATGACAATGTGCAAGTGACATTTTTCTAATAGCATAAATATTTATTAGCCGGCTATTGCTTTGTCTCTATAATTATAATAATAAAACTAAATAATAATTAACAAGTGGTATGTATATTTTGTCATCTTTTCATAGTTCACTTAATTTTATTAATAACAATAAATAATTGTAAGAATTGCATAACTAATAACTTATATTTACTTTCAAAGCAAATATTAAGAATAAATATATAAAATAATATACAAAACAAGGGTAAATAAAGATCAATAGATGTCTGTAGAGTTATATCAAATTTCAATAAAAGAAAACAAATACAAAATTAGCATAATATAAACAAAAGTTGCTTAATTTTGTTTATGGAAAAATAATATTACTCATATTATTTTTGGGGCTTACGATGCGTACAAAGATGCTAATTGAGTTTTTATCAAAATACAAATATTGCATACTTTATTTCTGATATATTTCATTAAATATTAATTTTGTTTCAGTTATGAAATTTCTCAAAAGTTTTTATATTAAAGAAAGATTTGTATAATTTTTTGTATTTTAAAGCAAAAAATGTTTAAGTGCCTTACTTATAAACAATATATTTTCTTTTACTTAGAGCTTAAAAAAAAGTTTCGTTCATTAAAAAATTAAATGTAGTACTATTTATATGGAAAGTAAAAGTAGAATTCTCGTTATAGTACGCCAAACATAAATATATAACCTCGCAAAATTAATTGATTCAGAATAAAAGGCGATCTTATTGTCAAATGAGCGACCTTTCCAGGAACCTTTGGGTCGAGAAGAAAATTAACATATTAAATGAATATCTAAATATTGTAGCGTAATCGTATATAAACAAACATATTATATGAAAAATATTAACATAATCTTCTCGGCAAAAAATCAATAACAATACAGACCTTGCTAATATCCAAATTTTAACTTCACGCTCAAGGGTGTAGGAGGAAGGGGTTGCGTGGTCCGTGCCTGCTCCAGAATAGTCTGGTGCTCCAGATATTTTACTAATAAAAAATTTTTCCCGCAAAATTAAAAAAAAATCTAAAGGCGTCCCCCCGCAGAAAATATCTCTTGATACGCCGATGCTCACGCTGGATTCGAACTGCCATACAAGTATGATTTCTCGATAAAAAAATTAATTTTACAAATGACGAGGTGATCATAGGTTGCTATTAAATCTAAAGCCACTGGAGTAACACCTTAGAGTATCTGTAAACTTATCCAATAGTCCTAATGGAAACACCACTTGACTATGATTCAAATTAATTTCTGTTGCTACCATTTCAATAGAATATTGTTAAGACAATATTGTTAATAGTGTTAAAGAAATAAAAATAATTAACTTTTCCAAACGGGAACAGTATTCATATACTTTAATGGTTTGAAATTTTACGAAAAGTATAATATAGCAATATTCCGTAGCTCATAAAATGAAATTTGTTAAACGTTTGATCGTCTAGACGTTTGCACTAATCGTCAACAATATGAGTATCGATCTAGGACTGTCATATCAATCGTAATGCACTCTTGAATCCGCTTAATTTTTATATTCTATATATTTAAGTCCTCCAGACCGACTCGTTTCTCTTGGATATCTATTTTATCTTATTTCTTTAGTGTTTACGATATTAAAGAAGATACTATTTTTTCAAGTATTTCCATTAATTTATGATTTCAGGCTGATGAGCTCAGAGCATTACCTACCAAGGTTTTGCGACCCAAGTCGAGTGTAGGTTTACAGTTAAATGAATGCTGAATAATGATCGTTTCCACTGTCTAGGCTCTATTCTCTCTCTATTCTAAATTTAACCTTTGAAATGTTAATCATAAAAATATTTAAATTTTAGATACCTAATCCAAACAGTTATAACAAAACAGTAAAAACAATGTGTTAAAAACACGTATTTACATATATTGTAGATCAACGGAACTTTGCAGTTTTATCAAAGACAGCCTCCAGCACAGGTGGCGGTGGTGACGACGAGCTGACAATCCAATTTCATTCAAAGTTCGCAAAGAACGAGGAAGCAGTTTCAACTCTTTCATAAATTGAAAATGTCATTTGCAAAGCAGTTCTATTTAACTTTTATTAGCTACCGCTATCTGTTGCTTGTAATATTTTTTGTTCAGTAAATTTCCTTACCTCCGCAAAGTTGACGTTATTTCTCTTTTAAATTGAGTAGCTTTGAAAGTTATTAAAGGTTTTAAGGGAAATTGAATTAAAATATGAGTATTGTATGGTGATATTGAAATGTTTTGTTGTTAATATGAGTCCTAGCAGTTGAATGAAAAATATCTTCTAGCTCTTCTAGCGAATATGTCTTGCCAAATTTCACAAGTCTGGTCTACGAGAAGTATCAGAAGTTTTAACGTGGTTAATTTCATAGGAAGTTAACAGGTGGACAGACAAACCGACGACAAAGTGGTTCTATAAGGATTCCTTTCCTTTGAGACGCGGGATCCTAAAAACAACTAGCACTTGTAAAAGAATATTTTGCTTAGATATTCCAATTACGAAGCGATCGCTCGAAAATTCATAAATTCATAAAATATTTGTATAAGAATTTTTCCTTAAACATAGAATTTATAATTAAGGCGATCTTTATTATGTATTTTTCATATTACCTTTTTGCCCATATTAGTATACATTTTGTTTTTATATCAACATTCATGAAAATAATTTCCTATATTTATGTGATTTTTCAAAAATTACACAAGTTAAGTGCTGACCTTAAATAATAATAGAAATAAGTCACATAATAAATTCCAAAATATCTTTTTCTTGTTTTTCTTCAACACTGTGGTTGTTTACCAACCAATCAACTTTTTTTTAAAAAAATCAAAAGGTTCTTTATTCTAAAGGTTCTGATTGTCCATCGATTTCTCAAACATTTATGAACAGATTTTTTTTTATTTGGAAGCAGCAAGCTTTTCTATTGATTCCATCAAGATCGGATGATGGAATCGTAACATTTCTATATAAAAGAAATAAATTTAAACCTACAGCTACTGTATATGTAAAGATGTGTGTGAAGAAGAACATGTTTCACCTAAGCCTCTATAAAAATAAATAAAATAATAAACAATAATTTTGGCGTTTTTATAAAAATGTAAGTTAAAATATAAATAATAATAAAATATAAATTGAATTGCTTTATTAATTAAAATTCATTCTTATACAATATTCGTACAAAATGTTTTACCCTCAGGCTAAAATATGTAGATTAAAATGACATTTATATGGCTTCATTCAAGCAAATTTGATACCAAAAATAGCTATATACTTACTGAAAATTTGCCATACATTTTAATTTTAATTTGGATTTAAAATAATTTATACTGTAACTTTACACTTTTTCCCACGTTTTAGGGTAGTAGTGTTAAAACTCTCTGTTCAGTATTTCCGCCTAATTATCTATACTAAGCTTTAGTATGGAGTTACGTAAGGCGGAGACTTTTCTCCGTCGTCGTCGGGACGTCGAAATTCTTAAACGCTTATTACATTTTATTTATTTCATTGGCGCTTCTGTTGGAAGATTTATACAAATTTCCGCTACCCAAAGATAATTGCTTAGAATTATCATATTATAGCAAAAGACAATATTATTTATTAAATAATTCTGACATTTCTGTTATATTAAATCCCATCAAAAACATAAATGTAAAAAGAAAGCCAAGTTCTGTAATAAAACGTATGCTTTCAGCGATAAAAGAAGTGAGATGTAAATGTATGCCAAGTTCAATGGTCAGTCCTGAAATTTATTTTTAACAATATAAAATATTTTATAACAACTGAAAATGCCCATTCTTCTTACAACTTGGAGACTTCATTTATGTATAATATCTGACTTGGCTAGTTTTCATATGAATTTACAATAGAATCTGAATAGAATAGAATAGAATTTGAATACATTCATTAATATCGATGTAAATTAATTTGAAAACTAGCCAAGTCAGATATTACACATAAATGAAGTCTCCAAGTTGTAAGAAGAATGGGCATTTTCAGTTGTTATAAAATATCTTATATTGTTAAAAATAAATTTCAGGACTGACCATTGAACTTGGCATACATTTACATCTCACTTCTTTTATCGCTGAAAGCATACGTTTTATTACAGAACTTGGCTTTCTTTTTACATTTATGTTTTTGATGGGATATCATTACTTTTTGTACAGAAATTATAAGTAGGAAGGTTCATAATGTTATCAATATCAAAATATTCTTTATTCAATTTGGCCATTACAAGTACTTTTCCTATAGGAAGCTACTATAGCAAGAAACTCAAGAGTTGCTCTTTTTAAAACATAGTTTAGAGTAAGCGCTTCATAGGACATTTCTCTTCGCCGAATAAACCAAGTAGGACACCATTGTGATAATACACTTCTATCTTAATATTGTACAAATCTACTGCAGCCTTTATTTCGGAAGTAGCTCCGTACGTAGTTAAGCAAAGCATGTCTTCTTTAGAAGAGTAAGGATTCCCGTTTCGAGCGCTAGTGTAGATACTTAAATCATTCCAGTTACGACATACGTACTCTACTATAGTCTCGCGCAATTTATTAGTTTGTTGTATATCAATACGCTCAAACGAAGAATATGCAAAAGCATGGAAGAGGCAGCTCCCATCGGGAGGCATTGGAACAATTCGGTGTAAGTTCTTGTTTCACCCACAAGCAATTCTATTGAACGACTCATTGTTCAACATGTCTTGGAAAAAATATAAACAATAAGTTTATTAAGTGCTGACGGTACCAATCTGAATTGATATGATCCCAAGGTCGACTTCGTTCTCTGCCGTTTTCACAAGTGTTCCTAAAACCAGTAAAATCATGAAACCCTGGCCAAAAAACCATTAAAATATGAGCGCCTTCGTACAATAAAATGTATCTAATATAATTAGGTATTTACTTTTTTTATTATAGTCAATAATATTATGTTTTATTACTCTTAAAATGATATTTAATTATATATGAATTTAGATTATATTTATCTATCTCGACTATAGTTTTTATTTTGTTGATTAAATGACAGTTGTCAGATTATAAAGTAATTAATGTATGCTGCGTTTAGAAATCTGATAAATTTATTATTATTTTTTTCTAATTTTATTATTTTGTTGGAATAACTCAACACGCAATGCCTCCAGAGTTCGATGGAAAGAGGGGAACTGAGTGCCTTAACACTAGGTTCCCTCTGTCTACCCCGCTATGTGTGGGATACACAGTAAAGCGGATTTATTTATTGGAACGAAGTTCCTTACGGCAGGCTTGGAAGGGATAGGGATTTCGCTGCGTGACCGAACTGAAAAAAATGTGATAGTAAAACCGTAAGAAAAATGCGTGGAATAAAACCGTTAAATGAGACGTGGGCAGGCGCGACAGTGGCATACACAGACGAATACCTTTCTCTTTCTCCCTCTTTCTTTTTTTAGTTGATAATTTGAATTACGATGTTTTTTTATTTTAAGTAATTTATTATTTCCTAAAATACTGAATTTTCTAAATATTTTCTTGTACTTAAATAAAAACAAATCAACAAAATTTAAGAGAAAAATCAAGAAAACCTACATAAAATTGAGCACTTTTTTTGCAATTTGTGTCGATTCTACATTAGCCGAAGGACTCGTCGTTCGTCGAACTTCGTTCCGACCTGGTGTCCCACGACACCACATTTTGGTTTTTTTTATTATTTTGTTTAAGTAATTTTTAATTTTCTCTTTTTTTCTCTTATTTTTTTATTAACAATTACTTAAATTTTTACTGTTAATAATTACTTTATAATTACTTCTGTTAAGATAGCTGGTAGGCTGACAATGTTTCAAAATAAAAATCAAATCAGCTTCACTCTGTATCCCGCACACAGAAGAGTAGACAGAGAGAACCTAGTGTTAAAACACTCAGTAACTAGTAACCAGTAACCAGTCAGGTTTTACAGTCACACTTTATGCCCCTGTGCCACGACTGACCTTACAGATAGTATATTATTATTAAATTTTATATATATTTCTATCAATATAATTACTTTTTAAAAGCTTTTATTGATATTTATTTTTTAGTGTATTTTTTCTGTTTTAGGATTCTGTACCTCGAAAGCAATAAAACAGAACCCTTATAGGACCTTATATAGGACTTAGTACTTAAATATTGTAATAATAATTTAATATTATTATCAATGCGACTATCATTGTGCCGATAGTGGTTTCGGTGAACGGCTTAATAGCGAAAAGCCTCGACCAACACCTTAAGAGGCTATCGCTTAGCTGTTGGATCAAGAACCGGATACAGAAGGCAGTATTACTTGAGACGGCACGTATTGTGCGGAGGTTCCTCTCTCTGGAGCCCCGGCGGGACATGGCTTGGACCCTTGTCCCGCCCTCGGAAGAGTGGTTTTTTTATATTTTTAAATGTATCTTTTTTATAATAATTTATATTTAAAAATGTAAAAGTGATTCACTAATTTAATAAAAGTTCTTCAGGTATTTAATATCAAATACGTTAATCGACTATGCAAATACTCTTAGTATAATAAGTACTAAAATGTTTAAATTATCTATATATATAAAAGGACTTGTCCTCACTGACTGAGGTAAGACGCACGCACAGCCTTAACCGCTGATGGTAGAAACGTTAAATTTGGACAAAAGTTTACTTTCGTAATCTGGACATCCACTAAGATGGGATTTCGAAAAATTTTAACCTCAAAGAGATGAAATAGCGGTTCAAAGTTTTTATGGAAAAAAATTTAAATCGGCACCGATTTTTATAAAATTTCTAATTTAGATTTTTAAAGGTATTTAATTGAACACGTGTTTCATCGTTTTCTAGAATTCTCCCCTCTTATTATTCCCCCCCTAGAGAGAACCCTTAGGGGTGCAAATATTCATAAATTTTCATAAAATTTGAAATTCAGACTCTTAAACGTATATAATTAAACATATGTTGTATGGTTTTCTAGAATTCACCCCCTAAGGGTGCAAATAAGGGGTTGAAAGTTTATATGGAAAAATATTTAAAACGCCACCGATTATTATAAAATTTGAAATTTAGACTTAAAAGTATTTCATTGAACACATGTTTCATGGGTTATTAGAATTCACCCTTAAATAGGCAAGCGAAACTGCGCGCGTCCGCTAGTAATAAATAATAATGAAGGATGTTAATCCATTTATTATATTTTTATATTTTTACGTGAAGCCCTTGAAGTCCACATGATGGCAGGCTTTCTCAGGACATAAATTAGAGTCATTTTCAGCTACAAATGGAGACATATCTTATCTTAAAATATACTTGAAAGCATCGTGTTGTTTTAGATGGCTTACGTAAGTAATAGTGAAGTTAGACTACAAAACAAATAAAATATTTACTAACGCGTGACATAAATTAAAGCAACATATATATAAATAATGCATTGCTCTTATTTTCTTGGCAGGCGCTAAGCCTAAAAATCAATTATCATTAACTTTGATTGCTATGCTTTCATTACAGGTGCTATAAGTAAATGTTCCTAATTGAATCTATTTATTGAAAAATTATAAGAAAATATTTTAAAAAATACTAGTTTCGGATTTTTCCCTTGACATACACCCAATTACTTAACCGGATGCTAAATTTCACCATTCTAGATCATCTGGAACTTGGTTAACATTAAGGTCTATAGGTCAGTCACCCCCCTTAAAATTAACGATTTTTGGACGTCATTATCTAAATAACTGTTTGAGCTGTGTTTATGAAATTTAATGCACGTATACAGGTAGGGGGTCTAAATATTTGAGCCAAATATGACAGCTTTAGGTGGAATAGTTTTTGAGTTACGAATAGGTAAAAAGTGGCTTCAAATGGTTCGTGTAAAATAACACACGGTGCTGCTCGCCAGTTCTGAAACTCAGAACTTGTCACGCGCTCCGCGCGTTTTAAATATACGAGTATTGTACCTCTGCACCACGTATTTTTACAGCTGTAGAACATGGTCTAAGAAAGTAAACAAAAATGGTTTTTTAGGCGAAGCGTATAAAATAAGAAAAAGGTTGCAGGTGGTTGTAGAGCGCCCGCAAGGGAACTATACACCCTGATTGAACATCATCTCCGAGTTAGGTAATAGTGGACTATTACATTTGTATCTTTCCTTCTAAGGCTTTTAAGAGGATCCTATTTGAAATACGCATTTTATTTTCCTTAGTGTACGGTATGAACTATTTTACTGACACGTATATACTTATAATTCTGTATATATTTATTTTGCAGCTTCATGCTTTTTGTCACATCACAGGTAAGCAGTGAGAACATAGTGTTAAGACACTCTTTTAGCCTCTTAATGCTTATTATCTCCTAGCGACCATATCGCGGTTTTACTAGTGTGAATTAATGTTGTATTCTAATAAGATTATTATTTTAAAAACATTTGAACCTATTTGAGAAATTAAATAAACTAAAATAGTAGTAATAGTATAGCAGAGTAGGTACGGAAAGTACAGTACAGTCAAATCTCTCTTCATTCTCTATTTTCGAATATAGAGAAATATATATTTTTTTAATTTTAAATTTACATTAATTTAGACACTGTCTACTGTGCCATAATGACTTCCACAAAATAATTTTCAAAAGTAATTTCCGCAGTAAGCGTGAAAATTTATCAGAACGTACAAACAAAAATTCATAATTGCAATATCAAACGTAAATTGCCCTATATTTGTTATTAGCGTTTCATAAAAATTCAGAAGATCTTATTTATTGTCGGCGAGGATTCTCACTTTTTTCCTCGTTTAAAACACTTTTGCGCGTTGCCATAGACTAATATGTTATGAAAAAAAAATATTAAAAAATGTTTTGAATACTTTACAAGTATTTTGAAATGACAAATTGAAAATTAATAATAATTATCCATCATTTGTTTTAGCTCTACCCGCATATAACTGAGTAGGCAGAGGGAACCTGGCGTTAAGACAATTTGTTTCCCAGTCTCCGCAAAAGTTTTGAGACATTGTTTGTTAAGTGGCGGACCTTAACGCCACGCTTTGCCTTGGTAGGAGGGAAGAAATGAAAATATTGATAAATAATCATTCATTCCCCTGAGTGAGAATCGAACTCACAACCGTTGCCTACAGTCACACGCTTGTACCCGCGCCACGACAACCTCGTATGTATATACTATACGTGTTTTTGAATATATTTATATCTCGCAACATTTCCAAAATAAATAATAAATAATAAATAGGTAGAGAACGCAGTAAATTGTCATAAAACTCTTTTGAACAAATCCTGGCATTGGTATAAAAATTAAGTGTAAATATACACTTATATAGAACGAAGCATGCTTAAAATCAAAAAACTCCAAAAAATTCGCCACACTAAAATTAGACAAATCACCAAAGCTAAAGATGCTTTAAGCTTTGCGACAAAACTAAAGTGGAAGTGGGCAGGGCACGTAGCGAGGCAAATGGACGAGAGGTGGACCGGCGGTAACCAAATGGAAGGGCCCACAGGGCAGGCGCCTCAGAGGCAGACCTTATACGAGATGGGAAGACGAACTAGTCAAAGCTGGCCCCTGCTGGCCGCAAATAGCTGAAGACAGAGAATGGAAGAGGAATGGAGGAGAAATGGAATCCTTTAGAGGAGGCCTTCACCCCCATCTCAGGAGGGGTTCTTGCATTTAGCATATGTATTTTCTTAATATTAATCTTTATCAAATTGTACTAATATGCAAGAAATAAAAGGCTTTTTTAAAATTTTTATTTCATTTATTTTATTTATATACACTTATATTTGATTGTATTCTTTATAACTATTAGTACATCCTATCCTATCCTATATCTTATAAAACAAAGTCACTTTTCGTGTCTGTCTGTTGTTTCTAACTCTTCTTCTTCTAAACCACCGGATTTTGATGCGGTTTTCACCATTAGGTCGAGTATTTTTCATAGAAGGTTTATATATAGTTTATTATTTGTACACTCTTATGTAAATTAACATAAATACGATAAATGTGTATAAAGTCCTACCCGTTGAGACACTTTCGCGCATGCGCTGCTCTAATGGTAAGTACTACATGAAAAAAATGCACTAAAGTATTGTTCCTCTTAATAAGATCTACAAAAAAGTCCGCGAGAGCATATTCGTATCTTTTAAGAATAACGTGTAGTGATCATTTTTCTGTCTAAAAATAATAATTTAAATATATATTTTATTGTGAGTCATATTTTTCGATAATGGTATTAATCCTTATTCTTTAAAATTTAACTAAAACTATAAACTTTATTATTTTTTTTACGTTCAACGAAGATAAAATTTGCTTTTTACACTATTTCGAAATTGCGAATAGTTTTACAGAAAAACGCATTTAATTGTTGACACATCCCGCCGTTGACACATCAGCTGTATGTTACTCAAGTTTCACTTATCCCTTACTCTCAGCATAAATAAATAAGTATATTAGCATATAAATAAGTACATTAGACCAAAACTGTCTTTTACCGTTTTTCATTTTAATAAGTACTTTAGAAGTTGTTACAATATCAAAAAAATCCTTGCTGCGAAACGGCTCGCCACTCGCCATGCGCCCGCCTCGCCCGCCTACCTTACACGCATTGGTGGTTCAGTGGTAGAATGCTCGCCTGCCACGCGGGCGGCCCGGGTTCGATTCCCGGCCGATGCATTCTATTTAATTTTACTTACAGGCAGCCACGTAGTGCTTGCTTTTCATCAGGGACAGAATACCCTCTTCAGCATTAACCACAAGCTCGAAAAAAAAACCCGCCTGCCTCTATAGCAACGAAGATTTAGATGCGTTTGCACGTATTGGATAATTGGAGAATGTATTATTTCAGCGCGATATATTTGGTTTCATATTTTTTGTAGTAGTTATTAATAGGTAGGTTTTTGTTTATAATTTCTTCCGTTTAAAAATAGTCATTTAAGTATCTAAAAATAGTTATTTAAATATATTTTAATAAGTACTTGAAAAGATTAGTAGCACAGATTTAAAATTACGGTACCTACTAAAAATCCTTGCTATGTAAAACAATTGGAAAATCCTTATTGAAACTACGAAAATGCGGGTTGCATTAGGGTTTAATTAATTTTCACATTATCTTAAGTGCTTTGCTAACATACATTATATGAATAATCCAGTGGTAAAAGCGGCCGAAGCCGCAAGAGGGTCGTTTGTTACCAATAAAACATATGTTTGTACTAAAAATATATATTAATACCATATATTTTTATTTAATTTCCCCTACATCCCCACTTTCATGTGAAGATCGCCATGTTCAAAATAAGTATATAATAAATCACATTACGCTCTTTTGTTTCGCACAAGGGCAACAACGGAATACAAAGTTGCCATTTGCCACAGCGAGGTTACTTTTAATTTACGGCTAGAGTTTCAATTACTTAAGTAATACAAACTATTGTTATTTGTTATATTCATTGCTATAGATTTATCTTATCGATATTGGTATAGGCTTATTTTTTTATTAAGAATTTTCCTATTATTTATGTATGGTATTTGAAGTTCGTTTAGTAGAGATAGAAGATACGAAATGGGTGTAGAAAGGCATATTGCTGCAAGTAACAGAGTTTCATTTCAAATATTTCAACGTTTAGATTTCCAGATTCACAGCCGTTTAGCGTCTTGGAAAGTCTTATGATATGTTCCCAGGTCGGGACCTCTAAACACTCGCGTGTCCATAATTTAGCTTCGAATTTCCAATAGTACACCCTAAGCACACCCTCCAACCTATCCGTTCAAATCACCAGTTATTATTCATTACCTCTCATACTACTTAGGACATCCATGAGTCTCCCAAAACTCCTCGAGTACGTCAGGGACGTACTGCTGCTCGTCGCGTGGGAGGACGCCTCACCAGTGCCCTCTTGTATGGTGTACGTAACAGATGCTATGTTATAGCCCTAGAATGACTAAACAATTAATCTTATAAAACCTTATTATATAACTTTTTAATAAATTAGATAGAACAATAAGTTCGCTGTCATCTCATATTATTTTTAATATCGAAAGGGGCATAAAGAGAAGTAGGCCAAGAAAATAATCCACCTGAGATTATGACATTTTTATCTCCTCGATCCAATAAAATAATAGCATAGTGGACTATAGTAAACGTTTTATCGTCTATAAGACCTCCATTCCTTTGATTGTCGGTTTATGATACAAAGATTGTTCTTTTTATCTCCTACAAGTGATCCGAGTCGGGTACAGCGATTGAACCTTATATTTTTAGTAGCTTTGAATTTTATTTTTCATTTAAAATATAATTTATAGTTACTTCAAATATAGGGTTTAATCTATTTTCATATGTGTTAAAAATTGATGGAGAATTATAAAATATATCTATATCTAATTTTATCAAATTTTCAATTTTCAAGGTATACATTTTCAAGCTTATGGAGATATGTCTAAATATGGCGGTAAGGAATTTAAGCTTTTTTTATCGGATACAAAAGACATTTCTTTTGTATCCGACTGCAAATGACGATTTATTGGGTGTAAAGCAGTATAGATAATCTTACTAAAATAATAAACTAATTTTCTTAATACTTAATACACTAAAATACTAAATAATTAATAATACTAAATAAATATTCGTACAATATAAGCAGAAGAGGTCGTGGGGGGGCCGCTAGTTTGAAATAATTAAACATATATATATTTTGTTTGTTATTGTTATAATGCATAAAACCAGCGATTTCATTCATAAAATAGATAAATCTGAAATAATATAAAACGAAATGGAAAATATTCTAAATTGTTAACCAAAGGTAAATGAAATACAAGGATTGCTTTTGTTCACTTACAACTATTCGGAAGCTGTCACAAAAACCTTATCTTGTTTTTGAGTTTTGAAGTTATTATGCTGTAGTACAGTTGGTTTTCGCTTCTATAGTTAGCTTTAATGTATAAGCTTGTAATTTAAGAATATATTATACTATTTAATCTCCTTGTTCCAGTAAAAAGAGAGCGGCGTTTAGTTCCGCCATTCAACATACAATGTTTCAAAAATATGTAGAAAGTAGGAAACGGAGTTTCTTTGCCTACCATGTTATGTGTAAAAAGAAACGTGAACATTATTTATTTTCTCTCCCGTTGGAAGCTCACGTGAAGGAGGTATGTACTTATTTTTCTTATTACCGTTAAAATCGAAGTTAATGATATTGAAATAATATTGTTATAAATTTATTAAATTTTATAAATTGTACATCCCGTTGAAAACGAACGAACGAATGAAAACGGGAAAATGAAAATAATGTATTCCTTTATTATTTTCATTTCCTCGAAACCCACACCCATTGTGATTACAATTACAGATGCTATTCCACTGCGTCACGAAAGCATCCAGATAAGATGGATTCTATGTATATAAAAGAAAAGAAGAGAATTTAGAAAAAGAATTCGAATTATATAATTTAAATTACAAAAAAGTAAATTAAGGTTAAGATAATTTAAATTAGCAATATAATTTTTTTTATTGCCCAAAAGAAACGGTTATACCTTAAAATGGACGTTTCAGATCAAAGTTTTAACGACGCCTTTAACGATTGGGGCGCGGAACTCAATTACGTCAATAAAATAAAGCGTTATATACATGGTGTTTTGTATTCTTACTTACATTCTCAGTAGTCTCAGTAACTGGTATAATTCAAAATGTAAAAAAAAATATCTTGGAGCTTGTGAATCTTCAATTAGGATTCTTCTTCTTCTTCTTAATGTGCCTCTCCAACTAAGTCTCTCCTGTCCCTAGCCAAATGAATCAAATCTACGGCGTTTTAAATTCCAGTCCATTCCTTGATGTTCCTTAGCCATGACTTTCTTATTCCGCCGATTTTCCTTTTCCCAGAAACTTTTCCCACTTCAATTAAGATTATAATGTCATAGTTTCTTAGATAAGGAAAAGTCATTTTTATTTTTTTTATGTTTATTGTCGAGGCCGGTCGTGGCGCAGCGGCACAAAGTAGCCTGTAAACACGGCGGGTTGCGAGTTCGATCCCCTCTCGAGGAATTGAAATATTTATTTCAATTTATATTTCCATTTCTTCGCAAAACGCGGCGTTGAGTTTCGCCATTCAACACGCAATGCCTACAGAATTCGGCGGAAAGTCGGTAACGGAGTAGCCGGTGGAGTGTCTTAACACTAGGTTCCCTCGGTTACTTTGCTGTGTGCGAGATACAGCATGAAGCTGATTAAAGATGTTTTCATAACGAAAATTACTGGAATATTCCGAACTGGAGCGGATCAGCAAATAAAGTGGAAGTGTAATTGTCCTCTTTATCCTGAAATCCTCTTCTAAGGCACGTTTGCTATTCTGTTGAAACAGTTCTAGCTTGTATACGTTCTCACACACCTATTATGTAACAATGTTGATTTGTCGACGTATGTAATTCTTGGAGTCATGGCTTGAATATTTTTTTAAGTTGTTATGAGCGCTGGCAAGTTTGTGTTTGAATGTCTTTAAGATATAGAATATTTTCCAGAAATACCTCACATTCTACAACTTTACCAAAACACAAGTTTCAAGTGGGAGTCGAACATGCCCACCGAGATTTTCTTACCGGCTTGTTGTTTATATAAAATTTAACAAACTTAAGTTTTAATTCTCACTTCTGGAATAGAAGACGAAAAAAAAAGATTGCATAAATGTTCGTATTTATGATAAAATTTTTTCGGTCCTTCAAGGGATCGAGCACTTGGATATTTGATATTAATTTAAGCTATATTAACTGATACATCCCAGTAATATATTTTGTCATATATCCGCCATATATATACAGACAACGATCACTTATTAGTTTATTATTTAAATGAAAGTAAATACTTAAAAGGTAAAATGTTGCTAAATTCTGAGGGAAACAGTAAATAAATATTAACTAGAAACAAAATTTAAAATTATAAATCTGGTGGAACTCTGATAAGATTAATTAAAAAGCTGTTAAGAGAATTTCTTTTGAGCCCCTAATTAGTGTAATTCAGTTCAAATTACACTCTATTATTCTTCAAAAAGATGCGCTCTCAAGATGAGCTTTGCCTGTGACGGAAATACAGTGGCGAAGTAAAGTAAAAATGCTATTGCTATTGTTTTAACTTATAACAAGATAATAAAAATATATTTATGTTTTACTGTCGCGCGATTTACTTGTGTAACTAAACTAGTGCTAATATAATTATATAAAATCTGCTAAGTTTCAATTTAATTAAATATTGATTAACGCGACAAGCTTTTATAATCATATAAATTGTGTACAATGAGGTTATGAGTTGATAGTTAAAATTTAAAAGACAAATTTTATTTTTTCCTTTTTAGGGTGCTTAAATAAAAGCTTTTTCTAAAAATGATTTTTTGCTTATAATTTATTTTTTACTTTTTAGTTACCACTTGCTAGGTTTCTCACACTAGATGTCACATCATTTTTCTAATTATTCTCGGCATGCCCTTTCATTTGATACCCGTATTGCAGATGTGCATAAATAATAACTATTCCGCCATCTTAGATGTTCCGCCATATTAGATTTAGAAAAACGTCACGTTTTTCGAGTTACTCTCAACGAGCCCTTTCAATAGATATTCATATTGTAGAAGTAGACTAAAATTAACTATTCGGCTATCTTGGATGGTCCGCCATATTGGATTTAGAATGACGTTAGATTATGTTTCGAATTGCTCTCAATGAGCCCTTTCATTTGATATCCATATTGCAGAATTGCAAAAATAATAACTGTTCGTTCATCTTGGATGGTCCCCCATATTGGATTTAGAATGACGTCACATTATTTCCCAAGTTGTTCTCAAGAAGCCCTTTCATTTGATATCCATATTATAGAAGTGTATTAAATATAACTATTCCGCCATCTTGGATGGTCCGCCCTATTAGATTTAGAATGACGTCACATCATTTTTCAAGTTGCTCTTACGAAGCCCTTTCATTTGATACCCGTAATGTACAAGTGCATCAAAAATAACTATTCTGTTACTTTGGATGGTCCGCCATATTGGATTTAGAATGACGTTACACTATTTTTCGAGTTACTCTCAACAAGCCCTTTCATTTGATACCCATATTACAAAAGTTCATGAAATATAACTATTCCGCCACCTTGGATGGTCCGCCATATTGTATTTAGAATGAAGTCACAAAACTTATCGTGCATTGTCATCCAAACCAAAAGTGTATACAAAATTTCAGCTCAATCGTACGAACATACCTTTCATTATATGAAAGCACAAAAAACTTGAATCGTGTCAATTCTATTGGATTTCAAGTGATGTCACATTTTTTTTCTAATTGTTCTCGGCAAGATCTTTCATTTGATACCTATATTGCAGAAGTGCATAAATAATAACTATTCCGCCATCTTAGATGTTCCGACATATTGGATTTAGTATAACGTCACATTATTTTTAGAGTTTCGGTCAACGACCCATTTCATTTAATATCTATATTGTAGAAGTAGACCAAATAGATACTCGGCTATCTTCGATATCCTCCTTATGGGATTTAGAATGACGTCACATTATTTTTCGAGTTGCTCTTAACGAGCCCTTTCATTTGATGCCCATATTGTAGAAGTACATTAAAAATAACTATTCTGCCATCTTGTATGGTCCGCCATATTAGATTTAGAATGACGTCACATATTTTATCGTGCATTGTCATCCAAAATAAACGTGTATAGAAAATTTCAGCTCAATCGGTTGACGATATCTACTTCAAAATTGAGCTCAAAGATTTCACCTGAACCCACATACATACATTGCAAGTTAAATAAAAGCTTTTAAAAAACTATCCACTTTCTTGATTTTTCAAAGATTTTGTATTAATATAATTCGAAATTAATTAAATCAATCAAATTACTGTCACAGTCTAGAATACAATGGAAACATGCATAAATTAATTTAATATGTATTTAAGCACAAATTATAGGTATATGTTATTAAATAATGCACTTATTACTTAAACATATAATTTGAGAGATTTGTATTAAATAAATTAAATATAAAATTGTATTAAATATAATTTTACTTTTACGAATTGCTTCGCTGTATTTATAAAACTTAAAATAGTATTTTCATCCTGATAGTTTCGTTTGTTAACAAAAAAAGTTTCTGCATCACATAAAGCTGAATCACTACTACAAGTGCGTCACTCTAGTGCTTATTCGAAAAGGAATTAAAGGATTTGGCAGGCGTCGAGTGAAGCTCTTTTGTTTTTCTAGCTCTTACGTACAGCGAATGGATTTTTCATTCTTGTTTGTAGTGTTAGATAGATTCTAGTACTCTATTTAAATAATACTATACCATTTATAAGTATAGGTAATATTAATGCACATAAATAATAATTCATTGAAATTATTTGTATGTTATTATTATTACACCTATATTATTTATATCTATTTAATCAACGAGAGCCAAATATCTTCACAAGAAACTCTATTATACAAGTATACATATGATACGTAAAGGTAGAAAAATAAAGCTGTAGAAAAGGAATTCTGACAAGTCCAGCCAAGTTAAAAAGCATATTTTACAAGAATCATTTTAAGCTACTAAAATCTGCAACTCGTAAATCAATCACTTTAATTTCTGACAGTTAATTAGTGGGGTTGGTTAATATACATAAGAAATTAAAAAAAAAATCAGCTTCACGTTGAATCCCACACACAGCAGGGTAGGCAGAGGGAACCTAGTGTTAAGACACTCCGTTCCCCACATTCTGTCAAATTCTGGTGGCTTTGTGTGTTGATTGGCAGAACTCAACGCTGCGCTTTGCCACTACACTAGAGAAAAGAAATGGAAACTTAAAATAAATATTTCACTTCCTCGAGTGGGGATCGAACCCACAACCGTCGCGTTACAGTCATACCTTGTGCTGCTGCGCCACGACTGGTTCTAGGACAAGAGGCAAGATTGCCTTTACTACTTACATGTTACAATCCCCAGTAAAGCTTTATCCAGAACGTGAGGACGTAATTATAAAGTTTTCTTTTCAGTGCAACGAGTTCTTCACGCCGTCCACTTTCATTTAAAAACATTACTTTGCACCAGTTTTGTTGGTATAACAGATAAAATTATGCTAATTCCATCTAACTTATTAACTTTGAATCTTCAAATGAGAGAATTTGGAATTAACTTGTAAAAACAATGAGTTTTTTTTCAAATAAATATATGTAAAGCTACTAGACCAGATGACATCTCACCCTAAATCTTTTTCTAAGGGTTATTTTTCAACAGGCAAGGCAGACAAGGGAACGGAGTGTATTAACACTAGGTTCCCATTTACTACTCTGTTGTATGAGGGATGCAGCGAGAAGCTGATACATGTTAATAAACTGGTCGACAGGATTGTACTAGAGGGTACATTCGCTTGCAGTTACAATTCTGACAGGTATGACTAGTTTAGTTTAAAATTCACTCCAGCGGCGACTACCGAAATTGCATTTTAAATGAAACCATAACAGAAAAGCTACTATCGCCGTACAAATGTGAAAATACCTTCAAAATAACAAATATGTGCATATTGTAAGCTTTATAAGAAACTTTCTTTCTTTTAGATATACATATATTGAAAAGTAATACGAATTTTGATTAAATTAAACACGGTGGGCTAGTCCGACTCACACTTAACTGTTTCTTTTTATAAATATCATAGAATTATAATAGAAAATTATAATTATAAATATAAAAGAATATTTTATATATAATAAAACATAACTACATATTAGACTATTATTCCTCAAAATTTCAGCTTTGCTAAAATGGCATAAGTATGGGAAGCCTGGGATCTCAGTCTAAATAGGAACATTGAAATGTCATTAAATTCTTCTTAATTCAATATGACTTCATATAAATCATCACAAAAGTGGTTCTGTGGCTGCGGAACCAAGAGTTATTGTTTCTATTCAAATAGCAAGATATAAATAATATATTTTTAAAATTAAATTTTACTATAACTTTTTAGTACAAAATGTATAATACTGTAACTATAAGTTTAATTGGAATCCAAGCTTTTACGGTACTTTTAATCGAGAACCGAAGCTGGATTGCACCAATAAAATGAAAAGCCAGTGCCAGCCAGTTGATACTCCTCTTTTGTATCGAATACAATAGTCAATAGTTAATACATTGTTAATAAATTTTCTATTCATTGTGTTCTTAGGTAAGAAACGACTTATTTTAAAATATAAAATTTTAAAATACTTTTAGTGTCCAATCCTTGAGATTCTATTGAAAAAAGTCCGCTTAAAGTATATTTTACAATTTAATTATATTACAATCTACTATTATATTAGGCCAAGATAGCGAAGTGGAGCAGCATTAAAATGTAAACGAGACGATCTTCTTTCAATGAAATCATTTATACATGTTCTTGCTCTGGCACCACAAAACACGGCGTTGGGTTACGCTACTCAGAATGCAATGTCTTGAATTTGGGGGGAAAGTTCTCTCCGCTTATCCTACTATGAGGGAAACGAAACGAAAGGTTTCATTATCATTATATCCATAAAATATTATACAAAAAAGTACTATATTGTTGTTATATTTACGCTTATAATCATTATATTTAAATTCGAGGTCATCATGGCGAAGGCACTCGAACGAATTATTAAATAATATTTTCATTTTCCTCGCTCTGATACCAAAGCAAAGCACGTAATGCCTCCAAGATATGGCGGAAAGTGGGGGGTGGAGTCTGAACCAGGTTCCCTCTGCTTACTATATGCGAAATATACTGAAAAATATAATTTTAAATCACCATATATCTAAAATCTGAAACGAATGTTGAAATTTGTATTAAAAAACGCATTACACCCACATATAAGATGTCAGGGCACCCAGTGTAATTGCAAAACTCATTTCAGTGACTCAAAAAGTCAGCAAGCCAATTTATTTCACATACTCGTATGCATCCAAATTCCAGACTTATAATAAATGGTATCACGTAACGTAATATTAAACTTAAAGAAACAATGAATACTTAAATTGTTGATTCTTTTTGAAAATAACTTTATATATAGTAGAGTTTAAGTAAAATAATTGTTTTCTTTAAAATATTAATTGTGCAAACTTTATTTGTATTTCGGCAGAAGGTGGGGAACACTAGGTTCCCTCTGCCTACCCTGTTGTGTGTGGGATGTAGCGTGAAGCTGAATATGGGAATATTTAAAAAAAACGAATACGAAGTTTGTGCACATATGCTTGTATACTTTTGAAGTCAGTGAAATGAACATATATATGTATTTGTATATTATTAAAAAGACTTTTCAATTAATATTTCATTTGTATAACTCTTGGATGACTCTTATTAAATCATTCAAATTAATAATAAATAAACACCATCAAATTTTGCGTAAGCCTTAATTTGTTTATCTTGGATAATTTTGTGAAAGTATTTAAATATATTTTGAATTTATTTGTAGAACATAAGGCACATAAATCGTGTGTGTTAAAGAGAGTATGCATCACCCTGCGGTGACGGGTTCGCCTGCCCGCAGTGCCAGGCCTTTGTAACACGAACTGATTGGTTGAGGAAAGGTAAGTGTGTTATATCTATACATAACATAGCGCCCAAATTAAAGGGAGCTATCTCAAAAATTGTGATTTGAGGGGAGTAAATTTCAGTGAAAGTTTTTTATAATCATATTTCGTAAAATTTTAAATTAAAAGTCAAGTCTTCTGATTTGAGTTTAAAGGAAGTGAAGGGTTTAGGGTCTAGGTTTAAGGCAGAACGGTATGTATGTATTTAAAATTAGTAATTTTACAGTAAAATATTACAATAGTAAAAAAGATTTTTCTATGTATAGAAATGAATTTAGAAAATTTCGTATAATTTATCAGCACTCCTCTTTTATCAAGAAAAATGGAATGCGAGTGACAAATAACTTTTTTTTTCTTATATTTTTTAGAAATTCCAAAGTGCGGAAAATAACTCTTTAAATATACATATAAAAAAAATATTTTTATCTTTTTATCATTTATTTGTTACTTAAATAAAATGTAAAAAATATTTTATTCTTAAGTGCTCAAAGCTCAGTGTCAGATTTACGAGATATACATAACCCATTTCATTACTTGAATTCGCGGTAATCTCCACAATCTTTCACTTTGATATAAATTCATTTGTTTTAACAAAGAAATTGAACCATTATATTTAAGTATTCTATACATCACACGAGCATGCAAACTGTAATGTCATTATTATACATTTCAAAAGTTTGTATAATTGAAAAATTCAATTATACCTTTATGCGGAAGTTGCGTGAAGATTTAGATTAATTAGAGAACTCAATGACATAATACGTATATTCACTTAGGATAAGTAGAAAAAAACTTAGTGCTAGAACTTAGTCTTACCTTAGTGAGGAAGTTAAAATAGTTCATTTATTTTGGATTCGAACCTCACATCGTCCGATCGACCTATTTAAGTCTCAAATTCTAAGACAGGGACTCGTGAATATTTTAAAATTAAATCCTTCTAATAATATCATCTCGTTTGCTCTTCCACCAAGACCTACCAGAATGGGCACGACCTTCAGTAATGAAGAAAACGACAAAGAAGAAGAGAGAATAATATTATACATGTGAAAATTTGTAAGGATGGTTATTTGTTCCACTTACTTAACGCAAAAATTACTGAACGGATTTAGATGAAACTTCACAGTAATATATTATACATCAGAATAGCATATAGGCTGCAATTTATGTAATAATTTATGTGTTATGTAATAACATAACACGTAAATTATTATATTTTTTAGGCGGGCGGATCCGCCTGGTTGTTTTAATATGCTTTCTGGAAAACAAAGACGCAAAAAAGTAATTTTAAGTTAGCAAGCAGCAGGCAACTTTAATAAGTAATTTTTATTTTAAACCCAGAACATCGCTGTAAGTCATCCTGGTACGGACGTCCTGAACTAAGATTTCTGATCAATATTTAAAAGTGTATATTTATAGTGTTGAAAACATCTTAATGTAAACAAAAATAAAAAAAAAAGTGTTTGTTTTGTCGGAATCCTAGCAAAACACAAGGTTTTTTTGTGCAGTAAAACGAATTTAACTGCAATTTTCATTATTTCCACAGTTTATCTCATGACTACCAAAACCAGCAGCTCAGGTGTTTAACTCGCCATATTTTCATATACATGTTCCAAAGGTTTTACAAAACATGTAAAGCATTTTATAATTTTAAAACCGGACAATATTTTTCTTATTTTAAAATCATGGTTATGCCATTTTGCAGTCGGGCTTATATTTTTCATACTTCCGTCCAGCGAGTTCCAGCTAACTTTTAATGCTGTATGCAACTGATCTTATTATGGCCGTTAAGTCTATTTGCACGTTTTATATAACAAAACGTGAATAGAAACGAAAAGAGAAAATGGAGGTGAATACTTGTATTATAAAATGAAAGCTTAATATTGAAATTAAAAATAAAATTATTTTATATTTTAAACAAACCAAGGTAAAAATTTCAAAAACACCTACATTAACTTTTTCATAAAAGATAAAACTGCAGTTAGCTTTGCAATTGTATCATATAAACTTTAATTTTAATTACGAACTAAAGGTAATATTTGATAATAAATATCTACTTCATTTCAATAAAGAATGAAATGAAATCTACCCGAGGACATACGTGGGTTATATACGTGGTTATATGGGTTCGATTCCCACGAGATAAAACGTGGCGTTGAGTTTCTCCACTCAACACGCAACACTTTGCTATGTGCGGGATACCACGTGAAAGTAAAAAAAAATATTTACGTAAATATTAAATTAATCTTTATTTTTCTTATTAGTATCATTAAGTATGAAGCACGTTGTCTAGGACTACGGAGACGCGCTTGTACAAGAGAAATGTAATCTACGTCCGAAACGTTGTAAGCTCTTCGTGCTTTTCTTTGTTTGAAATTGATATAAATTATTTGCTATATATATTTTACAAGCAATATTAGTTTTAGCGTGTGACTATAGTACTTGTATGCACGACAGTTGTGGGTTCGATTCCCACTCAGGAGGAAGGAATTATTTTATTTTCATTGCTCTGTTAAAAAGACAACCTGCATAGTAGTAGGCAGGGGGAACCTAGTGCTAAAAAACGCGGCTCCCCACTTTTCGCCAAATTTTCGAGGTATTTTGTGTTGAGTGGCGGCACTCAACGCTGCCCAACAGACGTACGATATTTGCTTAGTAACACAATATTTGCAAAGCAATATTTTCAACAATATATATTAAAGAACGTCGAGTGTTTTACTACAAAGTTCTATATACAATTATACATGTTAAACGCAAAATAGTACCAACACTGAGAGCAACTCTAACAACTGATTGAGCAGTTAGTCATTAAAACTATATTTTGGGGTGAATGTAAAAGAGAAACTTTTGGGTTCTGGTTTATGTTGCCTATTATAACTTCTACGAACCACATTCGTATATGAAACATAATAATAATTAATATATGTATATACCTATAATAAAAAAAACTTTTGTTTCTAAAAAATCCTCACTTTGTATATGGAAAATAAAAAAATATAAATTTGATGGATAAGAGAAAGAAAGAGAAGACAAAAAACCATTTGGCAGAATTTATTTCCATTTATTTGTCTGTCTGTAATCTGTAGTATCTGTATTCTTAAAATGACTTTTTGTCATTTGTTGAATTTTTGTTTCTAAGCTTATAGTTTGGTTATCAGTCCAGCTAATGTTACTAGAAGGATATTAAGCCTTGAAGTAACGTGAACTGGACAGATGCAGAGAATTGGTGGTAACTCTACGTTCTTGAATAGAACTGCCATTAGTAATTTTTTGGAGAATTATGTTTAGATTTTGTTCCTAATATTCTTTTTATTTTTTTATTTTAATAATAATTTAGATAATGAAGTAATTGAATATATGCATAATAATTTAAATTCCATAGCGTGAATGGTTGTACTTAAGCTAAATGTTCTTGGGCATGTATACAAGCAGAGATCGTTGATATTGGAAACCGAATGTGGCGTTGAGGACGGTCATTAACATATGTTGTTCAAACGAGCGGAGAGCAAGGGACCAATAGCTCGGTAATTCCAATGATATGAATCGGACTTTCGTATTTAAATTTATATTCTTAAATGTAAGGTGCTAAAAATTTGATTTATATACATGTATCGTTCTATCGTTTTTGAAATTCCTATGATATAATATTTTACACACAAAAATTAGTTCTTCAAAAAGTAAAAGAAAGAAATTGATGTGTGATATCTATTATCTAATGTGACACAAATTTAAAGAATTGTAGGTTCAACCCAAAAGTAAAATACATAACATTTAACTATAATGAAGGCAAAGAGCTTGCAAAGAGCAAAGTGGGGAAATCACACAATTTATCATGTTAGAAATATTCGAAATTGTTTCACAAGAAAACCTCTTATTTTCCGGGCACTGTTTTTTCCGCTCGCTTACGTTTATCCATAAAGTATGATACGGCGATTTATTTGAGGCTTTTTTTTTTGCAACAGGCCAAGATATTTTTATATAAAATTATTTTGAAGTCATGTCGCTAAGAAACATACTCATATATTTTTCAATTTTAATATATTTTTATAAAACGTATTTTATTCTCGTACTCTAAATAGTTTGGAAAAGAAATGCTTTTTGTCGAAACATTTTGTCGTGGACTCCAAATACATCAACGTTTTTATACGAGTTTTTATACGTTGGATGAAAACGAAAGACAAGGCAAACGAGTGTACTGGTCACCTGATGCTAAGTGATCACCGACGCCCACGCCCCGTGTAACACCAGAGGAGCTACAGGTGCGTTGCTGGGTTTTGAAGTGAAAATAGACGTGCTTTTTGAAGGTACTCAAGTCGTATCGACCTGGAAACACTGCCGCAGGTAGGCCATTCTACAGTTGCGTGGCACCAGAAAGGAAGTTCCTTCAAAACCGAACGGTAGTGGAGTGCCACGTATCCATATGGTGTGGATGGACTTGAGTTTGAGGTATACGGCGATTATTAGTACAACTAACAACTTTTCTCCAAAACGCTTAAAATATATAACACTTTTTTAACTAAACCAGCTAAAGCTAAAGCAGAAAAGATCTAGTGTAGTAAAAGTTAAATTTTATAAGCGCAACTCACTTCGTTCACCTGCTCCGTAACTGCGAGTACCTTCGATATCGAGAAGATGGAAATTATTGTACTCGGTGATAACGGAATTTATCGACAATAAGTGTCCCAGCTACTTTATACATGCTACTTGCGAATTTTAAAACACCTTGCCTTTTGCAGTTTATAGGAATGTATAAATTGTTGAGAAAAGTCACTTTTGTAATATTTACAAATATTTTTATTTTAAGAGAGTGACTTTCTTCGTCATATTTTTAATTTTTAAATAAACATAGAGTCCTTAAATAAATCTCTAAATACAAATTAGTTAGATAATAAGCAAAATAGAAATATACCAACCCATAATGAGCAAAACACAATACTCGTTTTACCAAAGCTTAGATCGTAGGCTTCACTACATATCCTTTGAATGCCGTGGTCTTGTCCGGGATCAATTCCATCTAATGCCCCGCCGTTTACTTACAACCTCTCGGCTCGCAAATAACCCGGGAACGTAATTTAATTATGATACGTCTGTAGAAAGCTTCTATTTCACTGCCCATTTTTGTAACCTTGTAATCTATCTTGGAGGCTTTGTATAAGTGTTGCAGGTTATAGCTGGAATAAGGGACCTTGTAATATACAACATCCTACATATGCAATGAGGGGATCAAATAATACATACATATATGTAGGCGGCTTTCAACGCTGTTTACTTTCCATATTTATCAAGAAGCGTCGGTGGAAGTATTCGTACGATTATATGAAAAGTTACGTCCATTCCACTTTACAAGCTCTCACAAAAGGATTATCGTACGTTTTTTCCAATCTACCGGATTTGAAGCTTCATATAGATGGATGATGGAACACGAGCTGTAAAGAGAATATATGCGCCGATGTTTTTCTTGACATAAGTGAAGTTGTATCGATTTGTTTGAAAAATAGAATCGTGGTGTTGTTGACTGTCCGGTTATATACGTTTGTAATGGTTGTGGGATGGATTTTCACTATGGGGATGGTTTTTTATATAAATATTTTCGTTTTCTCTATGTAATTACAGAAAAAAAATAAATGAAATGGCAAGAGTATTAAATTCTCAAGTCTTAAGTCTTTAGAGATGTGAAACTACAGCCTACACTTTCAGAAGTGGAACGCGGGTGAGTAGAACTGTGTGACGCTTCCTTCTAAGCACCCGTGACCTTATTTGTGATGAGTGATTGTTCTTGCATTTGAACTGCATTTTCGAATAGTTTCTTTGAAATTGGAATTTAGACGGGCCTGGCGTTTAGTTCCACCACTCAAGATTCAATGTCTCGAAAAATATGGTGGAAAGTGGGGAACGAAGTGTTTTAACACTATGTTCCACAGGGAACAGGCCTACCCTGCTGTGTTCGGGTATGGTATGGGTGATATTAGAAAATGTCTGGTTAAAACGTGTGGTGATTGTGGGATGAATTAACACTTTGGGTTTGGGGTTGATTTTTTTTAGAAATATTTTCGTTTTCTCTGTATAATCACAGAAACATGGCATGGCGAAAGCTTGATGACGGTCGTGTCGTGATAATCATTTTAACCAAATTACACAAAACAGCTTATAAAGCTTAGTACTAAATCGTTACTTTTTAAGTAACAGTAATATTTCGATTTTATTTGGTAAAGATAAAATAACTGGTATATTAGCATTATAAATTGTAAATATATATATATAATATGTATATATATAACAGCAATATAATGGACTTTCATAAAACTAAAAATGATTGTCCGAGTTTAGAATCAAAGTGGAATCCGCTTTCGCAGTCTCGAAACAAAAGCAGCCTTATAAGTTTGAGACTGACATTTTATTCATGGGAGAGTAGCAAATATGTTGAGTCAGGTCAAAGTTTAGAATGGAATTTTCTATTTACTTTTATTAGGGATGCGATAAAGATAAATTCAATGAAATATCCTCTAAATATTAGTTAGTTTATATGAACTGCTCTAGTTATTTTATGTACGTGTCATTTCGCCCCAAGCAGTGTATGCAAAACACGCACTAGCGTCGTCGTTCTAATAAATAGTCTGTCGTTTATTGACTTATAACACTTTCCATAAACTGAAAGTGGAATAATAATGACTTTAGTGAAATTTTATAACTTTTGATAAAATAAAATAAATAAATCAGCTTCCCGCTGTATCCCGTACACAGCAGGGTAGGCAGAGGGAACCTAGTGTTAAGACATTCTGTTCCCCACTTTCTGTCGAATTCTGGAGGCATTGCATGTTGAGGGGCAGAACTTAACGCCACGCTTTGCCTCGACACCAGAGCAAACAAATGGAAATATAAACGTAAATAAATATTTCACTTCCTCGAGTGGGAATCGAACTCACAGCCGTCGCATTACAATCAACTTTCCTAATTGTTGGTTCATGGTTGTAATTGTTAAATTATCTGTTCAAAATGCTGCTTTGCTAATTTTTCAATGAAGCATGGCGTTCATTTCCGCCACTCAACACACGATGCCCCCAGAATTTGGCGGAAAATGGGGAACGGACATGTCTTAATAGGAATGGAGTGTTTTAATTAGGAGAAATAAAGTTTCCAGGTTCTCCCTGGCTACTTTGCTATGTGCGGGATACAGAAGCATGCTGTACAAAGTAAAATAAAAAAAAACATTAACATTGGCTAAAAAATAAATATATGTACTTGCAAATTATATAAAAACCCCATTAAGTACTTGACGCGAATAATAGGTTCTACAAAAAATAGTAAATCAACAATATTTATCGGACATAACAATTGCAGCCTCCATGTTTAAGGCAATAAAAAAGGAAAGAGGCATCGCCGAAACGAAAGTAAACAAAGGTAATACGAAACGTAATAAAAACCTTTATATTTATTTGTTCTATTTCCTAAATAGATAAACGAGGTATTATTTATCGCGGCTAGGCCGTTTGTCTTTCATCCCACATATTACATTAGAGATGTGCTTTGTAATGAACATGTTATATATCGATATGACGAACAAAGATTCGATTCGATATCGGTGCTAAAATAGAGATGATGATAAGTGAGATACAATAAATGTTGAGGCCATCCTGGCGCAGGGGCACAAGGGCGTGACTGTAACTCGATGGTTGTGGGTTCAATCACAACTTGGGGGAATGAATTATTATTTATTAATCTTTCCATTTCTTCGCTCTGGTACCATTTTATAAAACCCGGCGTTGAATTCCTCCATTGAACACTGAAATTCGAAGGAAAGTGGGGAACGGAGTGTTTTGATACTAGGTTCTTTCTGCCTACAATGCTGTATGCGTCTGATTTATTTATATTTTTACTATAAATATTAAATTTCGCAACATTAATAAAACCTCCCAGCTGTTTTCCACAGATACAATCCTGGTGCATTACGTCATTTCGAATTGTGACTGATTTACATTTCTATGAAACTTGTGTGTTTGAGAGTTTTCCTTAGTCCGCTTAGCTATAAACTATCTTTGGCGACGTCTCAGCTTTTAAAGCACTTCTTACATTCAACTGTAAAGAAGAAAAACGAGGACGCTATCGTTTAAAAGTTCAGTTTAAAATGTCTAAAGAGAGTGGTTCTTACTTGAGTTAAGTCTCTAATGCATTTATATAAGTCTTGTAGTGTATTATAGGTAAAGCCTAAGTGTTATCGGTTTTATTCAAAGACCAAATGAAATATAGATAATTTAGAGAGAGAGAGAGAGAGAGAGAGAAAGAGAGAGAGAGATAATTTAATTAGTTATACCGTATACCGTATACGTAACTATGTAATTATATATTTTTATAATGTAGTCAATCATTTTAAAGGACTTATATGTTTTTAAGTCCAGTAGTTAATTGTTAAGTTTAGAGAAAAAAAAAGCTTAAAATAATGACTTTTTAGCATAGGATTTTATTCGGCTTAACATACACTGGGTTTATATAATGGATTAAAAACCGCTCAAATGCGAGTCGGTCTATCTAGCAAAGGTTCCGTAGCAATTTAATGATCGTAGGTCAACGGGAACGTGATCTATGAAAGTTGTAAGCTTAAATTTGCAGGCGTATATAAGAAATTAAATTTTAATGATAAGCTTGTAATTTTTTTTGGAAACATTTTTTTTTATTTATTATTTTATATGTTACATAGATTTAACATATTATCACATTTCAATTCGTTAAGCGTCTTTTAGGAGTTCTTAGAAGATTAAACGATAAATTCAGGGAGTAGTGTAACGTAATGAAGGACTTACTCCCTTTACAATATCCCGAATAGCTTCTCGTTATCTGAACATTCAGAGCTATTCAATGTACGTATGTATGTACGTATGTATGTTGGAATCAATACTAAAGCTAGTCTTGTATTATCTTATTATACCATAGAATGTAGGCCTAAAGGTTCTTCGAAATTATTATAAATAAATAGCTGCCAGCAACTTCGATTGCATGGACTTTATGGCCATTGCTATGTTACGTACCATCCTATAAACCATCCGTTGTGATAGAAACTTGCAACAAGTGGCAGACAGAGAGAACGTAAAATTAAGACAATTCGTTCTCCGGTTTTCACCAAGAATTAACTTACTGCAGGGTGAGTTACAATCAATGCCACGCTTTGTGTTACGGGAGCGGGGAGATGAAAACAATTTAAATGTTATTACAGTCAAATACTGAGCTATTATGCCTCGATGGTGGCTTCGGTTCTATCTTTTGATTGTGTTGATTTAGATGCTGGCTTTTTTTGTGCTTCCAGGGACCATAGACCTCAATATTTGTTATAGCTTGACAGACGAAAAACAAAATTATCCTATAAGGTTTCTGTTATTATCTTTTGAGACATGGAACCCTAATCACATTGCTTGATTACAATATAATAAATTTTAATCTAACAGAACATTGGTTTATCTCAACATCGTCCCAATCATTGCGTTAATTATGTTATTTTTACTACAAATTTAAAGATTCTCACTACCGATGGATCTTAACATTTTAATCAATATTACATAAAAAGAAACGATTTTTCTTTGCCAAGCTCGTATAGTGCAATTTATTTAATCAGATTTAACAAGGAAAGCTGTATTCATTTATTATTAACGTGAACCATCCAATTAAACAATTCATATCCAATTAAAATTTTAAGTATTTTCAGCGTAAATTGATTTTTCAGTACAACCATTATACAATTTTATTCATAAGTCTAATTTAATCCTGTTTAACATAATATCACTTTACGATGTTGTAACTCATTTTTAATAACAATTGTTGATTGTATACATAACAATAGTACAATTTTATATAATGGCACTTGTTTTTGAGATTACGACTTGTTTTACTTTTGTTCTGTAAAGTTTGAATTATTTAAAGATTTAAGTGAATATGTTTAAATTACATTCTCCACTTTCTGCATAATTCTATATCGATCATCGAAGGGAGCAAAAATAATGCATTGAAAATACTTAGTCCGCCATTTTGCGTGTTGCCATGTTGGATTTACATAGACGTCACACAACTACCATGCTTTGTCATTTAAAATAAAACATTCATAAACATCACTCACCACCCAACAAGAACGGTCCAAATGAGCAAAATACATCAAATTTTACTTTTATCTAGTTAAGCCACCTGTACCAATGTTTGTCTGTAATCAAATCTTATAAGTAGATTCGATTCAAAATAACCAAAACAAAAAACCATCAAATTAATTGAATAATAACTGAATTACCAAGTTTTTTTTTCATTCATATTTTGAATTACATTAAATCTGAGAAAGATTTTACGTAATAAATTGCACAAACATAAAATTCGAATGAAAATTTGATTTCTTTGTTTCATACATGAAAGAAAAACTAATTGACTTACGGATTTTATTAAACCCGATTTGTCAACATATCGGGGGTATGCCACATTCTTTTCCTTTCACTATTTGATATTTCATCTGGCACAATAAAAACTAATATCTGCACTAAGAGACGTCCATAAATATTAATCCGTTCACTGGGCTTAAAATAATGGATGTCTAATTTATACATAAAAAATAATAATAATTTAATCTGCTCCACGTATCCCATCCACTCAACACGTAATGCCTCCAGGATTTAAAAGAAAGTGGGCAACTAAAGTGGCGTATTGGGAACGGAGTGCCTTAGCACTAGATTTTCATGTTCCCTCTGCCTACCATGCAATGTGCGGGATTTACGTAATAAATTGCACAAACATAAAATTCGAATGAAAATTTGATTTCTTTGTTTCATACATGAAAGAAAAACTAATTGACTTACGGATTTTATTAAACCCGATTTGTCAACATGTCGGGGGTATGCCACATTCTTTTCCTTTCACTATTTGATATTTCATCTGGCACAATAAAAACTAATATCTGCACTAAGAGACGTCCATTAATATTAATCCGTTCACTGGGCTTAAAATAATGGATGTCTAATTTATACATAAAAAATAATAATAATTTAATCTGCTCCACGTATCCCATCCACTCAACACGTAATGCCTCCAGGATTTAAAAGAAAGTGGGCAACTAAAGTGGCGTATTGGGAACGGAGTGCCTTAGCACTAGATTTTCATGTTCCCTCTGCCTACCATGCAATGTGCGGGATATAGCGGTCTATTTCAATAATAATAATATTCATTTCAAATATAATGGCATTTCAAAAATAATATAAGTAGAAAAAACTCGAGTGGGGTAGAAAGCCAAGTGGGACAAAATATCTCACAAAGCCTTAAATATTCAAGATGGAATTAGATTGACTCTTACTTATATGATTTCTTTATATTTAGTTCTATATCTTTATGTATACCTAAGTCTTAAAAATCATACGAAATATTTCACATAGCCTCGCTGTTGTACAAATTAAGTTACTTTGAAGATAGAGAATTGCTTACGATCGTTTCTGTTTTATATTCACCTTTCCAAGAAGTTTATAACAATTTGTAAAACGTGAAATTATCTTCGCGATGTGATGAGCAAAAGTTTGTTTATTAAAGACGCGAATTCATTTGTTAATTTAGACAATTCGATAACGTTGCTAAATGAACTTGAAGAAATTCGACATTCTGGAACTGTACGGAATTAAAGGACTATGTTATTAACAAGTTTAGAAATGGAAATTAGAATTGAAATCGAGGTCGGTTTAACTTAAGTATGTATAGCACAGAATTTTCCTAAAAAGTGAATGCAGAAGATTTCTAGCGTTTTCTAACTTTAGAGGTCGCCACGGAGCAACATTCATCGATTCCCACTCGTGACCTTAGAAATTATTTTCATTTTCTCGCTCGCAATATTGGGTTCCGCCACTCAACATACGATGTCTCACAAAATTGGGTGGCAAGTGGGAAATGGCGTGTCTCAACACTATATTCGCTCTACCCACCCTGCTATATAGCAGGGTGGGATATATACCTCAGTGGGAGGGTATATACCTCATATATATGAGGTACAGTGGAACACTAAGAAAATAATGCCTTGAATAAAGCAGGGTAGAAGGGTTCTCTAGTAACACTAGTTCACGTAGTGTCTCGAGTTTGGTTGAGCTCAACGCCACATTTTATCGAGAGAAACGGTGTAATAAAGTATTTAAATTATATGTATTTAAATTTATTTTATATCTATTTATTTTTATTTGGTATGTTATTTCCATGATAAAAAAAGTACAAAAAAGTATGTATATACAAAATAAATATTACTTGGCTCGCTCCATCTACATCAGAAGGCATCGTAAAGATACATATCTATTAAATATGTTATCAGCATTCTCTAGCAACATAGTAAATGGAAGACATACACGCGGCAAGCCTCAGGGACTTCATAATAAAGATTGCACAATATTGTCAACTTGTAGAGCGGAGTGAATGCTCTGGGGGGGTCCGGCGCATATTTGCCAAAATTATTGGTATTTAATTGGGAACCGCAATTCCCATTCGATTGACTATGATGTGAATGATAACTTATGTTATCATTTAATTTATTGAATGTCTTGATTTTTAAGCATCCAGATTTTTAAGCATTTAAGTTTGTAATACTTAAATTAAAATTTTATGGGAATTTTATGAGTAGGATGGCTGGCTGTAAATGGTTGTGAGCTCGAACTGCTGAGTTGGATCACTCAATTCGTAAGATGCGCCGAATATTTTAACGCAAGGTTCAATAGTAAATTGCCCTACTATGCTGCATATATATGCACTGCAATAAACATTATTTGTATGCAATGGCGGATTCTTTTACCCCCCTGTGAAGTTAGAACTGTCAATCTGTACTAATGAAAGGCATTCTCCAACAATTCTCTCTCCGCTCGAAGTATCTAGATGTTTAGTGCAGCAGAGATGTCTAATTTAAACAAAGGCTTGGTGACCTGCCTACAAAATGCCTTATTGTCATTTATTTATGAGATATATATATATATATGGTGTCGCGGATTTTTTTTAGAACTAATTAAATTGAATATATATTATATACTGATATATATATTTAACTATTTTTGCAGCGCACTCGCTTAAAGGGTTATTTAAGGGTAACTAAGACTAACATCGTAATGTTATATTTCCATTTCCATTTTCACACTCAGAGAAATGAGGTCATTGGTGAGGTGGCAAGAAATATGTTGTAATAACAACACTTTTTGTTAACAACTTATGACTTTTGAAACTCACAGCCTTATTATTCTCGATAGTAAGCTGGTGATATATTAAAAAAGTTCTCTGAAACTTCCCCACACTGGAGATTAGGGCCTGAGATGGAGAAACAAGTGCAGGATATTAATTGTGTTAGTCGCTAACACGAATATATCGATAAAATTACGTATTATACGAGCACAACGTATATTATTTTAACCTGATCCCTTAAACGTAACTTTTAACGGTAATATTGAATATATTAAAATAAGAAAGAATCAGCTACTGCGTATAGCACGGTAGACAGTGGAGGAAGGGTAGGTTATCGAAGCATTGTGTGTTGTGGCGGCATTTAACGCCGGGCTTTTTCCTTGTTATCAGACCAAATAAATAAAAATATTACTAAATAATAATTCCTTCCCCCCAGTGGAAATTGAACTCGCTACGATTGCCATGACTGGCAGGAGCAAAGAGTAGCTAGTGCTTATATTATATAATGATAATAAAACATTACTTCAGGGTCTTAACAACCTTTGTTTGTACTCATAATGAAAATTTATTGTTCTAAAATAAACATTATCACGCTTGAAAATGAGAATGCAGTGTTTTTATTTCAAATTATTATGTATATAGGTTTACAAACTTTAGGGTAAACATGTGCCTTATTGTAAATTTAAAAGGTAAACCTACGAAACACGTAGGCGAATAGGTAAATAAAAGTATGAACACCACATTTCGCTTGAAATGTTCTGAGTAAATATTTTCATTTCTGGTTAAATGTCCATCTGTCTTTTTGTTTTCATGGGCTAATCTCTGAAACTGCTGGATTTTTGCGCAGAGCAGTTTAGGCAGAGGGAACTTAGTGTTAACTCCGTTTTCCCTTTTTCCGCTGAATACTGGAGGCATTGCGTGTTGAGTGGCGGATTTCAACGCCATGCTTTGCCTCGACTGCATAGAAAGATATGAAAATATTAAATTCATTTTCTCAAGTGAGGATCGAACCCACTGTAGTGGTTAACTACATTTTATTTTTAAAAAGTTTGAACGTAGCGAGACTCGAATCGCGACGCGTTGAAACTTTTTGTCGGTTTCGAAAATAGTTTTAAATTCTTAGTAAAATTATCTCCTAAATGTAAAAATAAGAAGAAGAGAATGAAAGTACAAAAAACATAAACGAATTATGTTCATTTGTATTAAATTTCATTGTTATATATAGCTCTTAAAACTAATATCAAAATTTTATATTATAATAACAAAAAACTTTCATTATTTTACCTAAAAAGTGCTTATTTCTGAAGTGAGACATTTATTTTAAAGTAAAATAATATTTTCTGAGCGCGCATTATAGCTTAAAAAATATGCTTCGTCGTAATTTTAAGAAATTATGTAAAATTGCATTTTTAATATTTTTATAAGGAAATTATAAAAAATATATGTTAAAATTTCATCCGTGAAAGGCTATTTGGCAGAGCTGTGTGAAAGTAGGAAACGCAGTGACCTGGATGCCTGGATGCAAGCAGACTCATTTGGAATATTTTTAGGTTAAGTGCGCAATCGGTGACCTTTAGCGGCATTTTGAGTTCACATCCATATTTTACTGGTTCCTCTTCCATTATCAACGTTTACATGTTTTACTTGCTGGCTCCATTAAAAAAAAGTTATTAGCCTAGTGGGACAATTTGGGATTAGCTGTAAGCGCAATGATTGTAGATTCGATGCCCGCTCGTGGAAATGTTTGAATATATATTATTTTGCTTTTCCGCTATGGTAAATAAAGCGGGGCATTTAGTTCCACTAATCAACACGCTATATCTTGAAAATTGTGCGGAACGTGGGCTTAAAGGACGAAATCTTAACTCTAGGTTCCCTCTCCCTACCTGGCTATGTGGAATAAAATCTGAACCTGCTTTTTATTTTATTGATCCAGGACTAGGTACAATACCATTGATTCGTTAATTGTGAGCTATAGTTTATGCATATGTAAAAACTGTAATATTTATAATTCATACATAAAAGAGACCAGTCGTGGAGCCGAGGCACAAAGTGTGACTGTAAGATCGACTGCTTGTGGGTTCGATCCTCACTCGAGGAGATAAAATATTTATTTAAATGTATATTTCCATTTCTTCGCTCTGGTGTCGAGGCAAAATACGGCGTTGAGTCCCGCCACTCAACGCGCAATGTTTCTAGAATACGGCGTAAAGTGGAGAACGGAGTGTCTTAGCAATATGTTCCCTCTGCCTACTCTGCTGTGTGTGGGAAACAGCGTGGTGCTCAAACAAATATCGTACTGTATAATGGTATATTGTATTATAAATATATTTGAATGAACTTCATAAAGAAAACTTACTTTAAGTTAATTACTGAAACTTTGTTAATTCTTAAACTTTCGCTTCACCATTTTTATTATATATTCAAAATGCTAATTTAAAGTTATTTGATATAAACTTTCTTGAAATTTGAAATTTTTTGATATAAACTTTCAGATGCGACAACGGTTGAATGGAAAATTTTACTGTTTTTAGAGTATTTTTCTTCAAGAATCGCCTTTAAATCCCTAAAAAGAGGCTAAATCATCTGCCATCATTGTGGAGATAAAAAAGCAATTAGCTGTAGAGTTTTTCCATAAAATTTCTCCACTTTATCAAATGTTAATTGAAGAAATTTAAAATTCATTAAAAAGCCCCGTCGCCTGTTTGACGGCGATGGAGGGCCCTCTAACTCCTCGAACTCTAGATCCCGGGACGACAATGTATGAGTTTGACCATCGACAAATTTTAAGTGCGTATAAACGAAATGAATATCAATTAAGCGATATAAGTTTATTTTTAATCTATATATACGTATCTATTTATATTTTTAATCGATATAATATACAAATAGTTATTAAGAAAACGTATAAAAATTTGAACTTAGCGGGATTTGAACCCAATAAAGCCGTCATCGAAAAAGGCTCCAAAAATCAAAGGTAAAACTTTACGCTTTACATTCAAAACTAATAACTTAAGCCACAAACTAATAAATGCCAAAATCATTATAATTAGTATGCCTCTGACACAAAAAAAAATATTAATGATTTCAAAATCATTAAAAAATATTTATAAGTTTCTAAATTACATCAATTTAAAGTAGAATAATTTAAATCTTGTGTTCGGTGAACAAGTAACGATCGCACACTGACAAAGCGGCAGTAGTAATGTACTTAATGCACGCATATATTCACGTTAACGCACTCGTTGGGCGATATTTTAAATCCGATCGTTAAATTTCATGTAATAACGATAAGTAATGTTACATTTATTTTCTCATTTATTTCTAAAGTTCTATGGTTTTATTTGCATGTGTTATATTTAATAGCGGCGTTGAGTTCTGTCACTCAACACGCAATGCCTTCAGAATTCGGCAGCAAGTGGGGTACGAAGTGTCTTAACACTAGGTTCCCTCTGCCTACCCTTCTGTGTGCGGGATACAGCGTGAAGCTGTTTTTTTTATTATATTTTATCGTTACAGCTGTAGAAAAGTGATCTCTTATTGATATGTATTCTCCTTTTGTCTAACATTATCTCTTTTTAACCGACTTCTGTAAGAAAAGGAGGTTATCAATTCGACTGTATTTTTTTATTTTTTACCGTACAATCCTCCTTCTCATACAACTTGACATCGGTAAAATGATGCTTAAATGGCATGCTCGGAACATCATAAACTAAGAATAGAATTAAGCAATTGTAAATATAAGTATAATTATTTAATCTATTATATGCCATCAGATTTCTTTCCAGTCTATTAGTTTCGTCAATCCAAGGCGTCCGAACCAATTTCAGAATTTTTTGTGGATTGATAATTGATAGCACGGCGTTATGTTCCAACAGCACACGATTTTTTAGAATCGGACAGTTACTGGAGAACTGAGAATCTTACCACTCTTTGCTCTCTCTCTCTCTCTCTCTCTCTCTCTCTGCCTGCTACGTAGAAATAAAATAATATGTGTCAGATGCATAATTAATAACAACAATTAACGCGTTAATTTAACTGCCATTACGTGAATAACTGTTTGCTTAAATGGATATAATTAATATGTGATTGATAATTTGCAATTTATTCGATGGTTATCTCAATAAGGCGGTTGTTAAACAAGTGATCAAATTGTTTCTATTTACTTTGTTCAATTATTATGCAGTATTATTCTGTATTTTTTTAAATATTTATATATTAAAATGATCTATATTTATACTAAACTATATGCTATACTAGCGGAGCCGCCCATGTGGAATCATCAGAGAAAACCTAGTGTGCAAACTAGGTATCTCTACCTCAGACCATCGGCATCGCCACGAGACCTACCTTACTCAGGGTTCATATTTGGAAACAGTCAACTGCGCAGGAATAAAATAAATAATTGTATATTTCAAGCGGGCGAAGCCGCATGTTGATCACTAGTTGCAAATAAACTTAGTGCATATAATATAAGATTTTTATACGATTCTTACAAAATAATGAACAAAGGTCCTTATAATAACAATAGAAAAAAAAACGAAATCCCTAAAACGTAAGCGAGTTTAACAACCTGAGTATCATTTGCGTGCACAGCTATGAACTGACGCATATTCGCAAAAGGCAATTAAACGGGCGTAGCCATAAATTTTCATTATTGGGTAAACAGGGTTACGAGAGAGTCAGTATTTTACATAGTCCAGCTGAAATGGTGCCAAGTGGGCTGCAGCTAACCCATCGTTGGATCACCGAAAACAACTTAACGGCTTCCTCTATAATTAAGATTTTGGGTGAAATCCAAAATCAAGCCAGTTAACGATTTTGCCAATTGTAATTCAATACATTATTTGTAGTATCGTCTTTAGAACCAATCTATTGTAGTATCGATGTTTCCAAAACAAATACTTGAGGGTTTTGTTTTCAGTATTTATATTTGGAATAAATTAAGTGCATTAGAGTTCAATCGCGGCGTGTGTGTGGGTTCGATTCCCATTTGAAGAAATTGAAATATTTATGTAAATTAATATTTTCATTTCTTCGCTTTCGTATTAAGTTTCGCCATTTAACACGCAATGCCTCCAGAATTCGGCTGAAGATAGAGAACGGAGAGTTTTAACACTAAGTTCCCGCTGGCTACCCTGCTGTGTGCGGGACGCTGATTTGAAGCGCATTAAATTGTTGACCAAATACTTTAAATAGTTTATTACCGCAGAGTTAAATCAAAGTTATGGATCTAGTTGTAAACTATTTTCATTGAGCTACATAGGTATTTTCATAACAATATATCGATATATATTAATAATAGCTTGTTTTTGACACGGTGAAAAACGACATACAAGTGAGGACGTTTGTTTGCAACAACGCTCTAATCTCAGCAACTACTGCTTCGAAATGACAATTTTTTTTGGTTGGACTCTTTTTATCGATGATGACTATAATATTACTCCAGTAATTTCTTGTAAATTTTTATGGTTTGGTTTTCAAATATAAATAAAATATTCAAGACAAGGAAATAAATTATATTCATATTTCTAAGAAATACATACAATCTTCCATACCAACTATTATAAGATAACATCGTGAGGACTCCCTTGGCGGCGTTTGTATAAAAATAATGTTCTTCCACTTCCATATCGGACTGGCATGAAGTCCATATCGTTAATTTTACGATTTCGTTATGTTAAGAGTTTTGAAATTTTAATTCTTGATATTCCCAAAAGTATCAAAATAATTATATTTTGAACTACTTGACATTTGTTTAATCAATTGACGAATTGTATTTAAGCTTCTAAAATTGTATTTAATGTGAACTTAAATAATAATTTTATCGACATCTACGCTATCTATAAGGCCATGTAACATATAAGTAATCTATATAAAATATTTTTTGATAAATTAAGACTCACAAACGCTGCCAGTCGACTACCAAAATTTTAATACCATCTTAAAACCTTTTATAGATGACAAGTACGGATCCTCCACAATCCGCTTAAGAGGCGCAGGTGGAAAAAAAACCGTATTCTACGAGACAGCAATAAATAAATCGGCCATCTCAAAAAATCCTGATCAAAGAAAACGGCGAACACAGAATGTCATTATTGATAATGATCAAATATTTTTTTTCTATATTCTTTTCTCTCTTTTTTCCAGTTTAAAAGAGATTTACGTGTCAAATCAACAAGTGACAATTACACATTTGATCCATTTTACGTGTGTTTAGCGCTTATTTAGCGCTATTGTATTCTAATAATACGAAAAACAATGTAATCTACAGTTGTCTATAGATTAAAAGCTTTTTCTTTAATAAAAATAAATAAATATAACAGAGAATTCGTGGTACAAGGGTAAAAGCGGGTGACGACGTGCGACAGTGGTGGGTTCGATTCCCGCTCAATGAAAAAATAAAACATTTCATTTTTTAAGGCCACAAGTAACACCACTTAACACGCCTTGCCAGCAGGAAATAGGAAATGGAAGAGTCTAAAAATATAAGATAATAAGTATTTTGTTAAATTCTATTATTTAATGGGTATAAATATTCATATTAATTACTTCATTAATATTATTTTAGCAGCCAAGTATTTTTGGAATTTTTCTTTGTATTAAATGTATATATAGCAGGTGGCAGAATGGTACCCAAGAGAGGGAAAGAGAAAAAGAGGAAGACCTCCGAAAACATGGGATGAGGACCTAAAATTAGCTGCTGGTACATTGTGGACGAGGAAAACCCACTATAGGAACATGTGGAAGGCTTCGGGGAGGCCTATGCTAAGGCAAAACAACCTTTACTGGTGTCAATATAAACTCTTTATTATGATTATTTAGATTGTTAATAAAGGCTTTATTATTTATTTATTATTTTATGTGTATATATATGATCGCTAGACTAATGGCATTTTTATCCTATTCCCAATACCTTTAATACTTTTATTTATCTTTTGATACAAAGATAGCATAACATACCAACAACGATGTGAGAACATTATAAGTCCCGGAACGAGCTTACAATATCTGCACAAAGATTATATTTTCAAAGTCACTTTGTAAAAACAGCTTATCCGATTTAAGCTAAGAATAAAAATTCTTTTATAAACAAAATTGCAAGTTTTGAATTAGTTTTGTTTATTGTTTCAGGAAATATATACTCTGTTTACTATGTTTAGATATTATTTTATGTTTTTTTTTAAATAATGATTTTAAGAATAATTTTTGACTTTTAATTTTTATTGCACTGTGCCAATTTTGATAGTCTAAATTCCTCTTCATGATGTTTATCTCAAAGAGTGTTTCATTTTAGTATTATCTGTAAAAAACATGTGATTTATATATGATAGAAGAATTGCTATGATTAAATTGGTAAGTTTTTCATCTTGATGGAAAAATAATTTGATAATATTAAAAATACATAAGAATACGTACTCAGTTTTACTCTGTATCCTCTATGTAACAGAGCAGATAGAGGGACACTAGGCAGTGTTGAAACACTCTGATCTCCACTTTCCGGTGATTTCTGGAAACATTGCCTGTTTAGTCGTGGTACTCTATGTTTTGTCTCGACACCAAAGCATAGATATTAAAAATTTAAATATTTAATTTCCTTGTGTGGGAATCGAACCGATGACCTATCGCGATTTCAGTCTCAAGTATATGACTAACTGAACAATGAATACCTACTGAACTGAGGCAACTCGGAGAGTCAAATAGCAATTAAGCATGCGCATAGATAAAAGGAGGGTATCTGCAAGTCTATATGGAAAAGTTTTACGTCCTGCGGGTACAGCCGAGGGAAAATATTAGGGCTATCGTATAAATGAACATATTAATAGATGTGTTGGTTGTGTATTAGTGTATTCTCTTTCTTTCTCTCTCTTTCTTTTCTATGCTTTTATGTGAAATTGAAAATAGTTTATATTCTTACAACGGTATGAAAATATAATACATACAAATAATTCATTTAACTAATAAAATTCGAATATGTTAATAGTGAAATTGAAAATAATGATAATAATGAAATTTGTTCAAAATCCACGTCTATTATATATTTTCACATACCTACAGCTTTTATGTATATCCTGCTTTTGAACTTAGATAGGCAAAGTCAAAACTGGTCATTTTAGATTACTATTTCCTTTGACGGGCCAAGCACGTCAACAGCCCCGAGTACTGTGTAGTCGGCTTTTCGAATCCCCCTTTTAGAAGGAAAATCCATATATATTTTGGCTGAAGTGTGGATTTTTATAACATTTTCAATAGACCTTACGCTCATGTGAATAAAGAGGTTAATAGAACAAAAAGATGTCCCAATAGCAGTTCACTTTTGGCCATACAAATGTGCTAGAGTAACGGTGACCTTTTATCTCCTGCATGTGGTACTAGTGAAATAAAAATAAAAAGAGTTTTAAATTTTTTGAATGTGTAATTTCAGCTGCTGATATCTTTTTAATAAGATTTTTTATATTGGGACGTAATAAAACTATATAACATTTTTAAATATATATAAAGTGATATTATCTTTAATAGTTTATAGAAACGAAGTTAAAATAGAAGGTTATTAAGTTTTTTCTTTTTTTTTTCTAGGTTATTAAGTAAAAATTTTTATATTTACTAAAACACAAAAATATTTTTGTAATCGAAACAGTAGTTTCTGAGAAGAGCGCGCTTAACCAAGCAAACTTTTCCATTTCATAATACAAGTATAGATTTGAGTTTTATGAAACCCCAATTTCATTATACATATTTTAAATATCATATTTGCTAGAAAATACATTACTATTTTATATATGGCGTTCTTCTTAAACATATTTAAGTATTTATTTTTATTATTTAACCAATTAGGAACTGAAATGAATATTAAAATTTACACTAAAAGAATAACAAAAGCTAAGTTCACCTTTAAATTTCTTTTAAACGTTCCCTTTTAGGTTCACAGCGTTAAAACTAGTATTTTTAAACTGCATGCATGTTTCGAATCGGTTTTCATCCACCTTTGCTGCCTCGTCAAAGGAAAGCGCACACTGAAACGGCCACTTGTAGTGTTTCGTTGCTAAAATCTGAAAACTGTTCGGCTTTACAACGTATATGCGACACCGAAACGCTAGTGACCTTAATGTTTATTTTGATATTTCAATTTATTATTATTGCTCTTTAGGTTGTAGGGTGCTGAAAATTCATTTTTCATTAGGCAACCATATTATATTTACTTTAATGACTTTAATTATAAAAATTATTTTATTTTTAGCTTCTTTGTATATCGCAAATAGCAGGGTAGGAAGAGGGAACCTAGTGTTAAGATACTCGGTTCCCGTTAAGACAATTCCTTTCCCCATTTTCCTTTGAATTCTGGAGGCATTGCGACTAGAACGAGGAAACGTAATTTTTTAATATTTAATTTCCAGGAATCAAAATTTGAACCCATTATATACAGTTTGATACTGAAGCTGTAGGTATAATTATGAGGTTTGGGAAGTGTTGAAAAGTTCATGCATTTTCCATGTAGCCGACCGCGGATAGTCCGGCGGGAAATTAGCTTTCATTACTATGTGGCGAGTTACCCACTACACTAAAAATATAATAATTTCCTGTTAGCTACATCATACGTATAATACAGGTTGATAGAAGATAGCTATAGACTGTATAATAAATTTAATTATGAATTATCTGTGTTCGAGGGACGAAAGTCTAAATTTGATGTCAAACAATTATTTACACATAATATATTTAACCTTTTCAAATCAGCTTCTTTTCTACCAAATTTTCTGCGGGTAGATCCCAAATGTCATTGTCGTCGTCATCATTATCATCAACCTGTCTTCGTCTACTACTGGACAAACACAAGTCCCTTACAAGACAAGTAATTATGTCCCTTCATTTGCACGAGTCCTGAAGCTTAATAAGATATCATGACGTTGTATAATTTTGTATTTTTTTATTTTCGCCTCTTATATTATATTGATTTTATATCTTTGTTTAAATAAAGACATTTTGTCGTCGACTTTTCTGCGTTCTCCGCTTTTCACTCGAATTTGAGACACTGTGTTATGTGGCGGAACTCAACGCTGTTAATCAATCTCAATGAACACACTCAAACGTTGTGAAAGTGGTAATGGGTTCAACAATGGGTTATCTCCGAACATTATCCGTGTCGAAATGTATGAATTAAGCTGAAAGAGTCGCAAAACTTGTTCTCTACCTTATTTATCTTGGAGAGTATTCTGGGGAACTGTTAGACCTGTTACCTGCCCCCGAATTTTCTAACCGCACAGTACGTCACAACAATCCACACCACCTGGATACGTGGCACTCCACTACTGTGTGGTTTCGTAGGAACTTATTTCCACACGCCTCGCAACTGTGGAATGGCCTACCTGCCACAGTGTTTCCACGACGATTATGGACGATATCACTAAGGTGCCTTCAAAAAGCCGGCAACCCACCTGTAGCTCGTCTGGTGTTATACGAGGTCATGGACGGCGGTGATCACTTACCATTAGGTTAATCATAAACCTTTCATATATGAAATAATATTAAAAAATAAATTTATCATTATTGTAATAGGTAAAAGCAACTTGATGCATATTATATACATATATGAATTAAAAACTCAGAAGAAAAAAGTGTAGACTATACTAAAAAAAATAATAATAACCTATTCACAAATAAATTGTACAGCTAGAAGCGTATACTTAAAAGTTTTATATTTTCTATTTAACCTGCTTGTTAAAGTAAACTGGCCTGAGTGCTAGCCTAGTTACCTTGTTTACTCGACCCGCGGCGTCCGACGTCAACTGGGAAATTGGAACTAATTAAAGTGAAAACCGCGAATAAATAAAAAAATAATTCAACAGCCGCTCTATGTTTGTTTGTCGACTGCTTTGATTATTTTTGATGGATTTTAGAGTAATGTAAATTTTGATAAGTAAACGAGGATCGTTGTGATTGATTTTAATTTATATATATTAAATACAGAAATTGTAATTTAAGTAAAATAATGGTAAAAAAATATCTTTTTAATACTAAAACAATTACAATTTAAAGAAACAATGTGTGATGATAACAACATCCATTTTTAGTTTAAATTTCAAAATCTACCACTCAAGCCTCCAAATATGGTGGAAAGTGGGGAACGTAGTGCTTTAACACTATGTTCCTTGTGGCTACCCTGCCAGGCTTTTGCCCGTTTAAATTTAAATTTCGAATAAACTATTCGAAAATGCAGTTCAAATGCAAGAACAATCACTCATCACAAATAAGGTCACGGGTGCTTAAAAGGAAGCGTCACACAGTTCTACTCACCCGACTTCCACTTCTGAAAGTGTAGGCTGTAGTTTCACATCTCTAAAGACTTAAGACTTGAGAATTTAATATTCTAGCCATTTCATTTAAATTTTTATTTGTTTTCTATAGTACTAGAAAGAGAATGATAAATGACATAAACTCGCAATGTAAGTGATAAACAGAGACGTAGCAGCATGACGTAGAATTTCGAATTTTGCAAATTAAAACGCATTTTATATTTATTTATGGAAAATGGTATATAAATCTATAAAAGACAGACTATCTATTTGAAAGATACGTCTTTTCCATACACACTATATTGCTCATAAATTAGCTGCTCATAAATATTAAGTAATATTTAAAATAAATTTCATTAAATTTAACGTCCCTAAGATAAGTAAATAGAAAATTCCATTCTAAACTTTGACCTGACTCAACATATTTGCTACTCTCCTATAAATAAAACGTCACTCTCAAACTTATAAGGCTTCTTTTGTTTCGAGACTGCGAAAGCGGATTCCACTTTGATTCTAAACTCGGACAATCATTTTTAGTTTCATGAAAGTCCATTCTATTGCTGATTTATATATTTTTAAAAAATTAAATTAGCTTCACGCTATATCCCGTACACAGCAGGGTAAGCAGAGGGAACCTCGTGTTAAAACACTCCGTTTCCCATTTTCTGTCGAATTACAAACTTAATATAAAACCAGACATTTTCTAACAACACCACGATTCTATTTTTCAAACAAATCGATACAACTTCACTTATGTCAAGAAAAACATCGGCGCATATATTCTCTTTACGGCTCGTGTTCCATCATCCATCTATATGAAGCTTCAAATCCGGTAGATTGGAAAAAACGTACGCTAATCCTTTTGTGAGAGCTTGTAAAGTGGAATGGACGTTACTTTTCATATAATCGTACGAATACTTTCACCGACGCTTCTTGATAAATATGGAAAGTAAACAGCGTTGAGAGCCGCCTACATAATATATGTATGTATTATTTTATTCGTTCATTGCATATGTAGGGAATGTTATATAATTCTTATTCGTATTATATGTCTTTAATCACTTTAATCTATTAAAGATACTATTGTTCTAGAATATTAATATCTTTAAATAAAAATGTTTCCTCTTTATAATATTGGCATAGATAAGCAACGAAATTGTAAACTCAATATTTATAAGAGCAACTGTTGAGTTTGTTATCGGCTCTTCTAGTGTTTATGTTTTTTGCTTCCGAGCCGGTGGTGGCTTTAGGTTCAAAAGTGCTTGTAAAAGTCTATTTGGATAAAGAGTATATCGAATTTAAAAATGTATATAGTTCAACCGGCAGGAATGCTCTAAACATTATTTTACCTTCATGCCTTTTCATTGTTGTTATTACCCGACTTTCTCCGCTTTTTATTCGATTTTGAGAATAAGCGTGTTGTGTGAAGGAACTTAACTCTGCTTAAGCTACTTAGAAACATAAAAATTATTTAAGTGTATTCCATTAAGTTGAGATCGCGCCCCCAACGATCTTATTTACAGTAATTAGGTTACACTAGTGGCGATAGCCTCTACAACAATAAGAAAAATATATCAAACAAGGCATTGTAATAGAAAATCACTGAATATGAAACTCCTTTGAATTTTCTCTTAACATAACGAAAACAATAGACACGTTTGAATCGCTTAATAATCAAAGAACAAACGAAGCTACGAAAGGATATTTACATAATAGCGTTTGATCTCGCGAGATGCATCAAAACACCGATGATTGCGTAAAAGCTAAATTACCTTACATATAAGTATAATTCAAAGAAAATAATTTTCCTTTTATAATATTTTTATATAACCTTAGAAAATTCTTGATGTGAAACTTTTAATATTTTTTAGGATTCGGCGTATACATGAATTTGAATCTGTGGCCTTTATTTTCATTGTTTAAGCCGATTCTAAAAAAAATGAAAAGTACTATAATTAATTTCTCAATATAAACCTAACACTTCCGTATTTAATCAAATAGATCCAGGATTGCTTCAAAATTACATAAAAATAAAAAATAAAAACTACAAAATTTAAAAACTATTTTCAATATATAAAGGAGGCGAGGACTAAGGAGGACAGACCTCGCCAGCCAAGGCTCTTGTGGGAACTTTAAATGAAATTGGATTGTCGCTTAGCGGCTAGACTACGCCAACACCTGCACGAGCTGTCTGCCTCCGGTTTAATAAAACTACAGAGATACTTGAATTTTAACTCTAGCAAATTTCAGATTTCTTTCTTTATTATGTTCTTGTAGCAAGTCTTGTAACTTGTTAACAATTGTTATTAAATTTTCTACCTTAGAAAACAATTTTCATCAATTTTCGTAAAATTATCGGCCATTCCCGAAACACTTGCCTTTAAGAGCTCCATATTGGATGCATTAGTTCGATTACATTTCGAATTCTATCTTGATTCAACCGCCCGGTTGACATGTCGTTTGCAAATTATCACTGAAATAGTATTGGTATTACATACAAATTCTTCGACTACCCATGCCTAGGTAGTTATATTTCGCAATATTTCTTTTTTACTTTACTCTACAGTTAAGAGATTCTTAGAATATAGGCAAAGCTTTTAAAATCAAAAATGTAAAAGATTACTTTAAGTTTAAATTTACTACTTGTCTGGCATTCAGGTCTTTTCTCTTGTAATCAATTAATTATAAGTAACTATTTTAATTACATTAAAATGTGAAAAAATGAAAGACTTTTAAAGACTTTTAAGTACTAAATTTTGAAAGACTTTTAAAGACTTTTTAGTACTAAATTTATAACATCCAGCAAAACAAATAAATATATTAAAAAATAAAAATTAACAAATATACTTAAATGTAATTCCTTCATTTTATCCATATAAAATATCAACAATATTAAAAGTTGGATTAATTTAAATTTAAATAATTTAACTTTACTTACTTGATGATTGAATTGCAACTGATTAAGTACAAGCTGATAAAACATTCCATATATATCAAAATTTTAAGAATAAGCATATTTATTTTGAATTTAAATAAAATTTTAAAGAGAGAAAAAAAGCTATAAAACATGTTTAATTACTTACATCTATTTATTAGCAGTAATTCCGTTAATTCCGTTAATGTTTGTGGTTCACAGTAAACGCTTTACGATAGCGATTGCGCCATGAGGTTAACGATACCTCCGGGATCGAATACGAATTTCTACTTTTGTTTATATCTGACCGACCCACTTTATATTTTAGAATACTGATTCCAGCTACAAAAAACACTTTTGTTTCGACATAGATTTTATTTCGAAATCACTAAAGCGATTTTTACAAGGGTTCCTTTTTTTCTTGAAAAGTACGGAACTCTAAAACACTCCATTACCCACTTTCCTTCCTTTCAATAAATGAAATTATAAATTAATTTTTAAAATCGTTTCAGTAGTTTTTTGTAGAAGTATAGAAGTATAGATGTGTAATCTGTTTCGAAATAAGAAATATACGTATTTTTAAATTTGATACAAAGCTACAAATTTAAAAATATACCTTTTATCGTGTGTACACGAAGCTTTATTTAGATTCTTAAAAAATATTTCAGCTTTTTACCGTGTTCCCGAATAACGTACGATATCGAAGAATCGAAAATAGTAGTTCTTTGTGATTGTCGAATTTATGGATGGAAATAAAGTTTACTTCTATTTTAAAAAAGCCAGTGTAAAACTTTGTGCTCACAGAATTCGATTGAAAATAAGCAAAAAGTCATCAAATTGGCTATGGAACGGAAAAATGAACCTATTTTCTAGTGTACTCACAAAGAATTCTATTGACCTATTACTTTCGACGCGGCACTGGCTGTTTTTTCAGTTCCATGCTGTGTCCTGCACATAACAGGGTAGACCGAGTGAATTTAGTGTCAAGATTCTCCATTCTTCTTTAGTGGAGAAAATCAATGTTGCTTTTTTTTTGATATATGCTATTTCTTCCTTACTTCTATTGAGTGTTTTATTGCATTTCTCACTTTATGTCTCTTGCTTGTACGTTTTTAGCACTGATATTGAAATTACACAGCGAGTAGATAAATGTACGTATTTAGATTACAAATACCGGAAATGAAACCCTTGCCCCTGTCTTGCTTACAAATTATTAACTGAAACACAAAGTAACAAATTTGAATTTACATAAATGCGCACTTGAGTGTTTTATTTAGTGCAGGCTAGGTTCGGTTTTGTATAAAAATTACATGACCTAAACTGAATTTCAAAACTGACAAATTTGCTGCGGGAATTTTCTATATTCGTTTTTTTAGTATTTTTCTTTCCCAAGTGAGGAATATCAGTTTAATAATGTTAAAAAATAACAATTCATTCCCCCGAGTCAGGATCGAACCCATAACCGTCGTTTTGTTGGGTCCGCCTCGACGGCTTCAATTCTTGCCGATTTTTTTTTCAATATTAGTCCCAAATTTTAATTTGGAAAAATATATTTTACTCTGAAACATTAATGTTAAAAAAATGTATACTTGCAAAGTTTTCCATGTAATCTTCGAATATATCAATTGTTATTCGAATGCAATTGTTATTCATATTTATATTATCTATATATATATAAAAGGACTTGTCCTCACTGACTGAGGTAAGACGCACGCACAGCCGTAACTGCTGATGGTAGAAACGTGGAATTTGGACAGATGTTTACTTTTGTAATCTGGACATCCACTAAGAAGGGATTTTGAAAAATGTTAACCCTAAAGGGGTGAAATAGGGGTTGAAAGTTTGTATGGAAAAAATCTTTAAATCGCCACCGATTTTTATAAAGTTAGAAATTTAGACTCTTAAAAACATCTCATTGAACACATGTTTTATGGTTTATTAGAATTCAGCCCCAAAATACGCAAGCGAAGCTGCGCGCGTCCGCTAGTATTCTATAAGTAATCAGACAAAAAAATCTCCAATAATACTTCATTATATCAAATAACTACCAATTTTATTGTATGATTTGCCTTGTCATTAAATTTTTCTTATTTTTTTTTTATTTTTTATTTTAAAAGCTACATCCACGGGCGCATAGTTGCCCGTGCCTTTTTTTATTTTAAGAAAGTTTTTTTTTTTTTTAATGTGGCGTACTTGATTTTGGGACAATTTGAACTGCACTTATATCTAGAGCTTAAACTAGAGGGGTTGGATGAGACCCCTACCGACAATTTTTTTTTTTTTTAATATATATTATTATAGTATATTACATATATAATTGTCTTTGATATAATTATTTTATATATTTACTAGTGGACCCGGACGCGGCTACGCCTGCTTGAACTTTAAGAATATTCTCGCGTCGGTCATACTCATACTGTGCCGTCCGAAGGATAGGTCATTTCGAATCAGTGACATCTCCTTAATTATTTATTATCAAAATGTCGCGGTAACGGTTGCGTAGCGACACGACGGTTGTTATTAACATGGCAGAATAAATTGCATGTCAAATTAGAAAGTATTTTAAAATATATAAGTTTATATGTGTAATGTAATGTTATATAGCCTATAGCACTTCTGAAGAATGCAGCTTTCATACAAAACAAAAACATAGTAAATCGGACCAGTAGATCCAGAGATCTTAGCGTTCAAACAAACAAACTCTTCCACTTTATTATATTACTAGTGGACCCGAACGCGGCTACGCCTGCTTTAACTATAAGAATATTTATTAAATATATTTTCAGTTTTCAATAGAATAAGTAAGAAAATATAAGCTTAAATAATCAAAAAGAATAATAAGTAGAGACATATTATTACAAAAAATATCTGGGAAATTGAAAACCAACATAAGAAGTAAAAGTAACTAAAGGATATTCTTAATATTAAGAAATTATTATTATTCTTAATATAAAAAAAGTACCTAGATACGGGACCTAAAAACTACCTAAAAGGATATTTTTTGCCAGCAATATCAAATAAAATAAGAAGAGAACCAAAGTGTATTTTAAATAACCTAATTATAAACAGCAAATAAAGTTAGTAGAAAATGTATGAAAATTTATAAAACCATCAACGTCATCTGCCCGTTCGCGTCGGTCATACTCGTGCTATGCCGCCCGTAGGCTAAGCCATTTCGAATCAGTGACATCTTCTTAATTATTTATTAGAATGTTATACAGTAAACTATAATTTCAATCTACTGTGTGACTATTATATTTATATTCATAAGGATGAATATCAAAATGTCGCGGTAACGGTTGCGTAGCGACGCGACGGTTGTTATTAACATGGCAGAATAAATTGCATGTCAAATTAGAAAGTACTTAAAAATATATTAGTTTATATGTGTAATGTAATGTTATATAGCCTATAGCACTTCTGAAGAATGCAGCTTTCATACAAAACAAAAACATAGTAAATCGGACCAGTAGATCCAGAGATCTTAGCGTTCAAACAAACAAACAAACAAACAAACAAACAAACTCTTCCGCTTTATTATATTAGTATAGACTAGTGGACCCGGACGCGGCTACGCCTGCTTCAACTATAAGAATATTTATTAAATATATTCATGAAATTATTTTCAATTTTCAATAGAATTAGTAAGAAAATATAAGCTTAAATAATCAAAAGAATAATAAGTAGATACACATTATTAGAAAAAATTATCTGAGTTATTGAAATGAACCAACAAAAGGATTAAAAGTAACTAAAGGATAGGTATTCTCAATATTAGAAAAAGTACCTAAAGTTTTCCGTGCGTGCGTACATAGATATCGACTCTACGAAATAACTAAATATTTCTCTCTATTAAGTAGGATAATTTTAGCGATAAATATATAAGAAGAGAACCAAAGTGTAGTTTAAATTAATTATAAACAGCAAACAATTACATAAACATTTACAATAGTTCGAAAATGTATGAAAATTTATAAAACCGTCAACGTCAGCTGCCAGTTCGCGTCGGTCATACTATGCCGCCCGTAGGCTCGGTCATTTAGAATCAGTGACATCTCCTTAATTATTTATTAGAATGTTATACAGTAAACTATAATTGCAATCTATATAAAATGTTAAGAGTGACTATTATATTTATGTTCATAAGGATGAATATCAAATGTCGCGGTAACGGTTGCGTAGCGACGCGACGGTTGTTATTAACATGGCAGAATAAATTGCATGTCAAATTAGAAAGTATTTTAAAATATATTAGTATATATGTGTAATGTAATGTTATATAGCCTATAGCACTTCGGAAGAATGCAGCTTTCATACAAAACAAAAACAATGAAAATCGGACCAGTAGATCCAGAGATCTTAGCGTTCAAACAAACAAACAAACAAACAAACAAACAAACTCTTCCGCTTTATTATATTAGTATAGATATAGCTGTGGAATTTTAGATTTGGCCTGGTATTATAAAGATGGCTAAGTGTCTAAGTTTGGAACCTAAGGATTATCCGAAATTTCGGAGTTAGTTTCAAAAGTCATCAAACATCCGCCATGCCATCCATGATAAGGGTGTAATAAAGCAATTTCCTAACTGTAATCAACCTTCAAAATCACTGTTTCCGCTTCTCAATTGGTTTAAGACAAGGCACTAATTTATATCACATATTTAAAATAAAAGGCCGTCGTGGCAAAGCGGCACAAGGGCGTGACTGTAACGCGACGGTTCTGGGTTCGATCCCCATTCGAGGGAGTGAAATATTTATTTACGTTTATATTTCCATTTGTTCGCTCTAGTGTCGAGGCGAAACGCGGTGTTGAGTTCTGTCCCTCAACACGCAATGCCACCAGAATACGGCAGAAAGTGGGGAACGGAGTGTCTTAACAATAGGTTTCCACTGCTTACCCTCTGCTATTTAAAATTTAAAATTAAATCTATATCTCAAGGCTACGTTTGTTGTCACAAGTGAAATAAATATTTCATCGTAAAATTGACTTAAACTCTCGAATACTTTTTCTTTAACTTTTATTCCAAGCGACCCGCTCACGGCTTCGCCCGTTTGAAGTACATAATTAATAATTTACATTAGTAAATTATTTATTTAATTATGCATAAATTTTGTTTTCTAATCAATCCATAACTATAGAAGAGTAAACTTTTAGTCAATTCAATGAAACAGTTGTTTATACAAAAGCCAACATTTTAAAGATATGATCAAATAAATTACTTAGAATAATTTATACATATAATATTTTTCTACACTATAATAAAAGAGAGAAGAAAGAGTCTGTACACAAAATATATAAAGAGAATTATTTGATATTATTTTTCAAATAATTACATAAATAAAAATTTGTAATTTTTCATAAAATATTACATGACGATGTTCTTTAAACATCGTTGGGTTATTCTAATTGATTGATTTGAACTTGAACCCTATAGTTACTTTGACCTCATTTTTGAGTCCATTGTATTAAACATGATAGAGATCGAAAAAGGCCCTGTAACAAAATTCAAGATGGGCTTAAATCGACCTTTTGAATCGAAATTTTAAAATGGTTTGTTTAATTCATTAATTAAGACATTAGTATATGAATTAAAGATCTAGCAATAGATAAATGTGTATCATTTAAAATAAGTTTCCCAGAAGTGTAAATTTAATTTAAAAATGGTTAAAAGATAAAAAAAATATTTCGTATAATATTATCGTGTTTATTAATTTTTCGTTTATCTATATATATAAAAGGACTTGTCCTCACTGACTGAGGTAAGACGCACCCACAGCCGTACCCGCTGATGGTAGAAACGTGGAATTTGGACAGATGTTTACTTTTGTAATCTGAACATCCACTAAGAAGGGATTTTGAAAATTTTTAACCCTAATGGGGTAAAATAGAGGTTCAAAGTTTGTATGGAAAAAAATTTAAATCGGCACCGATTTTTATAAAATTTGAAATTTAGATTTTTAAAAGTATTTAATTGAATACGTGTTTCATTGTTTTCTAGGATTCTCCCCATAAGAGTGCAAATAAGGGGTTGAAAGTTTGTATGGAAAAATTCTTAAATCGGCACCGATTCTTATAAAATTTGAAATTCAGACTCTTAAAAGTATTTAATTGAACACATGTTTCATGGTTTTCTAGAATTATTCCCCTAAGGGTGTAAATAAGGGGTTGAAAGTATGTATAATTTTTTTTTAAATCGGGACCAATTTTTATAAAATTTGAAATTCACACTATTAAAAGTATTTAATTGAACACATGTTTCATGGTATATTAGAATTCACCCCTAAACACGCAAGCGAAGCTGCGCGCGCCCGCTAGTGCTATATATAATCACATAGTAGAGCATATATCGTCTGGACGTCTTGAACGGCTGGCAACACTGGCCTAGGCAACATGTCAGATGAATAGTTCCTTGATTTTAATTATAAAATTTGTATTAATTAGTATTAAAATATATAATTTAGTGTATATTTTGTGAAATAAACCAATTAAGTGTCATTTGTATATAAAATAAGAAGAAAAACAAACAAACGAAGAAGAATACGAACGTTAAACTGTGTAACCGCCGTGAGCTATCGTCTGTCAGTGTGCTAACGGAATGACTTTTAAAATTTCTAAAACCCGGGGAGTATTTGTTTCTTAATTTTTTATATTCCCACAAATATCTTACTACACAAAATTCATTTTTATAGTGAGCTACGTCCCTTCTCACATTTTGGCACCGTTATTGTCTCACTTTGCTTGACAAGTTGGAAGCTTAGCTGCAGACATACATATTTGCCTCAGACAAATACACCAATACAAAAACTATACAGTGCTCAATTATATATAGACACTACTATAAGTTCATATCAATTTTAAATAATATTTAATTATAATTAATTTATTATTTGCCTACCTACCAGTAATATTATTTATTAATAATGTCTAAAGTGGGCTAATAATTGCTCCCATTGTTAATATTTACTAATTTTACTACTTAATTTTCATTTTTTCTAACTATTTTTTTTTTTTAAAAGTATTTTATTTATTTCAATTTATTTATTTTCTTTGTACTTTTTATATATACAAAAATAAATTTCCTCTTCTTTATTTCCTTATAGCCTATTGCTTTCCATTTTTCAGCATATTAATAATGGATAAGCAAATCCTGACCCGCAAAGTCTCTGCGAAGGACCTAGAAGACAAACTGAAGCAAGCCTTACAAGAACTTAAATCTTCCCAAGACCTTTGTAAGGAACGTGAGGACAGTGAGGAGGAAATTGCCATTATCATTAAAAAAAATAAAGAATTGAAAAATGAACTCGTTGAATTGCATGCAAAAAATTTAGAAGTAGTGGCACAGCGGGATCAACTACATAGTATCTTGGGTACATTTGACCAGTGCAGCAGTGAACATGAGAGGGCTCTGGACAGAATTACAGAGTTGGAAATTCAATTAGGGGAGGCCAAAGACTCAATTCTGAAATTTAATAGTCATGAGGCAAAAAAAGATTTTGAAAATACCTCATGTTTATATGATGAGCTGGTGGGATGTAATCCACAATTGAGTTCCTGCCTAAAAGCCAGTTTTGATTGATTTGACAAAGGACGATTCACATGTTGAGCAAAATATTAAGTTTTCATCAAAAAATAAATTCAGGAAATATTTTAAAATAAATAAATTTATTAAAAAAACTAGTAAACTTCTTAAATTAAAATTTCCGGCTAAGCAAATAAACATATTAAATAATAGTAAATTAAAATTAATAAATAAACTTAAATCTTATAATAATAGATTGATTCAAAGCAGGTTTATGTATGACCGTGACACATTCCAGCTGCAAGATGAAATAAACAACCTAAATAGCTCCCTCAGAGCACTAAGTGAGAAATATGAATTCTCAGAAAATCGGAATCAGCTATTTTCTTAGGTGTTACTATAGATTCCAAACTCCAGTGGAACGCTCATCTGGAAGCACTTGCAGATAAACTCAGCTCTGCCGCGTTCGCAATTAAGAAAGTAAGACAAATGACGGACGTTGAAACTGCCCGACTAGTCTACTTTAGCTACTTTCATAGTATTTTATCTTATGGAATGCTGCTATGGGGCAGTGCTTCAGATATCAATTCAATATTTATTCTCCAAAAAAGAGCCGTGAGATATATTAATAATCTAAGAGCTCGAGATTCTCTGCGAGATGTTTTCAAAGATGCAGGTATTATTACAGTTGCTTCCCAATTTATATACTATAATATTCTCTTTGTCCGACAAAATATACATTGTCATAGAAAAAATTGCGACAGTCATAAGATAGGAATGAGAAATAAAGATAAGATTATTACTCCAAGTTTTCGCCTCCAAAAAGTTAATAAATCTTTCATTGGGCTGAGTATACGTGTATATAATAAAATCCGCAGTGTATTCTTAGTTTGCCACTACCAAAATTTAAAATATCTGTAAAAAAAATTCTAACAAGTAAAGCTTATTACACTGTTCAAGAATATTTAGAGGATAAACATGTATGGAATTAATGTCTATTGAATGTCAGGCAGGACAGCTGCCAGCTAATGTAATAGTAAAATATACAATTGACTTTGAAAAGAGCAACTGTTGGGTTTCTTGCCGGCTCTTCTCGGCAGAACTGCCTTCCGAACCGGTGGTAGCTTTTTGTTGACATGTACATTCGACGATTCAAAAGTGCTTTTATAGTTTATTTGAATAAAGAATATTTTGAATTTGAATTTATAGACATGAAAAAACTTAATTATTTAAATACTTATTGTATACTAGCGGACGCGCGCAGCTTCGCTTGCGTATTTAAGGGTGAATTCTAAAAACCCATGAAACATGTGTTCAATGAAATATTTTTAAGAGTCTAAATTTCAAATTTTATAAAAATCGGGGGCGATTTAAAGATTTTTCCATACAAACTTTCAACCCCTTATTTGCACCCTTAGGGTGTGAATTCTAAAAAACCATGAAACATATGTTCAATTAAATATTTTTAAGAGTCTAAATATCAAATTTTATAAAAATCGGTGGCGATTTAAGAATTTTCCCATACAAACTTTCAACCCCTTATTTGCACCCTTAGGGGGAGAATTCTAGAAAACGATGAAACACGTGCTCAATTAAATACTTTTAAAAATCTAAGTTTCAAATCTTATAACAATCGGTGCCGATTTAAATTTTTTTCCATACAAACTTTCAACCCCTATTTCACCCCTTTAGGGTTAAAATTATTCAAAATCCCTTCTTAGTGGATGTCCAGAATATGAAAGTAAACATCTGTCCAAATTCCACGTTTCTACGCACAGCGGTTACGGCTGTGCGTGCGTCTTACCTCAGTCAGTGAGGACAAGTCCTTTTTATATATATAGATTAGTTTAAATATTTAAACTATTTGCAGTCGCTTCATTCGTTGTGCATTGTTTGGTTAAAAAATTAAAATTCTTAGAAGGAACATCTGTTACTTTACTATATCAAAAATATTATGCTCACACAACTTTTCTTTTACAACATTTTATAATGTAGATAATAGGACGAATACATAACATACATTTAAATTTAAGTACAGTAATAATTTTTAAAATAATAATTAATAATTTTTTTAAATATTTTTTTTTAAAAATATATAAAACACATTCAAGAATTTGCAATAGTTGCTTCATTTATTATATCTTCTCCCACTTACCCGCTTCATTGTTCAATAAATTTTAATAAATAACAGAATTATAACATTGGTAAAATATTAGGAAAAAACGTATAAAGGTGGTCGATAAATTAGTCATCATTCATTCAGTCATTTTGAGTCGCACAAATGTTCCTCTTTGATCATATCTGCACCCATTTCGCCTATCATAACTGATGGAGCTTGAGTATTTCCACTGGGTAGGCTCGGCATAATACTGGCGTCTATAACACGCAGCCTTTTGGCACCATGGACTTTCAAAAAGTTATCTACCACTGCGGTTTCAGAACTTGGACCCATTTTACATGTCCCTACTGGATGATACACGGTAACACCTACATTTATCACGAAGCATTGCCAATAATCGCTGCTTGGAAATTCAAATTTATTACATTGGGATATATTTACTCTGTGAACAAATGCATTAATAGATTTAAAATAAGGTGTGTCTACTATTTTAACTAATTTTTGAACACCTTCCACTGTTGCCTTCACGTCTCTTTCATCTTCAAAATAATTATATTTAATTATAGGTTTGTCATAAGGATTTTGTGATCTTAGATATATTGCTCCTCTTGAAAATGGATGCAAAAGATGAAAAGCAAATAGATATAGCGCTTTCTGTTGAATATATTCCAAGTAAGAATTAAAAGTGTCATCTTTGTAGCCTGGAATGTGTTGTTTAGCTGTTGTTGAATTTTTCCAGATAATAGTTAGATGATTTTGGAATTCAGGATATGTCATATTTTTGTCCCGGGAATAAAATGCACATATATCACTTAAACTATTCTGTGCAAGCAACCCGCTTTTATTATACATATATTTTATAACCTCAAATTCATAAGCCTTTGGATGCTCAAATCCAGGTTTATCTGCGTATATAGGAATAGGAATATAACTATGATCTTGTAAATTCTGGCCTACATTACCTAAGTTAATTTGGCATGAAATATTTTTAGACAGTAAATGCTCTTTGGGCCCTATTCCAGATAACATTAATAATTGAGGAGAGTTAACAGCTCCGCCACTTACTATAACTTCTTTATTGGCATAAAATGTTTTATTTTCACCATTTATAGTTACTTCTACTCCAATTGCTACATTTTTTTTATTAAGAAGAATTTTAGTCACGAAAGCTTCAGTAATTATTTTTAAGTTTTTTCTTAACTTAGCAGGTTCTATATACGATGCATATACACCACGTCTTTTACCATCACCAGCAGTTACTCTCATTATTCCTGATATACCATTTCCTTTAAATTTTGCCGAGTTAATATCTTTCACGTTTTTGAATCCAATGTGTTCCCATGACTCTAAAACTTTCTCAGTAATTTTTCTATATGTACTATTAAACGTATTTATGCTCAATGAACCATTATGTCCATAAAATTTTTGTATATTTGGGTCTTGTAATAAATTAATATCTTGAAAGTTTTCTGCTTTTTTATAGTGTAAATTAACATCTTTTGGCGTCCAACTAGGATTTCCCTCGTCTACCCAAGATTTAAAGTCAGCGTCTCTGCCTCTTACGTAAAACATTGCATTTATAGAGGAGCACCCACCTAACATTTTCCCTCGTGGCCATGGTATCGATCCACTTTTTAAAGCTTGATGAGTTATATTATCATTTTCTGTTGCATACTGCCAATCATATTTTGTATTCTGAAGTAGAGGATCCAAGTTGGGTATCTACAAAAAATATAAATATATTAAGAAGTCAATAAAAGTAAAAAAGGTTATTTTAGTGTGTTTTTTAAATTATATAATATTATAAATAAAAATATAAATAATAATGTTATTATATGTGATGCTTACTTCAGATTCTATAGGTGGTTTGTAACCTGCTTCCAACAGTAGGACATTCCAATTTTCAATTTCGCTAAGACGATTGGCTACTACACCTCCAGAGGTTCCTCCGCCCACGATTATAAAATCATATTTTTCTAGGTCTGAAATCAGAAAAACACAGTACAGTGATCAATAAGCAGTCGTTTGTTTAACTTCAACTATGAATAAATTATTGTGTATCTTAATTTATTTATTACAAGTATAAGAGGTCGATCGTTGCCACATAGTATGACTGGAAAATCAACTGGTTGTGGGTTCGATGCCCACTCAATGAAATAATTGATAATTGTATTTCTTCTCTCTGGTGTCGAAGAAAACCACGCCATTGAGGTCCACCACTCAACACGCAATGCCTTAAGAATTCGGAAGAAAGTGGAGAAAGGAGTGTCTTAACACTAGGTGCCCTCTGCCTACCCCGCTATGTGCGGAATACTGCGTGAAGCTGACTTTTTCTTAAGTAAGTACATACGTAGGATTTGTTTATGGGTGGTTTGTATGTAACTGCATTTCTATATAACAGCATTTCCCAGCCTCACGAAAAAGTTTTTGTTGAGGAGAACATTATCCATAGCTCTCAAATATGAACTTTATTTTACATTCTGCAAAACTAAGAATGTGACAACACAAAAATACATTTTTAAGGAATGTCTAGGAAGTCATACATTTTTCTACATAAAATATTATCAATATAATAGCCCAAGATCCCAGACCCGCCAGACCTACGTCATTTTAGCAAAGCTGAAATTTTGAGGACTTTTAGTATAATATGTACTTTAGACAGTATGCCTACTCACTAACTTGAAAGTCCTTTTTAAAGATAGCGCCAAATAATGAAATATCTCTGTCTGGGAAGATGCTTGAGCCATCGGATTGGTCTGGGTGCTTGAGGGGTCTAGAAATAGTCCTTAAGTTATATATTTAAAATTAAAGATTGATAGTTTAATGTAATTTGCCCTAATTTTAAACAACCTTTAGGATGTCTGGCAGGAGTTAAGGCCGACATAAAGGGTCTGGTGTTAATAAATATACATTTTTTACATTATTCTTAAAAACATATAAAAAAATGAGCGTTTCCACTTTAACACAGCTATACGTATACCTTAAGTTGACGCTATATCTGAAAGGTGAAGATCCTCAAAATTTCAGCTTTGCTAAAATGACGTAGGTTTTGGGGCCCTGGGATCTCAGTCTATAATATTTTTAATACTTACTTCCTGTATAATTAGTCGGTGACTCCGGTACGAAACATTGTGTTGCAGCTAAAAAATTAATCGCTGATTCAAAGAGACGGGAAGCTGCTCCTGTAGTCACGGAGCAATGCTTTGTGCCAGTGCTAATAGAAAAAAAATGTTGTGAAAAATTCTAATTTTAAACACAAAATTCGGCTGAAAGTGGAGGACAGGGTGTCATAAAATTGTCATCATATCATCCCAATGTCTACCCTGCTGAGTGTTTGTGAAGCGTGAAGCTGATTAATTTTGATTAAAATAAAGTATGAAGAGAAACTTAATGTATTTTCATATAAATATATATCAATATATTAACAATTTTAGTCGCGGTTCACACCCCACTTGGTAAGACGCATTTTTTTTTTTTAATGAAATGAATGAATGAATGAATGAATTGAATGCATTGAATGCACTATCATGTATTCTAGTAGAGGATCTTGATGTACTAGGTTTATTTTACCTACTGTGGTGTGTGGTATACGTGATATCGTTATAAGAGAAAATTAAGCAACTAAATTATATTTTTTTAATTAAAAAGAAGCAATTAATGAAAAACGATAAATTAGTAAGTCTTGATAGTACCTACTTTGATAGTAAACAGCTCGCCTTGTTTACTTTAGTAAGTTTCATAATATTTATACTTTGGGATAATACAGCCAACAAGCTTTTAAGTCATATAAATTGTGTAATTACTAGTAATAATAAGGCGGAGTTCAACGCCGGGGTTTTTGTCTTGGTGCCAGAGCGGAGATAATTGATGATGATTTAGTTGTACACGTTACACACGTCTTAGGATAGGATATTTTAAATTCCTGTTTATTTTAAATTCATTTAATACTTAACTATGACTGTGACTGCATTAACATATTGTAATTTCTGATGTAAATATACATTTAAAAGTACAAAAAATACAGTCTTCAAGTGCAGGTGTATGAGGCACACAATTAATTAAAGTAAATTTATGAGTTACTGCTACATTTTAAATAACAAATTTAAATTAGTACATGTTTAATTTTAGTATATCTATTATTTATTTACTTTTATTGTTATTTTTTTTAGTTTAACATTGTATCGTAACAGGGTAGGAGGGGCAAAGGTAACTTAATGTAAAAACATTCTGTTCAGCGCTTTCTGCCAAATTTTTGAGACATTGCTCGTTGAGGAGGGGATTATTTTTTTTATTTTTCACAGCATCACGCTGCATCCCGCATGTGACAGAGATAGCCTAGTGTTAAGACACTCCGCTCTCCACTTTCCGCCGAATTCTGGAGAATGCCTCTAGCGTGAGGAATGATGGACCTCAACATCGGAATATTGCCTGGGCGCCAGAGGGAAGAAATAAAAATATTCATTATTTCGTTTCTTTGAGTGCGGATCGAACCCACAACGCGTTGCGGTATTATTAAAACAGTAAAAATAATTACGTTCACAGAACCTCTTTCACGTTAAATTGTATATAAAAATAAAATGGATAATTAATAATTGTAATTAACTTAAATTTCACTTTGATCATTGTATTGAGAAAAGAACCGATTTCTCTTCTCTCAGGAATAAATAAAGAAAAGTTTTTAATGTCATTAAAATTATAAATTTTAGTTAACAAATTTAAAATATTTCAAGCACACAATCGGGCACTCACAATAACATTTTGAAGTACAGCTACCGCCGACAAGACACGCGCAACTGTAATAGAATAACATACCTATTCGTTTATATTTTGTAGAAAAACAAATAAATCGCCATTTAAAGTGTTTTATAAATTAAGTTTTTATGAAGGTACATCTGTTTCGTGACCTACAATTTTGGTTTCTACAAAAAACTAAGTACGAGATATAAAAAACTAAAACTTAGCACATATCAAGTTTTTGATATGTCCTAAATCAATGCGAGAATTGGCGCAGGGGTACAAAGTGTGACTGGAATCGACTGGTTGTAGGTTCAATCTCCACTCGAGGAGATGGAATATTTATTTAAATTTATATTTCGACTTCTTCGCTCTGGTGTTGAGGTAAAGCGCGGCGTTAAGTTTCGCCACTCAACACGCAATGCTTCCAGAGTTCGGAGGAAAGTGGGAAATGGAGTGTCTTAACACTAGGTTCCCTCTCCCTACCCTGCTGTATGCGGGATAGGTCGTGAAGCTGTTTTAAGTTTTTGAGGAGTTTTTGTTGAGATATGATAGCCCATGCAAACGTATGGTATGGTATGGTATGGTAATTCAAAATGTCTGCAACGACGTTTGCGGGCATATGATGAAAAGGGGTGATTGTAACGCTGTAAAAACTGCCTTGATTCTTCTGGGCAGGATAGAGGAAGACCATAGGAAACGGGGAGAACCATCGCGAAAGATATGGCGCAGTCACACTTAAATGTAAATAAAACCCAAGATCGTCCCCGGAATTCGAGTAAATAAAGGGAAATGTTAGTAAATGCTAGTTTAATATACGCAAGCGAAGAAAAAAACCTCATTAACGGATAACGATCAAATACACCGAATAAAATTTAAATCAAATAAAATAAAAAATATATACCTAAATAATATGGCACTGCAAAAGTTACCCAAGCGTCAAATAGACTCATTATCATTATCCTTAAAGTTAATTATGATTCCTCAATCGATGCAGACGGTGATAAAACGTCACCTTGTTAAACAGGTTCTGTTAAAAAACATTAACGAATATCACCTTGCATTTGTCTAAATTCCAATTTTAATTCTCAATAACTTTTTTCTAAATTAGGCCATCGGGAAAGCACAGGAATTAGGCAAAGATAGAAAGAGGAGAACGAATTTTAACAACTTGGGATATATTATCGATATAGATAGATAAATAGGTAGATAAAATTCTTCATTGTATACACAAACTATAAGTATAATAAAAAAAGAAAATCGATAGCTACAGTAATATAACCTTATCTTAGCGATATACTGCACTTACATTCAATAATTTAAATTACACAGCTTACATTCAATAATTTAAATTGAAATTGCCGAGGACATTGAAAATGTACCTGTATCTAATGTGCTAAGTAAGTTGTGATATCGAGAACTGTTGTAAATTAGTTACTAAAACTAACAACAGCTTAAAAATAATAACGCAAAATATACGTAGTGTTGATCGGAACATGTCTGAATTAGAAAATCTAATGGATAATAATAATCTTAATATTGATCTAGATATTATTGTACTGACAGAATGTTGGATTAGCGATTCTTCATTTATACCAAATATAGATGGTTATACATCTTTTAATACAAAATGTTACCGAATAATTATAATGATTTTTTATTTTTTCATTAAGATTTCAATGCCGATATTAAAAATATGCAAGGTAGGTCCGAAAAAAATTGTTCTGATGCCATTGTAGAAACTCCCCTGTATTTTTATTAAATGGATGATCTCTTATCAAAAAATTCTTCAATGAAAATGTTTTCAGTTACATAAAATATAATAGATAGAAAAGACAATATAATAATAGATGATTGTATCTATTTGTGTGTTTTAAGCTCACTTTTATATTAGATAGAGAAATATTAAAAATAAAAAAACAAACATCCTTACACTATTTATTAGCAAAATACTCATTCATCAATAGTTTACATATAATTATATTTTTTACTTAAAAAACTTCGTCTATTTCATATTGAAGATTAATATTTATACATTTTGTTAATTCTAATTTAAAGTTAAAATAAATAACTGTTCTACAATTGCATATTTTTTGTTTTTATAATACAATTAGAGACTGTTTATATTAAATATCACTTATTGTAAATATATACATAAAAACGTTGTTTATATTTATAATTTCCCAAGATGATCATATTTAATCATATCAGCTCCCATTTCACCTATCATAATGCACGGAGCATTGGTGTTTCCACTTGTCAACGTTGGCATAATACTAGCGTCTATAACACGTAATCTTTTTGCACCATAGACTCGTAAAAAGTTATCAACTACCGAATCTTCTGGATTCTTACCCATTTTACATGTTCCTGCTGGATGATATACTGTAATACCAACATTTCTCAAAAAACATTTCCAATAATCGTCACTTTGAAATGTTAGGTTATTACACTGTGATATATTTACTCTGTGAACAAATGCGTTTATGAATTTAAAATAAGGCGCATTTACTATGTTTACTAATTTTTTAATACCCTCTGCTGTTGCGTTCACGTCCCTTTCGTCTTTAAAATAACTGTAATCAATTATGGGCTTGTCGTATGGGTTTGATGATCTTAGATATATTGCTCCTCTAGAAAATGGATGTAAAAGATGAACACCAAATATATACAACGCCTTGTCTATGTTATGTTCTAAATAAGATTTTAAAACTTCATCTTCATATGCAGGGAAGTGTTGTCTGAATGTTGTTGAATTTTTCCAAATAATAGTAACGTGATTTTGGAATTCAGGATATGACATATTTTCGTTACGCGAATAAAATGCACATACATCGCTAACACTGTTGTGTGCGAGCATACCACTTTTATTATACATATACTTTATTACTTCAAATTCTAATGCATTTTGGTCCTCTATTCCCGGTTCATCTGCGTAGATAGGTACAGGTATATAATTATGATCCTGTAAATTTTTTCCAACACTTTCCAAATTGATCTTACAGGAAATATTTTTTGACAATAAATGCTCTCGAGGACCTATTCCAGACAACATCAATAATTGCGGTGAGTTAACAGCTCCACCACTTACTATAACCTCTTTATTAGCATAAAAAGTTTTCTTTTTACCATTAACATCTGCTTCGACTCCATAAGCTTCGTTTTCTTCATTAATAAGAATTTTCGTAACAAAAGCACCTGTGACAATTTTTAAGTTACTTCTATGCTTAGCAGTCTCTATGTACGTTACATAAGTACTACATCTTTTGCTATTAGCAGCAGTTACTCTTATTATTCCTGAAATACCGAAATCCTTAAAGTGTGCTGAGTTGATATCTTTGACTCTTTTAAATCCAAGGTATTCCCAAGAATCTAATATTTTCTCAGTAAGTTCTCTGTATGTACTATTAAATGTATTTATAACTAAAGGACCTTCGTGCCCATAAAAGTTTTTTATGTCTGGATCTTGTAATAAATTCATGTCTTGCAAGCTTTCCGCTTTTCTGAAATGCAAGTTAACGTTTTCAGGCGTCCAACTAGGATTTCCTTCCTCTTCCCAAGATTTGAAGTCAGAATCTCGGCCTCTCATGTATATCATCGCATTAATTGAGCTCCCTCCGCCTAGCATTTTGCCTCGGGGCCATCGTACTGATCCATTTTTCATTGCTTGATGGTTTATACCATCATTTTCAGTTGCGTACTGCCAATCATAACTAGAGTAGTAAAGAGAATGATCCATGTAGGGTATCTACAAAAATATATTTTGTTAAATAAGTAGAGCTAAATAAATAAATAATTGTACTTACTTAACTATTCCTATAGCAAAAGAACATAACTTTATATACCAGAAGTTAATATAATTACCTCAGATTCTATACTAGGTCTCGGACCAGCTTCCAAAAGCAATACATTCCAATAATCGATTTCACTGAGACGATTTGCTACCACGCTACCAGCAGACCCTCCACCCACAATTATAAAATCGAACCTTTCAAAATCTGAAACGTAAAAGAAAAATATTTTTCGTAACAGTTTTAGCTATATAGCCTACCTATCTAATAAATAATAAACAATTAAAGATTTTTTTTAATCTCTATTTTGATTCACTTTTTGAGATATATTTGTTTAATGTCGTTCGTATTTTTTCAAAGTTTAGTATAGGCAATACATAAAGCCTTTGTAGTATGCCACATGTCCATGTTTGACAAAAACGCTACGATTGGCTTCATGTTCGGAATTAAAATGTTTGATCTAGCCGAGAAGTAAATAATAGAGAATTTTGATCTAATATATACAGGTACATGTCTATTCTCTCTGCTTAAACGAATCCGTGTAGATAAAGGCACTTAGAGCTAATTATTGTGTTAAATAAAAGTCCAAAGTAAAATACTTACTTCTGTCATCGTTTTTGGGGTTTTCTGATACAAAGCATTGTGCCGCTGCTAGAAAATTGATTGCCGATGCGAAAAGTTGTGAAGCTGCTCCTGTAGTGGTGGAGCAACCACCGATATCTCTAAAAATACAAAAAAAAATATGATAATATTTCTGAGATTTGCATAATTAACAATACCATATATTTAATAATTTTAGGAGTCCGTACCTCAAAAGGTAAATACGGAAACTGAAGTTTGACGACTATATTTATCGCAAAATCAAAATCCATAGGGTACTTCCCGTTCACTTCTAATTATGAAACGTCATAAATTCATCCAAACAAAATAGTAAAAAAATGTAATTCATTATAGCTCTTAAGGGTTATATAAATGTATATATAAAAAATTAAGATAATTTTGTATTATTATTCCTTTCCTTGTTATGTTGAAATTGACAAATCAAGGTATAATTTTAATGAGGTATTTAGTTAGTAGTACAATTAAGAACGAATTGTTGGATTAAAATTATAACGACCTCATCGATTAACCTATAAGAAATGCACTTAATTTGCATTTTGTATATAATTATTAAATATCAGTTTACTGTCATAAGTTAATAAATTCCTTTGAATTGAATAATTCAAATGATAAATAGAATAAAATATCAATTTAGATATAAATTATCTTAGGGCACGTAACTATAAAAAAACGGTTAAGTGCGAGTAGGACTCGCCCACAGAGGGTTCCGTATCAATTTCAGGTTTGGTAGGTCATCGGAAAGTAGAACTTAAAAAAATCATACAATCTTTTTGGTGTTTTTCCTTTTGTCATAATGTAAATTCTCATTTTATGCCAAACCTGATAACTGAAGGTTTAGATTGGCAAGCAAATTTTATATAAAATGCAGCAAAAACGATGTATAAGTGCTCACATCTTTTGATCACATTGACTTACACTTAGCTTTCTTTCCTTGAATACAGGGAGAGATCTGAGTAGATCTAAAAATTAAATGTTATTTAATCTTAATATATCAACTTAATCTCGAGATAAATGGCCTTAACAGACGGATTTACTTTTGCTGTACGGAACCTTAAAATACTGAAAATAACGTTTGGATCGAAATATATTAATAAAATCTTCTTATTGAAGATTAATCAGCTTTACGCCGTATTCCGCATACAGCAGGGTAAGCAGAGGGAATCTAGTGTTGGGACACTCCATTCCCCATTTTTCTCCGAATTCTGGAGGCTTTGCGTGCTGAGTGGCGAAACTCAACGAGGCTCGACATCAGAGCAAAGAAAATATAAATATAAATTTAAATATTTTTTTCAAAAAAATTTTTTATAAAAAAAATATTACATATGATAAAAAAATATTAAAATAATGTTAGATAGTTACACTATTTAAATAAACCAATAAATATTGAATTTGTTTTTAGACAATCATAATATATATCTTAAACTTGGAGTAGTTATTTCTTTTTAAAAAAGTAAAACCCGAAGAAATAAGAAAATCATATTAAAATCACTATAACTCCACTGCACATGTAAAGGTATATCATTAACATTAGTTGAGCTATTCTTTCTACAATTACAATAAGAATTTCACAATAATTCTGTTCAAAGCATAGAAATTGGAATTGATATTAATTTAATATAATTCATTCAAAATACTCAACAAGAAAATTATGCAATTTTAATTAATAAATATAATTATTATTTACCGAGATTTTATTGAGGCCAATCGTGCCGCAAGGGCACTATCGTGGTATTGTAAACGCGGTAGGATGTAGATTCGATTCTCACTCGTGGAAATAACTAGTTATTAGCAAAGCGCGGCGTTGAGTTCCGCCACTCAAAACACAATGCCTTTAGAATTCGAAAAGTGGGAAACGGAAGTGTCTTATCACTAGGTTCCCATGTTCCTTCTATTTGACCTGCTATGTGCGAAATATAGCAATTACAAAGCTTAAAATTCAATAAACGTATAATTAATATGAAACACTTATTAATAACATGCAAAACTGATTTAGGCACTTACAATGACATTTTGACGTACTCGTAAGTACGGCTTTGGTCGGCGAGATAATAAAAACAACTGTAAGAGAATCGCTTGTCTTTCTGTTTATATTATTTCAAAAATAATTAAATAGTCATTAAATATGAGCAAAAATTATGCAACCTTACAATTACAACGAAAGTTCAAAACTTGTTGTGTGGCCTAGAAAATTATAAAAAAAAATACTTTTTAATCTCCAAGTTTACGCTTAGCTTTATAGAGAGTTTGAAAATAAATGGATACACTAGAGTATTTATTAACATAACGCTTTGATTTACTTACATATTATATAACGAAAACTAGAATAATTAAATATACCAATTATTAATAAATGTATTCATTAGAGAAATAAAATATTCAATAAAATAATAATTAAAATATCATCATCATTAAAAAATATTTAAAAAAAAATAGCAAAATATAACGGAATTGCATTAGCCAATTATCTAAAATAATATTAAAAAAAACATTATTTTATTGCAGTTTTGTGCTTGCCGCCTCATAGTTGTTTAGGATGGCCTTCATTTAAAATGATTAATTAAATTTAAAATAAACCGAGTACCTTCTCTTCATCTTTCATTGTTCTCACTTCAATTGGGAAAATAACGATTTTATTTGCGGGCAAGTGGTGAATCCAATAAAAGAAACAATATTTATAAAAGTAGAAGACAAATTATTTAAAAAAATATTTTTAATAAAATATCTTTACACTTAACTTTACCTTCGAGTGATTCCGCCTAAATTTTTTATTGTGGCACAATTTTTTTTTAAATTGGATAATGTGTAAAACAATTTCTAATTACATTAATTTTAAAAACAAAGACAGCAAAATAATATTTAGAATGTTTAGAATAGCTTTATAAATCCATGCAGCAGATGGATTTTAAAAGAAAATGTGCTCATTAATATTGGAAACAGACGCCGTCGATGTCAAAAAAACTATTAGAAAAGGCTATCATGATGATATCGTTAAAAGGTGAAAATTTTACATTATTTTACGTTTCAGTCGTGGCGCAGTGGCACAAAGTGTGACTGTAAAACAGACTGGTTGTGGGTTCGATCCCCACTCGTGGAAATATTTATTTAAATTTAAATTTCCATTTCTTAGCTCTGGTATCGAGGCAAAAGCGCGGCATTAAGTTCCAATTGCCGCATGGCATATTATTTTTTATTTCATTTATAAAAATTATTTCATGGCATCATAACCAGGGTAATCGGTACACTCGGTAAACAAACATTTGACAAACACCAAGCGTGTGGGGAATTTTAAAAATTGTATTTGGATTCATACCCACCTTATGTAATGCAATCAAAGTGATTCTGTTCTCTTTATCACCCCACTTTATATTAATATCACAAAATATTTAATAATATATTGGCGTGAAAACAAGAAAATACTATGAAGAATCATATAAAAACTATAATAATGACAAAAGCGATATTTTTTTTATTTTTAATTGTAACAGTACTTATTTATTGCCAGACTGCGAGTATAGTAATTTTTTTCTTATTTAGTTTCATAAATAAAATTGTAAAAGATTTTTATTTGCATTTTTTTGGCAATTTTATTTTAAGATTTTTGTAACTAAATGTTTCCGGTTGTAAATTTATTACATAAATACCTAAGTACTTTTTAAAATAGAAATAAATCTGTGTATAATGAAGACACTCCGTTGCCCACTTTCTTCCGGATTCTGGAGGCAATGCGTGTTGAGTGGCGGATCTCAACGCCGCGCTTTGTGCTTTATTTAAAAAAATGTTAATTAATTTATCTATCGGTAGACGATAATACAAATGTATTTCTACGGACAATTCTGCGATAAAGAATAGTATAAAGATGTTGCTCCATAACTCTCTCTTTTACAATCTTTCATTGAAAGCCCCATTAAAATTGATTCAGTAGTTCTGGTGATTAGCCTGGACAAACAGACAAATATTTATTTATTTATTTATAAGGCCCACCAACAATTGATACAAATATATTAAAACAATTTTTGCTTGTGTTTTAGGACTTACATGAACTTGCAAACTCACAGACAAATACTTTTAAAATATTTAAACCGATAATAATTACTAGATAGGTGTGATGTGTGCCAAATTCAAACTAATTTGAGTTTCCAAATATAGTTATGAAATATATTAAGCTACAAATCAGTCGCTGTATTTCAAAGATAAATTATATTATATTTTTAGAATACGTAACATATTACTTGTTAGTTAAATTTATGAAAATTACGTTACAATCGGAAGTAGAGATGCATTAGTGCTAAATTACGGTGACATAAACTTCATTTCATTGCGGGGTTTAGATTTTAATCCACTTTATGTAAACATTGGCAGCGCTGTGTTCTCTACGCGGTTCATAAAATGGACGTTTTAATCTTATAAGCTTGACTTAAGCGGATTTCAGAATAGTTTGGAACTGTATGTCAGGTGAACGGAATGTATTTCATTCATTTGATGATATTGTTAGAAATATTTTAATTTACCTACTAACACTAGTAGGTAAATTAAAATACATCACAAATCGATACAAAACACTACCATTTCATAGTTGTATGAGTTTGAAATATTTTATCCTATATGCTGCTCCCGTAAAACAAGTGCACACGCTTCCACCCGTATATTTAAAAGATTAACCTGTAACTAATAATCGTGAAGAATTGTGTCTGTCTATTAGATGATAACTACAAAAAGCAAATATATATTTTTATAAGAAGTAAAACAAAACACATAATATGTGCATTTAGACATCCCTCAATTTCCATGGGATTTCACCATCAGATAAATTTCAGTTTAATTTATAGAGTATCTCTAATACTTCCTACAAAACAGACTTAAACAACTTCTTACGTAATACGGACGGACATAAAGTTTGAAAATGGGTTCTATGATATTTGTCCCGAATATATTTATTTATTTTATGTTTTACTTTGATATCTTCTATGTCCGATCATTTATGATTTAATTATAAGTATATGTATAAAAAAAATAAAGAACACTAAAAAAGATTTAAACTTGATTTAATTCACAATAACTTTTAAATTGTTTAAGCTAGCTTACTAGCATTGAAATATTAGTTGCTGGAATTTCAATGATTGTAGGTCAATGAAATACTATATTAAATTAAATTTATGTATATTTGTGTAGTAACAATATTATATCATTGATGAAATATTAGGAAAAAACTAAATTATGTATAAAGGTGGTCAAAAAGTTAATTCTTACTGTTGGCTTCTGCATTCGCTTTTGAGCTGCCAAGATATTCCTGTTTGATCATGTCAGCTCCCATTTCACCTATCATCATTGATGGAGCGTTAGTGTTCCCACTCGTTACGTTAGGCATAATACTAGCGTCTATAACACGAAGCTTTTTAGCACCATAAACTTTTAAATAATTGTCTACAACTGCATTTTCAATGCTTGAGCCCATTTTACATGTTCCTACTGGATGATCTACAGTAAGAGCAAGGTTTCTCAAGTAACATTTCCAGTAATCGTCGCTTTGGAATTGGAGGTCATTACACTGAGTTATATTTATTCTCTGAACAGACGCATTGATAGACTTAAAATAAGGTGCGTCAATTATCTTTACCAAGCTTTTAATACCTTCTGAGATTTTTTGGACGTCCCTTTCGTCTTCGAAATAGCTATATTTAATTATAGGCTTGTCGTAAGGACTTGATGATCTCAGAGATATCGACCCTTGGGAAAGTGGATGTAATTGAATAACACTAAATATATACAAAGCTCTTTGATCATTAGGTGCTGCAAAAGATGCTGCGACCTCGTCTTTATATTTTCCAAAACGTGCTTTTAGCCCTGTAGTATTTTTCTTGAATATAACAAAATGATTTTGGAATTCAGGATACGAAATATTGTTGGAAAGAGAGTAAAATGCACACACGTCGCTAAAATAATTCTGTGCAAGCAGACCACTTTTGTTATACATATATTTAATTACTTCGTATTGGTTAACGTTTGGATCTGCTTCTAAAGCGGAGTCTCCATAAATAGCTATGGGTGTATAACTATGGTCTTGCAAATGCTTGCCTACATTGGGTGAATCAACTTTTACAGTTATGTTTTTAGCCACTAAATCGGCTTGAGGCCCAATTCCCGACAACATCAATAGCTGTGGAGAGTTAACAGTTCCACCACTTACAATGACTTCCTTATTAGAATAATATGTTTTGTTTAGACCATACACGTTTGCTTCAACTCCGTAAGCTTCGTTTTTATCGTTAAGGAGAATTTTAGTCACATAAGCTCCGGTGACTATTTTTAAATTACTTCTTTGCTTAGCGGGTACTAAATATGAGGAATACACACCACGCCTTTTGCCACCAGCAGCATTCATTGATATTATTCCTGAAACACCAAATCCTTCATATTTAGCTGCGTTAATGTCTTTCACTCTTTTAAATCCAATGTAATCCCAGGAATCTATAATTTTTTCGGTAAGTTCTCTGTAAGTGCTATTGCAGTTATTAATAGCTACAGGACCATCACTTCCGTAAAAGTTTTTAATGTCTGGGTCTTGTAATAAATTCTGATTTTGCAAGCTTTCAAGCTTCTTGTATTTAGAGTTAACATTTTCAGGCGACCAACTAGGATTTCCTCCATCTTGCCAAGATTTAAAATCAGCATCTCTGCCTCTTACATATATCATAGCGTTAATTGCACTGGATCCACCCAACATTTTTCCACGTGGCCACCGAATCACGCCATTCTTTACTGCTTGATGGTTTACACCGTCATTTTCAAGATCGTATTGCCAATCGAAATAGGTATTGTAAAGTTGAGTACTCAGATTTGGTATCTAAAATGTAAAAAATAATAAAAATTAAAACTATATCCGCTAGCTCTTGTTTGGTTCAATATGTTTTAAGTTACTAACCTATACTAAATAATCTTTCTATTATATAAAAAATATCTTACGTCGTCGCGGTAGACTTTTATAAAATTTTATATTGACTTTAGGACCTTATTTTATTTTTTATAAATTCATTTTAAAACTGCTTTACACCCGAACATCAAATTAACGCGCTTTATTATGTTAGTGTAGATAATAACTATATATTATTATCGATTTTCATGAGTCTTACCAAGTACGTCGCGATGATTTACACGTATCTACTCGTTCTAAATCTCTCTCCCTTATTTTAATACTGTGATGGCCTCTAAAATATTAATGTTATTGATACTCTGTTAAAGCCCAATTTGATCTATATAAAACGTACAACGTATGTAAGGCGTTTAAACGAACGTTTTAAATAATTTCTGGATATAAGTTATTATTTTTTGATCATTGAGGAGTTCGCGAGCTCTTCTAATAATTCTATAAACTAATGAAAAGGTAATAAATTTTTTATATATAGCTCTTACTTCAGATTCTATGGGTGGTGTGAAACCTGCTTCTAGCAGTAGCACTTTCCAGCTACTAACTTCACTGAGGCGAGCTGCTACTGCACCTCCGGCAGACCCGCTTCCCACGACAATAAAATCGTACTTTTCACTTTCTAAAATAAAAATGGTACTTGTAAAAGAAGAAAAAAAGACGGCAAAAATAAAGAAAATTAGTAAAGATGTGATTATTTTTCTTTAATTATTATTTTTAAAGTTTTTGTTTTATAGTTAATAAATACTGTTACAATTAAAAATAAACAACATATTAGTGATGAATTTGGAATCTACTATTTTTATATATGACCCGAGATAGTTCCTTAATTCATCAGCGCTGAGTAATGCTTGTTCTAAGCACCATGATGATTTAGAGTCCCTAAAACAATCCATACGATTGGTAGAAGGTTGGTTCCAATAGAAGAAGTACGTGTTAGTATTTAATAACTGGCCTCAATGCTTAAATGGAAGATTTTACAGCCAATGAATACCACTTCGAAAAATCTTTATATATTTTTAATAGTCTTACATATAATATTTTTTTTTTCTTTCTAACAATATTTATGGCAAGATTTAGTAGTTTTACTTTAGTCTTACCTCCTGTATCATTAGTCGGTGTCTCAAATACAAAACACTGAGATGCAGCTAAGAAATTTATTGCCGACGTGAAGAGTTGGGAGGCTGCTCCTGTGGTTGTGGAGCAACCGGTAGTGCCGGCGCTAATAGAAGAAAGATAGTTCGTATTTATTATTATTGCTATGTATTATTAAACGTATCATTTAAAAGTAAAATTTAGGGAAGAAGTAAGAGAGGATGTACCGAAATTCCTATTCGAATTGGGCAAATGTTTATTTAGAAAATTAGGCCATCATTCGTTCAGAAAGAAATATATTATTAAGAGTGAGACAGTCATTAATTTAAGCAAAAACATTAATAAAATAATTAAAGTTAAATTATTTCTTAGAGACAATAATGTACTTACAACAAACACATCTTGAAGCTTCACCCAGCGAGCTAACAGCAACTGTAATTGTCTCACCTGTCTTTTCGTTTATATTACGTCCAAAAACAAATAAATTGACATTAAATACATAGCAATAAAAAACGTGAATATATTAAAGAATCCACATCTGTTTTGTGGCCTACAATATAACAATTAACATATTAATAACATATTTACATATTTTTTGTTCCTTAATTTATTATTTCTTTCTTAAAAATGTGCTTATAATTAATTTAAAAGCCGAAGAGAGTTGAAGTTTCATTTTGGCTGTCTCTTCTGAGCCTCTTGTGTGCTCAATTTTTGAGATTCCGTACCTCAAAAGGAAAAAAACGGAACCCTTATTCACTTCGTTGCCTGTCGAGACTACATATCTTAAGATTCCGTGGAGAAAGCTGAAATTATTATTAAATATTAAAGTCTATAAATATTAAAGACTTTTAGGGCACAGGAAAAAATCGTTTTTAAGGCAACACAATCAAATACGTATTTGCTGCATTTTGTAATCAAAACCTATGGGGTGCTTCTCAAGAGCCTACATTTATGAAATTTTGTATCAAGTGAGAACTTGCAGTACAAATAAAGAAAAAAAATCCAATATTCCAATATCCGATATTTCACAGAAAAAACATTACACATTTATAATGGTTAGAAAATTAATACATACGTCAGCAAAATTAAAGTTACAAATTGTACTTCCCTCTGATATAATATCCTGAAATTGATACGGTATGCTCGGTATACGAGTCCGACTCGCATTTGACTCATTCCTAAAGCAGGTCTGGCGTTCGCCAGGATTTTTTTACTAAGCGCGAGCTTTAACGTCCTCGGTGTCATCGCTTTTTAAATATATTTCAACTAAACACTACAGACTCGTGGTCCGTACCTTTTCTAGCTTTTCAAAATTATCAGTTTCAATTTTATTTTTATCTGTTACTAGGCTTCTAATTAGGTATAATTACGCATATGTCTATGTATTTAATTCCTAAGAAAATCTTGTTTGTTTATTTGGATTGCCTTTTTATACATGTGTAAATTAATATCTATTAACTTTTTGCTTTGCTTAAGTGCCTGTCAGAAGATAGGGGAAGGAGGTGAAAGGTTTAACCAAAACAGCCGTAGCCTTTAGTATACTGGATAAGACCACGACATTTCTATCTTTAATATCTATTTTTAAATTGTATTTTACAATGCCTCTCGTCGTTGCTACCATGAGCTGAGGAGCAGCCTTTAAACTGTATCCTCATCGCTACTGCTGTAGTAAAATAACCTGTGAATCTGTCGCTATCATGTAATTGAAATGCCGACTTCGAGTTCTCTATTACATCCATCACTTTCGTCAGGTTTTGAATCATCTTGTGTACCTATGAGCTCTGTTGTACCACAAGGCTCAATATTAGGTCTGTTACTTTTTTAATATTCCTTAATGATATTGGTATCTTCTTCAAACGTTGCTATTTTCTTATGTATACTGCTGACCTGAAAATATACCGAACAATTGAATGCTCGGAAGATCGAGCTAAAATCCAGGATGTCATGGAATCCATTTAAAGTATATCAATAGTGTTGATATGGTATAGAAGTTCTAAAATGTATACATTTTAAATGTACTCATAGTCAGTTATCTTATGATTTGTTGTTAAACAAATTTGATTTACTAAATTTAGAGTCTATATTCTATTCGTTGTGGCATGAGAGAAAATGTAAACAAAAAATGTTGGTTCTCAATCTTATATGTATTTTTCTTTGTTTCTATTTAATTTATTTATCTATTTTATAAATGCATATATAAAATCGTTTATTATTTTGCAAAGTGAAATTTGTAGTGTTATTGCTTGATCTCTAACATTGTAATGTTATATATAAAAGACCTTTGTATACAACAAGAAACAACGAAAATGCACAAGTTTTACTAAAACGTTCTTAACCATGTAAATAATAAAACTAAATGTATTTATTTCTTCATTATTTATTAGAATTCGGAGGATTCTGAGGAACTGTCGCCAACATTAACCTCCACCATATTGTCATGATATATGATAAATTTTTGCATCTTTTGCTCTTCTTTTATCACATGGCCACGCACCTTTACCAAACTTCTGCTGTAATATTTTTTATTACTAACGACAACAAAAGTAACAACAGAAGCATGAAAACTCAATGAAAATGGCGGATATAATCTAATGGATGACAAAATATTTAAAAATATGACAAGATGACGAAATGTTCGCTCATTGCAATTACAGTGCTAGTAATCACAATCTGTAACTTATCTTTATTCTATTAAAATGTATGTCAAATTTGAGAAGTTGGTTCTTGGGCGTTTTTACATGCCAAGTATTTAAAAATAGTTATTTAAAATGAAGAAAATATAATAATTTAAAGTGTCTATAGTAATGGGTGAATAGAAACATTTTAAATTTTAAGATTACTTAAAATTTAAAGCGGGAATCCGCTGGATTCTGAAGGCGCAGGACCGGACGGAGTGGCGAGAATTAGGGGAGGCCTATGTCCAACAGTGGACGTTGAAAGGCTGATGGATGGATGGATGGAAGTTAAGGTTCAAATATGAAAACAATCTTTATTTTTTATTATTGTACTCGTTTCTTTTAACTTAATTATTTCTTTTTATTTACTATACAATGTGAGGAGTTGAAATGTTTATTTAAATTTATATTTCCATTTCTTCCCTCTGGCGTCGAGGCAAAGCGCGGCGTTGAGTTCTGCCACTTAACACGCAATGCCTCCGTAATTCGGAAAAAAGTGGAGAACGGTATGTCTTAACACTATGTTCCCTCTGCCTACGCAGCTGTGTGCTGTATACAGCGTGAAGCTAAATAAATAAATAATAATAATAAAAAGATCACAAAGGAGGTTTACAATAAGTCTTAAATCTAAGGTATAGTTACAATGTTAATAATTGTAGGCACAATATCAGTGATATAATAAAATTAAAATATACAATAAATAGTTATTGAGGAGTGGTATATATAAAGCTAATATTTTTACTGATACAAATTAGGGAATAAGAGGACCAGTCAGCTAACCGCCCTACGGCAGCTAATTTCTTGAGTTCTAATTTGGGAGTATCTACAGTCAAGTGACTGTGATTTAAATATTTTGATTTTCAATAAAAAAAAAATGTTTATATGTTTTTTATACATTCACAGAGTATATTTTGTACACCAGAGCAGATCAAATAAATAATTTTGTTTATTTTTAAGCAATTTAATAAAAATCTTAATAAAAACAATGATAAACTGTCAATAAAAAAAACAATTAAACACAACAATTTATCGATAAATTAATTACTACTATTGTTGGACACTTCACTGGCTTTGGAGCTGCCAAGATATTCTTGTTTAATCATATCGGCTCCCATTTCACCTATCATAATGCACGGACCATTGGTGTTTCCACTTGTCAGGTTTGGCATGATACTACCATCAATAACACGTAGCTTTTTGGCACCATAAACCTTTAGGAAATTGTCTACCACAGCGCTTTCAATATTTGGACCCATCTTACACGTTCCCACAGGATGGTACACCGTTAAGGCAACATTTCTTACAAAACATTGCCAATAATCATCGCTTTGGAATTGCAAGTCATTACACTGGGTTATATTTATTCTCTGAACGGATGCATTTATCGATTTGAAGTATGGCGCATCAACAATTTTTACTAATTTTTTTATACCTTCGGCTGTTGCGTTCACATCCCTTTCATCTTCAAAATAACTATAATTAATCATAGGCTTATCGTAAGGATTTGATGATCTTAAAGATATTACACCTTTAGAGAATGGATGCAGGAGGTGAACGCTAAATATGTACAATGCTTTTTGTGCATTAGGTCCTATATAAGAAGCTGCAACCTCGTCTTTGAAAGTAGCAAAACGTGCTTTCAGGTTTGTAGTATTTTTTGGAAATATAGCAAAGTGATTTTGGAATTCAGGATATGACATATTTTCATTACGAGAATAAAATGCACTAACGTCGCTGAAATACATCTGTGCCAACAAGCCGCTTTTATTGTACATATATTTGATAACTTCAAATTGGTAGGCATTTGAATCGGAATTTCCAGAATCTTCCCCGTAGATAGGCACAGGAACATAATTATGATCTTGTAAATTCTTACCGACTTGAGTCGAGTTGATTTTGACAGTAATATTTTTAGATAGCAAATGGTCTTGGGGACCTATTCCAGACAACATCAGTAGCTGCGGAGAATTAACAGCCCCAGCACTGACAATTACTTCCTTGTTTGCATAATATGTTTTATTTACACCATATACATTTACTTCGACTCCAGTGGCTTCGTTTTGATCATTAAGAAGAACTTTAGTTACATAAGCCCCGGTAACGATTTTTAAATTACTTCGTTGTAGATTTGGTTCTAAATAGGCTGTATAGGTACCACGTCTTTTGCCACTAGCAGCAGTTGCCCTTATTATTCCAGCAACGCCATATCCTTCAAATTTTGCTGCGTTAACGTCCTTGACTTTTTTATGTCCAATGTACTCCCAGGAATCTAAAACTTTCAGCGTAAGGTCTCTGTATGTGTTATTGAAAGTATTTAAAACTGATGGTCCGTTACTTCCATAGTAACTTTTTATCTCAGGATCTTGCAATAAATTTAAATCTTGCAAACTTTCAGATTTTCTATACATTGACTTAACATTTTCAGGTGTCCAACTAGGATTTCCTCCATCTACCCAAGATTGAAAATCAGCATCTCTACCTCTTATGTATATCATTGCATTCATTGAACTGCCCCCGCCCAACATTTTTGCTCGTGGCCATCGTACTGATCCATTTTTTACTGCTTGATGGTTGATGTTATCATTTTCGGTTGCATATTGCCAGTCGTAATAACTGCCATAAAGTTGAGGACTTAAATTTGGTATCTACAACAATTTTCACAATATTTTTTAAAATTACAGATTAAATAAATAGCTTTTTACATAGGCCGTCCTGACGCAGCGGCACAAGGGTGTGACTGTAACGCGACGGTTGTGGGTTCGATCCCCAGTCGAGGAAGTGAAATATTTATTTACGTTTATAATTCCATTTCTTCGCTCTGGTATCGAGGTAAACCGAGGTTCCCTCTGCCTACCCTGCTGTGTGCAGGATACAGCGTGAAGCTGATTATTTACATATACTACAAAGATTCTGGTTTTTGAAAGAGAGGAAGAAAAGACGGAATGCCAGATCAGTAAATAGTAAGATATTAGAACAAGTGAAAGAAGTGGTATATTTGGGAAGTACTCGTATGTTCAGTAGAGATGGAAGATACGAGATGGATGTAGAAAAGCGCATTGCTGCCGGTAACTGGGTTAACGGACCCGTACCTGCACTGATGAGATGACGATACATCAGCACAGCTGCGCGTTTGGCCGTACACAATGCAGTGTTGGTGCCGACGCGGTGGATATTACAGAAGAAAAATGAAAGAAAGATGAATGCCTTCGAGATGCGATCTCTTTGTAGGATATGCGGTATCGGCTTAGCTGATCAAATCAGCAATGAACAGATACACAGAACGACAGGTACTAGCGATGATGTTACGGTGAGAATGAAGGAGAATGTGCTCAGCTAGTTTGGACACGTCGAACGAATGAGAGATGATAAAATGGCAAAAAAAAATATGACGGGTAAGTGAGTGGTAAGAGACGTTGGGGGAGACTTCAGTTGACTTTCGAAAACACAATATCAAAAATACTCGAGGAAGGTCACGTAAATAGCATGAGGACCCCCCGGAGGACATGCGGAGGTATGAAGAGGTTGATGACAGTAGACTAGGCGAAAGAGGTATATAGAGACCGTAGCTTTGGCGCTCCTGACTACCCCGCCTAGGCATAAAGCATGAAGCTATATATGTATGTATGTATGTGTGTGTGTATTTACATATGTTATAAAAAAAGGAATATTCGCTTACATCAGACTCTATGGGTGGCTTGGGACCTGCTTCCAGTAGTAGCACTTTCCAAGTGGCAACTTCACTAAGACGAGCTGCTACCGCAGCTCCAGAGGATCCTCCTCCCACGATTACAAAATCATACTTTTCGAAATCTGAAATATAAATACAAAGAGCCTATTGGTGACATAGAGTGTAAAAAGTCTCTGCTCTGCTCACTTCGCTCAATAAAAAAACATATCCAATCGTAATAAATTTAAATATTCAAAATAGAATGGTAAACTAACTTCCTGTGTCATTGCTCGGTATTTCCCATACAAAACACTGTGATGCAGCCAAAAGATTAATTGCCGACGCGAAGAGCTGTGCCGCTGCTCCTGTGGTTGTCTCGCAACCAGTTGTCCCAGTGCTAATGAAAAATATATTTTAAAAATTTATATTTGAAAAATAAGAATTATAAAATGAATCGCCTTACTGTAGTACCAGACGTTATTACTATGATCTCATCAAGTCCACTCTGACTCTACAATATAAAAGAAACAATTATCTACATATAAACACGTGAAAGAAAATCTTTAGACCCCTTTTAACAAACATGACGACGAAGTAATAAGAATTTGGCATATTTAATTTTCTATGGTAAAGGGGTGCAAAAAGTCTATATTATATTGAAATATTTTATATGAATAAAATAAATATAGCAAGCATTACCCCGTTACTATAAGCTCCTATTGTATTGTGTTTAGTTTAACATTTAAAAATGATGTGTTCTTCGTTTTAAAGAATAAATCTTAAAGATATATTTTATGTTTGAAAAAAAAATGAAAATAGGAAAAATATATTGAAAACCAAGATTGAGAATAAAGATATTTTATAAAATAATTTATAATGCCTATAATTTTCAAATTATATTTGAAATTCAGACTATTAAAAATATCCCATTGACCACGTCTTTTACGGCTTATTAGAATTTACCCTAAACTGTATATAATCTCATAAATATATTTAATAAATTTTCGTATAGTTCAAGCGGTTGAAGCCGCCTTAGTCCGCTAGTATTACATATATTTAAAAAATATATCATCAAATAGAGTTAAACACTTACAACAGCATTTTGACACACAGCTATGGCCGACGAGCAACTGTGGATGAATCCTTTAACTTTTCGTTTATATTCTGTCTGAAAATAAATAAATCGTCATTAAATACATAATTATGTAAAGTACATTATGTTAGTATCGACATCTTTTTGTGCCTTAGTAAATAGTAAATTAAAATTAAATATAAGTACATATATTTTTCCGTCGTGGCGCAGCGGCACAAGGGTGTGACTGTAACGCGACGGTTCTGGGTTCGATCCCCACTCGAGGAAGTGAAATATTTATTTGCACGTAAATTGTGTTTCTATTCCTCTCTCACTTTTTCTCTATCTTCTAATCTCATGTGGCGTTTTAGAACTGTTATAAAGAACGCGCCTCGACGAATCCTGTCATTGCAGAAGATCTTAACAGCCCAAGCGCTGAGGAATTAGATAGTTATGCAGGTAAATGACTTCTACCTAGAACTCAGAGCCCTTTTGATTGATGGGCAAAGCATAAGTTTAATTTAGCCAGTGTTTTTTTGTTAAATAAGGAGTTCTATAAGGGATGACCCCTTGGCTGGTGCACCCCAGTGTTAGCTCGACTCATCATCATCATATAATAAATATTTATATGAAGTTTACTTGCTTTATTTTATTAACTTTACTCATTTGACTTATAAGAGTAACTTAAATCTTACAAAAGACGTTTTATCTTTCATTTCTATTATGTCGTGCAGCCAAGTAAATAAAAATATTCGAACCGAATATATTTGGCAATATAACCGAATAATTCAGCCGAATATGAATATTGAAAAAGATGCCAAATACACCGAATACCGAATACCTAACGAATATTTGGCGCATCTCTAATTACGATCAATGATTAAAAAAAATCAAATAATTCTCATATTATTCAACTCCCTTCAAATAATAATAAGAACCATATATATTTCTCAGTTTTCATGTAGACCATAGTCTAGAATGGGATGAAAACATACAGCAGTAAACTAGGAGTACAAAGCTATCCTCGGCTTTAATTTTTAAGAAATTTAAAAAATCTAACTAATACTCGTATACTGCTCGTATATTGTTAAGCTAAGAGAAGCAAAAAATATAAAATATTTGTAATTTTTTTTTTAAATTTTTTAGTTCGTTGTTTGACATCGGTTTTTCTTTTTGTTAAAAACTAATTTATTCAGCTTCAAGCTGTATCCCGTGTGTGGCAGGATAGGCACTCCCCACTTTCCGCCTAGCCCAATAGCTTTCAATTTTCCAATTAATTAACAATTTAATTTTTAAGTTTTTTGTAAAATAAATTAATTAACATATTCTTTTCTACAATATAGTTTTTTTAAATTTGTGGAAATAGGTCTAGGTTTATTTTTTTTATATTATTTTTTTGTCGTCAAAGTCCACTCACGATCGAATGTACACCTAACCTACATACTCATAGTTACACGCGTTTGCATATTATTTCATAGCGTCTTCAAAAATATTTAATAGTACTAATTCATATAATAATTTTATTAAAAAATATAACATATATAAATATATAATATATAATTTTGACAAAACATTGAAAAAAAAGTATTATAGGCTCGCATACAATTATTAAGAGCCATATGAGCAAATAACTTCAAGGACTTGTGAGTTTGTTATAAAAAAACAACTAATTATCACGGTTGCCGTCTGAATATTATTAACTTGGTAAACGTTTATATTATTAATTTTTATTTCACATTCCATATTTTCATTGTTATTATAATTTTAATAATTAAATATGCTTAAATAATATGCGTCAATTTCGGCCTCCAATAACAACGCTGAAAGACAAGTTGAAGGACAAAAAAAATATTTAATTTAAATTATTTTAGGAAACGCATAAAAAAATTTACGCAACGAAATTTAAAAGGTGCGCCTTTGTGAACTCCAAAGTGGCAAAAGTGGGTTTAAATTCCGATATGTTCAAACGATTTTTTTATTGTTTTTTCAGTACTTAATTGACAATTTAGATCATATCTCAAATCTTTACATTTGGGCCCAAAAATTTCCGTCTCTTTTATATTTCATTTCTTCGCTCTGGTGTGCGCAATGCCTCCAAAATTTGGGGGAACGTGGAGAACAGAGTGTTTTAACACTAGGTCCTGTCGGCTTACGGTGTTGTGTACGGGAAACAGCGTGAAGCTGATATTGCTTCTTTTAATATTTAAAAATAAATAATATTTAAAAAAATCTTTTTATCCTTTTTATTTCATTTTAGCTTATGGTCGAGTTTAAAATAGCTTTTGGACGTCCATGCATTTTTATTTTGTTCATATGCATAATATAACCAAAATGATGTCTAGACAAAGCACTCGTCAGTCAGTGTCATAAACTAAATGAAAAAGCTTCTTGTTGATTAACATTTCAAATTAAGAATGTCGTATGTAACACTTTGCACGGTTAAACTTATATAAAACTGAGAATATTTTAGTTCACGACGTCGTAGCTCTGTGGCACAAGAGTGTGACTATAAACTGAACTGTTGTGAGTTCGATTTCTACTTGCGGTAATGAAATTTATAGTATTTTAATTTTTTTAGTCTAATAACTAGCCTAAGCGTCACTGAGTTCCACCACGCAACACGTATTGCAAAATAAGTGGCGAGCTGAGTGTCATAACACTGGGCTTTCTCTGCCTACCTTGCTATTGTATATAGCGTAAAGCTTAAAAATAACTGATTAACTTTTATTGGGGGCACTTGCTAATGTAATAAAACCCAAAATAATATATATTTTTAATTTTTCAGTGTTTTTACTCAATGAAAATACACAATGGCACAGCAATGTGTCTTGTAGTGAGCTTTCCTTAACATCTAATATTTGTTTCATTTCAATCAGTTTATAAATAAAAAAGTTAAATCAATTTGCTTCCCCATTTATATAGAGTCGCAGGTATTTTGTTTTTATTTTGATTTCATTTTTTGTTTTAAGCTAACATAATATGAAAATACATAACATCCCATTTATTAGCTTTATTATGTATCCTGTAATTGGCAGGAGTAGTCACTTCCGTTCCCCAATGTCCACCGAATTCTCGAAGCATATCCTGTTGAATAGTGGAACTCAACGCCGCGCTTTGCCTCGTTACCAGAGTAAGGAAATAAAAAAATAAAAGGTCTACGTCAATCTGCCAAGTAGGAATCGACCCCACAACCCTACGGGCGGCCTCAAATAAATTGTTTAATGATTGAATTTGTTAAAGAATTGAAAAACGTATTCTCAATAAAAGGTTACTTCCTTAAATTATTTATAATAGAACATTGCCCTTCAAATCTAAACCTTATGTAATTGTAATAAGATGTGTTTTTATTGATAATTTTTAAATAACTTGAGATGAACATTTCATTTAGCTGGGACTGTAAAGTATAAACTGTGGAATCAAATGTGGTAGTCATCTATTAATTCAATTTTGATTGTACCGCTATTAAACGTTATTACGCTGGTTTTAGAATGTTTAGGCTTAAACATCTTTTGGCCAGAAATATCCTTCGTGCACTACAAATTTTATTTACTTACATAAATAGACTGGCATCTAATAGTTATTGGATGAATTACTTAAAGCTTTGTTTTGTTTTAAGGGAAATAGAGCTATTATATATTTCTCATACCAAGCTTGAAGCTACGAAAATGAAAATAATTTAAACATAATAATTTCTCTATGGGAGAATCGAACCCACAATTGTCGCAGTTATAATCAGACGTTATCCTATAGTGTCATATCAACCCCTATCACCAAAATTAGTTTAAATTTTAAGATATTTAATTTAAGGTCGTTTGCAAATAGTTTCCGGTCAAAGCCTCCATTATTATTATTTGGCAAAGTCCCAAATATCCAAACTGTATCAACTTTGCGTGATCATTTATCTTCTGTCGATGGTTCATGCCTCATAAAACCTTAACTCTGTGGTGGTATAAAAGAAAGATAGATAATAAAAAGGATTCTCACTATGTGTTTCTTTTCTTTTCTTTATTTAAGTAATGATTCCCATAATTACGGCATTGGCAGTAATAACTGTATGGTATTATGGTAATAGCGTGCTATTACTCAACAAGAAAACTATTTTATTTTGTATTATAACTATAATATTTTACCATGTTTGTTTTTTTTTTGCAGTTTCACGTACCATGACACATGACATGTCACATGACACATCGTCAATTTAGAGTGTAAACCTGCTGAAACCATTTTTTGTGGTAATTTTTTAAACTATTCGAAAGTATCTGTAAAAATACAAAATCGACATTAATTTTATTTCATGTATAGTATAGGATATAAATCAATAATATATGTATGTATACAAATAAATTTAAAAAAATGTTTTTTATTTCTTTTAAGAATTTAATTATTTATTTTAGTTCTTTAAATCTTAGATTAGTTAACGTATTGCTTAACAGCAATACGTTATTGCTTAACAGCAATACGTTAACACTCTAAGCCGACGGTACGTAGAGTGACGAAGTAAGAAAATAATTTATTTCCTTGGATGGTATTCGAATCGACACCAACTGTGTTTAGTAGGCCTGGTTCTCCTGCGCTACGAAGGCTTGATAAAAAATAATAAAATCGAATGCGTGTACTCTCCTTAAAGAAGGCATAAAAATAACCACTATCGAAATAACAGTTGCAAATTTATAGTAACTGCTGCTCAAATAAAACACATTTATGTACTTATGTTAATAAAAATATTTTATATATTTTAGTTAATTAGCAACTTTAATTATACAGGTGGAATATGTGTCAATACAAATTCGTTTCGAATGATTTTTAGAGTTTTTTTTTCTATTCTATATATCTATATTCATTAACTATATATTTTGTATGTTTGTCCGTCAATTTCTCCGGCATTTGTGGAAAGATTTTAAACTACTTTCTTTGTTTGACAGAACAACATCACCACCAAATCAGGATCCGGATTTTATAGGATCGTTAAATCAGCTTCACGCTGTATCCCGCACACAGCAGGGTAGGCAAAGGGAACCTAGTGTTAACCTACGCTTCGTTCCCTATTTTCCGCCAAATTCTGGAGGAACTCACAACCTTCGCAGTCGTACGCTTGGGTGCTCCTTCCTCAAGAACAATATGGAAAAATATATTTTATCTAATTCTACCATCATTTATTCATTTCTCATCTACAAGCAAAACGAATTCAACTATTTTTACATAGTGTGTGCATTCAGCAGCTAATTTAAATCGTGTATATTTAGCGTAATGGTCGCGCGGTAACGAGGTTTCTACTGTTCCCCTCTTTAGTGGCAAATAACTGGTACATTTGTGTGTTTAAGCTAGCTTTGTTTTGTATGTAATCCTTGGTATTACTTTTAAATCTGTTTTTATAGTTTTTGGTTTTGATGATGATGATAACAAGAATTAATAAAAACATGATTATTATAAGAAATTATATGAAACACGTAGTACATACGTGGCTATAAAATTCTAGGGCTTCTCTCGATTTCCATGGAAGAAATGAGACCAGTAAATAAAAAAAATCGGTCCAAAATTGACGGAGAAATCAGCAGATAAACAAAATATGTATATATATGTAGGAGCATCAGAAGGGGCCTCATAGCGGTCTTGGCTATCACTATTCATTTGTGGGCGTCGTAGCAACAGAGATGTTTAAATAAAAGTCACACTTATATTCTACAATGTCTTATTTCTCGTTTACATAACAGTTTTACAATAAATATCACAAGATTAACAAAATTACAATAGATTAGGAGCCAATAGGTTAGTTGACAACCAATGACATCTGCTATTACTCGTGGCTACACCTATTATTCGGGGTTACCCGATACAAAAATCAATTAAAATCGAAATGTAATAATTGCGAAATTATAATTAAAACTAATACAAATATATATATTTTTATATGGGTTGTTCCTCAACTAAATATTTTCAAAATGCTTATATTTTTTCTGTAACATAGAGCTGTTAATATTATATTTATGTATATTTATTAACAATAGAAATACTAAGTATGTCTCTGTTGAATGAAGTCAGTGTCATATTTGGTTTCCATTTTCGGTATAAAATCGTTTAAAGAAACGTGAAATAAGGGATCTTCTGTACCAGGTTCAACTTTAACATGTATATATGGTTCTGTATTTTCATTTGCATTGAATATTTGGGACAGTGAAGGCTTAGTATCATGTTGCTCAAACGGTTCGTCATTGTTATCAGAACTGGAGTGCGCTATATCAGACCCATTTAGAGCAGAATCAGATAAAGCATTATACTTAAGCGGATAAATTTCACTTCTTCTAAATCCTTCAATAGCATTTGTAGGTGTGGCAACGTGCATCCATGCGTTGTGTATAAAGATTCCAGCATTATAAGGGCTTAACTTTTCATTTGGATGTTTGCTCATAAACACATTAGTTTCATGGTTGAAGAAAGTTTCAAATGGTTTTAAGACCGCTATATCTATTGGTTGGAAAGGTAAAGTTGATTGACTGGGTAAACATAACAAAATAATGTCGTTATCGAGAGCAATTTGCAGCATGTCTGGTGCAGATGAATGCGACGAGTGCTCGTCTAAAATAAGCAAAACCTTCCCTCGTGGCTTAAGATCTATGAAGTGTTCCGTAAACCATTTATAGAATAGATCAGTGTTTATGTATGCTGACTTCTTATTCATGTACACTTTTGAACCCAATGGTAAACCATTCTGGAATTCTGTTTGCTTATTCACTCCTTCCATGATTATTACTGGAGGAAGAAAATTTCCAATAACATTACAACAAGCTACGATAGTCAATGTTGCGTTACTTTCCTCAGTTGTTAATGAATTATTTAATTTCGCACTTTCATCTGCAACGTCATTCTCAGTTTTGTTAAATTGGATAATAGTTTCGTCCATATTATAAATTCTCTCAGGTTTATCTATTAGGTCATTGTCACATAAGACTTTAACCAGAAGTTTATGGAATTTATTCAATTCTTCTCTTTTAAGATCTTCTTTAAATTTTTTAATACTATTCATAGATTTATCTGTATAGTCAAATAAGCATTTGGTTTGTTTTAAATCTGAATTTCGCTCAATAAAACTTTGTAACCATTGATGCCCAGCTATATGTTGTTTTTTATCAAAATTATGTTTAATGTTCATTTTTTCAGCAAAGTGGTACGCTAATGTACGTATAGAAAGTCTACTAATGGGAAACCCTGCATCACGAAGCTTCAAAATAAGCTCTACTAACTTTCTCTCATTTTCAAAACCTAGTACAGGATGTTTTCCCAGAGTCAACTTGCTTTTGTTTCTTGTAGCATAGCGCCGTCGTAAGGTTCTGAGTGGAATTCCAAATCGCCTGGATATTTCATTAATTCTTACTTCATTTTTATCAATTTCTTTGAAAGCTAACTGTAGCTGCTCTGTTGTCCAAGAAATTACTCGAGCTTGTACACCTTCTTTTCTTTTGTATAATCTTGGCATTGTTCACCTACAATAAGCAATGTAAGTATGAATAAAATATTTAAATTATATTCAAGCCATATAAATATTAGAATATCTATTAGAAAGATCATTCTTACGTTACGTATTATCTATTACGTATTATCTATATTCTTATATAGATAATACGTAACCCATTTCGAAAAAGATCTTATTGTATAGAGGGATAGTAGCCCATACACCTCAATCCTTAGCCCTTAAGCTCATAGTCCATAATAGTAGCTCCCCGAGTTTTTAACCATCCTACCTTTTTAAAACTCGGGGTTCGGTCGGGGCTATTTTTTATGCTTGGCACCCAAGGGCATCTAAAGCCACGCGCTTTGGATTTTGTGTTAAATAAAAGTAAAAATATGTTAATTGAATTTGTTGATAAGTTGGTTAAAAAAATCTTCTATAACTATAATAATCTATACTTGTAATAAAATTGTAAGAGGGTCGGTGTCTGCACTTGGTAGATATTTAAAAAAAACGTTATAGGGAACCTTTATTGACCTAATAGAACCCAAAACAATGATTTTTAAAATTTTTGTCTGTTTGTCTGTCTATCGCTAATCTCAGAATCGACTTAACCGATTTAGATGCGCATTCACTATTGGATTCTGGCAAGCTTCCAAAAACATATAGGGTTTATTTTATTACAATCGGTTCATAAATAAAAAAGCTATATCAATTCAAAGCAGGTACTTAGTTCGACAAATTTATGCTAATTATCGTAATAGTTATTTTATACAACTGGTTTACTGAATTGACTGAATCTATAGTTTTCAATTTCTTTATTAATATTTCTATTTCAAGCGGGCGTAGCCCCGCACGGGCCCACTAGTTATAAATATTATAAGAAGCAGTACTTAGGTATCATATTCTCGCTGCTCATCAAATACGAGCAAATACGTCCACTCCGCACAACAGCTAGCGAGTCACTGAGGCGGGGGGCGTATGCGAGGCCATTACTCACAATCGGGGCATCTATCCGGTTTTATTCTAAGCATAGTTTTTTAGCGTAATAACGGGATTAAAATAAAATATGAATCATCACTAATTAGAAATATTATGAAGCAGTGCTTACCTTTTTATATTGGTGTATGTAGCGTCCAATGAAAATTATTTATATAAAAGCGAAAAGAAAATGACGTCCGCACCGCACTACAGTTCGCGAGTGAGTGAGGCGGGGGGAGTAGACGGGCATCTATCCGGTTTGTTTACTCTATAGCGAATTGCCGATACTGAATTTAAAATATAGAAACTAAAAGTGGTTTAGTTGCCTCAGTGAAATATTTGTTTTGATTTTGTATGATTGTAAACGCAATGGTTATAGGTTCTACTCCCACTTACGGCAATGATTTTTTTTTCTCGCTTTGGTAACAAGGTAAAGTCTCGTAATGTCTCAAGAATGGGAAACAGAGTGTTTTTGACACTAAGCTCCATCTTCTTACCTTGACTTAAGGCGTAAAGCTTATAAAATATTAGATACAATAAAGTAAAATATTAGATAAAATATTAGATATAATTTTACGGTTAATTTTACATAGTATCCTAATACTAGGTTAACTCTGCCTACCCTGTTATACTATGTAATATAATATTTTTAAGCATAGTCAATCTAAACTTAGTTGTATGAAGCATATAAAACTTTCGAATTAAATCGAAAATGACATGGAAAAATAATTAGTTAATTTTTAAATTCTTAGGCCTAATAAATATTCATTTATTAAATTGTAATAGCAGCATGGTAACGGGAACCTGGGAGTGTTAAGTCACTCCGTCTTTGCCTTTAAGGTAAAAGCCGGAAGTATCTTAATGAGAAATGTTATTTTATGTTAAATAATTATTTTTAGTTAATTAAACAGAGAGCATTGTTCACTCAAGTCAGTATACTCGTATTTAGAGATGCGACTCTTCATGTAAAGTCCTCTAGAAAGCTGATATATACTGTGACTTACAAACGTTTAATTAATTAATTAATTAATTATCTTATCCACATAGATAATTTTCTGTGTTTGTTGTTAAATAATTAACCTTGATTAAAATAATTAACCTTTTTCGCATTTGGAACCTTTTAATACACTAGTTCAGTCGTACAATTAGAAAATATCAATAAATTTGAGGCATTTGAGGAATTTTGAGGTAATATAATCGTAAAATATTGAAAGTCAGTTCGAGTTAATTTTTCGAAAGCTATTCTATAATAAAATTTATATTTTACATAGCTCTAAAACTTATATTCTATTTATTTTAAAGACAATTCTGTAGCAGAGTCAGGCTTGTGTTATAATATTTTTATTGAAGAGTTACTTTATCTATATATATAATTAAGATAACCTTACTGAGTACATTCTGTATGGAATTTGTAATTTTAAACACAGCTTTTGCGAATATAAGAAGGCTAAGTATGGCTTGCTTTCGTGGAAAAGAAGACCCGGCGTTTAGTTCCGCCACTCAAACCGCAATACCAACCTATAGTATATTTGAGTGCGTGATATATGTGAAGTGGTTGGTACCAAAATTTATCAAGGGCGCCTTTATTTTATGTAAATGATTGTTTCACTTAAATGAAATGATAAAACTTGGAAGCGGTGCGCATGGACGTGTAAAAATAGGCCTATTTTTTACACCCCTTTTGTTTGGACTTGCTTGTTGATTTAATTGAAATATTTTTCTTTTACTTTTAATCTGACTAATACATATGTATTTTTAGGTCCCTGGAACCTGGGAACCTAATATTAAGATACTCAGTTCCTATTAAGACTTCGTCTATATAACTCGTTATTCATTTTCCGTCTAAATATGGGGGCATTACGTATTGAATGGCGGAACTCTACCTGCGCTCCACCTCGTTGCCAGAGAGAAAACCAGAGAGAAAAATGAAATTATTAAATAATTAATTTCCTGGAATGGAAAAGAAGGCCTCTAAGAGATATGTTTTATCTAAGAAATCGTTTTGTTTAAGTAAAAATGAACGTTTTTTTCATGCTTTTGACATATTTGTATTGAGATGCGGACTCTACACCCACGTTTAGTCCCTAGAGCAGTTGTAGAGGTTTCAACATGTAATAACAATAATGTCAATATTAATTGATATTACCTAAAGATAATATCAATATTAATTTATATTATTTGACCTTATTCAATAGACTTAATTAATTGTAGGGATATAGTAACTTTCAGATCTCAAATCTCCTTTTGTGTTTTAACAACATACATATAAAATATGGAAATTAAAAACAGAGTGTTTTCTCACCAGATTATCTTTGCTAATCCTTATGACATGCATAAAAAGTGAAATAAAAAAAAGGAAGTTAGTATATTTTTTTTATTATTTTAAATATTTTATCATAGCAATCTATAAAGGCCATATTAAACAATGTACTCACAGCCGAAATAGCTCAGTTGGGAGAGCGTTAGACTGAAGATCTAAAGGTCCCTGGTTCGATCCCGGGTTTCGGCAACACTCTCTTTTTTATATAAAAAAGTTTTTTTTTTCACGACTATTTTTATCAAGCACTATAATATTTAAGAAGAATGAATTTTTATTTCTTATATATGACAAAAATCACTGTTAGTCATGGCGGAGGGGCAGAAGTTAGTGTCTGTAAAGCGACAGGTTGTACGTTCGATTCCCACTCGGGGAAATGAAATATTAAATATTTTTATTTCTTCGCTTTGGTATCGAGGCAGAAGAGTACGAGGTTAGAATTTAATAGAAAGTGTGAAATAGAATAGAAAGTTTTAACACTAGGCTCCTTGTGCCTGTCTTGTTACTTGCGAGATACAACGCGATAAAAAACACTGTTACTATTAAATATTAACATTTAGTAATATAAAATACCTATATATGATTTACACTTATTTCCTTATCAATGCAATTATCTATTTTTAGATATCCAAAAAAACAGCGGACTTAATTCTCCCGACAACTTCCTGACTCATGCTTTTATTAATAAAAAAGGTTTACTGGCCTACATTTGATAAGGTTATGACCGTGAAAACCAGTTGATATTGATAATTTCGAAAATATAATATGTTTGGAGTTGACTTTCAAAAAAAGACAGACATGCCCATATGTAAGGATATGCATATTCTGGAATGTTTTTAAGAAACGAAAATAAATAGAATAAGGTCTTTAGAGTGTAAAATTGACATTTCAATAATGACATATAAATCAATTATTACCATTTTGGAAATACGTATATAATTTTAAGTGATTGTCTTTTCAATTTTAGAGATTATTGTAATAAAGATTTAAGAGTATAATTTTTTTAGCTAAAGTCAGAGCGCCTGGACGGATTCCAAGAGGCGCGGGTTCGAGTCCCGTTACGTGCAAATTTTTATACGTTTTCTAAATAAGTATTAAACAAGAGTTGATATAATTAACAGGTAGAAAAGGATACATCGAAAACGATTAATGTGTAATAGCTTTCCTCAATAAGTTATTTATCTAACATAAACGAAATTATTAATTTCGAACTTATATTTGGACTAGTTCCCGAGATTAGCGCGATCAACCAAAATAACTGTGCAGCTTTATTATTATAGCATCTATAGCATATAATTTTTTCACCTGCACGTTGTATTCTGCATATATATAGCAGGAAAGGCAGAGGAGACCTAGAGCTAGTATTAAGACATTCCGTTTCCTAATTTCCGTCGAATTTTCCAGACATTGAGTGTTGAGAAGCGGAACTAAACGCCGCGCTTGATCTTGCTACCAGAGCAAGAAAATGAACTAGTAGAGTAACTGTACTTATGACAATGGAACTTACAAGCGTCGCTTTTACATATAAACTCTACATACATATATTTAGAAAGTATTCTAAATATATGAACCTAAACCTTCCTTCATTTCACACAGCACAAATTGATTCTTTCCAAATCATACAACTCCATTAGTCATGCTATAAAAATGAGCCACGAGCCTGTCAGTGATAAAAGGTCGCGATTGTCAGGAGGGACGGGTCGAGAACGGTTGTTTGATATATTTACGTGGTGCTCATTTAGTGAGGTATATATGTAGGTACGTCTGTCGTATATATCTCAGAAATATTTAGGATTTTTACTGCTTTATGTACTTATTTAATATAGATAAAAAATATTTGATGTTATACATAGGTGTGATATCTATCAGTTTTTAATTGATATAGTGTTTGTGAAATCATTTTTTTATTGTATTATGGTATTAATAAAATTTCCGTTTATACAGAAAGAAGGTAAACAAGGGAAAACCTAGAGACCTAAATAGCTTTCCCTACTTTCCGATCTAATTCTAAATGTTGCGTTGATGCATGAGTTGCTGAACTCAATGTGACATTTACACCAGAGGTAATTCGACGAAAAAAGGGGAAATTGTCGTCTTTTAACGGGAGCGCATGATGTTAATAGTAGGTTCCTAGGTTCCTTCTACTTATTTTGATATGTGTGGGATACAGAGTGAAGCAACAGCGTAATCCTAAATAAACATTTTATACAAAATGTATGCATAAGTGCTCGTATCATTTGATGGGTTTCACTTAAGAGCTTGAATTTTCTATGATTCATGGGACCATAGACCGTAGGCCATACTTGACTAGACTAGTCCTGAGCTCCGCTAAACAACACACAATGCCGCCAGAATTCAGAAACGGAAAGTAAAGTGAAAGTGTCTTATGAGAACGGTTTCATAACACTAGGTTCCCAGGTTCCCTTTATAGCGTAAGGCTAAAAAAAGTCTTTTCAAATAAAACTATTTTAACCACAGTCGTAATTATAAGCCACTACAAGTTAAGTAGCGCTAGATTCTTGTTATTAGCATGCAGTCGTTTCGCTAAATATACGCGGTTAAAATTAACCTTTAAATAGTGTATTTAAAGGTTAATTTTTGACGGCGTAAAGCCTACTATATAAATGAGAGTTGGTAGGAAATTTTAGAAATGCAATAAAATTATATTAAGAATAGCTAAGCATATGTTATGTGGATTGCTATTGTTTTTTTTCTTATTTTTTACAAATGAAATCAAATCATCTTGACGCTGTATCCCGCACAAAGCAGGGTAGGTAGGGAACCTAGGGAACCTAGTGTTAAGACACTAGTGTTCCCCATGTGTGTTTACCATCGAATTCTTGAAAAATTGCGTGGTCATTGGCGGAACTCTGCACCACTCCTAGGTACCAGAGCAAGGAAATATTAAATATAGCATTCTCGCAAATGGGAATTGAACCTACACCTCTCGCGTTCAAAATCGCACGCTTATGACTCCGTGCTAAAGCTATAAAAATAATGTTAATAGAATAGAAACGTTAATTTGTGAAGAAACTACTTTGAAAAATAAAACTTAAAACTTTTAAGAGCGATGGTCATTTTACGTAACACTATTAAAAGAAGGCTATTGGAAGTTCAAAAACAAACAACAGCGGGTGTTGTGGCACGGAAAGTTTTTGAAGAGATATATAATATATATGTATAATGAATGAAAACTTCTTCAAATGTTCGTAATTTTTAAAAACTCTCGTGGACAGACCTACATTAGGTTATTTATTACTATGTAAATATTTATACTATCTATATACCTAATATGAGTTAAAAGCGTTTATATAAACGCTCTGAAAACGAGAAAATAAAGCTTAAATTTAAAAATAAATGTATTAACAGGTCACTATCGTATTTATGTACTGGGTTCCTTTTTCTTATCTATTTACAATATATCAAGGTAGGCGTATGGGACCCAGACACTCTGTTCCCCATTTTTTTCCTTTATTTTTGTGGTGGAACTCAACGCCGCACCTATTAATTAATTCCCCACCTCAAGAAACTAAGCCTCAAAAAAATAACCTCAAAAAATAGAAATGAAAAAAAAACTACATTTTGAAGAATACCACAACGTTTAATTGAACAATAAACGTTAATGAAACAACAGCTGGGCGGTTTGGCAATTTTTATTTATTCACGGTACGGATTTTAATTACTTCCGATTTGGACACCGGATCCCTAGCGGTGAAAATACAAAGATATAAAATGAATAATTGGACTTCTCATATATATAAATATACTAGCAGCCCGCTCGCGGTTTCACCCGCGTGAACTATGTTATTATTAATTTCTGTTTCCATGGCTACGTCCTAGTGACGTCTATGCAAAATTTGAGACTCCTAGCATTTGAAGTAACGAAGTTTCATACAAACTTTCGACCCCAAAAACAACCCCATTAGAAGTCGAATATTGCAAATTGTCTTAGCGAGCACCTACGTCCTATAAGTAACTCCTATGCAAAATTTGAGATTCCTAGCACTTGTAGTTTCTGAGATTTCGTGATGAGTGAGTGACCTTTCGATTTTATATATATAGATTTAATGGTATAAGTTTGTCTCGGTTTGCCTCTATGTTTGTTTGTCTTAGCTAATCTCCGGAACAGCTGAACTCATTTTTATAGGTACCTTGTGTGCCTGTAACGCGACGGTTGCGGGTTCGATCCTCACTCGAGCAAGTGAAATATTTATTTATGTTTATATTTCCATTTATTCGCTCTCGTGGCGCTCTGCGGGATACAGCGTGAAGCTGATTATTTAAACTATTTTCAATTTATTATCTGTACGTGTTTATGAATTTAATTAATAAAAAATTGTATAGCTTAATTACTGTCATCATTATTTACTACTATACTTGTACTATAATCATAAAAATAAATTTGACGAAACTTAGACGATTAGCACTCGAGAGTTTATGGTGACGGAGTAAAAAGACAACAAAGTGGTATAACGACTAAAGTTGTTTTAAGCATTACTCAGCTCGATATTAGGGAAGTAATATTTTAAGAAACCTGTAGGTACCTATCTTTGTATAGTATGAACTAGTGTTATTTTTTTTTTAGTATAATAGAGTAGAGAGCTAAATGTTTAAACACTCTTTCCTCCAATATCTGATTAATTTTAAAATTTTCCTTGTCACCAGTTATTTCTGGGTAACTGCTTATCGGCACCAGATACTTTAACATTGAGCTTATATTCATTTAAAAAAATCAGCTTCACGCTGTATGCCGCACTTAGTAGAGTTGGCAGAGGGAACCCAGTGTTAAAACACTCTGTTCCCCACTTTCGGCAGAATTTTTCAAAGCATTGCCAGTTGAGTAGCGGAACTCAACGTCAGGCTTTTGCCTTAGTGCCAGAGGGAAGAAAGGAAAATATTTAAAAATTATATTTTATTTCCCCGAGTCGGGATCGAATCCACAATCGCGTTACAGTTATACCCCACCCCCGCAACCCCTGCGTCACGACGGCTTATATTGATTTAACAAACCTAAATTAATTTATTATCAAGATAGACGTAACATAAAAATTATTGTAAGAAACTACTTAACTAATAGTGCTATCAACTATAATTAAAATAACAGGATAGCCGGAAACATTACCCTCTTCAGGACATGAAAAGTATGAAGAATCGTTTTGTTCTGCCAACACAAGTCAATAGGACAAAAGAAATTGGGTATTTGTCACGTTTCTATATCTTACTTTCAAAGCGACGTAAAAGATAAGGACGAAAACCCCCACAATGTTGCAGGAAAACCGCGAAGTTGAGAAAAAACACAATTTTCCTACAAAAGTAACAACAAAAGGAAAATGTAAATACTAGTCATGTATCTTAAAAGGATGTGGTAGAAATAAATTTATGGCTCTGATAACAATTGACTTTTTGTTTTTTAACTGCCCGTACTATTCTTTAGCAATTCGTACTTACTTTAGACTATTTCAATTTAATTTTTCTGGACTGGAATCTGGACTGTCTCCAGTAAGAAATATTTTACAAGAACTAAATAAGTGACTGCAGGATTGAGTTACGTACGATCCTAGCTTTACGTTCTAAAATGCAATTTCAGATCTACAGAGATATTTGCAAAAATTTAAGTAAATGTAAGTAAAAAAGTACTTATATACGAGTATTAGCATTTTATATTTCATTTAATATCTATATATATAAAATCGAAAGGTCACTCACTCATCACGAAATCTCAGAAACTACATGTGCTAGGAATCTGAAATTTTGCATAGGAGTTACTTATAGGACGTAGGTGCACGCTAAGACGAGAGTTTGCAATATTCGACTTCTAAGGAGTTGTTTTTGGGGTTGATAGTTTGTATGAAACTTCGTTACTATATTTGTAGTCTAGGAGTCTCAAATTTTGCATGGACGTCACTTATAGGACGTAGATACCCATGGAGACAGGAATTAATAATAACGTAGTTCACGCAGGCGAAGCCGCGGGCGGGCCGCTGGTAATATATAAAAGATAAACTAATATTTGAATTAACATTATAATATAAATTAATAACTTATTTGTCGTCCAACAAATATGTTATAACAAAATCGTTAATTATTGAAATTATCCATTTTATCGCTAAACATTGCTATATTGTATCTAAACTGATAAAATGTTTAATAGCTCGTAACATTGTTTAACTCGCCTGTATTTGAAAAGCGTTCGTCCTAAAATCCTAATTAAGCCATTCACCCCACATTCACGAAATGTTTATATATTATATAAATATTAGCTGTGTCCTGCCACAGCAGGGTAGGCTGAGGGAACTTAGTGTTCAGACACTCCGTTCCCTACTTTCTGGCGAATTCTGGAGGCATTGCGTGTTGAGTGGCAGAACTCAACGCCGCGCTTTCTTACAACACAAGAGCGAAGAAAATGGAATATAAACGTAAATAAATATTTCACTACCTCGAGTGGGGATCGAACCTATAACCGTCGCGTTACAATCACCGGCCGGCCTCGTAATAATTCTTAGGGCCCTGTAAAATTTAAATGGGTCCTGACTGTTAATCATAATGGACTATATTGGGCTTGTTTTCTTTTTTTTCTAGTTTTAAGCTGTTTATATATTTTTATATATTGAACCCAATATATAAAAATATATAAACAGCTTTTGTTAGGCAATGAACTAAGTAAGGTTGAATGACAGCGAGTGACTGACATGACTGACGTGCCTATCGCAGACAAGGGGGAAAATAGATCTCAGCTGCGCCATGTGTCAATGCTCCTTTTTTTGTATACGAGTGTGAGAGATTCCTTGCTAAACTTCTGAATATGATACTATTTGGATGATAAATGTGAGTTGAAAGTGCCTTAGGAATGATTTGTTATAAGAAATCCTTTATTTCTTTGCTTACTAATATTTTTTTCCCTTAACGCTCTATCGCACACGCATCAGTATATGCAGAATGAACCTAATACTAAAACTTTCCCCCATATCCCCCCAAATTCTAGAAGCACAGCGTGTTGAATTGCGGCACTCAACACCATGGTTTGCCTCGACACCAGAAGGAAGAAATGAAAATAACAAACCTGTTTACAGACCTCTAAAGTAAAAGCAAAGTAAAAGCTTTTTAAATTTTATCTTTAGCCAATGATAAATCAATAATTGTTTTACTTTTATTTACAAACTGATATTTTCATCTTACTTTGATTAACTCTAACGTTTTGATTAACCCTCGATTCATTAAGTCTGTATATTTGTATAAACAGATTTAATGAATCGAGAATTAATCTTTATTTTTTCCCTATACATAAATAAAAACATAGATTATAAGTAAAAGCAATTTATCAATATAATTAGATTTTGCGGGATTCACAGCGACGGCGACGTACAAAAATCATGTTAGAGTGTCAAAGCGACAAGGTGGGAAGGGTGGCAAATGAAAACGTCAATCCCAGCTGCGCCACGTGGTTATTAGGGTAACAAAGTTATTTTCAAAATTCTGCTTTTCTGTATATCTGTCAAATTTTTAACTAGACATTTCTTGAATTGATGATTATGCGAATAAAACCCGAGGTGCCTTTCTAGTTTAAAATGTAAAGTATTTTTGCAAAGAACACCGGTTTTTTATTGATGTCTTAAAGTGGAGTACATTGTTATAAAATATTTCGAGACTATAAAATACAACCATTTCGGCTGTGGGTTCAACCCCTTTTAGGGGGCTTGAAATATATTTTTGGTCCCACTCTAATGGGACAAAGTACGGCGATAAGTTCCGTCACTCATAATATTTGAATTAAAACTTGATTTTCTCTGCCTATTTTTCTCTATTGAAATGAGTTTATAAATTATGTTTTTATTCCTTTTGTTTTCAACTAAGAGTTAACAAGGTCTACAAGTTTATGTTTTACGTAGAAACCCGTGTATATTTTGCTTAGATAAACAAAACTTAGTAATATTAATTAGGATATAACCAGCCAAATATAATTCACATTCCTGTACTAAATGTTTAATATAATAATTGGAACAAACGGGATTATTCTTTGTTCTTTCATTTAATGGAAACCAGTTATGTATTAAAAACAACTGTAAGTCAAAGAAATACAATAAGTGTTTTGATAGACAGGCGTAGAGTAACAGATGGTGGAAGATAAGAAAAGAATTCAATTATACCTTTTTTAATGACGGAACTAAAAAAAAATATCCATTTGTGTTTTTGTCTATGTTATAAACAGTCACATGAATGAGAATATCAATCAGTACTTAAAGGATAAACAACCCTGAATTATTTAAATTATAACCAGGATGACCCAAAGCTGGGAAGGGCGTGTTTTACCATATTTAATTGTCCAGCTTACGGTTATCAACCGGAAGCAATATTCATAAAAGCAATTTCGAAGTCGGGAACCGTTCATAATCGCGGACAACCAGGTTTTACGGGCGTTAATTCTAAGTAATGAGCCTTATAGCACCTCTAAGCTTTGAAAAGAAAATTATTTCCAGAAATGCTTTGACCCTCGTAATGACGTCATTTGGCTCTATCATTTCCATCTATAGGAGTCGTCATTGCTGTCTATTTCATATAATAATACCCTGAATAGAGTTCCTAAAGTATTTAATAATAGATAATGATATGGCAAAAATGTTTGACTGTATTTATATTATAATTAAAAATATATAGAATAGTTATGCTTAGAGACAGAGAGATCCCACATTTCCTCGTTGAAGATCTTATGGGCCTGAAGATATCATAGATATGCCAAAAACAACGGCCGATTAAGACCAGCATACGCTGCGTGATTGATGCTAGGGCTAGTATAGTCCGCAACATCTAATGTGGAACTCTATTGGACTTATAAACAATAAGAATTAAGGTAGGGTACTTTAACAAAATTGTACAGTCTGATCAATAGTTTTTTTAAGTATAAAAAATATACATAGGCACCACTGGTTAAGCCACCCTAGGCTTAACCAGTGGTGCCTATGTGTAAGATAATTTGATTATAAGTATACGATAATTGTGTGAATTTCGTAGATGAAGACTGATTAATCGAAATAAAATAATGGAAAAACTTTAATTTAAATTTTATAATTTCGCAAGTTATAAAGGAAGAATAAAAAAAATTGAAATAAGTTAACCTACGGCGAATCAAACACAACCAACATCGTTAAACATTTAACTTAAATATAAAGCTATATTAAAGTTATAAGTGAAAAATGGATTTATTTGTTGACAATAAACAATTCCCTTTACATCGTCGTTGTTATCCTCTGTATGAGCAAACAATAATTAAAAGTTGATAATAAAATACTTTTGCCTATTGAAAAGGATTTTTTTAAAGCAAAATCACCTTTACGACTGTGAAAATAGAGTTCACAATACGAATTTAGTATAATTTAATTTTACGCCCCAATTACGTATTCTAGTGTGGCGTTTGGAAGGTTGGACATTACAACTGCCTTGTGGAAAGCGATATTGGTTCGGACAAAGAACATTAAAGGGGAGGTAAGTTATGTCCTACACGAGTCCCAGATTTGATGCAATATTAAGTTTTGAATTTATGAAACCAAATTCAGTATGTATGGAGAAAATATTTTAAAATTATTGTTTTAAGCTTGAATAGTTATTTAGTTTGTTGAATATTTTTTAAATGAGTTCAAAAAAGAGAAGGTTGTCAATTAAATTCTTCTTTTTGATACTTACATATATACATATAGTTATTAGGTTCGAAGTTTATAAAAAAAAAACAAAACAACAGATAATAAAGTAACAATTAGGTTTCAATGCAAATAAACATAGGTATACAAAAATTAATGTAATTAAGGATCAAAATAATGACCTGCAAACATTAATAGTAAAAATTAATTAACGAAAGGTACTCACAGAATGACAATCTTACAAGTACCTACATAATTCACTAACACTTAAAGTACTAGAGCGATGTTACCTCGAAGGCCGCCCGCTGACCAATGAGTTTGTACATCACTGACCGCTTGTTTTATACATATGGAATGGTAGTGATGGGTATACTTCCATCCATCCATCCGTCAGTCTTTTAAAGTCCACTGCTGGACATAGGTCTCCCCCAATGCTCGCCACTCCGTCCGGTCCTCCGCCCCTTGAATCCAGCGGGTTCCCGCTGCCTTCTTGAGGTCGTCAGTCTACCTGATTGGAGGGCGGCCTGTACACCTTTTGCCGAGACGTACATAATTACATAATTCATATTTAAAATCTGTTATTTTTGCGAGCCAAATAAAAAATGACAGGGATAGATATTTACTAAATACAATATTGTTCTTTTATTATCTTTTGTATGAAATGCTTAAAATATTTTTACTGTATATTTTTTGTTTAAGATATGCACATAGATATAGTAATGTTGGTATTTCTAATTATTTTGATTTGATTCTGTCTAATTATTTTGTACAAAATGATCTAATTATTTTGTATTCACAGAGTAACTACCATCGTCTTTGAATGTCATAAACTATATATTATAAAAATTCTCTACATTATAAAAATAGAGAGCTTGTATTTCAAAACAAATTAAAATGCAGATTTTTCCAAAGCTTGTTATTAGGTCAGGAGGCAAGACTTCACGAGGAAAATAACGTGATAATGGATTTGTGTATTTAGCAAAGTTATAAATTGTAAAATCGCTTACTCGATTTCGAATACACTATATTAGAAACGTTAATGGCGATGGTCTGACCACCGAGGGCGCAAAAGACCGTGCAAAGTGGAGTAGGTTGAGTAGGAAGGCAGACCCTGGTAATAGCCGGGATTAATGCCAGGAAGAAGAAGAAGAAGAAGAAGAAGAAACGTTAATGGCGATAGATCTTTACTTTAATTGTAAAGACTCTTCTTACAGACCATTTTTTGCCATAATTTAATTTATAAATTGCCATAAAATTATCAGCATAGATGCACAGGTTTTGTTGATTGATTGATTTTTCGATATATGGCGTTTCGAGCGTGCCAGTTGAGCACAATTCATTTCGCCAATGTCACGTTGTATGGAAAACACACGAAGGAAACAGGTTTTGTCTGCGAGCAAAAGTCATCCGCGACGTAACTTCGACACCCATTGGCTAATGTCATATTGAGGAATTTTTGCTGAATATTTTTAACGAATTTACAGTTCTGTCAATAAAAATGAAGAAATAATAATATAACCGGAATATTATTAAAAAGGAACAAAAGGAACAGTCAGACATCAAAAGTCGTAAAAATGTAATTTATAAAAACAATAACAAATACAAGTAATTCATTGACGTAGGTCTTTTGAGAATAAGAATTGTAAAATTGAAATATGTTTAAAGAATTTATTCTCAAAAAGAATTACACTTTCACTTTTATAAGACCAACACAATAAATGTAACAATTTTCATCGCCATCACCATTAACGAAATAAAATATTTCACATAGTTTTTAAAATTTGCAAATTGTGTAATCGCTGTAGAAATTGTTATTCTCTGAAATATATTTTGAGAGTTGAGACTTAAATTCTCGTATATATGAAAGGACATGCTCTCACTGACTGGGGCAAGACGCACGCCTAAGGGTGCAAATAAGCAGGCGAAGCTGCGCGCATCCACTAGTTTGTTATAAAGTGGTGCTCCTTCAAATGTAATATTTTTCTTAGCAAATTTGTTTCTGATTTTTGGAAGATGGTAGATGGAAGGTAGATGTCAAATTAGAAAGTATTAATTTACTTATATTTTTTTTTATAAAAATACATAAAGCTGTCGCATATTCATTATGTTTGATTCTTTGTAAAGTTTAGTTGTTGATGTCAAAGTTGGATATCCAAAAATTATTTTAATAATTTTATTTTGTTTTCTTTGAAGTGCTTGTAATTTTGATTTACCAGTATTACTCCAAATTTTTTCGTTTGGTAGATCAATTGATTAGCATATATTCGTAATTATATTCGTAATTTTGGATCACTAAACAAAATGAATATAATAAAGTCGTTCACAAAATAACATTTCAAGTTGTATTTTTTATTTAGATGTCAACTTAAAGTTTTTGGTTTAAAATTCCCATTGCCACCGAAGGCGTTAACGGCGTCGTCCATTTTACCATGACACCCACACTTTGTCTTGGCATCGTGCCCATGGAGCCTATTGTATTTTTAGTAGCGAACTCAGGCTTTGGGATAAATTATTCACGCCTATATAATGAATGTATTCGTATTTTTTTTTTAAACTGAGTAGGTATTCTATGTAGTACAGCTAGTACTGGTCAAAACAATATTTTCATATTATTCAAATACTTTTTCACTATGACGTTTAATTTCCCAGCTCTGGCAAGACAAAACGCGAGGTTAAGATCCGCCATACAATACGCATGTCTGGAGTTCGGACGGAATACGGAACGGAATAGAAAAATTACAGTAAAAAATCTTTTAGATTATTTTCTGCCTGAATTAATCAATATAAATAAGTATTATGTTTTCTGAGTTCTGCCACTTAACACGCAATGCCTCCAGAATTCGGCAGAAAGTGTTAAACACTATGTTCCCTGAGAGTCTGAGTGTCTTAACACTATGTTCCCTCTGCCTACCCTGCTGGATGGGGGGTACAGCGTAAAGTTTATCATAGTGTTTTTATTTGATTTTTATAACAGTTCAAACAATTTTGCAAACAAAGTGCCTTGTAAAATATTATTCGGGGTCCTAACTTTTCAATACACTATATAGTTTGATAGTTTACCAGTGCACTCTACTGTGTTTTTAAAGGCAGGCAATTTTGCCAATCCCACTGGGATAGTACCGTCAGTGAAAAAGTTACACTTGCAGGTACGATAACAGTGGGTGTATTTCAATATTATTTACTATTTTTGTATCTAAAAAAAATTGCATACTTTTTCCAATTGTAAAAGTTATATTGTTTATTCTATTTGACTTTGGGAGTTTACTCCTTAATATGTTGTATGCTTTAAGGCCAACTGTTGGGCCTAGCGTTTGCAATTTAGGCCAAGCCAAAATCAGCAAATAATTTATTTTTCAAATTATTGAATAATAATCTAATATTGTCTATATTAGATATTATAAATTGTATGGACAATATATTAAAAATAAGCATTTCAGTTCTCGTATTTATTTACCTTCAGTAAAGAAAGAAGAATAATAAGTAAAATTATTAATACTTATATTCTATAAAAATATATAAATTCCAATAATATTTAAAAGATTATCGACTGACTTCTAATTATTGAATTTTAAATATTGTCCCCTACCACCATCACTAGCTTCGTAATGTCATCAGATGATGACTACGAAGCAAATATATAAGACTATAAAATTCAAAGGTTTCCCTCTGTTTACATGGGAGAATCTTTAAAATCTCTCCATAAATTACGAAGAAATACACGCAAAAACATAAAAAACAAACCTTTTTCAAAAAAGAAGTCCATTAAGAATGCATAGAATTTGTAATATAATACGAAATACAGCAGATTTTCATCAGTTACAGTAAAAGTCAAGAGTTTAGTTTCAATTTAGGCCTGGCTTAGAGCAATATATCAAGATGACGCTGCCCAGTGATTTATGAATGAGGCGAGTATGAAAAATTTTTAAAATAATTTATTTCCCCTTTTTTGTACTTCAACAAAGAAAGGGATTTGTTGAATCTCTAAGCGTTCTCTTTTATTTAATGGTTCAGTACAAAAACTCGACTAATATACCGGCTTCTGATAACCAGCCCTTTCGGTTAACCTAAGAGTTGGTTAATATATCTTGGGTAGCGTTTGATGAAAGGATGAAAATTAAGTTGAAATCAAATGTGTATGACCCAGTTAAAATTATTTATTTATTTATATGTATATAAAAAAGACATGTTCCCACTGACTGAGGTAAGACGTACATACATCCGTAACCGCTGGTAGTACAAACGTTTATTTTTGTAATAAATTCCACTAAGAAGGGATGAAATAAAGCGATAAAAAACAGGTTGAAAATTTTGTATGCAGTTTTTTAAAACTAGGGAACTAGATGAAAAGACTAAATCTAGGGAACCTAGTACTAAAATACTCTGCCCCCATTAAGACAACTACACTCCCCTCTTTCCGCCGAATTTGGAGGCTGGAGGAGTGGCGGAACTTAACGCTGCGCTACCGACACCTGCCAACACCAGAGCGAAGAAATTTCCTAAATTTAAATAAACATTTAATTTCCTCCAGTGAGAATTGAACCCAGAGCCAGGTGCATTTGCAGTCACACAGTTGTGGTCCACAACTAACCTCAAATTGAATATATAAAATTAGTTCTCTTATGAAAAGAGGATCTAAAAATCAATTTGTAAAAAACCACAAAATTCAATTAAAATTCAATTCATTAATGTTTTAATTACACTCATATATAGACAAGTTTAAACTTGTCTCTTCTAAGCTTTGAATACCAATTTATATACGAAGAACACTCATTGTAAGCATGTAAATCTACATATGTATATAAATAGGAATTAGAATGAAGGATTGGAGGTTTGAATTCCTCCCATTATCACTAACATTTAATGATGATTAATCGTGAATTCTAGGTAATTAGTTTAATCTAACTCGTTATAGCTGGCCTTAATGTAATATGAAGTTATAATGTTCCTATTATTTTCATTATTCTAAGCATTTACGTTACGCTACGCTTCACCTTGCTAAATAGGGGATGTATGTAGATAGAGGGAACCTAGTTTTAAGACATTCTATTCTCCATTTTCCGAATAATTTTCGAGACATTGTGTATTGAGTGACGGTGCGTATGACGTGGTACCAGAATGAAAAAATGAAAATAATCTCCGGAGTGAAAATCGAACCCATAATCATCGTATTCGGCGCCCTCAAAAAATAATTACTTTTTTTAGATTCACACTGTACCCGGACATAGCAGGGTATACAGAAGAAACCTGGGAACCTAGTGCTAAGACATTCCGTTCCCATTAGGACACTTCCGTTCGACCATTCCGCGAAATTTTAGAGGCCATTATGTGTTGAGTGGCGGAATAAAATTAGAAAAACTAAACGTTTTTTTAATTTTATTATTTGTTTTGTTTCTTGTTATTTGAACTTGATTATATTAAAATAAGATATTAGAATCTTGAAATATTTCTTCCTTTGGATATTTAACTGGAAAAATAAAATGGCAAAACCGTTCTTTACTTTCTAAAAGTTTTTTCTTTCAATTCTTATTATGAAAGGTTAATTGGAGTTAGTATTATGAGTGCAAAAAATTATTCTTTTCGGTCGGCTAAAAAACATTCTTTATTATTACTAAGTAATTTTATATTCGTATGTAATATAACATTAAACAATTTAAGTTATAACATATGTTTTTTTTATGTTTTTAGACATATTATGTCAAAAAATTTAAAATATAGAGCAAAATATGACGTCTTGGCGTATGGCACAAGCGTGTAATTGTGAACGAGTTGGCTATGGTTCAATTCCCACACAAGGAAATGAATCATTAACTCTAGTAACGAACGCGGCGTTGAATTCCGCAGCTCAACACGCAATGCCTGGAAAATTCGACAGAAGCTGAAAAAAGGAAACAAAAACTTTAAGTATCTACCCTGATATTTATTGTCTGTAATTTATCATTAATTGAATTAACTGTTATAAAAAAGCTTAATGCTATGACGTCACATTTCTAGTTAAAGTCTATAATAATATTAACTTATTTAGGTATTAAATTATTTAAAAGCTAATGAATTCATTATATTACTGCTTTATGTTAACTTTGCGTATTAAGGTCTTATGGAATTTTCATGTGTCTTTCAAAGGGTATGCAGAGGCTTCATCAGCCGATATCATAAACCTTTGAATGCATTATAGAATATAGTAACAGTACAATAGTAATGTTATGATGATTCTAACTAATTAATGTATGGATAATATTGTACTATATTAATGTTATTATGTCGTGATAATTGGAATTGAAGGATTTCAGAAATAACTGGAGGAATTTCTGAACAAAACTAACTGCAACATTGATTTTCAGCTATTAATACGGAAATTTGCCTCAGAATGAATGAGAGTGTTAGCACGAGGTTGCCTCTGTCCGCGAAGCTGTCAATATCATTACTAAGTAATAATTTAGTTCAAAACAAAAGAAGTCTGATAATATATTATCTTTTTGCATAAAATTTTATCAAACACTATTTTTTTAAAGCAGGATAGGCAGAGGAAGCCTAGTGCTAAGACACTCCGTTTAATATTTACTACAGTGTTGAGTGGCGGAATTCAACGCCGAACTTCGACGCTAGAACGAAAATATTAAATACTAGCGGCCCGGTCGGTTTCACCCGCGTGAACTATGTTATTATTAATTTCTGTCTCCATCTCCATTTCTACGTCCTAGTGACATCTATGCAAAATTTGAGACTCCTAGCATTTGTAGTAACGAAGTTTCATACAAACTTTCGACCCCAAAAACAACCCCTTAGAAGTCGAATATTGCAAATTCCCATCTTAGCGAGCACCTACGTCGTATAAATAACTCCTATGCAAAATTTGAGATTCCTAGCACATGTAGTTTCTGAGATTTCGTGATGAGTGAGTGACCTTTCGATTTTATATATATATATATATATAGATTTTATTTCCTCGAATGGGAATAGAGCCCACAACCTGTCGCATTTAAAGTCATACGCTTGCACCTCTGCGCCAGGAATGGCCTCATTTATTATTAAGTAATATAATACTGTTTAAGTTCATGAGTGCGTGCGCCTTTACACAGCATATTACTATATAGTGTCGCAATGCGTCGTTTTGTTGTATTGCTTCAACATTTGTTTAGTATAATTATGAATTTAGTCGTTAATTTTAATTAAAATTATAAATACGTTTGTTTCTTCTCATAATAACGTATTTTGCTAAATAGGGTTAAATTGTTACGTATTCTTTTAGAATTGTCTCTTACTCGCTTTCCCCACATATATAGCAATAGTGTTGAGACATTCCGTTGTCCACATTTCGCGCAAATTTTCAATCTCCCTAGGCATTACATATCAGGTTGCGGGACTCAACGCTGCGCTAGTTCGCGCCTCGTTACCGGATCGAAGATATGAAAATATTAAATGTTTTCACTCCCCCAAGTGGGAATCGAACCCATAGCCATAGCCATCTTTTATGTATGTTGCCGGCACTCTTGTGTCCCTGCTCGGTGATAATTTTATACAATTAATATAAGGATAACAGATCTGAATATTTTCTATTAATTTCAGCCTAATACGAGTACCTCCAGGCGATCTCGATATAAATACTCTTTCTTGACAGCCGTTTTTACCTTTTGAGGTACGGAACCCTAAAAGAGAAAAAGACTATGTATATTATAATAACGTAAATGAGAATAGAATAATATAGCTTACCTTTGGATCATCTCTATCCTATTTTCTTGTTAAAAAAAAAGATGTAACTAAAATGATAAGGTTTTAATACAAACAAAATCTATTTTGTGCAATAATTTTAATGTAAATACATGTACCACATAAAAATTTATCTGTACATTGTTTTTTTTATTAGGTACTTACAAATAACAACCAATTCGGAGGTCAGTCATTTAAAAAATAAATCAAATCGGCTAGGTACTCTATTATATTACATATTTTGATATTAATTTTCTATCTCCCAACTCATAATTATATATTTATAATCCACTATTGCATATTGTAAATCGTTAGTTTTTTTTGTACAGATCATAATCATGGTTGTGGGTTCGATTCCCAGTAGAGAAATAAAATATTTAATATTTTCATTTCCTCGATCTAATAAGCAAGAAAAGCGTGGTGTTAAATTTCGCTCCTCAACATACAATGCCTGCAGAATTCGGTGGAAAGTGTGGAACGGAAGCGTCTTAATTGGGTCGGAGTGTCTTAATACTAGGTTCCCAGGTTCCCTCTGCCTAACGTGATAAGTACGGGATACAACGTGAAATAGGTAAAAAAGGGTTTAGGTGTAGCATGTACCTCTACTTGTAAATTTACGTTATTTGAGAATATTGTTTTATTTGTGTAAACAAAACGAAATATGAAAAAAACAACATTTTTTTCATTACTATTATTCGATTCGTGACAAAACAAATCTTTTATATAAACGCCCGTTTAGAATGTAAACAAGGAAAAATAAAAATAAGAACGTGAAAAATTCCAATTGAAACTTTTTTTAGTAGTTTGTAAGCTCTCAAGGTGACGATTTTGCGGCGTTGACAGTTTATAGATTGCATACAATATGTACATCGAAGAAAGATAGAAAGAAAGGAGTGTCAAGACACCCATTACAGTGGCGTAACTTAACGCTGCGCTTTGTCTATCTAGATCGGGGGGTTCGCCGTTCCAATCCGCAACCATTGAGTTTATCAATTGCGCCGTTATGGTCTCGTTAAATTATTGTGAAATGAAAATTATATAGCGCTGTCAGACGCCTAAGCTTATTAATTCGACAAAAAAAAAACATTATTTATAGTATAAGAATTTATGGTTGACTTTAAACATTTTAAAAAAATATTGTTAAGTCCATGTAAAAATATGGGTATACCACATACTTATCTGTACATAAAATAAAAAAAATATAATACGAAACTACTTTAGAAATCCATACAAAATGGCGAAAATGATAAAAGATATAGGCACGAAGCAGCTGGCTGGCTCAATACATTTATATCAGGAAATACCTAAGGGATCGATATGATCTTCACTTCAGAATTTCGGATGTTACCTTATAATATATGTACGTTTGTCATTTTCTTTAGCTTCACGCTGTGTCCTGAACATAGCAGAGTAGGCAGAGGAACCGCCAATCGTCAAGGTTCCCAGGTTCCTTGTGTTAAGACACTCAGGTCCCAATAGGAAGTGCGTGTTGATTGTCAGAACTAAACGTCCCATCATTTCATAAAATAAAATTTACACGTTTTACAATATGCAATAGTGTCCCCACTTAAACCAATTCTAAGCTCATCTAAACATTACATTCAATGAAGTAATTATTTTAAATTAATCTTAAAATTTAAAAAAGATCAAACATTCATAAATTATTTTCATTTTTAACTATTTTCACATGTCCTTTAATTGTTGAGAAATGCGCTGAGTTTTTATCTATAAACGAAACAGAAATTAATTTAGAAATAATGTAATTCTAGAGTCTTAAAAAGCAGAGCACTCTCACTTACGGCCTGGTGACAGACGGACAGGCAGACAGCAGAGTCTTGGTAATAGGGTCCCGTTTTACCTCTTGCATGCAGAACCTCAAAAAAGAATATACAATAAGAGAAATTACCTCCCAACTCGCATTTTATTTCCAAGCATAAGTACATTTTTTTCGTAAATATTGACCCAACCACTCGAATGAATGCCAATTAAATTGAGTTGTATAGATTTTTCTATTTATTCAAGTACATCCATATTTCACATAGAGTTTATATACATTGCTATAAACTTTTGTTCACGATGAAAACATATTTTGTTGTTATTTCTAAGTTTTAAAAAAATTGTGATAAAATAAAACTTAAAACTATAATTGAAAGTATACAGTAAAGTTTGTATTCATATAGCAGATGTAAAATTGATTGGTGGATGTTGTTCTTCAAAAAAAGAAGATTGGAGAATGGTAATAATTTTAACCCAAACCCACGCTTCAAACCCACAATCCGTATCTAATAACATCTAAAAATTCATATATTTGATTAAATTTCAACAAATCCCTTAAAAAAAAATCATCTGGGCGACAAAGATTGTATAAATTAAATTGTATAATGACATTTAATATCCGAAAAAGAAATAATTTCTCGACTAACTTAAATGAACAGCGTTATAATGTTGTCAGAATCAGGGGGCCTTTCTATAGAAATGTATACTAGAAGTTTAATTTCAAACCTCTGGAGGCGATCTCATCACTTCGATTAAAACTCATACTAATAATTTTGTAATTTGTTTTCTTAGTTTTCGGATTAAGGATGGAGAAGAAAAGAAATACAAAAAGATTGAAAAATAAAAAAAAACGAATTCTCTTTTTATTTTAAGCGAAATACCTTTTTTCTATGTTATGAACGAGAGGTTCGCAATCAGCTAATTAGTATTGTTTTATAGAACATACAATAAGATTTTTAAAAATATTTTTATATTACGATTAACTACAATATAAATAAAAGAAATAAAATGTTTTAATTTTAATTAACAATCTTGATAAAAACACAGCGCTTTCCATGTACGAGTATGTAGTTTGAAAACAATTCTCAGAACAATAGGAAAGTTTCAATTAATATCACAGTTTCTGTATTTAAAAGTAGGACAATACAAAGTTCTTCCACTACACTAGAAACAGTAAGTCCTCGAGACGTCCGACGACGCACACTGCGCGTCTTGCTGTCACCCGAAGTAGTACTGGGCGTTTGAATATCGATATAAATTTCTGGAGTTGGGGTCGGTCTCGGTCTGCATTTGAATGCGAGGGAGGGTCTTGACCGCAACCCCGCGGCCTAGAGTACCGTGAGGAATAGTTCGTAGAGGCATTTCTACGGGGAATTCCGCTACCTGGCCGTATATGTTGGTACTTACGTGCGGATACGTATTGGGTACCGGTCGACCGACATATCTATTGATTTTTGGACTTAAATTGGTCACCATGCTGTTGATTTGCATTTCTGGTTTTAGACTTGAGTCCATGGTGTCCACTGGTCCAGATAGGCTGGTTATGTTGATGTCATTGTCGACTTCTGATATGCTGTCGTTGAAGCCGTTTGGTATGTCCGTGGAGGCTGACACGTCTGGACCTTTTGCTTGCTCGTTGGTATTTTTGTGCATTACGCATCGAATAATACCGATTATAAGGCACAAAAGACAGATGCCACCTGCCGCAGCGACTATATATACGTAGGTCATCTCGAATTGATCTGTTGAAACATATTTACTATTAATATTATTAATCTTTATTATGTAGCAGTAGTGGCACAGTGGCAGGAATTGTGACTGTAAGTGCGACAGGTTGTGGATTCGATTTCCACTCGAGGTGTTAGTTATTTTCATTTCTTCGTTCTGGTATCGAGGCAAAGCGTGGCGTTTAGTTTCGCCAACCCGCGATAAATCCAGAACTCGGCGAATAATGGGTAAGGGAATGTCATAACACTAGGTTCCCTCTGCCTATCCTGCTGTGGACGGGATACATCGTAACGCTAAAAAAATCTTTATTATTGAAATACTAGCAATTTTTATCGTTATTTCAACTTTTAATAAAAAATAAATGAAATACAAATACATTCGTACAGTTTTATGAAAGATTTAGGGCCAGCGTCAAAGTAAATTCTAGCACAAAAATATCTCGTACAATATATAACTAGAGCGAGCAAAACAAAACAGGCCGAGTTTTGGTTTATGCGCCACGAAGCAAATTCAACCATGTTTTGCGGTCTGAAAAGGGGTAACCATTGTCCGCAAAGTTTATATACTCATAGTTAAATATTTACTGAGCTGATACGTTTTCAGTATAAAACTGTACGTAATCAAAGGACGGAGTGCCTTAACACTAGGTTCCCTCTGCCTACCCTGCTATGTGCGGGATACAGCGTGAAAACTGATTAATTAAGTACTTGAAGTACTTTGCCATTTAACGCCTAGAGAATCTGGCGATATTAAAGAAACCCTAAAATGCTAACGGAATATAATATTAATTAACTTGAAGTGTTCTTAGAATACTTAAAATACTTCAAATATTGAAATCGTTATTTAGGTAACAATGTGTAACTTATATTTGTTAAATTTGGCTTGAAAATATTTATTTTATAATAAAATAAAATATTTTTTATAAAACTTCAAAAAATTCTTTTAGACTGTTTCCAATAGCCGTGGGTTCATATCCGTTCAAACTTTTATTAAGTTTTTTAAAAAGTATTTTCATTTCCTTAGTGTGGAATAACATTTTAAATACCTTAAAAATATGAAATAAGTTAATTAGTACTTTTATATTCGTCTATCAGTATAATTTGTAAATATATATTCAATGAAAAAGATTTCATATTTATTGCATGAAATTTGAAAGAAAAATGTAAAATATTTTAAGTACTTGAGCGGTCTGAGGTTTCATATAAAGAATTTCAATATACATGTTGAAACTAGTACGAGAATAACCCGTACAGTATTTTTTCTGTCTGCGGCTAAGCGGGTCTGGTCTATCTAGCTATTGCAAGTGCAGATTTTTCCTAGGAATATAGTAAAATTCCATTTTCATTTTATGAAACGAAAGTTTTATCTAATAAATTAAACTGAAATTAAATCAGGTTCACGATGTATTCTGCATACAGCAGGGTAGGCAGAGGGAACCTATAGTTAAGACACCCAGTTACCCACTTCCCTGCATTGCGTGTTGAGTGGCGGAATTTAACGCCGCGCTTTGTCTCGACACCGAGACTGGCCTTATTATCTAATATTTCATTTATATTTAGAAGCAAAAATGGTGTGTGTTTGTCCATATATCTTACCCTCTTTAGGCAAATGATGTCTGGGAGGTGATATCGAAGGTTCTTCCCTAGTGAAGTTCGTTGAAAGTGAAGGTCGCTGAGGTGGAACAGCAGCGACGGCAGGTGCTGGTGGAACTGCTGATTCTCCCCACCATCGATCATTGGACTCGTCTGAAACAAATTCAGGTTTTAAGTAAATGAAGAAGTACGTTTCCACTTTCCGAGAGCTTGTTGAGTCGCGGAACTTAACGCCGCGTTTAATACCTTAATAGCAGAAAGCTTTATGTCCGCTTCGAATTATAGCACAGTATTTTCTGTTCTAGTTTCCAATAAGCTGTAGAAGATCCGTTACAAAGTACTATCAAAAATTTTCTTTATGAAAAAATATGAAGCCGTCGTAGCGCAGTGGCACTAGCGTGCGTGACTGTAAACGCAACGGTTGTAGATTCGATTTCCACTTGCGGAAATATTTTTTATTTATCAATTTTTTTTTCTTGTTGGCAAGACAAGGCAAAAGCGCGGCTTTGAGTTCCCAACAAGCAATGTCTTGAAAAATCGGCGGTAAGTGGGGAACGAAGTATCTTAACACAAGGTTCCCTCAGCTTACACTGCTATTAGGGGAACTATATAACTTTTACATATTTATACTTAAACAATCAATTTTGATATAAATAACATAAGAAACCATTATAAATACATTTTAAGATAGCATTAAAACAGATTACAAGAAGAAATATTATCTCATAAGATATTACATCACTAATAGATTAAGAACACGAGCGTGTTTCCTCAAAGGGATTTTAGGTTACATGATAACGGCGTACGTTAAAAGTAGAGGCAGTGCTATGATTTACAGAAAAATAAACCTTAACCACTTCCACTCTGGTAACGAGACAAACGGCGGTGTTTAGTTTCGCGAGTCATGACGCATTGTCATAAAAATTAGGCAGAGGGAAAAAGGTGTTTTTTTATATTAGGTTTCCTCTACCTAGGTATATTATGCGGATTAGAATGAAGAGTTAATAAAAATAAACATTTTAATTTGAAATTGAAGTCAAGAAAAGAAGATATGTTCCTAAGTTTTTAGTATAAAATTCATTTAGATTTGCGAAATTTAAATATATTATCGATTGGTGTACCGTTGTTTGTTTAACTTTTAAAGATGTAAGTACGAAATGTAGTAAAATAAAAATAAAATTACTAAATCCAATACTTCTCGCAGTTTTGCCTTTCGAAAAAATAAATTCTCCAACGATACAAAGCGATATTTCGCTTCAAAAGCTATAATTTCGTGAGCGAATACTTTACTGAAAGCTCCAAAGCTTCTCAAAGCGACTTAATCCGTTTTTACACGGTCAAAGTAAAGAAACCGACGTCTACAAACAAATCCCAGCAAATTGCACGAGTTCAAATTAAGATAGGATTATACAAATTTCCTAGATCGTATCTCCATAATGCCTTAATAATAATGTTGGGATTGCAAATTACTTGTGTCAAACGTAATAGGAATTACCTTAGACGTTGAATGATTGTTATTGGACAACTATTGAATACTAGCGGACGCGCGCAGCTTCTCTTGCTTATTTAGGGGTGAATTCTAATAAACCACGAAACTGTGTTCAATGAAATATTTTTAAGAGTCTGCGCCAACTTTTAAAGTTACTTGCAAAAACAGTGTAGTACATTTTTTTATAGTACAGTCGGTTAAAGTTGGGTGTAGTAAATATTTTGTATTTAATGTTTGGCAAAAACACGGCATTCTATTGAAAACCGATGCAGGTATGTTTCAATCTTAAGCTGTAATTCACAGAAGGGTTACTCATGATTACATTACAGAAAAAAAAAATGAAAAAAGAGTAATATTTGTAGTCTTAGGACTTGAAAAATCATCACAGGGTGTCGGTTTTTCCGATATTTTTTTAAATCAATATAATATAAAAAATACATGACACAGTTTTTTTTTATATTTTTCTCATAACTGTCACGACTTGGTCTATCATCTGTTTTCGTTTTATCGTTGACTCCTGGGACACCCTGTATATAGATTAATGTAATAATGATAATTTATGTAAAATTATATTATTTTTCAGGTTCACAATGTACCCCCATGAATCGGGGTACCCGCACAAAAGAATCAGCCATAAACGAATCTCTATAATATAGTTTCTCTATATGGTCGATATATATGGTAGAGAAAGAGAAGTATAAGCGCTCTCTATATGGTAGAGAGAGAGAAGTTCTCCATTTTCCGCCAAAATTAAAATTAACGCTAACTAGCAGCACTAACTAGCACTAACAGCAGAGTAGATAGAGGTAATCTGGGAACCTAGTGTTAAAATTCTCCGTTCTTCACTTTCTGATGAATTCTTGGGTCATTGTGTATTTAGTAGCGATTTTTTTGGTTGGTTTTTTTTTAATTTTTTTTTAATTCAATATCGTCATAATGCCTTGGTACCAGAGCGAGGAAATGAAAGGGTGAGGAAATTTACTTATTCATTTTTTTTTCATAATTTACTGAACTCATAACCGTCGCGCGTACAAGCGCACGCTTGGACCACAACTGACTAAGTCAAATTTAAACCTAAAATGTAACATCTCTTATAACGCCTAATGAAAACAAAGTATTAATTCATAAAAAAAAATTACAATGGTCTATTTGCTATTAGCATTGTAAAAGCTTTTAAGGATTATCCGTATCGTAAAAAAATATTGTTGTTTATTTAAATAACGTTAATATTATGAATACTCTATCTTGTAGGTATACTAATTACTTATACTTTTGTAATTTTAACCGACTATTTATTTTTAACCGACTTTCAAAATATGCAGGAGGTGCTTAATTCGTCGGAATCGTTTTTTTTAATGTTTTTCACCGATGATTCGAAGATGCCTGAATCGATTTGTTTGAAAGGGTATATCCTACAGGTGGTCCCATGGTGACCCTGTTAAGATCTGATGATGGAATTCTGGAGCTATCGAGAGAACTGGAATGCTACAACAACCTTACTACAATATCAAATTAGTAAGCATGTTTGTTTTACTTGGCACCGACTTCATAATTATAAAATCTTACTTTAATTATATTTGTTTACCACTCCGTTCCCCACTTCCCCCCCCAAATTTTCGAAGCGTATTGAATGTTAGAATTCAACATCGCGCTTTTTACCTTCGTGCCAGAGCGAAGAAATGAAAATATTAATTGAGTGGGAATCGAACCCATAAGTGAATCAATCGTTACAGTCTCTCCCTTGTGCTCCTGCACCATAAGTGTCTCCTCATTAATAGGGTAACCTCATAACAAAGAATATTTATTGATTACAAAACTTTAATTCTATTTACAGTTCTAGACAGATGTTCGATTCTATCAATTATAATAGAGTTATTATAAACACATTTTAAGTAGTCCTGGTTACCGCAAATCCATAAAAAATACTGGACGCTAGAGCAGCTCATAAAATATATAAAAGTTTAGTACCACCTGAACGTTTTATAACATAGCCTGCCTTATAAAACATTTAGAATCTCTTTATGTGTTTTCGCCTTTATTGGTTTATTAAGAGCTTAAAGCTAATGTTTTAAAAGTTATGCTTGGAATATTCTCACAGTGCCTCCTGTAAGTAGAGAAGTCGTAGTGGCTCAGTGGGCAGCGTTTTGGCAGCGTTTGTTATATTTGTGGGTTCGAAATTCCCTACTTATTCCCCACTACTTTACCAAGATCACAAGCATGGGATTGTTAACGCAACAGGTTCTTGGTTCGATCCCCAGTCGAGGAAATGAAATATTCATATTTCCTCTGGCTCTGGTAACCAGGCAAAACGCGACGTTGGGTTCTGGTGGAACTCAGAATTCCGTGGAAAGTGGGCAACTAAAGTATCTTAATGGAAACGAAGTGTCTTAACAATAGATTTTCTGGTTTTCTCTGACTACTCTTCCATGTGCGAAAGAAATACAGAAAGTGAAGATAAAAGTGATTCACAGTATACAATGTTGAAATTCTCTTGGGTGACATTGAAGAGATGAAAAGCTATCTTATATAAACGCTTACGTTTCAGGTTCAATTACTTTTTCAATTTATGAAAAATTTCAAAAAATATAGACTAAAATTGAAGTTGTGAGATTAAAATTGTCTTGAAATATTTTTTATAAATTCTAGTAACATTTTCGCTTGGATTTATGACGAGGAAAATTTAAGACACATAACCAATCGATTTGAGAAACTCTTCTTTTTCACAGTCCGTTTTTAGTTTACTGCTACTGAACCCTTCGTAGTCGAGTCGGACTCGCTCTTGGCTGTTTTATTTAATTCTATGGCTATAGGGCACATATAATGTAAATTAGAATAAATATTAAATATTAAATCTCTTTAGAATATAATAAACGTTAAATATTTAACAAGAGCGCTGGAGCGTTAAATAATAGTATCCCTTATAAATAACAGAGCAAATAATAAAACTTTACCCAATTATTATTAGTACAAGCAAATAGAACGATTTACAAAGGAAAGTTCTGTAAATTGTTACCCGTATTGTTGTTTGCATTTGTTTATTATTAATATATATTAATAATATATATTACTAAATATCAAAAATATCATATATTATTATATACTGGACGCCTTTAATATATGAATAACTGGCCACCTCTAATTGAATTTTCTCTTTTGGAAACAATTTAAATGTTTCTTGTTTGTATTGTCCATGGCATTACATTGCAGAAACACGTATAGTCAAAAATCTAAATTAAATCAGCTTCACGCTGTATCCCGCACACAGCAGGGTAGATATAGGGAACCTTGTGTTAAGATTGCGTTGCATTGCGTGTTTAGTGGCAGAACCCAACGCAGCGCTTTGTCTCTACACCAGAGCGAAGAAATGGAAATATAAACGTAAATAAATATTTCACTTCCTCGAGTGGGGATCGAACCCACAACCGTCGCGTTACAGTCACACCCTTGTGCTGCTGCGCCATGACGGCTTCAAGCATCGAGTTTTATATCGAAAATATCGTGACTACGGCGACTGCAATAATATAATAGCATATTTTATATATATAACATCTATAGGCAATATAATTTAAATTTAGATTGAGCCAGAGGACCCCAAGGAGAGTGTAGGCTATAGGTGTTTGTATGGCTTTTTCTTTTATGGCTTTTTCTCATGTATTATAATATAATAAATAATTTTCTTTTTATTGGCTATGACGATTACTTTGATGTTTAGACTACTGAAACTTAAACGAAAATATAATGTTAACTGGTAAATAAATGCTTAAAAACAAATAAAAAAAAACGATTTAGCATTTTATGTTGAGAATTCCACGATGCCACGAATTCCACGACCTCTACCTCTATAGGTACGGATTTGGTTTTTGAATAAATCAATAGGTATATTTCTTAATAGAATAAATTATCTAATGTTAAGACACTCTGTTCCCAATAGTACATTCGTTTCCGAATTCTGAGGGAATTGCGGGTTCAGTAGCGAAACTCAACGCCGCACTTTGCCTCGACGCTACAGCGAAAAAATTAAAATATTAAATATTTCATTTTCTCCAATGGTAATCGAACCCACGACCTGTCGCGCTTATAGTCACATGTTTGTGCTCTTGTACCACGATTAACCTCTAGATATAGGACGTATAGAATCTATAATATATATAAACGTTTATATTATATTGTGAACATGTAAATATGAACAATATGGGGTCAGAGCCCGAGAGTTTAACCATGTAGACGGTTTAACGGTAGTCTAAATTCAGTTTTGACCCCTGAATGTAAATTATATATATTATAATTACCTATATATATATATATTGGTACAAAGTGAAAATCTAATTTTCATTTAGAATTTTATAAACTAAAGAACATGCAAGTATTTAACATAACAACAAAAAAGATTTAAATTTTTATTAAAAGTTAAATAAATTAACTTTTTGATTGAAATAAAAATACAAAATCATTCGCTACTCAATTGAATTACGTTCGGTCTCGTTTTATCGTTTTAAATTGCATTTTGTATCGAATTCGTCATATTTATATCTTTTTTTACTATTATGTTCGCTTTATTCATTGAAAAATTATATATTTTATAAAAGTAATGTGTGTAGTATATATAGCAAAGGGTTATTAAACGATTACTTTTTTTCAAAAAGGAGAATGTTCTATATTCATTAACTTTATTTGTTTTTTCTGTCGATTTCTCCGTCATTCGATGTGGTGGGTTCGATCCACTATCGGTAGACTGATTTCACGTCCATTTTCCCACTTCAGTAAGCATTTCTATTCTTTATAAAAAGCTCCTTGAAGGCTTTAAGAATGCTAAGAATGTGTTCTAGAAAACTATGTTCTAAATACGTTTTTACGACTATTTTATTTCTTCAGCTAATTTATATTCAAATCTAAATTAACACAAACATAATATACGTACAGTATATAAGGAAAAGGATAAATAAATAAATAAAGAAGAACAATCTCACGAAAAGCTCTCGACAACCCTTTGGAAATTTGAAGAATGCCAACAAAAATTCACATCTTGGGACGATCCTGGGATCTATATTCTTGTTATGATTATTTCGCTATTTTCCTCTGCGATTTCATCTTGAATATAAAAAAAGATCATTTCTACGAATGTTTCAAACTCGAGTCCTTTCGAACGGGTGACATTGTTATACTTTATGTTAACTGTAATGGAAGGTAATAACTGCGGTGTTTGGTGGCGAGGTTACGACCGCGATTAGAATATTTTCCTTTCAACGTATTCTTGTATATGTATATTGTGGAAATGTTAATATACATTGTTATATAGAAAATACAAACAAAATACAAATAAATATATAACATATATATGTTTTTATTATTGATTTAATATTTTAAACTCCTATGCTAGACCATGGGCGGTGTTGAGTTCCGCTACTTAACAAGGATGAGGTTTTTTAGCACTAGTTTTCTTGTTTTATAAATAAAAATAAAAATCAAATGATTTTCAATGAAATTTACTATTTATTAAGCTAAATTTGTTAAAAGGCATATTACATTTGTAAAATAGTACAATTCTTAAAGACGATGATTAACTTGTCTTAAGGGTAACGTTGTGTTTTATTTTGTGGATTCAATTTCGATCTCAGTTCAGTTGAACTCTTAATTGATAGTTGGGCATTAATCATTTTGCTAATATCACGTTGTATAAAAAAGATTGTACGGTAAAAAAGAGAAAAAGGAGAATGCATGGCAAAAAGAGGTCCAGTTAGAGTTCTGCCTTCACCTATAAAATTTAAATAAATATATTTAATTAGAATATATATATGAATATGGGTTCACTTCCCCTATTGAGGATCAAATTTACAATATGACATCGTCTCACTTTACAATGGCGGTTTTCATTTATGTATTATAATGTATTTACATTTTTACATATTTAAAAAAAATACCATACCATACATACCATACAAATTTTACCATATTTAAAAAAAAAACAATTTTAATAAATAGCAATTACATACAAAATACGATCAACCCTAAAAATCACAAATTTATAACACCAAAAACCGACTTTTCCACATCCATAGTTTCATAAAGGGTTCACTAATATGACAGCCTATAGACATAGCCTAGATAACAAAACCAAAGTAGACATTATTTTAGTCATTTTACGTTAGCTCCTAGCAAATTTAATTAAAATTTTAGGCAGGGTAATTGGATAAGAGGATGGTAATTATCACATGAATATAACGTGGGTTCATATCTCATTCATAGGGCTCATAGAGGGCTGGGGGCGGTCTCGTTAAGCCAGGGTAATTACAAACTCCGTGTTGGCAGAGTATGAATGAAACAATGCTTTGCTAACTATTGTTGATATCACTTATACTTAGGTTTATGGGAGATTAGTATTTTTTTATGCGTTTTAGATGTTTAATAATAGTGTTATTAAAGTTTTGTTTTTTTTCTATATCACTATGTTTTCTGTTTGGTGGCGGAACACAACGCTGCACATGTTCTAGTTGTTTCTGTTTATGTTTTTTCTCCATATTTAAAATTATGCTTTTACCTTGAAATTTTATTCCGATTAAAACAAGATAGGTGGAGAGATCTAAAGATCAAGATAACGCCACTCAAACGCAATGCGTTCAGAATTCAGCGGAAAATGGGGAACAGAGTGTGTTAACACTAGATTCCCTCTGCCTACCCTGCTATGTGCGGGATACAGCGAGATTTGTTTTTTTTTTAATTTTTGATAATAAATCAGCAAAACAATAAGAAAACTTGTGAATAGTTACTCCAAGTAAGATCCCAATCAAATGATTCAAAGTGTTATTTTTAAACTATGTTCTAAACTTGGCAAACACTTACCGACATCGTCGTGTTCAAGATCTGATGCATCATGAGTAACTTCGTCCTCTTCAGGGGCGCTCTCGTACCTCTCTTTTAGGACAGTCCGCGGCACTGCAAGTAGAAAACCACTTTAACACAAGCACGTAAGATAACAAATTCTTTGACAATCTTATTATTTTAACGGACGATAATTTTAGAACGAGGGTGATTTATATTTTGGAACGTTGCGTTTTTAGCGTACGTGACTCAACCGCGATTTGTCTTTTTGTTTTTAATGTCTTCCTAAATAAAGTATTTGGGGGTTTTTTTTCCCTAAAATTTTTAACGGTTATCCAACTTAGCGTGGCTTTTATTCGAATTCAACAGATTTATTTCTTTAATTTTTTTTTATTTTTTCTTTAATCTTATTCAAAAAAAAAAAACAAATACAGGGATAAAGAGTGAAGCTATGTATATATCTTATTTTAATTTTGAATTGAGAAGAGACAATATCAATTATAAAATTTAGCAAGAAAAATTGAGAACTTATTATATAACGTAAGAAAAAAATCCAGAAAAAGAAATTTAGAATAATTAATAAAAAAAATATTACAAAATTATAATTTTACTTTGCTTTATACAAAACAAATGCATATGCCTGCAAACTTAAGTTTGTCAACATTAATAAATTGTACTTCCCGTTGACGTGCAATCCTGAAATTGGTACGGAACCCTTGGTCCCGAGTCCCATTCGTACTTGACCAGTATTTTCATACTTATCCCATATCATTTAAGTAGTATTAAACATAATTATTAAAACAAAAATATAAACTCTAAGTATGTGCAGTGAACAATGGAATCAACTCAGCAAATATCTCCGAGTCCATTTCGTTCTACAAAGTTGTAGAACAATGGAAAGGCAATAGACGTACTATGTACTATGTTAATCTGAATATCTTTGTTGGTCGTATTATACTGTATTATTTTAATAGCATATATATATCAGTAACTCTTTGAGCTCCCTAAAATATAAATGTATGCAAGGAGTTTCTGCTACAAAATGTTACAATTTTAATAAAGTGTTTTACACATGACTTGATGGTGAAAGATAATTATTATTCTTATTTTTAACCTCATATAGCCGGGTAGGTAGAGGGAACCTGGGAATCTCGTAGGACACTCGGTTCCCATTAAGAAATTTCCGTTTCCTAATTTCAGACGAATTTTGGAGGCATTGTATGTTGAGTTGCGGAATTCAACGCCGCGTTTTGCCTCGTTATTCATACCTACATATCAATAAATATACATAAAGTAGCTGCATAAGCTTATTATTAAAAAAATATTAGGAAAAAGTGTCTGGTACACTATCATGTCAGTATAATTGTAAAAATTAAGCAACTTGCAAGTCTCCACTCGCAGAGAGTTCATATGAGATACATTCATATTACATACACATATATGTTCTTAGTATTTTAGTATGTAAACATTAAGAAGAACGAAAAAGGAAATAGAATAATTTCATATCGATATAACGAATATTTGTTTTATTTGCTTCCTTCCTTTGATCATAACTTATTTGTTCCAATAATAGTTGCCAACACCATGATTGTAATCATATTCTCTTGTATTAATTAGGGATATTATTTACTTGTGAAACTCTATGGACTTTAGAAGCTTAAATATTATTCCTAGTGGCAGTGGGTTCAATTTCTTCTTGGGAAATTATTTATATTTCATATTATTTTAATTTTTTCGGTCTGGTGGCACGGTAAAACGTTGAGTTCCGCCACTCAACACGAAATGCTTTGAAAATTTGAGAAAAAGTGGGGAACGAAATGTCCTCTTTGCCTACCCTACCCATATTGTTTTCCGCAAGAAGCTTAAATATTAACAAAATAAAATCACTTCAAATAGTAAACTACAAATTTAAGACTTATATGATTTTATCATGGATGACATTGTTAGTATTGCAACTAATTAAAATGTGCCTTACGGGAAGTAACAGTTTTCAAATTATAAAAAAAATATTAGAATCGATAAAATCGAAACATTAAAAAATACAGTCAAATTGAGAACGTCCTCTTACAGCAAAAGCTTAAAAAGAAAGTAAATATAAAGTGTATATTAAAATATCAAATTGAGACATTAAAGTTCTAACACTAGTCTTAAACAGGTCTTTTAATTTTCCAATCATGATTTAATTCTTAAATTAAATTAAAATTAAATAATTAATCGATTAAATTTGAAATCATAATAGCGACCGGATGTGCCCCAATATCAGTGCTTTCAATAGAGATGCCAACGGATTGTAGTCAAACACCCGGATGTCGTATGAAGCTTTGCCGGCATTTCATATTATTAACGGTTGGACTATCGAACTGAATCGTACCGTTAAACGGATTATAGGAGGCTTTTGATGCATATCGACAGTATGGAATTTAATTTTACGTAAAATAAATATGTATGTATCATTAAATTTGTATAACTGTTCTATTATACTATGTACGTTCTATTATACTTTTTATACTTGTATAATTTTAAAGATCTATAAAAACCTAGTAAAATTTTCCGTAGACCGTAGATTTAAATATTGTGTATTAATTTCAGATCGATACATCCACGATTGATAAATGCTTTTAACAGGTGGAAAGACGGGCATAAAAGGTAATTATCGTATAAGGGTTCCATTTTGTCCTTTTGAGAAACGGAACCCCGGAAATCTATAATCAGAAAAAAACAGCTGTATTCCGCATACGCCCTTTGCTTCAACACCAGAGTGAAGAAATGGAAATATAAATTTAAATAAATATTTAATTCCCTCGAGTGGGGATCGAACCCACAACCAATCGGTTTACAATAACACTTTGTGCCCTTGCGCCAGGACTGGCCTCAAAAAAAAAAAAAATTTTTACAAAAACTATGAATTCTTATTTAAAGATAAGTACTTAATACAGTCAGTATTAGTTGACTAGACGCATTTATCTATATTCAAAATGCGTCTGGTAAGTTAACTACATTACCATACTAAGCTTAATAGTTTAGAGCCATAGATTCATTTACATTGAAATGGAATATGAAATCACATAAAATTTCGAATGAAATAACATAAAATTTTACATTTATTTTTGATATGTTCTATATATTATTAAAAACTAGCGACCCCCTTGCGGCTTCGCCCGCTTTTACTACTAAATACTTTAGTACTCTAAATCTTCGTTGCTATAGAGACAGGCGGGTTTTTTTTTTTCGAACTTGTGGTTAATGCTGATGAGGGTATTCTGTCCCTGATGAAAAGCAAGCACTACGTGGCTGCCTGTGAGGAAAATTAAATAGAATGCATTGGCCGGGAATCGAACTCGGGCCGCCCGCGTGGCAGGCGAGCATTCTACCACTGAACCACCGATGATTGCTCATGACGCGCTTGTATAAACAAAACGTCGCGGGGCGCGTTTCGCAGCAAGGATGTTTTGATATTGTAACAACTTCTAAAGTACTTATTAAAATGAAAAAACAGTAAAAGACAGTTTTGATCTTCATGAAATGGCCAACGTACCTAATATACTTATTTATATGCTGAGAGTAAGGGATAAGTGAAACTTGAGTAACATACAGCGAATGTGTCAACGGCGGGATGTGTCAACAATTAAATGCGTTTTTCTCTAAAACTATTCGCAATTTCGAAAAGCAAATTTTATCTTCGTTTAACGTAGAAAATTAATAAAGTATTTTAAAGGATAAGGATTAATACCATTATGGAAAAATATCCCTCACAATAAAAAATATATTGAAATTACTATTTTAGACAGAAATATGATCACTACACGTTATCCTTAAAAGATAAAAATATGCTTTCGCGGACTTTTTTGTAGATCTTATTAAGAGAAATAATACTCCAGTACATTATTTTCATGTAGTACTTTAAAGCAGCGCATGCGCGAAAGTGTCTCAACGGGTAGGACTTTAGACACATTTATCGTATTTATGTTAATTTACATAAGAATTTACAAATAATAAACTATATATAAACCTTCCCTGAGAAAAACTCGACCTAATGGTGAAAACCGCATAAAAATCCGTTGGGTGGTTTAGAAGAAGAAGAGTTAGAAAGTTCAGACAGACACGAAAAGCGACTTTGTTTTATAAGATATAGGATAGGATGTCAAATTGCTTAGTAGAACAGTATCTAACTGTACATCGGCCTTCTTTGGAATCCTCCACCTTGAAAATCTTTAAAATTCAAATCATTCTCCGGATTTTACGAATATTAAATTTTTCACCCAAAATAAGCTATATTATGTTAATTCCAACATTCCAATATTTATATTTCAAGGAGGTTCCTTGAAATATAAATATTTAACCGTTCGATCTGGATTCGAATCCACAATTCCAACAATAGTCCAGAATAATAATCACAAAAAAAAGATTATTATTAACCAAAGACAGACCAAAACAAACAACGCTTATACCGCTCATATAAAACTAAGTATTATTAGAGAGAACGAGGGTATTTCCTATAACGTTTCCTATTTATTTATAGAACTACTATATTTCGTTAGCAAGCGCTCTAACAGTCGTTCAGATAATAAAATAAGATAGACGGATGGGATCTGTGATCTACAGTTTTATATTCGTGATAGACGCCAGTCGGACTGGAATTATTGATCTGGAGACTCCTTAATGTGCTGAACCAAAAAGCTCTATACATTCTGTTACATAAATTTGAGTAATATGAATATTGAGGCACAGTTGCTGCTTGTTAGTGTGTCGGTTGTGGCATTGGGTTTGGTTTTCGCTTGGGGTATTGAATTATTTTAATTTTCTCTCTCTGGTGAGGCAAAGCTCGACGTTGAGTTTCATCACTTCTCCGAATTCCAGAGGCCATAGAATTCGGTGGAAGAAATGGAGTGTGTACTATGTTCCATACTATGTTCCCAGGTTCCCTACCCTGCTGTCTGCAGGACACAATGTAAAAAAATGTAATTTCGCTTTTTATACAAATAAATTACCAACATTTTTGGTTTATTGAGGAAATGTATCTTTGCCTTAGAAAATATTATGAAATCATTGATTTGGAGACATATCTGATGTTAGTTTAGGATAAACCAAGTGTATTGGAAAAATGTATTCTGAATTTTTATTTATTTCAAGTCTACATACAATATTCGGTATAAGAAAAAAATACAAATATATACTATATTAATATTGTCGCTAATAAAATAAAATTTTGGCATAATTTTAAGGCGTTTACTAAACCACGGCGCTGAGATCCGCATCTTGACACGCCTCGAGTGAGCGAGAAATGAAAATATATAATTTTAAATAAATATTTAATTTCCTCGAATGGGGAACGAACCCACAACCAATTGGTTTACAGTCACACGTTCTGCCCCTGCGCCACGACTGGCCTCTACCTATCTACTACTTTAAATAATATTATATACTTAACAATTTTTTTATTATTATGTATATAAACAAGGGATATAATGTTGTCAGTGCCTAAAGCAATAAATGTAAGTAAGTAAACAAAAGCTTTATGTGGGAGTTTATTGAATACTTCAACGGGTTTGGGAAATTCTAAGAGAAAAACTGTTATTTGTTTTGAAATTCTATTGTAATATAACAATTCTAATAGCACTGGAGGCGTTGTGTTAAATAAAAAAAAATCATCTTCACGCTGTATCCCGCACACAGCAGGTTAGGCAGAGGGAACCTAGTGTTAAGAGACTCCATTCTCCACTCTCTACCGAATTCTGGAGATATTGCGTGTTAAGAGGCAGAACTCAACGCGCTTTACCTCGACACCAAAACGAATAAATGGAACTATAAATTTAAATAAATATTTCGCTTCCTCGGGCGGGGGTTTGTGATTGTGGGGAACAAGGGGTTTTAATACTAGGTTCCCTCTGCCTAACCTACTACGCCTACGTTACTAAAAGTAACTGTAATACAATAATGAATAATAATAATAATAATAATAAATATTCGCGAAAACGCGTTCGCCAAAACAATACAACAAGAGTTGTTACCAACATATCGATATAATACGAGAAAAACTTTTTGACTGATCGTTCGTAGGAAACTGAAACAATGAAAAATTGTACACTCCCCGACGTCAAAACAAAAATGGATTGCTTTTGGAACAAATTCCAATTGGCTAAACCAATTATTTCTATAAAATAATAACGAAAAAAGAGGCCAAAGTTTCTATACATTTATAAGCTTTTTAAGAAAAAATCACGATACTAGAACATTTTATATTTAACCACTTGGGATTCTATTGAATTGATTTTTTTTAATATAAATAAAGCAATTCAATTAAATATATTTATTATTAGCAATTTTTATTTTTTGTAGCTTCATCCCTTATAACAGTTAAGACACTCCGTAATCCACTTTCTGAATTCTGTAAGCATTCCATAATAAGTAGTTCAACGCTGCGTTTTGCCTTGGCACCAGAGCGAAGAAATTAATATAAGAATATTTAATTTCCTCGAGTAGAAATCGAACCCACCACCAGTCGCGTCAAAAATAATTAAAATCTATAATATTCTATAGCTAATTGCTCTTACCGCAAGTATAGACCACTTTCAGGTAAGTCCGGCTTCCGGCTCTGCAAGGTTTCCCAAACATTTTGCTGTCAGCTGACAGGACACAGCGTCTCTTCCCGTGACACTCCCTCATCGCTGTTTCTGTCGCATACGGCTCTAAACAAGCTGTCGTCAGGCATAAAAATATTTGTATTATTAAAAAAATACAATATTATACTTATTAATATTAAGATATAGTTCGATCTTAGATAATTTATTATTAATGGCGTGTATTTCTATTTAGAAGGTAAGAAAAAAGTGCCATGAAAAGAATACAATATAACAATAGATAAATAAATTGGAATGCTAAAAGCGGTTTACTTGAACAAACTAATTGACAAGATAATTTACTATTAATTAATAAATTATTAATGCAATATACTAACAAAGTACGAAAATTTCAAGCTATTATTATTTTTTACTATAATAAATAATTATTTAAGTTAAATACGTCTTCATAATATAAAACACAAAAGAAGCACAAGAAAAAATAATTGTATATAGAATTAATCAAGTATCAGTATAATATAAAGAAAAATATATATTTAGACAAATATAACTTCTATCAATTTCAAACTTAACGCTAAGAGTCTAAGCATACCTCAACCTACCCTAAAAATAAAAATACCCTAAAAATCTAAGCATACCCTACCCTATGCTCTACAACGAATCCACAAGGAAAAAAATCACCAATATCGTACGCAATTCCATCAGATGCTTTTATAGAAAACGTAACAACTCCAGGGATACTCACTTTCCTCTTTCATCCCTCGCGGCTGAGGGCACTGTATTGAATCGTACTCCGTCCGTCCGTACTGCGCGGAATATATGGCAACCCTCGAGTGTGGGTTACAACTCAAATGAAGCACGTCGTTCTCACAGCCCACTTTACTTCGGAACTCGTCTGCCAAACCAAACCAAATGTTATCTTGCACGTTTGTATCAAATTTCAAACTGAATCACTCTAGTTTTGTTATCTTTAACGCTTTTAGCAACTTAGTTAGTCTTTTCTATTCGTTTCGACGATGTTTTAAAGAATTAAAACTCAGCACCGGGATTACTTTGTGTGCTATAACGAGATGCTATTTAAAATGCAAATGGTATAAAGTTTTTAAATTACATATAAGTTTTTGTTTTATATGTATATATATTTTTATTATTCTGAATACCGAATATAACGGGATAGGCAGAGGGAACCTGGGAACCTAGTGTTAAAACTATGCATTCCATGCTTTCCGGCCAATTCTTGAAGTGTTACATGCAGAGCAAACTAATGAAAATATTTAAATTTTCATTCTCGCAAGTGGGAATTGAACCCACAACCGCCACGTGGCCTTATACTTAGTATTATTAGATTTTCCTCTTACAATATAAAAATATATCTACATATATGTACATTTATATAGTGAAAAATACAATAAACTTTCATTCAATCCTATATTCAAATATTATAGCAGAATTCAATTCAGTTTTAAGCGATTTCCATTAAACATTACAACTGAAAGTATAAAATCACAGCATTGTATTATCGGTCCAGCAGCTCGGTTCTTTTAGAGTTGCATAGAATTTTATCTGCAATTCCCAAAAGTGGTTCAGGCTTGAGGCACGAATTCCATCACGGAACAGCAGATTCAAAATTGTGGATGTACTACATCCAGAGGTTAAATATTCAAGAGACTTTCAACCGAATGGTGGTTTTTTAGAATTTTTAAATTGTACATTTTTTTTTACAGAACAACTACCCTCACATGTTTTTAAACAAAAAGCTAACTGTCGAAAATAGCGGTGCCAAAGAATCTGACCTGCTGGGAACTTTGCCAATCCCGTTCAAAGCTTGCAGGTTGAGAATTTCGGATAAAAATCTTGTCGGTTTTTAGCTATCTTAACATATCTACTCATTATTATAGATTTTCAATTAATTTTGCACGTAAAAATTAGTTTTACAGTATACTTTGTAAGTAATATAATTGTAATGGTAATAATCTCAGTCTACAAACTCAAACTGTAATTACTATCTTCTATTTGAGGCGCGACGGTTGTGGATTCTATTACCACTCGGGGGACTGAATATATCTCCTCGCCCTGGTAACAAGACCATAATTCAGTAAAAAGAGGGGAACAGAACGTCTTATTGCTAGGTTCCCTCCGCCTTCCTATCTTGGCGTTTGTGGGATACAACGTGAAGTATAAAAAGATTGACTTACATGGGCGGCACTTGTAGGCTACTTCCACGAATCTCCTAGATCCTGGACATGGATCCACGCCAAAAGCTTTCGGACTCGTGTGGAATTTACACTGACGTTTCTTCTGGCAAGCCTCTACCACAGTCTGCAACAAGGAATACTAAAACACATTAGTTAGTATGCCGATTCTACTTTTGCGTAATTTAATATAATAGAAGAGGCTAGTAGTGGCGCAGGGGCACAAGTTTTTGCTCTGGTGTCGAGCCAAAGTGCGGCGTTGAGTTACGTCACTTTACACGCAATGCCTCCAGAATTCGGCGGGAAGTGGGTAGGTATAGGATAGTAAATATTTTAAAGGGAACTTAATAAATTTAAACGTGACGATTGTGGTTTATTATTCCATTTGGGGAAATTAAATGTTTAATATTTTCATTTCCTCGCTCTGGTAACGAGGCAAGAATAGGAATCCGGTGGAAAGTAGAGAACAGAACTTAATGGTAACGGAGTGACTTAAAACTAAGTTCCCACGTTCCGCCTGCCCTGCTATGAGCGGGATAGAGCGTGAAACCAAAAAAACATTTTAATGTATCTTTTCCTAATACTGTTGGTCCTCGAAATGAATATCGAAACCAAAATCATCGCAATAATAGTCAAACGACCACTGCGCCACTACGTTATATACTCATATAATATTACACTTTCAGTATAAAGTAAATATTTTCATGTTTGATTAAATATTTTAGACGAAAACCAATTTAACCTTTCATCGAATAAGTCGATAGTTATATCCGCTTCATATTGGAATAATGGATAAGGGAAAGTTAGTTACTGTTCAAATGAACGTAAATCTCCTTATGAGAATAGCCCAGTTCATAAAATCTTTTTTCTTTCAGGTACTATCCGTCCGAAGAGCTGAGGATCGAGTGTGGTGGCGAGAATTGGGAAAGGCCTATGTCCAACAGTGGACAAAAGATGGCTGTTGATGATGATGATGATGATGATGATAGTACTATACAACTTTTTTGTATACTATGATGATGTTCTATGGTGACTTAAAAAATTAAATATCCAGCTTTTACACCTGAATATGCAGATATGCTTGCGGAATCCAGGTGTAATAGCAATTTATGAGGTGGAGGTCGTCGTGTCGTGCGATTTAATTGGAAAAGTAGGAAAGTGAGTATCTCAACACTTTTGTTCTGGCGCTATATAAAACGTGAATATAGAATTTTTTAAATAACAGTTAGTTACTTATATTTTAAAGATATTTGGCTTTAATTTAATCGATGGTTCAAATATATTATATTGCAGAATTCTTTATAACTAGGTTTCTTTTCCAATATAATAATAATAATGTATTATTTTTATATGGAGTACTATTTCAGAACTAAAATAGCTAAAAAACCAACTATCCATACCTATATTATAAATTCAAAAGTAACTCTGTCTGTCTGTCTTTTACGCAATCAGGGCCAAACCGCTAATTTAATTGTGATAAAATACTCATATAGAGATACTTGAGGGTATCGGAATGAACATAGGATACGTTTTTTTTCTCATATTTGTAATATTTTCGATATATACCAATATATTAAAATACTTATTAATTTGACATGCAATTTATACCGCCATGTTAATAACAACTGTCGCTATACGACCGTTGCTAAGCAACGATTTGCCAATTTTTATTGTTAGAAAACGTCACCCAAAATGAGCTTGCTTAACGCATCTCTTTATTGAAAACTGAAAATAACTTCATAAATATATTTAATAAATATTCGTATAGTTCAAGCGGGCGTAGCCGCGTTCGGGTCTACTAGTTACCTAATAAATATATAAGTGTATATAGCATACTATTACCATTATATCATCCGCGTAAATCTTATTAAGGTAACCAACTTGGCGCAGCTACCATTTACGCCGGTAGACTACAAGAAGCTTCTTCGCTTATTAAATCCTCAGTCTTTGCTGCTAATGAGCGTAAATATATTATAACGAAAAACGACTAAATTTTCTTTGGATATTTAGTTTCATTGCTTAATGAGGATATAGTTATAAGATATTTTAAAAAATAATAAATCAGCTTCACGCTGTATCCTGCTCACAGCAGGATAGGTTGAGGAAAGTGTTAAGACACTCCGTTCCCTATTTTCCCACGGAATTTTAGAGGCATTATGCGGTACTCAACGCCGCGCTTTGCTTCCACACCAGAGCGAAAACATTAAAATATAAATTTAAATAAACATATCAGTTCCTCGAAAGAGGATCGAACCTACAACCAGTTGCGTTTACAGTCACACACTTGTGACCCTGCGCCACGAATGGCCTAGATATTTTTTAAGATCTAAATGTAAGCGCGATAGGATAATCCCCTATAAAAAATATTTTCAATAGAGTCATTACACAAAGCTCTTTAGACAATTAATTCTCTACTTAACCAATACTTAAGCCAAGGATCTCTTTTTGTTTCAATTGTAATACATATAATGAAAAATAAAATATATAAAATACTTAAGTACATAATTTTTCAATTTCATATACATTTTCAATAGCGCTTTTGAACTTTTATATTAAAAAAAAAGTTTGCGAATTGCTTCTCTGTAACGTTTACAAAATGTCAAACTCATTCGTGCTCCGATTACGACAATTTGAACTTAATGGATATTTCCCATTGTCTTAAAAGTCATAAACCCAAAAGTTAAATTCTTTTCTATTGTTAAAAAGTAGGCTTGATCCATTTTATATGGGAAATTTTAAAACGAGTAATTACTAATATTAAAAATGTGAATGTAAGTTTGTCTGTAACGCCTTCACGCCGAAACTACTCAACCGATTATCATGAAACTTTGTACTCATATTCTCAGAGGTATTAGAAATTACATAGGATACTTTATATATAAAAATATCTATATTATCCTTTAGTTATAGTATAAAATAAGCTGACGCGAACGAAGTCTCGTTTGAGTCTCTAGTGTAGATTGAAACTCTATTAAATATGCCATCTGAAATGAATGTAACAAGAAACAAGGCAGTCTTGAGTTCTGATACTCAACACATAATATCTCAAAAAGTGGGGAAAGAAGTTTCCCTAAAACTAGGTTCTTTCTGTTCGTATATGGGATACGACATTAATTTATTTTTTATTATCTATCAAGAGAAACTATTGAACAACTTTACCTAAATTCTTATATATATCTACCCTCGTATTAGTATTACCACAATCTACTTACGTAAATGCAAAACCACCTCATTCGTTGAACGTATACCTTTGTATGGGTAATGTGTCGCCAATAGATTAATGGGGGCGTAAATCTTTTCTTGAAATCTAATTTTATCAGCAATTCTTAAATGTAAATTCTTTTGAAATATCGTAGATTCTTATTAAATGTTTCGAGATATATATAAAATATGATACATTTGATGTCCGAAAGGGGATTGACTTAAGAGGATTGAGCACTTAACAACTTGAAGGGCGATATTTCCTCTGAGTGGTCTTTAAGACAGAGAGTTTTGTTTTTCTTCTGCTCAAAATTTCTTTTCATCAGATCAGATATTTTATTGATTTACGCTGTACCCCGCACATAGCAGGGTAGGAACATGGCACCTGGGAATCTAGTATTAAGTCACTCTGTTCCCATTAACATATTTCCATTTCCCACTCTCTGCCGAGTTCTGGAGGCACTGTAAGTTGAATAGCGTAACATCTAGTTGCCAACTTGGCTATAAAGAACCTGTGTGTTACTGTCAGTAAAATACTGCGATTACTATAATTATGTTTACATATTTGTATAAATTATTGAAATTTACGTAAATCATTCACGAAAATCCATTTAACTATTGAATAAGTAAAATATATTCATGAATAATAATGCTGCCCATATTATATTCAATAATGTTATAATGATTTATATATAGAGGCCAGTCGTGGCGCAGGGGCACAAGTGCCTGCCTGGTAGTGCGACTGGTTGTCGGTTCGATACCTAGTCTAGGAAATAAAATATTTATTTAAATTTATATTTTCATTTCTTCGATCTGGTAACTTATGTTAACTACATACATACATGGATGTATGTATATATGGAAAATATTAATAAAAAAAATCCATGAATGGAAAAGTGAGCGGTAAGAGCGGTAAGAGAAGTAGGGGAGACCTCGGTTGACCTTCGAAAGCACAGTATCAAAGATACTGGAGGAAAGTCACGTACAAAGCATGAGGACCCCCCCGAAGGGCATGTAGGAAGGGATTGATGACAGTGGACGAGGCGAAAGAGATATGTAGAGACCGTAGCGTTTGACTCTCCGTTCTCCGTTCTCGTAACTAAAAGTTAAAAATAAAATCACATTCTCAGTTATAAAAATGCTGACTCATTTTATTTGGCAAACCTTAACGTAAACGAACGTCATAAACGGATCTAAAAAGGAAAAGACATGCCAGCGACCGTTCAATCTACGTTAAAAAATGTCGTGAAAGACCTATTCTGTGACTTGCTGACTGGCCACCCGAAAATTACTTGCGGTTTCTTTGTTACTATGAATACTGCCAACGAAGTCGAGATTAGGGCACATTTTAAGGGAGCATATTGTTTCACATTAATATTTTATATAACAGTAATTTTTTTAGGAAATATTTAATTATTTTATTATTTTTATTAAATTAAAGTATATAAAACAACATTTACTATGTTGTATGAAAAATTTTAAAATAATATTTTTTTGCTCATACAGATTAATGATATGTAGAAACAGCTATTAAATATTTAACATATCTCTTTAATTTTATATTTTTAAATAGAAATCAAAAGTAGTACGAAGTTCTACTAATTATTACAGCCAAAAAAAAAAAGCAGTCGTAGCGCCGCCAGTAAACGAGGCAGGTAGTAAGTTCGATTCCCACTCGACGAAATTAATATTTTTGTTGAATTCCGCAACTTAACTCCTAATGGCACCTGAATTTGACGGAAAATGGGGAACGGAAGTGTTTTAATGGAAACAAAGTGTCTTTACACTAGGTTCACATACTTGTATAACCTCTGCTTACTCTGCATAGTGGTGTCTAAAAAAAAAGATTTTAAATTGAATTGATTCTAAACAATAATTCTAATTTAGTACATATCATATTAATTAAACTTTAATATTTATTATAATAAATACTTCATATAACAAAAGGTTTAAATTCAACAACAAGTATATTTATGAATATAAAACCACATTAATCCGCTATCATTAAATCAGATCTCGCTTTATGAAAATCAAAGAGATTAACTAACGATTAAATACATACATATATAAATGTTTGTTTTCGTGAAATAACTAATGAAATATTTAATACATATTTAATTATTATATTAACTTATATAAATACGACTAGCTTACATAGTTTTTCTAAAATCTTTTAAGTGTCATTCACTTAGGAAAGAAAAATATTTTTTTTGGAAAGCGTGTAAAAATTTGTCCGATTCGATAATTTATTATTTCTTATAAAATCTATTAAAATATTTGGATGAACAGGGATCACACTAGCTTCCCAAGTTTTCTCAACCTACCCTTCTATATACGGGATATAGAGGGAAGCAAAAAAAACTAATATATGTGTCGCACAATTTTCTACATTTTCAAGGATTAAAATTCTGCTTTATGGTATTCAAATAATAAAATATTTTATTAAAAAAAATATCTTTTCAAAACCAACATAAAGGCAGTCAAAACTAGAATAAGCCGAGTAAAGGGGTCGTTGTGAATGCAAAAATTTTTATATAGTACGCTCCGAGAAAACTATTAACAGTTATGAGCGAACTCCCCTCTTTAAGCAAACATAGTAGCTGTTACATATTAGCTTTTCGATATTTTCCGCATGTGGCATGGTAGAAAGAGAATATCCAGTGTTAAAACACTTCGTTCCTCATTCTCCCTCTAATTTGCGAGATATTACTTTATCGAATGGCGGAACTTAACCCCAAGCAGTCCACAATAGATTTAAATATAGTCAAACTTCGTCTAACTGCCTCAAGAAATAAATGTTATCTTAATTTTTTTTAGCTTCACATTGTATCCCGCAAAGCAGGATAGGCAGAGGAAACCTAGGATTAAAACACTCCGTTCTCCACTTCCTGCCGAATTCTGGAGGTATTGCGTGTTGAGTGGCAGAACTCAACGCCGCGCTTTGCCCCGACACCAGAATGAAGAAATGTAAAATATAATTTTAAATAAATATTTTATATTCTCGAAAGAGGATCGCACCTACAACCAGTCGCATTCAGTGCCTCTGCGCGACAACTGGTCTCTTTGTCTCGTCTTCTTGTCTCTGTCTTTATTAATAACGTAAACTAGCTGAACATGACTTTAGACTATGTAAACGATATTAGCATAGTGTAAACACTATAATACCGTAATATATATATTATGTTAAATGTGCATGAACTAATTAATTTAACATCATTATAATTATTATCGAAACAATATAATGATAGGGGCCGTCATGGAGCTGTGGCTAAGGCATATGACTAAACGTAAAGGCAGGTAGGTGGGTTCGATTATTTATTACCCAAGAGAATGGATTATTTATTTTTTAATTTCCTTCCTCTGGTAGTAATGCCTAAAGGGGGCAATTGGGGGAGAGTGTCTACAGTCTGTTTTCTCTGCCTATCCTGTTATATAGCGTGAGGCTGATAAAAAATAAAACAAAATATATTAGTATATAACGAAATATACTAAATGTATATTTCAACCATGACCGTTTCAAATAGACTTCGAGACGTCCGTTGTAATTTTTGCAAATATTTGAGTAATTCAGAGAACGCTTTTATTAAATAACAATAAATAAATTTAATAAATTCATCACGAAGAGTACCAACCTCTACTATATTAGCTGAAATTAGAGAAAGAGTAAAATGGTAATAAAAACGAACCTGCAATGCACTAGGCCAAGTGCAAGAAGTATCACCAACAACTTCCACAGCAACAGGCTGGTACTCTGTCAGCTCTGAAGAACAGGAGGTTTGAGATGCTGAAGCTCCATATTGTGCCACTTGTATACTAATAGTTGTTCCTCTTGGACATATAAGTGTTACCATTTCTTCGTCACAGGCGGCTTTTTGGTGCGTTCTTAGTGTGCCGAGAAGTAATTCTGTGGATAAAATAAAGTAAAATAAAAAAATAGATAATATAGAAAATATCGTACAATAAAATTACAATATTAGCTTTTTTTAGCTTCACATTATATCCCACATGCATCAGGTAGGCTGAGGGAGTTTAGTGTTAAAACACTACACTCTCCACTTTTCGCTGAATTCTAGAGATATTGCGGAACCCAACGCCGCGCTTTGCATCGACACTTCTACCACGACTGGCCTCAAGTAATAATAGCAACAATAATTACAAGCTTAATTGCTATTAATATTTTCAATTCACTTCAAACATAGAGCAAACATCAACAAGCATGAAAATTTGATACTAGTACTATAAATTAATTCAATCCAACGGAATCCGCAATATATGACAGACTATAATCAATATTGGATCTAAACGTTATCAGCTCAGAACGCACTACTGTCTATAGGCTCGTAATGTCTCATTACAACGTCCGGCCGTAGCTGTTAGGCAAATATGCCCATTGCCCATTGCCCACCTGTGAGACAGGATTGCGGAAACCCAATATAAATTATGCAAATAAACCCAAGTCTGGGGTAATCACATCTGCATGAAACAGATCACTGAAATTATCATTTATATTTATGATTTATATGTATTTTAGTATTTTACAGATTTACAGTATGTTGAAAATATTTGGAAAGAAAGCAAGTTAGATAGAAGTTTCGAGTCGCGTAACTCAACGCTTTGCCTCATTACTAGAGGGCAGAAATGAAAATAATAAATATTTACGTTGTCCTTGGGAATTGAACCCACAACCATTGCGCTTACAGTCGTTTGATAAGTAAATAGTAGTGTTATATAATAGGTCATTCTGCTTCTATAATACTAGATGCTACTATATGTGCTTGCGTACTAGGTCATACTTGATTCGTTAGATATGTATTTTTAACCCCCAGATGAAAACAGAGGGTGCAAAAGCGTGTAACTGTAAATGGCACAGGTTGTAGGTTCGATTTCTGCTCAAGGAAACGAAATATTTAATATTTTCATTTCCTCGCTGAGGCAAAGCGTGGCCTTCCAGAATTCAACGGAAAATGGGAAACGGAAGTCTCTTGATGGGGACGAAGTGTCTTAACACTAGGTTCCCTCTGCCTACGTCCTTATTGCGCCAAATGAGCGACAACAGTGTTTTAGGTCCTTATTTGAATCCGTAAACACTAAAAACAGTTCGCATCTCTATTTTCATTGTTTAATTATTTTTATAAAATACGAACGATCCATTAGCTATTCATATATAAGAGAATTAAGGAAAGGAAATAAGAAACAACAAATGCAAGACTTTTAGCGCTTGCTAATACAATATTACCAGATATTTTTCATAAAAAGTAGTATAAAGTAAAGTTTGTCGAAAAAGATAGCCATTTTTTATTCTTCCTATGATTCATGAGCCCTATGAGAGTGGAGACCAAACGATTGATCATTTTAAATTTACGATCGACGATTCTCTGCCGGCATGATTACTTGGTAATATGAACTCGGGGAATAAAATATGTTTGAAATTCAAAATTACTGTGTTGCCAAAGCAATATTTTACACTGGGTTAAGTGGTAAAGTTGGTAGAAAACAAAAACAGTAAGCTATAGGTTGTTAACTTGAACCTTTTAAGTATAATATGGTGAACAATGATGTAAAGCTTAGCGTCATTTTTAGAAGTTTTTGCAATATTGTAGTTTAAAATAGAATTTTCTGAAAAAATGTTAATGTCAATTATTAAAAAAAAAAACCTAAAATTAAAAGATACGTTAAAAAAATATATTTTTAAAAAAATAATGCAGAAATAAAAATGTAACTCTTCCTATTTAAATTTCTATCACTTTTCAATATCCTTCCTTTTCAAATATTTTAAGCATACAGCTATAACAGTAACTTCTTAACGAGAACCGAAAAAAAAAACAAAGACAATTCAACTAAAAATAAATAAATCATTTCACTAACATCAAAAGTCTCATACGTCTCGAGTATCATATCCACGAACACATATGCGGGCTATAATAAAATATTAGACTAAAAATATTTATCAGGAATCGTAGCGCAGGGGCTCAAAGTGACTGTAAACACGACTGGTTGTGGATTCGATCTCCACTCGAGAAATTGAAATATTTATAAAAAAATATATTTCCATTTCTTCGCTCTGGTGTCGATTCAAAGCGCGGTGTTGAGTTTCCCCACTCAACACGCAATGGCTTCATAATTCGGCGGAGGAACGGAGAGAATTCACCACTAGGTTCCCTCAGCCTACTGCAGGCATCTGATTTATTTTAAAATATTTATAAGAACCAACTGTTAAGTCTCCTCTCGGTAAGTCATTTAGACAACGGGTCATTAAGGGGTGTCATCTATTTATAGGTTACTCGTATTTCATACTCGACGAGAGGCGTAATAGGCCGCACGTGGCGAATGATCGACATTGCTTTTGGTGTTGAGTCCAATTTAAAAGATTAAACTTTTATTTTTTATTTTTTTGAGGCCGATGTGACGCAGCTATTAGTGGCTGACTTTAAATATTATAGTCGAATCCCAATATCGGTCGAATTCAACCGAATTCATTATTTTCATTTTCTCGCCCCAAAGACGAAAGTGCGGCGTTGAATTACGCCACTCTACGCTCAGATGACCCACTAGACCCGGTAGGTGGAAATTGAGGTAGAGTGTCTTCATACTATATCCCCCACATATCTTGGTAGGCAGAGGGAACCTGGGTAGTTATTATTAAGATTTTGTTAAAAAGCTCCCACCAAACCTCAACACATATGTATAAGGTATGAACATACTGAACTACGTAGTAGGTACTAGACGCCGTTGATACGAACTCTAGAATAAAGTCATAAGGGAAACAGCTGAGTTAACCCACCCTCAATATCTACTTACATACATATATTAGCATCATAAGTTCTCAAAGTATTTGTATTTAAAATTACAGTTAAAAGCAAGCTTAATTAATAGAAAAACATTTAAATCTGGCATATGAACTATAAACTAACGCAAGCATCCATTATCTCCTTTAACATTTTTATTTGAAGTATGTACTCGTACTCTAAACAAAAATAACCATCCAAATTCGGAAACACTTGTACCAAACAAAAAGCATCTGTTCTTGCGGTTAACATGCATCTACTTAAGGGGGAGTGTTCCACGAATAATTAAAATATAATGGAACAGGATTTTTTTAGCTTTACGCATCATCTCGCATATAGCAGATTAGGCAGGCAGAGGGAGACTAGTGTTAAGACACTCCACTCTCTACTTTCCGCTGATTTTTGGAGGTATTGCGTGGTAAGGGAAATGGGAGCCAAGTTCAATATTGAACCATTCATCGTTCTTGATTTCACCGACAAAACAATCGTAGATCTATATAGTTGCCAAGTTTTGTGTTCACTCTTTAATTATAGCTCAAGTTTCGACTCATATTTTATGTATAAATGTTATGTATTTATTATATTATTTTTAAGTGAGTGTAGCATATAATATATACATAAATATGTATTTACTAGTATATGTAGTAAGAACAATTTCGAAAAACGTTAATAGTAAATGAATAAAAATATAGTAAATAATAATAGGAACTTTTTTTTTGTAATTTAAATAGACATTTTATAAAATGCTAACAGTATTGTCATTCCAACTCGATTAGATTGCTTGAAGCAATAAGGCCGCCTTTGCATACATTTTATAAAAATATATTGTTTCTTTCTCTTTTATATGTATTTTTGTGTGCAATAAAGTTTTTTCTATTTTATTCTATTCTATCCAACTCGATAATCTAACTCCTTCGGCTTCGGCTAATATAACTTCTTTAGCTTTACGCTGTATGTACGTCTGGTGTTAAGACATCCATATCCATGTTAAGCAACGGAGTTGAACGCCGCGTAAAGCGCTCGTTACTAGAGCGAGAAAATGAAAATATTAAATATAAAATTTCTGGGGAAGGAATCGAATCCACAGCCATCGCATGTGTAGTCTGGAGGTAATAAAATAAAAGTAAACCTACAAAACAAAGGATCTCACAAAATATACAGAACCTACACCTTGCGTAATACAAACAAATCATTACCATTCATACATATGTCCACAGCCGGCTTTATATTTCGGCGAAGCGACATAAATCACTCAATGTAGGCCGTTTCCACTATGGACTGGCTCGTAAAAACTTTGATAGCATGACTCTTGCATTCCTCGAGCCTGGAACATTAATGTCACATCCTAGCGTTGTCAATTTTTTTTTATTTCTTTTATCAGCTTCACGTTCGCATACAGCAGGGTAGGCAGAGGGAACCTCGTGTTAAGACACTCCGTTCTTCACTCCACCGACCGCGTCTTAAAACACTAGAGCGAAGGAATTTCCTTTCCTCGAGTTCGAGGGGATCGAACCCAAAACTAGTCGATTTAGCAGCACACTTTGTGCCCCTGCGCCATCACTGGCCTCTTTTTTTTTATTTTTGTGAACATAAATTTGGTTCACCATGTTCCAGTCGAACTTCAAAGATGTATTGTTCGTTTAGAAAACACGCTTCGAGCCCCAGCCTAATAACTGCCGCTTTGATCTTGAGAGTGTTTTCAGGAATACAATTTAATAAATGTTACTCTTTGTATTATGTAAATTCTGTTGTCTAGTAAATGAGTGAGTAATGAATGTTGTGTGGTGTTTTGGTAACTTTATTTGGGTTGTAAGTTTTTTCTTGAATCTGTTACAAGTTTTTTTTATAAGCGCGTGTCTGTCTGTAAATGCGATGTTTGTGGCTTCGATTCTTTAATATTTTTATTTCCTTGGTCTGGTAGGTAACGAAGGAAAGTACGGCGTTGAGTTGCGCCACTCAACACACAGAAAGTGGGGAACGAAGTGTTTTAACACTAGATTCACAAGTTATCTCTGCCTACCCTTTGATAGCGTGAAACTAAAAAACAATTATCTAATTTTTCAACGACGTCAAGCTCTATCTTAGTGGAGTGCGGAAATAAAATTAATCTTTCTTCGAACTGAAATCGAATCCACAACTTTCGTGCTTACGTCGTCCCACTGTGCCTAAATGGCCTATGTAGAATCTAAATATAGCATAAACCCATTTCAACGTACAGTATAAACAAGGCATGCATCACATCGATTGCTCTTTTATGTCGATATCAATACTCTTTGGGTGGGCAGCTTAACGCCACTTTATATAAACTAACATATGAATTTTATGTATTTATTGATATTTCAAAACAATTTTCATGGTTTTAAAATTGATTTGATACTATAGAATATTTTGCTCGCAGTTTTATATTACATATTATTCATCTTTCTATATATATAAAATTGAAAGGTCACTCACCCATCACGAAATCTCAGAAACTACATGTGCTAGGAATCTCAAATTTTGCATGTACGTCACTTATAGGACGTAGGTACTCATGGAGACAGAAATTAATAATAACGTAGTTCACGCAGGCGAAGCCGCGGCCGGGCCGCTAGTATTCCATATTTAACAGTATATTCAGCAGAATTGACGCTATAGTTTACCAGATATTTCCCGTTATGAACAGAAATTGCACAAAAATATATTTTTTCATTACAAATATTTGTTATTATATGTCTCACACCAATACAATATACATAAAAATATTTCTCTCGTATCACTTTCTCTATTAGTGAAAACCACATCAAAATCTACAATTTTGATTAATACTAAGCATATTTAAAATAAAACTTGTTTGGCGTGAATATTTACCTTAATCTAGGTGTTTCTAGCCATTTTGCAGTTATACAAGTATGCAATTATCAATCCACTTCCAGAGAGCTAAATGTAGATGTGAAATTACTAGACGTATAAGATTTAACAGCTCTAGATGGGAGCGCAAAGTGGCAATCTATAGACATTATAATGTCTGGGTGTTTATCGATCTATTTCACTTAATATAAATTGTAGAACTTGACAGTCGATAGTTTAGTTTTTATATAGATATAGAGATTCTATGGTCTTTTTTTTCTCGCACGTGGGAATCGGACTGACAACTAGTCGCGGTTACAGTCACATTTTGTGCATCGGCGCGGCGTTTAATTCTGCCACTCAACACGCAAAATGGAGAACGGAGTGACTTATCACTAGGTTCCCTCTGTCTTCCCTTTTGTATGCGGGGTTCAGCGTGGAACTGATTAAGGACTATAAGGACTTGTTGCTGCACTACGAGAGGGTTTATCGAAATTCATTAGATTTTTTTTATTTTAATCATTCCAAACAAAGACACGGGCTACAATTTGTTAAAATATATAAACATAATTGATTACTGTTACTTTATAGACAAAAATTATATAACTGGATAGAAATTTCTATTAGAATGAGAAATGAATAAAAAATTGTAAAGGAAAAATAAAGTAAAATATTTTTTATAACTATTGTAGCCACTTTAAAGCAGCTTGAAAAATTCTATTAAAAACTATATTTCATAGTGGCACTCAATCTTTTTAATTTCTGTACGTACATTTTATTAAAATATTATATTTTTCCTTACAAATTAATTTTTGCTTCCATAGCATGAGCCCTTCCTATAACCGTACGGAAAAGTAAATAAATAGGTAAACTTGATGATATGCTATCCAATTTTTTATCTGGATCTGCCTGGCATTAGTCCCCAGCCTTTGTTACCAGGGTCTGTCTTCCAAATCGTTCTATTCTACTTAGCACGATCTTGAGTACTTGCAATGATTAGTCTCATCTTCCAAGCGTCTGAAGGGTCTAATTCCAGGGTCAGAAATGATTTTTTTCTTCCGACAGTTCCTAGATCAGAGCGAAGCGGACCTTATCATCTCAGGCAACCTCTTAGACCTTATCCACTACGCCACCGAACCTAAGACTTCGAACGAACGTTTTACGTTGGCGGTCAGACAGACATCTTCATGTCCTCGAATATACGAGTAAAGCTGAGTGCGTTTAGATAGTGCTAGCCATTTCATTCAAAATTTACTGTGTTATCGACTATATTATTATTGGCAGTTGACCTAATTTTGTACAAATATATAAATATTTTTTTCAATACTAATATAGCTTAATGAAGTTTCTGATTAAAAATGCAAAGGAAATAATTTCAATTTTATTTGTATACTGGTTTATTTGATGATACCTATAATGTGCTTCATCTATTCTATCTTTAAGAGCTCAGCATTAAGCATATGCTCTAAATGCATATATAAAGATATGCATTTAGGGGCATAGTACTATACACCAACGGCCCTAAAGTTAAAGTATCATTACTCCACCCACTCCACGAGTGGTTAGTGGAGAGCCAGTTTGAAAGAAAAGGCCTACTTTGCTACAATAAAAGCATGGTACAATTTCGTATTGTATAAAAATAGCTGTAAATCTACCTTTTTCTTTTAATTCTGCAGCTCTATTATAAAAAGACGACCTTAAAAGACAATAGCGTTTGATTTCTTAGGATTGTGAATGATCAAGAGATATAATGGACTTATTTTAAAGTAAAATAAAATAAATAAGATGGCGATTTAAAGATTTTTTCATACAAACTTTCAATCCCTTATTTGCGCCCCTAGGGGATGAATTAAAATAAACCAAGAAACATGTGTTCAATTAAATATTTTTTCTGAGTCTAAATTTCAAATTTTATAAAAATCGGTGGCGATTTAAAGATTTTTCCATACGAACTTTCAACCCCTTATTTGCACCCCTAGGGGATGAGTTAAAACAAACCACGAAACATGTATTCAATGAAATATTTTTAAGAGTCTTAATTTCAAATTTTATAAAAAGCGATGGCGATTTAAAGATTTTTCCATACGAACTTTAAACCCCATATTGGCACCCTTAGGGGGTAAATTCCAAAAAACCGTGAAACACGTGTTCAATTAAATCATTTTAAGAGTCTGAATTTACAATTTTATAAAAATTGGTGCATATTTAATTTTTTTTCCATACAAACTTTCAACCCCTATTTCGCCCCTTTAGGGTTAAAATTTTTCAAAATCCCTTCTTAGTGGATGTCCAGATTACAAAAGTAAATATCTGTCCAAATTTCACGTTTCTACCATCAACGGTTACGGCTGTGCGCGCGTCTTACCTCAGTCAGTGAGGACAAGTCCTTTTATATATATAGATAACTAGCGACCCCCTTGCGGCTTCGCCCGCTTTTACTACTGGATTATTCATATAATGTATGTTTGCAAAGCACTTAATATAATGTGAAAATTAATTAAACCCTAATGCAACCCGCATTTTCGTAGTTTCAATAAGGATTTTCCAATTGTTTTACACAGCAAGGATTTTTTAGTAGGTACCGTAATTTTAAATCTGTGCTACTAATCTTTTCAAGTACTTATTAAAATATATTTAAATGACTATTTTTAGATAGTTAAATGACTATTTTTAAACGGAAGAAATTATAAACAAAAGCCTACCTACTAATAACTACTACAAAAAATATATCGCGCTGAAATAATACATTCAACTCTAATTATCCAATACGTGCAAACGCATCTAAATCTTCGTTGCTATAAAGGCAGGCGGGTTTTTTTTTTGCTTGTGGTTAATGCTGAAGAGGGTATTCTGTCCCTGATGAAAAGCAAGCACTACGTGGCTGCCTGTGAGGAAAATTAAATAGAATGCATCGACCGGGAATCAAACACGGGCCACCCGCGGGGCAGGCGAGCATTCTACCACTGAACCACCGATGCGTGTAAGGCAGGCGGGCACGGCGGACGCATGGCGAGTGGCGAGCCGTTTCGCAGCAAGGATTTTTTGATATTGTAACAACTTCTAAAGTACTTATTAAAATGAAAAACAGAAAAGACAGTTTTGGTCTACATTAAATGGCCAACGTAACTAATATACTTATTTATATGCTGAGAGTAAGGGATAAGTGAAACTTGAGTCGATACTGCTGAAGTGTCAACGACGTGATGTGTCAACAATTAAATGCGTTTTTCTCTTAAACTATTCGCAATTTCGAAATTGTGTAAAAAGCAAATTTTATCTTCGTTTAACGTAGAAAATTAATAAAGTATTTTAAAGGATAAGGATCAATACCATTATGGAAAAATATCCCTCACAATAAAAAATATATTGAAATTATTATTTTTAGACAGAAATATGATCACTACACGTTATCCTTAAAAGATAAAAATATGCTCTCGCGGACTTTTTTGTAGATCTCATTGAGAGGAACAATACTCCAGTACATTTTTTTCATGTAGTACTTACCATTAAAGCAGCGCATGCGCGAAAGTGTCTCAGCGGGTAGGACTTTATTCATATTTTTCGTATTTATGTTATTTACATAAGAATGTACAAATAATAAACTATATATAAACCTTCTACGAAAAATACTCGACCTAATGGTGAAAACCGCAATAAAATCCGTTGGGTGGTTTAGAAGAAGAAGAGTTAGAAACAACAGACAGACACGAAAAGCGACTTTGTTTTATAAGATATAGGATAGGATAGGATAGGATAATAATATAAATAAATAATAATAAAATTAAATATTGCAAGCAAATCTTGAAAAATAAGAAAGCATTATGGTAAAACAATAAATTTCTTAGAAACAATTAGCCTTCGATGATATGTTTTGTCTATTACTTGACACTAGAATTGAAGGGGAGGCTGAATTACAGTAAATATTTTTGTCTACAGTAAATGTCCATTTAACCATTATAATATATGTACTTATAAATACGATGTTATTATAAGCAAAACAATTTTATTTAACTTGCCATGTTGGTTAATTTTTTAATATCCTATTAGGCTGAAATTTAAGTTCTGATGACCATAAAAGAATATGACCATGTAATCAATATTGTTGTTAATAATAATTGTTTGCTGAAGCTACCGAATATATATCAAAAGAAAGAAGTAAATTGTCACACAATTTTATATATTTAAAAATTATTTTTCTCGTCCTTAGCATCCTTCTGATTTTATAAACGAAAAAGTTATCATTAAAACTAAAATTAACGTATCAACTCAAATCTTATAATATAGATTCAATGTTAGAGCGATGTATGCTGTCGAAGCCAACTAGCTGCACTCAATTAATTTCTGAGTAGAAACTGTATGATTAAATTTGGATAGTCCTGAGGGCTTCTTTGTTCCTCCCGAACAAAAGCTAATCTATCTATATAATAAAGGTACTATTATTTACTTTACAACAAAAGGTTTTATAAGTTTGATTCCCAAATCACTCAAATTAGCTAACTCAAGTAATTGTATTGTATTGTAAATAGATAATTTATACCATTGTGGGCTGAGTGGCGTAACTCAACGCTGGGCTTTGTCTTGTTACCAGAGTCAAGAAAATGGCCTCACAACGGCATCATCAAATTCGTGCATAAGCGATAGATTTAAATATTTTTTTGTATTTAGTTAATTTCGTATAATTATTACTGACTAATATAAAACAAAATTTTATTTATGTTTTTTACATTGCTGTCTCAGAAAATGTGATATCCTTATTACTATTATTATATTTTTCTTTAACAATTCTGAGGTTAGAAGGAACTTTTAAAAGTCTTGCCTGGTTTGACACAGGTCTAATAGGTCCCTTGGAGGATATAAAAATGTTTTTCTGTGACGTATCAACCGGTGAATTCAATAAAACAGGTGAATTGCCAAGAAATAGTCACTGAAAATGCGTGGAAAGTATATGGAAAACTAAGCTGGGATTAAAAAATGGGGTTTGTATAGACTGTCTACTAGGCCATTGAATGAGAACTAACGAACCTCTCCCATTTCAACAATCTGAAATTGCATAGTTGGCGAACAGCGAACGCTTCGGGCGCAAAACCAGTGTGGTCGACTGCTAGGCTCTCCGCTTTCAGCATCACAAAGAGCTCGTAAGCAGGTTTCCCCATATATGATTATTAATATTTAAAAAAAAAAACATTATATTTTTCAGAAACACAACAAATCTTGAAAAGCAAAAGACATGGTATTACATTTCATTACAAGAAAAGAAAAGAGAAACGGATGACGCAATGATTTCTCTGCAGCTTGTGTCTATCTATCTTCCAAGAGAGTAGTGGACTGTGATGAAAAATAGTAGAATAAAATAAAAAATAATATATCTAGATTATATTTTAAGGTCAGTTGGCAAATGGGCTCAAGTGTGTGAGTCTACACGTGACTGGTTGTGGGTTCGATCCCCACTCGAGAAACGAAATATTTCAATTTATATTTTCATTTCTCCGCTCTAGAGTCGAAGCAAAACTCGGCGTTGAATTCCGCGACTCAACACGCAATGACTTCAGAATTAGACAAAAAATAGGGAACGGAGTGTCTTAACACTATTTTCACTCTGCCTACCCTGCTTTATGCGGGATTCAGCGTGAAGCTGATTTAATTTTTAATTTTAATTTACAAAATAAAATAAAATATAGTTAGATCATATGTAAATACGAAGTCTTCATAAAACATTGTATATTTTAAGATTGCTGTAGGGCATTTATTCCGGACGTTGCAGCGCTCTACAATTTTTAGACAGTGTGAAATATTTCTATGTTTTTAATTTTATACTATATTTCAAAGTAAAATAACACCTACGAAGGTATATTATATAAATAACTGGTCTTATGGAAAAGTAATATGTTACTGTATAAGATACAGGTTTATGTCTCGGATAAGGTAAATGTATTGAAAATAGATATTTATTTATTAATTTATTCTACAAATTTAAATGATTATCCTCGTATTACATATAAAATGTTCCACGTTATAGAAATATATTTTTTCAGTGTCGATAATACAATCGGGATTATAAATGCAAAAATACAGAACCACCTAAATAATTAAATACAGTAATTTAATAAATTAATCTGTTCATTAAGACCATTCTTATTTTATTTTATTCTATTTTTATCGAACTTTATTAAATATAGTATTGAAGTCTAGACAAAATATTATTAAAATTGTATCTAAATTATTTATTATACCACGAAAAATACTAAAATAGCCATATAATCGAGGTGGTCTACGAGTATTTTGGCGTAGGCAGTTTATGTGTTACGCGTAACTTCACATTAGACAAGGGTAAAGTAATCTAAAGCGAGGCAGGCCCTCAGCATGTATTCATTACGTTGACAGGAGATTGCCTCTTATTGGAGCTGACTTGATGAAATAATTTTGTTGGACGTGCAGTTCAAATGCATTTATAAGAAAACAATGTTGGTAAAATTGTTAAGTATTTTTTAAAAATAGAGAGAGATTTGGGTCCCTTATTAGGATACCACGGGACCCTCTTACTAAGACTTCGCTTTTTGTCCGTTGTCTATTTGTCCGTCTGTTACCAGACTGTATCTCACGAACTGTAATAGACTGTTGAAATGTTAACAGATTATGTATTTGCCTTAAATGAAAATTTAAGATTTATGTAATTTTCTCATGGATTATTGGCAGAAATGGATCAAATTTAAATAGGATCACACGGGAAGCACTAGCTTTCAAATAAAAAAAGTATCATCAAAATCGGTTTATCCAGTCAAAAGTTCTGAGGTAACAAACCAACCAAATAGCGTTTGACGTCACAGGTCACTCACTACTGATAGCCAAGCACGTATATCTTTGCTACGGTTATCTTATTAACTGTCTGCCTACTTAGAGTCGCCTTAGGCATGAAATGTCTAAATATCAATTTGGGCCCACACTTTGGTTCATAGTTTACGCATTTATGAACATTAGATGAGGGTAAACTTCTATCAAGGAGCAAAGATCACACGCACGTCATCTCAAGATGAAATTTAGATGTCTTAAGTAAAGCGTAATGTAATTATTATTGAATATTATATGAAGCGGAGTAGTGTATTTTAGATATGTATATTTTTTTTAAGCTTCTTTCTTCTTAGATTCAGTATATTGCTGGGTTGGTTAGAGGAAATCTGGAAACATCGCGTTAAAACACTTCCATTTCTACTTTTGCGTTAAGGCATATTTCATATATTATTCATTTTAAAATTAAAGAAAAGGTAAAATTAAAGAAAGAAATTTGATCACATCAGCCAGTATCGCGTTAGGCCGCGGTGGCTTTCTGTAGAAAACCGTCGGAACCTCCACACTGTCACGCTCCTCTATTCCATCCTTTTCCATCCCGATACTCCTTCCTAACTTAAGGAACGCTTTTCCTTCCTTGGTTCTAACTCCTGTATTCCTTTCAGTCCCCGTTCGAAACGTGATAACGTGAAACACTGCTACATTAAATCTTTTACTGTAGAAGCAGTGAAATTATGAAATGCGTTACCACGAGACGTAAGATGGTCTACGTCTAAAAATATCTTTAAGCGTAAAGCTAAGTATCATTATCTTCGGATGTAGTATATTTATACCTACTTGTATCTTTATCATTTATTTTATCTTATTTTCTCTTTTTCCTAATTATATATATATTTAATGTATATATGTATGTATTTTCTCCATATATTTATGTATGTGTATTGTATATATATGTATATTTATATGTATGTGTCTATATGTATTATGTATTGTATGTACAGTGTATTGTGTATTGTATGTATATTTATTAAGTTTACTCAAGCTTTGCACCACATTTTGCCCTCACTCTTATATGTATCGTATCCTTGGATTGGTTGCCTGGAAGAGATCACTTTTAGTGATAAGGCCGCCTTTGTGCATTTTATGTCCTAAAATAATCTTTATAATTCTTGTAAATGTGCAATAAAGACTTTTTATCTTATCTTATCTTAAAAGGTCTTTTGAAAATAATATTTATCAGCTAATATGATGCATCAACGGAACATCAATTTGACTTAATCCCACTAAAAAAAGCGCGGCATTAAGTTCCGCTACTCAACAAGACATGTTTCGAAAATTGGGTAGAGTGTTTTAACACTATGGTCCATCCTTTAACTACTTACTACGAGAAAACGTGAAACTGTTAACACAAAGAGAGCTAATTAATTAATTAATTCAATTATTTCATTAAATATATTATACTAACTTCACATTACTTAATGAAGCCAATCTCTAAACACGAGTAAGTACCATCAGTGTTAACGTTCCCAAAAATTTAGGAACATAAAAAACTAGCATTTGGTTCAGCTATAAAATTTTTACAACCCCTAGAGCACTTGGGCTATGTTTTTATTAACCCGTGCACCCCACATGTCCAATGTTGAAAGAATAAAACTTAGAGCAAAGTTTATTACTTCATATGCATTCTTTATAAAAGTTCGAGCGTGAGATTTTTAAATATTTTTCAACTGAGTGTTATAAACTTTTAAACTTAATTATGTAAAGTTGGACTCGTGATTTGTTATTCTCGTAAAATATATGATATCCGAGTGTATGACCTAGAAAAGTTTACTGTATAAATTCTGTTGGTTTTTTCGGTGAATACAATGAAAATACACGAGTTTCTTATTCCAGCTTTCCTTGTTCTTTTCAGCTTCACGAAGTATCCCGCACACTGCTAGGTAGGCAGAGGGAACGTAGTGTTAAGACACTCTGTTCCCCACTTTCCGCCGCGTTCTGGAGGCATGGCGTGTCGAGCTCATTACAAGAGCGAAGAATACTAGAATGAAAATATTAAAATTCATTTCCTATTTATACGGTTTCTTTAACCATCCGTCATCGTAGGCCATCGTGGCGAAGAGGCTTATTTTCTGACTCTAAGCACGATGGTTGAGGGTTCGATTCTCACTCGGGGGAAGACAGTATCTTCATTTCCTGGCTGGTATGGCTCTGATAACGACATGAAGCACGGCGTTTATATCCGCCACTCATAATGCAATATCTTGAATATATGTGCGTGAGGAATGGAGTATCTTAACACTACATTCCCTCTGACCATGCGGTATACAGAGTAAAGTAACAAAAATATCTCTATTCGCATGAATAGAATACATTTAAAACAAAACTATTAAAATGTCAGCTCATTTACATTTTTAAATTTCAATCACAGCCTTATTATAAACAAGTTGATACAACGAATCAGTTCAGAATCAGGCCGGTACATAAAATTAAATTACCATATTGACAACAGAACATTGTTTTACTGACATTATTTATTTACTTTAAAATTCAATCGTAAATCATTTGACATGTGAAACAATTACATCAATTAAAATAAAATATGTTGGTTATTAATTATTAATATAGAGTATAAAATTGATATATATTATAAAACGTCTTCTAAATCTAAAGTTATTGTTTTTAGGGTTCCGTACCTCAAAAGGATTATATAACCATGTCGTTTTTCTAGAAGCTTTATTTTTTCTATTCTCCAAGGGTTCACAGACCTGATATAGTAATCTTACTAAATAGTATTTGCATAATATTTTAATCTGTATACCTCTAAGAATGACTTCACATGTTTGTCGGACTAACAAAGAGTCATCCGAGTGTACAAGCATTGTTTGTTAACGGGAAGTTAGCGGAAACTTCCCCCACTCAAAACTTTCTAACTCTAAGGTGAAGGTGGAGATAAACCTCTGTCGAATTGTACACAGTAGAGTTGCTCTTGGAAAATCTATTTATTAAATGTTCAAGTTGCAGGAGTTGAAATTATAATTGATTTATTTAATCTGTACATTTTAAAATTTTGTGCTTATTTTCAAATAGCATATATTAGTAATTTTATGTTTGTTTTTACAATTTTTATTTTTATTATAACAGAAGTTTTTAGCAAAGTTCATTTAAAATTTGGTAACATGAGAAAATAAAATGAGGGTAGGTATACAAAAGTTCCAATTTAAAAATGGATGGCAGGATATTGAGTCGAAGACCGTTCTTTGGCCAGTAACGGGTGATGTAGTGAATAATAGAATATTCTGTTTAATATCAAGTTAATTAAAAACCAATGTGGGAGTTCGATCAGTTAACAGTGTGCCAAAAACTCCCCTACAGGTTTTGTATACGCGACGAATTTTACACTAAAGGCATCAGAAACGATGCATTAATATCCGTATCCTTTAATAGCGTTGACTTACGTTATTTTTTTAGTGCTCTAAGGGATCGTAGACCTGAATATTTCATATTAATTTCAGCTTGATGAAGTAGGTAGGTAGGACTATAAGGAATGCGTTTTTTGTTTAGAGCTACGGAACCCTGAAAACAGATACGACAGTCGTATTCAAAAGTCAGTTCAATTGATACAAAAGAATGGGAATCATATAAGAAAAATATTATAAAAAACTATACAATTCTATTGTGATACCGTTCTCGTGGTCTTGACATTGAAAAGTTGTTTTATGCTCTTACGTGTATATTAAATTCGAACTTCTACAAATGAATTTATTTTATATCTGAAAGATTGACATTGTACAGATGAATCTATGAAATTTTATGCAAAAATTTTAGACGAATTTAATTAACTATAATTACTACGAGTACAAAATGACATATATGTTGAATTCATAAGAATTACAATAATGACATAGACTATATACAATTCAATTAAATATTTTATCTTCTCGAGTGGAGATGAAACTCACAATCAGTCGCGTCTACAGCCCCACACTTGTACCCCAGCACCACGTCTGGCCTCATACTACTATATTCTATAAAACAATCAACCACCTCTATAGAACTCCTCACACGTAGCAGACTTGTTAAGCACCATCGTCTTACCTGAACCAGAACCAATAAGGCAAATATTGACATTTGCACAATACTGCGACAGACAGACAACTTCTATTTACTAAGGTAAATGGGACACAAGTTACTGCCTTAGTTGATATAACGTGTAGGTCTTGGGTTCTAAGTTGAAATTGTAATAGAATTAAAGCTTGCAAGTTTTAGTTCTATGAGTTCCAATGTTAGTTCGAAGTCCACACGACGTTTTGTCTAACACATGTTGATAGTGAAAATGTAACTGATTTACTGTTTTGCTGTAAATGTAGTATTAATATAAATTTGATTCTTCTTCAAGTTCTTCAAAAAAATCATCCATTGTAAAAATCGATACAATCTTTTTTGGCGTATTTACAAAAACATGCGTAACTCGGAGATAATTCAACTTTTTAGCAAATAGATTTGATCTGATTTGCAAATGTTATAGATAGAGTAGAAATAGTCCTACTAAATTAACAAAAAAAAACCTGTATTCCTTACTTTTTGATGACGGTAATATAGTTAATAATATAAATTGTATATCATATAAGTTTATTCATAAGTTTTATAATTAATCACGCAGTACTAACACACGAATACCGGAAGTATTCGACGAAAAGCGGAGAACTCAGTGTATTAAAACGCTAGGTTGCTAGGTTATATATATATATATATATATATAGGATACACCATGAAGTTAGAAAAATCATAATATCCCCACATTGTCAACCATACCCACTAACGGATCTCGTCAAGCAGACATTTTGGATAGAAACGTCAAATCCATATCTTTCTTATTTGTAACATAATACTCACTTCTTCTGTAACTGCAGGTGACACGCTGAAAGGGTCTTAATAGAAATATTGTATTGAGGGTGGGAATATTTATTCTGTTTCAGCATTTAATTTAAAATAATAATGAAATTGAGGCTTTGACAATGAGATGTTTTTGTTGTTGGCAATAAGATGTGATAGTTTTAGGATATATGAATCATTTTTGTTACTTGGTCTTAGTAAAAAACATGGCGAAGTTAAATTCCGTTGTCAACGTTCCGTAGACTTACAGCTATAGAATTATGCACGAAGTGAAAATAAACAATACAAATAAACGAAAATTAGCGAAAAAATAAAATTTATAGATATTTTAAAAAAAAATTACACTTTCATATTTGTAATACATTTGTTGTGTTTGTGTTTATACAACATGAGACATACTTAAATTTCTCAAGTTCTATTTCCAGTCAACTTATAATCCTGACCCTTGGGCGAATCACACTCGCATTTAACGATTTTTTTTAATTTGATTTAAAATGAAGGCTGTCAAATTTTTAAAATATTATCATTTCTTTTTTAACAAAATACGCCACAAAACACTAAATATCTAAGTTGCTAATACGAATATCACTAATGACTGTATTTTCTACGGACAGACGCAACGAGTCGTTGTTATTTAATAACGTATCTAACTAGCACTTCTTTTTTAGGTCAAGCTTTGTATTGCATATGCAAGCTGACCTAGATCTAGGTAAGACCTGGTCGCTGTTGGGATGAAGCAAAAAGCCTTAGACAGCCTTACTTTAAACTGAAAAAGGCACATAAATGTTATTTTGTTAGTAGATTCCTTTGTACAGGTTTTTTTCTAAGAAATATCAATTTTTCTATTTGAATTTTATGAATTCTATAATGTAAATAATTAAGTATCTTAAACATGTATAAATAACTAACTAACTAATTTATCAATATTTAAGATACTTAATTACTATCTAGGTATATTAAACTAATAATAACAAAGAAAATCTTTACGTATAATAAAATTGAATTTTTTCGCTGTCTGTCCGTGTGAGATATATCCCATCAAAAACATAAATATGAAATGAGAGCCAAGTTAACCGACAAAACAATGGGAGATCTATGAGGGTGCCTAATTTTATGTTCACTCGGAATAAAATTCTATTTATTTATTATTAATTTCACTTAACATTATTTAAGGTTCAGGTTTTTTAAAATTTGTACTGAACTATTAGGTTGATATTTGGCTTGGTGTCTGATGGGAACAAAATTGCTAAGTGAAATTTAGAACTTACATTCTATGCCAATAGCAACCTTCGCGTTTACAATCACATGGTTGAGCCCCTGTGCTACGACGTAAGGATGAAGATAAAGTATTGGCTAATTTGTAAAATTGTGGTTGATCTCACCAGAGAAAATTAATTATTTACATCGAAGATTGATCCCACAACCACCACGTTGAAAGTTAGAAGCCATCTCCATAATTTTATAAATTGTAATTATTATATCATGAAAGCCCCGAAACAAAATTGATATTGAATTGCCATATAAATTTTTGAAATAAAATGATAAAATTATAAAATAATTTCAAAATTACTTCCGGCCTCTCATTTACATAAAAAATATCAATTTAAGGAAAAATATTATATTATAAAGGAATGTTCTGGAACCGTAATAAATTTAACGAGCTATAAATTTCCGTGGAAAGTAACGGTATTTTATTAGTATGATTAACATGTCAATAAATCGTGAACATTTTTCTCTTATCGTTTGGTAAATCACATATTTTATTTACATTGCCAAACGCTTAAATATTGAAATATGAAAATGATGTCGTAAATAAGGTATATTTGTTAAACACAATTTATTTATATTAGCTTTACGCTCTACCCTACATATCGCAGGGAACATAGAAAGAGGGAACCTGGTGTTAAGGCACTCTATAATCGTAGTTTTTTCATGGCGTTGCGTGTTGAGTAGCTTAACACAACGCCGGGCTATTGCCTTGGTGAAAGGAATTAAAATATTAAAAAATAATAATTTATTCCTTCGAGTGGAACACGTTTCTTCCACAACTGTCGCGTTACAGTTACACTTAAATTTATTTATATTTTCAGCTTCACCCAAAACACAAAGAGAAGTCAGTGTTAAAATACTCTGTCGAAATCCAGTTTTCGCCGAAATTGGAAATATTTTATATTGAAGTGGAATATCTCAAACGGTTCGTTCTACCAGAGTGGAGCAATAAAAGTTATTCAACATTCCCAATAAGCATCGTACCATAGAGTTAAAAATTAATTTTAATGCTGTATTTTATATTAAATTGGAAAAAGATTTCATTATTTTCTGAGGAAAAAATTGTCTCGTACTTTTTTTTTATATAACAACTTTTTTATTAATGACTTCCATCGTATTTGAAGATACCCTACTAAATTTATATACAAAGTCGAAAACATACGAAGAAAAATATTATGAATAAGACTTTCTTTACTCACAAACCAAGTGAAAATAAAATTTCATAACTTCTACGTAGAAATTTGATCAACGCCAAATATTATTATGATAATTTTACTGTGAATTTCTATCAATGAAACTCAGAACTTCAGTAGACTTGGGACATTTGTAAGACTAAGTTGGGCAAGAGTATATTTTAGTAGTCCATCAGTAAGGGCAAATTGAAGATAGAGTTAAATAATAAAATTATAACTCATCGATTCTTGGAAGATATATGAGAAAATCTGTTATTAGTGAAATTTATTTATGTAGTAGAACCTAAAATATAGATTGTTTAAATTTTTGTCTGCTTGTTAGTTTTTTTGTTTGTCTGTGCGCTCGTGGACGCTGATCTCCCCTAAAATCCAGCTTAATCAAAGTTGGCTCAATACATTTTCAGATATATCAGTTAACAGGTTTAAATCTATAAAATTTTATAAATAACCAAAATACTTCTGTTTTTAATTATCACCAAATCTGAGAAATATATAACTCGAAAAAAATTGTATATTTAATAATTATATTATATTTAAGCCACAAAAAATGTAAAAAGTTCTTTTCTTTTATATTCACTCCATGTTTCATGTAAAAGTGGAAACTTTATTGGCAAATGTAATATAGATATGTAGTATGCTAAAAAGTATTGTAAAAGCTGTTTGTTTCCCAATTTAAAATAAATAAATAAAAAACCAATATTTAGAATTTTAAGCTTGACATTATTATAGCAAAACAACCTTTCTATTTTATAACAAAAAAAGGGCAAGATCACGTTTGTCTCTTATCAGAGAGCAATTGAGACATTTAAAAACCTATACAAGGAACATATTTTAAGAACAAAATACAAGAAGGATGAGCAGGGAAAGATTTCATCTCCACCATATATATAAAAGGGACCAGAAATTCGAATCTAAATAATGCTAAAGTATACTTATCGCCGTCATCTAACGGTCGAGAGGAGACGTGGTCGGTTAGATAAATTCGTACCATTATTTAGGCTCCTATCACACTCACGTTCAGTTCAGAGTATCAAATGGTCTTATCTAGGTCCATCTCAAACACAATTGTATATTTTAATGATATATCATACGAAAAATGAATGTAAACTGTTTCTTAAAGATTTGAGGTAAATATAAAAAAGAATTGTGCTGAATTATAATTTTGAGATTTTGCCTAGCTTTTATAAAAAAAGCAAAATATAACATAAATTAAATATAGAAACAAAAACACTGTCAAGTATTACTTAAATTTATTAAACTTATCCCTTGTGATGTGATTCATATAGATGGTATTTATATTATTCTTCATTTTATCGCATTAAAAAAAATATCACGTAGAGTTCCGATATTAAACACAAAAAGGCTTCGATATTTGATACAAAAAAATTGAAAACAGAGTGTTTTAACACTAGATTCTCTGCCAATCTTGCGACATAGGCATGAAGCTGACAAATTGTAAAATTAACTCCACAGTGTGAAAGGACCCTAAGCCGATGTCACTATTTTACAAAACTATACGAAGTTCTTGTCACGTACAAGATTCAGATACAGTCAGAGCAGTTCATATCGACTGAAAATGAAACTCTTGGGGGCATATGAAATTATATAGGGTATAATATAATACTATTCTATTGCTAGCTAACTTAGTATTAGTGCGTTGATATTTTGTCATTATCATAATTTAATTGCTTTTAACAAGTACCTACTATTTTTGTAGCTTCACGCTGTATCCCGCATATAGACTCTTCTATGATAGGGAACCTGGGAATCCCAATGATAAGAACTTCCTCTTCTATCAACAATGCCGTGCTCTCTCTACCTGAGCCAGGAGAAAAAATAATTGAAATATGTATAAGCTTATGATATTTCGACATAGGTATATTTAAAAAAATTGCACTACAAAGTGCAAAAAGTCGAGACCAGTCGTGGCGCAGGGGCAGGGACAGTCGAGACAAGCGTGTGAATATAAACGAGACAGGTTGTGGGTTCCCTTCCCACTTGAGGAATTTAAATATTTAATATTTCCATTTCCTCACTCTGGCGACGAGGCAAAGCGCCGATTTGAGTTCGGCCACTGAATAACCAATGCCTCCAGAATTTGGCGGAATGTGGGGAGCGGAGTGTTTTAACACTATAATCTCTCTGCCTACCCTGCAGCGGGATACAGCATGAAACTGAGGAATAGGCTGTAGACAAAATACAAAGTAACATGAGATTATTAATTAACATACACAAACGAACAACATTAAACGTAGTACTTATGTTAATTTAGCATTTTAAATAACAATTTGTCACGGCAGTGATTGCTTTTACTCTCATTTCATTTAATTATTACCGTAGTTCATTACGGAAAATGCTTACTCGGGAATATCGTTATTAAGAATTATGCAGTTTCACCCAATATGCTTCTTTAATTGGGTTAAGTAATATATTTAACCTACGAAAAATCCTTTTAAGCTTTACAATGTTTCTCGACTTGTGAACCTTGAATTTGGAAGTGATTTTAATAAATATTTTTCTTATTGGATATATAAATTATAAAGCTTAGTATTTTTTAAAAATTATAAATGTATACACCTACTTTTTTACATTTTTTTTTATTTATTTTTATTTTATGTTTGCTGCATCTTGCAGGGAGTTAGAGAAATTGACATAAGAATATATGTATCAAATAGATACAAGACCCAGAGGATAAAGCCTTCAGAAATAAAACCAAGAAATATTTCTTGGTAGCCAAGATGGAATCATTTCTCTAATATGTAAAAATTTTATTTTTTTGTATAGCAGAATTTTAAGGAAATGTACAGTTTAGGATTAGAACCAGCTTTCTCTAACAAAATAAAATAAAAATACAATTCCAATGAACATACTAAAAAATATAATATACTAATGTACGCATATATATAAATTATATAATAAATTCATAAAACACCCTCATTCACTATCAAAAATTAAGTAAATATACGTGTTATTGACTTTAGAAAATTGGTTTACGAAGAGCTTAATTAAATTTACTCTAACCTGATTTTGGAAAGCAACTTAATCAATTTTCTGAATACCTGCTAAGATGAACCGTCCAGGATATTAACAATTAAGCCGGTCCTAAGCTAACAGTCCACCCTGATGATGTTCCAGTTTCAACTCGTTATATGGTACTAAAAATTGTTTTAAATAGGCATTTAATAATAATTTTAGAAACTACCCAATGGCTAGTACATAAGGATATCGTGGATCAGTGGAATAATGTGTGACTGTAAGCGTGACGGTTATGACTTCAATTTCCATTCGAAGAAACGAAAATTTTATTTGCTAGGGTAAATAAGAGTGAATCTTGACGTTAGTTCTTCTATGAAAGAAATATGGGTTCGATTCCCACACGAGGGTATGAATTATTATTTATTTATATTTATATTTCTTTGCTCTAGCACCAAGGCAAAAGCTCAAAACGCAATGCTTCGAAAAATTCGTTGCAAACGGAGGAAACGGAGTGCCTTAACACTAGGTTTTCTCTCGTTACATTACTATATGCTGCATTCAGCGTCTAATAATATAAAAAAATATAATGACATATTATACTATAGATTTTCCCATTTATTTATTAAGGTTACGTGGAATGAATATAGGAGAGCAAAACTAATTATCATGTGCACCATTATATACGAGCTGGTAAACAGTGGTCGCTCACCCGTTCCGAAACAATTTGTACTATAATCATTTATGGTTTGCAATAAAATGTCAAATAATAAATAATTCAAGGAATTTTATATATTCTTTTTTTACTTCGCGCTGTATTCTATACCTACTTAGCAGGATATGCAGAGGGAACCTGGGAACTTAGTATTAAGATACCGTTCCCATCAAGACACTACTGTCCCGTTTACCGACACACGATTGTGCCCAGCGCCAGGTCTGGCTTAAGAAAATTATGAATTATTAAAAAATCAGCTTCACTCTTGTATCCCGCACAGCAGGTTAGGCGGAGGGAACCTAGTGTTAAGAAACAGTTCTGGAGGCACTGTGTGTTGAGTAGCGGAACGCACCTCGCTTTGCCTCGACACCAGAGCGAAGAAATGAAAATATAAATATTTTATTTCCTGGAGGGGGAATAGGACCCACAAATGACCGATTTTAGTCATACATTGTGCCCCTGCCCCCGACTGGCCTTATGAATAATAAATTATAAATAAATTAATTATCGTCTTGTCAATATATATTCTAGGTTTTATGAGATCTAGACTTTATTTTATTGCCTAAATAAAATATGATATTATATTCCAAATATTAATATGTCTAGTAGATCTTCATGAATATAATTCGAAAATTATAATAATACGACAAACAAATTTCGAACAGAAATTAAGATTAATAGCAAGAATAACTTCTGACAAAGACAATTGACAAGCCATTTTCATAAATTATGAGAAATGGAGAATAGATGGAGTAATCCTGTAGGAATATATTACGTTGCTTTAAGAGGCTTATTCAATTATAATATAATAAGATATGAGTCTTAAATCAACGAAATCGATAAATTATGTACATAATCGATAAACAGTTGCTGAGTCAATTCACGTCAATGTTTAATATTTTTTCAGTTTCACGCTCTTTCACGCAAAGTAAAGGGAACCTACTTTGACATTTCGCTCGTTTCCTTTCGTTAAGCACTAGAATTAAAAGAAATGAAAATAATTAATTGTTTCAAGTGGCAATTGAACCCACTACCGTCTACGATACGATATCTATGTTTAATTATTTTATATTTACGTACTCATAGATGGTCTAATAAAGAGAAAATAAAATAATACTTACCTAAATTATCAGCTCGACGTAAAGGGATGTTTGCTATCCACAACACTATTAAAACACCAATTGTCCGAGCCATTGTCTCTGCGACTGTACTATAATTTATTATACATTTTTTTAAGTCACTACACTGCTTTAAAATATTTATTTATTTATCTATATACAACATTGGTATTCTTCAAATTTCATTTATCCGAATTAATCTGGAAAAAAAGAAAATTATTTTAGTTAGAAATATTATAAGATTGAATTATCAATTTATTTTATATATTATGCTTCATTATTTCTTAGATAAGCGTGTGATTATTACTACTAGAATGCGATGGTTGTGGGTTCGATTCTCACTCGGGGGAATGAATTATTTATTGCTTATTAATATTTTCATTGTTTCGCTCTGGTAGGTACATAGGTAAAAGCGCGGCCGCTGAGTTCTGCCACTAAATTCACAATGCCTTATAAATAGGTTCCCTCTGCTTACACTGCTATATCATCATTGTAAACAATCTTTGATAATTGAAATTTGCGTTTTATATTATTAAATTTAATATATTAAATTATTAAATCATCATCATCACCATCTTTTTTATACAACTCCAACGGCCAAAGGTTATTAGCTTATTGCACATGTTGTTTCTACTTATTTTGTATATAATTTGTGTAAATTTTATGTGCAATAAAGTATATTGTATTGTATTGTATTGTATATATTGTTGATGCATGGAGGATCAAAAGTTAACTAGGACAGATATTAAATAATCACTATCAGTAGATAGTTCAGTAGGACAACACTATAAATTTATAATTAGTATTTAATCAATTAGCATTACTACATTAATGGCGTTCTAGAATAGGGAAATTTTCGATTAAATTACTATTGAAATTAAACTTAGGCGGACGTTCACTTTTCCGTACAAAATTTTAAAAAAAGTGCGGAACCCTAAAACTTAAACAAAAATGATAATGCACACTTTTTATAAGATTAGCTATCTCTGAAAAAAACAACAAAGAGTTCCGGTATTAACGGTATTAAAGTAACCCAAGGATCCGAATACATGCCAATACAAATGGTGGAAAAACTTCAAACAACGCCTTCCTCGGTTGTCTGCTTCGGTCGACCTTCGCAAAAAGAAATGGCGAAAACTGTACAACCATAAATCTTATAATATATCAACCACACCCTCATGTATTTTTGTGTGTATTTATATTATAATATTACTTTTGTTTGTGTATATTTATATCTATATTATATTATCTATATATATAAAAAATACAGTCGAATTGATAACCTCCTTTTCTTACAGAAGTCGGTTAAAAAGACTTGTCCTCACTGACTGAGGTAAGACGCACGCACAGCCGTAACCGCTGTGCGTAGAAACGTGAAACACTCTCCTTTGTGTGTTTTCCATTCAACGTGACATTGGCGAAGTGATTAGTGCTGAACTGGCACGCTCGGATCGCCATAATTAAAGAACAACAACAACAACAAGAAACGTGAAATTTGGGCAGATGTTTACTTTCGTGATTTGGACATCCAGTAAGAAGGGATTTTAAAAAATGTTAACCCTAAAGGGCTGGAATAGGGGTTGAAAGTTTGTATGGTTTTTTTTTTTAAATCGGCACCGATTCTTATAAAATTTAAAATTTAGACTCTTAAAAATATTTCATTGAACACATGTTTCGTGGTTTATTAGAATTCACCCCTAAATAAGCAAGCGAAGCTGCGCGCGTCCGCTAGTTTAGATATAAATATATTAGTCGTCGTTTGTTCGGACATTAAGCCGTAAAATTAATAAAATATTTTTTCTGTTCCCGTATAAACTTAAAAAACTCTTAAGGCTCTACACTCTGATCTAGCCATATATGCATATAAAATCACGTCATATAAATAACTATAGTTTTTTAATCTAAAATACGATTTCTAAAAAGTAACAACATAATTGACGTTCAGAAACATTTGTAAGCTTAAACATCTTGCATTAAACAGCGAGCTTTAGAAAATAAAATGGCTGTGGACGCCCTGATGGCCTTCATTTATACAAACCATCTCTCCATCCTTAAGGAAGGGAGAAATTAACGTCTATTTCCTAAAGGAAGAATATTTTTCTCCAAATTAGAAGTATGAGGCGGGTACAGTTGTTTTACGGTTGTTACATTTTGTCGTTACGATTTCATTACTTCGTACAAAAAAGAGTTGGTTCCTCCTTTATCGTTAGGGCGTTGAAAAAGCTAAATTAGTAAATATAAAATGGAAGATTTTTGTATTAGGGTCGTCGTGGTGAAGAATAGCTTTCTTGGGAGAATGATATATTTATTATTTATCATTATTTACCAGTGGCCATTGAAAACGTAATATTTGAAAAATGATTAAAAAGTAGGGAACGAAGCCTCTTAGCACAGAAATGATCTATTTTGTTTGTGGGTTCGATTCCCTCAGCAATTCATCGTAAAATTGGGAACAGAGTGCTTTAACTTTAGGTTCCCTCTACATATTCTCCTTAATGCGGGATAAAGCGTGAAGCAGATTTAATTTATCAAATTACCAAATTCCATAATCCATCTTCATTCAGAATCAAGGCACAAACACCAATTTTCTAATAGAATACGTAATTGGCCACCAACTATTTAAATCACCCTTTCAGCATTTTCATTTTTGGGTCCGCCCTAATTATGCCCTAATTGTGCACCCTTTGCTTATCTATCGGTAATTTATGTAGCGTCCAGAGTTATTATCGGTTTTAAATGACTGGAATTTAATTTATGGTATTGCTGTATCTGATTTGTTTACTCGCCTGTGTTAATGGCTGGTGGCTAATGGCTACGTGATTTATATATAATAGAAAGATATAGGAAGCTTAGGAAGATATGGAAGATATAAGACGCAACTATTATTATATATTTGATACACATTTAAAGCCTACATTAGTTCGTAAATATTTTCGGACTCGGCTTTTGAGTCGGTCAAAATCAAATGAATAAAACATTACGTTTGTTATTCCCCCTAGTATAGAAGTAAAATTGTAGTAAAATAAATAATATAGAAGATTACAAAATCTTCGAACATAATACGCATTTGGCAGACTTCTAAGAATTAAGTCTATACATATTTGAGTTTATGGATCTAGGGCAGCTTTAATAAAATTTTACAAACTTCCAACTTTTGCTTAGGCTAGCTGAAATTTTCCATAGAATTTATAAAGGTCCTGCGCTCGCTGAGAATTAACCCTCCGAGATCTTGTTTAAACAAGCGATGGCGACGCTTTAATCTTTGAAAATATGACTTTATCAGCGCACATTTTTATTCTGTTATAATCAAAATCCAGGCACGTGAAAAGATGCTTAAAATTTAGGTAAATTTAAAATTATTGGATTTATTAAAATTTGTTAAGTAATTTTCGGTTATAAATTGGATGCTATTGTCGCTGACTTACAAATAAGTACTAAGACTAGTTCATTAAAATATATAAAAGATAGATTATGACTTAATTTAATTTAATTTTAAATAACATTTTTTTTTTATTTTATGTTTTTTTTTGGATGTCGTAGTTAGATGAAACTTAGTGTTACGGTGTTTCATTCTCATTTTCCGCCATATTATGAAAACGTAGCTTAATTAAAACCAAAAGCCGCTCGCGGCGCAGGTTCAGTGCTGGTCATGGGCTCGATTTCGTCTCTAGGAACGTCTCTAGGAAATTAAATATTTCAAATTTTCTTTCCCTACAATAAAATGTTTAGAGTTTTCATTTCCTCGCTTTAGTAACGCGGCAAAACACAGCGTTTAGTTCTGCAACTCAAAACAAAACGCCTGCAGAATTCAGCCAAAGGAAGGGAATTGTAATATCTTACTAAAAACGGAGTGTCTTAACATTAAGTTCCCAGGTTCCCTCTGCCTACCCTGCTATATACAGGATACAGCGTGAACCAATAAAACCTCACCTATATTTCTAAGCATTCATATAAATTGGACTTGAATACATTTCAAATATATCTATTTAATCCTGTGAAGGACAAAAGGACAGACGCTAATTATAAACGAGGCGTGTCTCACTGAATTGATTGGTTGTTTGTTTAAACTCCTTATATAGACATTTCTATGTATAGTTAATTGAAGGATCTATCTGTGATTTCTATATAATTGTGTTTTTTTTTTCAAACACATATATACAGTTGTTTGTCCTTTTTTTTAAGAAAACAAACAAATCAATTAAATTGTTTTATTTGCCTGTCTGTTTTTCTGTTTCCCCATGCTAATTTCTGAAACTTTTAACTTTTAAAAAAATATATCTATGTATATAAAATGTAGGGATATAATGTGCAATTTTAACATGAATATTTAAGTTTAAGAAGCAATTTAACCGCCTTTAGTATGAATAAAGCGTCACAAGAGAATCTAGATGCTAATGAGACAGGCGCGTACTGTACGCAAAATTTAAATTATTAATTATACCCACAATTAATGCAGATTACACGTATCCTTGAAATTGTGTTATACTCGTATATTACAACAATGACAAAAAGCCATAACATAATATCATAATATTATGTTTTGGTGTCATAATAAAGATGAATTATGTTGAAGCTAAACATACGCGGTATTGAATACCAATACTTTTCTAGCGAAAACATAGTGATAGAATACTCTATTTTAAAGACATATTTTAGTCTCGTTACCAGAGAAATAATTTATTTCCCCGAATGGGAAATTAATCCACAATTGTAGTACTTACGAGAGTCATACATTGTGCCGCGATGTCACAACGCCATACATACCAACCAAGTGTTACAACACATAGCAGGAAAGTAGAGGAAGCATTGTGTTAAGACACTCCGCTTCCCACGTTCCACTTCCCACTTCCCACAAAGAAAAGGAATGAAAATGTTAAATACTTCCTTGAGTGCGTATCGAACCCATAATATGCCTCGTATACAGTCTACAGGCGACTATAGGCTAAAATTGTAGTCCGCCATGTATATAGTGGAATGACGTCATTTAGTTCCGCATTAATATTGTCATATAAAACAAACATGTATGCATAATTTATGCTCAATCACTTGCGAAAAACTAATTTAAATTTCAAAACACAAACTAATAAGGTCAGTAAAATAAAGCATTTTTTTTTTTCATATTTTTTTTCACACAGCAATCCATTTATAGTAGGATATTCAAAGGGAACATAAGAACGTGTTTAGACTCTCCGTTCTTTATTTTCCGCTGAAATCTGGAGGCATTACGCGTTGAGTGGCTGAACTCAATCCCGTGCTTTGCCTTCACCAGAGCGAAGAAAATGGAAATATTAAATATTCCATTTCATCGAGAAGGAATTGAACCTGTGCCTACAACCTGTGCCATTTACAGTCACAATTTGTGCCCCTAAACTAAAACTGGCCGATTTATAGTCTATATACATATAATAAAATTGTACAGAACGTCCGTATAAAAGATATTCGAGAAAATCTGTTATTTGGTGGCCTAGATAATCCATTAATGTTTTAGAATCCAAAACAACTTTTTCCATTTTTTTCTGTTTGTCTGTTTGTTTATGTATGCTAATCTCAGAGACAGCTTAAACAATTTAAATGCAGTCCAGCAAACATCCCTTAACATTTAGTTTATGTTTGTTTTATTTAAATTGGCTTATAAATATAAAAAAATACCGATTGTGCGCTGTGTAGCGTAATAAATATTTTAATAATGAACGTAAAAGCTTTGAAAGGTCTTTTATGAATAGCTTGTTTTAATGAATGATTTAATTGAATAGTATTATTATTGACTTTTAAAATGAATTTTCTTTTAATAAATATATACCTATAGGTAGGAGTTATCAATATATATCATAATATACTCGTATATCTAATATCCTTAACTCATAAAACAACAAATATTTTAATTATGCTAATTAATTATAAAAGCTTATTAATTTTTGTATTTTTTTTTATCTTCACGCTGTATCGGCATAGAGAACCTGTGAGCTTAGTGCTAAAACACTCCGTTCCTATTAAAACATTTACGTTACCTATTTTCCTCTCAATTCTGGAAGTATTGTATGTGTAATTTTTTACCATATTAGACTACTCTCAGTTTACTCCCACTTTTATAGTACCTAACTAAAAATAATAGTAGACATTGAACCCCACACAAAGGAACTTTTATATTAAATATACTTGAGTGAAATATTTATTCAGACCTGGCTAGATAGAACGTTATATTAGGATTCCAATACTTGCCTCCCTTTGACTTCTAATGAGCAGAAATTGTAGAACAGAATGACAATCACTAGGCTCCCTCTACTTTGTCAGATGGTAAAATAATGAAAAAAATATAAGAAAAATAATGAAAGATAAAATATAAAAAAATATAATGAAAGATAAAATCGTAATATGGCAATAACATATTAACTTTTATAAATATACCTAAATTTTTTTGAAGTGTATACTATAAGCTGAACATGTATTTATATAAAATATCTTTGTGGCGAAGAAGCACAAGCGTGTGATAATAAACACGACGGTTGCAGGTTCAATTCCCACTCCGGGGAATTATTTACTGACATTTCCATTTTTACGCTCTGAACACAAAGTCAAGCATGACGTAGAGTTCCACCACTCAACACGCAATGCCTCAAAATATCGGTGGAAACGCACTGTCTTAACTCTAGTTACCCTCTTAAAACATACATATGTATATTGTACATATATATGTATTTATGTAGATATGCTACGAAATGAAGGACGAGAACAGACCTGGGTGATTAATCATCCGTACTACTGACAAGCAGGGAATTATGTAAATAGCTTATATTACCATATTATCAATACCAGGAGAATCGGTAACTACCGACTTGTTCAGGATACCATTCGATTATACGGATTTCTATTATTTTGTGTGTTGTTTATGCTGTTTTTTAAATATATAAAAAATTAAAGCTTTTTGCCTTTAACCTTCTATAAATAATTTATAGTTAGATTTTTATTACAATATTTCAATGAAATGACAGGAAAAATATAAATATTTAGTAATAAAAAAAATATTAACACGTGCACGTATATTTCAAATTCCAAATTTAAAATATTTATCAGACGTTTAAAAAAAAAAATTAAAATAAAAAAAACATATGGTATAACATTTAAAAATCATTATTTTGACAAGTCAATTGATACTCAATTGTTCTATCATGAATTAGAATAAATAAATTATTTTCGAACGTATTTTTCACAAAACAATTGCACTAAACTTACAGCAAAAAGCTTACCCAAAAATACAAAATAAAACAATTTAAATAAAACACTTACTCAAAAATGAAATCCATACACAGACACCAATACAAATTTTCTCACTTTTATATATATATACATATATATATAAAGAAAATCAAAAACAATCATCACATTTGCACTTTATATCATAAACGAGTCACATGCACAATTACGTTTAAGTTTTCAGGCACGTAGCGACGACTGTCAGCTACGGCGGCGCGGTACAGACTGACGCCAGAGCTTTCAGCGACTCTACCGCCCGCCTAAATGCGCAAGCTTATATTGTTACAAGTTTATTAATATTTTTTTTATTGTAATACATATTTGAGGTTTTTTTATGTTATTTATTTTATTATATTTTTTGTAGAAGCCAATCGTGGCACAGTAGCTCAAGTGTGTGTCTATAAACGTGATTGCTTATGGGTTCGAATCCCATGTACTCGAGGAAGTGAAATATTGAATATTTTAATTTCTTCATTTTGGTCTCGAGGCAAAGGTGTGTCAAGTTCTTTTACTCTTCACACAATGCCTCCAGAATATTTTGGAATGAAAAACGGGCTGTCTAAACACTAGGTTCCCTCTGCCTACACTGCTATATGTGGGGTACAACGTAAAGCTGAAAAAGATAATTAAAGCAAAATAGATAGTCTCGCTGAAAATACTTTCTTTGATTACTATAAAGTGAAATAGGTGAAGGAACGATCTCCTCTACTCATAGAATAAGAAAATAATTTAGAACATATAAAAATTTGATAATAGCAATAATTAAAAAATTAATTAGCAAATTATAGAGTTGGCTTAATGGTTTTATAAAAGCTTCCAAATTAAAATTGATAATATTGATGCTATTAATTACAGTTGTTAACACAATTATTGTAAATGCATTTTGTCTACTCTCAATAGGATTATTACAAATTACACATATAGTTAATGTTTTTTTTAATATTTTTTTTTTAATAAAAATAGCCAAAGAGTACGGACCGCTAACATCTACAGTCTTTGCATACCTCTTCCGCTTCGTCCAATGTAATCAACCATTATTTTATCTTTGTTTTATGTTTATATTTACGTATAATTATGTAGATACGAATAATTTCTTTTCCCATATTTCCACGAAGTTGTGTTTAAAAATGCATCGCCGCTTGAGCCTATTCCATAAAATAAAAAATATGCATCAATATTGAACCTAGTGTTAAAACACTTCGTTCCCCACTTTCAACCCAAGTGTTTCAATATAAAGCAGAAAATGGTTCAAGGCGATGGAAATAAAAAACTCTTCGAAATATATTTGTCAAATGATCTTATGCAGATGTTAGTTTCATCTTACTGTATATACACTTCGGCCATTCAATAGTAAAACTTATACATAGATATTCTTTTAAACGGTTCCTTTAAGAAATGATGCAAGACAAGAGCTATTGCCTCATCTTTATGCAATATTTGTCGTCAGCAAACACGCTGGATGGGGGATGAGATTAAAGGGATTCATTCGAACGATGTCTCATTTCCTAGGTTATTTTATTTTAATATCTAGGAAAAGATTTCAATGTAAGCACGTAGAATTTAAAATATTATAATAATAAAATTAGATTTCAAAACACATTAGTGGCCGTTCCTGGCACAGGGGTGTCACTGTATCGTGACAAGTGTAGGCTCGATTCCCACTCGAAGAAATTAAATATTTGTTAATTTCATTTTTTCGTTCGAATGTCAAGGCAAATTACGGCGTAGATTTCCACTACTCAATAGGCAATGCCTCCAGAATTCAGAAAATGGGCAACGGAGTGTGTTATCACTAGGTTCTCTCATCTCACGTAATGTCTCAAATTCAAGCGAAAAGTGGAAATTTCAGCAGTATGTATGCAGTATGTATTTCATATTTACACATAACCCTTAAAGTTAAATACAAAATATAAAACACTATTTTTGGTATTCATAGCAATCAATCGTAGTATAATACTAAATATTATTATCCAATTTTTTTTTATTATAAACAATTTTAGTAAATAGTGCACGGAAATTTATATATTGAAACATTATTTGACCTGGTTTTCAGGTAAACAGAATACAGATTTGTTTAATTTATACCCAGATTAAAATTTACATAAAAATTTTAAAGGGTATTTTTATTGAATATAATTTTTTATCAATATTCAGCTTACATTATGAAACATTCATGAAATAGTTAAGTGCTATTATCGATGAAATAACTAGCATACGCGGTCTGGGGGCAATTATGATTTTTTGGTCTACTCGCAGCATTACCAAATTTTAAAAAAATCTTAAAATGCGTGGAATAATAAAAAAAAACTGGACAAATATCTGTCCCCCTCGTGACATTTAAATTTTGAGTTAAAAATCAGGAAATTTCTATTTTACAGTTTATTTGAAAATTCTAAAAGTTTTGAATTTCATATAAAAAGCGACAAAAACGATACATAAACGTATCTTTCGATTGCGGTTATTTAGAAGTATATTTTTCTATGCTCCAAGAGACTGTGGACCTGGATTGGAGCTCGACCAGATCTTGACAGAAATGGTTCTGATAGACGAACGGATCCACAAATATACAGGTGGACGACAAAGTAATCCTATAAGGGTGGTCTATCCTTTGAGGAATGGAACCCTAAAAAAATGACCATCGACCTATTTAACACAGTTATTACCTTCATTAACAAAATTGTTACAAAACAAACGCATATCGAATTCCATTAAATCAATATCCAATATAAGGGAAATGTATTATCAATTTATCACAAACACATACAAATAGGAGGCCGTTTTGGCACAGCGGCATAAGGGCGTGACTGTAACGCGAGGATTGTGGGTTCGATCCCCACTCGAGGAAGTGAAATATTTATTTACGTTTATATTTCCATTACTTCGCTCTGGTGTATAGGCAAAGCGCGGCATTGAAATCTGCCACTCAACACGCAATGCCACCAGAAAGAAAGTGGGGAACGGAGTCTCTTTACGGTAGATTCCCTCTGCCTATCCTGCCGTGTGCGGGTTACAGCGTGAATCAAACATACATACAAACACATATATATATTGCATTAATAAAGTCCCATACACTTACCGGTGGAAATTAAAACGTTTTCCATTGGAACATTACAAGCGGATATTAATTCTGTTCACACAATCATGTAATGGCTTCATTTCAAAAATGATGTCCGCTTCATTGTTTAATTAAGGCTCTGTTTACACAATTGGATAACGTTTAACACGAATTATGTGATGTTTGAATTAAAATATAATATTACTTTTTATATGTTTCTATAGAAGTATAATATAATAGGTTTTTTTATAAAATATTAAAAAAAAATTAAACCGAAACGTATTAAGAACGAAAAAAAATTTAAAGGAAAACGAAAATGTAGAAAATGATATTTTAATTACTTCCAAATATAGAATAATAGTCCAAGTAAAGCACTTTTTGTTCATTTAATTCATTTATTGAGCTTTACACAATATACAAGTTAATATAGTAAAGTATAAAAACACTATTCAAGAGGTAGGAATTGGGCTTATCATAAATAGAGACCGTCGTGCCGCAAGAGCTCAAGTCTAAACAACTGTAAAGGCGAAGGTTCGATTCCCACTCGGGAGAAAAGAGAGAGGGAGTAAAATTCAATTCCACTGTCACTGAACGCGCATTGGCGGTTTGATTCCCACTCGAGAGAGGTGAAGTAAAATACAATGTCACTGTCACTCAACGAATATTGGCTCAATTATTTAGAAAACAGAAGTTTAATACAGAGCGGAGAGTTTTAACACTAGGTTCTCACGTTCCCTCTACCTACTTGCTATGAACAGAAATAAAAACAAAAAAAAAAACAAAATTAAAATAAATATTATATAACGTCAGGCAAACATCCTCCTATCCTGTAGCCCACACAAAAATAGTTTATAATTCGATACGGATCTTTAATGAAAAAAGTCAATCTGTCTCGAGAGTTAACTGGACGTTTCCATTGCCGTTTGTAGATCTTCAAATAGCTTATAAATAGATTTGCGTCCGCTAGTTGCCGCTAGTTGCATAACACAGTTACGTTTTAGTTGGACGATATCGAGAGACTCGAAATTATGGTAAATGCTGACTTTTATTAAGGTTGCTTTTATATATTTTTTTAACAGCAAAAGATATGGTAAAATGTGGTTTAGTAAACTTAAATAAATAAACGCGATCGCGATATAAATGCTTTTGACATACGGACAGACTAAAACACAAAGGTCCTCGAATGGCGACTCCGTCTCGGCAAAAGGAGCACAGGCCACCCTCCAACCAGGTGGAATCCGCTGGATTCAAAGGGCGCAGGACCGGAGTGGCGAGATTAGGGGAGGCTTATGTCCAGCAGTGGACGTTGAAAGGCTGATGGATGAATGGAAAACACAAAGTGATTCTGAAAGGGTTCCGTTCCGTTCCGATTTGAGGTAGGGAACCCTAAAACCCCAAAAAAAAACACAAACAGACGAATATAGTATAAGATTTAATTTTCAAATGAAAATTAAATCTTATACTATACTCACAAGTAATTATGTACAAAGCATTACCTTTGAAACGTCGAGGATCCCAGTATCAACTATGTTTGCATATTTGAAAACACTTCACCTGCATTGCAACTTTACACTACATTTACGAATGGAAATATATTTCTTTTGTTAAATTTTCACTCGCGTAAGTGAGGTTTTAATGAGCCTATTTAATGAGCGCTCGTATTGCTCTACCGGTATTTACCTTTTTTGTGAATATTGAACAACCAGCTTAAGCTGGAGATGATTGTGGGTTCGATTTCTATTCGGGGGAATGAAATTTTTATTATTTTCATTTCCTCATTTCCACGCTTGTCTACGCCATGACCGGCCTCGAAATCTTTTAAGTCTTATTGATTTTATTTATTTACATTTTGTTGGGAAACATTTAAATTTACCAGATCCTTTGGTCCAAATACATAAATTAAAAGCCGATTGGCATTTTTTCTACGGCACGAAGCAAGAAATGTGACAAAATGAATAAAGCTGTAATTTTTTACCTATATTTATACAGGTGTAACGCCATCGACCGTTATCTATGGGTAGAGGACCTCAGTACCTATCCATTTCACCCCCATATATGTTAGTCGATTTTCAGTGGTTCGGCAGATATTTGTCAATCAGAAATAAGATTTTTAAAAAAATCGGCAAATACAGCCGTATTGTATCTGCGCTTGTTAGAATTACAGTAAATATAGATAACAGCTATATAGAGAAAGGTCTGAGGCCAGTCGTGGCGGGGGCGCTAATGAAAATATTAAATATTCCATATTCTTGAGTAGGAATCGAATCCACAACCTGTTGCGTTTACGGTCACGACTGGCCTCTGAGAAATGTATATACAAGCCTAACTTCAACTTTCTTAGTCCAGCAGGTTCTTTTGTAAGCTATCCGTTACATTGTAATGGTAGAGTTCTATATATACATAAAACATATTATAAAGATAAGTATTTTAATACATTTCTAATTCATAATGAACATAAGCTTTTAGTGCTACATATGAAAATTAAAATTCCCCAGTACTGTTTATTCTGAATATGATGCACTCATTAAATTGCTACGAACACCTGGAAAAATAACTATAAAAACAAATGAAACATCGGTGGCATAGACCTCATACTGTAAATAACGTCGCGTTGAAAAACATGTCGCTTTATTACATTTTTCTAGTTTTGACGTTATGTTTTATTATCAAAAATATTTGTCAGGCTGCAGCTAGGATATAAGTTTAAATATGTTAGAAACAACGTTTTGAATCTCGGTTATGATAATGGAATTATGTAATATTTTTTTATTATTGTTGTTATTTACTATTTATAGCAATACGTATTATAATTTAATGAATTTTAAAATTAAAATTTCAATTAAATTGCTAAAAATAAATAAAATAAATCAGCTTCACGCCGTATCCCACACACAGCCGGGTAGGCAGAGGGAACCTAGTGTTAACACACTCCGTACTCCACTTTCTGCCCAATTCCTTCTGCCCAACCCCTCTGGGTTGGCGGAATTCAACGCCGCCATTTGCCTCGACACCAGAGCGACAAAATGAAAATATAAATGTAAATAATTTCACTTCCTCGAGTGGGGATCGAACCCACAACCGTCGCGTTACAGTCACACCCTTGTGCCGCTACGACGACTATTATAACGATGCCATCGTGGCGTTAATAAGTGTTTCCTCAATAATTACTCTCTTCAGACGTTGGAAAGGCGGACGTCCGTTAGTCCCCTTCTCAGTTTTTATTCCGTTCAAGTTCTAGAACGGAATAGAATATGGATACTCAGATACCTGTGGCACCTCAGAGATAGATCCTGGTTGAGGCGTCACAGTAACATATTTTGACATTCTCTAAAACATTTCTACTTCTTGGACCTGTGCCCCCTTTTCACGCTAGCTTTCTAAATTACCGGGTTTATTGGAACCTGAGAATTATAAAAGAGAAACATAATAGGAATCTTAGAAGATAAGTTACTCTTAGGTACACTCTGAAATTATTAATACAATAAGATCTTTGATTTTCATAATTATTATACTATTAAATTTTAATAATGATTAGTTAGCGAATAATCTAATAATGTTATGTTTTTCAAAAATACACATTTACAGGAGCTCAAAACAACGAACATCCGTGATAAATAGTCGATTTCTTTTTTTATTTTGTACATCGGATATCGAACAATCATAAGCGAACAATCGATATAGAAATGCAAATATTTGCAGTTCAATATTAACGCATCAATCCTGAAAAAGTCCAAACTGTAGTTAAAATGGAATTCTAATTTGTTTGTTAAACGTTTATATTGTAGTTTGAAACAGTATATGTATGTTTAAGTTTAAAAAATAATATTTAATAGCTTAATTTTTATGTGAGGTTATCGTAGTGCAGTTAAAGAACATCTAACTGTAGAATCGATAGTTTAGGGTTTGAATCCCATGGGGAGAAATGACTATTTTCCTACACTAACCGAGAAATAGGAAACAGAGTATCCTAACACTAAGTTTTGTTATTGCGCGGGAAAAGCATGCGGCTGAAAAAAAATCATAGGCATTGCGTTTGCAAGCTTATAATAGTTGATAGCAGACTAGTTAAATAACATATTAACAGCGCTTTCATAATTTAATATAATATTCTCTAATATATTCTGGACACATGGCAAATCGCGGCGTTAAGTTCCGTCAAACTCAACTTTATGCCAGAATTCTACGGAAAGTGGAGAACAGAATGTCTTAACTACTACCCTCCACCTACCTTACTATGAGCGGGATACAGCGTGAAAGTTAAATAACATAAAACTAAAAGATATAAAATTCACAGCATACGACACGTTTCCAAAATCGCACAAAATCGATATCAGCAATTAAAATTTTAATTCCATTCCTCTCATGGCCTAAAAGTTTAACCTATCTGAATAAAACAATTTAGTCACTATCTGAAAAGCTTGCGAGTTTAACTCGCTAACGTGTCAAACGAGTTCCCCTGTAGGTAATTACTGGAAAAGTTTGGCTCGATTCGCAAAATTGTCGCATTTTAAAGATACCTCCTTTTTGTACTAACGAAACGTTCAGTATAAATTTTGCGGCTCGACGTCGACCCTTATCTAGTGGGTATCCGAATAAGACTAGTGTACACTCGGATAAATATTAATGTACTAAATTTGAATGTTTTTTTTTCTTATTATAAAGTTTCCTCTATATTTTTTACTACGGTTTATTATTATAGAGTAAGTTAACGGACACTATTGGTAGATCACTTCATTTTCACTTTCGTTCCATTTTAGAGACATCAAATGTATTAAGACTTTATTACGCGGCTTCGCCCGCTTGAATTACATTATTATTAATTTACTAATCTGCATTATTTTTGATTTTTTTTTTAAATATTCTTTATTCAAATTTTAAAAAGACTATCTTTGCCTATGTTGAAAAGAATAAAGTTGCTGCTAATTCAATTTCGGTTAAGCCGTTTCTGAGATTAGCGTGAACAAACGCTCATACATACAGACCAAAATTTTAAAAATAATTGTTTTAAATTCTATTACATTGATAAATGTATCTAATAATATTTTTTTGGTATATCTTCTATGTAGAGACACCGATTAGCTACGACTTTATTATAAGTATAGATGTCAAATGAGATGATATTTTAAATATAAGAAGCAGTTCGATCCATAAAAACGAAATACCTAAATAAAAAAAGAAAAATAAGCATGCATATCCTCCCCCTTAAAATCCATTTCGCTCCATACGCTCGCCCTAATGAGTAAAAATATTAATAGCCAGGTTATTAATTACAATAGCCGGAGAGTAATTTATTACGTTACCAAAGCTTAATCGCCTGTATGTAGAACAAGTAGAATGTACAGACGTCCAGTGTATGCCAAACCGCAGCGAGCAGATATACTCGTTTATTTTAGTACGAAAACAGTAAAAATTTTACTTCTTTTACTTTAAACTTCAATATTAGATGCCATCATGGAACCTCTTGTTCTACACCTCTTGGAACTTCTTGTTCTACACCCATTTGATTTTTACAAGGTTCCTTGAGAAAATATTATTGATTGAAGATCCCATCTGTTAATTCTAGTGAACTGTTGGGCTCGTTTTTTTTCTTCTTTTTAGTGTTAGGCAGTCGGTTTTTGTGTTCTTTTATAATTATTTTTTTATTTATTATTTTTATTATATAGTTTAAAAGCAGTATATGTCAAATGTCATCCAAATCAGTTTAGTTGTATGTATGCTGTGATTTACTTAGTACAATAGATCGTCCTTTGATGTCAGATAATCTTGAGTTATTTGTACAAAGATAATTTATTATTATTCTCGCTCCTTTCAATTATTGATTTACATTACCAAGTTTCTAAAAAAAAAGCGTAAACTTGACAATCGAGGCTTTCAGACCAATTTCAAGATCGTAGATCAAACTTATAAAAGTTGACAAAGATAAGTTTGCGGTCCTATGTGCTCATTTTGTATGGAATGAATTACAAATACAAATTTGTAAGGTTTTTTTCCTTAAAATACCTATGAATTTTCCATTTTATGGAATTTTCTTTATTTGTATTATAAGTTCACACACACTTCATGCTAAATTTCATAACTGTACGAGCAATAGCTTATAAATCTTAATTACGGGAATTTTGATTACAGAATTTCACACAAAATGCAGCAATATAGGTATATACATAGACAACATAGATAATTGCTCCGTAGAATTGAATATTTCATATAAATTTAAGCAGGATACCCCTACGCGATCTCGAGATAAATGGTCTTCACAGACGGACAAACAAACAACAAAGTAATTCTTTAAGGGTTCTATTATTTCCTATTGAGGTACGGAACCCTAAAAATAACTAGCATAATATATTTATGCTGCATACAATTTGTACATCGCACCTATTCCTAAATGCATGGAGTCAGTATTTTCGGTCGTAAAATCCCAATATAAATGGCCAGACTCAACAGCCCGTGTGCAGCAACGTGCAAAAATGAGTGTACACGTGATAAAATGAATAGTTTATTCATTTTTTTTAAATGAAAGCCGTGTCATGACACATTTAAACAAACAATCAAAATGTAAAATTTCATTGCATATATATATGCATTTGCAATAAAACAACGCGAATGTTTGACACATTAAATTTTTAGATGCTCGTAAAAAGGAAAAAAATATCGGTTGATTTTTATTCGAAGCCAAATGTTGAATATTCATACGCGGTTTGATGCATGGATTCACAATTCTGCGCTTCTCGAAACAATAAATATATATTTTTTTCAAATTAATATAATAATATAACGTGGCATCATGGATTTGGTATGTTATTAAATTATAATTTAATTACTATACTATAACATGAATCCGTCGTGGCGCAGCGGCATAAGGGTGTGACTGTAACGCGACGGTGGTGGGTTCGATCCCCACTCGAGAAAGTGAAATATTTATTTACGTTTATATTTCAATTTCTTTGCTCTGGTGTCGAGGCAAAGCGCGGCGTTGAGTTCTGCCACTCAACACGCAATGCCTCCAGAATTCGGTAGAAAGTGGGGAACAGTGTCTTAACACTAGGTTCCCTCTGCCTACCCTGCTGTGTGGGGGATACAGCATGAAGCTGATCTGATCTGATCTGATATTGTAGTATAGTTTCTGGACTGTATCAGATACGACCATACCACGTTGCGTAACAAAGGATTGCTTTTTAATCTCCGATCAAAAGAGAGGGGTTTTATTCACGGGTAAGCGGCGTTGCATGTGTGTATCTCTATCTAACGATAGCATCGTACCTCCTAAATAGATGAACCGATTTTGATTTAGTTTTTTGTTTAAAAAAATACTTGAGAGACTTGAGCAGGAAAATATATTCAGCCGTTTGAAGATTGCTCTTTAGTAGTTGATTGTCAACTTTTTAATTAATGCTTTTTAAAAATAAAATAAATCAGCTTCACGCATTCATTTTGAATTTTCATATTATAAACTGACCACCAGCAATCACATGGATCGTACATATTATAAAAGTACGCATATTTTTAATACAGGTCTATGAAGATCTACATTTATTTCCATACAATCATGATTTTATTACAAACCCTAAACAGAAATTGAATCGGCACCCACCTCCGTACTAATTAATTCAAACTACACTACGAGGACAAAACTTACGTAATATTAAATGCCATTATTAAATGGGATGCACCCATTGAAAGTAAACAGCGGAAATTACAAATTTTATATACCAATGGAATTTGGCATCTCTCCCATATCGTATGGAATTACTATGTAGGTACTGGAGCTCCCTGGTCCAGCCAACGCCGTAATTCGTTAATGCACGTTACATATTGGATTACTGGCATATCATGTTTGGGTTGCTTATTTTCAAAATGAGGTTAAAAAAAATATATTTAAAAACACTACATTTTTTTGTAATATATTTGCTTATATTGTTTTTGGCATAAAATATATTTATCACCATTTGTTCAAGGAATACTCGTATTTACTGTATAATTATTAGGTACTATTAAATTATAGAGGCCGTTTAGTCGCAATATGAGAGTATGTGACTCTAAAGCAACGGTTGCGCATTCAGTTAGGAAAATTATATATTGTATTAACATGTAATGATTTGAAAATTAAGCGGAACATGGAGAAATGAGTCTCTTAACACTAGGTTCCCTGCCTACCTTGCTTTATGAATACAGCTTAAAGTAAAAAGAAATAATACCTCTACAAATAAAACTTTCTAAATTTTTTTGATTAAAGTTTATTATTTAAGTTATGGGTTCAATTCCTACTCTAGGAAATGAAACATTTAATATTTTCGTATCTTCGCTTTGGTGTTGAGACAAATCTCCAAGCTCCACCACTCAAGGCCATGCCTTCAGAAATCTACGGAAAATGTGGAACGGAGTTTTCTAAAACTAGGTTCCCTCTGCCTACCCAGCTGTGTACGAGATACAGCGCTAACGCTAAAAAATGCTAGATTGTTATAATAATAAATAAATCTAGTTATAAAATTAAAATAGTAATTTAACATAAACATAACTCAGCGTCATGGCACTAACAAATCATTTTTGTTTGTCTGCCACATACATTAATTTACATAATATGTAAAATTTATAACATTGTGCTATTTGGATCGAGTGTTAAAAATAATAACTTGATTAACGGAAAATGTTTGAAATATCATTTATATTCAATTCGTTAATTACGTTATGATTAGCAATAATATTTTTAGTTTCAACAAATTAATTATAGATAATTACTTTAAAATATACATATTTAAATAAAATTGATAATTTTACTAAGACTTTACGTTAAATCCTATTTTTCCGACATATAATTTTCTAATGCCTTAACCTATCCTGCCAAGGAACCTACATGTGACGTTTCAGCGTTCTACGCCGCGTAGTTCCAGCTGTGCGTTGTCTTTTAGTCACTCGATAATAGAAGTTTATATTTCACAGATTACGTTAAGTGATACTTCTAGATCAAGTTAAATCGTTAAAAGTCCATTATTTATACCATTCCAAAATTTAAGTCTTTATACTTATACGTTGTTTTTTTAACCGACTTCTGTAAGAAAAAGAGGCTACCAATTCGACTGTATTTTTTTTTATGTTTGTTGCCTCATAACTTTTTAATTTTAAAACCCCAACTAAGTTGTATCAAAGTTGGCCTTATAATAGACATACTTCAAGCACAAAATAAATAAATAAATAATAATATATTATTTTCAGAAAATATGCATAGCTGTCCTCCTCTACATCGCCAACGTAACTGGCGCAGTACGGTTGCATAAAATATTTCAATATCTAGACGGATATAAATCCGAACACGATTTGAAAGGATTCCTTCACGTGGGAATAGACTACGCGGTATTTCTTACCAAACCGAAGCCCCACGACAAATTTCTGGTATACGCGTTATATGAAACGAAAAATTTCGATAGCTCCAGGAAACCAAGACTGCTTGCTATATCTAAAATACCCGTTGCATATATAAAGGAACAATTGAGTACATTTAAAACGGAATTGTATAACGCTAAGTATGTCGATGATAACGTCGTGCCAGGAGTCAGGGTTAAGAGTTTAAGGGAATGGCAGATAGACAGAGCCCTGACCTCGCACGGTAAAGTAGCTGAGGAACCCGTTTTGAGAACCATCGTACTGTGATATTTGCGAATTAATTTCTACAGGTTCCATTTGTTTACTTTGTCTCAACTAAGGTCTGGCTTTTATAAATCACTCGCTTTGTACTAAACAAAGAATATTGCTTTCGTTGAAATTAGTTGCGTTTTTTTTTTAATTATTGTGATATTTTACTTCTATTTTTCAATATTGTTGGCTTCTGTTTCATTAGCTTATTTGAATGTTTTTTATGTTTTATTTTAATAATTTATTAGGCTTTTAATATAATTGAAATTTAATCCTATACAATAAATTGAAATTTCATTTAGGTATAAATATATGAATATAAATCATTGTACCAGGTGTGTTTATTATCAATTATTATATATTTTAATATCGTTAGTAGTACGACAGTATATTGTCTGTTTGTGGATGCCGCGGTCGAGAGTTCAATTCCCACTCGGGAGAGTGAATTATTATTATTTGTTCGTTCTAAAAGGGATACAAGATGTGTAGAGTTCTGATATATGATTCGGAACATCTTGAAAAGTGGGCAGAAATGAAACTTATAATTTTAAGCACTTAAAAATTTAAAATTTAAAGAAAAAGTAGGTAAAATATTCCATACGTAAAGCAGTTTCGATAGATAAATAATGTAAGCACAGTATTTGCACCGCCCATACGATGCCGTACGTAATCCATCATCCGCACTTGATAACAGTTTACCATGTAAGCAGTTCTCTGACGTGATAAAATATAATATACTTGCTTTGATAAATGTGAAAAATTTTATTTATGCAGATTTCAGAGAAATATTTTTTAGGATCTTTTTGTTGTCAGCCTGTTCGTCTATCAAGACCACTTGGTTCGATATCACGTGGACGTATTAAGCTGAAATTAACACCACATATTTAGTCTACCTCTTGAAGATGAAGATATACTCGTAGGTCTCATGAAGCACAGAAAAAATAAAGCTTCTAAATGAATGTAATCAAAAGATAGAAGCATTTATGCAACGTTTGCTCCATTTTGAATTGTACTTCCAGCCGACAAACAGTTATAAAACTTAGCAGAAGCAATACAAATAAAGGAAAATATCCGAAAAGTGAAAATTTACCATAGAAAAAAATGATTTCAAATTTATATTTGTAGTTCATTTCATACAAATTGAGTGCACATGAGCGTAAAGTTAAATATGTCAACATTTGTTAATTCAACTTCCCGTTGACTTACAATCCTAAAAATTATACGGAAGCTTTAGTGATGAAATACGACTCGTACTTGACTGTTTTATTTAAATAATATTCATTGATCAAATGAAGATAGAAACAAGTTTAACGCTAGGTTCAGGTAAGTGTTTTTTTTTTATTTTCAATAAAAATTTAACAGGGTTAATATATTTCGTCCTCTAGAAGAAGATCCAAAGATAATTCTATATGTACAAGTATACTTTCTTTGTCGCACCGTAAAGTCGTATTTCTTTGACTAACGATGCTGAAAGTCTATGGGTTTGTGATGCTTGTCACATTCATTGAATAGAAACTATATTTAATACCTTAAACTAAGTTCATATTATAAAGTATACTCTATTTAAAAATCTTAGAGACTAAAATTAATTTTCTAAGAATCAAGATAATTTTAGATTCTAAGAAATTAGTTTTAGAATTCAGATAATTTTATCTGGATTCTAAGAAAATTATTGTAAAAAAAGGGATTTTTAAAAGGAAATTCGAAGAAATATCAAATATACATAACGAGCTTAAGTTTTTTTTTATTTAAATATAACATTTAAAATGTGAACTTTTTTATATCAATATTTAAAAATAAAGTAGAGTTGACGAGTTTATTTAAAGGTATCTTGGAAGATACTTGGAATTTTCATTCAATGAATGTTTTTGCGTCCGAGAATCAGCTAAGTAGACAAATAGCTTTCATATTATTTTTCTTTCTCATCCCCTTAATGAGCTCTGACATTTGAATGGTGTTACTTCATTTTACTACGATGAAAAATATGTAGGACAGCGTCTGTATCTAATCTGGTGGGTAGTGGGTTCGACTCCTAAGCAGAAGTTTTTTTTCTCTTCTATCTGGTAAGAAGATGAGCGAGGCGTTGAATTCAGTTACTCTACACGTAATGTCTGAAAATATTAATATTATATTTTTACATCTTCTTTATTTTTCTCTGAACCGATGAAATAAAAACATCCGATACCTACATACCTATATATATCCATAAACGACGGCACTTGTAACTAACAGGAATAATTTGCATGCAATTTGAATTTTTTCCACGCAGTTGGGTCTAAAAAGTTTTTTAGACGTGGTAGCTGGAAAATAATTTCATCATTCTATCGCATTTTATTTGATATTTCACTTGGTAAAATTTATTCGCAGGCAGAGACTCTAAAATTATGTAAAAATCTACATAATCAATACTATTTTTAATATTACATATATGTAGTATTTAGAATTGTGGCAATGAACTCTACCATTTGAAACCTAATGTCTCAAAAAATGGTTAAGAAGTTTCTGATGAACAAAGAAAAACTAAGCTTTCATGCGTGCTGGGATTGAAAAAAAAATTACAAGTATTAGACCTCATCATTATTATTTTTTATTTAGCTTTATCTCACATGGCAATGCTGGCGGAGAGAACCTTATCTTAAAACAGACCGTTCCCCTCTTTCCACCAGTATTTGAGACATTGAGGCAGTCAGGTATTTATATTTTATTCCTCTAATACCAATACATCAAGCCACGCGTATTGTTCTTACATATAAAGACCGCCATAAACGTTCATATCTGGAAAACATTTTATTTTACGCGTCGTTTATTCGCTGGGAGTGTATGCTCGTGGAGGTCGATTACGAGACACTTATGTTTTTCTATGCGAACAATAAAATATATGGGAAACGCTTCCAACGTCGATTTATTGTTTTTTTTTTCAGATTCGTGTTGTATCCCATATGTAAGAGGGTAAGCAGAGGGAGACCTGGTAAGAAAAAAAGCAAAAGGTAAGCAGGAGAGGGAGGAAAATAATATTCAATATTTCATTACCTCAAGTGGAAATCAAACTCATTTCCACTTAAATCTGTTATTTTGAATCATTTAATAAAATAGAGTACGCAGGAACAAAAGAGAAACTAATGATATACTCGTACACCTGTATATTCAGAATAGTGAATGTACGAGGTCAACTATTCTGATGAAAACTTTGCAGAGCATCTGCAAAATATGAACGTTATGTTTTTGACTTGGCCATAGCACGTCCCGCTGTCAGCCACGACACTGATCTATGGACGCTTCCTCATACAAATTCATACAAAGAATGAACTTTTGTGATATGCCGCCACTGACAGTTTTGGTATGGACTACTATAATACTTTTAAAATGTTGTAAATTTTTATACCTATATTTTTAAATATTCTGTTTTTTTATACGCAGAGATATTTTTTGGCAAATACAGGATATGTAGACCTAGTGTTAGATCACTCCGTTCCCCTTTTTCGCGAAATTTCCGAGAAAATAAACTAATTACGTTTCCCTAGCGGGAATCGAATCCACAACCGTTCCGTTTACAATCAGGCGCTGTATAAACATCAGAAAATCTTTGTTTTACCAACCCACTATACTCCTATAGAAATGACTCCCATAAGAAACAGGAAAGGAGGGAAAGAATTTCGCATTTGCTCTAAAAAATCGACTACATCGTGAGTAACAGCTGGAAAAGCTAGAATTACTTTGTTTAGCATTAAATGCGTGAGTGTGTAATGTATTTACATTTGTCACTCCTTCTCTCTTTCTCAGCCATAACATGGAATACATAATAAAAGTAGTGATATAACTTTGGCCGTATAATTTTGTTAGTGTCAAGCTATATCTCGCATATAGCAGAGAGGGCAGAGGGAACCTAGTTTTAAGTTTTTTGAACTGAAATTCTACAACGAAGGTATATTTCTTTTTATCTTCGCGGTGCTACCTAATTTTAGGATTCCGTATCACACTCTAGGCGCAGTTAAATCCGTATCTGATCGAAAGAGAGGCTTTTAAACTCGAATTTCACAATGAGAATATGTTTTTTTTATCTTCGCAAATCCGTTTCACGCTGTATCCCGCACCCAGTAGAGTAGGCAGAGGTAACACATTGTTAAGACACTCCGTTCCCCACTTTTAACCGAATTCCCGAGACATTGCGGGATTAGGGGCGAAATAAAAAAATTGTACGAGTATATTTCATTCCCCCGAGTGGGAATCGAATCCACAACCATTTTATTTACAGTGGCACCCTTCAGGGACAAAAGACCTTTCACTACGATGTTGTAATCGTAATGAGTAGGATTTATATACTATGTTTTGGAGAAAATAAAATAGAAACTCTACTTGTCCATTAGTAAAATAACTTTCCTTACAATAAAACACGGACTTGTTGGATCTAGTTGTTAGTGTTGTTCGCCTTATAAAATCCCCTCTGTCAACTACATTTTTATTTATCACTTCGTTTTTATCGTTGCACTGCTTCTGCTAAGACGTACATTTTATTCTTTTAGTTAAACCTGGGATTTAAGACATTTGCTGTCTTATATTTTTATATTCTTATATTTTAATAGAGTTACAATTTGAAATATAGTGAATATTTCAAAGATAGACCTCAGTCTATAGTCAGTTAACACCCGCATCGTCAGCCTGGTCAACACTCAAGTAGAACACTATTAACTATCCTAATTTTCGAATTGTTGGAGTTTAGGAAATTAAACTGTCTGGTTTAAATATTTTAACTCCCTAGTGTTAGGAACCCTAGGGAACCTATTCCCTTTGCCTATCCTGCTGTATATGGGATATAGCAGCGTGAAGCTTTTGTATTTTCGTGTAACACAAAACCTACTTTAGCGAAAAACATATAATTTATTAAAAAAATACAGTCAGATATGACCAGGGGTAACCCAATACAAAGCAAGCTAAATAAAATTCTTATTACCAAATATTTAGAATCATACAGCTGCACAGGTGTTGCTAGCCGAATATAGAGTATTTGACCTTATTGCTTCGCATATATCTTGACTATAGCCAGGGAAATTTCCTATGACGATCTCATATTATTATATTGGAAAGGGATGTACTCTACCACAATATTTAGAGATTGTGCCTATAAAAGGCATACGGGTGTTATTGTTTTCTGAAAATCAAGTTATATTTAAGCTGTAGTAAGGTTAAGAAGCCTGATATCGCGAGAAATATCTAATATTTAAGAAATAAATATATATTTTTCATATTTTTAAAGTATTATTCCTCACCTAAGAAAGAAAAATACTTATTTATTTGGGCTAGCTACGATTAGAACCGGCCTGTTGGCGATATCCTAAAGGCCTGGGTTCAAATCCCGCTACGTTAAAATTTTTATGAAATTTTATGTTTTTTGTTTTATGTTTTTTGAAATTTTATTTATTTATTTTTATTTTTATGAATTATAAAATTGTTATTTAAGTTTCTAAATAAGCAGAAATAGTTAAGTTAGAATTACAACTTGGTTTTAAACTTTCCGCCTGTATACAAAGATTGCGTGCTGCGTATCGGTGTCGGTCAATCGTTATCAATTAGATACATCTCCATATTAGCGATGATAAAGCACCTAATTGGGTTCCGCTACTCTGCTTCAATTATTTCTAAGTGGATGGAAGTTCGCAGAAAGTGAACCCAATAGTGTACTAATAGAAGGTATAATAGTGCTATTGTAGTGAATTTCCACACTTTCAAGATAGACCATCTAAAGTTTATATATTTCAATTATGTTTATAATCAATCCCCACTCCAGGAAACGAAATATATAAATAAACTAGCGGCCCGCCCGCGGCTTCACCCGCTTGAACTACATAATTATTTATTCAATATACTGAATTACTTTATGTTCTAATATTTCATGTTTGCAGCGCACTTAGTGATTTCTAATATGAACATTTCAATAACTTTGGTTATATATTTGGTTATATACCATATTAGCGTAATTGTTATAAGAATGCTTTAAAAGAATGCAACCTACATTACCTACTATTTAAGATCGGTTATAAGTATTTTTTTGTAAATACATATATATATTAAAGATTTTTTTAGAGCGCTTTGCAATATGGTAATTTTTTTTTTTACTTTTTTTACTTTCACCATATGTTAAAAAAAATCTTTTTATAAGTATTAATTTGAACTATTCAAATAATTTACAATTGCATAGACAGACTTAAAGATGAAATAACTGGCCTTGACAGGGATTCATTCCTGATAGGGCTCTTATCACTTTTATGTAAATTTTTGTTATAGGGTATTATTAATTTATACAAAAAAAATGTTATTCTCATATACACCCAGTATCAACATGTTGGGCTTTAACGTTTCGAGTAACTATCAGTTAGTATCGCGATCATACGGAAAGCAAGAGCAAGTTGGTATCAAAGACACTGGGAGTCACCGGCAGAGCGAGACATTACTTTACGTCAAGACACCGATTGGTAATGTAAAGATCTCAAGATCGGCCTCATATGAAGTACTGTTCTCATCTCGAGGCATGCACCCGAGTATCATTTGGAACCATATGTTTGCATACAACTTAAAATCATTTGAATCGGTGAGGATCCAATATTCGGTAAAAGGCTTCACACTTTGGTTTTGCTAGCATCCATCATACCAAAAATTCTACTAAGCCTGTCATTTTTGCATGATTCGCGATCGGAGACAAAAATTCTACTAAGTAGTTTTAAGCCTATATTATCGATATATTAATGGACCTAATTCTTAAGTTTTTATATCCTTATAATCAACTTCACGCTGTATCCAGCGCACAGTGGGGTGGGCAGAAGGAATCTAGAGTTAAGATACTCCGTTTCACATTTTCCGCCCATTTCTGGAGGCATTGCGTGTTAAGTGGTGGAACTCAACGTCACGCTTTGCCTCGACACCAGAGCAAAGAAATGAAAATATAAATTTAAATAAATATTTCATTTCCTCGAGTAGACATAAAACCTATAACCAGTCGCATTTACTGTAACACTTTTGTGCTTCTGCACCACGACTGGCCTCTTTATCTTTCTTTTTTCAGCCACACACTGTGTCCCGCACAGAGTATAGGCAAAGGGAACCGAGCGTTGAGACACTCCTTTCCCCACTTTCCACTAAATTTTTCGAGGCATTGCGTGTTGGGTGGCCGAACTTCACGCTTGGCTTTTGAATTGCTGCTAGAGCGAAAAAATAAAAATATTAATGTACAATAATGCATTACCTCAAGTGGAAATTGAACCCACACCCTTGTGCCCCTGTGCCACGAAGGCCTATATTTTTCATGTGCAGATTTCGCTTTTATATCCTTTAATTATGTGTAGAATATGAAATACATTATATAGTTAATAATAGTAACGCAGTTTCATGCAAACTACCCACCCTAAAAACAACCCTTTAGGGGTGGAATATTGGAAATTCCTGTCTCCGTGTGTACTTACGTCCTATAAGTGACGTCCATAGAAAATTTAAGACGCCTAGCGCTTATAGTAACGAAGTTTCATGCAAGCAATCAACCCTAAAAACAACCCTTTAGGGGTAGAATATTGGAAATTCCCGTCTCCGTGTGTACTTACATCTTATAAGTGATGTCCATGCAAAATTTGAGACTCCTAGCATTTGTAGTAAAGAAGTTTCATACAAACTTTCAACCCTAAAAACAACCCCTTAGAAGTCGAATATTACAAATTCCCGTCTTAGCGAGCACCTACGTCCTATAAGTAACTCCTATGCAAAATTTCAGATTCCTAGCACATGTAGTTTCTGAGATTTCGTGATGAGTGAGTGACCTTTCGATTTTATATATATAGATAAGCTCTGGTAACGAGGTAAAGCGTGTAGTTGACTTCCGCCACTCAACACGCAATGCCTTCAGAATTTGGCGGAAAGTGCGGAACGGAGATTTCTAATGGGAGTATCTTAACGCTAGGTTTCTAGAAGAACCTGGGAACTCCATCCACCCTGCTTTGTGTGGAAAACTAGATAATAGATAAAATAGAAAAAAACTAAGCATTCTGCCTAAATATATCTACTTAACTAATAGAACAACAGAATTCAACTTCACAAAGGAAGTGTTACGGGTAATTATCGAAAGAACAACTCCTATAATTTACGGCTTATAGCTTAGATGATAATTTACTAGCGCTAAGCGTGAAATGAGGTAATTTATCTTTTGTTTAACGTCCGACCACAACTTCCCCGATTCAATTCAATTAGCTGAGTGAATATTATAAAATCAATATAGCTTCTTCTGATTTTTATTTTCTTAGTAGAGGCCGTCGTAGCGCAGCGGCACAAGGGTGTGACTGTAACGCGACGGTAGTGGGTTCGATCCCCACTCGTTTATATTTCCATATCTTCGCTCTGGTGTCGAGGTAAAGCGCGGCGTTGAGTTCTGCCACTCAACACGCAATGCCTCTAGAATTCGGCAGAAAGTAGTGTCTTAACACTAGGTTCCCTCTGCCTATCCTGCTGTGTGCGGGATACAGCGTGAAGCTGATTTAATTTTTTATTTTTAATTTTAGTAGTCTAAATCAATGACCGTAAGTATCTGTGTAGTAAGAAGGACTTGTACTGTATGAGTTTTCTGGAGAAATTTATTTTTAATTTATTTTATTATTATCATACTAATATTATAAAAAACTAGTCAATCGATTTCCATTAAACTTTATATACTTTTAAATATATTATAAACGACATACGATACTTTTACTAAATCCACCTTAATATGAAAAAACACACATGCTCCGTGATATCACAGGCAAAGCCACGTGCAGATCGATAGTAAAAATAACAAAATATAGTAGGCAAATTGTCCAAACACTATAAAAACTAACAAATTACTTCAAAATGTAACAATTTGCAAACATCTTCAACTGCTTTATAATAGCACTAAAAAGTTATGAATTCATTTAAGAGTCTAACTTTTAAATTATTTTGTAACGGCGAGGAAAGTCACTTGTTTAATAGTTTTGACTTCGTAGATAAAATATTATTACAGTGTTCTTTATACGTCTCCAGAATTTTTGAAAGAAAGAGAGAGAGAGGGAAATTAATGATAAATCACTACAATCTTTTTCTATTTATTTTAGTGTACTTCAAAATCCTATATTGTATTTAACCATATCGCTACAATTACTGTAATATATACCAAAATTAGCGTTATTTATTAATAACGCTATGGTAGAGTTAACATAATGTATATACTTTATTATAAGCATCAAATAAATTTTACACACATGAAATTCATGTATAATATTCATCCATTTCTCTCACAAAGAACTGAAAAATATCAGTATACCGTCGAGGAATCTTATCAGGAAAAGCATACACAGGTTTTATTTTTGTTATATAACCAGTTATCTCTTTCACGCTTCTTGATTTTTAAATAAAATGACACGTTAAATTTGAATAGAAATAAGTCTATCCTGAACCCAAAATTTGATATTTGAAACTCAAATAAATTCAAATGTTCCTGAGCACCAGCGTCGACCAAGTGTGAAGATATTAACACCACAGTTAATACTTGAATAATGAATTTAGTTGACGATTGAGCGGTTTGGCGAATGCATACTATTTCTTATTGTTTACAGGCATTATTAAGATGTTTTTTTATAAAAAATAGGTGGTTTCTTATCGCCGTTTTCCTCTTATCCTAATATAATAAAAATGTGTTAAATAAATAATGTAAATAAAATAAAGTTTCAACGTAAAAAACTGACGATTCAAATTTTGATCTTGGATTATATCCTAAGTGAAGATAGAATTTGGCATCCATATATGTTGATCTCCAATTCTTTGGTCGACGAAGTCAAAAACGACGCATCACTCAACACTAAACTTGGCGCTTACTTCACATTTATGTTTTTATTCGTATTTATTTATTTCAAAAGTCACTGTGATATTAAAAAAAAAATCTTCTTTTTTCACAAAAAGCCGCGATAAAGTGAAATCTGCTGTACACATAAGAGCGTTACTGGCTTCTACCTTAGGTTTATCGTCTTCCTGATAAAATCCAGTTTTCTTATAAATTTCAATTACATTGTAAGCTTGTGCAACGTGAATTCTCATATAAAATTTAAACCACGTTTGGGTACGAGCGTGTCTTGTTTAAGAAATCTATACATTTCCAGTAGCAATTATATAATATGGTCAACACGTAATATCTGTTTTATCATTTAAATTTTCCAAACATTTTAACTTATTAATCTACTTTATAATATTAATATTATTATTATGAAAGATTGTGGGGAAGAACATTTGTTGCACTTTCACGCAAAAACTACTAAATGGATTTGGATAACACTTTAGTGTAATATACATCAGAACATATGGGCTATAATTTATGTGAAATTTTTGTATAATTTGGCTATAATATAAAAATAAGTTTAAACGGACGGATCTGCAAGTGTATCTCTACTATTTTTTTAGTTTTAAATACAGTCACATATTGAAATATACCTATACTTAATTAACTATAATTTAATTTAAAAAAAATATTACAAAATTTAAATTTATCATTTCAAAAGATATTATTTGACATAATTCCAAACAAATTTGAGTGACTCTCATCTCACTTGCCTATACTAATTGCGATGTAAAAAGCAAGACCAAGCCAAAACCCAGTGACCTAGATGACTTGCTTAAATAACAAATTAGGTCAAGATAAGGAAACAATATTTGCTCGTGCTTGCACTTTTTCCCTCCAAGATACAGTCAACCATCAATTTTATCTCCAGCTAATGTGATAAGGTTGCTATTAATTTTATTATCACGATAAAATGATAATATTTCAGTATGGCATGACCGGATGTAATATCCTGGGGTGTGAAACAAAGGGAGTCGCTGTAATGACCGCCATTCTTTCAGCAATATCGGTGAATTCGCGAGGTGTGGCTGCCATAAGTCTCCGTGACCCGAATTTTATAAGGATATTAAATTAAACAACGATTTTAGATTTAATTAAGCTAAGTATCGAAATGCGGGAACATTTAGAAATTATCAAAGGACTTATCCTCGGCTTTATCCTCGTAAAAATATTAAGCTTAATTTAATGAATGAATGAGATTAAAATAAGAGATAATATAGTAATAATTTTATTAAGCTCGATGGATATTTTTGCGTTGGCGTTTAGTAATTAAATTTAAAAGGAAGTCTCTAGTTGGTATATGCAAAAAAAATATTTTTCTTTATATAGTTTTTAATTTGTTTGAAACTACTATTATTTGTACGTTAATAAAACTTTAGGATACGTTTTAAATATCTAAAATATATGATCAAAATGTTATGCTATTAATTATATGGAATATATACTATAAAAAATATATTTACGCTTTGCTATACTTAGCTTATGTAAATAAAAAATATTATTTTAAAAACAACATACAACAATACTACGAAAAAATTAAAACCATTTTATTATTCACTAGTGATTAAGCATCCGTCCGGTTAAATACGAGATAATGATTATTTATTAAATATCTACACTGAATTGCGTTTGTGTTTTTTATTTATTTGAAACGCACATATTACAGTAATTTCTATTATTTTTTTCAGCTTCATCATGTATGAATATCAGGATAGACAGAGAGAGCTGGAACTCTACACCGCACTAGACACTAGAATAAAAAAATAAAAATAATTAATTGCCTCAAGTGGGAATCGAAACCACACGCTTGTCCCCCACGACTGACTACGCCACGACTGACCTCAATGTTTATATAAAAAAGGTTTATATAAAAAAGGTTTATATAAAACTATTATTATAACTAATATATATGGAAACGGCCATTTGTTAATTTATTAGAGCTATAATCGAAAAGCCTGAACACTTGTTACTACGTGCCCTTGTGGCAGGTGGCAGGTGGCAGGAGGCAGGGAACCTTTACGCAATTTGAATTATTTGATTCAGAGGGCCAATTTACGAAACGTATTGTTAGAATAGATATCTGACCCTTGCCTCTGTTTATGGATTGCTTGCTTTAGTTTGGATGTTATATAATAGCCGCTGGCTTTAGCCTTACCCAGATATATAAATTGTATAAAAAATATACGTTTAATATATTTAACTTTTATTCATATAGAGATTTAAAAAATATATTAACTTTTGAACTGATAATGGCTGATAATGGCGCACGAAAAGCATGACTTGAGTCACGTTTCGCCTGAACCGAGCGTGGAAGCGAGAGCGCGCATCTGAAAGGAAACGCGATTTTTGTTTGAGTTCCCCACAAGGGGTTCATTTTTTTCATTTTAAAGGTGTTTTTAACGACAAAATGCGACGTTGAGTTTCGCCACTCAATATACAATTCGGGCGGAAAGCGGAGAACGGAATATTTCTACAATAACTTATATACTCTTTGTACCCTCTTAAATTACATTGGCTTAGTACGGATTCATATTTGATGGATAGTTGAACAGCATGTGTGACAACTTGTTAACGGAAGTCTGGTGATAATGTGTTATCATTATGTATGTAAATATATTTTTTAATTTAAATAAAAAATACAGATTATTACAAAAAATGTTATGATATTATTATGATTAGATTAAATTTATCTTTCATTTAAATCCTACTACAAGAATTGCCAAATAAATTGATATTTTCCGTCATTTAATATTATACGTTTAATCAGCTTCACGCTGTATCCCGCTTTCAGCAGGGTTAGCAGAGGGAGCTTAGTGTTAAGATACTCCACTTTCCGCCGAAATCTGGAGGCATTGCCTGTTGAGTGGTGAAACTCAACGCCCCGCTTTGCCTCAACACCAAAGTGAAGAAATGAAAACATTTAATATTTCATTTCCTCGAGTGGGAATTTTACTTAAATGTATTTAAATAAACTTACGAATATTTCAAGTTATTAAAAATATCATACCATTTAATATTAGAACAGTTCAACAATCTATACTGGAACTGCAGAGAAAAATCAATCTATAAATATCCCCGTCAAAATAATCGAGAACACTTTTTCACCCTTGGAAATATGTACTTTTTATGGGCAAAGACAGGCGTTAATTATAGAGTTGGCCTTTTTAGGAGCTACAAAGACAGAGGGGCAGCTAAATTTATCACAAAATCTGATGCTTAAACACGGTGTTTTTTCTAACAAAAATGGATAAAAATAATTAAGAGACGAGACGAAGCGGAGCTTCTTTGACTGTAATAAAACACTCGAGGTTGACTGATGACACTCGCTAAGATGGCCATATATAATTTAGACACTTTAGAATTTTTTTTTTAATTCCCTCCAATGATCTGGAGCACCTGTTGACGTTTCTCAACGTTTTGTTTTATCATCATTAACTCTATTAATATCTGAAATGCTGTAAAAGTAATATAATTTAATACTTGGTCATAATAGAAGGCAATTTTGTCAATGAAAAGGTGTCGGAAATAAACGCTAAACAAAAAACGTAGAAATTAAAACATTAATATATAATATATTATTTGTTTCCCCCGAATGGGGATCGAACCCGCAACCGTCGCGTTCCAATCACGCGTACCCTTGTCCTTCTGCGCAACGGTGACTTCCATTGACCCCCATTATTTAATCCAATTTGCACATAAAACTGTATTATAAATATTTAATGTCTTTTATTTGAGAACTATTTAGTAAAAGGCACAAACGATTTGATACAAAAGACAAAACCAAGTTATAATTTGCCTTCACTCTGTTTAAATGTCTAAGTTTAATGACAGATAATGGTCGTATTTCCATTGAAAATTTAACGCCTTGAAGCACTTTGCTACTAGCTTTAGTAATAATTCTAAGTTGATAATATTCTTTATTATATAGAATAGAATATTCATAGATCAGCCTCACGCTGTACCCCACATACGGCATGGTAGGCAAAGGGAACCTAATGTTCCCCTTTTATGCTACTAAATTGGGTTAAAACCAAAATTTACTTTATAACCTCTGAACTTTTATCTTTAATAGCCTTAAAGGTGTTTGTAAGAATGTTTCTTACAATTATTTATCGGAGCATAGACAATCCGATAAAAGGAGTCAGGGGAGTGATTTATTCGTCTTTAATTTGTGCAAAGTTTAAACGAACTTCGTATATAATAACGAATTAATTATTAACTGTTGAAATCGATTTACAAATAGAAATTGGTTTTGGTATCTTCTTTTATTCAAGATCGAATTTCTCTTGGTTGCTGTATTTTAAATTATCTACACTGAAATGCATATATTTGTGTGTATTTTTATGTTTATTTTTAACCTTCAATCAGACTTGGTTTGTTTGGACTAGAACTATTTTTTTTTACGCTGTACCTTGCATAGTAGGGAAGGTAGTGGGAACCTGAAAAAATATTATTAAGAAAATCCATTCCTATAAGACACTTCAGTTCACTACTTCCAGACAGTTGAGACATCACTTGTGAGTAGCTGAACTCAACGTTTGGCTTTGGCTTCTTACCAGAGCGAGGAAGTAAAAATAAAAAATATTTAATCTCCCAGTGGGAATGGAATCCACAACCATCGCACTCACAGATACACGTTTGTGATATTATTATTTATTTAAGAAAACCACCACCACCCTCCCACCCAACCTCGTCCTCGCAATGAGAACCTTTTATTATTAACCATATTGTTAATTTTGCTTACGTTGCACTTTTATTACTAACCACATTGTAAATTTATTACTTTTAAAAACCACAGATAAATAAAAACATTCAACGCTGACCCCTCACGTCGTATCCAAAAATATATTCTATTTATGTTCCACAAACTGCTAACGATAGAACAGCACCCGGGTGGTGGAAGTAGAAAAGATTAATTAACCTTTTGAATGGTATCCATCAAGTATTTAGGTGTGAACCGCACGTTGCCATTAGTTGGTCGCTCGACAATGGCGTCCGAATAAAAATCAAATGTATATATAGCTGTAACTTTCTAAAACGTGTGGGAAATTAAATAGTTGTGTCTTTTGTTGGATATCGTAATTTAATTTTTGATTTTTTTTTGTATTAATTAATGGGGGGGAACGGAGTGTCTTAACAGTAGGTTCCCTCTGCCAACCCTGTGGTATGCGTGATACAGCGTGATGTTGGCACTCAACACGCAATGCCTCGAGAATTCAGCGGAAAATAGGCAACGAAGTTTCTTGACACTAGATTCCCTTTGCCTATCCTGCTATATACGGGATACAGCGTGAACGTAAAAAAATATTATAACCAAATACTGGTAAACATCCCACTCTCTGTTGCCCCACTTCCCTAATCTTCACACCAGAATATACTAAATCTATATAAATCGTTAAAATCCAAGCAATTTCAATATAGTAATTAACCGAATATAGCATTAATCTTACCAAACCACCGCTAGTCAATTAATCTTGAATGTTTTCTTCACGAAATTAGACTGTAGACTTGCTAGTTACAATGCGACCTCGCTAGTAACTGTCGTAATGGGAAGCTTTTATCAATTACTCAAAAGAAAAAAGGCCATTTTGACATAAGGATACATGTCTGTGGCTGTAGCGTGACGGGTTCGATGCCCATTCGAGGGATTGAATTATTATTTACTATTGCCTTTATTTCTTCTAGAAATGAAAAAAATGGTTGCTAATTATTTAATTTCCAATAACACCGCATTATTTTTATTTGGAAAATTGAAACGGTAGTATTATAATGAGAGCGGAGTGTCTGGACTCTAGGTTCCCTCTGTCTACCCTGCTATGAACGGGAACCCCGTTGTTAAAAAAAGAAAATTATAATGTTATATTGTAAATATATATACTTAATTAGAAGTAAAGTCTCAACTGATAATATTAACGATATAAAAATTCGCTCAGCTTGCTATAAAAACAAATAACAAGTTCCTTAAAGAAATGTCGACGTCCACTCATAGATTTTTCTCAGTATTTTAAGTTATAAATATTAAAGGTTTCTCTAAAAATATAAGAACAAAACGAAAACATTTTCAGTAAGGAAACGGAATCCTTACTTTTAATATTTCCTTTTCACCTTCCACGCTCAAAAGACTAATGATATTTTATTCTCTTTATCACGGGAGGCTTTTTAAATTTTATAGTACAACTATTACGAAGTCACTTTGGGAAGTAAATGAGCGAATATTCTTGTTCCGTTTGTTCCGTCTCCGCTATATTAGTCAATCGTGTGTATGTTTGTTATGCCATTTCCCAGAAACACAATTTTTATACAAATATAGACCTTATTTGTTGGACATAAAACCTGTTTAAATTGGCGCTGGTTATTTGGCGTAGGTACACCTATTTCTCGGTCGCCGTTGAATAAATTTGAATAATACCAACTCCACGTTGAAGAATAGAGCAGTTGCATGTAATTTTACTTGAATCCATTTGACAGAATCATTGCATTACTCTACATTCGAGTCAAATTACTATCATTTTCTGTATGTCAGGCAGAAACGTATGTTAATATTATGCATTGCATTCCATAATAGATATCGTATGACTTATAATATCTTCATATAATCTCAATAAATATAAACGAGACATCTTTATAAAATTTATATAAAATAATAAAATTGAAGCTAAGAAAGAAGCTCCCTTGAAAGATTAAAGAAATAAAAAAGATTTTCAATGTTTTGTTTTTTGATAAAATTTTGCATTAGCTATAAAAGAAAGTAAAGATAAGTAATATAACTTTTCAATATAGCCTATACTTCCCATATAGTGGACAATGCAACACAAAAACAATTTTAGAATTCAAACCAGTAGTTTCTGAGATTAGCGTGTTCTACCAAACAAACTCTTCAGTTTTACATTGTAGTATAGATTTGTTGATGTCTCCATTCCCCACTTTCTGCTGAATTCTGAAGGCATTGCGTGTTGAGTGGCAGAACACAACGTCACGCTTTGCCTCGACACCAGAGAAGTAAATTCGAATAATAATTCGTAAATAAATATTTTACTTCTTCGAGTAAGGATCGAACCCATAACCGTCGCGTTACAGTCACACCCTTGTGGCCACGACGGTCTCCAAACAAACTATAAATCATTATATTGAAAACAATACTTCGAACAACAGTATCAATGTTACAATACCTGAATATATCTATATATATAAAATCGAAAGGTCACTCACTCATCACGAAATCTCAGAAATTACATGTGCTAGGAATCTGAAATTTTGCATAGGAGTTATTTATAGAACGTAGGTGCTCGCTAAGACGGGAATTCGCAATATTCGACTTTTAAGGGGTTGTTTTTGGGGTTGAAAGTTTGTATGAAACTTCATTACTACAAATACTAGGAGTCTTAAATTTTGCATGGACATCATTTATAGGACGTAGGTAATCATGGAGACTGAAATTAATAATAACATAGTACACGCAGGCGAAGCCGCGGGCGGGCCGCTAGTATTATATAATAGGTAGGTATTCTAGGTACGGGTATACACGGTTAAGGCGGCGCTCGCAGTCATTTATCTGGCGCACCTGCAGCCGGGTTCATTAACGAAAATTTGTAATTATTACTGGTGCAGACATGGGATGAACTTACGTGTTGGGAACCTAATGGTTGCCATTTTAATTGGGTGGTTATTTTTTTTTATTTTAATAATAAGTTATTTGATATTTATTAATTTGTTAATTTCAAGTGTGATTATAAACGTGATTGGGTTGTGAGTTCGATCCCCATTCGAGAAAATTAAATATTTTATCTATACTAATACTAATATACTAATACTAATATACTAATCTATACTAATATAATAAAGCGGAAGAGTTTGTTTGTTTGTTTGTTTGTTTGTTTGTTTGAACGCTAAGATCTCTGGATCTACTGGTCCGATTTTCATTGTTTTTGTTTTGTATGAAAGCTGCATTCTTCAGAAGTGCTATAGGCTATATAACATTACATTACACATATATACTTATATATTTTAAAGTACATTCTAATTTGACATGCAATTTATTCTGCCATGTTAATAACAACCGTCGTCGCTACGCAACCGCGTTTGTTACCGCGTCATTTTGATATTCATCCTTATGAAAATAAATATGATAGTCACTTTTAGCATTTTATCTAGATTGAAATTATAGTTTACTGTATAACATACTAATAAATAATTAAGGAGATGTCACTGATTCCAAATGACCTAACCTACGGGCGGCACAGTATGACCGACGCGAACGGGCAGATGACGTTGACGGTTTTATAAATTTTCATACATTTTCGAACTTTATTTGTTGTTTATAATTAATTTAAAATACACTTTGATTCTCTTCTTATTTTATTTGATATTGCCCGCTAAAATTATCCTACTTAATAGAGAGAAATGTTTAGTTATTTCGTAGAGTCGATATCTATGCACGCACGTACGGAAAACTTTAGGTACTTTTTCTAATATTAAGAGTACCTATCCTTTAGTTACTTTTAATCCTTTTGTTAGTTCATTTCAATAACTCAGATATTTTTTTCTAATAATGTGTATCTACTTATTATTCTTTTTGATTATTTGAGCTTATATTTTCTTACTAATTCTATTGAGAATTGAAAATAATTTCATAAATATATTTAATAAATATTCTTATAGTTGAAGCAGGCGTAGCCGCGTCCGGGTCCACTAGTAATATAATAAAGCGGAAGAGTTTGTTTGTTTGTTTGTTTGTTTGTTTGTTTGTTTGAACGCTAAGATCTCTGGATCTACTGGATCGATTTACTTTGTTTTTGTTTTGTATGAAAGCTGCATTCTTCAGAAGTGCTATAGGCTATATAACATTACATTACACGTATATACTAATAAATTAAAATACTTTCTAATTTGACATGCAATTTATTCTGCCATGTTAATAACAACCGTCGTCGCTACGCGACCGCGTTCGTTACCGCGTCATTTTGATATTCATCCTTATGAAAATAAATATAATAGTCACTTTTAGCATTTTATCTAGATTAAAATTATATTTCTATAGAAATTATATTCTTATATTTGAAGCAGGCGTAGCCGCGTCCGGGTCCGCTAGTATACGTATACGCAGTGAAAGTGCACGAGAATGGCAAAATCTTTACATAGTTTGCTAAAGGATAAAGGCTGTCTGGAACTAGCATCCATTTATTTTATAACGTACTTTAAAGGCGGTACTAGTAGAATCATTTAGAACTTGCTTAGGAAGAGATAGGAGCTTGGATAGTGGAGGTAAACGTTAATGCACATTTTAAAAGGGTCCCTCAAGCCTCTCCCCGAAGCGAAATTGAATTCCCATATTAAAGTAAGCACCGTTTGATATACAAAATTAAAATTAGTGTTTTTTAGCTTCATGCATATAGCAGAATAGGCGAAATTGATTTCCCATATTAAAGTAAGCACCGTTTGATATACAAAATTAAAATTAGTGTTTTTTTAGTTTCATGCACATAGCAGAATAGGCAGAAGAAGCATAGGTTGGTAACGAGGTCATGGACGGTTTTGAGCTCCGCGACTCTAACTGCAATGTCTGAGGCGTTGCGTGTAGAGTCGTGAATTCCGTAAAAGAAGGGAATGGAAGTGTCTTAATGAGGACAGAGTGTCTTAACACTACGTTCCCAAGTTCTCTGTGCCTACCCTGGTATGTGCGGTATATAATATAACTGAAAAAAATATTTAATTTATATCTATACTAATATTATAAACTTCAAGTTCACTTCCGTTCCCCACTTTCCGACGAATTCTCGAGACATTGTGTGTTGAGTGACGGAATTCAACGCCGCGCTTTGACCAGCACATGGGCAAAGAAATGAAAATATTAAATATATTATTGCCACAAGCGAGAATCGAACTTTAGCGTCCCTGCGTAACGACAGCCTCGAATAGATATGAAGAATTTACAAGATCGTTAATATAAATAATAATCTAATGCAACTGGTGTAGCATATAAAATAAACATCTCCATTTTCCCATACACCCTCAACGTGGTTCGTGCCCTAATTAGTTGACGGCGTTGGAAACGGCACACTGTCATAACACCATTTTGAACCTGAAATAATTTTACGCTCATTTGAATTTTAATATTGTGAACTTGATACTGTAGTTCTGGTTGTAATTATTGCATATATTTTTTATTTTTGTTGTTCTAATAAATGGGGAACGGTGTGTCATAGCACTACGTTCCCTCTGCCTACTCTGCTATGTGCAAAATATGATGAGAAACTATTTTTTTAGTAATAAATAAATAATATTAGTCGAACCGGTTTTTGATGCTGTAGAAGCACTGTACATTTATTTTTCATATGCTATTTAACATGTGTGTGACAGTGTCTCAACACTAGGTTCCCTTTGCCTATCCTGCTATATACGGGTTACAGCGTTCTTCTCTTTAACATGAATTTTCGACACACTGCGTGCTGAGTGGCGGAGCACAACACCGCGCTTTTTGCTTTGCTGTTCTGTGAAGAAATGATATTTTCATTTAATTAAATAAATAATAATTCATTCCCCCTTGTTAAAATGAACAATCATCCCGTTTATAATTCACACGCTAGTCCTATATAAATACTAGCGGACGCGCGCAGCTTCGCTTACTTATTTAGGGGTGAATTCTAATAAACCACGAAACATGTGTTCAATGAAATATTTTTAAGAGTCTAAATTTCAAATTTTATAAAAATCGGTGGCTTATGTGCACCCTTAGGGGGTGAATTCTAGAAAACCATGAAACACATGTTCAATTAAAAATCTTTAAGAGTCTAAATTTCAAATTTTATAAAATCCGGTGGCCATTTAAGAACTTTTCATACAAACTTTCAACCCCTTGTTTGCACCCTTAAGGGAAGAATTCTAGAAAACGATGTTCGATTAAATACTTTTAAAAATCTACATTTCAAATTTGATAAGAATCGGTGGCTATTTAAATTTTTTTCAATACAAACTTTTAACCCCTATTTCACCCCCTTAGGGTTAAAATTTTTCAAAATCCCTTCTTAGTGGATGTCCAGATTACGAAAGTAAACATCTGTCCAAATTTCACGTTTCTACCATCAGCAGTTACGGCCGTGCGTGCGTCTTACCAGTGTCAGTGAGGACAAGTCCTTTTATATATATAGATTACCACGACTAGATATTGAACTCACAACTACCACAACTAAAATCGAATACTTTGCAACTACACCTTGATGGTGTCGAATACTGCAATACTAACATTTAACTAGCACAGCGCCTTAGTATATAGATATAGTACTAGATATCCAATTTGTTATTCAATTTCACTATTCTCTCCTGAGAGTTGAACGGACGTGCATGATGTCGATAAACTTTACGTACATCGTGTGCAAGCAAAACTTAAACTGGTTTAAACCTGATGGATAGTTTGGGTAACGCAATGAAATATTGACGAATTATTTACTAAGGGCCCCCGGGTGGCTTCGCCCGCTTGTTCTTATACCAATATTTATTTAAGTGTAGTCTAGGTGTATTGTAGTCTAGGTAAAATCCGATCTCGCGAGAATTCCTGGAGAAAAATAGCCCATATGTTGTTCCACAACTCCCTTTATTTTCCAACGTTAGTCCCATAACAATCAGTTCAGATTGTCAAAAAAATTAACCAATTCTTTTAGCAAGTAGTAATTTTATCGAAGAAAATATCTACTTTAAATTTATATAGCTTTTTTATTTATCTGGACCGATTGTAATAAAATGTTCAGTGAAGCGTGCCAGAATCTAATAGTGAAAATTGCATTTAAAACGGTTAAGCCGTTTCTGCAATGATTACAGACAAACGTTTTAAAAATCATTGTTTTGGATTAATTTAATTGACAAATGCTGGCATATTTCTTATATTATTTGTGGGCCACTCAACACACGGCGCCGGAAAGTGAAGAACGGAAGTGACTTAATGGCGAACAGAATATTTAAACACTAGGTTCCCACAGTCCTTCCCACACTATCCTACTGCGAGCGGGAATAGTGTGAAACTAAAAATAAAAGGACTTTACATACAAAATCCAAGCAAGCTTATGATATAAAGCTATTTTTACCTGAGAATTATAATTTAAAAGTGTAATAGTCTCCAACTCATCTCTTTCGGGATTCTAGTACACAGATGAGGGTAGACAGTAAAATGGCATATTAAATTATGTGTAACCCCGTTGTAAAGAGGGATAATCCTAAAAAGTTCCCTTTCTTTATTGGACGCGTTGTTTTCACAGTATACTTTAGTACATTCTCATAGAATAATCAAATATTATATTTCATCTATTTTTAGATATTTATATTTAGATTTTCTTGCCATAGGCTTAGTAAAAATGAGCTTTCATAGTATCAATCCGCTGTGCTTGATTGTATCGTATAAATAAGCTTTTTTAGATCTAAGCTTGAAAATCGAAGATTTGCACGTAAGTGCAGGGTATGGCTTCTGGGAAGGCAGAAGGGACCTGGGAACATCGTGTTATGACACTCCGTTCACATTAAGACACTTTCATTCCCCACTTCATTTTCCCATTCCACCGAATCATTGAGACATTGCGTACTGAGTAGCGTTACCATAATGAAGAAATGAAAAATTTAATATTTCAATTCATCAAGTGGGAATGGAACCCACAATCTGTCGCGCTTATAGCCTCACCTGTGCCTCTGTGCCATGACTGGCCTCAAAATTATTGAAACAAAAAACAAAATTTTAATATACGAGATTGCAGAAAACCGTTTTGTCTATTGTATAGAGAGATTTCTATTCAGCTTCCACTCACATACACCCAGTTATCAACAGTGAGTGAGATTTCATAACTCCTAAACAAAGGAAACATTATAATCAAAGTTTCATATTCGCATAAGGCAGTGTTTAATGTTTTATAGACCTCGTAAGATAAGTTCAAACATCAACTTTGAACCAAATTTCAACTTTGAACACACGTTGAATGCTGAAGAATCCATAAAAGCATTTCATTTAAACTTTCACACTTTATCAGCATTACTTCTGCTAACTAATATTAATTATTATATATGAACAACGTGTTTCTGGGAATAAAATGTGTAAAGATTATTGTATTAAAGAAATCCCATACGTATTTAGTTTTTGTAGGTTCACCTGTATCATGCATAAGGCAGGGTAGAGAGAGGGGACCTAGTGTTAAGACACTCCACACACTTTTGTGTTATAACGTGTTAAGTGGCAGAACTCAACGCCGTGATTGTTCTACCGCTGCGTCATACTGCTATACTACTTATGACGATAGCTTCTTAATTACTAATAATCACATTGTTCATGAATTTATAAAAAACTAGCGGACGCGCGCAGCTTCGCTTGCGTATTTAGGGGTGAATTCTAATAACCCATGAAACATGTATTCGATTAAATATTTTTAAGAGTCTAAATTTCAAATTTTATAAAAATCGGTGGCGATTTAAAGATTTTTCCATACAAACTTTCAACCCCTTATTTGCACCCTTAGGGGGTGAATTGTAGAAAACCATGAAACACATGTTCAATTAAATACTTTTAAAAGTTTATATATCAAATTTTATAAAAATCGGTGGCGATTTAAGAATTTTTCCATACAAACTTTCAACCCCTTATTTGTACCCTTAGGGGGAGAATTCTAGAAAACCATGAAACATATGTTCAATTAAATACTTTTAAAAATCTAAATTTCAAATTTTATAAAAATCGGTGCCGATTTAAAATTTTTTCCATACAAACTTTCAACCCCTATCTCACCCCTTTAGGGTTAAAATTTTTCAAAATCCCTTCTTAGTGGATGTCCAGATTACAAAAGTAAACATCTGTCCAAATTCCACGTTTCTACGCACAGCGGTTACGGCTGTGCGTGCGTCTTACCTCAGTCAGTGAGGACAAGTCCTTTCATATATATAGATATAATATATTAAATAAAAATTTGCTTTTACTATATTTACTATATATGTTTTTTCCATATCAAATTAAAATGAAATGTAAACATAAGCTATTATACTACACAATAGACATGCCAAATAATGTTCTATTATATGTAAACAAATATTTAAGGCCGTCATGGCGCAGGGACACCAGCGTGTGACTATAATGCAACAGTTATGGGTTTGATTCTCTTACAGGGGAATAAATTATTATTTATTTTTATTAATCACACCAAGGTAAAAGCACAGCGTTAAGTTCCACCACTCACGGAATGCCTCGAAAATCTAATGGAAAGTGGGGAACGGAATGTCGTAACACTAGCTAAACTACTGCTAGAAGCTGAATAAAACTCTCTCTCCCTCTCTCTCTCTCTCTTTATTTACTAACCCTCATTCATTTTACCAACTTGTACGAAAATGATAATATAAAACATACAAAAGCAATAAATATGCCAAATATAATTCTATAATACATTAAAAAATACTTATAATAAAACGTGTACAACTATAATAATTAAATCATAATCAGATAAGAGATATCTTAATCAGCTAAGTAACAAGACTTATATTAGAAGTTTGCGTTTGTACGCAAAGAATAGTGATGCTGGAGGCTTCGAAGGTCATCAGCTTTGATCTTTAGAGCTGCCTTCAACTGTCACTAACTACTGGAGAGGTTCTTTTATACCCTCTTTGATGAAGAAGGGTTTGTTGTGAAGCTTGAAATAAGAATCATATATTAGATATATATATCTATACTTGTAATAAATCGTAAATGATCGGTGTCTCTAAGTAGTGTCTTAATATATATATATATATATATATATATATATATATATATATATATATACATTAACTAAGTATTGCCATAAATTTAGTAGCCGTCTGATATTTCAGTACAACATCACCTCTATATCAATCCACGCCAGCTACGAGACGCTTCGTAATAATTTATTATACGATATCTCTAAAGTTAATATCATCAATACAATTTTAGTACTAAAATTAACTATTATTGTATAACAGTGTAAGGGTGTGACTGTAAGACGATTGAGGGTTACGGGTTCGATTTTTTTAAATAGTATTTTTTATAAAAAAATTTAGAGAGCTGGTTTTTTATAAGGTTCTATTAATTAATATTTTATATATTTTACGTTGCAATTACTATGTTTTTTATACAATCTTTGAAATTATGAATATTAACAACGTAATTTAACTACTCACTCTTTTAGATACGACCCCCAACTCGGTTCAATTTTATAGCTAGAGTGCCAGACTGCCTTCAGGCCGTCGGCATTCATTCAGTACGTTCCATCTCTGCAATCTTGATATTTCTAACATTTCTATTAAAAAGTGACATAATTATGAATGTTTACACAGATGTCTGAGACAAACATTATAAAAACTTTAAAATGTTTTAATATTTTTTACAAAAAAAAAGCTTAGAGAGGCTTAGAGAAGTAACAAAAATAGTCAAGTACGAGTCAGACACGCCTATCGAAGGTTCCGTACTAATTTCAGGTTTCACATGGAAGTACAACTAATTAAAGTTGACAAACTTAAATCTGCGGCCGTTTTAAATCATTTCAGTTATTTTATAAGAAAAGAACAGCAAGTATAAGTTTGTAATGTAATCCTCGACGTCTTGCTATCTATTTGTATACAACGTTTAATTAAGACTGGCGAAGTGGTTAGTCGATTTATACGTAATTAGTCAAACACAGCTGGGAAACTTAGATAGCGAATTAGAATTCAGAATCGTGACCTCGAATTGGTATCTCATGTTTCCTAGTCATGCAAATGCAACCTATAACACGAACTGAGAACGCCACTTCCATATTGCATTTGCTACGTATATATCTTAGAACGAATCTAAACTTACTACTGATGTTATAAATATGAAAATTTGTAAGGCCAGTCGTAGCGCAGGGCAGACTGTCTGTGAGTTCAATTTCCACGTAAACGCGGCGTTGAGTTCCGCGACTTAGCACGCAATACTTTCAGCTATCAGCGGGAAATGGGGGACAGAGTGAATTTACACTAAGTTGAGACACCCTGTTCCCCATTTTCCGCCGAATACTGAAGGCATTGCCTGTTGAGTGGCAGAACTCTACGCTGCTCTTTACATCGACACCAGAGCGAAGAAATGAAAATATAAATTTAAATAAACATTTTATTTCCTCAAATGGGGATCGAACGTTCAACCCCTTGTGTCCCTGCGCCACGAATGGCATAAAGAAACCTTATATTATACTTCTCTTTTTATTTCATAGCAAAACAGTATTACTATAAGAAAACGCTACAACGCTAGAAACGACTGCGTTTATATATTTATTCTTGCTATGTCATTATATACCTTCAAAACGATATTAGAAACCTCAGAATTGCTTAATCCCAGAAATCTTTGTATTTCAAATCAATTATCTCCAAGATCATCTATTAAGTAACTTCGTAATCTGAAGTCTTAAATGGATTTCTCTATTTGAAACGAGGCATGTCTCTGAATTTGTTAACGAAAACAGATTGCGTAGCGTAGGTACAGCACTCATCCACGTCCAAATCCTCAGGACCCTCAAAGATTCCGTCTTTTATACCTGTTCCATACACGTTAGAATGGAGGGGAGGAGAGTAGCGGTGCCAAGTTATTTTGGGTATGCGTTCGCCCTACTACACTAATCCTGAGTAAACTGTACGTAACACTGAAGATCGAAGTAAATTCCGCACTTTATGTGTTAATAATTTCTAAAAGGGATCTTGGTGTCGCCTATTCATTTTATACAAAACACACTTAAGCTTTGGGACCAATCTTGGCGCAACTGTTCTGTAAATGGAATAGTGGATTCGATTCTCACTCGGGGTAATGAAATATTTATTTTTTTAATTTCTTCACTCTGGTAACGAGATGAAGCGCGACATTGAGTTCTGCCACTAATCGCGCAATATTTAGAATTTTCTACGGATAGTGGTGAACGAAAGTATGTTTTGTGTCTACTTTTGCTCAAATTTCATTAAAATCTTAAATTTTATTTATATTAAACAAATTAAAATCACAAATTGAATTATCTCCTTTATTTTACTTGATTTGTTTAGAACAATACGTCTTAATAAAATTAAAACGTCATAGATATACAAAGCACTGGGGTGGCATTATCAATCATTTTAGTCTTTGTTAAGAATATAATAAAAAGTTGTAATAAAATTAATAGCTGTCACGGTTACCCTGTTAAGAGAATATTGTTTTGTTAAATCATTTAAGCTAAGTTAATTAATATTTGTAATAAATGATTTAATTTTAATTGTAATGACGAAATTTTTCTAAGCTTCACGCTGTATCCCGCTTGTGGCGGGAAAGGCAATAGAGCTCCAAAATCGCGTGGTTTTGAACTAACTTTCTCCTATAGTTTACCTGTGGTTAAAATAAAGTCGATACGATATGGGTTCCTTTAAAAAGCTCGTCTATTTCCAACTTAAAGGCTGGGAAATACCTTTAGCTCCTCTGGTGCTGTGTGGTCGTGGGCGATGGTGATCACAAGCTAACCCGTGCGCTGGTTTGCCTTGTCTTTTCTATGAAAAAAACCTAGTGTAACTCTCTAATACTCCATAATTTTAGAAAGAGAAAAAGAAGACAAAAATAGGATATTGACTGATGGAATATAGCGTCGCAAATATAGTAAATCATTATTTATGTTTTTAACAATTTTAAAGTGTTATTCCACACTTAGAAAAGCAGAATATTTTCTAGAAAACGTATAAAAATTGGAATGTAGCAGGATTTGAACCCGCGCTCTCATTAAGCTACGTCGAAATTCTTATACGCTTGTTACAATTTATTTCTGTTGGAAAATTGTAAAAATCTCCCTACAAAGATGCTTATAGAATTATACGATTTCTAAAAAGTATTATTTATGTTCTATTATTACACCAAATATCAACAATCCATCATTAAAAAATAGTAAGGACCCAAATTGTAACCTTACAAACCAAGACTCCCGTATTAAAACCCGCTTATAGCCAAAAAATACCTGTATTTAGTCGTCGCGGTCAGCGGTAAAACACGTCGCTGCTACCGACACGTAACTAAAGTAGGTTAATGTTTTTGACTCCCGCTTTTGTTGTACAATATACGTGTATGGAGACAGGATACAAATTATGTTATAAATATAAAAAAGGATATTTTTTGTTTGGATTTTGTGGTATATTTGTTATTGGTGATCACACGAAACCCAACGCCATTACTTGCTGAATTGGCGATCAGTGACCGTCACATGCTCCAATAATTTAGATCGATGCTATACGTTGAAAATTGAGACATATTAGTTTTTAATTGATACATTCTTCACACTGGTATAGCTATATATCTGCCACACACCAGTATAGGCAGAGGGAACCTAGTGACAACACACTCCGTTCTCTACTTTAAATTCTGAAGGCATTGCGTGTTGAGTGGCCAGAAACTCAACTCGCTTAGCCTTCACACTAGAGCGAAGAAATCGATAATATAAATTTAAATAAATATTTAATTTTCTCGAGTGGAGATCGAACCCACGACCAGTTGCGTTTACATTCACATTTTATGCTACTAAATAAAACTAAAAGTTTATTCACGGACGATTAGAAGAAGAATATGAAGAAGAAACTGGTGAAAATTAAAGCAAGATATTCACAAAAGTAAAATACTTCAGTTACAAACTTTTAACATAACAGTGCTGAGTGTAAAATAAAATGGAGCATAACAAAACAGTACAAGTTCTTCTTTAGAAATTTGAAAATGTACTTAAACAATGTAAAATGTCTTTGTAGCTATATAGAATTTTGTCTAAATACGAGTTTATGTAGACGAGGATTGTGGATTCGAATATTCGTTTTTTTTTCTTCTTCAAGCTGCCCCGCAAATAGCAGAGGCAGAGTGAATCAGGGAATCGAGTGTTAAAACACTCCTTTCTCCATTTAGACGGTTCCGTTCCCCAATTTCCCTCAAATTCTTTAGGCATTGATATTAAGTGTGACAGCGTTAGACTGAAAACGTAATGGTTGTGGATTCCATCAGCATTTAGAGAACTTCACGCTGTATCCCGCTCACAACAGGGTAGGCAGAGAGAACCTAGTGTTAAGACACTCTGTACCCCACTTTCCGCCGAATTCTGGAGCCATTACGAACACGCAGAAACAGAGCGGAGAAATGGAAATATAAACGTAAATAAATATTTCACTTCCTCGAGTGGGGATCAAACCCACACCTGACGCGTTACAGTCACACCCTTGATCGGCATTTAGATTGTTTAAATTATATGTAATATTCATTTCCACGCATTATCAGTTAAAGCTTGGACTTAAGCTCCAGAAAGACACAATTTCTATATACCTGCCCTATTATGCAGGAAAAACTGTTAAGCTGTTTTTTTTTTAAAAAAACCAATCACTTCTTAGGCGAAGTTCGATGAATATTATTTATAAAGTAACCCTAAAGCTTATCATATTTAGTCCAATATTAATCTTTTACCGTGTCAACCGAACAGCCCCACCAAGAAGAGCCAATTTCGAAGGAAAATTCGGTCTGAGGCAGTGACAAATACTCCATTTTATTTCACTTTCATCTCGATCAAGTGCCTTATCTGGGAATAAGAGCTGAGTAGCGTGTATGGGCAATAGTAAACACTTGAAGAGTGCCAGGAAAATCGACATGTGCGGAGGGAATATTTTATTCGAAATTAATAATAGAATTATTGAATTATATATTCAATTTTGAAATCATTTCAAGCATTGTCGACTGTAATATGGAAAGCTTACTGAAATATAAATAATTTATATGTAGAAATTGAGGTAAAATTATGAATTTGAATTATTATTATTTGGATAAACGGTTTTGTGTGATAAATACTATAAAATGTGTATGACGACTAAGTGCGACTTTACTTGATGGTTATAGGTTCAAATTTAACTCGGAGAAATGTTTATTATACTCTTTATTTGGTTGAAATACGGCACTGGTCTCCGAGATATCGTGAACAATATTCCAAATAACTAATAAGCAAACAGAAAACAGATTTATTTTCTGCTTCAGTAACATTTAGCGGGGTAGGGCAGAGGAAATCTAGTGTTAAGACACTCCGTTTCCATGTTATAATATAAAAGTAAAGAATAATTCATTCCGCCGAGTGAGAACCGAGCGAACTTTCCCCACTTTGTACCGAATTCTGGAGGCATTGTATGTTGAGAGGCAGAACTCAACGCCGCGCCTGCCTTGACACCAGGGCGAAAAAATGGAAATATAAACATAGATAAATATTTCACTTCCTCGAGTGGGGATCGAACCACAACCGTCGCGTTAGAGTCACTTGTGCCGCTGCGCTAAGACGGACACATATTTCAAAAAAAAATTCGTTTTCAAGTTATAGCTTAACATAATTAACTTGTAAGAACATTACACCCAGATTCGGTGTCCATAATATAAAATGAAATGAAAGTCTGCACGGATTTTAGAGCCAATGATTGATGCTGGGAGCTTAATTAATCTTGCTCAAGTCGGCCTGCTTCCACTTGATTGTTGGCCGCAACTACGTTATTTGTCGCGAATCTTTATCGATATCGTACGTGAGTGGATTTCTATGTTATGGACTTATATAAACTTAAACTTTTATTTTTTAGAGTTTTAGAGTTTGCGTCATAGCGCAGTGGCACGACATCTCGCTGTAACTGACGATTGGAGGTTCGATTCCCACGCAGGGATATAAATTATGTGTAATTAATGTCGACTAAGTTGAGATGGAACTTAGCATATTCTACTAAATGCGGGATACAGCGTGAAAAATACATTTATTGTATTCACTGTGGATCCTGTGCTATTTGAATCGACTTCATTTAACTTACTTTATTCAAAATGCTTATATAGTCAAATACAGACAAGACTTGCAGGCAAATAGCCAGAAGAAACGATTGCTTGGCAAAACGACAACTGTTTTGGATAACTAGGAAATTCTCTTGAGAATGGCTCTGAATATGGTAAATATTTAGTTAACTTGATGTTATTCTAATATTTACAACAATTTTTATGATTGTATGTATTTTTTTCATGCTATATTATACATGTTGCATATAGCAGGGTAGACAGTGGGAACCTAGTGTTAAGACACTGTGTTCCTCACTTTTCTCGGTACCAGAGCTAAAAGTGATATTATTAATAATTAATAATTCATTCTACTGAGAGAGAATAGAATCTACAACTGTAACACTTACACGCTTGTGTTATATATTTGAATATATGTATTATGTATGTATTTAATTTATTTCAATACTTATTTTATTGTAAGTAATTTTGTAATATAACTCTATATTTCGGAAGCTAGAAAACAGCCTTCAAATTAGGCTCCCTACATACACAAAAATATATTTTATTTTTTCTAAATAACAGCTAATATCAAAGAGCAAAAAAAATCCTATTTCTAGGCGAATAAAGAATTTATATTGAAATCAGTATCACTTTACAAACGTTTCCAACAAGCCTCGGATCAACATAACAAGATAGAGCCTTCTTATATACACAATATACTCCAATCTAAAATATTCTAGAGAAAGGTCAACGACCTCATTGTAAACGAAATTTGGCACGTTTCACCTTTTAACATTTTTTCCGAATCTTTCCACTAGTGTTATTTTTATAACTACGATTCGTGTGTTATGGGTTCGATGCTTACTCGAGGAATAAAATATTTAATATTTTCATTTCTTCGCTCTGGTAAAGGGGCAAAGCGCGACGTTGAGCGCCGCCATGCTCCGCAATGCCTCGAGAATCCGATGGAAAGTCGGGAATACATGTTAGAATAAATAATTAAAACTTTCAGCATAATTTTGCTTTAGGCATAGAGTAAATATTAAAATTTTTAAAGTATTAAGAAATAAAGTAATAATAACAATGATATGGAAAAAGGGTACGGACTAAAATGTCTATAGATTTTGAAATAATACAACGAATAGTAAAGATATATAGAAAAATTGATGCGTACAAAACAATTACAGGATTCTTATTTTTTTATGGTTCCGTACTTCAAAAGTAAAAATGGAATCTTTATTATATAAATTTTAATTGTTGCCATTAATATTAAATAATCTATGGTCCCTTGGAGTGCAAAAAAAAATCTAGCTTCTAAGACAACGCAATGAAAAGATACGAGTACAAACATTTATGCATCGTTTTTGGTAAATTTTGTATTAAATTCACTTAAATCGCTGGCCTAACATAATTAGTAAATTTTAATTAAATTACTTAACTGCTAACTATACTAGAACAGACTAGCTATTCTAGATATACTTCTATTGACGTCATGTCAAATCTAAACACCAATATGTTAAGGATTAGGTACAAGATGTAAGGCAAGCCGGCCGCCATATTGACATGATTTCTCCAAATCTATTATATTATACGTGTATTACATACATACAGACATACGTTGAGGTACAAAGGGTCCAAGTATAATTTAATATTACAATCAATAAATTCGTTGTTGTCTAAATAAGGCTTTATTTTCAATAGAATTATTCTTTTTAAAGCTTTATGAAAGCAGAGAGAGTAAGTTAGAGTTAAATTATTTTTCTTTTCTATTATTTACAATTTAGATATACTATATCACCACGAGTGTGGTGGGGCTCGAACCCTTGTGAGTTCGAGCCCCACTCGAGGAAATGAATTATTATTTATTAATATTTTCATTTCTTCGCTCTGGAACCAAGGCAAACCACGACGTTGAGTTTCGCTACTTAACACTTAATGCCTTAAAACATTCGGCGGAAAGTGGGGAACGGAGTGTCTTAACTCTAGGTTCCCTCTGCCTACCCTGCTGTATGCTAGATACAGGGCGAAGTTAATTTAATTTTTTGTTTACTGTAAACTTTCATCAAAATTCATCTAGTAGTTTTTGCGTGAGAGTAAAACAAAGATTTTTTTTTTTAATTTTACATACTCTAGGTAAAATACAACATTCTATATCAAAACGGCCGTTTCCAGTAACCATGTTGATTGATGAGACGTGTATCGAGACTAGTGACGGGATCATCTTGTTATTTGATTGATCGTGGAAGTCTCTGCTTCGTGACGTTTCCATATTTCAGTCAAAGCTTCACCTCTTTTAAGGGGAAACAACATGACAAGACATTGGTTTATATGAATATTAAACAAATCAAGACATGTCCTTCAAAAATTTTCAAAACATTAAGTGTTGAGCGGCGGAATTTAACGCCGCATTTTGCCTTACATATCATATTTGGTTAGATTGCAAATGTTTATACACAAATAAATAGTTTAACTAAATAATTTCCTAAAGTTATGATAATAATTAAATTTAACATGGACTTAATTTGGTTAAGAACCTCTACAGATAGTTTTGGGTACCATGGCTGCACCAGCTGCACTAGTTGGGCACTTAAGTAATGTTTTTATTCGGTCATAGCTGTAACGATCGGTCGGTAACGATGAGTAGTTTTGCTTGTAATTTTGAATTTCCATATTTTAGTAAATTTATTTGGTGAAATGGATTTTTTAATAATTTAAACATAATTATGATCATGGAGGCTTATCATTCATTTGTTAGCTCTCAAGCAAGTGTCTCATGTCTCATTTCTGTCGTTATAAAGACACTTTCTAGACACTTCTAGAAAGCGAAAATTTGGCATATAGGTAGATCAGGGAGGATAGAGGAGAGGGATTTTTCAAAATGTTCGCAAACACAAAAAAATAGATTTTCCTCTTTAAGCCTTAAAGACCACACAACCAACGTTGCGGGCGATAACTAGTACAATATCATAAAGTAATCATTTCAACATCTCTACAAAATAATAAGCGGAGAGTACCGACTGGACTGAACTAAGCAAATATTACTTTCAGTAAAGCGTATAAAAGTCTAGTAAAAGACCAAATAAATGTCAAATATCAAGCCTTAACGAAAATAAACAAGGGAAGGTCGAAGGCGTAAGAAGTAGTCGAAGAAACAATAACAATAAATAATGACGGCGCAGGATCAACCCTTGGAAACCGTTACTCTGTTCTATCGTGAAATTGAGTTATAATCGCTTTGGTGGTGGATTAGCATTTTTCTTTTAAATAAAAAAAATATTAGTTTTAAATTAACCTGTAGGTTCGTTTTTGAGCAGTTTTTTTTATTATTTTTATATATCTCTTCAGTCTTGGATCCTCTGTCCATATGTGGATTTAAAAAAGGGGCTTCATTAAAATTAAAAAGCCTTAGTTGTGTTTTTCCTTTAAGAAATATAAATATGCTTGTCGTGGCGCAGAGGCAAAAGCTTACTGCAAACACAATAGATTATAGGTTCGATTCTCAGTCAAGGAAATGAAATATTTAACATTTTCATTTCCTCACTCTGGTCACGTAGCGCGGCGTTTAGCTCCGCCACTCAACACACAATGTTTGCAGAATTCGGTGGAATATGTTGAGCGTCTTAGCACTTAAAATACATTTTCATGAAATTTCTTCTTACTTCACATTAAAATACTTCTAATAAAGTAAGTAATTGATATATTTCAAAATTAAATATAATAAACAGTTAATAACAGCAAAAAGTATTGGAAAATTCTCATAAACCTTTCAACGTTGTTCTAACGTCAATGTCAAATGCGTATGGGGAAACTGATATTAGATTCTTCTATACTTAAGGTGTAATGTTACGGAAGACGGGCGTCGATACGGTCTTTGTTGAGATATCCACCCAATGGATGTTTATTTACTTTGTTAAGTTAACCTATCTCTAGATATATATATATTTATAAACAAAAACATGTTTTTGTTTTTGATTAAACTTTCTTATAGATTAGTAATAATAATTTCCAATACATCTATATATAAACTACAACTTTTTTTTTACTTTAAGTTGTAGGTATGTGTAACACAGCAATGTAGCATAAACAGAGGGAACCTGGGAACCTTAAGACTGGACGCAATGAGTGTTGAGTGCCGGACCTGAACTCTGCGCTTTGCCTAGATAAGTATTTCATTTTCTCTAGCGGGAACAGAACCCACAATCTATTCTATTACTCTCTACTCTATTCTATAATTCACGTATTATGTCACATATGTCAGGATATAATTGAAATATAATAAACCCTCTGTGGAATCGAATCCACAACAAACAGACAACAATCAGATGCAACCCCACTGCCACGAGAACAGTCTATATATACTGTTATAATATGTATATTGAAATGACTAATTTAAACCGCACTATAATTACAGCAGTAATTTGATTATTGGAATTATAAGCCCTTTAATCAGAAATGATTTACAATTATCAAGGTATATTATATTTTCTATAATATATTATATATTTTGTAATATAACTTTTTTTGGTTCACGCTTTATCCTGCGCGTAGCGGGAATGGCAGAGGGAAACTAGTGTGATGCCTGCGTGTTGAGTGGTGGGACTCATTATCGCAGTATGTCTTATCAGAGCGGCGATAAGAGTTTGAAAGTTCGAGTCCCGCAACGTTTATTTTTTTAAACATTTCTGAATATTTTTCTACCCCTTTTTCAAATTTAAATAGTTTTCTAAGGTTAATTGTAATTATTAAAACATAGTTATGGATTCACATATAGGCAGAAAAAACCTAAGGCGCTTCGTTCTCAGAAGAGGCACTACTCAACACCGAATCTGGCACCGCCTCGCACCGTAAAAGATGCCCTATAAATATGTTTTATTTTTTTTAAAGCTTCACAGTGTATCCCGCGTATAGCAGGGTAAAAAGAGGGAACCTAATGTTAAGACACTCCGTTCCCCTTTTTCAGCCCAATCGGCGGAGCTCAACGCCACTGTTCTTAGAACCAGAGCAAGGAAATGTAAAAAAAACATTAACCTGAGTGCGAATCAAACCCTCAACTGCCTAGCTTACCGTTAGCTATGCTGCTGTGTCACAACAATAAATTAAAAGTAAAAGTTTTAAAATATACAAAAATTTTAAATACAGAACCTTAAAAGCTTTATATAGTCTGTACAACCCTATTTACCATCTAAAAGGATGTATCTAGGAGGAAAGAAAACAAAAGATATAAAAATACAACGGATATTTGAATAAACTCGTTGCACATCTCTCTCTAGTCTTGTTCGTGCATAGTGCACATGTGAAATAGTCTAGCATTATTTATAGATGTCAAATCGGGTTAGTACAGTTGGGTCTTGGGACTTATATAATGTACAATACAGTAGTCGTCGATTCAAATACTGCTTTTGACATATTTAAAAAAAAAAACCTATAAATATTTGTACCCACGCCTCTTGCAAACCGTCTGATAATATTTTTCTTTCCCACTTATGGTAATAATATTTAAATTCATTTCAATTACATTTTTTTCAATTTATTCTAAAGAATATCTTCTGGGCTTCAATCCGGAGATAACAAAAAATCTAGGATAAAAAAATGTTTTTTTTTTGTATCTCCTGCTCTTAATAAATCATTATATCTGTATAATTTTAATTTCCCTGTTTTGATAGTACGGCGTTTAGTTCCGCCAGTTAATAATGAACTCAAAAATTGGACACAATGTGGAGAACATAAAGCCTTAACACTAAGTTCTTTCTGATCTTCAAAAAGCACAGAGCTGAACTTACAAACTTCTATTTAACTTGCTAACTAACTCTGTTTGTGTGTAATCCTGCAAGTTCAATTTGATCCACTTTCCAATGTCCGATTGAGCAGAAATTTGAATTACGACTTCAATTATGATGACAATGAAATGCCATATATTCAATGTTAATACAAAATGGCTGCCGTCATAAAATGGCGGATTACATTTTCTAGCACAACTCACCGAATATGGTTATCAAATGAAGTAGCTTAATTTGCAAATTGCAATATACCATAAAATTTAATAAAATAGTTTCTAAAAACGTATTTTGATTAATAGCTTATTTTTTAATCTGATAAAACGTTATTAATAAGTACTATTTATTAGAAATTTATACAGACAAATTGAAATGAGCTCGGCCAAGCACATAATATTCGCATGCAGTTTCCAAAACTGTATCTTTAGTTTGATAGCCTGGCTGCCGGCCAGATGTTTTGACCAGATAATAACTGCAAATTAGGAGGAACTTCGTTTTGTTGAATATCCATATTTGGCATTAGTTATGATAATGGAATATATTTCTATTTATTAAAGAATTAAGAAGAAAGCGCGTCTATCTACACCTCAAAGGCCGGCAACGCACCTGTAGCTCCTCTGGTGCTGCACGGGGTCGTGGGCGGCGGTGATCATCATCAGGTGACCCGAACGCTCGTTTGCCTTGTCCTTTTTCCATAAAAAAAAAAAAAAGAATTGATAACGCTATGGCGCAGCGGCCTAGCGTCAATTGACGATTGTAGGTTCGATGTTCTCTCGAGGGAATGAATTAATCTCACTTCGACACTCTCGTATCTGGACCAAACGCTTCAAATGAGTAACCGAGGGTCTCAATTCTACCACTATTCCCCTGCTTACCCTGCTAGATGCGGGATACAGGGTGAAGCCAAAATCAAGAGAAATAACAAGTATATTCTTTATTTTAAAGCATGTATTGCAGAGTGGAATTCGATTTCCTAGCTAGCCTTTGTAAATATAAGTAAAAGGCTTAAATATGTTTAGCGAATATTTGATACAACAAACCAAATCATTCAGTATAAATGAGCCATTTTTTAGATTCACGCTTTATCCCGCACAAAGCAGGGCAGTGTTAAGACAATTCCGTTGCTTTCTGCCGAATTCTTAAAGCATTGCATATTGATTGGAAAAATCACTGCTACGCTTAACCTACTTACCGGAGCGAGGGAAATGAAAATATTAAATATTTTATATCTTCGAACGAGAATTGAACCTGCAACCTATCACGTTTACATGTATATGCCGAAGACCTCAATAAATAAGATCAAACATCAATATTTACATTTCTAACATATAATAATGTCACCTACACGTTCACAGGTTCCCGAAGGCCTAAGTCCACGTCAGCTTCCAAAGCTTTCTCGAGTCACGTTATAAAGTGATTCTTGTAAACGAAATGGAACATTCTTATCAGTTTACGATTGATGCTTACGTGCCTTAATTTACTACTGAGGCCTTTTATTGTATTTCTTAAGAAGAAAAAGTATTTTGAGGCCAGTCGGGCCCAAGCCTGTGACTTTCAACGCGACGGGCTGTGGATTCGATTCTCACTCGAGAAAATTAAATATTTAATATTTTCATTTCTTTACTCTGGTGTCAAGGCAAAGCGCGGCGTTAAGCTCCGTCAATCAACATTCGATGCAAAGTGGGAATCGGAGTGTCTTAATACTAGGCTCCCTCTGCTTATCCTGATACATGAGGGATACAGCGTGTACTGAAAAAAAAAAGTATTTTATAAACAATATTGTTTGGCTTATTTTTTTGTGTTTTTGAAGTATGTGTATATATTTCCTTCGCTATATTCGTTTAATATTAACTTTAATCATTACCCAGGGAGAAATAAATTAAAAAAGACAATATCGCGTTATTAAATATCGCTTAGCAACAAAATGACGCTATTAACGGAACAAGCGACGCTACCAATTTAGAAAATTTTATATAATGCAAACAAGTTTATTAATTTGAATATTTAATATGAACATATATCTTCAAATATGTCGTCGCGATCTTTTGATCCTGTGAAAAATGTACAAAGAGCATAAGGTATTTTTTGATAAAATATAAAGTTCATATATATTCCATAGAAAGGAAATATCCAAACCTCAATAACTATATTATTACACCCATACAAACCCCATACAACTATTAACTAATACAATACATATTACACCTAAAATTAAACTTCACCTTGACAATTACAATACAATCAACAAAATTCGTTTCAGTAAATTGGCAAAGCAAGATCAAAGGCATTAATTTAGCTTCCACAGTATATTAGATAGAGAGAGAGAATTCTCTAGCATTTGTTGTTACGTCTGTCCGCTGGTAGCCGGCTCATCTGAAAAGGGCCCGATTCCAGTTCATTTCACACCAGAGTCGGGTCGGCTTTACTTGATTTAAGCTCTTCAAAATGTACGGAATATTAGGCAATAATCTATTAAGACTATTAGAAATGCTATTGATATCTCTATTGTTTAAAAGTTCAAGGGTTATCTGGTGTTTGTGGATTTAGAGGGTTGGTTCTTTTTAAATTTAAGAAAAGATGAGGAATAAGAAATGACCAGTCACTATGTTCAATTCAATAAAATTTTAAATGAGTATTACCATTTTTTTAAGATATTGAATAAAATTTATATCAGTAGTGTGTATAATTGAATTTGTAATTCATATAGCGTCGTTTTAATTTCATCGCTCTGGTACCAAAGCAAATACCCGGCGTTAAGTTCCGAAGAATTCGAAAACTTCTTACCGAAATTCTTACCCATAGGTTTGCAATGAAACACCTATAATCTCAATATACTATCGTTACCTGTTGAGTCGTTGAACTGCTTGAATTAGTGGCATTACCAGATAGTACATTCCAGTAAGCTCGGCATTTGACTTCCCGGCAACTAATTCCTGGGCTTAACCTTACATACCACATTGTTATGTAGCTATATACATAGATAAGGATATGTATATAATGAAATCTCTGACACCTTATATATATATATATATATATATATATATAACTTCAATTATTTATTTAAATTCAATTCAATTATTAATTGGATCTTCAATTATTTATTAATTTCAATATTTATTTAAAGTTATATTTCATTTAAATTTAGCCTCCAGAATTCGGCGGAAAGTTGGGAACAGAGTGTTTTAGAACTAGATTCTCTGTACGTACTCTGATGTGTGCTGGAAACAGCGTGAAGCTGATTTAGATTTTTTCATTATTTATTTATGATGATAATCATATTAAAAGATAATTCTGTTCCTCACTTTCCACCTAATTCTGTTCCTCACTTTCCGCCTTTTTTACATTAATATTTAAAACATACTTTACTAAAACATTGTTTAATTGTATGAGCTTTTAAATTATTTTAATTATTTTCTGTTCTTATATCTAAAATAAATAAAGTACATTACGTGAATTGGTTCGAAGAAACAAATGTTTGCTATTGTATTTATAAAATTACTTAAACGTGCCAAACTGGTGCCGCTGGGAACGAACGTCGCTTTGTTCTACCTAATTTTGTGGCTAAGTTATTTTATTACGTAAGTACGTAAAGATTTTCAATTGTACGTGTAAATTGTATAAAGTAAACAATTTATTTTTAAATTTAATAAAATATGTATATCTAATGTGTCTTTATTAGTATTCATTTATTTACTATATGCACACGTATGGCACATCGTCTGTATGTGTAATCGACGGCTGTGAATTCGATTCTCACTAGGAAAAATGATGATATTTAATAATTTTCATTTTACTATAAACATTTTGCTCTAGTACACGAAACACGGCGTTAAGATCCACCTCTCAACACGTAATGTCTCAAAAAGTTAACACAAAACATCAAATTCCCTTTGACAACCCTACCATGCGTGAAAAAACGTGAAGCTATTTATGTGTATTTTTATCTCACCTAAGTATTACAGGTCGGGATAAGGGGACGCGATAAATCTGTAACGTGACTTGAGCTGGATAAATTCCCATAGTATTGTATTTTTTATATCGTTTTTTTTTCTTTAATATCAATGATGTTTTCGCGAAGAAAAATATCTATGGAAAGAAAAATACTATAATTTTGGTTATTTTCATTTAAAATTTTACACAATCACTGTTAATACTTATTAATTTTTGTTTATTGTTCACTATGAACCCATCATCTAAATTCTTAACTAGAGACCGTTGAGAATTTAGATGATGGGTTCAGATGATGATGATGATGATGATGATTTAGATGATGGGTTGGCGCAAAGGCAGAGGCGTGTGACTGTAACACGACGGCTGTGGGTTTGATTCCCACTTGGAGCTATGTATTATTATTATTTATGAATACTTTTATTTCTTCGTTCAGGCACCAAGGCCAAAGCACGGCGTTCAGTTCCGCCACTCAACATGCAACGCCTCGAAAAAAGAAAGCTGAGAAAAAAAATGAATTCTAAACAAACAAAAGCACTTACATATAAGCTAAAGATCCCATTTTGATGAGAGATGAAGCTGAGAAGCTTTGCCAGCAAGGCTTACCATACAATCTATATTGTCAATATAGGATATACTGACGTAACATGGAACGTCTGACACTGATAGTGAGGTGCATCATCGAAACTGGCAATCAATCACTAACACTAGCCCATCACTAGTCTCGGTACTGGAGTCATTTATCATGAATCGTAAGGAATCTTGGAGGACGTCCATTATAATTTAGAACTTGAAACTAATATTATTTAATTATTTTGCTGATATCATTTGAAGCTAGAGTGGCATAGTTGATATTGTTTAACTGTATATCGATGATTTTGGGTTGGAGTCTCGAGTGGGAATTGAACCCACTGTCTCTCGTCTCTCTCACTAATCCTGTTAAAAATTATACTATGATTATATTCAGCATTATCGTACGTTTTTTACAACGTGCTGTATAGCAGGATAGGCAAGAATTGTGTTAAAATTATAATATATTTTTGTAGTAATATATGGCGGCTACTATACTAGCTAGCTACTTGCCTAGAATAAATGGATTTGGGTCTTATTGTGTACGAAAATGTTATGTAAAAAAATCCTGACTTATTCTAGGCATCCATCTCCATACACCACATTTATGTCCTAGAATTCTCTCTGCGAAACTGACATAAGGGTCATAATCAGAAAAGTGGACATTTTTGTTTTCGTAACGTAACTGATAAGTAACAATACTGATAATGTTTGTTACGAAACTGATGACATAAGGCATTATACACAACAAACTAAGAATATTATATGAATAAAACTATTGTTTTTTTTATTTAATGAGAAACAAATTATAATTTTAAAGATTCAATCGTTGATTTAACAGATTATAAATGTAAGAAAACAACAAAGTGACAATATTAACAATATAATAATGGTAGTTCGTAACGTAATAAACTTATATTTCTAGAGATCACAAAGTTAATGATAAAATTAAATCCACTTTAAAATATATCAAAATTTGAGTCGTTATCACTGGAATTAACTTTGTAAGTGTTTATTCCGCATATCTTCATATTTAATAGGATTGGTCTGTTTAAGACGTTCTCTATATCTTTATTATCTTTCAGCATTTGACATAGGAGCCATGACGCTTACTGAAAATAAAAAAATATTTATCAATAAGTATTTAATAATATTTCATGTTTATTGTTTAGATCTTTAACAACGCTAGTACAGAACGTATTTGTTTTTAAATAAAAGCCTCACCCGCTTGAGCTACATATTTATTAATTCACTATCTCCAGAGAAAAAAATAGTAATTACAAAATCACAACTAATTTCAGGAAGAATAAAAAAATGTTTTTAACTAAATCGGTTAAGCCGTTTCTGAGATAAGCGTGCACAAACACATTAGACAAACAAGCAAACAGGCAAAAAACTTAAAAAACATTATTTTTAGTTACTTTACGTTATCAAAAGTAATTATAGTAATTATTTTTATCTTATGCCATTATTTTATCATAAGTAATTATTTTTTTCATATACCATAATTTTTTTTTATATACATATCTTCCGATGGTAACGTAATTATGAACTAGGTTTCATATTTTCTCAGTTTCGTTACGTAACGAAATATAACAAAATTGAGAATAACGTCTGAGAAATTCTAACCTTTTTAAATATTTGCTTATGAGCCATGTGTTGCATGTGCAAGCCCTGAAGTTCTTTTTTGAGATTTTATAAAAAGAAGCAAATAACATAAAGAAGAAAACGAAATTATAGAATACTTACCAAAATAAAAGCCGTTTATAACCCTGAGATGTAATTTCACGCATTCACTCTAAAACATTTGAACCCCTCTACTGCTGCGAGAACATTACTTGTTGTAGCTACGACAGCATTGACTTTTAGAAATATGGTGCCCCAATAAAAACTAATATTAAACACCATTCAAAATAATTGCGTTCATATTTTAATTGTACGTTACTAGCCCTGAGTAACAAAAAGACAATATTTTGGGACAAATTTACTTAATTCATATATATTATTTATTAAATAATGTATCAATAAAAGTAGTTCTATTTAATATTATGCATAAAGCAAAGTAATATAAACATATCTGAAATCAAATAAAACCATAAATATTCGTAACAAATCCATTTCTAAAAAGTAAAGTGGTGAATGGGACACGAAAAATTGTATGGAAGCGTTTTGAAAGATTTTTTGCAACTAACAAAAAATACTATTATTAGCCTTAATACATTTAAACTATTACAAAAATCTTTAAGTTAATAAGTAAATTTATCGTAAATGGCAAAATATTTAAATTATCTTTAAAATTGTATTTTTAAAACGCGTTCAAAGTAGCGGGACAAGAAAAGACACAAAATGTACACTTTTTCTGATTATGACCCATAACTGACATTTATCTAGAAGATGACAATTAAAAAAGCAGCATTTTTTAAAAAAAGTTGATATCCAAAGTACATGCAAATAGTCCCCCATTAAATTTTTGGTGGAGCAAAAGTTATATTTTATTATAATTGAGAGGTTCCAAGTATCCATATAACCGGCGCACCCTCGTTTAGATTCCAGGTGAGGGACGCCGGGCTCAATCAAAACTTCACTGGAAAACGTGGAATTTGAACAAACTGTTTGCTAACTTATGCAAAAACGTGTCTTCGAGTCCTCTAAGAGAGTAATTGGTCCACAAATCAAATGCTCTTGAATGGTTTAAACGTAATTGCCAAGTGATTTCTTACTTAAAATGATTATATTATTTCTGATTTATTTTCTTTTTTCTTATATTTTATTACTTATTATCATTAATAGAAAAAAACAGATAAAAATTATCTTGAGCGGTTTTTTACTCTGTGTTGTCTATATTGTTTCATATATCTGTACATGTTGACTTTTCTATCTTTCTTATATACTAGCGCCCATTTGCGACTGCACCCGCACAACTTCTTTATTTATAAATCGATTGAAATAGTCAGTTTCAAGCTGTATTCCGCACACAGCCGGGTGGACAGAGGGCAGGGTAGACAGAGGACAGATTTGACAGAGGGCAGGGTAGACAGAGGACAGGATAGACCTAGTGTTAAGTTTCACAATTGTATATATATTTTATTTATATCGGTTAAAAAAGAATAATACTAAATAATTTCTACTATTTTACATCTTCTATGAACAGACAGAGATAAAATTTCATTATATGTATAGATAAGTAGAAATTCACTTTAAAAAATAAAAGCAAATTCTAAATTATTTATAACCAAACTAATAAAATACTAAAGATACAACAATTGAAACTAGTCTAGACATTAGGGGAAACAGAAAAAAAAAGCAAACAACTTTGAACCAGACCGACTAAGTATCATTGTTTTCTTTCGTTCACGTATTTTAAGTGTTTTACGATAGGAATAGATGAAGTTAGCTTATATTAATTTGGCCAGTATTTTCTTTCTATCCTTAAATATACTGACGTTAGGAAAATAATATATTTTTATTAAAATAGTGTGTTATTACTAACATTTTGCCTGATTGACCTTTGGATATTGTGTGTGTGAATATATTCTCCACTATAAGTGATTTGGTTGTTAAATTTTAATGCTACAATTTGCTTAACAATATTAAGAAAACACCTTATCATACTATACTCATATAAATCCTTTGCCAGGGATTCGAACTTACTATCAGACATTCTTACTCGTTCAGCTTCACGAAAAAGATGACCTATTTAAATTCAAATTCAAATTCAAAATATTCTTTATTCAAATAAACTTTATAAGCACTTTTGAATCGTGGAATGTACATGTCAACAAAAAGCTACCACCGGTTCGGAAGGCAGTTCTGCTGAGAAGAGCCGGCAAGAAACTCAACAGTTGCTCTTTTTAAAGTCAATGGTATATTTCACTATTACATTAGCTGGCAGCTATCCTGCCTGACATTCAATAGACATTAATTCCATACATCTTTATCCTCTAAATTATTGTGAAGACACCGCACCCTTTCCTTCCAAATACGAAAAATTTACGAAGTGTTCTGAAGAACTGTTAGACCTGTTACCTTCCTGCTTTTATAACTGCACAGTACGTCACAAACTTAAATACCATCCTGGATGGCATTCCACTACTGTGCGGTCCTCCAGGCAGTGTTTTCAGGTCGATGTGACATGGGTTCCTTCAAAAAGCGCGTTTATCTTCATCTTAAGGGCCGGCAACGCACCTGAACTTCTGGTGTTGCACCATCGGGGGTGACCACTGACCATCAGCTGACCTCGACGATCGACTTGTCTTTTTCATAAAAAAAAATGTATTGAATGGCGGAATTTAACGTCGAACAGACATATAACATACACATATATCAATAACATAAATTTATAATTTCTAATAATATATCCATAGTGAAATAATATTTACCCACTTAACTTTCCCGGATTTGGGCCTCTGTTTAGCATAATGTATTCAGGGATCCAATATGTGAACCAAACGGGTCCAATAGCGTCGAAAATCTCCAGGGACGTGATACAGTTTTGGGACAGTTTTTTCGGTCATGTTCCTATTTCTTCTATTGACAAAATTACTTTATTCCACTAAATGTATATATTGGGAAGTATGATTTGATCTGGTAATGAAATAAAGCTAGCTTTAGCTCAAAAGTTTTATAATAACTTACATACATACATAGCTTCACGCTTTATCCCTAGCGGGATAGTCAGAGAGAACGGAGAGCCAAACGCTACGGTCTCTACATACCTCTTTCGCCTCGTCCAATGTCATCAGCCTCTTCATACATGCTCTCCGGGGGATCCTCATGCTTTTTACTTAGTTTTCTGTTAGGATAATATAGAATAAATAGACATCTTGGAAAAATTTAAAGTTAGTTTCATTTCATTCATCTTTTGGTTATCTAAGACAAGTAGAAATGTAATGTGACGCATGGAAAAGGGTTTAATAATTGGTATTATATATTTTTAATCCAATTTATTTCTATTTTCACTATCCACACTGTCATTGAGGAAAGTGGGGGACAGAAGTTTATTAATGTGGACGGAGTGTAAGACAATCCTCCAAACAAGTTTCCCAGGTTCCCTCTATGTGCAGGATAGAGCGTGAAGCTAAAAAAATAAAAGATAGATAAGGAAAAATCTTGTTTTTAATTCATTTGCAATTCTACACTTTTAAGTATCTTAAAAGAGCTACTTATCTCTTAAGGTACTTATTACTTATTTAATTTTCTCGAGTGGGAATCGAACCCACAACCTGTCCGTTATATGCTTGTACCTTTACCAAATGACTGGCCTCACTAATTTATTTTAAGTAAAACTAAATAAAATACTACCGTAGAAAAGCAACCAGCTTTTATTCGGCTGCAAATATATATAATACAAATACAAAGCTTAGCGAGGCGGTGGTCAAAATTTCCAAACTTAAGTATTCTCGAACGTCTCGTCTCGTATAAAACGTCTTACTTGTCATCTAAAAGAGCTCAACACTTCTAGTTGGGGAGAAGTGAGGAGAAGGAGTATTTCCACTTGCTAAGTTATTGGTGTGTCGGAGCGAGCCAACTTTTAAAGTTTTTGAATATTTGTTCGGAGAAACTAGAAAAGCGGTGTGTTGAAACAAAAGTCGTTATAATGTATGTGTTTATTTTATTTTTTTTGGAAGTAACATTTAAAAATGTTCTAGTTTTACTGAATACGTTCACTGTGTTCCCATTAAGACATTTCCGTTCCTCATTTTTTGGCGAATTCTGAGGCATTGCATAATGAATGGCGTAACTCAACGCCGCGCTTTGACTCACTAGCGGCTTCACCTGCCAGAACTATATACTAATTTATACACAGTGAATGAAAACTGCATTTAATTTTGTAAGCGAGAATAACGTGCACAAACTATTTGAGGTTGTGACTGTAACGAGACAGTTTTGGGTTCGATCCCCACTCGAAGAAATGAAGTATTTGTGTATTTATTAGGCAAAAAGCGGCGTTGAATTCCGCCACTCATCATGCAACGACTAAAATTCGGCGGAAAATGGGGAACGGCGTGTTAACATTAGCTATCCTGCTTTGTGCGGGATACAACGTGTTAACTAACCAAGAAACACAAACATATAAAAAATCATTGTTTTAATATACAACTGTAGAACGTAAACGATTATACATTAGATTTCAACAAGACAGCTTCTAGTTACATCGTCTTACAAACTGAAAACTTTTCGTTGTTCAAAAACCGTAGAAGTTCCAACGCATCGAAGCACTGCGTCGTCGCAGTAAAAGTTTGTCGAGATTCTAATTATACGTTTGACCGGTTTCTATTCTATTGTTGCCAATGAGAGAAGTTATATTGGCTTTGTTCGATCCCTACGTGGTTCAATAAGCAAAGCTTAGGTGTCTCCTCATTTGAGTTTCTAATTTAATTCCTGAAAGAAACGTGATGAGAAGTTTAGTACTTTTATGTTAAATACTTTTATATATATATTTTTGAGAAGTGTATAAAACTTTGGACGTAATGGGATTTGAACCTGCGAATTTACGTTGAAACGTATGGTTTTGTTGTCAGAGCGCTTCGATAGTTTTCAGCTACGTTAAACAGTTTGTATGTCTTGAAAAAATATTTTTCTTTAAAAATATAGAAAAAAAAATAATTGAACAAACTTATTTATTCTTAAAATTCATTTATAAAAAAAGATTCATAAGCTTATTTTAGTTTTTTTGTTTCTATAAGAAAAGACAAATATATGTGTCTCTCTATCTATAGTACATGAAAAATAAACACGAACAAATTGATGCTTTTTTACTTACTCGCATATAAAAATTATTAATTCTATATCAAAAAATCTATATACAAATACCTACTTTTTTGATATTTCAAACAAACAAACAAACATTGTATTACAAAACTAAAGAAAGCTTCCGAACCCCAATAGCGCTTCAACCACTCTAAAAGAACACAGAAATTCGCTTTCCTCGACCTACACTCGTACGTAGAATGTCGCACGTAGAAGTCAATCGTAAACTGATAATAAAGTATTTGGCCCACGTATCGCCCTGTAACGTGATCTAGAGGCTATCTAGCGGTAGACTAGGACCTAACGAAATAGGTTTTTTATAACCTAGAACAGGTCCTATACGTAAAGATATATAAAAGTACGGTAAAAAGCTATATTTATTTAGTCTTATGAAATTACGTTGTTTTTCAGCTTCTTGTTGAATTGAATTGAATTGAATTCTTGATATATGGCGTTTCTAGCGTGCCAGTTGAGCACAATTCATTTGGCCAATGTTACGTTGTATGGAAAACACACGAAGAAAATTGACCGGTAATAAAAAAGAAGAGCTTCTTGTTTTTATAAGAAAGACGGGACAAAGGCAACGTTGCGCTTTAAAATAGTATTTAGATTAAAATGAGATTGAAGATAGTTCGTCGTGAAGCAGTGAATGAGATATTCTCATTTCCTTGCTCCGGTAACTAGTCAGCGCGGGGTAGAGTTCCGCTACTCAACACGAAAAATTATTTGTCTTGAATGAAAAGTGATATAAGCATCATATTTCTAAAGATTTACCATTAAGTTTGCACGATTACACATTGAAAAATTATACAATCCGAAGAAAACTACAGTAAGAATGTACAAAATACATAAAAAAAAAACAAACATAATTCATGCAAACTCAAACAATGAATACGCTTTCTAGAAATATACTCGGAAAACTCTAATTTACATAAATAAATAATAAATAAAAGGGATACTGCATCCGACGTTACCGACATGCTTCGATGAGTTCTCGCTAAAATATCATTTCTTTATCCAGGTATTTTATTTCTTTAAATATATTCTTCTCATATTTTATATAATAGTTTATTGTAACTGAACTATAAGTTGAAATAAATATTGTAGGTTCATATTTTTTAAGTATATTCTTTTAGATGAAAAATCCGATGGCCTATATAATAATTATGGGAAATATCTTTCTCAGTGCTGCCCTACACTTCTTTAGGAGCCTACATGCTAAATTTCAGCTCTTCATGCAGCTTGTGACAATCAGTGAGTTAAAGTAAAAGTTTAATATAAGATTTACAATATAAACCTACAAGCGAAATTGTAAATATATGTATAGTGAAATACCAGTAAATTTTTAATATTTTTTACAGTTTTCGTTTAATTCAAGTTTCATTGAAACAACGCGAACGTTTTGCTTCAGCAATTATTCTGAGGAATGCAAAAAAATTACAGAATACAAAAAAATATTCATTTGAGAAGATCAAACGAAGTTTATATTTATTATGTCAGTCTAGAATTTATATTAGCGTAGTTTATTTCTCGACAGAATTTATTTTAGCAATTAATTAGCTTGTCGAGATTGTTTCTTTTCGTTCTTGCAATTAAATAGTTCTTTACTTTGCCGACGGCAAATCAAATCGAAGTGGAGACCTCAAAGAAGTTGCAGTTCAGTAGTATACTTCAATAAGGATTACAGATTATTATTTCTTTTATATTAAGTTGTGAACGCGTAGAAATGTTAAATATTTAAAGGAACATAGAAGTCAAGTCGACAGACGTTAATAAATTATGAGAATTCATCATCTTTTTTTTTTTCAGGATGTAGCATTAAAGAGCTTGTAGAGTATGCAGAAAGAGCCTAATGCTAAGACACTCCTATCCCTACTTTTCATCGTATTTCGGAGGCATTGCCTCGATTAGCCTCGGCACCAGATTATAGAAATAGAAATATTAAATATTTCATTGCCTTGAAAATTGTGAATGTTTATTATAGGTACTATCGCGTCATACTTCATCCTGTTTATATTGTCCTTCAGGCACAAGGTATTTAGAGCTTTGTCATCTAAGTGGCCATTGTCGAATATCGCACTATACTGTCCACGCATTCGACATTCATGTGAAACTCGAACCGCTCTACGGTTGCTAATTTGATGACACCTCTACAACACTTAGAGTGAAATCAGTATCGATAGAGATACCACATAATTGAAATATATGGATATGACAGTTTATATCGTAAATTTAGCTTAGATTATATACTTTATAGTTAAATTTATCATATATTTTAGCATTGGAAAAATAAAAAAAAATAAAATCAAAAATCAAAAAATGTATAATGATTGTGATTCTAAATCTTGCTCTGGTTCCCCACTACTTTTTTAGCTTTAGGCTGTACCACTGTACACACAGTAAGTACACATAGTAAGTTAGGCAGAGGGAACCTGGAAATCTAGTGATAAGGCACTCTGCTCTCATTAAAACACTTCCTTTCCCCATTTCCTATGGAAATGATGATATTAAATATTTAATTGCCCTTACAGGCAATTGAACATACGACGATCGTTGTGTTTATAATAGCATAAAAATATAAAAAGAGTAAAACTGTTTTGGCGGAAGCAATTTTAAGCTATAATTTGATTGACGAGTTCAGTACGTGTTGTATTCAAATTGTCCGTTAAATATTATCAAATACACCTAAAAAATTGTATACTTTATGAATTGAAAATTGCTTTAAAAAAATATTTTGCACATATATTTTTACAAATATATTTCTAAAATAGCTTCACGCTGTACCGCCCGCACAAAGAAAGATGGCAGAGAAAACCTAGTGTTAAGACACTCTATTCCCCACTTTCTGAAGCATTTTCAAGTTTTCGCGGCATTATGTGTTGAGGGACGGAACTTAACGCCGCGCTTTATATTTGTACAACATGTATAATGAAATATATATGTTTTGTTGCTAGCTAATTTACTCTTTCATATGGTATTTAGTCCATATCTTTATTAAAACAAAGAAACTTAAAAAAACATATACTTATATAGTAATTGTTTATTTAACTTCCTTCGATATTCAGTATTTCAATTTTTCAGTCCACCCATGTCAGCACCAAGCACGATCCTTATCAATTATTTAAACGCCTACCAATCACCATAGCCCATTTGGAGCTAATAGTTTCACATTAGGAAAAGCAGACTTGTGGGATGTAAACTGAAAAAAGCCTCACAAATGGGGCTATAACAATAAATTACTTCCACTAACGACATGGAAGAAGTCCAAATGGACTGAATTTTGAATCGATTGTTTGGTAACGCAGTTGTCTACAGTCTTCCTTTTGAACCTCTTTGTCTCTAAATTATTACTACGCCGGTGAATAAATAACGAACCTAGCACAGATAAGGATATTCCTCTAATACAAGGGAAATTTACATTTATATCTCGTTGAGTTCCCAGCATTCAAAATATGGTGTGTTTTTATTGTTGTTTATTGGTTGATCGTGAAGTGTTTTGGTTGGAATAATAATGGTTCTTATTTGGTCGATTTATTTTTATACTTAGTTCATGTTTATAAAATATAAGCAAATGGAAGCCTTTCTTTGAAAAACTCAAGATCTACGTCATTTGTGACATCCTCCAACCGTTGCCTACGACTACTACTATTCACTACTACTATTCACTAGTGGAGAACAATAGATTGCTGAAAACAATCTTTTTCTCTGAACTTGATCACGGAAAATGAAGGCAAGGTAGATAAGTACCTTCTTAAACGTATCCTCTTGGCTAGCAATAAACCAGTAAAATAATAAGGTGCGAGCATGTTCTGGACCAAAATGGCGCCGCATCGTTCATAAAAATGTGAATGGATACGAAAACAGCACCTAAAAAATCTCGACTCCAAGTAGCGATTACGGAAAACTCAATCCAAACCTTCCTAAATGAACATCTATATGTTAGCTGGCTAGCTTTACAGTGCATCTTGTAATAGAACTTTTTGGGGCAAAAAATCGATTTCACGAGCCAAAATACCAACGAGGCCTAATGTATGACACGCAAAAAGTCGGCATCGACGAAAACGGTGTGGAGATGATTATGTCCACCAGTGGGCAAAGATAGGCTGAAAACAATGATGATGATAATATATGATAGAGACAATATTACTTTATTTATTTTCACCAATAATTCTTGTCTTTGATTTTACTATCATATACGGCAAAATAAATCAGAATATAACAAATTTATCTAAAAAAGTTGATTGATCTGAGTGAAATTATTATTTTTCAACACAATATCCTATTAAATATTACTATTTTTATACTTTTTTAATTAATAATTTAATTATATACTATTTTTTATAATTGCTATATAACAAAGCGATGAAAATAAAATAATATATTCTAATATATTATAACAATATTAAATTACTACAATACCTTTATACATTAGCATATCTCCCCTGGGCACCTCTGTAATACAACAATAAAATTGACTGGTACTAAAACAGCCTTTTCATTCACGCAACCATTACCTGTAATTTGGAAGGGAAGTCACGCTCAATATTATTAAGCCAATTTATTTATTTTCTACCCCCATAATGGAAAATAGGGTGGGTGTTTTGACATTATTCTTGGTAAACAATTGTTTAATTCAAAATGGATTGAATTCATGGTCTGAAATTAGCCGCCTTGGTTGCAGGTTCGATTATCACTAAGGGGAATGAAGCATTTCCATTTTTCTGCTCTAGTAAGACAACGCGTGACGTTTAGTCAAATAACACTTAATGTCTCGAAATTGGGTGGACAAGGGTGAATGGAATGTTTTGATACTAGATTAAGCGTACTACTCGATAGGTTGTGAGTTCGATTCCCACTCTAAGAGATGAAAATATTTAATATTTTCGTTATAAATTATAATAATATTTGATATTTTGATCCTAAAAGTTATTGCTATGGTAACGAGGTAAAGGGGGCCGCCTCACACGCAATGCTTTCAGAATTCGGTGGAAAGTGGGGAACAGAAGTTTATTATTGAGAACGAAGCATCTAAACATTAGGTTCCAGGTTCCAGGGTCGCGATCTGGTTTCTAAACTTAGGGGATTGTACAAATGAAACGCAATTTATAAAAGATTTTATTTCAAAATAATATAAAATATAATAATACTTATTATTGTTTATATTAAACATTGACTAGCAAATGGACTGAGTAAGCGTGTGCTGGATGCATTTTTTTTCATATTTTTTGTACAATCTTAAGGCTAAAACAGTTTAAAATAGAATGTAATGCTTAGATAGAAGAAATTGTATATTTATTAAATGGAGACGCACTTAGATTTAAAAAAGAGCCTATTAAAAAAATTGTAATGAAATAATGTTTTTTTTAGTTAATAATATTAGGACAACTATAAAATCACCAAGAAATCGATTTTTATCAGTTTCAAAGCCTATTGACTAGTATAATTTAAGGAACACTTAAAAATTATGTACATATAGTTATATATCGAAAAATCTTGTTTGAATTCATGTTAATAAACAAAGAATTTTAAAGAAAAATACTTATCTACAAATTCCAAAAGTCTGTCAATACAAAATTATACACATATTTTCATAAAATATTATGAGAACGTCTCCAATTTCTATAATGCTTATGTATCTAAAACTCATAAATGTCAATAAGTCTTTAAGTAAAATTTATATATTAAAATATTTATTCAATCACAGTAAAATATTTTTTTTGAAAATTACATAAGAGAACGACAACTTAAATAACTCCATATTTGTATAAAGTTTATACTATAAACTACACATTTTTTATGTACATATATATACTAAAAATATGTAATTCTTATAAACTATTTTTAAATGAATCATTCTGTTCTTAACTGTTTCTCATCATTGCATCCTCTTCTTTTACAGGCACTGGGACCTATATCTATTATGAATATAATCGTTCTACTCAGTGAAATCGAACCCACAATCTCCATTTACAATGATATCTTCATTAACTGCTCTACCATGGACACAAAATATATATATTTTGTCTTTTGGTTATATAGGGTGGAAGAGGCAGCGCTCCTTTTACTGAAACTGCTTAGGGTAAAATTTTTCAAACCCAAAACTGAAGAAATTAATCAAGGTACCTTAACAGTTTGGACGTAGGATTTTTTTTTATTTCACGATTTTTATCCATCTGTATTTCGTGTGACGCACACATACTTGTACGACGTTGCCGCTTTGACAGGTGTGTGCGTACTTATGTTATACTTTACAAATGGTGTTTTATTTAAAAACGATAATTTTATTATTTATTTTGTTTGAAAAAATAACTTTTTTATTTCTGAGAATTTTTTTTTCTGAGTTATATTACAGAGTAGTTAAAACTGTGGTTTCATTTAAAGTGATACTGACAATTCCACCCTGTATATTACTTATCATATTACCGTTATCTGTATATGGATATTCCGTTTATTTGTATAATATATTTATATTATATATTTAGAAACAGATTCAAATATCTTAAGATATATTTTGTAACACGTACTAAGATGTGGTAAAGATATAAAAACACAAGTAGTAATATTTTATGCAAATATAACTTAGATTTGATGACATCTCTCATAGCTTGTCAAACTCTTTACTCTTATTTAAGTCTCTTTATAAATAATAACCAGTGAAGCGCGAGTCGGACTTGTCCATTAAGGGTTCAGTACATACCATGTTTGCAGGTTAACTGGCAGTTATAAGATTTATTGTAGTGAAATAAGTACACAATAACAAAACTAGTTTAGAAATGGATTTTTTCTTCCTATAAATTTTCATTTTCCCAGGTACTTTGAAGATCTACGGAAAGTTTGATTACGCAGCACATTAGGCTTAGGCACTACTAGGTAGACCTAGAAGCTTAATTTTCCCAGTGCTCCAAGCTCTGTAGAACTATATTTGATAATTATTTCAGATGGACTGCTTCCCGAGATCTTAAGAAAAATATTTTTGATAGACAAGTGATCTTATAAGGTTTCGGTTTTCACTTTCGAGATGTGGAACTCCAAAAACAAAATATTAAGAGATATATTACAGATAGAATATGTCAAGATGAACATAATTGTAGTCGGTTCAAACTTTACAAGTGGTTCGTCCATTTTGAACCCCGAATTGCAGCTTGAGCCTAAAATGTCTTCTTAAAATTTAATGAAGTAAGTTTCAATTAAGAAACTGTGATGGCATAATGTTGCAGATCTAAGTAAGTAAAAATACTAAAAATGGCTCCGTAAGTTGATGAATTTAAAGCAAGAAAACATATTTTTAATGCAATCGTAACTTTCCCTCGAGACAGCGTCAGTGCAATAAAGCAAATATTTTATATGCAAAAACTTCTTGACTAATATAAATGATTTAACGTGTTCCAACATATTTAGTGAAATTACCTATTTAAAGTTACTTCAGAATATTATCATAACCAGTAAAGTAGGAAGGCCATTTTCAATGCTTGAATTACTTCTATGGCTTATTTCTTTTCTCAAGTCACAGGTTTCAATTTAGAGGCAATAAAAATATAATAGATATAATTTTAAACATAACTTTGAAACAGAAAAAGTTACAAATTTTAATGACAAAATCGTTAATCACCATTGAGTTTTACTAAAAGTAAGTAAGTATTAACTTCTAATTTTTACATTAATCGTTATACTAAAAACAGTAATATCTGGAAGTATTATCACCTCCTTCATCCTGTTGTCACCCATAATAAAACTGTGAATTGGTGTATCCATGCAAGCTTTTGGGGCTCATCATGACTTCTGGATCAGATTCTTTGGTCATAAACCTCGTGTTGCGAGACTGTTGATAGTCAATACCGTACATACTGCTTCCTGCGCAAGGATATACTGTTGATAAAGGCTTCATTGCCCTTAGAGCTGTTTTAGTTTGACCATCCCTATATATGATCATGTCTGGATGAACAGGATCAAAGAATGTTCCAGAAATATGGCTAACGTCCACATCATTGTCTATATCGGATGCCAAGTCGTTAAAAACGTTAGGTGCTTCTGTAGTAAACATATCACCATTCTTAGATTCTCGGTCCCTTTTTCTCTTTTTGTAGCAACGTACAGCAAATATTAATGAAGCTATTAAAATAAACGCTAGAACTCCAATGCTGACGTAAATTAGAAACTTTGTATTGGATGAATATTTTGATTCTTTGACTGGTTGAGTTTCTGAAACAATAATATATAATTTAATTATCATAATAAATTGAGATCAGTCGTGGTGCAGAGGGACAGGTGTGTAACTGTAAACGCAATAATCCATCCAGAATTTGGCGGAAAATAGGGAACGGAGTGTCCTAACACTAGGTTCCCTGGCTACCTGGCTGTGCGTGCGATACAGGGTAACGCTAAAAAGAATTAAACATTTAAAATTTATCAAATTAATCATAGTAGAGAAATTAATATGAATAACCAATTAAAATAATTTCATAAATTACACTTCAATCGCATTTTCATATATAATTACTGCAACTAGATTTTCAAATGATGTGCGGTTCACCAAAATCGTGATAGAATGTGTAGGCGGATCATTAAATGACATGAATACATGATACCAACGGCCGGTTAATTCTAAACTAGTAGGCTTTAGTAGGCTTGTATGTTGATATATAATCAAATAGGAGAGACGAGTTGTGCTTATATGTATATTAGTGTTAAACTTAGTGTTGAAACACTCCGTTCCCCATTTTCCGCCTTATTCTAGGGCATTGCGTGTTGAACGGCGGAATTCAAAGCCGCGCTTTGCCTCGAAATTAGCGCAAAGAAATTAAAAATTAAGTTGTTACTGTGATTAGGTTTAACAAATATTTCTTATAGTTAGAATAGAATTTACAATCATTGTAGGTATAAACTATTAAAATAAATTTTGATCGAACACAGCTATAACATTGCTAGATTCTATTAAGTAATTATATAAATTAAATACAAATTTTCAACTATAATCAACAAGTATTCTTAATTTTATAAATATTTACAAAAAACACATTTTTCTAGTAACTATTTTATTGAAATATAAGGAATAAATAAAATAAAGCAAACATATTTACCACCTTCATCCTTTAATTTGGTTGAAATCTCAATCGATGTGTCTTCGTCGTCGCTTAGCGGCCGCTGGACGTTTACGTTGGAAATAACGTTTGGCTCTTTCCAGTTCTCTCCAATATCTAAAACAATATACATTGTGGTCATCATTTACTGGAAATTTCATGCCTGGTTATATCAATTATAGTAAAATCTATACAAAATGAAATTTTTGAGTATATTTCTGAACTAAGTTGAGGCCGTTATGACGCAGCGACACAAGGGTGTGACTGCAACGCGACGTTTGTGGGTTCGATCCCCACTCGAGGATGTAAAATATATATTTACGTTTATATTACCATTTCTTCGCTCTGGTGTCGAGGCAAAGCGCGGCGTTGAGTTCTGCCACCCAACACGCAATGCCTCCAGGATTTGGCAGAAAGTGGGGAACGGAGTGTCTTACCACTAGATTCCCTCTGCCTACCGTGCTGTGTGCGGGATATAGCGTGAAGCTGACTTTTATTTTATTTCTTTCTCTTTTATATTTATTACAGACTAAGTATAAAACCATCAATGTTTATATAAAGAGTAGATTAATTTTTCAAATTAAAATGTCATAGTGTACACTCAAATCAGTGACATAATTAGTAAATTATCCATTACAAAAAAAGCATATTTATAACATGGAAATAATCTAAAAATATAATCAACAAAACTATCGGTATTATTAGAAATTAATTTTGCTTCAATAACGCCAATATTACTAGGCTTGATTATTTTCGGACATAATTAATTATTGGGTAACAATATACGTGTGATATATTCAGAAACTTTCAAATTTCACACAAAGGCTTGAAATCAATACAAACACAAAGGGATGAATTTGTATGAAATGGATTATATAAATATAAAATAATTTCCAAATATTTTAATAGTTAGTTTCATTTTGTATTTCAATTAAATTAAAAATCAGCTTCACGCTGTATCCCGCACACAGCAGGGTGGGCAGAGGGAACCTAGTGTTAAAACAGTCCGTTCCCCACTTTTTGCCGAATTGAAAAAAAATAAATATAATCGCTGCCACGAGTGAGAATCAAACCCACAGGCATCAGGTTTACAGTCGTAAAGGCTCAGCTAGGATGATCTCAAATAAATGTAAATAATGTAATTCTAACTATCGTTATATCTATATAATAGTAATACGCCTTAACAGTACCACAAAGAGTCAAAGGATTAACAATTAAAATACCTGACTCCTCAAAACGAGCAGCTTCGCTATTATCTTCTAAATTTCTATCCTCTTCATCTCCTTCAATAGCTCTCTCGTACTGTTCTTTCAGCACTCCAAGAGGAACTGGGACCACAATAAAATAATCAAAATGAATTTTAAGAATATAAAAATTACGAATATATTAATTTCTTTGAAAATAATTTAAAATTATTTTCCAAGAATAAGTCAAATATTGAATTTTTTCTATATTACCAGGCATTTGTATGTCAATTAACATAATATACAAAATGAACGATGATATACAATAAAAAAAATCAACTTCACGCTGTATCCCGCACGCAGCAGGGTAGGCAGAGGGAACCTACTGTTAAGCCACTCCGTTCCGTTACTGCCGAGTTCTGGAGTCATTGCGTGTTGACTGGCAGAAGAAAGAAAGTGGAAGAAGAAATGGAAATATAAACATAAATATATATTTCACTTTCTCGAATGGGGATCGAACCCACAACCGTCGCGGTACAGTCACAACCTTGTGCTATATATATGTGTCATATATATGTATTTATAATCAAAAGTAATATATTATAGCTTCATAATCCCATTTTTTATTCAATTCAGTGATTATCAAATTATTATTATTATTATTATTACCTCCTATGATCGGTAGGTGGTAGTTTAGTAATATGGTAATAGAGAACAATCGCTCGGTCGCATTATTATTAATGCTAATGCTAAATGGGCATTAGATAAAACTAATATCTGAAACTGAAACAATATTCCTGAATACCAAATTTTCTATTAAATAATTTATAATATATAATGTTGGTTATAAAATGTTATAGTTTCGATAAATGTTACTTTTAATTTATTTACTCTATATCTCCCCCCCTCTCTGTTCCCATTAAGACACTTTTGTTCCTCATTTTCCATCGAATTCTGACGGAAGATATTGAATATTTAATTTCCTCAAGTGGGAATCAAACCCACAATCTATCACGTTTATAGTCACGCTTGTGCCTCTGCACCAGCACTGGCCCCTTGTATTCCTTTACACAAAATATGCATCACGTAAAATCAAAATATTTAGCTTAAATTGGCATTTTTATTTCTGTATAAACAAACTATATTTCAATTTAAATTTCACCAGATTTACCAAAGCTTTAGGCAAAAAATAGAGCAACCCAAAACACGTTGGATTTTCCAGTTAAGCCTTCCTATTTGACGTAGTAAAAAATATTAACGAGATTAAAATGTACAATTTCATACGGAACACGTGTACATAGCTTTGCGGGTTAATATCAGCATTTTTCCCGAGAATTATGGCATTCAATATAGAGATTTGGGTCAAATTCCTGCATATAGGAGAAGCTGCTGAAAAATTAAGCCTGGGAATGGGGACCTACAAAATATTTTTTACGATCCCTGAGAATTTATAAAAGATTTTTTTAAGTAATATTTAATTTCTCCATAAAATTATGAAAGTCTCCTTTATTCTCTTCCTGAACCAAATGTCGAAGCAAATGTCAAATGAATGCCAGTGTGGAAGATAAACCCGTATTTATTAAAGTAACGATAGAATCTCTTCTAACTTAACTTCCCCCCTTCGGGGGGTCCTCGAGCTTTTTACGTGACCTTCCTCCAGTATCTTTGATACTGTATTTTCGAAGGTACACCGAAGTAGGTAGCGGGACTACCTCTCTTACCACTCACTTTTTCATCTCTTCTATATTTTTCAATTCAATTATGCAAATAGTAGATTTGAGTTACACATGCCATATATTTAAGTTTAACACGATGGAATATCATTAGCTGTTCCTACTGCACAAATTGTAAAGACATAGTAATAAAAATAAATAATATAAAAAGTAAATGATAAAACAAATTAATACTAGAACCTTTTGATCTCAAAGATCTTTAATCTTTTGCTCAGGTTTTAAATGAAAGATAAGAAAACTTTTACTCCGATTCACTATAAAAGATTTCAGCGAACAAAGAGTCTTTTTGTAGGTGGATAAGATTTTCTTTTGTATAATGTTTTTAGTAGGATGACATTTTTGTTATTTATATTATATGTTACTTTATAACTTGTATCTTTTTATATTAAATAATGGCATTATATATTTCCGGATTTATAAAAAGGATTAAATAAGTGCACATAGTAGAGAACGTAGAGGGAATTTGGGAACGATAGTGTTAAGATACTCCGTTCACATTAAGACATTTCTATTCCACACTTGCCGTCGAATTCTCGAGGCATTTCTTTATGAGTTGTGGAACTGAACGCCACGCATTGCCATATTATTATTAGAGTGAAGAAATATATTATGACATTTTTCATTCCCCTAAATTGGAATCGAACCCACAACCGTCGCGTTTACAGTTGCCAGAGTACACTATGGTTCTACGTCATGACGACGATTTGCTAAAAAATAATTACATACCCAATTTCATTTAAAAAAATACATCAAAAATCTTTTTCCTTAAACAATAAAATATAAAATTTATTTAGCAATTTTCTGAAGTCGATGATAATAAAATAAGAAAAAAGACATAGATATTCCAATTATGACTGGAAATCTCAGAAGTATCTAGACAAAGCTTTAAAATATACAAACAAGTTAGCCTTTGATTATTTTTTGTACTATAAAAATGATATAATTTTTACTACTTCTACGAAAGTCTTGTAATATTACAAAGATAGCTTATTTCATTTAGTTTGTAATTTCTTAAGTACCTATATCTGACATTAAAAATATTTTATATGGATTTTTTAAGCTTGTGAAGCTATATCTTGCTAGCAGCGTAGAAAGAGGGAACCTGGGAACCCAGTGGGAGAGCGAAGTGTGTTACACTTCACCAAACTACCCTTTCCACCAAATTCTGAAGGCGTTACCTCACTGCCTCATTGCCTCACATTGCACTTTGTCTCATTGAGAATGAGAACAACAAAAGATATTAAAAAAAACAACTTCACGCTGTATCCCGCACGCAGCAGATTAGGAGAGGGAACCTAGTGTTAAGACACTCCGCTCCCCACTTTCCGTATTTTAGAGGCATTAAGCTAATAAAAGTATCAAAGATTTGCATTAAGAGAACTAATATTTAAAATAATATTATAAGCATTATACATACCACACGCATAAACGACTTTGAGAGTATTCCTCGATGGAGGTCTACAGTTAGACCCGAACGTGTCGTTCCTTGCTAAAATTTGACACGACCGTCTGCCGTGACAAATTTTGATTACTTTTTCAACTGCATATGGAGCAAAACACGCTGAAAAAGATAAGGTAATTAGAAAAGATATAAAAGATAGCCTAGATTTAGTTCTTGGAGAAAATGATTATGACAATTTAATAATAATAAACTTGAGGTCGTAATGGCGCAGGGGCATAAGCGTGAGACTGGAAAGGTCGTGGTTTCGATTCCCAGTCAGGTGAGTGAAAAATGTATATTTTCATTTCCTCTTTGTGATAACGCCTCAACAATTCGTCAGAATGATACGGAAAATATTAAAAGCGGAAACGGACGAAAAATAATTTTACCGAGTAGAGATCGAATTTAAGAGTTATCGCGTTAAAATCAAAGGTTTTTTTAAGCTTTTTAAATCAATTAAGTGCCATTGGAATCGCCCACCGAAGCTTTGAAAAGGTAGAAAAATCTGATTCTATATAGGTATGGGCTTGATGTATGGAACCCTATAAATATACACAATTTATTAAAATGTAATTTTTCCCGCATAATACGAACAAAAAGAAAGTTTTTACTGCATTTCATTAGCCAAATGGACGATAAGGGGAAAACGCGACTTATAACTAGGTTCCTTCAGCACAACAGGTACAAAAATGAACGATATATTACCATAAAATATTCCAGAAATGATAGAAAATAAATAGTACGAGTATACCTACTTGCAATTAGGATATTTATAACTATCACTGAGGCCAGTCGTGGCCAGTGTGTGACTGTAAAGCGATTGGTTGTGGGATCGATGCCCACTCGAGAAAATAATATGTGTTTAAGTTTATATTTACATTTCTTCACTCTGGTGTCAATGGAAAACGCGCAATGCCTATAAAGCTAAATGGGAATAGGGGAACGAAGTGTCTTATCACTATGTTCCCTCTGTCTACCTTGCTTTGTACAGGATATAGGTGACTTTTTCAACTATTTATACAATTTGGTTAACTGAAATCACTAAAAATAAAGCATATTTAATTAGGTACCGGCACTATTTTCAACCGTAAATCATTAACAAAGTTCAAGAAGAGAAACTCAGCAGTCTACAACAATTTTTAAACTCAGCTCCAGGCCAAAGAGAATTTAAAATGAGGAAATGCAAAGTAAAACAACGTCGTTGACTAAGAACTATGGCACGTGTTAATTATATTTGTGACCGTACTAAAGGCCTTTTGTTGTTTCTCATACTCTGGAGACTTTTGAGTAGAAACTTCTAGACCTAGAAATATTTTATTAAGCTAAACATGCTTGTTGTGAGTTATTTCCACTCAATTATATAGTGTATATAGTATATAAATTGTTCACTTGAGAAGGAATTAAACTCACAACCATCGTTTTTATATAGTCGCTGTGCCTCAATGGCCTTGACAAAGTAATAAGTATTGCCAAGGAAGGTTTTGGTCATTTGACTTAACTCTCTCATCATATCGTTAGAAATAATGTCAACTTCATATTAAAAAATATAGCATAAAATAGAACATTGATAAATTTAAAATTTTCTATGAACTCATTCATTGTGGCATAATGGAACAGCTTCTTCCTGTTAATATGATGGTAGTAGATTCGATTTTCACTACGAAAAATGGACTAATTTATTCAAAAAGTAAATTAATTTATTATTTAGAAATATAAATGGTCGCTACAATCTGTAATTACGAACTGAAATAACCAAGCTAAATATAATATTTAATACAGCAAACTTTAAGCAACATGATACGGTTCTACGCCATTGCGGCTAGCGCCTGTCGTCCACCATTGTCATAATATCACGCTTTATGCTGGCACTTCTGTAGCAATATTTACAATATAGGTACCTTATAAAAAAATATTTTTTAATAAAAAATACTTACAATTAAATTTATGCATAAATATTATTGAACCCTCATACATCAAAGAAACAGAAAGAACTTAGTGCTAAAACACTCCGTATCTCACGTTTCGCCGAACTTTTGAGATTCAACGCCTATGTTTATCTTTTAACCAGAATTACGAAATGAAGATAGTTCCACCGAGTAAGAATTGAACTCACAACCATCGTTTTCAAACTCCACGATGCAACTACGAAAATATGAAATAAAAAACTTAAAACTATCCATATTAAACAGAAATTTCATAGCATCCAGATAGCACGCATCCTATTAGTTATAACAGGCAGCTTCATATTCACATCAGAACTAAATAATTAAATTTATGTGGAACATAACTCACTTTCATCCGGGGCCCCTGGTGGCTGCGAGCATATGTTGGCCTCGAGCGCCGTCCGTCCGTACTGGGCGTCGTATATGGCGAGACGTGAATGTGGATTGCAGCTCAGCCTGACAACGTCGTCCTCACATCCGGTGCGTCCTCGGAATTCTTCTGCATGGAGAAATGGAATGGTGGAATTCTAGTTATTTATATAGAATGAAAAATATTTTGATTTGTTGAAGTTTAGCATATGTCTAGTGGAGTTTATTTATTATCCCAAATTCATATAACGAGAGAAAAAAATATTAAGTAACGTTAACATGTGTAAATATTATTGTAAATTTAGTACTATTAATATACAAAAATAAAATATAACATTGATCTTAAAATTTGCCTTCGTGGTGCAGAGGCACCACGAGTGTAACTGTAAAACGACGCTTGTGGGTTCGATCCCCACTCGAGGAAGTGAAATATTTATTTACGTTTATATTTCTATTGTTTCACTCTGGTGTCAAGGCAAAGCGCGGCGTTGAGTTCTGCCACTCAACACACATTGCCTCCAGAATTCGGCAGAAAGTGGGGAACAGAGTGTTTTAACACTAGGTTCCCTCTGCCTACCCTGCTGTGTGCGGGATACAGCGTGAAGCTGATTTAATTTAATTTTAAAATTTGACAAAATAACCAATTAAGTATTAATTTGAGAAATGAAATGAAATAGGAAAAATTAAATGAAAGATTCATTACCAAAACAGGAATACGTATCAATTTTTTTTTAATTAAATTTCATACAATTTCTGAATTAACTTTATTTTTTCTAAAAATGATCAAATTACTGATATTTTGTTCGCATAAAAAGGACGATTTATCATCTAAAAGTCTTTTTCAAGAGGCAATATATTATTATACAATTTAACATAGAAGAAAACATAAAAGAACACTTATGAGAGCTGATTAGCTTTCGCTTTGTTTATGGAAAATTTTATCTACCGTTTCTATATAAATATTCCGCCCAAGGTTCTTGATTATAACAAATATTCATTAATGTAACCTATTATTTTTGGGGCCGCAGCGGCACGAAGGTAACGCGACGGTTGTAGGTTCGATCCCCACTCGACGAAATTAAATATTTATTTACATTTATTCAATTTTCATTCATTCATTTCTTCGTTCTGTTGTTGAAATAAAGAGCGGCGTTGACTTCCACCACTCAACAATGCAATGCCTCCAGAATTCGGCGGAAAATCGGGAACGAAGTGTCCTAACACTATATTCCCTCTGCCTACCTATTTATTATTTTTGATAGTTATGTCAATATATTTTTTAGCTTCAAGCTTTATTCCGCACATACAACGGTAGGCAGATAAAACCAATTAGGAACCTAGTGTTAAGACACTCAGACCTTATTAAGATACTTCCATTTCCCAATTTTCTTCGAATCCGCGCTTTAACTTTTACAAGAGCGAGAAAATGAAATTATTAATGAGAAAAAGAGATGAAAGAAATGTCTTTAAAACAACACGAAACATTAGAAGGGAAGTGTTTTAACATTAAGTACACTCTGCATATCCTACTATAAACAAGATTCATTATGAAGCCATTTTTATTTTGCTACAAACAAAAATTGAACCCACTACCTATATTTAAACAGTCAACACAATACCCAAACGTAACCCAACCCTATCAATTCCAGTAAATTAATTAGATCTATTATAATTTCGATGTAATAACTTCCACTGACGCGATCTAAACAACGTAATATTTCAACTTTCATAGCGACGATTCGAATTTGGACTCTATTGTAATAAATTAGGTATATTAATTACTGAGTAAACGCGGGCAACCCTTTCGAGCCATTAGGAATCTTACACCGCCAATACATTAAAAGGCAAGTATCTGTTTATCAATTATATTAGTATTATTTTCAATGTTAGTTTCTATGTTTTACTATTTTGATAAAGTTTGGAAAATATTAATTTACTATGACGATGGTGATGAAAATAAAGAAATTAAAGTAGTTTTTTTTAAACTAAAAAAGTAAGCAAAGGATATCTAGTTTTAATGCATTCCGCCTAATTTTTAAGACATTGTGTGTAGAGTGGTGTAACTCAACGCCCCGCTATGTCTACTAACAGAGCGAGAATATAAGAAAAGCGGCCAAACAAATCTCGTTGATTTTAGGTATATATTTTAAATATATATATATATATATATATATATATATATACTAGTGGACCCGGACGCGGCTACGCCTGCTTGAACTATAAGAATATTTTCGCGTCATTTCGTATCAGTGACATCTCCTTAATTATTTATTAGAATGTTATGCAGTAAACTATAATTTCAATCTAGATAAAATGCTAAAACTAACTATTATATTTATTTTCATAAGGATGAATATCAAAATGTCGCGGTAACGGTTGCGTAGCGACGACGGTTGTTATTAACATGGCAGAATAAATTGCATGTCAAATTAGAAAGCACTTTAAAATATATTAGTTTATATGTATAATGTAATGTCATATAGCCTATAGCACATCTGAAGAATGCAGCTATCATACAAAACAAAAACAAAGTAAATCGGACCAGTAGATCCAGAGATCATAGCGTTCAAACAAACAAACAAACAAACAAACAAACAAACAAACTCTTCCGCTTTATTATATTAGTATAGATTATTCCATTCGCTTTCAATATTAAATTCCTTTCTGTTTATATATTTTATAGTAATTGTTTTAGTAAATACTTTTATTAAAAATGATTTGAATATTACTTCAAATTCAAATCAAATTAGCTTAATGCTGCATTCCACACACAGCAGGGTAAACAGAGGGAACCTAGTGTTAAAACACTCCGTTCCGTCGCGTCACGACGGTTTCAATATTAACTCATGTTACTTACTCATATCATAAAATTAATATACCAACTATTTTGAATTATAAAGTGTTAATTTTACTATTAGAAAATATTATTAAATCAAGAAACATAAAAAAAATATAAAGACCAAAAAATTATTTACAATACCAAAAATATAAAAAAAACATAGCATAATACCACACTAGCTTATACCCACCGACCCCACCTGGCCGCACCTCTCTCCGCACCTACGACGACCGCCAGTAGGAATTTAATAACCAACATAAATCACATCAAAACACTGCACTGGCTCGAAACGACTGTTGAACCCACTCTATTTCAAGATGGTGATTTTGGAAATTGAAGATTTTATTAATTAAGGTTTTCGATTGTTAAGTTTTTGGACTTTTTTTGAATTTTAGATCGAGATCCTTGAGAAAGGCCTACGTTTTAAGCTAAGGACGTGAAAACTGAAAATATTTCGAAGTGACGCGACAACTCAAAATCTAAACTTTTACAAATGCTACTAAAACGTTAAATTTTTTTACAAAACTTCATTTTTTTGATGTCCAATCCAGAACAATCAACATTAAAAAAAATCTGTTCATAGAAAAGCAAAGCAAAGCCTAATAAAAACATATAATAATCCAGTTATAATTTTATTACGATACTTCTGACTAGAGACCTTAGACCACCACTTCCTTAGATCTCCCGGACGTCCAAGGAAGCGCTGGTTGGATGTCGTGATGCAGGACATGAGAGCCAATGGTCTAACCACACAGGATGTCACAGATCGTGCAAAGTGGATTAGGTTAAGCAGGAAGGCAGACCCTGCCTACATACGCCAGGATTAATGCCAGGAGGAAGAAAACTTCTGACTAGAGACGAGACTTCGTAGGTACAATTTATTTACCTAAATACTAAAATAATAAATCGACATAAATCATATGACAGTAGCCCTTGTAAAACCACAGCCTATAATTAATATACCACCCTCCCTTCACTTTTGAGGAGAATTACAAAGCAGTTTCGAACGGATATTGTTTCTTTCAATAAGTCTTATACGATGTTAGCGTGAAATATGGCTAAAATGTTTTTTTAAGTAATTTAATAATGGACAAAATCACTTTTATTTAGAAGGTGATTATCTATGAATAATACTTAATAGCTATTCGAGGCAAGTCATGACACAAGCGTGTAACGCGGCGTTCAGTTCCGCCACACGACACGCATTGCCTGCAGGATTCGGCGGAAAATGGAGAGCAGAGTGTCTTGATACTAGGGACTCTCTAAGTCTGAACTACACTGAAGGAAGTTGTAGTAGTGCTTATTTATATTATAACTTACTTTGTTTTGTTTAATAAAGCAGCGTTAAGTTCTCGACAATGTGCGGAATATCTACAAATAATAAGGAGAGAGCAGTGAGTTACAACTGGATCCTCTCTGTAAACTCAGAAAATATAAATTAAAAAATGAAGATAATACATTAGTTAGTGAAACATAATGAGTACATAAAACAAAAAAAAAATGTAAGTTTCCTTTGTTTACTTAACAAAACGTATTTTTTTATACACGAAGTCTTCTTAAAGACGTTAAATCGTTGCACTAAAGATTTGTAAAAACAAAACAGACACTAAAAAAATTACCTGTAAAAGGCAAAGAACAGTGACAGTGAAAAATCGACCAAAGAAATGCAAAACTAGCTTTAAAAGCGACAAAGAGGAACAGTACACTCGTATTTTATCATTATACAATGAGCTTATAATATTCAGGTGCAAACTTCAATTTACTATGCAGCTACCGTTAATTTATCAAAGTTGCTCAAAAGTTGCTCAAAAGTTCCTATAATCGGATTTTTATGACAAAACTTCACACCTAAAGAGTGCAAACTTCATGAATAAATAAACAGGCCATAAATCAAATGAAGCTGGGATGGCCGGTCTTGCATATTTTTAGGGCAGTTTTTGTGTTTTTTTTTATTAATAATTTGGGTGGTTTTTTTTTTTCATTTTTACCCTTTATTTTGCATAGAATTATAGGCAGGGGAAATCTAGTGTTGAGACACTGTTTTCCACTTTTAGCCCGAATTCGAGACTGCGTGATTATTGGCGGAACCCAGGGCCACGCTTTGTGTTGCAAGAGTAGAGCAATAATTATAATATATTAATATTTGTTTCACGCTGTATCTCGCGTATGGAAGGGATAGCAGAGGCAACCTAGGAACCCAGGACTCAAGACACTAAGTTCCCATTAAAACATTTCCGTTACCCACTTTCCACTTTTCCTTTTACCAGAGCGTGGAAATAAAAATGATAAATCTTACAAAATGCAAGTAAGAGAAAATAAAAAATCATTTTTATCTTCCCACATATTTTAGGGTAAGCATAGGGGAATCTATTGATAAGACACTCCGTCCCCCACTTAATCCAAAATATTACGTATCGTATGAAATAGATCAAACACGTTATTGCCAATATATTAATAGAGAAAGAATATTAGAAAAACAACAATTTCTTCATTATAATATGAAATTATAAAGCTTAGAGACACGCGAATATACCAATTTCCTATGGTTGTTTGCTTATTTTTCTTACTTATTGTAGTTTTTATACTCTACTCTATGTATAAATCTAAAAAAATAAATAATATTTGTATCATCTAACATTACTATGAAATTTGGTTTAAGATTAATTTGGGGCTATTTGACGACGTTTTCTAACAAAGGCACATTACGTTGAAAAAGTGATATATTTCTTTTGTACAAAAATTGTATGGAAAAACTAAAACATTATACGTTAAGAATTATCGTTGTGAAGGTTTTTGTTATACAAATAATAGGTCTTTATGTAAAAAAATCTTTTATTTTAACTTTGGACATTTTATCGTGGAGTAATAAATCATAATATACTCGTAGGTTATGGCTCAGAGGCTTATCGTCTGTCTTTGAGTGGGATGACTGTAGGTTCTATTCTCACTCATAACAATGAATTACTTTTATTATATTCGCATCGTATTTCGCTTTGTAAGAAGGCTAAGGAACAACCAGAATTCGACGGAAAGTGGAGAATGGAGTGACTTAACTCTAGGTTCCCTGTGCCTACCCTGCTGTATGTAGAATACAGTGTGAAGCTTTAAAAAAGTCATAAAAAGTTAAATCTTCTAAAAATGAAGTCTAATATACTTACGAGGTCGACATTTGTAAGCCACTTCAACGAACTTCCTGGATCGAGGGCATGGGTCTTTCTGCCCCGGCTTCAGCTTAGTACTGAACTTGCATTTGGGCTTCTTCTGACACGCTTCCACCACAGTTTGCAAAAGAGAATACTGTATAGAAAAGAATTTTCATGTTAAATTTACGTTCCAAAAATGGGTTAGTGCTAAAATTTTACGTTGCAATTTTTAAACTCGTTATATTTTTTGATCCGTTTCGTGAAGATAGATTTTTTTAAATTTTTAGCTAACGAATTCTTAATTAAAAAACTGATTTTGTGAAATAATTTTGTTCTTGAGGTGAAATTTTAAAGGATGGAAATCAAAATCTATTCATATTGGAAGGAATTACGTAGTAAATATTAAAGTAAAAATTTTAGGCTCTTTTTATAAACAACTTTAACATTACTTATTATGATAATTAAAAACGTTCACTTATTTTAACTAATATTATAATAGCATCTAGCTACCGTTCTCACGTTCGATTTTTTCAAGAAACCTTTGCGACATTTAGACACTTCCGTTTCCCTTTTCGCTTCGAATTCTGGAAGCATTGTGTGTTGAGTAGCAGAACTCAACGCTGCGCTTTACATATTAAATATTTCATTACCTGGGACTGGGAATCGAAGCCACAACCTTTCGCAAATAGTCACACGCTTGTGTCACTGCGGCATTACTGGCCACTTCTTTGTGTTGAATACTCTATTAATCGAAGAAGGCTATATGTACTAGGTGCATTGGTACCTGACATCGCTTTAACATATTCGACGTAACCCATTGTACTTGCGGTCAGTTACCTCATAGACTTACAATATGGCATGTGTCATACACAACTCTTAGTCATTTGAAACAAGCAAAGCGGCAGGTAGGTAAAGCTTTTTAAAAATATTAAGAAAATTTAACTAAGCCAAGAGGACTTTTAACAACAGCCACTATTAACAATTATTAATCATGACATTGACTTACAGATTTTACGAGAAAAGAAGTGTTCTGATATTTTATTTTATTTTATTTCTTAAGGTAATCTGAGTTTACATAGTCTCTGCTTATTCCAAACTTTTTGCACAATTTAGCTTTAATATACGACTATAATTAATCTTATATTTTTTCTAACCAAACTGGATGTTGAAAATATATATCTATTAAAAACATTCTGCCGAGTGAAAAAATAATGAAAATAATGTTATTATAAAAATATTCTAATGAGTGACTTCCAAATTGCGCCAGAATAGAATCCTTTTAAAAGGATATGATAATATTAAAAATGAAACCTACGTTTGACTGACTCGACTTAATTCTTTTATTAATTCAACAGAAAAATATTAGCCATCGTAGCTCATTGGGACAGACTGAAATTCAACTTGATTGTTTTGAGTTCGATTCCTATTCCAGGGAATGAATTACTATTTCCAATTTTAAAATACGAACGAAAAATGTAGAACGGAGTGTCTTGACACAACTCTCTCGGTCTACCCATCCATAGTAAATTAAGCATAAGTTAAAAAAGTACCTGCATAGGATTCGGCCACAAGCAGTCCTCGGTTTCAATACTCAAATGTGGATCAGCAACACAAGAGTGGCCACCAGGTATAGCCTTCCCGTACTGCGCGAACTGTACGCTTATTATCGTACTGGATGGACATGATAACGAGACCATTTGATCATCGCAGGCTGCGCGCTGCATTGTTCTTAACGTCCCAGCAAGGAGAGCTAGAGAAAAAAAAATATAAATTATTTTTTTATCATAAAAAATATTGTATTAAGACAACGAGGCAACGAGGCAAAGCACGGCGTAGAGTTCCGCCACTCAACACTACAACTATAGGTTCCCTATATATATATATGTTCGGAATACAGCGTAAACCTAAAATAATATATACTGATATACTAATAACTTATTATGTATTGACCAATAACTGTAAGCGTGATGGTTGTGGAGAACGGAATATTTTAACATTAGGTTCCCTCTAAATAAACTATTTAATACGGGCTACTGCGTGAAGCTATAAAATAATAATTTCTAGATATAAGTTTTAATATACAAATATGAATATTAATTATAACTACCCCATATAATAGACTAAACTGTATACCTGTTAAGTATTTCGTTGAACATCAAAATTATCAAATAAATACAAAATAGCTCGTTTAGTTCATGTATACTAACATAATTTGTACATATATATATATTCCATTTTTCAAAAAAGTTAAATACTCGTATGTGAATGTCAATGTATGCGGAAAGATTATACACTATTTACACACTTTGATTGCGTCTCCGGCAAAATTTCAGAAATGCAAACACGTTATTTTTGCACATTAGCGTTATATGTGAAAGATATAAGAAAGTAATATTTTTAACATTTTTAAAATGTTATTCCACACTTAGAAAAGAAAAATGCTTATTTAGAAAACGTATAAAAATTTTAATGTAGCGGGGCTCGAACCCGCGCTTCCTGGAAACCGACCAGGCGCTCTGACCACTAAACCATACGTTCTCATCGTAGCCAATTTCGACGTAGCTTTCGACGTAGCGCCACTACACAAACTCAAAACAAAACATCGACGGAAAGTAGGAAACGGAGTGACTTAACACTATGTTCCCTTTGCCTACCCTGCTGTATCCGGGATACAGCGTGATACAAAAAAAATCTGCACTAATATCCTTTCCATTCATTCTTATTCCCAGTATCATAATCAAGATTGCCTGAACTGTATGTACGTTCATCACAGCCCAGACGCCAAGTACATTAAGAAGACAAAAGAACATCACACCCTATATAACAGATAACGTCATAAGGGAAATCGTGCGAGACAATAGTAGAGATAATAGAAATAAAAGGTGATGCGAAATCTCCCCCAAGTAAAAGCCTTTACAAGAATGGAATGTAATATAATTATGTTGAAGTGAGTGAAGAAACTTGTATGTAAATTTTAATGTATGCAATAAATGTTAAGAGGTTATCGTGGCACAGTGGGAGAAGATTTGGCAGGAAACACGTGTTGTGAGTTCGATTCCCACTCAGATACCATGATTCGCTCTGGTGATAACAACGACAAAGAATTCCGTCATTCAAAAGGCAATGCTCGAGACATTGCAAAAAATGCAAATTGAGGAGGAGGAGAACGGAGTGTCTTAACTTAACATTAGATTCCTTTTTTCTTTAGCATCTACTAAAGCTGAAAAAAATAGGTTAATGATTGTGAGTTCAATTCCTTCTCGAGGACGACATAACATGCTATGTCTCAAACATTTAGCGAAAAATGAGGAACAGAGTGTTTTAACACTAAATTTATTTTTTCTACTGAAGCTGAAGAAAAATAAATATGAACTAGTGAATGTACGTGGTTAGTGCCAATATAACTAGTACGTGTCTATATTATGCATTATATTCAAATCAAAACACATTACCCTAGTACTATTAAGGCATTAAGGGGAAAGTTTAAATAGCTTTATAGTGTGATATACAGTCTGATATGATTGCTGCCAGGAGTTGGATGTTCTATACCATTATATATATAAAATCGAAAGGTCACTCACTCATCACGAAATCTCAGAAACTACAAGTGCTAGGAATCTCAAATTTTGCATAGGAGTTACTTATAGGACGTAGGTGCTCGCTAAGACGAGAATTTGCAATATTCGATTTCTAAGGGGTTGTTTTTGGGGTCGAAAGTTTATATGAAACGTTAATTCGTTACTACAAATGCTAGGAGTCTCAAATTTTGCATAGACCTCACTAGGACGTAGTCATGGAGACAGAAATTAATAATAATAGTAACGCGGGTGAAACCGCGAGCGGGCCGCTAGTTAGGTATAAATATTAGTCGCACTGACTATTTTAATTAAAATCAAAGGAAAGACTAAGCCAAGCTGAATTTTACTAGAATAAAAATTGTTGGAAAATCTTACTGCTCTCCACTTTCTGTCAATATATATATATATATTTTTTTGTTGTTGTCAGATTCCAAATAAATATTTTTACACATATTCATATAAAAAGTAAATAGGACCAGTAGATCCAGATATCTTAGCGTTTAAACGAACAAACAAACTCTTCCGCTGTATTATATTAAAATAAATGAAAACCGTCGGGGCGCGGCGTAATACCTAACGTCTGATGGCAGAGGTTCCAGATTCGATTCCCACTCTGGTAATTAATATTAATATTTTCACTCTGATATCAAGAAACGTGGTGCTAAGTTTTTTTCCAGATTCTTCTTGCAAAGCACACCAGTACCAATATAAAGATACTTATTTCTCCTTTTCCTCTTAAATTGTCATTCCATCGATAGGTGATTGAACCCCATAACCACTGCGTTTACAATAACATCTTCTACCACTGCGCCACATTGGCCTCATCTAAAATATAAATTCTACAAAATATTAGTAATTAATTAATGTTTTTTTATTTTAATTTAAAATGTATTATGCTAATATTCTTTATACATTTTACAATTTAATAGAAAAACGCCTCACTTGTTTCATATTTCAACACGCAAGGGTGTGCTATTAAAATAGGTCACCTATACCGTTTTAGTAATTAATGCGGCTTTCATAATCAATATCTACTAGGTATATTTAGTTTTTAATCTTTTTTTATTTTAATAAAAGCTTCTTTGTTCAAGGTAACTAATGACTCGGCAATTTTAGAGTTAGCTAATGAAGCTAAGAAAATATTTTTGGATTCTAATTCTCGAGTGAGAATCGAACTCTCAACCTTTAACAGCTGCACGCCTATGCCCTGCGCCACAAGTGGCCTAAATGTGATCTCATATAAATGACATAATAAAACTTACAGCACAAAAAACTACAAAAAAAGGCATCTCAGAAACACGATCCCAGCTGTACTGTACGTACGTAACTAACTTTATTACGTTGACAAGCCTACATTGGCTGTTAACACCCAGAACATTTCTCTAGATAAGATTACGAAACGAGGAAAAAAAGTGAGATAGTTGATAAGTAGTTTCTAAGTTAGCCTAATGGAAATAGATTCTATTTAAAACTTAAGTTTGCCTAGTCACGTAATTTTTTTTTCAGGTTCACTCTGTGCCCCGCATTTAGTAGGGTAAGTAGAGGTAACCTGGGAACCTAGTGTTAAGACATTTCTCATTAAAACAAAAAACAAAATTCAGCAAAAATTATGCATTAAAGCTTGTATCTTTCGATTTCGAATCAGAAAATACGAGAGAGATTTTTTTTTAATTTATGATACGGAACTCTAAAAATGAAAATAAATGACTACTATTTCTGTGGATGAAAACCACAACCGTCATCTACAGCCTCGCTGAGCCTCGTTGGCCTCATTGCTATTTTTTTTCGAATTCAATTTCTGGTACTTAATTAATTTTAAATAAACTGTACAAAAATATTTAATAATTTAATAAAAAATGTAAAATAAAATAACGAGAAAACCCTTTTGAAAAGTCCATAATTCTGCTAACAACTCCTAATCTAACTTACTCTAGTTATAATTTTTAAATTAATCCGATAGATTTTCTTAATGTGAAAAATTGAATTTACAAACTTTATACTTAAATCTAATGTCTAAAGTTACTACAGTTCGAACAACTTTCTCTTTTAAAGCAAATTAAAATTGTACTATGTAGATTATTTTACTAGGCGCCGGCCTAAGAACTATGTCGGTGAGATGTCGGAGAGGTGCCTTGCTATACCAGTTCCTAGAGCGCGACCTCCCGGACGCCCAAGGAAGCGCTGGTTGGATGTCGTGACGCAGGACATGAGAGCCAATGGTCTAACCACTGAGGACACAAAAGACCGTGCAAAGTGGAGTAGGTTGAGTAGGAAGGCAGAACTTGGTAATAGCCGGGATTAACGCCAGAAAGAAAAAGACACAAGTTATAGATTTGAATCCAACCGGGGAAACCCCTGTACAGTAAATAAAGATGTTAAATACTAATACATACTGTAAAAATGTTAGGTGCTAAGTATAATAAAATACTTAATAACCATAATTTATTGTTCCTCTTTTACATATACACACTTCTAACACTGTTTCTATATAACACTTTACATTTATACACGTTTTAAAACGCATAGTTCCAACAATGACACTGATTTTAAATACTTGAACACTGTCACAATTTTACACCTTACGACAGGCAGAATAACGACGTACTGACTCAATCCTTCAAAACCGACACTTTTTATAGCCGTTCCCTTCCTCTTTTATAAATAATTATGTGGGTATTATTATTTTATTTTCTGTAAAATTGCCCTCACACTGACAATTGTCTTACAGTTCATAGCTACCCGCAACTTCCTTCGCATAGACTATAAAACGTAAAAGCTGTCTCGTCCGACGTCCCGAGGCTCTCATGATGCAGTGGCAAGTGTGTGAGCGTAAAGGCGACGGTTATTGGTTCGATTCCCACACGGGGCAAAGAATTATTATTTTTTAGAAATTTCATTTCTTCGCTCTTTTTTAGAATTTTAATTTCTTCGCTCTTTTTTAGAATTTTCATTTCTTCGTTCTGGTTACAAGCACTGCATTGATAGCAACTCAACGCGAAATGCCTCGAAAATTCGGCAGAAAGTGGAGAAATTTATGTCTTAACACTAGGATCTCTTTGCCTACCCTGCTGTAATATTAAACATTTGCAACGTGATATCTCTAAAATACAAACATAAAATAGTGAAATAACCATAACCCTGTAAAACGAAACATTAGTTAATTATTATTAGTAAAAAAAATGTCTGCTTCAAATAAACATCAAATATTAAAACCTAAATCTACTAATAGAGCAATATAGCGAAAATCTAAGTGACAGAATTTATTAAATGTAGTAATTAAAATTTTAATTAAAATATTTCTTTACTTCAGCCTTAAATCAAAGGCTTAGTTGAGAAAATATTTTCATTTAAACCTGAATAAACGAATGCCCGGACTTCTTGGCATAGCTGCTTACAAAATTTTCATCTTGTAACATTATGTTCCCTACTTTTTTTTCTCTACAGCTTCACGGCACTAGCTTAGTGTTAAGACACTCCGCTCTACACTTTCTGCTGAATTACGGAGGCGAACGTACAACCATCCCACTACTGATGGCCGGTATTTTTTTAAATGAATAGGTTAACTTAGTTTGTCCATTAAATAAATAATATGTGTGTGTATATATTTTAATATTTTAGAGTGCTTCACGCTATTATTAACATAATTAAATGTCACATAAAAAAGTTTATATATTTTGTTAACTTTTGCATTTGAGTTAAAAGAATGTAAAGTGACGTATAATCTGATATTGTATACAAAGGTGTCACTTTTTAAAAAATATATATGAAATATATCTATACTTCTATATTAATATTATTATGCTGAGAAGATTGTTTGGTTGAGCGCGCTAATTTCGGGAACCGGTACTTTAAATAGAAAATATATTTTTGTATTGAATAGTCTATCTATCGAGGAAAGCTATAGACTATATTACACGTATCATATATGTACAGGCCACGATTTTTTTATCTTTCCAGATGGCAGAGTACGCAAACCTACCTAAACCTGAACCTACCTACCTACCTGGAAGCCTAGAGTTACGACACTCCGTTCCCATTAAGATACTTCCGTTCCCCACTTTCTACCGAATTCTGGAGGCATTTGCATATTTACTGACGGAACAACGCTACGCACAAATCATAATTAATATTTATTTTCATTAAACCACATTAGCTAACCTCCAAATAATATCTAGTATTTAATAAAATATAACTACAGATTTACAACTGTTCGTACTGAAAAATCCAATATTCGACAGAAATCGTCGTCTTTCAGTAGAATTTTCAGTGCAAAGTGTGAACTATAATTTATTCCATATTTTACGTAGGCACTTTATGAACTAACGAATACACTGTCAGCAACGTGTTACGATAGCAGTAAGGGGAAGTTGATTTTTTTTTATTTCTCCTATATTAGCATAATTAAGCAAGCTAGCTTTATTTATATACGGTAGTGTTACTTTTACAAAGTAAAATATCTATACTAATATAATAAAGCGGAAGAGTTTGTTTGTTTGTTTGTTTGTTTGAACGCTAAGATCTCTGGATCTACTGGATCGATTTACTTTGTTTTTGTTTTGAATGAAAGCTGCATTCTTCAGAAGTGCTATAGGCTATATAATATTACATTACACATATATACTAATAAATTAAAATACTTTCTAATTTGACATGCAATTTATTCTGCCATGTTAATAACAACCGTCGTCGCTACGCGACCGCGTTCGTTACCGCGTCATTTTGATATTCATCCTTATGAAAATAAATATAATAGTCACTTTTAGCATTTCATATAGATTGAAATTATATTTCTATAGAAATTATATTCTTACTAGTGGACCCGGACGCGGCTACGCCTGCTTCAACTATAAGAATATTTATTAAATATATTCATGAAATTATTTTCAATTCTCAATAGAATTAGTAAGAAAATATAAGCTCAAATAATCAAAAAGAATAATAAGTAGATACACATTATTAGAAAAAATTATCTGAGTTATTGAAATGAACTAACAAAAGGATTAAAAGTAACTAAAGGATAGGTATTCTTAATATTAGAAAAAGTACCTAAAGTTTTCCGTACGTGCGTACATAGATATCGACTCTACGAAATAACTAAACATTTCTCTCTATTAAGTAGGATAATTTTAGCGGGCAATATCAAATAAAATAAGAAGAGAATCAAAGTATATTTTAAATTATAAATAAACAACAAATAAAGTTCGAAAATGTATGAAAATTTATAAAACCGTCAACGTCATCTGCCCGTTCGCGTCGGTCATACTGTGCCGCCCGCTAGGTGGCTAGGTCATTTGGAATCAGTGACATCTCCTTAATTATTTATTAGTATGTTATACAGTAAACTATAATTTCAATCTAGATAAAATGCTAAAAGTGACTATTATATTTATTTTCATAAGGATGAATATCAAAACGTCGCGGTAGCGGTCGCGTAGCAACGACGGTTGTTATTAACATGGCAGAATAAATTGCATGTCAAATTAGAAAGTACTTTAAAATATATTAGTATATATGTGTAATGTAATGTTGTATAGCCTATAGCACCTCTGAAGAATGCAGCTTTCATACAAAACAAAAACAATGAAAATCGGACCAATAGATCCAGAGATCTTAGCGTTCAAACAAACAAACAAACAAACAAACAAACAAACAAACAAACAAACAAACAAACAAACAAACTCTTCCGCTTTATTATATTAGTATAGATAGATATTTCAAGCAGGCGTAGCCGCGTCCGGGTCCGCTAGTATTATTATAAATATCTTAATGAGATTTGATTTATTTCAATTATTAAATCAATAGATTTAAACGAGAGAAATAAAAAAAAGGTTAGTGGGGAACGAAGTGTCTTAACACTAGGTTCCCTCTGCCTACCCTGCTGTGTGCGGGATACAGCGTGAAGCTGATTTGAGTCTATTCGAAATCAATATAAAAAAATACATATGTATATCTATTTGAACGAGAGATCATATATCGGGAGATATAAAGCTAAAATTAATATCATATTTAAAAATTATTTGCAGCTGGATATCCCATAGCCATGTTCAGACGAATAGTCTTGACAGAAGGGCAATAAAGTGGCCTATAAGGGTCCCAGATCTTGCCTTTGAGGTACGGAACCTTAAAAACCCTAACACCTGACGTCACCGTTACGGAAAACAAGATCAAAAGCCATCTAGTATTTTATTTATCAAAAAAATCTTTGATGAAATTTGTCTTGATAAAGTGAAAACAGATTATTTTTTTATAAAAAAATATGTGCAAAGTTTATTCACATTATTATGGGACCGAAAATTTCACGAAAATAATAGAAAATAGCTTCTATTCTAGATATTTATCAAAATTTCAACCATGTACAACATTTATCATTTAATTTTTTTAGCATACGTTTTTAGCTTTCGTACACAACAAGGTAGGCAGAGGAAACCTAGTGTTAAGAAACTCGTCCCCTATTTTCTGCCGATATCTGGAAGCACTGCGTGTTGAGTGGTGAAACCCAACATCAGATTGAAGAAAATGGAAATATCAAATATTTCATTTCATCAACTGGAAATCGAACCCACGACCAGACACTTTGTGACCCTGCACCACGACTGGCCTCAATATAATTTTCCATTTATTATAACTTTCATATATTTAATATAAGTATATTTCAATCCAAACACGTCGGAAACTCGGAACTACGTCGTAAGCACACTTCAGGGGGCACTCAACTCATGTGCTTTTCAATAGTTGAGCCCACTCTTAATGTTGACTCAAGTTAGTGGTAAAGGTGGGTATAAATTATCAACTACGTACATACGGTTTCTCCTAGTAAGTAAATTTTATAATATATTTTTTATGAAATAAAATTATATAAAAATAGATTCACGCACTATCCCGCATGTACTAGGGAAAGCAGAAGGAATCTACTGTTAAAACACTCCATTCTCCACTTTATAATAATAATATATCGGAATTAAATATACCATTTCTGCTTAATTTGTTTAATTTCCACCTTATCGGCAATTTAACTCAAATCGTTATATATCTACGTTTTATTAGCTTCACGTCGTACTCTGCACATAGGACAAGTAGATGGGATCTGGTAACGTCCCATCGCGAATGGCGTGGCGGAATTCAACGCCGTGCTTTGCTCCATTACCGGAGAAAGGAAATAAAAATATTAAATATTTCAATACCTCGAGTAAGAATCGAACCCACAACCTGTTGCGACCATAATCACACGCATGTGCTCTTGCGCCACAACTGATATCATAAACAGACATTGCGGTCTAACTATCAAATATTTGCTATACACTGGGTAAAACTTATCTGTGCCTATGCATAAGAGACTCAAGGGTTGGTTAGGTTTAAACTACCCTTACCACTTACAACCTGCCCTTATCAATGGGATTCGAGTAGTGGTTTTCAATAGCAGTCCCCTTCATACAATTGAGATAATTAATTATTTTGGAGTAATGTTCATTGAGTATTATATAATTTCGCTTTTATAAATGATATTAAATTAAAGCTCTTTAATAGAAATATTTACAGGATATATTCCTATTAATGTAATACGATAGACAGATGAACGGTAGTCTATGAGTAGGGGGGATAAATTCTAAAAGTTAAAAAGTAAAAGCGATGGTTGGAATTTTACAAGGAAATGTACATATGAATATGACGGCCTGAGGTGCCATCAAATATCTCCAGCAAGATCTCAAGTAACAGGTATGAGATGACCCTGATGCAACCGTAACTCGTGCTTCTCCGGTTTTTTTTAAGTAACAAATACTTATATATTTGTAATATTCTTTAAGAAAAACACACATTAACTATTCGAGAAACTAAAGTGGTATCAGAAATAGAATATGTAAGTATTAAATCAAGCTCACCTTTCAATATTGCTGACAAAAGGGACTTTCATTGTGAAATATTATCATATTACTCTGTGACTTTTACTCGAGGTGTTTTTACTCTTTAACTTTTACTCGAGGTATTTTACTCTTTAACTTTTGCTCGAGATATTTTCCTCAAATGAATGAATAAAGTGGAAATAATTGATGAATTATATAACAAAGAGGCGTGCGTGCGCCGCACCCAGTTGCTTATTAATTAAAAACGTGACAACCGCAAATTTTAGCCCTTTTTGTAACATGACCGAGTTGTGTCATCGGTGATGTAGAAAATATTTTTATATTAACTGTGTTTTTTCATAGTTTTGTTAGGGATATATCCATTTATTATTTTTTTGTAGGTAACATCGCACATGGTAGGGTAGGCAGAGGGAACCTGGGAATCCAGTGTTATAAAACTTTAACTTAATTCACGTTTTTACCAAATATCAAGCCCAAGTAATTCATTTTTAAAATAATTTTGTAGTTTAACTATAACAAAAATATACTATAATAGGTACAAGTAAGCTCGTTTACAGAAATCGCGTGTGGAGTAAGCTTTACTATTGACTTATTAGGCAAAGCAGGAAACCATAATACGTACAATGTAGCCCAAGTATATTTAATTCTATTACATACATATGAAATCTATTTAAATACGATTTAAAAGTAAAATAAATTTTATTTCAAATTAAGGACATTCATTCACTCCCTACTTCTACAAATAGGATGTTTTACATTTTCGTCCTTTGATACATGAATGTAAGGGAACTGGAGTCTTTAGATACTATACAAAATTCTAAACGTAGCACTGCCATATTAAAAATTGTATTTAGAAGAATAATTATTCAGAGTAAACAAATAATTTTTGGGGTTGTGGGTTCGATTCCCACTCGAGGAAATATTTAATATTTTTATTTTCTTCGTTCTGATGTTAAAACGAAGTTCGGTGTTGAGTTTCGCCACTCAACATGAAATGCCTCCAGAATTTAATACAATTACAAAGTTTATTAAAATTTCTTGGTACAAGACAAACTTTTTACAAAAATCATAAACCGACTTTTTATCTACAAAAAGATGATTATGTATTAAATAAAAAAAAAATTAATCCCTTCGATAGTGTAACATATCAATAATATCCTATAAACTTCCTGCACGTATTGCAAAATTTATTGATGATGCATTTTTATGCAATACTAACGACCAAATGTCAGCGAGATGTCAAACATTTTTAAAAAAATAATACAAACCAATTTTTTATCTGTGCTACGACCACCTGGACTTATTGATCCCAGGTGTAATATTACAAATAATTGGAGGCCGTTACGGCGCAGTGGCACAAATCTGTGACTGGTTTCAGGTTACACAGTAAATGAAAAATTAATAAAATAAATATAATTATGTTTCAAATAAAGTAGCAAAACGGGAGTATCTTAAAACTAGGTTCCCAGGTTCCCTTTACCTACCTTGTTAAGGGAGGAATACAATGTGAAGCTAAGAAAAATCTTTGATAAATATTTTTTCTTTCGCTTATCGTCTCTCGTTGCTAACAAGTATAAACAGAGCTTTACTGTATCGAGAGCTGCGTGAATATTATGAAACACTTTGAAAACCGACGGCGGTAGCAATAAGCTGACAGGTGTATACTAGAAAAGCCAATTCACTAGAAATAAAATAAAATATTGATTTTTAAGTTCAGCATCAATTAAAAATTAAATAAAACTATAACAAAAATTATTATAAAACTAAAATTTCGGTAAAATTCTATTCATAATATATTCAGTTGCCTTACTTATCTCAAAAACTGGTAATACGTAATGAAAATTAAGCCCCCGTTAAAGAGGATTTAAGTTTGAAACTCCGCAAATTAATTTTCTAGCTTCACTCAAGCTTTTACTGTGACAAGCTAAGTGCGTGACATTACTAAAAAGTGTAAATTACTTAACTGTCACGCTAAAAAGTCATAATACAGCATATCATTTCACAATAATAAACACGCACTGCCTCCAGAATATAACGGAAAATGGGGAACGGAGTGTAATAACACTAGGTTCTCTCTGCTGCTGGATACAGAGTGAAACTGAATAATAAATAAAGTATATTTTTTACCTAAAATAATTTAAACCAGTTATCGATCTGTATACACTACGAGTATACAGGTAACCGTAGAAACGCTTGTATATTTATCTAACCCTCGTCATAAAAAATCTATTGACCCCACCTAACTGACAAAGTGGGTAGGATTTGCTTCCATAAATATTACCCATACCCAATATTTACCTGTAACCACCCATTGTTAAAGATTTCCCCTTCTCCAGACCATAATCCGTGTTCAGAATATCTACGGAATCTACGGAATTTGCTATACTTTGTTATCATGTCACGTTTTGACCCGGACCTTATGTATATTTGAGGTAATGTACAAAATTTTAATATATAACCTTGACGTGGGCTGCATAGGTCACGCTACCTGCCGTCACGCCTGGAGCGTTAGAACGTTTTTATTATACGCTAAAAGCTAAATCACATTTTATGTTATGTCTACATTTTGTATGTATAACGGATAGCAATGTTTATTTTTATATATTTTTTTTCATTGTATCCTGCACATGGCAGGGTAGGAAGAGGTAACTTGGGGACCTAGTGTTAATGATACTCGGTTCCCATTAAGATACTTCCATACCCACTTTTGCCAGAATTCAAGAGGTATATTGAGTGAAGGAACTCAATGTGAGCGAGAAAATGAAAATATTTAATATTATTTTTTTTCCAGTGTAAATCGAATCCGCAACCTAACGCGTCGCACGGTGGTTCTCTGCGCCACGATTGGCCTCAACTCAAAAGTAAGTCAAAATGATACAATCAATACTAATAATTATAATAAGCGTGTTTATTACAATTAATAATATATTAGTTACTTAATAAAACAATACTCTATAAATATACCAAACAAATAGCAAATCATTTGCACATTTCTTTACTTAACGTAATCAAAATAAAGCAAGCACTATATAATTAGGCTACGACCAGACATTACTACAAAATCGGCCGAACATGAAGTGTCATTAAGTTAAAGCTTTATCTCTGTTGCTATTTATGTTAGTAATAAATTTACTGACCTAGATTATCGGAGTTCGTGTAGGAAGGGCCGGGCAGCAGTAACATTCCCAAAAAAAAGTAAAAAGTATCCATTTTGTTTAAGTGCGACGACGCCTGCACAAATTTTTCGGTTATGAAATTCACGATTCACTTTCAAAATGTAAAAGTAATCAAGTAAAATTAATAATAAAAACCAAAAAGGACTGTTATTTTTTATTTTTAAATATATTAAGGTTCCTAGTATCTTAAGTCAGTTGTAATTAACAAAATAATCATTAAAACAATAATTTATTTTTATAAAAAATATATCAAATATACTTTAATCACAAAAAAAAACAAAAACAAAATATAAAACAATAAAAAAATAAATAACAGACTAAAAAAAAACTTGTCAATTTAAAAAAGCAATTAATCACAGCCCAGTTGTCATTCAGCCAATTTGGCAGAATGCGCGTGCGGCATATCTCAATTATCTGTCACGTGGCGACCGCGTGGCTTTATTTATCTGTGGTCGGCGAGCGTGTGGCCACTCGCGCGCCAAACGTCCAACTGACGCGTTCGCCCTTCATTCACTGGTCAGAACTTCAGCGAACCCATCAATTTGGACTGACGTTTGAATGGATCCTTTTTCCCTGGTGAGCAATTAGTAGCTCTTACTCCAACTCCTAATTGATAAATATGGCTTAGAAGTTTTAAAAGACTTGCAAACGTGTTATTGCAATTCATTGCTAACTATTTTAATTATATTGTGGGTATTGTAAATTATGTCAAGAGTTACCGTATAGTAGAAAATTATTTTCATATTGAGATTTTAGTAACTTAGTAATGACTTGTGGCTTTGATTTTTATAGTAATTAAAATTGTTTAGATTTAAAAATAAATGTTGATTTAATAATCAAAAGAAGTCTATATACGTACATTCTATATTTAATATCAAACAAATGAGTTTTAACATTATTAATAGTATTTACTTAGTAATTCCTACGCTATCAACGATACCGTATTTCGTGGTTAATTTCTTTTAATTACATATATTTAATTACCGCATGAATAAATAACAAAAGTAAATATACGTTATACGTTACGTAGGTATTCCTTGTGGTCGCGTAAAAAGGTCAAACCGCAGTCAAATAGTTTGGAACAACAAATGATATCCGGGTGAAATGACGTAATAATACGGCTCTAGTTCCGGAATTTCTTTTGCATAACAAATTTGATAAATGATGACAAACGAGATGGCGGCAAATAAACTAGCACATAAAAAAGGCATTTGCCTTCGTTACTATGTTCCGAATCATTGTTTTCTTTTTATCTCGCAAAATTTACTGGTAATATCTTTTCTTTTCGCAATCATCTTATATTTCGGACTATAGACTAATGAGGGCATCTTTTCTGTTGTAAATAACATATATAATCAATTGTACATACATTTTGTAAATACCTACATATTATATTAAATTATTAATATATTAAATTATTCTGTCCAGATGGTAGTTAATTTCTATTTGGCAAAGTACCACCTAAACTTTTCATTCTATTTGTTTAGTACTAAAATTAAGTAAACTCGGTAACTTTGCTCCTAATTTGGCAGCCAGACGAACTGTAATTGAGTACTACTTTCACTGACTTCAAAGTTTTTACACTTAAATATTCGGGACATTTTCTTATTTTTGTTAGCGTGAAGCCAAAGAGAGCCTAGTGTTACGACACTCTGTTTGTAGGCCTTTATTTTATCTTATTAGAACGAGAAAATGAATTGGGAGTTAGAGAGGTTAGTGGTAAATTACTGTACTCTTCTTTCTGCAAAAAGTGAAATCAATTAATAAGATAGTTTTTTCAATTTAGCTACACGTTGTATCCCTCTCGTAGCAGAGGGAATCTAGGAACCTAATGTTTAGACACTGCGTTCCCAATAAGCCTCCGTTCCTCACTTTCCGCTGAAGACATCATCGCCCCGTCTTATCTTACCAGGACGGAAAAAATAAAATAATTAATTCCATTCCAACTACCATGTCCTATCCAGTCTACCAGTACAATATCCGTTATACGATTACTGATTCTACTTTACTCTACTTTTAGAAGAGAGCATTTAATGATAACTCGATTCTTCATTCTTTGTGTATATTAAAGCACGGACGTACTCGTATGTATGTAAATCTAATCTTGCATGAATGATAACAAGTTATACTATTCAGTTTGTTTCATAATTCATCAAAATGTTATTAATCTCAACAGCTTAAGAAAAAAATAAGTAGGTAATACTTTTTATTTGAAATTATATTACATTTTTTAATTAATAAATCGCGATGTTGAGTGAGTTCTGCTACTTGACGCTTTTCAATTAGGATGGAAGAACCGAGTATCTATAAACTGGGTTCTTTCTTGCTACCCTGCTATTCAAGGTATATATACCCTTTTAAAAATTAACCCATCGTGTGCCAGCCAGAATCTCCCACCCAAGCTTCTCTATCAATTTCAGGATTATTGGACAACGGGAAGTGAAGTTAAAAAAGTTGACAACTTATATTTACGGGCGTATCTCTAATTTTGGACGAAATGAACTCGGAATATAAGTTTGTATTTATTTTCCTTTATTTGTTCTATAAATTCTCACTTATCACCAAACTTCTTCAATTCTGGGTGAACGAGATTTGATTAAGTGGCGATTTTCCTACAAATTTCAGCAAAAACGGTGCATAAGCGCCCGTATCATAAGCGTTGACTTAAAACCTATTTTATATATATCTGTGCTCCAAGGAATCGTAGACCTGGATATTAGATATTAATTTCAGCTGGATATCTCTTGTAACGTAATCTTGAGATAAATGCTCTTGACAAACGAATAGACAGTCTGAGAACAAAGTGATCTATAAAGGATTTATTTTTCTTTTGAGGACCTTTTGAGGTAGCTTATTAAATTTTAAAAACTAAAAAAATATACAAAGTTAAGTTCCTCTACTCAATATCTACCTAATGACTCTAAAATCGTAGAATCAACAGACGTATCTCCTTAATTTAAATTTATAAAAATGTCAATTACTTTCTGTAAAATATCGCATACTTATAGCTGAATGTAGACAAGTTTTACAAAATTGAAAATTGAAACTTGATAAACTGTAATAGACCCACTAGTGAATAAAATATACCATAACTTGTTCTGTCTTAGGACGACTGTATTTTACTGTTTCAACTAGCTCCCATTAATATCTCGCGAACTGCCGGCGGCTTTTCCCACTCGCACCTCGTAAACTAATTTAATTGAAAATTTCGAACTTCTCTAGCAATATTTTCTTCAGACCAGCGGCTATTTTGTAATATTGTTAAGAAAATTCTAGTATTAACGAATTGTATTAATGTAACGAAGAAAAGATACAAATACATGAAACTAGAAACAATTCCTGAAATAAGAATGAAATATTTCAATTAAGCTTCACTCTGTATCCCGCAGCACCAGGGTAGGCAGAGGGAACCTAGTGTTAAGACACTCGTTCTCCAGTTTTCACCAAATTCTGAAGGTGTTGCGTGTCCAGTGAAGAAACAAAAGAGCTCGACACCAGAGTGAAGAAACGAACGTATAAATTAAAGTAAATATTTCATTTCCTCGAATGGGGATCGAACCTACAACCAGTCGCATTTACAGTCACACTCTGTGCCCCTGGGCACGACTGGCCTCATTAAGAGAATTTTTCATATGAAATATATTATATCCATATTTTTAATTATAAACATCCACTAAAGAACGATATTGGCCATCGAAAATAGAATAAAACTTAACAGCAGTTCTCCACAATTCAGCGAGAGCACTTTGCAAAAAATAACGTCCGCCCAGATCAACGAATCAGCGATAAAGCTGAAACAAAATGAATGGGTTTAGCAAATGTTTATTTCAGCACCTTTTCGTGATTTTTCCAACTTCAAATAGCATTTGTAGACAGTTTTTTCCTATTATCTTGGAAATTGAGTTGGTCTTCCTTGGAATATAATATTTTTGTGGAAATTTTCATTTTTGTACGTTTTAATAATTTATAAGTATTGATTTTTGTTATTTTTTGTTTAAGTAGTGTTATATACATTTCTTTACGTCTTGTCATTTAACTGTATTAGCATTTTATAGAAGTTTATGAGAAACAGCATAAAAAATTAGGCACTTTTCCCATAACTGCAAGACCCTCTTTTTTATTATTCTTAAGAAAAAATAGACATATAGCTTCTCAGAAAAATGACAGATAATTAAACTATGTTTAATACAGTAATATTATTATAGCCTAATTTCTTTTTCCTTATTTTTCATATTATAATCAGAATTAAATTTAAATTTTAATCAACTTTATAGTAAAACAAATATGTACCTTCCTAATTAAAATAAATAAGCGAAACGCTTAAACAGTTTAATTAAGTTATTGAAGTACTAAGAAATTTATCTTAGGCTGGTTGATTTATAATGTAGATTGGGATTACAAGTAATTAAAACCTTCAAGTAATAAAACGATGTTAACAAGGAAAATTACATTAATATACTTTCTATATTAAAAGGTATTTAAGTTCATCAATAACGAAATTTGTATTAGCATATTTAAAAAAATAACGGGGTAGGCAGAGGGAACCTAATGTTAAGACACTCTGTTCCCCACTTTCCGCCGAATTCTGGAGGCTGGAGGATTCTTTGCCTCAACACGAAAGCGAAGAAATGGAAATATACATTTAAATAAATATTTAATTCGTCGAGCGGGGATCGAACCCACGACCAATTACTTGCCTAATGGCCTATATAGTATATTAAAATTTAGAAACATACAAACTTACAAAATAGTTTCATTTATATAATACAGATGATATCATTTGGTGGCGTGATGAGGAGCTACTCACATATCATATACAGTATTTATAAAGTAGGGTGGAGCATTAGAATTTTTTCTCTTTAATAATATTTAAAGTTTCCTATTATTCGCCCCTTCATAGACTGTAAGTCAGACAGGTATGATATGGCAATGGGAGTGTATTCCCATGGTATAATAAAATATGACAGGTGTTTTGTGGGAATTGTAAATTAAAAAATTGCATAATATTAAGAATTGAATTTAATATTACTGAATAACCATTACTTCGTATAATACAAATAGGAAGTTTTGAAAATGTCTTGTTTTTTCGTGGGTTCAATCCCCACTCGAAAGAATGAATTTATAATTTTTTTTAATTTCTTCGCTCTAGCACCAACTAGAAGCCCGGCGTTGAGTTCCACCACTCCCCACGCAACGCCTCGAAAAGTTCAGCGGAAAGTAGACAACGGAGTGTCTCTTCTCTCTGCCTACCCTGCTAAATGCGGAATATAACGTAAAACTTTTAAATTCCAGTGTATAACGGAAACAGTGTTTCATAAATGATATGTCTGCATGCAATAGGGCGTCACGCTCAAAGCTCGCGAATGGGAAGTAATCATTTTAGTTTTGTATTTTTGTACGCCGCGGATATTTACATCACAGTAATGAGCTTACCTGCAGGAAAAATATTAGATTACATTTGTAAATGTAATGCAGTTACGTAGTTAGTAAAGTGCTCTTTAGAATACTTTATCTTCAGTCGTGGTCATCGTGGCGTAAGGAGACTGTAAATACAGTGGTTGTGGGTTTATTTCAAGTAATAAGACACAGTGCTGCGTTAAGTTCCGCCTCTCATCATCTTGAAAATTTGGAAGAAATAAGGTGGGTAGATTAGCTTTTGTTTCGTGAATTACGTCTGTCAGCATTCTTCACTTTTTAAAAAAAAAATATGCGCTGGCACATTTTGTAACCAGAACAAGAACAAGTAAATATTATTAGTATGTTTTAACACTAGGTTCCCTCTGCCTACCCTGCTGACTGCGGGATACAGCGTGAAGCTGATTTTATATATTTTGGGGCAGTGCAACCATTGATTTTCGTAAAATATTTATCTCAAATAACTCATAATAGTGTAACATAATAGAAAGTATATTAAATTTTATTATAAAATAAAAAAGCAACAAAAAGAAAACACTTTCAAGTTTTTCCCCGCATAGCTAAGTAAGCAGAGAACGATTGGAATAGCCTCCCCAACCATTCGGTTTGATGGCGTCGATTTGAGTCTTAGTCAGTCTATTAAGAACCTTGGGATTATTCAAGAAAATTCAGAATCTTGATTACTAAAGATTTCTAACATTTTTAAAGTGATATTCCACACTTAAGAAAGAAAAATAGTTTTTTAGAAACGTATAAAAATTTGAAAGTAGTGGAACTTCCACCTATCTACTAATAACAAAACTGTCCTAGTTAATTGCCCTTGCCACCAGACCAGATTTATCTGAGGAACAATTAAATAATGTTATTAGAAAGTGTTTACGAATTTGGTGCAGCCGATTTATATTTCGCTATCGTAAAATTTTCAAATTTTGTTTTCTTGGTGCCAATTCTCTTCTACGCCTCTTCGGTCTTCATCCACGTAACGACAATCTTCTAGAATTAACTTCCTACTGAAATTTGACATTCCAAATACCTATTTCATTTAGGACAGTACTTTATCCACACACACTCATATCATCTTACATTTTTTATATATATTTATATATTACATATTATAAAGACCTATTCTACTTCATTTTATTTCATTCCGTTCCGTACAGATTGAACCCACGTACATCAGGCTTACATCTAGCCACTATGCCATGATGTTCTTAACAAAAAAAAATATCGTCATAAGAAAAAAATATACATTTTAAGAATATCCAAACAGAACCTAATACCTAATTAGTTAAAAGGATAAATAACAGCATGAACTAGAAACATTATGTTAAACCAGTATTTCATATTTAAATGTAATATAAACCTCTAATACAGTAATTTTGAAGCTCTAAATTGGTCATTAGACGAATGCAGCTGAGCTCATGTTGCATAGAAATATGGATTTAACTAATCTAGTTAACTGAGATATTCATAGATATTTTACTAAAATCTATTACTTAAAGAATGGGATTATTCTAAATACATTTAGAATTATTGGGCAGCTTTTTAAGACCAGTATCGTTTAGTAAGTACTGTTGATATTTGTTTAAGTAAAAAAATCAGCTTCACGCGATATCCCGCTTGTAGCAGAGCAGCAGAGAGTAATGTTAAAACTCTCTGCTCCCCACTTTCCGTCGATTTCTGGAAGCATTGTGTGTTGAGTGGTGGAAATCAACGCTACGCTCTTTGCCTCGACACCAGAGCGAAGAAATGAAAATATTAAATATTTTATTTCTTCGAGTAGGAATCGAACCCACAACCTGTTGCGTACACAGTCACACGCTTGTTCTCCTGCGCCACGACTAGCCTTTTGTGGCCTCTCTGACCTAAGTGGGACTTATATTAAACATTTATTATATTAACTTGTTATATTTACTGATAATATGCTGATATGCCATAGCAAGTATACTAGAGCAATATTGTTCTTTAATAGGAAGCCTTGTTTGTAATGAAAGTGTATAAAAGACGGCAGACATTTCCTTTGAGGTAATTTACTATATTGAGCTAGGAGCAGTAAAGGCGACTGTTAGTGCATTGTAAAGGGGCCCCTGAAGCCTACACCTGTGTGAGCTCAAAAATATTAAAAAACTATAAATAATACTTAAATCTTTAAAAAAATGTATATAATGTATAACTGCAGTTTTCTTCAGATCATTTAAATACAAAGATAATAATTATATAGAATTTTACTTAAGAAATTTCTTTTATCAAGGTATAAAGTTAAGGGAGCAGCTAGTGTAATTTGATACAAATTGATGGTAAGAAAATATTTTTTTTACATAAAAGTCTAGGGGCCTTCCCCCCTCGCTCCGCTAACCAACCCCTGCTCGCTTCACTCGATGGAAATTGTAATGGAAAAGGACAACGATTTTACTCATACCTACACCATATTTTTTATTTCACACTGCTATACAAAATTGTCTTAACTTTTTTTTAATTAAAAAGTTTAGTAAGTCTTTTTCAAAATCACTTAAACTTTTAATTTTAGGATTTTCTTTTGGATACCTTAAAATTCCCTTTTTTTGAGGAGATTTTTATGAAATTTGGAAAGACATGAAAACTTACAGAACAAATAAAGTAAAATATCCAATAAATGGAAATTTATAGGCATATCACAGAAAAAAAACATTATACACTTATACTTGAAGTTCAATGCATATAAAAGAGATCACTCATACTTTGAAATTTTTTTTTATAAAAAACGTTCCTGTTGAAATTGGTAGAGAACCCACGGTGAACAAATCTGACTCGCACTTGACATATTTTTTATATATAACAAAGAAATATGTATTTACTAAGATTTGCAGGAACATCAATAATAAAATTACAGATAATAAAAAAAGCTATCAAATTCACCAAGTTTCGACTTCTATACAAATGTGTAGTAAAAGGAGGACAAACAAAAACAAACAAAGCTATACATACATACATATATATACATTACACATTGCTGTTTTTAGATATTCTAACATAACTAATATGTATAGGATATTAGGTATTATAAAATCAGTCTGAAATTAATAAATTCTAGTGTATTCTAGTTTTCAGACCAGTGATTTTTAATTCTAATTGTTTTAATACTACTTCGAAACTAATTAAACGTTTTATACATAGAATATAATATGTGAATCTATATATATATATATATATATATATATATATATATATATATATATATCTTAATATATATAAAATCGAAAGGTCACTCACTCATCACGAAATCTCAGAAACTACATGTGCTAGGAGTCTCAAATTTTGCATGGACGTCACTTATAGGACGTAGGTACTCATGGAGATAGAAATTAATAATAACGTAGTTCACACGGACCAAGTCGCGGGCGGGCCGCTAGTATGTTACGATAGGATCCTTTTAAACGATACTTGCTTTATATATATTTGTATACATATAAAACTACTGGAGTACAATTTAATTAACCTCGTTTGTGATATGAACTACACTAGAAAATGGATACGGCAATTTGTTTACGTCATTCTAATATATTTATGTTTATAAATTATACTTTCAGGGAAAGTTCTAATAACAGCTTCACGCTATATCGCGCATTTAGCACTCTGCCTACTCGGAGGGAACTTAGTGTTAAGATACTCTGTTCCCCGCGCCGAAATTTTTCAAGCATTGCGTGTTGAGTGGCGAAACTCAACGCCGTGATTTGGCTTATTACCAAAGCGAAGAAATGAAAATTTAGATCCGCCATAATGCGGCGGAAAATGAGAAAAGGAAGTGTTTCAACACTAGATTCCCAGATTCCTTATAAGTTCTCTTGAATTTTAAAAAATAAGCCTTCTTATTAAATAACTATATATTAAACTTCGACCTTGTATTTCTATACAAGTTACCTTTTCTTAGGTTTTAATTACAATTGCTCTAGCTGAGCACTACTAAATTAATTTTATAAAATACTCTATTTTTCACAGTAACCCGCCGTTTGGCAGACGCTAATTGCATTCGTTATGCTTGCTTAAAGAACTGAGTAAATACTCCTTTGTGGTACTACAGTGTTGACTAAAAAACCAGAACTGAAGAACTGCAAGCTCTCTAGAAATTCACTTGGAAAATGAGAGCGCGATATAGAAAAGAATTATTTTTAGAAATTACATAATTATTCTACACGTTTTCCCCACATATATTTTTATGACCTAAAATGTTTTTTTGGACTAGCAACCCTAGCAGCTTGTGAGTTCTCACGTTAAATTTTAAATTAATGTTTAAGTTTTCACATTTCCAAGGCCAATCATGGCGCAGGGGCACAAAGGTTGACTGTAAAGCCGACTAATTGTGGGTTCGATCCCCACTTAAAAAAATTAAATATATATTTAAATTTATATTTTCATTTCTTCTCTCTAGTGTCGAGGCAAACAATGGTTTTGAGTTGGGCAAAAATTGGGGAACAGAGTGTCTTAACACTAGGTTTCCTCCACCCGATCCTGCTACGTATGGAATATAACTAATATTTTTTTAAAGATACCATTAAAAATAAAAGAATACAATAAAAATAACACCCAATAAAACGAAACGTCAATATTTGCATTAAGAAATTCATTTCTTCTAACACTGTGCAAAGGCTATTGTTACTTAATTCAAAGCTAACAAAAAATCCTTTGAAGTTTTTATATAAATCTTTTTTGTAACACCTATTAAGATCAACATTGAAAGGACGACGAAGGATTTCTTTAGTGAATTTTTGAAATGAACACTTCAGTTACTTTGTAAGGTTCTATTACGATGTCTGGTAATTTTTTTGATTATTATTTATATATATTATATTTTTTAAGCTTTTCAGTTTCTCTACATAAAGCAGCGTTGGAAGATAAGTTAGTGTTTAAGCACTGTTTTCTGTAAATTGCGTCTCATTTGAAGTAATTATGTGTCGAGTTGGCGGAGTTTAAATCTACACTTTGTTTTACAGGAGAAAAAATCCTACATATAGCAGGGTAAGCACAATTAACCTTGTGTTAAGGTACTCCGTTCTCTGGGTGCTTGGTCGGATAACCTCCTCGTGTGTTCGCTTGCTGTTGGCCCTTTCTCGAATGCTTGTCATTCGGGGGGGATGAACAGTGTTGCGGGCCGGTGCACCCTGGGCGGCTAGTAATTGGTGCCCACAGGATTCGTCCTTGGGTAATGATTGCTAGCTGGCTAATAATCCGACGTGGTTCTCCGCGTGTCCTCTGTTATGCAGAGTACACAGTGTGAGGAACCGGAGGGCGCGCGTGGTGTGTACTCACCCTACCGCCACGCAGGTGCAGAGATGTGCCTGCACCGAATATATCGGAACTCCACTCTTGGTTGCGGTCATGTCTCGTAATCAGGAGTGGAACCGAGGGCCTTGCCTTTACCGGCCGGGCTGCGAGGAAGAAAACCTCTATAAAAAATTACCCCAACCCAAGCGGCGAAGCAGCGTGAGGGGTTCATGGCTGATGGGGAGATCAGTCGCTACTGCTGGTCCCGCCAGGGTACCGGCCGACACCCTGGCGTAATAGGCTTATCCGAGGACAGGGGGCACTGCTCGGATGGACCGTTTTTCCCCCATACTCGTGGGATCAATATGGAAGACTTAAAAAACAAAAACCAAATTGATGATGTGGTGGGGCCCGAGGAGGGCGGTGAGGTGACGTGGCCCGAGATGGGCGGAGTTGAAGGAGTCGTGCCTGCTATAGGCGAGAGGAGGGCTTCTGTGCCCACAAGTGAGGCTGGGAGTATCAAAGACTCGAAAGTTGTCTTGAAACGACTGGACCTGGCGGAAATCGCCTCTTTCATCAGTGGAAGGTCCAGATCGAACTCAACATCCTCACGTGGCCGTTTCTGGGCGGCCACTGAGTCGGAGGCGGACAGTTGTGTCTCCATAGAGCCACAAACTGAGGAGATGCGGAGAGACCGCAAGTATCGGAAGAGGCCGAGGAGCAAGAAGACCCGCTCCGGCTCTTCGGAAAGTGGCGGAGAGAGAGAAAAGCCGAAGGCCAAGTTAAGTTCGGTTCGGCGAGAGGAGCTTCGGTTACAAGCGGAGGAAGAGGTCGAGGGGATGATGGAGTCGGTGCAGTCCAGGGCAAGCTCCAGGCTCTCGGATTTCTCCGACTCGGCGAGACCTAGTGTAAGTGGCCAACTGGTGCAAGATCTGCAGCACCAGGTCAAGGACAGCTTGTCCATTATCAACAAAGTCGCCTGCAGATCCGGCAATCTTAAGGGCACTTTTACAAAAGCCCTTAAGCAGGCCGCCGGCGCTATTAGTATGGCCGTGGAAGTTTTGGCCAATAAGACGGCAAACGAGGAGGTGACGCAGTTGCGGGCGGCCAATAGCCGTCTATCTAATGAGCTGTCGGAGCTGCGCAAAGAGATGTCCTTGATGAGAGAGGAATTAGAACGATCAAGGACCCAGCGACAGGGACACGAAGAGAAGAAAAAGGAGGACGACGTGGCGCGTACGGTAATGGTGCAGGTGGGCACATTGCTTAATACGCGGCTGGCGGCGCTGGAGGACAGGCTCCTACCGGCAAAGCCAGTTCGTCCTCCTTTAGCGGCGGACAGAAGGCGACAGGCGGCCGTCTCAGTGGTGGTGGCTGAACCCACTGTGACGACACTAGTCGCGCCTGCCAATCCAGGCCCAAAGCAGAAACAGGGCCCAAAGAAAGGGAAAGGCAAAACGGGGCGCAAGAAAGCGGCGTCTGTGGAGCCTCGTCCGCTGCCTCCCAGTCCTGCCGATTTGAATGAGGGCTGGAATGTGGTGGTGCGCAAGGGCAAAAAGAAGGCGGCTGTAGCCCCTAGTGGAAAGCAGACGAAGGCGAAGAAGTCTGCCAAGCAGCCCAAGTTGCGCCCCCCGCGATCGGCGGCGGTGACGCTGACTCTGCAGCCGGCAGCCGTCAACAAGGAGATGACATATAAGGATGTGCTGTCGCAGGTCAAGCAGGCGGTCAAGCTGGAGGATCTGGGCATCTCTGATTTGCGTCTCAGAGTCGCCTCTACTGGTGCCAGGGTTCTGGAGCTACCTGGCGCCAATAGTAGCGAAAAGGCGGATACCCTAGCTCAGCGGCTGCGTGGGGTGCTGGACTCCAGCGAGGTGTTGGTCGCAAGACCAGTGAAGTGCGCAGAGTTGCAGGTCAGTGGCCTGGATGACTCTGCCACTTCGGAGGAGGTGGTGCAGGCTATAAGCCGAGTTGGCGGATGCGACGAAGGGTCGGTGAAGGCAGGGGAGATCCGGCAGGACAGAAATGGTCTGGGCACAGTGTGGGTTCGCTGCCCTGTTATGGCAGCGAAGAAGGTCAGCGGGTCGAGGCTCCTAGTGGGCTTCGTTTCGGCGCGTGTGCAACTGCTGCAACAGCGAGCCCTGCGCTGCTATCGCTGCCACGAAATTGGTCACGTGGCGGCGAAGTGCAGCAGTGCACATGATAGGAGCCAGCAGTGTTTCAGGTGCGGACAAGCTGGGCACAAACAAAATCAGTGCTCGGCGGCACCTCACTGCCCGGTTTGCGTGGCGGCAGAACAGCCCGCAGACCACACAGTGGGAAGCGCCATATGTGCGAAAGCCAGCTCCTCGAGGAAGAGGAGGAGTGGCAGGAAGGGAGGAAATGGGCCACTAGCGGGCAAGCCAGACGCCCCAGTTGGGCGAGAGGAGGTGCAGCACATGGAAGACCAATAATGGCTCTCCGTGTGCTGCAGGCGAACATAAACCACTGTGCCCGGGCCCAGGACTTATTGGTCCAAAGCCTGGCGCAATGGTCTATCCAGGTGGCGGTTGTTTCGGAGCCCTACAGCGTTCCCGACAGAGACAACTGGGTAGCTGACAACACCGGGGTGGTGACTCTTATCACCCAGGTCGCAGCGGGCTCTCCGCCCTTCTCACGAGTGGAGAGGGGTGCGGGATGCGTCGCAACACTTGTCGGCAACCTAGTTGTCGTTGGGGTCTACTTTTCCCCCAATCGAACTCTTGCGGAGTTCGAAGAGTTCCTTATACGATTGGGGGAAATGGTAGAGCGATTTCGTCCGGCGGAAGTGGTGGTCGCGGGCGATTTCAACGCGAAGTCCAGCGTGTGGGGCTCCGCAACGACGGATGTGCGTGGTGTGACGCTGTCGGAGTGGGTTGTTGCTACCGGTTTGTCTGTGCTCAACCGAGGGACCAAGAACACGTGTGTGCGAAGGCTGGGCGGATCCGTCGTGGACGTTTCGTTCGCGAGCCCGGCCCTAGCGTGTCGTGTTCGGGGCTTGCGAGTGCTGGATGATGTGGAGACTCTCTCGGATCACCTCTACATCTTGTACGAGATCTCCACACATCCAGCGGTGCAACCAGCCCCCAGTCCAAACTCGAGAGAGTACGGACCGCGGTGGCAACTGGGTCGCCTCGACAGGGAGTTGTTGGAGGAGGCCGCGATAGTGGAATCCTGGCTGCCCCAGAGCTTGGCGTCTGCAGAAGACGCCGCATCCTGGGCGCAGGGGGCGCTGACGCGTATCTGTGACGCGTCAATGCCCCGTTCCGGGCGCCGCCCTCAACGGCGGCAAGTGTACTGGTGGTCGTGGGAGATCGCGCAACTGCGTAACACCTGCGTTGCGGCGAGACGCCAGTACAGCCACTATCGCAGACGGGTACAGAAGGTGCAGGAGGAGGAAGACCGACTGTACCGCGTCTATGTCGAGGCGAGAACGCAGCTGCAGGAGGAGATCGGTCGTGTGAAAGGCGAGTCGCACGACCGGTTGATCGCGGGGATAGACCAAGACCCGTACGGCACACCTTACCGAATGGTGCTCGGTAGGTTACGGGCTTGGGCACCACCACTGACGCAGACACTCCAACCGGACATTCTCCGAGGGGTTCTGTCGTCGCTATTCCCGCAGCGGGCCAGTTTTGCACCACCCAGTATGGCCCGCCCTGCAGCGCGTGAGGAGGTAGAGGAGGACGACGAGGACAGCGTCACACCACCGGTGGAGGAGGAGGTGCTCGAAGAAGCTGTACGCCGATCTCGGCTCAAGAGCACCGCCCCGGGCTTGGATGGCATTCCCGGCCGGGCGCTAACTCTGGCCCTCAACACCTTAGGGCCCAGAGTGCGAGGACTATTCACTGCCTGTCTGGCTCAAGCCATAATTCCACAGCGGTGGAAGACAGGCAGGTTAGTCCTCATCAAGAAGGAGGGTCGCCCGGCGGATTCAGCCTCCGCCTACAGGCCCATCGTGCTCTTGAGCGAGATCGCCAAGCTCTTCGAGCGTGTTGTAGCCAGGAGGCTACAACACCATTTGGAGGGGACAGGTCCGGACCTCTCGGACCACCAGTATGGCTTCCGTAGGGGGCGATCGACGGTGGATGCCATACTGGAGGTAAAGTCCTATGCGCAGGATGCGGTGGCCCAAGGCGATGGAGTTTTGGCGGTGTCTTTAGACATCGCCAACGCCTTCAACTCCCTGCCATGGCCCTGCATAAAGGAGGCACTTTCATACCATCGCGTGCCTCCATACCTGTGCCGCGTCATCGGGGCTTACCTGTCCGGGAGGTCTGTGACCTTTCCGGCTCCTGGAGGAGGTTGGGAGGAGTTTGTGGTGTCGGCCGGTGTTCCACAAGGATCGGTGCTGGGTCCGATCCTCTGGAACATCGGGTACGACTGGGTGCTGCGAGGCGGCACCCTGAGGGGTGTAAAGGTCCTCTGTTACGTCGATGACACGCTGGTTTTGGCGCAGCAGAGGACCTACCGGGAGGCGGCGGTCCTCGCGACTGCTGGAGTCGCGGAGGTGGTCGGCCGCATAAGGCGGCTCGGATTGGAAGTCGCCCTGAACAAGTCTGAGGCAATCTACTTTCATGCTCCCCGCAAGGGCCCACCACCAGAGGCCCACATCATCATCTGTGGCGTCAAAATCGACGTCGCCAGGAGCATGAAGTACCTCGGACTTGTTCTGGATGGTCGGTGGAGTTTTCGGGGCCATTTTACATCTTTGGCCCCGAAACTGTTGAAGACAGCGGCGGCACTGGCGCGCCTTTTGCCCAATGTTGGTGGGCCGAGCGCCTCTAGCCGTCGGCTGTACACCGGAGTGGTCAGGTCGATGGCCCTCTACGGTGCTCCCGTATGGGCGGACGCCCTGGATCGGCACAACATCACTCTGCTGCGACGTGCGCAGAGGGTGATGGCCATCCGGGCGATACGGGGGTACCGGACCATCTCCGGTGAGGTGGCGTGCGTGCTGGCTGGAGTCATGCCGTGGGATCTGGATGCTCTGTCTCTGGCGTCGGTCTATTGCCGACGTCGGGGCCTAGCGTCCGGGGAACCGGCCAGTCCAGCACGCGTCGAGGAGGAGCGGGAAGCCGCATTAGAAGTGTGGGAATCCCGGCTGGCGACACCATCTGCCGGCCGGTTGACGATCGAGGCGGTTCGTCCAGTTTTCCGCCAGTGGTTAGCGCGGCGTCACGGCGTCCTAACCTTCCGCACGACGCAGGTGCTCACGGGGCATGGTTGCTTCGGGGGTTACCTGTGTCGGATCGCTGGGAGGGAGCCCGACGCTCGCTGCCACCACTGCGACGACTGCCTCGACGAGACGGCCCAGCACACGTTGGAGGTGTGCTCAGCCTGGGCGTCTCAACGTCGCGCTTTGCGCGACGTCATAGGGGACGACCTTTCCCTGCCGGCCGTGGTCAAGGCTATGGCCGGCAGCGAGACGTCGTGGGATGCGGTCTCATCCTTCTGCGAGGCAGTGGTGCTCGAGAAGGAGTCGGCGGAACGGGCGAGGGAGGCTTTTGCCGAAGTCGCCATCCGCCGTAAGAGACCGGGTCGCCGGAGGGCGGCTTACGATCGCCGCCTTCCGCCCTAATGTGCCAGAGGGCGGTCAGCTTGGGGAAGCTGGCCGCCTACCAACCTGGCCCGAGTAGGCGCGCGCAGGTTGCTCCCGCGCGCTACTCCGAGCAGGCCGTCGAGGGTGCCCACACACCCTTGACTCCGCGACGTGCCTAGCAGGCTCCCGCCGCCGCGTTTCGTGGACGATTCTAGTCCCCGCGTCTCGCGGCCAGTGGCGGTCGAGGAGGAGCACCGTGAGGTTTTAGTGGGTATGCGGACGGCCTACATCTGCCAAGTCCGCGAGTCCCACATAACCCGCTCGAGTCCCCACTCGGGCCGGTATCCGTAAAAGGATTTCCTCACGTTAAAAAAAAAATAAAAAAAAAAAAAAAAAAGGTACTCCGTTCTCTACTAATTTTCACGACGTTGTGTGTTGGAAGGGGGAACTAAACTCCGTGCTTAGTCTCGTTATCAGAGAGATGATATGGAAATATTTTTTAACGAGTGGGAATCGTGGGCTGCTTTTTTGGGCTTTACAATGAGATGCTATGCCGCTGCGCCACCTGGGACTCTCGAGCTGCAGCAAAATGTAGATTCCGTCATGGTAGCTGAAACAACGTATTACATATAATTTAAATATAAAGATTTTCATGAAATGAATTCTGAAAATTCTGGGGGCGGAAACCAACGCCACGCTTTAAAGAAATAAAAATATAAAATATTTAATTTCCATGGGTGGAAATCGAACTGACAACCCATCGCGTCATGATAGGACTGACCTAAATACTTCAATATGAGTTTTATAATTGTATCTAGTCTATAATTTTCACTATAAAATTCATATTCAATAAACCTGCACACACTTAATAAACTAATGAAACTTACTCGTAGTAATAAAATTAATTAATATCTTACTTTTAAGAAATTAATTTTCACGCTTTATCCCGCACACAGTGGGGTAGGCAGAGGGAACCTAGTGTTAAGACACTCCGTTTCCCTATTTGTTCGTTCATTTTCTCGTACTGATAACGACACAAAAGCGCATCTCACTGGGAACGTAGTATCTAAACAATAGGTTCCCAGGTTCCCTCGGTCTACCCTACTATGTCCAGGATACAGCGTAAAAAAAACAATATATTCCACACATAAATAAAAAACGACCATATAACTGCCATTATACTCGTATACCAACAAATAGTTCAACCATTCGTACCTCCTCTAACACTTTTTCATTTTACCTTGAATTATCGTCCATAGAAAAAACTTTCCTTGTTTTCTTTGCCTACAGTCGTTTGTGAACGGAAGACAAACGATTTGCAAACTTTGCATCACCGTTCGCATCCCTTTAGTCCTGTGTAGAGAAAGATTTATTTACATATATATATTTTTTTATATATCTTAATATAAGAATCGGTAAGCATTTTAATTTATTCATTTTAATTCACATTCGGGGAAGTCCTCGAACTTCGAAACTCGAAAATCGAAACTTTAGATACAGTAGCTGTAGATAAAATACTTCATATGTAGGTTTACTACAAATTACATTTTTTTTATATTTTAATTGCTTATTTTTCAGCAATGGTGGTCTTCTCAAAACAAGTCTAATATTTAAAACGACCTCATCCGTACACAGAACCCACTACCCCCGATAAAATATTATTACACTGTCCACATAAAACGTGATAAAAATATAAAAGGAAGAAAAAACCTGAATAGATTTTTATTCATACTACTAGTGAAAGAATAAACGACGTATCCCATATTATTCTAGTTGGGAAAAGGTCACGCCTGACCTTACATTGATGGATAACTCCAATAACAACGCCAGGATTGTACTTCATAGTTAGTCAGCTAACTCCATTTGACTTCACCTGAATTATAAAACTTTTTGTAAAAATATATATTTTTGAAGATTATTATTGTTATTTATTTAGCTTCACGCTGTATCCCGCACATAGCGGGGTAGACAGAGAAATGCAATTAAATATTTACCTCGGAACCTCTAGGAACCTCGCAAATCGTTAATCCTAATAAACTTTTGGGTTTGCTTTTTTTTCTTTTTAGTATTATGCAGTCGGGGTTTTTGTTTTTTATTTTTCATTTTTTTTTTATTTTTGCCTTTTTTGTTTAAATTATAAAATCCCTTTAATCAACATAACGAATATATGTATTATCTTCACAAAATCCATAATTATTAATACAAAGATATATTTTAGATATAAAGTATTCTAACATTACAGAGACCATAGGACACAATCCCTACCAAACATTAAGCCCACGTGTATAAGTTTATAAGGGGGACGGCGCGTACGCAGTCCCCACTACCAAAAATTACGCGTCCGAGTTATCCGCATTAGGGATAATCGCAGAGGTCAACCCGACCGCAGTGCAATGGAGGGGCCTCGCTCTGGGGGAACCGCCTTCGTGATCACGGTGTCCCCTACGCCAGGTAAGTATGCTTGTAGGGGCGGAATTTTGGGGTTGTCATGATTCACGAGAAATTCTTGCCAGCGCGATTTAGTAGCCGTGAGAATAAGTACAATGACATCTGTTGGTAAATGTATGGTAACGTTTTATGGGGTTTTTATGGTGTATGGAAGCACCAGTCGAGTACAATTTACTTCGTCAGTCACGTAGAATGGAATTCGCGTTGTGGATATTTTTAATATGATGCAGCTTCCTAATGTAAGTTTATTTCGTCTTTAAGTATATTCTTTAGTTTTTAATTTATGTAATTAAAGTATTTTATAAAGATAAGTACCTATTAATTGCGTTTATTCTATAATTTTTATAACATTATTTTTTTTTGTTTAATTTCTGGATATATTTTTCTAAATATCTGTCTGATAATTTAAATTTTAATTAATTTTCATTTAATTTAATTTAAATTTCATTTGATAAATTTGCATATTTACAAGTTTTTTTTTTAAATGTATAATTATATTTAAAAAAAAAAAAACTTCGATATTTCAAAATTACAAAACGTCATTGAACACGTGTCGCAACAACACACAGACTTAGTGGGCCAAATTAAATATAACTAAATAATTATGCATAAAGAAGCAGAATAGATGTAAACAAGTGTATCTACTTTACTTTTCGTCCAAATTCAAAAATTAACCATGAAAATTTGTCACTCCCCTGACTAAGAATCGAACCCACACCCAAACACCAAAATGGCGAGATGCCAAGAACTTCTTTCGTAAAAAAAATAAAAAAATCCTATAAAAGCGTAATCTTATTCTTCAGATATTTCTCATTATTTGAATAGTCTCTCAGAAACACAACTAGATTGTCGCAGCAAAATATTTAAGACAAAAGGCCAACGATATTACAGAGTTTTTGTTATTTATTATATTGGCTAGAGATTTTTTCCTGTCAGCTGTCAATAGTTCCACTTCAAATGGAGAAAAAGTAGCAATAAACGTAATGCTTTTTCTGTCGTTTGTTATGTTTTTTATTATAATAACTGTTATTTACTTTTAATGGTCCAACTTACAGTCCTTCCAATCGATCAAATTGAGCTAGTTGTTTTTTGTTTTTGTGTTAATTTATTTGTATTGCTTAGTTGTTTTTTCAGGAAAAGTTTTAATATGTGTTTTCATATATTTTTAGTTTTTAATATTTTACACATGTTTGTGGAGTTTTTGCAGGTATTGCATTTGGGTAATGAGAGGAGTAGACGTAGCTTCGGTCTGAGTCCACAATAATCACGTGCAAATTCATTTCAGAACTAACTATGGGAGAGCCGAAAAATTAAAATAATTCCCCCCAACTGGAAATCGAACTCACACCCATCAAATACTGTTTCGTTACACCACGATATTCTCATATTAAGTTTAATTTAACATTTATTTGTTTAGTAAGCTGTAGTTATTTATTGAGTTCCCATGAAACAACAAACATTGCTTATCACTCACGATGGCGTCCACCTCTATTGTTAAAATATTTACGTCCCAACCGCATGTTTACTTAGGACGAGTAGTTTCTGCGTCAACCATTTTCTATACTTACATTAAACATGCCTACTATGAGAGATACACTAATCTATATTTATAATAATACTAGCCCGGTTCGCGGCTTCGCCCGCTTGTTTTATAGAATTATTAATTAAAAGCTTTTATTTCACTTGCAATGTATGTATGTTCGGGTGAAATCTTTGAGCTCAATTTTGAAGTAGATATCGTCAACCGATTGAGCTGAAATTTTGTATACACGTTTAGTTTGAATCGCGTTAATCCATATTTAATTAAATTGAAACTTAGCAGATTTTACATAATTAGTACTAGTTTATTTACACAAGTAAATCGCGCGACAAGCTTTTATGATCATATAAATTGTGTACAATGAGGTTATGAGTTGATAGTTAGAATTTAAAAGACAAATTTTATTTTTTTCTTTTTAGGGCGTTTAAATAAAAGCTTTTTCTATAAATTATATTTTGCTTATAATTTATTTTTTTTACTATTCTGACTTGATTCATGTTATGTTAAAGACAATATCAATACATTTAAAATTAATGTTCCAATCAATGCAAAAAGCATTTATTTTCTATTTATGAAACAACTGTAATAACACAAACTTTAACGTGATTAGCTCGTACGAGTGCACAAACAAACACACAAAAAAAAAAAAAATAATAATTGTTTTGGCTTCTATTACATTAAAAATTACCCCCAATTTGAGTTTTTTTTAAATATATATTTCCCATTAACATTTTTTATAATATACATTGATATCCAAAAATAAACAGAAATTTGGGATGAATAATAAATGAAAATAGCTGAAAATGTTAAAGCACTTTTCAAAATTATTATATTCCTCTAAAACGTGTGAGCTTTTACTCTGAAATGCAACATTTGTTTTAATCACACTCACGTCCGTATAAATAGTAGGATAATTTTGTTTCCTCCAAACTCATATTTAGGAAATGTGAAGCTACACGGTTTATGAAGCTCTTATCGTATTTGCTATCTGATATGCATTTAAATATTAGTTAATGAGTAAAGTTACTAAAATTCAACATCCGGTGAAATATTAACTAGATCGGATTTTTCTCTCTTCTTCTCTTCTCTCTTTCTTTTTTTTTAAGTTTACGTTGTTTTTCGTATGCAATAGCGTCGACATAGAGAGCCTAATGCTTAGACGCTTCCCAATTTTTTTTTGATGGATTGATGGATTTTTAATGAAATCGATCTATCACTAATATAAAGATAATATAGTACCGTGGAAAAAAAAATATATATGTCTTCACTCTGGCAACAAGACAAAAGTCCGGTGTTACTTTCCGCCACCCACCAACTACTAAAAAAAAAAAATGGAGAAAGGAGTATCTTAACATTAGATTCCCTCTGCCTATCCTGCTGTATGCGGGATGACTGAAGTGTATGCATGAAGCTTTTTTTTTTGAGATACAAAAAATATATATATTTAGTATTTACTCTAGCATTCCTTTTAATATCTCTTAGCAGTATCAAAAGTGCGAAACGACAATCTATTTAAATTAGCTCCATCAGCTCGACAATATGACAAAGTGTTCGCAAATCGCATCATAAAAGTGACATTTGTCCCAGAAAAAGAAAAATTAAGCTGTCAACAATTTTATTGCTCTCATAAAACAAAATACGTCGAGACTTCATTTCGTTCCTGTTGTTAAAACGTCATAGACTATATTAGATGGAAAGAAAGTAGCTATTATACAAAGAGAAAACATAATCCATACCTATATTATAAATTCGAAAGTAACTCTGTCTGTCTGTCTGTCTGTCTGTCTTTTACGCAATCAGGGCCAAACCGCTAATTTAATTGTGAGAAAATACTCATATAGAGGGTCAATACTCGAGGGTCTCGAGATGAACATAGGATACTTTTTTTTCTCATATTTGTAATATTTTCGATATATACCAATATATTAAAATACTTATTAATTTGACATGCAATTTATTCCGCCATGTTAATAACAACCGACTGTTGCTAAGCAACGATTTGCAAAGTAGAAAACGTCACCCAAAATGAGCTTGCTTAACGCATCTCTCTATTGAAAACTGTAAATAATTTCATAAATATATTTAATAAATATTCGTATAGTTCAAGCGGGCGTAGCCGCGTTCGGTTCCACTAGTATTACTATATTATTATTAATATAGTATAAATATATTAACGTATGCGTGTGTCTGAAAACTTAGTTATATACATATGTAATTACACTACTACTAACTTACATTATATATGTAATTTTACATTTTCACCATATCTATAATAACTTTATAATCTATGTGATAAAATAACATTTTAAACGTTACAAAATCATTTTCTCTATTTATTTTTGAGGAAAGCGCTTGGATATTTTAGAAAATTACTACTGTAATAGACGTGATGCTTGTGCCGACACAGTTTAAAATAATACATTTCATATGACGGTCTAACTTTAATACATGTACGAAAACTATATTTAAATTAAATCAACTTCACGCTGTATCCCGCATATAGCAGAGTAGCCAGAAGGTGTCTAGTGTTGAGACACTCCGTTCCCAATTTCCCGCCAATTTTTTCGAGACGTTGCTATTAATGAGTAATAATTTCTTCCTCCTGATTGGGATCGAACCCAAACACGTCATATTACAGTCACACCCTTGCCCTACCACCACGACGCCCTCATATTTAAATTCATTTTACTTTAACAGTTTCCTAATAACGTGCCTTACCGTAGATAAAACTAAAAGCCAGATATTATAAAAATGATCCCAATATTTTAGTTAGTTCGGAAGACATTTGAAATGGGATAATGATGTGACAGTTTTAATTTGAATCTTTGTTATAATGACATTTTGAAGTTGATATTGAACTACTTTGGCTATCGAGTATTTTTTAACGCCCACAGATAGCACAGTAGGCAGATGGAACCTGGGAACCTAATGTTAAGACACTCCGTTCTCCATTTTCTGCTGAATCCTGCAGGCATTGCTTGCTGTGCGGAGGAAGTCAAGGCCGCGCTTTCTCTCGTTACCAGAGCGCAAACATGAAAATATCATACATTTTATTTCCTCGAGTGGGAATCAAACCCACAATCTGTCGGGCTTCCAACTTCCAACTGCACGCTTGTGCCTCTGCAGCACGATATCCCTCTGTTAATTGAAGAAGATACCCGACCGAAGAAACTATAATTCTTTACACTGAACGGGAATCGAATCTAGAACCATCGCATTAACAGACTATCATTATGACAACAAATTCGTATCCACACTCATCGACTTCAATCAACACGATCAAACTGCGCTACTATAGCCTTATTTTATCGTACTGTAAAATTAACCAATATAAGATATTTAAGAGACATTTCTAAGATTCCAGAACAGTCTCCAGATCCGTAATGCTTAATGGCGTAGGAAGAATTATAGGACCATTAACTTTGAAGAAGTTTTAAACGCATCGTTATACAGTTTAAAGCGCAGTTAAACTTGCTTATTGTTGGGAAAAGTAATTCTTAGTGGTTCCATTTGGTGCACAGAATATTAGCTAAGTAGAAACGTGATATAACTGCTTCACACGTAAGGGTAGACAGCGGGAACCTGGGAACCTAGCGTTGAGACACTTCGTGCCTATTAAAACACTTCCGTTTAACCGTCCGTTCCGTTTCCACCGAATTCTAGAGTTGTGACGTGTTGATTGGCGGAATTCAACGCCGCGCTTTGCCTGAACTCCAGAGCGATTTTTTTCAGATATTTTTCAGATAACCCGCATGTAGCAGGAAAGGCAGAAGGAGCCAAATGTTAGACACACCGCTCTCCACTTACGGAATTGTGCAGACCACTGCAGCAGGCAACTGCTGAGTGGCGAAACTCAACGCCGCGTTTTACCGTGACACCAGAGCGAAGAAATAAAAATATTAAATTTTTAATTTCCAAATTGAAAATAACACAGCAAATTCCTTTGACATAACAGCTTGACTTAAAGGTACAAGTGATAACCGTAGTGAAGTCCCAAAGGGAAGTCTCTAGCGGCGCTCCCTTCAATCTGTCCTTTCAGGGGCGTAGCAACTGATAAGTTCCGTTCGGGAGCCACCTGAATTCACTCTAAAATCGATTTTGATATTTATAGACATGTGGAAATCTTTTATTCGTATACAGGCCTAAGATTTTGATCTTGTAATACCTAAATACTTTACGCAATCTATGGAAAAACAAGTTTGATATAAATTAAATACGTATTATTTATTTGTGTAATAAAATTTCAATTTGTATTTGTAATTATTATTTATTGGTTTACCCTGTATTCCGCATATAGTATTCTGTAAGGTAGATAGAGGATCCTGGGTACCTAGTTTTAAGATACTCAATTCCCTTGGGTGGGAAACGAACCATATACGAGTATACTACCAAAAAAAAAAAAGGTCCCCTATTTAAAAAAAAAACTACTTTATATTATTAAAATATAAAAAAAGAACCATTTTCATAAAGAAAAATGCATTACTTATTTATAATCTGTTGCTTTGTTAACGATACCTTTTCAAGCGACAGCTTTGACGTGTGTTTTATTCATGAGTCGCTAATGTACTAGCAACATCTGTTTCCGTGAAATGTATCACCATACCTACTTTAAAATTTAACTGGTTAAAAGGAGAATTCGGTCATTAAAGTAGTGAAGAGCTTCTACCATTAAAAAGATTTAAGTGCCTGCAATTTATTTGAAATGAAACTAGTTTTATATCCATTTTTTATGGAATGGACCTATAAAATGAATGGAATTATTGTAGTAATGATATTGTTCTGGCGTATATATTTTGAAATCAAAGGAAGAGATATATTAAAACACTACGTTTCCCACAATCCTATCAATTTTCTAGACATCGCGTATTAAACGACGGAAACAGACGCCACGTTATGTCGACCAGAACGGGAAAATGAAAATAGTTTAAATATAATCAATTCCAACCCGTTACAATCTAGTTTATAGTCAGAGTTCTATATAATCATTCCCCAAGCAGGATAGGGGATACCCAAACACCAAGACACCCAAAAATTCTCAGCTAAGTTTTTTACAAAATATAACAAAAGCAATATAAATTTGTCAAGCCGTACAGAAAAGAGGCATGTAAGTAAGAGTATTATTAACGCGACAAGCGTCACAGCTAAATGATGACCCTTTCTTCAACACTTAATAGGGTCTCACAAAATAGTATTAGGTACTTACTTGGGGTCGTTTTCACAAATAGCAAATAGTGGTTCACATTGAACGCGGGAAACGCTGGTTTAAAATCTACTGAATAATATTTTTTGTCTGTTACAAGCGTGACGGCTACGGGTTCGATTCCCATTCGAATGATTTTTCATCCATTTTCTCACTCTGGTAAAAAGAAAGTACGGTGTTGGGTTTCGCCATACAACCCGCAATATCTCGGGGGCTAAAGAAAATTATATGTACATTTTGTATTACGAATATATTGTTCTAAAGTTTTGTGTTATTACTAGCGGACGCGCGCAGCTTCGCTTGCGTATTTTGGGATTCTAATAAACCATAAACCATGTGTTCAATGAAATGTTTTTAAGAGTCTAAATATCTAATTTTATAGAAATCGTGGCGACTTAAAGATTTTTCCATACAAACTTTCAACCCCTTATTTGCATATTAGGGGGTGAATTCTAGAAAACCATGAGACACATGTTCAATTAAATACTTATAAGAATCTGAATTTCAAATTTTATAAAAATTGGTGCCGATTTAAAAAAAAATCTATACAAACTTTCAACCCCTTATATGCACCCTTAGGGGGAGAACTCTAGAAAACGATGAAACACGTGTTCAATTAAATACTTTTAAAAATCTAAATTTAAAATTTTATGAAAATCGATGCCGATTTAATTTTTTTTCCATACAATCTTTCAACCCCTATTTCACCCCTTTAGGGTTAAAATTTTTCAAAATCCCTTCTTAGTGGATGTCCAGATTACGAAAGTAAACATCTGTCCAAATTCCACATTTCTACCATTAGCGGTTACGGCTGTGCGTGCGTCTTACCTCAGTCAGTGAGGACAAGTCCTTTTATATATATAGATTATTTAGGTCAGTAATTCTTTTAAATTTCAAGGTTCAGGCTTGTTGTTTATTATAAATTTATATTCAATTATTAATAATTCTACATAGTCAAATAAGATATCAAGGAACATAGAACTTTATAAGATATAAAAAAATACATTATAACAAACAATTAGTTTCAGTTCAATGGAAGTTAAGTAGACTAAGAGATTTAAGTTTAATTTAGCAATATTTATCTTTCATCTTTCTTTGAGATATTATTATGAAAGTTCTAACAACAATGCTTGCCTACATATTTAATTTTAAAATTTAACATAATATACTTTCTAACGAAATCAATATTATAATTCATTTACATAAGAAAATTTAAAGCCAGCGCAGGCGCAGGGGCACAGGGATATGACAGTAACTAGACAGTTGTGAGTTCGATTCCTACTCGGGGGAATGAATTATTATTTATTTATTCGCTCTGGCATCAAGGCAAAGCACGGCGTTAAGTTCCACCACTCAACAGGCAATGCCTCGAAAAATTTGGCTTAATAAAAGGCCATTAACACTAGGTTCCCTTTACCTACCCAGCTGGCTGAAGATGATTATGATTAAATTAAATTATTATTGACATAAGGATACATTTAAAAAATAATTAAACGTAGCGCTTTTGAAATACGGTGTGGCAGCCATTTTACATTCGGGTGCCGTCACATCGCTTTCAAGTAACGGTAAACGTTGGTTCCCTGAATTCAGAAAAGGACCGTAATTTGTATGTCGCTTAAGTACACAAAATTTCCTGGTTAATGAGACCTTACAGAGACCAGGAAGAGTCTTATTTATTTTTCTCCTGTAGGCATATCTTTAACGGAATTGAAGTATCGGCTTGTTCGTTATTTTTTTTTTATTAATTAAATGTTTAACAGTAATTGTTATATTTTCATAGTATTATATTTAAAGCATTCACAGATTTTGGGGAACGGAGTGACTTAACACTGGGTTCCCTCTGCCTACCCTACTGTGTGCGGGATACAGCGTGAAATGAATATTCTACACTAAGAATAAGGTATAGCAAACAATACTCTTCTAACACTTAGAGGTTTATAAATTTATATATACATATATATCGTAGTAAGCCACAATTCTCCATATAGTGCACTCTATGTTATACAAACATGATATATGAGCCACTATTTTAGATATTACTTGTACCATGCACAAAATCTTATGTATGTAATTCTGTATGTATGTACATCTGTCAGCCTATTTCTCCAGAATAGTGGTTGGAATGTTTTGAATAGATTGTTATGTGTATATTTCAATAGGTTTAAGGTTTGTTTGAAATCTGAAATTCTCTGTACCGTAGACCACTTCTATGAAGTCTCATATCTAAATTGAAAGTCAAGGTCTAAAGTAAAAATGTAAGAATAATTAAATAAAAAATTTTGCAAAGCCCAATATTAGCAAAAAATATATTATTAAATTAATTATATTATTATTATTATTATTATTATTATTAATCAATATTGAGGCCAGTCGTTGGCCACGGGTACACGTGAATGGTTGTGGGTTCGATCGCCACTCGAAGAAATGAAATATTTACTTAAATTTATATTTTAATTTGTTCGTTTTGGTTTCGAGGTTCACCCTGTATCCCACACAAAGCAGGGTAGGCAGAGGAAACCTAGTGGTAAGACACTCCGTTTTCCATTTTCCGCCGAATTCTGGAGGATTCACGTTCACGAAAATGAAAATATTTATTTCATTATCTCGAGTGGTAAACGAACTGAATTCCTCAATTTAAAATATATAAATTCAGTAAGACTTTCAATGACCCATTAACAAAAGCTAATTAAGAATTACATTTTATAACTTTAGACGACTAAATGTCACCAGAAACGTATATTTGTGTAAATATAATTAAAGACAGTCGTAAAATGTTAGGTGAAGTTCAGTGTACTTTGAACAGAGTCTAGTCACGTATCGTACTTAGTATTTGTAGCTGGTGGTATTTGAGGGGTGTGGTTTTGCAGACTGTATAGGCTGAGGGGCGGTGTTAAGAAAATTAAATGTTTCGTAAAAGTGATCATTGAAGAAATCCTATTAATAAAATATAATTTTCATTAATTTGGTGGTCAAGGTTGCTAATAAAAATTTCATTTCTTCACTCCAGTGTCGAGGCAATAGCGTGAATTCCGCCAATCAACACGCAATGCCTCCAGAACTCGTCAGAAAGTGCGGAGAGGAGTGTCTTAACACTAGACTCCCTCTGCCTACCCTGCTACATTCGGAATATAGCGTGAATCCTAAAAAAAATAATAAAGTTTATAGGGCAAATAGATTAGCTAGTACTTAAACTACAGATTTTATTTTACACATATTATTCAACTAGCATCCGGCTGAATGGCGTTATGCCAACTTATATAAAATATTTAACTGAATATGGAAATGTTAACATCCAAAAGTGTTTAATATCTATTATATTTACAACATGTTTCTGAAATAAGTAAGATTTGTACCACTAAATCGTTTATTTAATACTTTTTTCATTTATATCTTTTTAAATCGACTTTAGCTTATATTAAAGGATCATAAGTAATATCACAAATCTAAATTCATAAAACTATAACTAGTTTAGAACAACTAAAGCTATTCTATTCCCCAAAAGGTTTAAGCAATTTTGCAGAATGCGACGTAATATGTAGTAATATTTTGGTATGAATTTTAAATGAAAAAAATTGTAGGTACCTTATTATTATGTAGGATAACGATATTATTAGTTAGGATAACGAGCAAATATTAAGACACTCCGTTTCCCACTTTCTGCTGATTTTTGGAGGCTTTTTATCTTGAATTGTGCACTTAACACAGTGCTTTGCCTTGTTACCAAAATTTAAATATAAATAAATGGTAATTAATTTCCCAGAGTGGAAATCAAACCCACGACCATCGCGTTCACAGCCGCACGCTTGTGCCAATGACAACGACGACCTAAAATATAATTAAATAAAAAATATGAATATCCATTAAATATACTAACTTTATATAACCAAGCTACAGTAGTGTCTATATTTTAAAGACATACATACATAATAGGTCCTCATATGAAACAGTGTCATTAATAAGCAAGAAATAGGACCAATATCTATGATTTATATAAAAAAAACATTATATTATAGTTGTTTAGATTATTATAAATTCTAGTATAACTTACTTCAAAACATCAGAAAAACAATATACTCGTACGAGAAATTTTATATTTACTTTTCAGGAAGTAACAAGAGACCTGTCTCAGCAGTCGTCTCCTAAACTATAGTATATTAAGTACCCGTCGTAAAAGGTGTGTTTCGCGAACCCATTAGCTAATTGAACAAGCAACGTTCATTCGTTATAATTTCAAATAGGATTTTGTAGACTATACCCTCTATGCATATATTGTAATCACTGCCAATACTTTTAAATAAACAAAAGAAAGTCCACAAAGTATAGTAAAATATGATACTCACATTTTTTACAGCTTCACTCTGTATCCTGCACATAGCAAGGTAGACAAAGGTAACTTAGTGTTAAGTCACTCCATTTCCTGTTTTCCGGAGAGAATTCTGGAGGCATTGCATGTAGAGTGGCAGAACTCAACGCCCTGCTTTGTCTTGACACCAGAGTGAAGAAGTAAAAAATAAATCAGCTTCACGCTGTATTCCGCACACAGCAAGGTAGGCAAAGAGAACCTAGTGTTAAAACACTCCGTCCCCCACATCCCGCCAATTTTTTCTAGGCATTGTGTGTTGTTTGGCCGAAGTAAACGTTGAGCCTTTGCCTCGACGCCAGAACTAAGAAATGAAAATATTAATAAATAATCGAAATAAGAATCGAACCCGCAAAGTTACACACGTACCTAAGTTACGATGTACATACATATATTCTACAATTTTCATTAACATAAAAGGAATTACGTACTTACCTAAGAGTATAATAATTTTTTTATAGATAAACACAAATTACATCTTAAAACATATTTAAAATATAATTTAATATAAATCTTTTGAAGATTGGAGTAAAATAAAACCACTCTAGCGAAAAAAATTGGCGCAAGCTTATTACTTTCACTCTAAGAATCTAGGGACGAGCTCTATCTAAAACATCTAGAACTCGATTTAATGTCTTATAATAAGACCAAAAGAAGTTCCTAGCGTCCACAACTCGCAAAGCGAAGTATTTTTACAATGCAAAAACTTTAAACCGCAAACCTCAAAAACTACTTCTTTTACGTTTTAAAACTTCTTACTATGTTAATAGAACCACGTTCATGAACAAGAGCCCGTTGTCTTGTTAAGTATCTGTTTCTTTATAGTCGTAAGTACAAGTTTGGAATTTTTATATAATATAATGTCTTAAATTTGGCATGAAATGAGAAATATAATTACAAATAAAAGAAAAAATCCAAAAACTTATTTTTTTTCAGTATTTCATAGAAAAAAACAGTTACAAACTTATTATTGTAGTTTATTCCATACAAAATGAGCGCATAGGCCCGCAAATATAAGTTTGTGAATAGTTATACGTTATACTTCCCGTTGACCTATAATCCTGAAATTGGTACGGAACCCTCGATTACCTAATCCAACTCGAATTTAAAAGGCCTTATTCGTCTTACAACTTGAAGAAGGCGGGTTGCACGCACGAAAAAACGTGACACATTGTCACGTTCCGCCTCTCGCGAGCGTACAAGCGAAAGCCCGGAACAAACGATAAAGAAGCACGATCGGCGTAAGCTCTCGGCTTGTGACTCTATCCATTAATCCATCCTATCCACTGATTCCCATCATGGCATCCATCCATTAATTGTAACTTGTAATTAATCTGTATAATTTAAGTTAAAAAATGTTACTTGCCAAAAAAATTGTAAATTTTAATTTACTTCTTCTTTATTATACAAAAAAAAAAAATATGATAATAATTCATCCGTAAACAGTAGAGATATACGATAAGCAAAGCACGGCGTTAAGTTCCACCACTCAACATGCAATATATAAAACATGAATAAGAAATAGGGAACGGAGTTTAACGCTACATTTCTTCTTTCTGCTCTACAGTAATCCCCAGTAAAATCGAACCCACAGTCATCGCAAACACTTACCAAATGTCACAATGACATCAATACCAAAATAATAATGACAAAAACACATATATTAATAATAAAGTTACCAAAGCATCAGTAATACCGTGACACGGGCTTAATTAATCACGTCGCGTTCCCCAGACACGTCGTTGCATTACATTATTGCAAAATAAAATATTTAAAACGTAAAATATTATTAATATTTTGACACGTATTAACGCAACGAGTCATGTGTGTCACGTGATATATATAATCTTCGCGTTTTCTCTTTTTCTTTTCATTTTCCTGCACTCTTGTAGCGAGATGTGACGTAATATTCATAACTTTTATATTAATAAAAAAAAAACACCTTTACGTAGGCAGAACGTAGTGGGAACCTAGGTACTCCGTTCCCCACTTTCTGCCGAATTCTGGAAGCATTGCGTGTTGAGTGGCAGAACTTAACGCCGCGCTTTGCCTCGACACCAGAGCGAAGAAATGGAAATATAAACGTAAATAAATATTTCACTTCTTGAGTGGGGATCGAACCCACAACCGTCACGTTACAGTCACACCCTTGTACCGCTGCGCCATGATGGTCACAACAATTAATTAAGCAAAAAAATCTATTCTCCACTCATCGTTAATTGACACGGAACCTAACACCGCACTTAAGATTACTTTAAAATAAATAAAAATAAATTATTTCCCCAAGCGAAAATCGAACCCTACACCATCCTACATATAGTCAAAGATATAAATAAAGAATATATATAGAGTAGACATAGTTTAAGAATTGAAGCAAAGAATTTCCACCATTTCCACGACGTACTATTCACAATTGCAAATGTAATAAGCGTCTCTCTCGTAAAATTGACAGGAGCTACCTAGCTACCACCACCACCACCACCGACTACGTTCATTTCTGCATTATTTGAAATATCTTACTTGGATGCAGTGGATATGGAATGCTTGTTATCTTTTAACAAGAAATAATGGTTCGTATATATGTGTGTTTGAAACAATAATATATTAACAGGAAGAAGCAAGAAATTAAAATGATTAATCTTGTCTTTAAACACTCAGTTCTCTAATCTCCGCCCATTTTCTTTTTTCTTGCTACCAGAGTAAATAAATAAAAGTAATTTATTTCAAGTGGGAATTAATGAAAATAGATATAATAATTATGATAGCTTTTTTATGTTCTGCTCCTTTCAGAAAATGTAGCAAAGCAAAATCCAGTACTACGACATCTTTTAAGCTTCTTGCTGTATCATGTATATAGCGGAGTAACCAAAGGGAACCTAGTGTTAAAACACTACGTTATCGCAATGGCCAATTTTCGAAACAGAGTGGCAAATCTCAATCTCAATACAGGTGCTATATCTTAACCAAAACTAATTTATATAATATTATATATGAGTAAAAATCCCTCATTTACCCTCTTTAGTGATAGCAAAGATAATTTAATAAATTACTTAATATTTGTGAAATGGTAACGGTAAATTTTAATTTAGTAGATTGTTTTCGTTTGCCTTGGCCTTTTTGCTAGGTATTAATTTACTAATGTAAATGTACAGATTCTCACATATATCACTATATTTATAAATCTCTGCTTATAATTAAATATTATTTTGTGGTTTTATTTAGGTATGACTCCAAAACAAGTAATAGCGAATAGTATATTTCAATTCCTCGAGTGGGAATCGAACCCACAACCAGGAGCACAATTGTGCAACTGGAAAAGCGACACGTTTTGTTAATATTAAACGTTGCCAAAATTCGGTGGAAAATAGGAAATAGATGGGAAGACCCTAGGGACCTACCCTAAAAAAAATGAACCTATACCAAAACCAGAGACGTAGTTTGTCTATCACTTGATTCTGTCAATCGAACCTTTCCTGAAACATCTCTTATGTCTTTATTATTTAAGATATTTTCGCCAAGTATTTCCTATATAATATACAGAAAAATATTCGTCGGATTTTTGGTAGCAAACAGAAACTCTAAGCCCGGACTTAAGCCGATGCATTGCAAAAAGTTCGAACGCCACGAGACGGGGACAAATCGCTTTCTATATTTCCACACGAACGGATAAACTATATTACATATATGTATATAGTTAAGGAAAAGCTGATTTACGGTCCAAAATGTTTTTTTTTATTTCTTCTATTGTTTATTTTCTGATAGCTCACACTATTATCTTATATTACCAAACTTAAGAATAAAAGGCCTTGAGGTCATGCGACAGGTTGTGAGTTCATTTCCTACTCGAACAAATGAGTTATTTAATATTTTTGTTACCTCGCTCTGGTAACAAGGCAAAGCAAGCAAGCAACAGCATTCGGCGGAAAGTAAGGCGCGGAGTATCTTAACACTAGGAGTGTTCTGCCTGCCTATCGGAGTGAAGTAATGAATATATTAAATATTTAATTTCCACGAGTTAGGATGGAAACCACAACCTGTGGTGTTGACTCTTGTGCCCCTGCCCCACGAATGGCCTAACTGAAATGTACTTCTACCATTATTTTCAAAATTTTCAAATATTAGAGATATATAATATTTTCTGTCAAAGAGTAATATGTCAAGAAATACATTTAGAGTACACACATACAGAGTACATTCGGTTCCAAGAAGCCAATACATCAAATTGGATGGATTCCAAATGAAAAATTACGCGAAATAGCACTAACTAAAATGTTGATATACGACAGTTTCAACTTTTAAGAAAAATTAAATTAAGTTTGGCGTAAACATTAAATTTAAAGATAACTTCATATAAATTGGTTCAAAAGTTTAAGCTCACACGATTGTCGTAGATTCGACTATTAATGAGATATAGATATGTTTAAAAAATATTCTACTTGATGGTACTGGTAAGTATGAGTTAGGTGGTACCCAGTAAGCAATATTTCCACCATAAGGTGATTCGTAATATATATATTTTTAAATACATATTGCATATCAGGAGAAAAAAGAAATAAAATAATGAAAAAAGAAATAATGCTTCTAAAATCACAATGATCATGACATTATATATTTTTACAAACAAAGTAACATAAAAAAAAATCCAACAAACACAACAATCACGAATAACAAATAATCACAACAAAAGAAAACAAGCCAGGGAGGGAGCTCATCAACAATGTAAAATATGAAAAGCTTGACCGCCCCCAGGTCTTCGGGCGGCCGTGCGGAAATATTCACATCAGGGGGTTTGTTTTATAGCGTATTCCGTAAACGGATATGTGCATGCGTGTTACACTAGAATAACTAAACATACGTATAACGTACGTATGGTTATGGATGCTTCAATAGTTTTAATATTAAATAAGGATTTATAATTTACATATAATATCGGCTTCACGCTGTATCCCGCACTCAGCACGGCAGGCAAAGGGAATCTAGTTCCCCACTTTCTGATGAATTCTGGAAGTATTGTGTGTTGAGTGGCAGAATTCCACACAAGAGCAAAGAAATGAAAATATAACATTAAATAAATATTTAATTTACCTCGAGTTTGAATAGAACCCACACCTATTCGTATACGTACACTTTTACCTACGCCACGCCCTGGCCTCATTTCACTCAGTTTTTAATAAAACCATTAAAACGTTGAACATTTCAATGCAATGCGAAAACAAAAATATTTTCAACACCTGGACATGTTGTTGGCTGTCTGGAAATTTAATTTCGTATCCACAGTGGAGGAGCAAATATTATTTGCGGTTTATATTTTTAAAACTTCAACAGAAACTATTGCAATTTGGTTCAAAGTTCGAATCACACTGAGGGGGTAACTAAACATTTTTTTAATAATAATCCGTTGAGAAGCCGTTGTAGTGCAGTGTTATAGGTTCGATTTCCACTATGACGAATTAGTTCTGGTAATAAATAAGCACGGTGTTTAGTTCCGCCACTCAACACGCAATCTCTACAAAACTGGAAAACGCAGTATCTTAGCACTTAATTCCACCTGGCTCCCCTTTCCTTCTAGTTTTTTATTATTCCAGGATTATTAAAACTCTTCCAAAAAAGTAAGTATTTTATAAACTATATTTAATCGCCAAAATCTAGTTGTCAAGAAAGTAATTAAAAACTAATTTATAAAAATATTCTACATACAAATACCGCACTGTATAAATACTTTTCAATTTACTTCAGGTTAAACTTTTCCAAGATGAGAAATCTCGAAATTCGAGCCAAATGCCTTAATTAAGAAAACTCCAATAGTCCGACCCAGAATTGAAAACACCGAAATAAAATACAGTGTATATACAAATAAATTATTATGTCTTAACACTGGGTTCCCTCTGCCTACCCTGCTATGTGCAGGATACAGCGTGAAGCCGACTGAAACTTACTAATAATATTAATCTGCCTACCCTTAGAGGGAGGTTCCCTCTGCCTACCCTGATAAGACACTCCATTCCCCATTTTCCGATGAATTCTGAAGGCACTGCCTACAGAAACATTTCTAACTTTAACAATTACATGATTTAAGGCCCAGGACGCTATAAGCGCGAAGGTTTTAGGTTCGATTAATTTTTACGCTCTGGTAACAAGGCAAAATGGGACACTAGGATTTCTTTTGCTCCAGACCCCTCCAGACTAAAAAACACTAAGGAGACACGTGTATATATTTTAGTCCTTTGCGCTATCAAGAGTGTGGTATCGGACCAACGAACCGTATGCATAGGCTTAATATAAAATCCTTTTTTCATCCTTAGTATAGGGGAACCCAGGACTTAAAAAATAATATCAGCATTAAACAAATAATATTAGAATTGAGGGCAATCGTGGCGCAAGGGAACCTATGTGTGTGACCTATTTTCATTTAGATGCAAATCCCAGCGATGAGCTCGGCTACTCAACACGCAATGCCTTCGAAATTCGATGCGAAGTGAGGAACACTTAATAAGAACAGGGTATCTTAACACTAGGTTCCCAGGTTCCCAGGTACACTCTGTCTTAAAGCCAAAAAAACTAACATAATTTTAACTAAGTACAAACGTATATGTAAACCCATTATAAATACATTACCATTCTTACTTGGCTTCAGATAGCACGATGTTATTCACGTCTTTTTACGACATAAGATAACTACTGATTGCATAACCCTCTCTAAAAGCTGTTTCACTATTTTTTTATTATAAGAATATCCAGAAAGCTTTTTGTAAGAAAAGAAAATCTTATTAAAGTAAAAAATATAAAACAATTTAGGTTATTCTGGCACAGTGAGACAGCTACCGACTGTAAATGCAGATAGTTATGGGTTTAATCTTGATATTTGGGCACAAATCAAAGAATTCATTAATTTAAATCCATATTTTCTCTTCTTACCATATATAGTACTAGTGGACCCGAATGCCGCTACGCCCGCTTGAACTATACGAATATTTATTAAATATATTTATGAAATTATTTTCAGTTTTCAATAGAGAGATGCGTTAAGCAAGCTCATTTTGGGTGACGTTTTCTAACAATAAACTTTGCAAATCGTTGCTTAGCAAAAGTAACAATATTTTCAATACTAGGACAAAACATTTTTATATATTTTGTACACGTTTCCTATAAACTCAGTATTCCTATACAGATTGGCTTAGATCCTAAGACAGTTCTGTCTCGATCCTATTTAATCTTATTTCTGCAATTACGTTACTTACTAGTTTCTAAAGAAACCAGTTATTATTACAAATATATCTCCTACATATGTGAAAAATAATAAAAAATATTATTTTTTTCAATATATTAAAATACATTTAATTTGACATGCAATTTATTCCGCCATGTTAATAACAATCGTCGCTACGCGTTGCTAAGCAACGGCTTGCAAAGTTTGTTGTTTTAAGAAAACGTCAAAACCAACCAACCAACCAAAGTGAGTTTGCTTAATGCATACATGACGCGCGCCGATATAGATTTGTATACATTAACAAAAATTAGATGATTTCTATAATTTGATATTCATCCATATGAAAATAAATATAATAGTCACTTTTAGCATTTCATCTAGATTGAAATTATAGTTTACTGTATAACATTCTAATAAATAATTAAGGAGATGTCACTGATTCCAAATGACCTAACCTACGAGTGGTATAGTATGACTGACGCGAACGGGCAGATGACTTTGATGGTTTTGTAAATTTTTATATATTTTCGAATTACTATTATTTTTTATGTAATTATTTGCTGCTTATAATTAATTTATCTCAGTTCGGTTATTTATACCGATGTTATACACTTAAAATATCGTAATTTTAATCATTTCGGATTTTATTTAATATTGTTCGCAAAAATTAATAATTAATTAATATAGAAAAATGTTTAGTACGCGCGCACGGCAAACTTTAGGTACTTTTTCTAATATTAAAATTTTCCTTTAGTTACTTTTACTTCTTTTGTTTGTTCATTTCAGTTACTCAGATATTTTTTCTAATAATAAATCTCCACTTATTATAATTTTTTAACTTATTTTAATTATTTAGGCTTATATTTTCACGGGCGTAGCCGCGTCCGGGCCCACTAGTCTTGATTATAAAATAAGAAATCAATACTGAGGCCATCATAGCGCAATGGATCTACATCTGAATGTAATATTCCCTCAACCTTCACGATTATTCAGGGGAATCATAACACTATATTCTTTCTGCCTAACCTAGATCGAATCGAAAAAACGGAATGCGGTATAAACAGATTGAATTCTATTAGTAACAATATTTCTATTCAAATACAGGCCAGTTTTAAGGTGTTTTTAATACTATAACAATCATAATGTAATATTAATAAAATATTTTTTAATTAACGTCATTGTGACACAGTGGGACTACAAGTTCGTAGGTTGTAGGTTTGATTCCTACTTGGGGGATTAAATGCACTCCATACTCCACCCAACTTGCAAAACTTGAGAAGATAAAAAATTCAACATTTCTCTTAAAACCCTTATAATTTATTAATCTCAATGAATTCCCTCTACCGTATATTAAATTCTGAAACCAGTACCATTTAGCAGCAGTATCTCATCCTTAGTTACAACTAACCGCTGGGATTTATTTAATGTCGGGATCAACTTCTGGCTCTTATATTACCTTGAGTTACGCTCCTTGGTTAGTTAAGCAACAATTTATTTATGTGGGAATGCACTTGAAAAGCCGAATTTGTATTAATCCTAGCAAACAGTTGCAAACTTGATAAGGATTTTGGCATTTCTACAAATTTATAGAATTTGCTATTTCTATAGCTATTTCTGAATAAGTTACTTAAGTTATTTGAATCTTTGTAAGGTTAAAGTATATCCAATTGTACAATTTTCCAACTGTAGTAACGTGGTGCTTTTAACTTCTTATTTGTTGACATATAATCTAAACTAAAATATAAATAATCCAGAACAATATTTAATGTAAATTTTTTTATGTCCTCCCTGTGATATCGGGACAAAGCGTAGCGTTAACTTCCGCCTCACAACAAGCAATACCAAAATTCGGTTGTAAGTGGGGCACGGAATGTCTTAATGGAAAGCGATGTGTTTTAACACTAGGTTTCTCAGGTTCGTTCTTCGTATCCTGATATATGCGTGATACAGCGTGAAGCTAAAAAAAATATTAAATATAATTTTATACTATATTAAGTAATAATATCATTAATTAATAGAAAAGAACAAATGAACAAGTTACACAGACTGAGTAAGCGAGTGATTTGTCACTGTCGGGCGTACATGCGACAACTCAACATGACAAGAAGGTCTTTTTTCAAACTAAAGTCAGTTTAACATGTAATAGAGAAAATTTTCTGGTTGGTTGTGGGTGTGGATTCGATTCCCACTCGGTGAAATATTTTCTATATAAAATACTTTAAATTTTCATAATTATCATAGTAAATTTCATAATTACTATAGAAAAAGGGATAAGGAAATGTCTTTATTGGAACAGTTAGTTGTGGACGTGAACGAAGTGTCTCAACTCTAAGTTCCAAGGGTATCTCTGTCTACCCTGCTTTATGTTGAATACAGAATAAGTTTTTTTATGTTTATACATTTTTTAATGATATCGGGGTAAGCATAACAACGTGTTCAGATATAAGTAACAAAACTTAACGCCGCATTTTAACTAACTGGATTTTGATATCGAAAAATAAAAATATATTTATTTCCTCGTGTGAGAAATGAATCTATAATTATGTGTAAACAGATGTCGACTGAGCTACAATAGCTCTACCCACACCTTGTTTTACTTTTTCTTTCATTTTTACTAAATATAAGACATATGCTAAGTATAACATACAAAATACAGTTTCCTGTGTAACGTACAGTTCCGGAAAGCTTCCGGAGGATATCTCTTCCGAACATTTTCATATAACTTTGCTGTAAATAAATTTGTCATAAATATAGAAAAAATACATGTATACTCGTATATATTACAAATTCGAAATTATCCTCATAATGTCTATATTTCTATATATTTTTATTCTTAGGCAGAGGTATACTAAGATACTCTATTCCCATTAAGACAATTCCGTTCCCCACTTTCCGCTGAATTCCTGAAATATTGCGTGTTGAGTGGCGTAACTCAACGCCACGCTTTGCCTCTTTACCTGAGAAAATATTAAATACTTCATTCCCCAAATAGCACAAGGGTGTGACTGTAACGCGACGGTTGTGGGTTCGATCCCCACTCGAGGACGTCAAATATTTATTTATCTTTATATTTCCATTTTTTCGCTCTGGTGTCGAGGCAAAGTGCGGCGTTGAGTTCTGTCACTCAACACGCAATGACTCTAAAATTCGGCAGAAAGTGGGGAACGGAGTGTTGTCCTAACACTAGGTACCCTCTGTCTACCCTGCTGTGTGCGGGATACAGCGTGAAGCTGAAATCCCAGATAGTTTACTAAATTTCTACGTCTAATAACAATAACAGTCTTCATCAACTATAATAAGTAGAACTAACAAGAGTTGTGCTCTAGAAACTATCATAATTTACATAGTAACAAAGTTCTTACATTATTCAAGGAAGCTTCAGAATTTGAACCAGTATACTCGCTTAAATGAAACTGGTAAATTTGCGCAATTACTGCAAACCATTTGTATTGTCTAATAGCATATTGTCGAAATATGCTGTTCTTGAGTGCATACATTTATGATTTACACACCAAGTTTATAGTTTATCCTACTAATATTATAATTGTGAAAATGTATGACGATGAATGCTTGTTTCACTTTCAAGCAAAAACTACTTAACAGATTTAGATGCAACTTTACAGTAACATACCTTTTATATATCAGAATAATACATAGGCCATAATTTGTGTAAAAAATGGATAAAAGCGGGCGAAGCCGCGTGTTGGTCGCTAGTAATTACACAAATCTACTAAAAGATTCTAATATTCTCAGCTGCTACTGATTACAATTAGGGCAGGGTAGGCAGAAGGAACCTGGGAACTTAGTTTTAAGATACTCTGTTCCTATTAAATTGGTTCCGTTCCACATCTTCCGCCGCTTTCTGGATGCTCATTGCCTTGTTAACAGAGGAGAGAAAATAAAATAGAATGAGATCTCAGGGCCCCCAGACCTACGTAGTTTTAGCAAAGCTGGGATCCCTGGGATCTTGGGCTAAAATATTTCATTCCCTGAAAGCTTATACCACTGCGCCGGGATGACCTAAAAATGTAACTAATTTTATAAGAAATTATAAATAAATAAAAAACACAATCGAATTCAAATATTAATTAGAAATAACATGTACTATTTCAAAACGTTACAGAAAACAAGCGAATAATAAGTTATTACAATTCAGCGTGAAAATAGGTTAAGCTCCCAATGGGGAATGATGTGTACACAAAATATACAGCCTGTTTTTCAATTGTGTCAGCTTGTAGTGCTAACATTTCATCAATTATAATCTATACTAGGAGAAATGTCTGGCTCTGTTTAAGATAAAAAAATAATTTTAATATTTTCAATAAGTTATTTAACTTGTATCTTTTTATACTACTGTGAGTGTTATTTTGCTTTTAACCAAATATTGTAACCATTATGTAAATAAACACCACTACTCTCTTCTTTTGTAAAATCTTTCCTTCTCGTCTAAATATTAAAGAAACATTACTGCAATGAATAAGGGTTACGCGAAAGAAATAAAATCGACATAAATTCATCTCGTTAAATTTATACAGGCCGTCGTGGCGACGGGGCATGAGAATGCGACTGCAGCGTGAGTGTTGTGGGTTCGATTCTCACTTAGAGGAATAAAATGTTTAATATTTTCATTTCTTCGCTCTGATGATGAGGCAAAGCGCGGCGTTGTCTTCTGCCAATCAACTCCAATGTCTCCAAAAGTCCAGTAACCTCAAAACCTGAATTTTTCATTACAAATATCAAATACTCTACATGTAGGTATAAATTACATGGACGAATAATTGTATACATACATACAAATAAGTATAAAAAGTCAAATAAACAAGAATTGGAAAAGTAAATAAAATATTACAAAGAAATACTGCTGATTCCAAACTTAAAGGGTCAAACGTTGGTACTCGTCAGCGACTCCTACTGAACTCTTATTGATATACTTCCCAAGTCGTACCCGACGCCATTATCTATTATGCTTCCAGTAACAATACTCTAAAGTTCGTAACTTTTATTAGTTTTGTACTGACCTCGATAGCAGAAAAACATGCCTTATTTTACACTAGTCATATTATTATATATATCCCGTATGTAGAAAGAAGGGTAGGCAGGAAGCTTAGTGTTTAGACACTCCGTTTCCTTTTTTCCACCGCATTCTAGAGACATTGCTTGTAGAGTGGCGAAACTCAACGCCGCACTTTGCTTCGACACCAGAGCCAAAACATGAACATAATTAATACTTAATTTCCACGAGTGGGAATCGAACCCATCATGCCACGTTTAGTCGCACTTCGCACCGCTGCGCCACGAATGTCTTAACTTAACTTAACTTACTTTTAAGAGAGCCGAGTTAATGAATTTAAAAACGTAACGGAGACGGAAAAAAGTTTTAACAGCCATTATTAATCAACAGTAAAAAAAATACTCTCAAAGATAAATGGGTGAAGTGTATCAAGAGATTTTCATTGCATAAGTTTCCGCAATGCAGTGGGTACTTGGTGTTGGTGATATTGATGAAATGCTTCCCGCTGTATCCCGCACACGGTAGGGTAGGCAGAGAGAATATAGTGTTAAGTCACTCCGTTCCCCATTTTCCGCCGAATTCTGGAGGCATTGCGTGTTGAGTGGCGGACTCAACGCCGCGCTTTGCCTCGACACCAGAGCAAAGAAATGGAAATATAAACGAAAATAAATATTTCCCTTCCTCGAGTGGGGATCGAACCCATAACCGTCGCGTTACAGTCACACCATTAAAAATGTGATTCGTGTTAATGGAATTGATGAACTAGTTCCAGTTATACCCACTCCCCCCTATAGGTTACAGTTTAATTATTATGGTAAATAACACTGCGGTGATGTGGTTAGAAATTGTTGTTGAAATTATTGGATTCGATTATATTCATTATTGGGGCTAGTCGTGGCTCATGTGTAATCGTGGGTTCGATTCCTACTCGGAATAAATTGAATATTTATCTAGTTTATATTTTCATTTCTTCGCTCTGGTGTACTAGACTGGAGAACTTGGCGGACAATGGAAAACGGAGTGACTAAGCACTAGGTTCCCTTTGCCTACCCTGTTCTACGTGGGATACAGAGTAACGCCAAAAAAACTCGGCTCTATGTCATATACCACTGTGACATTATTTACAGGCTTTCGACGTCCTTATACAGTGGGAAATTGCATCAATTAGTTGTTTCATTAGCATTATTAATTGTTTTTTGGTATAATTATATTTACAGATACAATTGGCACGTATCGATTTATGCTCTTTATGTGTGTTCAAATCAAATTTAAAATAATAATTATAATTTCTATATTTTAAAAGCAATATCTAATTTCTATTATACTTACTAGGGGGATCGATCCCCAGCTCGCTTCGTTCGAAAAAGTAATCATATTGTAATTTATATATTAAAAAAGCTATGTTTTTTATACTGAAATAGGCTAGTATTTGACCGCATCAAGCTACAGTGCGGTTAGTTTTGATCATAGAAATTTATTTATTTATTAAAAAAATGCCCTAAAGGACTTTTTGCCTTTATTTAAAGCCTACTTCAATAAAAACGATTTTGTACAATGTTATTCCTTTTACTTATTGAATTGAATATATCTATTACTTCTATACTAGGTATATACAAACTACATTGAAAACACAAAGTTTTGATTGATTCCGTATCCAACAAAAGCTAAAACTTGTAATTACGTAAATACCAGCATTTGCCAATAAAAGTTATATTGTTGCTCCCATTGACAGAAACAAATAGTACAACTTACCCCATACCCTCAAATTGTTTACATAGATAGATAGATAAAATAGTAGTTTAATATACGTGTTTAGTCTATTTTACTAAATTTATTATTAAGATACTCCGTTGAGGCCGTTCTGACGCAGCAGCACAAGGGTGTGACTGCAACGGGATGATGATGGGTTCGATCCCCACTCGAGGAAATGAAATGTTTATTTACATTTATATTTTCATTTCTCAACACGCAATGCCTCTAAAGTTCGACGGAAAATGGGGAATAGAATGTCTAAGTTTTTAGCTTTACGCTGTATCCCGCACACAGCACGGTAGGAAGAGGGAACCTGAAGGGAAGTGCTAATACATGCCGTTCCCCAGTTTTCGCCGGATCCTGGAGTATGAAAATGGAAACATTAAATATTTCTTTTCCAGTCATGTCATTTGCAGGTCTTAATAGCGCTATTACTTCGATAATATTATTAAAAAATATTAATATAAATAGTAAAATATATCTTTTTTTTTATCATTTCCATTAACTCTAATTCAATGCTAATGTTTCATAGTTTGAAGTTGTGCCCGCAAACGTGATCACGAAGGCGCTGTGACCGCGGCACAATTAATTAATATTATCGTTCAATCTGTATACTTGCTTACTAAATTTGGGTGGTTTCAATATTTTTTGTCTTATATATAATATAATATCTTTAAGTATTTTTTATATTTCAAAGTGTTATTACACAGTTTAGAAAGCTAAATATTTTTTTTGAAAACGTATTAAAATTTTAATTTAGCGGGATCCGAACCCGTGTCTGTAATTATTTAAAATGGCCGCTACCTAAAAATAACGACTATTTTGACATAGCGTGGTAGCAACGCTACGTTCAATTGTTTATAGGTTTTCTGAAAAAATCTCCTTAAAAACATATTAAACGTACAAATATTAAAATATTATAAAGAGAGTATCCTTCTCTCTTTATTTAATATTTTTCTAAAAAAAAAATTGTAACTACCTGTGATGCTGCCATAAGAACAACATATAATTAGATGCTTTAGAATTCGTGCTCGTGCATATATGATAACACTCTCCGGCTTATTAGAGGACTCGAAAATCTTTACATAATAAAAAATCACTCTAGGTGGGACTACGTCTGACAGTATACAGTGGCTGTGAGTTCGATTTCCACTCGAGGAAATGATATGTTTAATAATTATATTAATTTCTTTGCTATGGTAACAGCGTTCAGTTCCGCTTCTTGACACACACTCCTAAATTAGACGGAAAGAGGGGAACGAAGGTTTTTAAAGAAGGTAACTGGCGGTGATGAATATGACTGGCCACTTACTTCTATATACATATCTTATATAGTTAAAATTCTTTATTATACACAATGAAATGGTAATCTTAAAATTACTTTAACCAAAAGTTAAAATATACTAATTAAAGAAAATTACCATATTTAATTTACCTAATTTTTATGAACAATAAATGGTAATGAACGAGAAAGTTTGGAAATAATTTTAAGTAATATAAAAGCATTTGAAAAAATTATTTAACTTATATTTACTTGCAAAGTTTTGTTTTATATATATTTTACTTTGATATAATAATTTTATGTCGAAATATACATATAATAGAAGGCATAAGCTTGTGTGATTGTACACACAACGGTCGTGGATTCGAATCACACTCGAAGAATCATTCTCTCGAAAATTTAATATTTTAATTTTCTAAATATAAAATATTTAAACATATATTTGAAACAGTATTTTATATGAACATATTGAAAATTCACTATTGCATACTAATATCGCTCTACCAATCTAATTTTATTAAAATAACATCAGGAAAAATATGAAAATTGAAATGAAGTTATGATTTTCATTTGTGGTTTTATTAAAACATGGTAGAATTTGCCTTTATAGTAATAATAAATAATTGATTATATGTACATAGGTCATTTAATTAACGTAATAATGTATTTGTTTTTTTATTATTCACACAGTTTACATCTGCCCCGGTAGGAAGAGGAACCTGGGATGATGATGATCACGATGATGATGATGATGATGTTTCTGTTCTCCATCTTCCGCATAATTAAGAGAAGTTGCGTATTATGTAGTGGAACTCAACGCCGCGCTTGGTCTTGCCAGTAGGTACAGAAAAACAATAAATAATTCATCAGAATGGAAAACCATCCCCCAACCACCGTGTTTACAAACTGTTCCATGAAATACATAATAACCTATCTATATAAAACCTTATTTACTATGCTGCCTTAGGTAACAGATAAAGAAGATTATAAAAGAATTCGCTTCATAAGTTTACGAGACAAAAAATATTTTTCAAATTAAATATATCCCGAAACAGGATTCGAACCCAATACCATCTTTTGCAGCCAGGTAGACGGTATCTCGGTAACCTAAAAAAAATTGATTAAACGAAAGAAATCTTAGAAAACAAGAACAACGCCATTTAACCAGACCTTTTAGCTATTAGTTAAAACTCTGAGGATTCCAGCTGAAGTATTTCTTTCGCTAATTATTTATAGCTGTACGGAAGCGCTGCCTCGGGAAATGGTGTAATAAGATATTTTCTGATCTCATTTATTAATTTTCGTCCCTCATTATTCTACTTTCCTGGTAAAGTGTTCCAGTTTGTGCCATTTGTTTGCGTTTCGGTGATGTTCTTGGAAAAATATATTTATTATAAATTTTATGTAATTTCAAATGGGAAATGGAAGGATGGTAATGGAAACGGAGAGTTTTAGCTCTAGGCTAGGCTTAAAAGAAATTTTCGAGACATGGTGTTTGCGTGTCGGTACTCCAAGCCTTTGAGACAAGAGCAAGGAGACTAAAAGAATTAATTTCCCTGAATTCTCTCTACCTACTCTACCTACTTCTCTAGGTAGAGAGAACCCGCATTTACAATCGGCCGCCTGTAATTTTAATAATATAAATAAAGAAGAAAATTTTAGTAAAAATAATATTATAACTTAAAGTCCTGGTAATTAGTGGAGAAACTTCTTACAACCTTTAGTAAAACTTTTAAGAGATATTAAGATCTTAATGAAAGTTTTATAAATGTAAAAGTATTATTTGCTTTAATGCGCTCACAAAAACATAATGTATAATTTTTTACCATTTTTTTTTGTTTCACTCTTTATCCCGCATCCCGCAAAGTAGGTAGATATAACCTAGTGTTAAACACTCCGTTCTCTGCTTTTCATCTAAATTCGAAATATTACATTTTGAGTAAAGTTTCTCTATTACCTACTTTTAAAATATTATTGAGGCCGTTATAGTGCAGGAGCACAAGCGTACGACTGCAAAAGCAACAGTCGTGGGTTCGATTCCCATTCGGACAAATGATAGGTCCGAGGCAAAACGCTGCATCTCCGCCACTTAACACGCAATGCCTTTCTTAACACTAGGTTCCTTGGTTCCCTTCGCCAAAAAAAATATTTAAAAAGAAAAAAAAACATAAAAACTCAAATCTTTTTACTCATCATATTAAAATACAGTAGGTTCATTTGTCAACCATTACAATTTTATAACATAAATTAATCGAAAGCATATTATAATAAGCTTATAATTTACTTAAACCAAATTATTAGCGTGTTCCATCCCCGAGGGTACCCAGGAAGATGAACATTCATCTCGAATGTTAATTTATTCACGGAGAATTCAGGAGTGAATTGAAATGAAAAGTAAATTGAGAAACGGAAAGAAATAGAATAGAATAAACACAATGGCTATAGATGTTTATATAATTGTATTTGAAGAGGTAGTGTAATTGTTCTTGTAATTGTGTTAGTTTTTTAAACTTTGTGATCGTTTGATAAGAATATATGGCTTAGGGGTCGTGGATTTTCAAGGGGCACGGGTTCAAATTATGCTGTTTTCTAAAAAAACGCTTTTCTTTTCTATGAAGTGATGGCATGGCATTTTAAAAATGTTAAAATATAAAAAAAATATATTTTTGTCACATCAACATACGAAACCTATGAGAAATAAATAAGCAAAAGTAAGAAAGTGACAGGAGTTCAACATAAAAAAAATAATAGAAATCTTAAAGTTTATTAGCGGCGTTGAATTCCGCCACTCACCACTCAATACCTTCAGAAGTCGGCGTAAAATAAGAGACGGAGTATCCTAACACCAGGTTTCCTCTACCTTTCTATACAGTTACAAAAAAGAACCATCAGAACATACCACCAAGTAAGGCGTTACCACATACATAAACCAAGATGAAGAGCAGATAACCGCAAAGTGAGGGTAGTTCCACCGTACAGGTGCAATGAAACGCGGCTAACGAGCGCGCTATCTGCATATCGAGCACCAGCTACGGATGCCACTCGGTGCTTATCTAGCTAAGGTTAGATAGTTGATAGGATGGTAATGGATTGTAATTTCTTTACTATATATTCTTGTGGGTTCGATTCCCACTTGAGGAAATGAAATATTTAATCTTTTAATTTTTCTCGCTCTGGTAACGAGGCAAAGCGTGGCGTTAAGTTCCACTCAATACAAGCATTGCTGCTTAGTTTTATTTAATGCGTTTTTCTAATGATGTAATAATTATGTAAGCTATTTAGAATTTCAGGGCCGGGATGCCGGGCTTATTGCGTAAGAAGCTCGGAGCAATGCTGGCCAGCTTCACGTCGAGCAAATGAAGATACTGAGGTGGATGTGTAACGTAACGCGATCTGACCGCATACGCAACCAATTTGAACTAATCTTGGGGTCCGTGACGTAGCGAGATGGTGTGCCTTGCCATGTCTGTGCCTGGAGTAAAACCTCCCAGACGTTCAAGGAAGCACTGGTTGTATATCGTGACGAAGGGCATGAGATGGCCAAGAGATTGTATATTGAGTGGTGGAACTCAAAGTCGCGCTTCGTCTACTAGAACGAAGAAATAACGATAAATTAGTATGAATATAATTCCTCCAAACTGGAATCAAACCTACAAACACTCCAGTTCATATCATTTTTCCAATTTCCACGACAACGACCTCAATTTTGAACATAACTTGAATATCTATACGCAACTCGAATATTTCAAAAACAATGTTTTTACAATAGTACTTATGCAGTGAAACACGACTAACGAGCCCGTTATATGCATATGAGGTGTGGCACAGGCCCCATTAATGACTTGCATTTCTGATTGCCTGTATAGCTACCTGTAGTTTAAATATATGTGTAAAATATATTCAAATTCAAATTCAAAATATTCTTTATTCAATTAGGCGATTATTATAAGCACTTTTGAATCGTCGAATGTACATGTCAACAAAAAGCTACTACCGGTTCGGCAGGCAGTTCTGCTGAGAAGAGCCGGCAAGAAACTCAACAGTTGCTCTTTTCAAAATCAATGGTACAATCTATTATATACAATCTATACAGGGTGGAAGAGGCAGCGCTTCTTTTACTGAAACTGCATGTAGAGTAAAATATTTCAAACCCAGAGCTAAAAAAATTAATCAAGGTACCTGAACAGTTTTGATGTAGGACTTTTTTTCATTTCACGATTTTTATCCATACCTGTATTTAGTGTGACGCACACATAAGTGTACGACGTTGCCGCGTTGACAGGTAAGTGTGTGTGCGTGCCTATGTTATACTTTACAAATGGCGTTTTATTTTAAAACGATAATTTTATTATTTATTTTGTTTGAAAAAATAACTTTTACATTTTTGGGAATTATTTTTTTCTGAATTATATTAGGCTTTTATAGAGTAGTTAACACTGTGGTTTGATTTAAAGTGGTGGTGACAATTCCACCCTGTATAATAAATATTCGAGTTTTTTTTTATTTCCCAAGTGGGAATAGAACCCACACGCTAAGACAACCTTCGAACCTACATCTCTCTTATCTCATCTCAATATTCAGGCACTATCTATACCAGTAAATTAATAGGTATATTCTACCTTATAGCAATATACTTCCAATTAGGTTCCCAAAGGTGTAAATGTCGTCTAGCTACTATGGCTCTATAAAATTGAATTTTAACACAATATTACATTACCGTCATACCTTTAGGCGTCAACCGTATAAAGTTACGAGCTACGATAATTAAGCTGAATGGGTTTTAGTAAGGTTTAAACAAAATTCTAAGTGAGGACAAGTATACGGGCGTTTTAATAATATGGCAAAGATCTAAATCTTGTCGGCTTATGCTTGAAGTTGTTTATAATTATATGATATTAAATAATATAGCATTTTTTTGTAGGTGTTTTTTTTGGAAAACAGGTTAATTAAGTGTTTAGACTCTCCGTTTTATACATATTGATTGACGCTCAGTGCCACGGTTTGTCTACTAAAACAGAGAAATAAAAATAATTTAAATAAATCTTTCCCGCTAGTGAAAATCGAATCAACAACCGTCATGTTTATGTTATAACTTAAATAAAATATAGAAAACATATTTTCTTCAAAGCGTTTAAACTTTATAATCATAAACATAAAATTTATGTAAAATCCATAAAGATTTAACTGTCAGATGTTTAGTCTATGCCAAGCTTCTTTTTTTTTTGTATAAACCACTCACGTACTACTTACATCTAAATTAATTTTTCGTTACCATGAAATTAACCCAAGTTTATTTATATTAAAATTAATTATACAATCATTATCCGTATAAAGACGATTCTAAGCACAATTTCATGACGGATTCATTTAATTTCATAAAATATAACGACCTACGAAATAGCCGTGTAGTAAATGACAACGGCTTCAACAAAATGGCGGAGTAATCTTGTAAAGGAACATAATAACACTTAGGTTCCCTGTATATGACCCGGTCATGAGAGGGGCCGTAATAAATTTAGGTTCCCTTCTAATAAAATAGCCCCTCGATGTGGTATCAGCGACAACTAACACTAGTGTTAACGGTGTTAGGGTTGTCAGGACTGCTTAGAACGATTTACTAATAACCGTTTTGGAAATTGTTCCTTTATGTTGCACAGTTAAGAGAGGCCTGAAATATTTTCTTAGGTTCTTTTAGATTCATGTAGCAAGGTAGGCAGAGGGAACCTATTATTACTTCTTCTTTCAGAATCTGAACACTCTGTTCTCCCCTTTCCACCAAAATTCGACATTGTATTTTTCATTCAACGCCATGCTTCGCCTTGTTGCTAAATTAAAATAATTCATTCCTCCGAGTGAGAATCGAACCCTCTACCATCTTGTCTACAGTCAGCGCTGTGTCTACGAAAGCTTCTATAGTTCTATAATATTGTTTTCTAGATCCGCGTAAAACATGCATGTAACATGTTTTGTATTCAGTTGTGAGTTGTTCTGCATCAATTATGAGTTCGATTCCCGCTCGGGGTAATGAAATTTCATACTCAAGGATTCAGTGAAAAGTGGGGAACGGAAATTTCTTCATAGGAAACGAAATGTCTTAACACTAGGTTCCCAGGTCCCTTCTTCCTAGTCTGTGCGAGATACAGTGTAAATTAAAAACGTTTTTCTGGAAAATTTCGAAGATCATAATTTACACAGCTTCCACTATATTCCATTTGTCTTTTTTCTTAATCCGAAGACCAGAAGTGTAATCGAGGGTGCAATATTCAAATTATATTCAAATTTCCTAAAACCGATATTACTTTTCACGCAGTCGAGTAGCCATTAGATGATTATTCATTTATTCAAAGGACGATGGCTATTTATTATAATAGAAAGAATCTCTTAGAAATTATATTGGATAATTATTTTCTTTCTTTGAATTAATTTATATATAGCCCTAAGCTTTTATTCTGTAATTTAGAATATAATATTACTATTTTCTTTGATGTATGGTATGCTTTCGTTAGATATGAAGTTAATATTATATTTATGAAGTTACATATATATCTATGGGAATACTTCTGTCTTCTGTTAATTAATCGTTCGTTACGTTGATTTTCGTCTCAATGTCTCGAATTCGAGCGGAGAGTTAAACACTAGGTTCTCTTTAGGTACACTACTATATGCTGAATAGAGAATAAAGCTAACTAAAAAATAAAACAATATTATTTTCTCTATTAACTTATTAGTTTAAATTACTGGCCATCACATATTACACACTTAAAATGTCTTTTTTAATGTTGTTTTTTCACCAATAAGCTATTTAAATTGTTATTTGAATTTTGTTAATTATCTTGTTAAGGCCGTCGTGGTGCAGCGGCACAAGGGTGTGACTGTAACGCGACGGTTGTGAGTTCGATCCCCACTCGAGAAAGTTAAATATTTATTTACGTTTATATCTCCATTTCAAAATTACTATTTGCGTTGAAGATATAAATGAAAATATTGTAATAATATTTATAATTTTCTACCATTTAATAGCCACAAACAATAAATATAGACAATTGAGTCATCATATAAACATTTTTTTTTTGTGTTCAATATAACATACCTCATTTTTCATACGCAAAGATATCTTCGTGCTAGATTTATTTCTAACACGAACTACTGAATCGCTTTCATTTATATAATATTATTCAAAGTGAAATATAACTCTTCTTGATATGGGTTGGGTTGTAAATTATTACCACCTGCAAAGACCCATATTAACGGGTTGAAAACTAGAACTAGCCGAGCAAAGCAGAATATTTGTATGATCTAAAGATCATTTTACTTTTCAGAAGGAGATTTTCTATGTGTTTTTTCAGCTTCACGTATGCCGCAGGGTACGCAGAGGGAACCTGGAAACCTAGTGTTAAAACACTCCGTTCCCATTATGACAATTCCGTTCCCAACTTTCCGTAGAGAAGTGTATTAAATATTTCATTTTCTCGAGTAGGCTCATGCTTTTTCTCATAAGTAGTGTTCTTCACTCTTTGAACTACAGACAGTATTTGTCATGCCATAACGAGGAAGAAAAGAGAAGAGAATAATTCTATCCCCCAAATGAGGATGAGGATGTTGGCCTCTTTTTGAACTTGCATTAATTGTATTATATATATTTTTTTAATTTTGCAAGAAATCCCGCAGATAGCAGAGTAGTCAAAGAGAAGGTCATGTTAAATGATTCAACCTAGTCTATACTAATATAATAAAGCGGAACAGTTTGTTTGTTTGTTTGTTTGTTTGAACGCTAAGATCTCTGGATCTACTGGTCCGATTTACTATGTTTTTACTATGTTTTGTATGAAAGCTGCATTCTTCAGAAGTGCTATAGGCTATATAATATTACATTACACATATATACTAATAAATTAAAATACTGTCTAATTTGACATGCAATTTATTCTGCCATGTTAATAACAACCGTCGTTCCTAAGCACCGGTTTGCAAAGTTTCTTTGTTGTTTTAAGAAAACGTCACCCAAAATGAACTTATATTTTGATATTCATCCTTATAAAAATAAATATATTATATTATAAAAATAAATATATTATACTAGCGGACGCGCGCAGCTTCGCTAGCTTACTTAGAGGTGAATTCTAATAAACCATGAAAAATGTGTTCAATGAAATATTTTTAAGAGTCTAAATTTCAAATTTTATAAAAATCGGTGGCGTTTTAAAGATTTTTCCATACAAACTTTCAACCCCTTATTTGCACCCTTAGGGGGTGAATTTTAAAAAACTATGAAACACATGTTCAATTAAATATTTTTAAGAGTCTTAATTTCAAATTTTATAAAAATCGGTGGCGATTTAAGAATTTTTCCATACAAACTTTCAACCCTTTATTTGCACCCTTATGGTGCTAAGAATTCTAGAAAACCATGAAATACGTGTCCAATTAAATACTTTCAAAAGTCTGAATTTCAAATTTTATAAGAATCAGTGTCGATTTAAATTTTTTTCCATACTAACTTTCAACCTCTATTTCAGCCGTTTAGGGTTAAAATTTTTCAAAATCCCTTCTTAGTGGATGTCCAGATTACGAAAGTAAACATCTGTCCAAATACCACGTTTGTATCATCAACGGTTACGGCTGTGCGTGCGTCTTACCTCAGTCAGTGAGGACAAGTCCTTTTATATATATAGATAATATTTAATAAATATTTCTATAGTTCAAGCAGGCGTAGCCGCGTCCGGGTCCACTAGTGTAGAAATAAAAATAATACTAATTCTAATACTTATTTATCAAAATACCACAATTATCGAAAGAAAAATAATAGAAAGGCAACATACGACGTTAACCTTATACTACGAGGATTTCGGTTGGATATGTAAAAAGCTTTATTTTTTTGTTAAACAATACCAAAAGTCATTTTTCCAATCGAAAACAGATATTTTCTGTTGCATTTTACATTACGTGCCAATCGCTACCTCTAGGTTATTGTATCTTTCTTAGAACTTCTTTTACACCGTTCTATCTAAATGATGTTATTTATACTTTTTTTCCTAAGATTCTTTTAACCCTCACTTTTGCTGTATCCCGCACATAGCAGGATAGGCAGAGAGAAATTGGAAACCTAGTGCTAAGAACTCCGTTCCCATTAAGACACTGGAAGAACTCCGCTCTTTCCACCGAATTCAACAGAAAATATTAAATATATTATTTCGATCTTACAACCTGTCGCGCGCACACATCTATACTAATATAATAAAGCGGAAGAGTTTGTTTGTTTGTTTGTTTGTTTGTTTGTTTGTTTGAACGCTAAGATCTCTGGATCTACTGGTCCGATTTTCATTGTTTTTGTTTTGTATGAAAGCTGCATTCTTCAGAAGTGCTATAGGCTATATAACATTACATTACACATATAAACTAATATATTTTAAAGTACATTCTAATTTGACATGCAATTTATTCTGCCATGTTAATAACAACCGTCGCGTCGCTACGCAACCGTTACCGCGACATTTTGATATTCATCCTTATGAAAATAAATATAATAGTCACTTTTAGTATTTCATCTAGATTGAAATTATAGTTTACTGTATAACATTCTAATAAATAATTAAGGAGATGTCACTGATTCGAAATGACCTAGCCTACGGGCGGCATAGTATGAGTATGACCGACGCGAACGGGCAGATGACGTTGGCGGTTTTATAAATTTTCATACATTTTCGAACTATTGTAAATGTTTATGTAATTATTTGCTGTTTATAATTAATTTAAGCTACACTTTGGTTCTCTTCTTATTTTATTTGATATTGCCCGCTAAAATTATCCTGCTGATTATAATAGAGAGAAATGTTTAGTTATTTCGTAGAGTCGATATCTATGTACGCACTCAATATTAATAATACCTATCCTTTAGTTACTTTTAATCCTTTTGTTGGTTTATTTCAATAACTCACATAATTTTTTCTAATAATGTGTACATATTATATAATGTGTATCTACTTATTATTCTTTTTGATTATTTAAGCTTATATTTTCTTACTAATTCTATTGAAAATTGAAAATAATTTCATGAATATATTTAATAAATATTCTTATAGTTGAAGCAGGCGTAGCCGCGTCCGGGTCCACTAGTTCTTTATAAGATCACAAAAGATTATTTTTTTAAGGTTATGAACATAATTAACACCATAAAGTCAATTTTCCGTGTGGATTTTTACTTTTAAACTATTTTTAAAGGAAAAGTTTTCGTATACGGTGTGACATTTGACCTGTACATGAAGCTCTACAAGTAACACGTTTTAGGTACAAAGTTAACCCGCTTAACAGAACCATACTGCTTCCAAGTTGTATATAAATAAAAGATTATATTATGAGGGAATATTGGGAAAAGATTGTATTGGAAAATGCCCTATAAAAGCCTGATTCTTCCTTCTTAGCCTAAAAGGGCTCTTAAGTTAAGGTTGAATTTGTGTTTTGATTAAACCTATTCTATTTCAAATTACGCTCAAATATTGCGATACTTCTACTTAATTAAATTGTAAAAAACACTGTTTTAGGGAAATCTGTAAAATATTGTTATGTTAATAATAAACACTAGTTGTTAATAGCTGCTGTTAATTATTTGCTTTTATTTGTTTGTAAATAAAATATATTGAAATATAATACTTGTCAAATAACTATCATATAAAATAGATCAGGAATCTTAGAAGAAGCGACTATAATATAGCGACATACTAAGTATTCGCTAAATAATCTTCATATTCACCAATATAAAGACTATAGTATAATTTAGTCTCTACTTTTTAGGTTCATCCTGTACCCCACACATAGCAGAGTAGGCAAAAGGAACCTAGTGTTAAAACACACCGCTCCCATGGACTACCTTCCCCACTTTCCGCCAAATTCTGAAGGCTCTTTATAAGAGCGAGAAAATGAACACATTGAATTTTCATTCCCCCAAATGAGAATCGAAGCCACAACCTCTCGCGTGACAAGCGCAAACTTGTGCCACGACTGGCTTGTACATTCTTAAATTAAATTACTTTTTAAATAAAAAAATAAAATCTAATATTAAAAATGTATCTCGTTTACAGTTTAACAGCTATTTACTCCATGTACCATGTGCATGTAATAATATATGACGCGTCTGCTCGCTGCTGTGCAACGGCTTGGAATAACAGGAGTGCATACTACTATAGGAAACATACGGGCCGAAAAAACAACTACAAACTTTACTGTACTTTAATCTCTTTGTCTGTAAGTTTAATGTTTGTAAAATGCTTTAAATATGTTCTTGTTTAAGAGTAATATTGTAATTAAATAGTATTTATGAAAAATTTAGGCTTGGCATATACTTTTTTAGGAAAGTATAATATTTTTTACATAGCGGAGTTTGACGCCGCGTCTCTTGGAAGCCGTCCAAGTATTCTGACTGCTGAGCCATATGTTCTCATCAAACTACGTCGAAATTCTTATGATTGTTACTACTTATTTATGTTGTCTGTAGGGAGATTTTTATTATAATCTAATATTTTTATTATTTTCCAATAATTGTTGATTTCTTAGTGTTTTTAAAATAATTGTTGCTTGAAATTTGCTATGTAGGTAGGTTGGCAACAGTGGAGAACTAAAAAAGATATGCATGGATGGCTTCCAACAAGCGCGGCTTCAAATCCCGCTATGTTCAATTTTTTATACGTTTTCTAAATAAATATAACACTAAAAGAGTTTTATATAAATTCTTTCCTACTACACTATAAGTACTTATGTTTCTTTTCAAATCTTTAACTGTAGTGTAACGGCGAAAGACTTGAATACGTTAGACGAGCCACTTATAGATAGCCCATCTTACTTGGAAATTCCAACTTTAATAAATGACTATTTTACATTTACCTTCTTTTCTGAAATGTATTCATAGTTTTTTAGAATTAAATGTTACAGTTATAATTTATTTTCATTGTGGGGTGTGTGGGAAACAAATTATTTTCATTCAATAGCTCTGGCAACAAAATAAAACGCACAAAGCAGGGTAGACGAAGAGAGAGAGAGAGAGAGAGAGAGAAGAGAAGGAAACTGTGGCCTGATACAGCGTGGAAATAAAAAAAAATCAATAAATATCAGTTACACATTTACTTCAAAGCCATAAAATAAAACGAGCAGCCTTCACCTGAAGTTACTTAATTAAGAGCGAAGACGACAATATAGTATTTCGCCTCACGTACATTCCTTATTAAATTTCAAGCTCGACATGTTTCCTTTTAATAAACAAGCTGTGCCAATCATGTCGAAATTTTATGACGATTTCTGTAAAGTAATATTTCTTATATGAAATACAATTAATAATTTCTGTAAATATACATTTTCATTTCACGCACCTCTCAAATATAAGGTATGACGAAAGAACTAATTATATTAAAGTTATTTTAAGGATATAACCAACCCGCTTTGGGTAGCTCCACCTGCTGTTTATATTATAGCCAGATTATATAAAGACTTTTTATAAATTGTAGAATATGTATAATTCTGATATATGAGCACTATTCCTGTAGAGTTTCATCCAAATCCTTTCAGCTTTAACGTGAAAGTGGTACAAATAACCATCCTCAAAATGTAACACATTTGTAATATTAGTTACGGTAGGCAGAGTGAACCTAATGTTAAAACATTCCGTTCTCCACTTTCCACTGAATTTTCGTGGCACAGACGAAATCTGGAAGGTTTCCGTATTTCCCTTCTAATGTAAGGAACTCTAAAAATCAACAGCCTGCAGTTAACTCTATACATGATTATACATAAGTTTAAATATTTTTTATGCATAATAAGAGTAATTTATTCAATACAACCACTAAAAAATTACCCGCAGAACGAACCACGTTAAATTATATATGTAATTTGTAGTGCGGTTATTCACAAATTAATTAAATTTACATATTCTTACCAACGTACGTGCTTTTATTAAATGTAATATCATGAATTAAAAAAATAAAAATCAGCTTCACGCTGTTACCGCAGCAGGCTGGTAGGCAGAGGGAACCTAGAGTTAAGACACTCCGCTCTTTCCGCCGAATTCTAAAGACGCTTTGCCTCGACAGCAGAGGTAAAAAAAGAAAATATGAAATATTTCATTTCCTCGAGTAGGAATCGAACCCACGACAGAAGCTTTTGTCCTTTAGCCTCAATTATATTGTTATTAATATATATTCAATGAAACGTAAACAAAACGTCTATATTACAGAAATACAGTAAAAACAAAGTTAAAATAGACAGTTATTGAATACTACGAATACAAATCCAGTTATTTTATGAAAAGCTCGCGCGAATCCATTGAAGCGTACAATAGTTGAATTTTTACTACATTTTATATGTGTGGGCCACACACAATTTTGTCTAAAACTTTTTAAAACTACGCTTTTGAATATTTGTCTTTATTTTTGTGCTTTTATTGTTTTTTTTTTTCCAAATCTATTTCAAGCAAAGTGTAAATTATGACATCAATATCGAATATTAGTTGTGGTTTATTCTAATTTATGGATTACCAATTGTAGTCCAGTGGCACAAGTGTATGACGTGAACTGGCTGTGGGTTCGATCGCTACTAGAGGTTATGAAATATTTATTTCATAATGCAGTCGGGTAAAAAGATAGGAAAATGACATAACTCATTTCTTTATTTTTTTCTTAATTTCATGCTCTATCTTGCATACAGCAGGGTAGGCAGCGGGAACCTGGTAACGTACCATTAAGACATTCCGCTCCCACTAAGATACTTTCCTTAAAGGGAAGGGAACCTCACCCACTTTTCGCCGAAGAAATGAAAATATGAAATAAATATTTTATTTGTATTTTACCCCGAATAAGAATCGAAACAACAACCGTCCCATTTACAGTTGTACACCTACGCCACGACAATATCAATAAATATGCTTATTTATAACTCAATCTAAATTAAAAATATAAGAAAAATCCACCCAATTATATATAAATCATTTATTCAATCATAATTTGAATCATAATTTCTTCTGCCATGTCCAACAAAGGGGGTGTCGTAAGTATCGAAATATCTTCGAACTTTTCGATCGCCTTCTGCACGAGCGTACACCTCTTTCTCCAACTGCACAACCAAATCTAAAGTAGCGTCACTTATTGTTATTTCTTGGGTTAGCCCGAAGAAATTACCTTCGGTATCTAAAATATTTAATTCCTGAAAAGTATTCTTTTTTGTTTACGGTATTATAGAAGTAAGAAAAAAAGATTTATCATATTATATTAATTCGTAATAATGATTATATTATGAACTACATGTGAGACTTAATAGTTCTCATTCTCTATCCTTATTTATTAAAATCTTAAAACAAAATAAAATAAGCCGTCGTAACGCACGCCTTGGTGGATGTGGGTACGCTTCCCACGCGGCGAAATCAATTATTTTCATTTCTTCGCTCCGGTAACAAGATAAAACGCGACATTAAGTTCTACCTTTCAATATACAATGAAAAATCACGAAAGTTTGGACGAAAGGTGGAATATTGAGTGTTTTAAATAGGTTCCCTCTGCCCACCCCCCTAAATGCAGGATACAGCGGGAAGCTGACAAAAAATCCAAAAAAACAGGAACACACACATAAACAAAGATGTTTTACATATAAATATTTAAATAGTCAATAAATAGAAAATGATATGTTTCATTAGAACTCACCACAGTAAACAAAACACTGTATACAGTGCAAACAAGAACATATATTCTAGAAAAGTGCATCACAAAATATTTTCACCTAACATTATAATATGAAAATATATTTTTTGTAAGTACCCATACATTTTATTACATCGAATTGTGGTAAGACTATAAAAATTATATCGATAAAATATTATAAAATGTTATCGATATGGTTTATAGAACAGGGCGGCACAAAGGTGTGAGTGTAACGTGACGGTTGTGGGTTCGATCCCACTCGAGGAAGTGAAATATTTATTTACGTTTATATTTCCGTTTCTTCGCTCTGGTGTCCAGACAAAGCGCGGCGAGGAGTTTTGTGATAATTAAGTATTTAAATTTTTTAATAACTTACTAACACTTTGGAGATATATAGACTGTGAAGACTTTTAGCTGCCTTGGTACAGACAGTATTGTAAGTAGAGTGATATTTTTCCCTTAAAAATATTCTTAAAACGTTATCCATTACAAAATAAATAGATAAGTACTAAAATTTTAGTAGTAGTAAAAGTTAGTTATCTCAGATACTTATACGTTATGCCTCTAATGTCATATGCAACTCTAAGATATTTCTATTTAACCAAGGTTTTGAAGATGGTAAAATTATAAATAGTACTTAACATGAAATACATAAAATAAGGATAACTAAAAATCACAAACAATACATTTTTTAATATTTCATAAAGGGGCAGGAAATATAAAAGTAAGTAAAAATAATATATGTTTATTGAAAAAAAATATTGTACTAATAGAATACAAACACTGGAACAAAAAGCATTTATAATTTATTCATAATTTTTATTATATTCACTGCAATTTATATTATAATAAATTTTCAAAATCGAAACAAAGTCTCCAAACTTTTCTTTTTTAAAAAAAAAATATAAAGCATTTTAATAATATTATGAAACTTTGAAACATGAGACCACCCTGAAGTTAGACTTTCTGAACTTTTGCTCATTCTTCACTCGGGAAGAAATAATCAACCAATAGTAAGAAAATTCTCAAAATCAAATCTTTGCAACCATCCACAGCTAACTTCAGGTCGGCCACGAATTATTGACCTTACTGTACATATAGATATAATTATTATTAATAAAATGTTAACTCTGAACAGTTAATAGAGTGTTAGCATATTGGAATTCAGGACTGTTTTCGTATTCAGACATGTCGAGTGCTACTTCACAACTCTCTCGTACAACTGGGCGTGGGTCGTTGAGGTACCTGTAATAAATAAAAAAAAAGTTCAATGTTTTTAGATTTTGTAGTTTCATTTAGCAGACTAAATTTAGAAAAAATTAAGTGGAATAAAAAGATCAAATCAGCTTGATGCTGTATCCCGCACATAACATAACATGGCAACACCGCACATAGGTAGGCAGAGAGAACCTGGTGTTAAGAAACTCACAAACTTTCCGCTGAATTTATAGAGATATTTTCTGTGTCATGGCGGAACTCAACGCCGACTTTGCCTTGTTGCCAGAGCGAAGAAATAGAAATATTAATTCATTCCCTCGAGAAAATGATTCCGACAACCTTTAAAGACAAGTCACAGTACAGCGGCAGAAGCATGTGTGGTGTGTGGTTCGATTCCAACTTGGAGGAACGAAATATTTAATATTTTCATTGCCTCTCTCTTTTCATTGCTTTTAGTCAAGAGACATTGTGTGGTGAGTGCATGAAGAACTCTGTTGTGCAATTCTTTAGTTATTGAATTTTATAACAAACTTATTCATTCTCTATGTTTCTTAAAAATGTTTCATACAAATGTTATTTAACTTATAACATACAAATGAAGTATTGGTGGATATGAGTAGCATAATCACATAACAGACTCATGCTCTATTTTTTTTTAAATAATTATATTTATTCAAAACTATATCAAAAATTTAATTAGTACAAAATTATATGATGTACCTATGTATAACAAATACCTTTTAAGGACTTCTGTGCATTCATCAGTAGCTATCGAACCTAAAGCTTCCGCAGCTTCATGTCGAACCATTTCATGTTCAGAAGTATCTTCCAAAGTTTTCTTAAGGAAAGGTACACTACGCTCATCTTGCATTTGACCAAATATGAAAGCTACTTCATGTCTGAACAGTGCACTGCTTGCTTTAAACCCTGTAAAATGTAAGTAAAATAAATAGCACTATAATAAATATATAAACATATTCTTGTAAGACATTAGACAATTTTTAAAGATCTAACATGATTGTTTGCTATGTTGTTGTTTAACTTGTTTAAAAATTATTCAATGTTACACTTCAATTTCAAATTATATATAACTTTTGCAATTATTTGAACATTATCACAAACTAATGGTTAAAAACAAAAAAAAATGGTTATTACACAAGAGCATAGAAATGAATATTTCATATCATTTACTCAAATGAGAACCAAACCCAAAGCTTTATTGAAAGTTATATTATAATAATTATAAATGCATACCTTCTCCCAAAGCATTAATACTTTCAGTTGTGCCCAAATTTCTTAAACTAAACATGGCCCTGTATCTATCAAATAGTAAATTCTTTTCATCCATCATTATTTCCTTTAGTTTCCCCACATTTAATTCTTCACTGGGAGGTGCAGGATCTATAGATGCATAGCGACTTTGTGATAAATTTTGCTTTGAACTTTCTTCTTCAATCCATTTTAATCTTTGTAGTGCTATTTGGCAAGTCTCCGCAACTTCTACTGCAGGGTCATTTTGATATTTCTGTAATAATGATTGGAGGTCTGGATCACCTATAGCTCCTAGAGCTTCACCTGTAATTACATAAAAATTAAATTATTTTATTACTTTAATGTCTTTTTATTTTAACTTTACAGACCATTTTTAATTAAATTGGTTTTTTTTTTATTTTCCTACACAATATTACATAAAGACAGAAAGATCGTATTGTTAAAAAACTATTCTCCACTTACTAATTGATTGGTTAGAACTCAAGGCTACACATTGTCTTCCAGAGTAGGGAAGTGAAAATAATATTACTATTTAATTAACTATTTAATATTAGTTGAAGTGCAGATTGATCTCAGTCTACCCCACTGAGTCCCAATAAGTGAATATTAATTAAATTATTTAATATAAATAATTACAAATTCAAGAAGCTCCCAAAGTTTTGTACTATTACTGCTAATTCTTAAATCAATAATCAGTTACTTCAAAAATTTAAGTGTGTAAAATATCTCTGGCTTATCTATAAGCTCAGCTACATTATCTTGTACGTGAGATATACATTTTACTGATAGTAAATAGGAATATGCTTACCGGCTTCATGTCGAACTATTGGATCTTGATTTTTGTCTTCTAAAACGTCTCTTAAAAATGGTATTGCTCTTTTATCCTGCATCTGGCCTAAACAATAAGCGAGTTCATGTTTTAAAAGCACTGACTCATCTCTGAAACAATTGTTAATACACTTGATTGCGGTTTCTCCGCCTAAGTTGCGAAGAGTAAATAGTGCTCGAAAACGCTCTTTCATAGGTCTCTCTGGATCGTTTAACACCCGTCCAATATTTTCGATCGCGCTGTCATTAATATTAGTCATTTTTAATTAGTATAACCTAATATTAAAATATAAAAACTTTTATAAAACAACGTGTGTGCACTTATTTACAATTCTAACAAGAAATGTCATTTCCTCATGTGTCAATTGACAAACAACAGTCATAGGATGGACATGACATTTATGCAGATATAGATAAAATAATAAGCAACCCATAGATAATAAATTTACTAAAACAAAATATATATGAAAATATACTTGTTTTTAAATGTGTAGCGTAACTATAACATAATATTTAACATTAAATTGAAAATTTAAAAATAGTAGTTAAATTTTGTCTTTTTTTAATAAAATACCAATGAAGTGAACTTTATCCAGTTATGTTTTGCAAAATCCTTATTGTATAATAATCGATTATACGTATATTGTATGTATCTTGTGGTTATTATCTAAAATTTAATAAACAATATAACAAATATTCGTGATAAATAAAAAAAATGCATTCATATCATTTTATAAAAATATCTTTAGAAAAATATCTTTAGTCTAGAATAATGAATCAAAATAATTGCTGCGTTATGATAGCTTAATAATATGAAATTAATATTGTTTTTGTACACATAATAAATATATTATAAGTAAATGTAATGTTATTATGTGTTGTTGTGTAATATGTAATGTAAGATAAGTACGTTAATACGAACATCTTACTAACAGTCTAATCAAGTATACAATCAAGCTGTAAATATAAACAATACATCATTAATCAATGTTATTGAAAATATAAAAAAACGACATTCTTGTTTTGTTTATGCCTTTTCCTGTATGCAACAAAAAACAGTAAAAAAACAAATGATATATACAAGAATTAATGAATGACTTGCAAAGTTTAGTAATAATATTTACATTTCATCTTACTATAAATATTGAACGTAAAATGTTTGTCTATTTGTGATTTTGTTGTCGATAAACAGTAGTTAGTATAACATAACTACATTCGTGGAGCAGAGGCATAAAGTGTGACTGTGAAACCGACTTGTTGTGGGTTCGATCCCCACTCGAGGGGATGAAATATTTATTTAAATTTATATTTCCATATCTTCGCTCTGGTGTCGAGGCAAAGCGCGGCGTTGAAATCTGCCACTCAATGCAATCAACACGCAATGCCTCCAAAACTCAGCAGAAAATGGGGAACGGAGTGTCTTAACACTAGGTTCGCTCTGCCTACCCTGCTGTGTGCAGGATACAGCGTGAAGCTGATCTAATATACCGGAGAACGCAGCAACTTTCCTCTTATTTTGCCTTTTGTCATGAAGACCGTCTCGTCTGTCCCAAATACCTTATATAACACAATTACATAAGGTAGCCGACAGTTCAGTCTAAAGCGTTAAAGTTAATTAAATCTTGTTTTAATAATATTATGCTAATAAATACATTGACAACAGAACAATTTACGAGTGTGTGAATAAATTAACATAATATAGAAATATGTATATGATGACATATTCTGTGCTAAATTAAAAGAATGTCATTAGTTGATTTTTGCTATTGGGAAGAAGGGTTTTTTATAAAAAAAATAGTAGAAAAATATTATTTCCATTTATACTTCGGGCTGTCATGTACAAGGGTATAACGACTGTAGCGCGACGGTTGTGGGTTCTATCCCCACTCGGTGGCAAGATTTTGCCATACGAACTTTCAACCCCTTATTTGCACCTCTAGGGGATGAATTAAAATAAACCACGAAACATGTATTTAATGAAATATTTTTAAGAGTCTGAATTTCAAATTTTATAAAAATCGATGGCGATTTAAAGATTTTTCCATACAAACTTTCAACCCCTTATTGACACCCTTAGGGGGTAAATTCTAAAAAATCGTGAAACACATGTTCAATTAAATATTTTTAAGAGTCTGAATTTACATTTTTAAAAAATGTTTTTTCCATACCAAGTTTCAACCCCTATTTCACCCCTTTAGGGTTAAAATTTTTCAAAATCCCTTCTTAGTGGATGTCCAGATTACGAAAGTAAACATCTGTCCAAATTTCACGTTTCTACGCACAGCGGTTACGGCTGTGCGTGCGTCTTACCTCAGTCAGTGAGGACAAGTCCTTTTATATATATAGAAGATAGAAGATAGATATGGGCCGATTCAAGTTAATATTATTCTAGTACAATCACATGACTCGGTAAACAATTATTACGTGAAACGAAATGGTAGAACATTATCATTGTTTACTTAAGATAGTCTTGTTTGATATGAATTAAATTTAAATTCAAACATTACTTCATCATGTGATCAGCTGTTTCAGAATAACATATTTTTTTGTCTTTTACAATATAAATGAAGATTATTGTTATTTTTACACATAAAGGAAAGTATATTTTTGTGTGATTGAACCCGCGCTTTTGGAAACCGCCCAAAATTTTTTTTTCCACGTTTTACGATAATATGTATATATTTACATTTTTTTATTCGTTAAGTGACGGTTGTAGGTTCAATTCCTATCTGAACAATCTGCAATGTTTTCATTTCATTGCTATGGTAATAAGGCAAAGCGGCATTACATTTCGGAAAATTGGATATCGAGTGCACTAGATACCCTCACTAAAAAAAACGCTCTACCATTTGCGTTCTCAGAAAGAATTTAGCGTTTTTTAATTTTACCAAGAACAACTTGCCTAATATTTGCATTTACTGACTACAAACTAATAATTCTTGATTAAATAACCAATTTCTCATAGACAACAGAAACGTCTTAACGGGAACGAGGTGTTACCCTGCTATACTACAGCGTGTAATAATAATAATGGATTGGAACCCGCATCTACGCACAACAAGCACTAATCTACAAGAGCGGTCGAGTAGCTTTCTTAAGTACTTATAATAATGCGCATCATGTGAGAATTCTCATATCAATACTAATATACAGTTATTTGTTAGTATCGCGACAATCAGCACAGGTATTGCACGCTGATACCACAGTGCAGGGCGGTGTCGGTTTTCGTTGTGTATGTTTACAAATATATATACAAACGTTCATATTGGAGGCAAGGTGAGGTCTTTTCTGTCTCACTTTACATAACTTAAGTTAATATTAATAATTTGTATAATTAATATATATATATATAACATATTTTTTATTAAAATATAAACCAGTAGGGAAAGCGTGTTATTGTAAATGCGATGGGTATGGGTTTGATTACCGCTCGGGGAATATTAATTTACTTATTATTTTATTTTTTTCACTCTGGTAGTTACTTGAGTGTACCTTGAGTTCCACTACTCAATACTCAAGACATTGGTCTTGAGATTTCGACGGGAAGTAGAGCACGGAGAGTGTTACTACTAGGTTCCCTTTGCCTCCTGCCGTATGCAGGCTACAGCGTGAAGTTGTGTTTTGTACACATTATATGCAATACATTATTTTATTATAACACATACCAATTTATTAAAAAACTATATATATCTTGTACGTCTTCTACCATATTAATTTTTTCATTATTTTGTTAATTTTACTTTGGATCTCTATATTATTTTATAACTGATATTTTTTTAAATTGCAACTATATTTGTTTTTTTTTTTCAAAATTATCAATAAATTAAAAAAAACATTAAACGAATAATATATATTTCGTATATTTTGCTGTAAATTTTTAAGTGTTTATTGTATAGTTCTAAATTATTAATAATCCCACATAAATCGAACTTAACTAAATTCGAATCAGTTTATGTTAACTTAGACATACATATGTTCGGGGGAAAGTATTAGAAAGCCACGCAACGACATATAAGTTTTAAAAATATATTATGATATAATATTTGAGGACTTCGTCTCGAAGTGGGAGAGTATCTAAATTTAAACCCGTTACATGAGGCAAATCCTTATCCAGGGGACACCACAAAGGAATTAATTATATTAAAATAAAAAAAACGATCAGCTTCACGCTGTATCCCGCACACAGCAGGGTGGGCAGAGGGAACCTATTGTTAAGACACTCCGTTCCCCACTTTCCGCCGAACTCTGGAGGCATTGTATATTGAGTGGCAGTACTCAACGCTGCGCTTTGCCTAGATGCCAGAGTGAAGAAATGGAAATATAAATTTAAATAAATATTTCATCACCTCGAGTTTGTCATTATATTTTCATTAAAAATTATCTTTTCAGAAATACTAATAATACAATATAGTTTTTGTAAATTTTATTATTGATAATTAAAACTATTTTTCAAATCTATTTTTCCACTGAAGTTTCGAAGGATTATTTCGCATTAATTTTAATAAGATATAATACTGTCTCTCACCACGCAATGCTTAAAGAAATCGGCGGAGATTGGGTTCTCTCGTTCCCTGGTTCTCTCTGCCTACCCTGCTATGTATGGGATACAAGGGAAAGCCAAACAAAAAAAACAAAGAGACGGCAAAATGTTAAGCCTACAAATTGTAATTAGACTAATTAGATTGTTTTTCACCCTTTGTTTTCTATTGTAATGAGAGAAATTCTTCAATACGAATGGAGATCCTATTATTTTATATTACATATATATCTATATTTGTAACTTCTAAGGCTCTTTTCTAATTATCTGGTGAAATGAATAAAGCTGTAGGTATAGGCTTATCCCTCATGCGTGTGTTTAAATGATCTTAAAGTTCCTTATGTAAATTACAAAGAAAACCAACGTCAGTGGTGTTAGCGATTACTTGTTTATTGTTGTGTTATGAACTTATCTTAATAATATATGACTTCTGGGTTTTTTTAGGTTCATGTATCCCGTACATGGTAGGGTAGGAACTTGGGAACCTAGAGTTAAGGCACTACGTTCTCATTAAGGCACTTCCGGTCCCCATTTTTTGTCAAACTCTCTAGGCATTTTACGTGTACGACGTGACTGTAAACAAAATGATTGTAGGTTCGATTTCTACTCACCGCGCGATATCACGAAAAGTGGGGAAGTTCGAGAATTGGGCGATTTTTTAAAAAAAAAACAGTACTCTTTCTACTAAAAAATATTCTTAAAAAATTGAAAGTCCTTTTTACAGCACCTTTAAATTTTTCACTTTAAATTATCATGCTAGCATATATATTTTTTAACTAAAACAATATGACTTGTGTCTAAAAAATATATATTATGTATTTAGTTAATTATTTAGCTAAATATGTTAATTAGTTATATAATAAGCAACAATTAGTGGATTACTTATAATTATCATCAAATTAAACCTAATTAGGTATAAACGTAATGATTGTGGGTTCGATTCCCACTCGAGGGATAAATTATTAATTCAAATTTAAAATATTCTTTATTCAAATAGACTGTTATAAGCACTTTTGAATCGTCGAATGAACATATAAGCAAAAAGCTACCACCGGTTCGGAAGGCAGTTCTGCTAAGAAGAGCCGGCAAGAAACTAAATCAACTAAACATCGCGTGATGAGTGGTGGAACTCTTCACGCTTTGCCTCGACACCAGAGCGATATAATAAATGATAAAATATAAATGTAAATAAATATCTCACTTCCTCGAGTTGGGATCGAACCCACAACCAGTCAACCAGCCATTTACAGTCAGACTTGGTGTCCCTGCGCCACGACTGGTCTCAAATTATTATTTATCAATAATTTCAATCAACAAGAAATGCCTGTGCAATATGCGGGATACACAGTGAAGCTAAAGAAAAAAGAAACATAGTATAAAATACATTTTTGGAGCCCATCTTAGCCCAAGGGCACAAAGGTGTGACTGTAAGACAATGATGGGGGGATCCCCAGTCGAGGGTTTTTTTTTCTCTCTAAAAAAAATAATAATAAAACTAAACGTCTATAGATCTAATTAGTTAATTAGTTATATAATAAGCAGCAATTAATAGATTATATATAGTTAATGTTATCGTCAATTTTAATATGCTAAACTGATAATGAGGTCAAATGTCACCGCATCGCTCAGTCAGTATAATTTAATCTATGAAGCTATTTCTTCTAATATCGACGTGTTGAAGTTATATTTAAAGTGAGTTTTGTTTTCATTATTTATGTATAGAATATTGGTAATTTTAAATTATATAATAATATTTTGTTTTAAACTAAAATATACAAGCGTGTAACTGTTAACGTGTTGGTTGTGGATTCGGTTCTTACTCGGGGTAATGAATTATTTATATATTACTTAATCTGCAAATTTTTTGTTATTTTCGGCCAATTTTGTTAATATTTTCATAGTATTATTATTAATTAATATTTTCATTTCTTCGTTCTGGTACCAAATCAGGAACGGAGTATCTTAACACTTAGTTCTCTCAGTCTACTCTGCAATATACGGGATACAGCGTAAAGCTAAAGAAAAAAATCATAGTATAAATTAAATTCATGGTACTTTTAGAATAAAATTATAAATATTTAGAAATTAACAAGGCATTTTCTATTCAGATGGGTGGTTGGATGACTCATCTCATATGGGGCGGAGATCCGGATGCAGTCAACCCTGTTTCTGGACTCTCAAAACGTGATATATACGTTGTTCAGAAGACTTGGGCGGTTGCTGCTACGGATTCCGTTGGGACTGGCAATGAATTGTTAAAAAGGTAAATATTTTAAAAGAAATTATTTAAATATTTGCTTGTGCTTTAGATAAAAAAGATATCCTTTCTAAGTTCTAGTTCTAGGTTCGATTCCTAATCGTCTGTATGAATTATTAACATCTCCATAGTATCATAGTATCATAGGTTATATTAAGTTAGGTACTAGGTTCCCTTTGCGTACCCTGCCCGGGGTATACAACGTGAAAGAAAAAAATAATATATGCTTAAAAATAATAATAATATATAACGTTAATTCATAAAAAATAACTTACAAATTTAAACTTAAGTAATTTAAAAAGATTATAAAAAAATATTAGAACCATATTCCAGCCATTGTGTACCATTTGGCTGGTCTACTGGGAATGACACTTGTACTAAATTGGACATAATGAATAAATGAAGACGCGATCAAAGGCCAAGTAACGGTATTTGTCGTTTTTATGTTCAGAATATAAAGTTACCCGTAATTTATGGGGGTTTTTATAATCATATAAAGTTTCCTATAATTGATGGTATTAAATTATTTTTGACTCGTTTTTTTCTTCACTAAGCGTATTTTGAAATAAAACAGGGTAAAAATATAGAGAAGGTTTTTTTTTCTATAAAATCAATTATTTTAAATATTAAAAGGCAAATACAAAAGTTAGCCGCGTAGTTGAGTTCCGCCATTCAACACGCATTGCTTCCAGAATTCAGGGGAAAGTGGGGAGCTGAGTGTCTAACACTAGGCTCCCTCTGCATACCCTGTAACATGCGGGATACAGCGTGAAGCAGAAAATAAGTTAGATAAATATAACTATTATAGTTCAAATTAATGATTTAATTCTATTCAAAATTAGCAAAACTTCATATATATACGTAAAACATTAATTACTAGTGAACCACGAATATTTAGCTTGTATTAACTTATTTTTACACGACAAAGAAATATGTATAAATATTTGGCAGGATTCCATATAACGCAGTCAATATTATCACTTTCTCACTGAACATACTTGTTTAAAATCAACTTTCATTATTTACTTACTTACAATAAGTACTTATATAAATATACTAAAAAAATCACGCTATATCACGCGCACTGAAGAGTAGACAGAGGGAACCTGGAAACCTAAGTAACACCGTTCCCATTAAGACACTTCTGTTCCCTACATTCCGCCAAATTCTGGAGATATCGCGTGTTGATTAGCGGAAATCAACGTCACGCTTTACCTCATTACCGTTCTTACCGTTACGTTACCGTTGACAAAGAAATGAAAACATTCAATATTTAATTCCTCGAACGAGAATCGAACCCACTTACACGCGCTTACAGTCACACGCTCGTGCCCCTGCGCCATGAACTATTCGAGATAATTTTTCATATACAGGTAAACAGTTGCAACTATTAAATCAATTTACGAGACATAAAAATTTAACTGTTCGTATTTACAAGCAGGTGTGATATAACAATGGACTGTATATTTAATTGTTTACACCGAGATCAAAGGAATACGTAGAGATCGACGTTAAATGAATTAACTTCAATCAACTATAGTATTTTATTGGAGTTCTGACATTTTAGCGCCCTTTTAACATCATTATTTCGTGTTTTTTTTGGGTTCCGTAAGCAATGACATGAGTAAAATGAGACCCTGTTATTAAGACTCGGCTGTCTATCTATATGTCTATCAGTCTCACCGGGCAGTACCTCATGAATCGTGATAGTAGATAATTGAAATTTACACAGATAATGTATTTTTGTTGTAACTTTAACAACAAACTATCCCTAGATTTTATTAAAAAATTTGCTCTATATTTAACGAAAGTTAGGTATTATTTCATGTAGTTTGTTTACCTAATAACAAGCAGTTATATAACCACCATCCAAATTTCATATTCTCTGATAGTACTTACTGGTATTGGGTATATGCGCAGAAAGTCTGGCAGATTTTATAACGAAGATCTAGCTAGGCTTGGTTCTTGAGTCATAAGAGTAAATTAAACATTAAAGTTACGAATGGGGGCTAAAAAATGCAATTTAACTTATTTAGCCCTTGGTAACACCTACTATTTATAGGACACTAGCGGCCCGCTCGCGGTTTCACCCGCGTGAACTATGTTATTATTATTTCTGTCTCCATGACTACGTCCTAGTGACGTCTATGCAAAATTTGAGACTCCTAGCATTTGTAGTATCGAAGTTTCACACAAACTTTCGACCCCAAAAACAACCCCTTAGAAGTCGAATATTGCAAATTCCCGTCTTAGCGAGCACCTACGCCCTATAAGTAACTCCTATGCAAAATTTGAGATTCCTAGCACTTGTAGTTTCTGAGATTTCGTGATGAGTGAGTGACCTTTCGATTTTATATATATAGATATACTAGCGGCCCGATCGCGGTTGCACCCGCGTGAACTATGTTATTATTAATTTCTGTCTCCATGACTACGTCCTAGTGACGTCTATGCAAAATTTGAGACTCCTAGCATTTGTAGTAACGAAGTTTCATACAAACTTTCGACCCCAAAAACAACCCCTTAGAAATCGAATATTTCAAATTCCCGTCTTAGCGAGCACCTACGCCCTATAAGTAACTCCTATGCAAAATTTGAGATTCCTAGCACTTGTAGTTTCTGAGATTTCGTGATGAGTGAGTGACCTTTCGATTTTATATATATAGATATACTAACGGCCCGATCGCGGTTGCACCCGCGTGAACTATGTTATTATTAATTTCTGTCTCCATGACTACGTCCTAGTGACGTCTATGCAAAATTTGAGACTCCTAGCATTTGTAGTAACGAAGTTTCATACAAACTTTCGACCCCAAAAACAACCCCTTAGAAATCGAATATTTCAAATTCCCGTCTTAGCGAGCACCTACGTCCTATAAGTAACTCCTATGCAAAATTTGAGATTCATAGCACATGTAGTTTCTGAGATTTCGTGATGAGTGAGTGACCTTTCGATTTTATATATATAGATATTTTTGATTTCAGGTTATGAGATCCTTTCATTTATACAATAAATAAACACAATTATAAATTTCTAATTATTTATAGTCTTTATTTTATAATTCATCAGGTATTTCCGAGCATATCCAGAAACTAAAGAGTTCTTCCGCATGATCAAAAATGTGCCTGAGGAGAAATTCACAGAAAATTTTCAATTCAAAGCCCATGTTATTAACCTTATGTCGGCTCTTGACTTAGCCGTAAAGAATCTCCACCAACCAGAAGTAGTCGCTGCCATGATGGCCAAGCTAGGAGAATCTCATGGTAGGCGGAAAATACAGGAAAAACAATTTAATGTAAGTAGTTTTCAATTTAATGTAGCTTCTATTCATATGTTATCCTTTTTTAAAAACATTTTGCCTATTATAAGAAAAAAATAAAAATACCGACTATAAATATAAAAAGAAAAAATAAAATTAATATTTTATAAGATTTAGTTGGATAAAGGATAAACAGGTCCCGACTGTTAATCCAAATGAACTATTGCGCCTTTTTTCTCTTTTTAGTTTAATGCAGTAGAGTTTATTTATGTATACTCTCTGGTCTCCACTACACCAGACATATGAGTACATACTAATGCTTATACTTATTGTTGATATCGTTCAAATGGCCCCTAATCTTTTTTTTACGTTGTACCCATAAAAGCAAACATAACAATTATTTTTTTTTACAGGAGTTAACGATTGTAATAGTACAATTGTTCAAAGATGTTTTAAATTTGGACGACAAGACGCTGGCCGCTTGGGGAAGAGTCGTTGAATTTTGGTACAAGCACATATTCGAAACACTAAGCGGAGGCGAAAATAGATAATAGATATATTTAAGTAAAAAAAACACCAGATTAGTAAAAATAATCGGAACTTAAAAAAATCAAACAAAGAATTATGTTAAAAGTAACACTTTTATATGGATCTACTTATAACTAATATTTCCATTCTCTACTATTTCCATATGTTTAAATCACAATTGTACTTTTATTGATACGGAACCACAGCAGTAAATTTAGTATCGTATATTTAAATCTTATATAAAGGCAACTCTATTTTACCTTATGACTATCAACAATTCATTCATAATGATGTGTCGACATGTTCTCTATAATTACGTATGTGTTAATTTGCATTTATATTAAACAGCTGTGCAAGCGTGTGACTGGAAACGCGAGTTATGGGTTCGATTCCCACTCGGGGAAATAAAATATTTTTATTTTCTCGCTCTGATAACGAGTTCCGTCAACACGCAATTCCTCAAGAATTTAGTCCTGTTTCCTACCTTGTCATGCGCCGAATACAACGTGAAATTAAAAGAACTATTAACTAATTATTTATATTATTACGAATTAATTTTAAATGGCTTTTTGTGTATTATGAAATTCACATATGAATGACTATTATTTTTCTGTATGTGCGCGGCGTTGAATTCCGCCTCTCAATGGCAATGTCTCGAAAACATGGCAGAAATCTATAATACTATTTTTTAAACCTTTTGAGGCTTTCTTGTTTTAGTTTAATATAAAAAAAATCTTTATCATAATTTATGTATTTTATTATATTATACAAGAATATTCATAATAATTACAAAAATAAAATTTACTTGTAGTCTAGAAACATAAATAAACATCCAAAGATTACTTACTAGTTATACTCATAGGGTAGTATACTATATCATCGTAGTTTTATATTTTAACATTTTATAATGTTTTTATTTATTTAAGGCTATATTAATGTTATTATTAATAATTGGAATTTAGAATTACTTGTGTATAATAAATATATTTTTAAATATTATTATTGTTTTACTGGTTACTGGGTACTTTGTATATTTTAATCGCTTTTTAAGCTTGTTTTTAATTATTTTATATTTATATTTCTACAATATGAAAAGACTGCAAAAACTTTTTTTTAACTTTACACTGTATCCCATACATCGCAATGTAGGCAAAGAGAAGCTGTAAACCTAGTGTAAAACACTCTTTCTTATTCTTCGCTCTGGTAACTAGGCAAAGCGCGGCATTGAGTTCCGCCACTCAACAGGAAATGAATCCAAAATTAGCGGAAAGTATAGGAACGAAGTGTCATAATAGGAACGTTCCTACTAATTAATGTGTTATTTCGTCGAGTGGGTATCGAACCCACAATCGTCACGTTTACAGTACCAACTCACAATTTTGTGCCACAATGCCACAACTGGACTCGACGATTATATAGTAGATACATCCTAATTAACCCAAAATAACCAACAAAACTAATATAAAAACCTAATTAATATGTATCAACTGTAAATAAAAAAGGAAATCCAGAAGTAAATAACATTTATAAATGTAAATTTAATGTAAATTTGTCAAAGACAAAGTGTTCTCAAAGAAGCAATACAGCCTAGCCTTGACTTAAAATCCGTTCCATGCCGACATGCATAAAAGATGAGAGTTTGTCTATGGGACACTCCATCGATCCACGATAAACTTTACTTGTATATTTTGTGAAAGTTTTTACAGATTTCAGGTAAATTCTTTAAGGCTAAAAGAAAATGTCTCTGATTTTCTTTTCGTAGTACATATTTAAATTAAATGTTATATGAACTTAAGCATTTTCGCTTAGATAAAACATGTAATATAATTGAGGGCATAACCGCGACAGTAAACGCCACAGGTTGTGGGTTCAATTCTCACTCGAGAAAATGAATAATTTAATATTTTCATTTCCTCGCTCTGTTAACGAGGCGACGCAAACACTGTCTCCAGAGTTCTGCGAAAGTAGAGATAAATGCGTCTTACTGCAAACGGATTCCCAGGTTCCCTCTGCCTACCCTGCAACGTACGGGATACAGCATGAAGTCAAAAAACTATGATATAATTATAAAGCCACATTCTTTCAGAACCTGAATTACATTTCTACCTACAGAAATTAGTAACACGCACATCGCGTCTTGTAAACACGTGATAAGAATCCTTAAATTGCTAATATGCCCAATTTTTATGCATATTTTCATTTGTACTACTTATGTTTTTTCTTGAGGCCACTCGTGGCACAGGGGCACAAAGTGTGACTATAAAATCGACTGGTTTTGAGTTCGACCCCCACTCGAGGAAATTAAATATTTAATTAAATTTAAATTTTAACTTTTTCGCTCTGGTATCTTGCGGATAGAAAATTCTGCGGCCGGTAACAGGTCACAGTTCCTCAGAACACTCCCCATTATAAATCAAGCCTTTCATCATTGGATCCCCAACAATTCGTATGGCTCTACGTTGTATACGATTAAATGGTTAGCCGATACTGGAGCACCAGCCCAGAGAAGAGAACAGTACTCCATATGAGGCCAAACCTGGGCCCTTTACAGGGGCAATCTGTTTTTTGGTGTGAAGTACCGTCTCGCTCTGCAGATGTCCAGTTTCTTAATCTTCCAATTAATCGCGATACTGGCAGTCACTCGAAACACTAAAGCCTATTCTCTATTTCCTATCACACCTCCAGAATCAACTATGAGTTATCAATATTCAACTTAGGATTCGTATTTAACACATAATAATAGAACAATGGATAGTTATTGATATTTATCATCGATTAACCAATTAAGGCCTGTCGTTTCGCTCCTAGAATATTATACTGCGCTATACTGCGTTACTATATGCCTTATAACGTCAAAATGTCATTTGATTTTATGCTGCACCTTAATGCAAGTTCTTAAGAGGACAGCGTGGGGGCCTTTTATGAACGTAATTATTTGCAACCTTCCAGGCCCCCTTGCAACTAGTTTTCTATAATAAATATGGTGTTCACGTGTCCCTTGCATTATGAGGTGCATAGTACAACGATAGATAATTTAGTTTTTATTACCGATTTGTTGGGAATGTTAATGATTTGAATTATTACATACTAGAGACCGAGAAACGTGGCTTCTCTCGCTTAAATTTGTTTTTATATTATCTTCTATAATATTCTTTTAATATAAATCCTATGCTGTTTCTAATACCTTTATGAATATGTGTGCAAAGTTTTACGATTATCGGTTCAGTAGTTTTAGTGTTTCAATGACATTAATATACATAAATATAATAGTTCACATTCAAATATATGAAAGATGGCACTGCCTGCCTACTATCGTTATTCTTCAAACAGGTATAATTATATAAAAAATAACATTGAATTGAATTGTAAGCAGTTATTGAAAGTGTCTCGAGAATGCGGTTTGCGGTCAGATATATTTAGCTGCAAGCGAGACCAAACAAACAAACATTTATTAATGAAGGTATTTTTCTGAGAATAATTTTGAAACTGGTTTAAATAAATTACCGTACAATACAAACATCTTGTGATATTTTTAAATTATAATCAATAAGCGTTGGAATAAGAATGGATGGCCTGATGGGATATGCCCACCCCAGAATAGTCTTGTGCCCATCCCTGAAATTTTCTATTAACTAATTTATCATGTAAAATTTTAAAAAATCACTTTACACGAACAGGTCTAGGTCTAGCCCCCAGAACCCCCAAAGGAAATCAAATATGATATTAAAATGTAATTATTTCTGTATTATGGTTTTTTACCTCAATTTTCTTAATTTTTATTCTCAATTTTGCGAATGGTGCCTATCCAATTTTTATAAAGAAATAAAGAAACATTTATTAATAAAATAAAAATAACTAAAACATCAAATGGACTAAGCTTCAACATAATAAGAAAATAAGAAAATCTAATAAGAAATAAAAACAAAATAATAGTAAAACTAGCTTTACCTACAAATTACGTGAACGCCTAAGGCTGTATCAGGTAGACTAATAAACTACATAGACCGGCAAACTCATATTAGACAAAACTCGCCCTACGGCGTGGCCCGGAGGGCGGGCGGGGCGTAGTAAACAACTGAAAACAGAAAGTTAACCAGTATCCAAGAGACTCTCGTGCTGAAATGACGTTTGCCCATACAAATTGATTGTACACATGTCACGCTATTAAAAACTTTATTAAAAATCATTAATAAATAACTAAAAATCATGGAATAAATAATTAATAATTTTGTTTCGGTGTTACAATGTGCGTTCTACAGAACTGTAGGTGTCGTTCAGCTAAATAAGCTACTATAAGCGAATCATATGCAAAGGTAAGTTACATTGCTTTTTTAATAGCGCTATAAACATAGACAGAGGGAACCTAGTGTTAAGTCATTGTGTTCTCCACTTTCCGCGGAATTTCGGAGGCATTGCGTGTTGAGTGGCAGAACTCAACGCTGCGCTTTGCCTCGATTAACTAATCGATTATTAATTAATCGATTAACTAAGCAGAGAAACGAGTTAACTAATACTTTATTAATACAAAAATGTATACGTTTAAATTTGGTTGTAATAAAATTGTGTTAAACACAACTTAAACGAACAAAAAATGTATTATTTTAATAGTAATTTAGTTTATAATTAATTTTTAAATATTGTATAATAATTTTAATATAATAAAAAAATTTATATTATGATTTTTTTAACAAAATATTTTAAAGAAAATTACAATAAAATTTTGTAATAATATTTCCTATATTTAACTAGTGTATACATAAAATGAAATCAATTATATGCCTTGATAACGTTCAATCTGTGTCAAATCGCAAACGCCGATTGCAATATTCAATCAGCCTAGGTTTATTATAGCTTTACTGGCAACTCCAATATGCATCTAAATATAAATATAATTAGTTATTTAGTTACTTTGCATTACGTACCAATGAAATTAAATATATTTTGAATACTGTCACTCATTAACGTAGTGTCATAACTCTACGGTCTCTCTATCTACCCTGTAAGCAGAATAAATCGTGAAGCTGATTTGTTTACTTAATTTATTTATATTACGCGTATACTATTAAACATATATTATTACGTATGTAAAAAAACTACAAGCAAGTGGGAGTCGGACTGAGAACGGCACGAAGGGTTCCGTACCACTAACTATAAAAACAGCAAAGGAATCATGTCGGCTATATGGGGCTCCCATATAATCCCCTTAAATATCTATTTTATTTTGTTTTTAGGGTTCCCACGCAAAGAATAAATCGGTTTCTTGTCTGTCTGTTTGTCAACAGACTATATCTCGTAAACCGTCATAGTTAAATAGTTGAAATTTTCACAGATGATATATTTCTGTTACTAGTACACGGAAATTATAAAAAACAGAAAAGGAATAAGATAAAATGGGGCTCCCATACCACAAACGTATTCCTTTTTCAATTTTTGTAGATAATGGTATGGAACACGTGGGCAGAGTTCATCTATGAATATTTTTACTGTCTATTACCGTGCATGAGATACGAACTGGTGACAGACGGACAACGGAATCTTAGTAATTGAATCTCGTTCTACCTTTTGGGTACGGAACCCTAACAATAAAAAAAATTAAAAATAATTATTGTATTATATATATTTAATATGTATCTATAAAGTAATTTAATATTCAAAAACAATCACAACTACCCGCAAAGACACACACACTTCACGACATATTTCCATACACGCTGTCGAGGTAAAGGTCGTTAGTATAAGCCGCAAGTAGGTACTCGCCGACGTAGGTAGCGTATAAACCACCCGCAAAAACGAACTTGACCTACATACTGACCCCATAAACCTTTATGAGGAAGTAAGGTTTAGCATTCGCAAACACGAAAACTTGCCCGGAAAATATTAGACGTTTAGAAATTAGAAATTGAGAAATTAGAACTTATAATATTAAAATTTTGTGTAAAAAATTAAGTGAAGCGCCTCTTGGAAGTCTTATAATTAGAATATATATATATATATTATTTTTTTTTCAGTTTCACGCTGTATCCCGCACATAGCAGGGTAGGCAGAGGGATCTGGGAACCTAGACATTTCCGTACTCTACTTTTTGTCTAAATGCCTCTCTTTGTCTCATTGCCAAGTGGGAATCGAATCCACAACCTGTCTGACTGGCCTCATTAGTATATTATAATTATAATACTTGGTCTTTTTATAATATTTGGTCTTCTCTAAGATTTTTTTAAGACTAGTCTACCAAAAGATAATTGCTAAAATAGGCAGAACGATACAGTTTACTTTAAAGAATAAAGTAAAACATGATATTAGTTTCTTTTCTTAGTTTTACGCTTTCCCGCACATAGCAAAGCAGGCAGAGGAAATCTAGAAATCTAATATTAAAACACTGCGTTCCCATTAAAAAAGGCGAAAATTAAGGCCGCGCTTTTCTTTGTTACCAAAACGAGGAAATATTTAATATCCTCAAGTTCCCACTTCCCACTCGATCGAACCCACCTGTCGTGTTTACAGTCACAGAGGAGCCTCGAACCAAACCCTGTGGGTATGCTTTTCATATTAAAGTCATTATTTCACAATAGCGGTATTGGGTATGCTGGCCTTAATTTTACTGGTGCCATATTACAGAGACATCAGGTGGGACAAAAGTTGAGTTCCGGCGTTTAACCCTACAATGGCAGATTTTACGGAAAAGAAAAATAATTGATCACTCACTAGAGTATTTTACATGTTTTTTACTAAAAAAACTGATTTATCTTTCTCTAAGGTTTAAAATAAACACTATGTACATAGATTTTACTGCACCTATTATAACAGCGACCTAATCCAAAATCCGAAAATAAAGAAAAAAGGAATAATGAATCACTATAGGTGGTACACTTCCCACACTTGCCCTTTTAGAAACGTGTTATAACAAGCTTATCTGAACCGCCTACGTAAAGCATTACACCCACCCACATGCACTTTTACGGAAATTTTTAATGGTTTTCAATTTGTATTCCATAGAAATTAAATAAACATGTTCTCACGCTTTATTCCGAACACAGCAGAGTAGGCAAAGGCAACCTGGTTTTAATTTACCCGTTACCAATTTTCCCCCGAATTCTGGAGGCTCAACGTAACTCAACGCCGCGCTTTGCCTCAAAAGTAGAGAATATTAAATTTCCTCGAGTGAGGATCGAACCCACAACCGGTTGTTTTCAGTTACACTTGTAGCCCTGCGTCACAAGCCTCAATAAACATGTTAGAGAATTTTTATGAAATTAGAGAAAGCTTTCACCATAGGTCGTGCTTTCGAACTATTAGGCTAAAAAAATATTTTAGCTTTGTTATTATGAAATCGAGCGATATATTTTCAAATACCGCAATATTTAACTGGTATATATAAAAATAAAGTTAAAAATGGTTCAAAATCACAAAATGCTAAGTTATTTCTTATATATTTCTTGTTTTTATTAATTGCTTAATATATCAACTTTCTTAATCTATATATATAAAATCGAAAGGTCACTCACTCATCACGAAATCTCAGAAACTACATGTGCTAGGAATCTCAAATTTTGCATAGGAGTTACTTATAGGACGTAGGTGCTCACTAAGACGGGAATTTGCAATATTCGATTTCTAAGGGGTTGTTTTTGGGGTCGAAAGTTTGTATGAAACTTCGTTACTACAAATGCTAGGAGTCTCAAATTTTGCATAGACGTCACTAGGACGTAGTCATGGAGACAGAAATTAATAATAACATAGTTCACGCGGGTGAAACCGCGAGAGGGCCGCTAGTATTATATATTTTCTTAGGTTACATCCGGCTTATTAAATTGGGATCGATTCCAAAATAAATACAATAGGGTTACGGAAATTTTTGGCTTCCATACTATTGACATTGTTAATAGTTTGAAGTTTAATAAAGTTGTTGGAATATATCCAACATGGTGAAGAAAGCCAAGTAAATTCTTTTACAATATTTCAAGATTTACTACCAAATTACTATGTAATGGAAGTAAATAAATATTATAAAAGGATTCCGGTTTGTATTAGTTCCATAACTTATTGTTTTAAGAGGCCATGGTGACGCAGTGGAACTGCATTTGACTGTGAACGCGGTGATCGTGGGCTCGATTAGGATTTTCATTGGGAAGGATGGCTTATTTTCATTTCTAATTTCCGCAATTCATGCGTTGTTTCGATTTTGATGGAAACCGTAGAACGGGGTCTTGTGAAGATGAGGTTCTCTCTGCCTACGCTGCTTTTTACAGGGTAAAGCAGTAATGAAGTTAAATAAACCTGAATTGAACACGTCGTTGCGTTTACAGCCGCACGCTTGTACCACTGCGCTACGAGTGACTTTTAGTTTTACTTGTATATGTAAAAAAAAATATTATATATTTTATATACCCTATATGAGATAACTAGCGGCCCGCTCGCGGTTTCACCCGCGTGAACTGTGTTTATATTCGCGCGTCATATTATTATTAATTTCTGTCTCCATGGCTACGTCCTAGTGACGTCTATGCAAAATTTGTGACTCCTAGCATTTAGTAACGAATGACAAAGACAAATGTCATTAGTAACGAAGTTTCATACAAACTTTAACCCCAAAAACAACCCCTTAGAAGTCGAATATTTGAAATTCCCATCTTAGCGAGCACCTACGTCCTATAAGCAACTCCTATGCAAAATTTCAGACTCCTAGCACATGTAGTTTCTGAGATTTCGTGATCAGTGAGTGACCTTTCGATTTTATATATATAGATAAAGAGTAAATCTTTTCTGTTAACAATATTAGAGTAGTTTAACAACGTTATGCTCTGCTAACTTCATCTGTTGGACAAAATCCAAATTTTCAGTTAACATGTTTGTTTTTACATTTCATTGTAGTTTTAATTATCGGTGTAGAGTTTCGTGGATTTTCCTAATTTTGAATTAAATAACCTATGAATAGATTGTTATTCGAGGCCGTTCATGGCGCAATTGTATAGCGTTTGACTGTAAATGTAATGTTTGTGGGTTCGATTCCCAATCGGGGGAATTTGTTTTTATTTGCCTGCTCTGGCAAGAGAAAGCGCGAAGTTGAGTTTTGTCACCCAACATGTAATATCTCGAATTTTGAGGAAAAGTGAAAGAAAGAGTAACTTGACATTCATTTTCTCTGCCTATCCTGCACAGTGATTAGTTATCCACAGATATAATGATTGATTGTATGAAACCTCATTTCTTCTTTCAAAACTTTCATCTCAAGATCGATCTCAGACTTGAGAGCGGTTTATATATATTAATAACTTATGTAACAATCCACCTATTGTAAGTATAACAATATATAAAAAATAGCACAAAAATAATAAATTATGATAATTAGCGAAAAAAAAATAAGTAATTTGAGTGAGTGGGAATAAAATGAATTTTTATTTTTAGTCTCGTTATACTAATTATTAGAAAACCTCTAACTGATCTAATAATATGCAAATATTTTTGTCATCATATTGGTTTAAGGATGTCAAAGATATTTTCTTCATTTTTTTTTCAGCTTCACTCTGTATCCCCCATGTAGCAGGGTAATCACTACAGGGTAGACACGGTAGGATAGCTTAGTGATGACGATGAGACAGGCATTCTGTGTTAAGTGGCAGAACTTAACGCCGCGTTTTGCATCGACATCAGAGCGACGAAATGTGGTAGGTTTGATTCCCACTCGGGGGAATCAATTTTATTATATTAATATTTTCATTTCTTCGTTCTGGTTAAAGTTAATTCTACAGCAATAGTAGATAACGGATATCCTACCTCTTATAGTTGACATTTAACGTATACCTGCAATATATCTAATTGGGCCCGCCCACGCATGTTGTTCTAAACTTACTTATATGGAGAAGTTCCGTAACCAACTGGGTTCTACCTAATATAATAATCAGTTAAGTGCGAATCCGACTCGCCCATCGAGGGTTCCGTACCAATTTCAGGATTGTAGGGAAGTACAACGTGCAAAAGTTTACAAACTTAACGGAGTGTCTTAACACTAGGTTCCCTCTGCCAACCCTGCTGTGTGCGGGATAAAGCGTGAAACTATTAGTCACTATGTTAACTATAGATTACGTAGGTCGCTAAACTCATGTGACTGTAGCAGGTAGCTGTATTGACTCAACAAACAGGTGGAAGAGTTTGTTTAAACGCCAAATATTAAGTATTAAAAACTTAAATTTGTTTGTAAATGATAATAAATAAGATTATTAATTTGTTAGTAAATACACAGATAAGGTATTTTACAGCCTATGATGGTTGTAGGTTCGACGTCCAGGGGAAATGAATAATTTGAGTATAATATACTATCATTAAGCACAATAATATATGGCGGAGGAAATGGAGAACGACCACTCTGTTCTTGACCCTAGGTTCTTTTAAAATAGTATAAACACTCCTTCTCTGATAATTATCGAATAATGACATTTGTTTAAAAGTTACTTAAAAGATTTTCAAATTCAATTAAAAATTTAAGCAAAGATAACAATTAAAAGTAAATGAGATAAAAAGCACGTGGATGTGTATGTTACACTTTAAACAACTGTTATCAAATAGCAAATTAATATCTATTTCGTTAAATATTTGGAAAAAATCCGTTAAATAAATAAATCAACATATATGTAGGTATCTAACATGGTGATCAAAATCAACTGTCTTTGGGGAGGAAGTAAGAATAATTAAATCCCACATACAGCAGGGTAGGCAGAGGGAACCTAGTGTTAAGATGCTCCGTTCCCCACTTTGGGTGGCGGAACTTGACCCAGATCTTTATCTCTCTTTGTCTTATTACCAGAAATTAAATGAAAATATTGAATATTCCATTTTCCTCGATTACTAGGAAGGAAGGAGGGGGAGGAAGAGGAGTAGAATAATATATAATATTATACATAAACTATTATTTTCACTACCATTTCCCATAAAACCAAATTCTATATAATTCAAATAATAAACAGGTTTTCCTTCGCAGAACATCCGCTATCAGTGTAAAATATTTGTTCTATTAAATAACTAAATGAGATCGCTTTCCAAATTAATATTTGCCAAGCACACTGTCAGTCAGCCGCATGACTGACTTAGATAAGGATAATTACAAAAAGCCTAACTTGTTTCAACATGGTTCAGTCTCTTCTTGTGTTTAGAACAGTATATAGTTTAAGTATGCTTTATTTCTATTTGTGCTCCACGTTCGTGTTGCTCTCCGCTTTTATTGTTTTGAAAAGAGTGAAAATTGGACAAAAGGTAATTGGAAGTGCTGTAAGAACTAAAGAGATAGTATAAAATAGTTTTTTTTTTTTCACATTTTTAAAAAAGAAATCCACGATGAGATTGGAAAAATATTTTAGAAAATCTATAAAAATTGAAGGGAGAATTGAACCCGCCCCTCTTATAAACCAGTCCAGTAACGATTTAATTTTTATATTGAATTAAAAGAGTTTGATATATGTTTTTACAATTTCAGACTAAATTTTGGAAACGATACAATAATGGGATTGTAAAAAAAACGTTGTAATTCCTGTGAAAAGTGATTAATGTATGTATTATATCTAAATTAGAATAATATTTTAAGTTATTACAAGGCAAAAGCCAGAGCCTCAACACGTAATGCCTCAAGGAACTTATTTTTCCCTACATTCTCGAATAATTTATTTTCAATATGATTCCCTTTGTCAGGTAACGATGGGTAGCTGGCTGAGCTACCTGTGGTGGGGAGGGGACCCGGACGCGGTGAACCCCAAAACTGGCCTGAGCAGACGGGAAGTGTACGCAGTGCAGCAGTCCTGGGCACCGGTGTACGCTAGCAGCGTCACTAATGGCACCGAGCTATTGAGAAGGTAACATTTTAGAGGAAATTTGTTCATAATTTTTTTTTAGTAATTCACCGCATATGGCAGGGTAGGCAGTAATGTTAGGACACCCTGTTAACTGATTCTTTTAATTCACACCAATTTATTCTACTAACACAGGCTATTCCAAGCATATCCAGAAACGAAGGAATTCTTCAAAATGATCCGTAAATGTTCAGAAGAGGAATACTCCCAGAACCCACAGTTTAAAGCACACGTTATAAATCTAATGGGTTCCATCGACCTGGCGGTGACCAACCTGAACGAGCCGGATGTAGTCGCTGCTATGATGAACAAACTTGGTGAATCGCACGGGAGAAGGAAGATACAGAGAGAACATTTCTATGTAAGTGGTAGTTATACTTTTTTGTGAGAAAGCTAAGTTGGCGACTTTATTTTTTTTTATTTCAATACTAGCGAGTCCCTCGTGGATTCACTCGCTTGAATTAAAGTTTTATTAACATTATTATTAAAAACGAAAGTTGCAACCAATTTAATAAAAAAATTGTAGAAATTTTGTCGAGCAAAAAAAGTACTTTAAATTGATATATTTTTTTAAATTTATGAATCGATTGAGATAAAATAAAGACTATATGTAAAAGAATGTTTGCTAATATAATAGTGAAAACTGCATACAAATCAGTTAAACCGTTTCTGTGATTAAAGTGCACAAACAGACAAAAACTCTTTGTTTTGAGTTCCAAAACAATAATAATTACAGCCAATAATGGTTTCTTTATTCTATCTTTATTATATCTTCAAAGCACAGACGGCGATAAGTTATAATCTATATATATTAAAGGACTTGTCCTCACTGACTGAGGCTTACCTCAGCTTACGCACGCACAGCCGTAACCGCTGTGCGTAGAAACGTGAAATCTGGACACATGTTTAGTTTCGCAATCTGGACATCCACTAAGAAGGGATTTTGAAAAATTTTAACCCTAAAGGGGTGAAATAGGGGTTCAAAGTTTGTATGGAAAAAAAATTAAATCGGCACCGATTTTTATAAAATTTTAAATTTAGATTTTTAAAAGTATTTAATTGAACAAGTGTTTCAGCGTTTTCTAGAATTCTCCCCCTAAGGGTGCAAATAAGGGGTTGAAAGTTTGTATGGAAAAATCTTTAAAACGCCACCGATTTTTATAAAATTTGAAATTTAGACTCTTAAAAATATTTCATTGAACACATGTTTCGTGGTTTATTAGAATTCACCCCTAATTACGCAAGCGAAGCTGCGCGCGTCCGCTAGTTTTATTATATGTAAACAAGCTATAATGATATTAGTAAATATGTCGGACGGCAAATCCCACTTGGTGGAATGTCATTATTAAACCTATGGTTTTCCTCGGTTCACCTAAAAAAAAGATGATAGGTTTTCCCACTCGTCAAATACATATATAAACAAAGCGGAACTTAACGCCGCTCCGCCTTATTACCAGAGGGAAGATATGAAAACACTAAATAATTCATTCACTCGAGTGGGAATCTAACCCATAACCTGTCGCATATACAGTCACACGCCACGAATGCCATGAGGTGTTAAAATCGAAATCATTCACAAAAATAAACGAAATGTCAACCAAAGTGATTTTTCACTATTCTCTTTCTCTTTACATCACTCTCTCCTAATTTAAATCTAGTTATTAAATTATACTATCTAGTAGATAATTAACGTGTACTTGGTGCAAATTAAACTACTCATATCAATTTCCTTACTATTAAACGTAAGTGTGTAGCGCTATACGAGGAATTAGATTAATATTAATAGCTTAATGAAAATTCATTCGTCAATTAGTCACATTAATAATTATAATAGGCAAGCATATATATTTTATATATCTACAAACATCAACAAATATATTTATATAAATATATTAAAGACGATATCATGAACGGAGTGCACTATATTATTTTAATTCATAATATTACTTGAATTATTTATACATATGCCATCTTGGTACAGTGGTAATAGCATCTAATTGTAAACAACATGGTCATTGGTTCGATTCCTGTTTGACGAATACATTCTGATGAATAAGGTAGAATTTGAAACATTGCTGAGCCTTAACTCACGAGTTAAGGCTCAGCAATGTTTCAAATTCGGACGAAAATCAAAGATCAGTAACTGTAACGGAAACTAAGTCTATCTATGGCTATATATAAGGCTAAATCTGAGGCTAAATCGTGGATCTAAAGAAACGGCCATGTTCAAGTCGGACTCGCACACTAAGAGTTCCGTACCATTTAACTATAAGCGGCAAATAATCGCGTCTCTTGTATTGGAGCTCACTTAAATATTTATTTTATTCTGTTTTTTAGTACTTTTCTATCTGTTTTATTTATTTATTTGTTTTTTTTGTAATAGGGTCACCTTTTGCCTTTTATATACGCAACCCTAAAAAAGAGAAAAGTAATTGTGTAATTATTTTTGTGTTTTCACTATAGAAGTCAAAACTACAATCGTAAAACTTAATTTTGATTGTACGAGTATTTTCACAATTAAAACCAGAACTTGAAAACTCTTTAAAATAATTTACTAAAGAATAATATAATAGTTCAAAAAGCGTTTGTATTTTACAAAACTATTCCCGTACTTACCTTTATGTAGGTAAATTTGTAACTAAAATGGACATTTTATATGCATTAAAGTTGTTTCTTACTTTAATAACTAAATTCTTTTTATAATATTTGCGATTTGTAATGTGAAAAGTCTTGTTAAATATATATATATAGATTTTGGTCTTTTTTATGATTTTTGTAAGATAGAATGCCTAGTGCTTAGACACTCCGTCCTCCCTTCACTTTCTGCCAAATTTTGGAAGCATTGCTCGTTGTAGCAGAACTCATCGCCGCGTTAGCCTCCTTATCGGAACGAGGAAATGAAAATATTAAATATTTCATTTTCTCCAATTAGGGAATCGAACCCACAACCTGTCACGTTTACATTAGCATGGTTGTGCTCATACGCCACGACTGGCCTCAATTAGAATTCAATATATAATAGAATTCATTTAGAATTAAGAATTCATTTAGAATCTATACACACAAAAAAAGTATAACAAAGAAATTACAACAAAATTACACCTCAGACCTCCAGACGTTGGTTATGTAACACTTTGAAAACATAAATAACTTTATTTGAGCAATTCCATTTCCAGGGAATAACGGCGAAGGCGGAATGGCGGTAGAGGAATTACGTTTCCTCACCTGCTACGCTGTCATTTTAAACGTGACAGGAATTTCTCGTTTGTAAAATTATTTTCTTTTGTTGCTCTCTCTCTGGTCTTATTTAAAATGTATTAGAGTCAACGGATATTATGAAGCCATAGTGATTAAGTAGTGTTATTGAAAGACGGTAGTTGTGAATTCGAATGTGTTGAGAAAAAATATATTTATAAAGTTGTTTTAATCTCAGTAGATGAATTCTGTTTTGTTATCGCCGTCCACCAAGCGTTGGTTTCTTTAGTTCTCTTCAAATAAGAAATCCGAATATATAGAGACTCTAATGAAGAAATCTAATATATTTTTTAAAGCTTATAAGATGATATTTTAAAAATTAAAAAAGATTGGTGTATGGAATGGAATGGTAGAGTTCTGTCGCTTGCTCATTACAAAATAAATTTAAATTCTACATAAAAACATTTTAAAATGGCAAAAAATATAAACAAAAAGAAAAAAGAACGAAAAATAAAGATATTTCTAAACTTTACCCACTCAAATTGTAATTACCTATATACGAGTATTATAACATATTAAAATGAATCAACAAGTACCAACACAATTTTTTCAACTACCTACTTCTAATTTCATTAATGAAATAGCACATAAAACACCAATTAATTAGAGCGGAACCTACATAGGAACCTTTTTTTTGTATATTGGAAAAGCAAATACTTGAACTATCGCGACTAACGATGTTTGCGAGAACAGGATGTATGGACAAAGGTGTCGCGTCCAATTAAACGAAATATAACTCGTTGTATTGTAATTTTCTATTGGAATTGTTTTTTTTTAGCTTTCTATATTCGGTACATAGCAGAGTAGGTAGAGGGTACCTGGCAACCTATGATAAGGTACTGCGTTCCCATTAAGCCACTTCCGTTCTCTACTTTCCACCGAATTGTAGAAGAATGGTATGGTGTTGTGTTGCGTAAATCAGCTATGCGCTTTGCCTCGTTACTAAAGTGAGGAAATGAAAATATTAAATATTTAATTTTCTTGAGTTCAAATCGAACCCACAATCATCGCGTTGAAAGTTCTAGCGATTGGAGTCTTTTAGACTTAGAATTTCAGTTTTTTTATATATACACTGTATGTGCTTAATTCTTCCGCATAGCGCGGCGTTGAGCTCCTTGAAAAAATATTAACTTAATTTTTTACTATATTCAATACATCGATCAACATAATTATATTTATATATTCTCATGGTTCGTCGTGAACGTAAACGTTATCTCAGCATAAAATAACACGGATTCTATTTCACGTGGGTATTTTGACACGCTATCCAAGATGCACGGGTTACCTACTGCATTTGAAATTTTATATAAATATTCAATTAGCTTCACGCTGAATCCCGCATATAGCAGGATAGGCAGAGGGAACCTAGTGTTAAGACACTCTGTTCTCCACTTTCCGCGGAATTTTTCGAGGCATTGCATGTTAAGTGGGGAACTGCACACCGGTATTTTCCCTTGGTGCCAGAAGGAATAAATGAAAATATTAATAAATATTAATTCATTCCCCCGAGTGTGAATTGAACCCACGACCGTCGTGTAACAGCTACATATATCATAAATAACCAATATTCAATATCTAAATATATAATCTAAGTATATCATATTTTTGTCTACAGGGCTTAAAAGACGTCATAGTCAAGATGTTCATTGAAGTTTTGAAGCTGGACGGAGCTACACTAACCGCGTGGGACAAGACCGTGGACTTCTGGTACAAGCATATCTTCGAAACCCTATGTTTGGGTGACGCGAGATAACCCCTAAACTACTGTGTATACTGAGATGGTTATAATAAAATAACAATTTTCGACATTTTTAATAGTGTCATTAGTACATTTGTACTTAAATATATTAAATATCTAAGATATTATATTGCTATTTATTAAAGCGTCGGCCTCTTTTACTTATTTTTGACTTTTTTTATTTTAATAATTATTAAAGCATTATTATTATAGTATTTGATAAGCATTTGTGTTTTATCGATGTTAATAAAGTAGAGTAAATAAAAATAAATAAGTTAATAATATTTGATAGCTTACGTCTACGTAATTTTTCTAAATACAACCATATGTTAAATAATATTAGAATAACATATCAATATAGATTTTAACATAATATATTTTGTGTTTTTATATACCTACCTAAACTTTAAGTTTACACACTTTTAAAAATCTTTGTATTTTTTGAAACAAATCTCAAGCAATAAAATTTAATAAAAAAAAATTCACAGACTAAAAAAAATCTAAGTAAATTTAACCAGTAATCCTAGTTAAATCTAATTTGATTATAATATAAATAGAGCCATCATAGAGCAGTGGAGCAGCGTCTGACTATGAACGGAAGGGCTGTGAGTTCGATTCTCACTCAGGGGAATATGTTATGTAAATATTACTTTCATTTTCTGTCATCAGCTTAGTCTCTCAACGTGCAATGTCTCGAAAACTGGACGAGTGCCCTAACACTAATTTCCCTTTACCTACCCAGCAAACGGGAAAAAAGGTGAAGCTACCATTTTTTAATTATATAATTTAATATTTAAATTATTCCCTTTCTATATATTGGTCTACATATATAAATAAATTGAATATGTACCGAACGCCATAGCAAAATATATGAAAGTAAACTAAAAGTATTATGAGTGGGGACTCGTATCAAATTATGTATTTTCTACGAAATAGTATGAATACAAAACAATGTCGTGATTCCTTTTACGTTTCATTGTCATATTTCTGATTAAATATCAAATTATAACATAATATTAAAAGCATATTATTCTTACGTATTTATAATAAGCAGGTAGTTAACTATTGGGCTACCTTCTAAATGATTTTTCCGAATAAATTAAAATCATACGACCATATAGTGCTAGTACTTTAGTTTCCTCTTTCCTACCCAACCAATGTTACTGTAAATGCCAGTAGAGCTACAGCATTAAGTTCAATTTCGAAAAAAAATTGAATTCGGACTGAAAGCAGTGTTTTGACATTAGGTTCCCTCTGCCTACTTGGCTATTATTGGCCTTAAAGCTGAAAAATTATAAAATGCTTTTTAATTTCGAAGCACAGTTTAGGGTGAATCATAGCGTAGATTACATATTCATATCATGAAGGGATATTAATGAAAAATAATCCAGAGGTAACAAAACAACAATATAAAATATGATGACTTGAAAAATATACAAATAAATAATTATATAATTTAGAAAGAACCCATATTTATTCTAGGCCCATCACAAACATCACTTCTACAATACTATACTATGATAAGTATGAAGTTAATATAATATTTAATTAGCGCTTTGAGTTTCTACAAATATCATGTAACTACCATGCACATAGTGTATGTAAATATTTATGACGGTAATTAAATAGTATATAATCATTTGTAAGGTAATTTTACACAATTTATAATATTCTTAAAATAATTTATTTAATAAAACGAAATAAAAAAAGCCGTGCAATGATTAAGGATTTGGTTTTTCTTTTTCTTTTTTATTTCCAGTTACTATTTTTGGATTATGCCACCTGAAAAAATTCAACAAAAAACTCAAGGACCAAAAATATGAAGTAGTATATACGAACCTAACATTTTAGCAAACAAGTGAAAAATCAAATTAATAAAGTTTAGAGTCAGCAATCATGATAAAAAAAAATTTTTCTCGTATATTCATAATTTTAAGCATTTACTGCAAAATACGATTAAGCAGGACCTCATTTTTTTATTTTCCACTGGTATAAAAAAAGTTTCAAGGCCAGTCGTAACGCAGTCACAGGAGCGTGACTGTCAACACGATAGGTTGTAGGTGTGATTCCCGCTCAAAAAAATGAAATATTCAATATTTTCATATCTTCGCTCTGATATCGATGCAAAACGCGGCGTTGAGTTGCACCACTCGACACGAAGGTATTTAATATCTTAAAACAACATCAAGGGACAGGTATCAAATAAAACGCACACTTTTTTATATATTTTTTTATTTTTTTTTACAATTAATCAGATAACATACATATCAAACCAGCCGAAGTATGGCTAAACCCATTTATTATCTAAAACTTATGAACAATACAAGAAATTGATACATCTCAAATTCACCTTACTTTAAAATATATATAGATATATTATATATATTCATCCACTCTACATATAATCTACAACCTACTTATCCATAATTCTAATATTTGCATAAATTCAAAGTAAATATGCCCAAAAGAAATATTGTTGAACTATGAAATATACATATATAACTTTTTGGCAATTAATTGAGTATCATTTCTGTGCATAGCAAAATTAATTTAATTTTTTTTTTTCATTTAACATGTAACTTATATCTTATCGATAAAGAGGCCACAAATATAACAGCGTTTCTGTCGTCAGTTCGATTGTATAGGGACTTTTGTTAAACATTATTGCCTATATAATAATAAATGTTATTTTGGCGTAATAACCAATTATTAATATTAAAAACTACATGTGCTGTGCAGTGAGAGTCGAGGTGTACGTACACAGTACTTGTGCGCACATGCGGCGCTAGTTCACGATCACCACCTACCACTACCACATACCACATACCACTATACTCAACTAGCACACCTTTAACCGTACAACAGACAATTGGCCGGTCGTCCACATAAAACTTTCTCCAAATGTTTTTTTTTTATATTAAAAATATTTCTACTTATATGCAACTCGCTAATTAGTTACAGCCAGCTTTACATAATAATTGATACATTAGACTCTCATATAGATCTCTACTAACTATTATTTAATGGTAAAAAATAATAAAAATACTTCTAAACATTGCATTACAATCACATAAGGTTCAGTAAGTTAATTATATAGAATAATAAAACATCTTTTTTTTTTTAAAACCCGAACATAAGTCATACGAGAACATTGATATCGTTGAGTTCTGGAATGGAAAATAGCACACTTAAATTCACTAACTGTTACACTTACATTATAATTATTGTTCTTCTGTTTGTTTGTAAAATACATTGCTTTATGTAATTCAGAAAATAACAATTAAAAATATATCAACTATACTAGTTATGCTGTTAAGAATCATGATATACCTTAAGATAACTTAAAAGAAGGGGGTCTAATACAGGTGGGTGTACCAAATAACAGTGCAGTGCGCTTTGTAAGTACGGGGAGGCGATAAATAGTTTGATTATATGTGAGGTTACTGAACGAGGTAATATAGAGTTAAGGACACGAGACCGGCCGCTGCCGCCGCGCCCACGCCCTCGTCCATGCCCACACCCACACCCCGCCCCCACGCCCACTCCCAACACGCGGGACCAAACACAACAACATCTGTCACTACTATACCTATTCACTATAATTCACTAATTAATATTATTAAACCACAAAGACATTAAGAGCTAATAAAAATATAATTTAGAAAACTATTATTAACCTACAGAGTCCCTTTAGATTTAAAAGCGTTTTAATGTATTATCCCATCGATCACTATACTGGGCGATGGGCACTGGGCAAGGGGCACCGGGCACGAGTGGGCACGGCGAGGCCGCGTCGACACTTGCTTCTCTTATTTGGTACTCGGGGCGCGACGGGCGGCGGCGGAGCCCCGGCCGCGGTAACAAGCGCCGTAAAGACAAGGCACATAAGGACGGTCTCAAGACCTGCGCGGGCGCAGCTACGCGTACCGCCCGCCCTACACCCCATAAAAAGTAAACACGAGACGCAACTGACGACTATTATTACAAATTACATACAATAAAGATAATTAATTTTAGATATTGAAAAAACAAACAAAAAATAATTATACCGTCGAAACAGGTAAAAAAGGGGAACTTAAGGAACACTACAGAAGCAATCAAATTGCGAACACATTTGTACTACATAAAAATTAATACACAACCCTTTGCGCGAAAAGACTGAAAAGTTCAACTTTAGTCACAACGAAACAGGCAACACTTAGTGAGTGAAACGCAAGGAGACCACTAACACTAACGTAACTATAAACATTTAAAGTATTCCGTTCCTGTTTCATTATCAGTTAATACTAACATTTTAGAATTACATTTTTTTTCTCATCACAGAGATTTTTACACAGAACTTTTTTTTTAATAATAATATTATTAGTCTATTGATATAATAATTATGAAAAATTTAGTATCCGCCTATTAAATACAAATATTGAGGAGAACTTTTTAATATTGGTGTAGTGAGACGAGACAGCTTAAACCTACTATATATTAACTTAATCGATTATTTCATATCGATACAGTTTACGATGACATTAAATTTACCGAGACACGTTTTACATCTACATTGTACTTTAACTCAAAGGTGGTACCGAAAAATATATTTTATTATAAGAAACAACGCCAATCGTTATATTATATAAGTTTAGAGAGATGTCGAACATTACGATACAACACTAAAGGCGATTAATTAAGTTCGTTTTTTTTTTTAATTATTATTATGATAACTTAAGAGCTTTATTATTATTATTAATAATATATCGAACCTAACACAGTTACAGGGTTACGGATATGAATACAACAAAACGATTCGATTAGAAATGTCACTCGATATGCAACGTTGAAGATCAAAATGTTTAAAGGTAAACAACAAAAGGAAAATGACATCGGTGGTACTTAGTATGATATACTTAGAAAAAAATAATGTTTCAGTCTGTGCGTATAAATGACGATGTCACGTAACAAACACTGGCTCATAAGCGAAGTATAAAATGGTGGGCACAACTGTTTGTTCTCTCGCCACATGGGCTGGGCATGGGCTAAAAGGGGCACTGACCCCCATACTACTAAAGTAAAAAAAAATATGCAAAAACCAGAATGTCTCGTCACATACAAAAACGTGTCGATGGCAGTAGGAAACCTCTAATAAAATAAATATTTATTCCCATCCGACTCACTGGACAATATTAAAAATATTATTTTTTTTCTTAATCACAGCTATCAGTCTGTCAAAATTTAAAAATTAAGTATATTTTCAGAATCGGATTAGTCGTCCCTCACTCACTTACATAGGGTTTTTATTTATTTATTCAAGTACGAGTACAATCAAGGTACAAAAGTGACTAATGTAAGACCGCGGAGTATTGTTTGACGCCAATACTTAACAAGTGTATGACATAAGAGAGGTTTTTTTTTATTTATTTTTAGTAAGTATATCGGAACATAGTGGTTTGGTCGTAGATGCTAAGTTACGTATATAAAAAAAGCACGGCGCGTCGAGACCAGTAGAGTTCTCTTACAGTACATCGATAATAAAACAATTTGACACAGGTACAACAGAGATCTAATGAAACAATAATACGAATAATAACTACGAATCAATATTATAAAGGATATGATAATTAATTATGCTCGATAACAATAATAGCTCGTTTAAAGCGATGTTCGAATGCGAGAAGACTAGAGAAGCAGTGCGTGTGTTCTAGTGTATGAGTCTACTGCATCAATTAACACTGTTGGTGGGGGGTTGTTGGCCGTGACCGTGGAACACGTACGATACGATAACGATACGATACATATGTACATAAACGCTGTGCAGTCGTTCACTAGTAGCTCGTCAGTGAAGGGATGCAAGCGCGTGCAGGGACGATGACGAGCACTGCACTGTACTGCACTGTACTAGCACTGTGTGTGTGTGTGTGTGTCGGTGTGTGACTACCAACACTGATCGTCGTCCACTTACTCAACTATAATAACATTAAATATAGCAGTTAAAAATATTCTTCAGCGATCACATTTATATAAATTACCAAATAGAGATTTAGCTTACTTCAACATTTTAATCAATGGCCCTCCGTTTACACGTAAAGTCACTCAGTACATTTTGTAATAATCAGTTGTTGTGTTAATCGAGAACACCTTTGTCTTACACCTATATATACCGACAATACAAAAATCCATTCGCTATAATTAAGGTAAATTTTAGATATTTAAACACTAAAATGTAAAATATTAAACATCCTAAATAAACTCTGATATTCCAAATTTTAGGCATTAGCTCAATTAATTAAATATATTCTTGGGTGACTACGACAAAAGTGAAATAAATGCAATATAATAATACTACCCAACCATTCATACCCTTGTATTAAGACAGTTTCCAAGCTGCTCGGGCCTAAGCCTACGCTACTGCTACCGCTACCGCTACCGCCTACCGTTACACTACGTGAAAGCCTTCGTTAGTTTATATTTGGTATTATCTTAACCGCACCACGAAACAAGACTAGAGGAATGATTGCCTCTTGTGCCGACGCCGATCCGCCACGTTATTAAGGAAGACTAGTTTCTTTGTAAATATCACCTAACGCTTCTATTGTAGACACGAGTACCTAGGCGGGGACGATCACGAATGACCAAACCAAGTTCGATTTGTTTAAAATATATCAAAAAACAAACTTCACCGTTGCGGTCGTTGTCAGTATTAAAATAAAAATATTCCTCGAAGATTTTATAAAAGTTCGATTTAAAACAATTTTCCTTTAAAAAAGTGTAAATTGTAAGATAAAATATTCACAATAAAAAAATTGTAAAATCATCCATAATCGCCCACCTCCAGTATTAGGACGTCAACGTACAAAAATATATATAAACGAAGATAACAAGCAACTTTTAAATACTATCAAATTAAAGGCCATTCTGTATTGTACACTATCACTACACGAACGCTAAAACTAATACGATACGAGCGTTATATATGGAAAGATGGATTGTCTTTTTAGTATGCATCGCCCGTAGAGCGCAATGGACGTTAGATAAATAAATAAATAAAACATAATATTATAGTTTCGTATATATTTGGTCCCTATACGAGTGCTCTGTTCAAATAAATAATATATTCTAGGCTATATTTACGTTTGAGATCGCATCAAAATGCGCGAATGGGTCGTGACGTGGACGCCGCGCCGCCATGTTGCTTCAAATAACCAATTATAATTTAAATTAGACTAAGTCTCAGAGGAATTTGAACTTTTACAAAGAAGATGGCGGCGGGAGTCGTACGTACTTATACAAATCGGTAAGTAAATTTTACTATGAGATGCGTTATAGGCGGTACAACAATACACATTGACGCGAAACACGAAAACGATGCAATACTTAACACCACGATACTCCATTTTGTCGTAAATACATACCATTAAAAGCTAACTCAAATCAAGATGGCGGACATAATTAATTTTAAAAATTTCTCTCGCACGCCAACGAAGAGTAATTAATATAAAGATATTATAAATAATAAAAAATAATAACAACAATATTTATTATGAGCAAACTACTATTTGAAATACTTGAGCTAAAATAACACCGGAGCAGCTTGGAGCGAGCCGTATATAAAACAAAATGGCTCCCATTTGTACGATCATTAAATAGTATAGTTTGTTGTGATGTCGGAGATCCACGGATCGAATGTCGCGGTCGTTAATGGCAATAGGATATCGACTTTGGCATACAAGTGTTATGGAATCGGCTCTGACCCGAAATAAATATTAAAAAAAACATCGAGCAAATACACACGTTAATTCGGGTTAAACTTCATGAAAACGAAAATAAATAGATAAAAATATTTACACGCAAGTATAATTAATATATAAAATGTCGATTGATGTCATAACACTTACAATAAAATTAAAACATAGCTAAGCTCATCAATGATTACGCACGGCGACGGCGCGGACGCGGACGCGCACTTCATCGCCCCCGAAGGGGAACCACTCGACCTGCCCGAAGGTTACGGTAACGTACCACAGTTTATTGAGGCACAATCATTGGTTTTTTATTATTTGCTTTTCTTTTTTTTTCTTTTTTTTATATTTTTTTATTATTTTTTTTTGCAATTATTATATTCTTACGTTTACATCTATCATAATAATTATTATAATTACTTTTTAGGTACGTAAATTTATTCTAAATAACAGAAAACGAGTCACGAAAAAAGGTTTTGTTAAGAAGTGAAAAGCGTGAAGCGTATTTTAAAAATCTTTTAAGAGTATAAGTAATATAATTTGACAATATATACACCGTATAATATAAATATACAACAACATAATAATAACACAGACTAAAAAATTGCACGCGACGCAAGTGTGCAGGATACAACGCAGTCCGTCACCCCGTGGAGATTCAGCTGGCGGCGGTCGCCAGTTCACAACCCGCAAACTATACGATAGTACCGATACGGTTACTTAAGTACTCTTTATATAATTAACTGACTAAACTTCAAGGCATGACTCCACCCGTCTTTACACTATGGACAACGTATTCTACAGGGCACTGGTTTATTTATACTTTCGGTTATTCGGCATTTTTTCTAAACAACTTACTTTTTTTTCATCGTTTATTTAAAAATTGAAAATCTTTATAAAAAATTAACTCTCCAATTTTTTTTTCTCTTTATTGCTGCAATAAATTCACGTTACGACCAGACTTCCGCGACTGAGGCGCGACGCTAGAGGCATGTTCGATCGTGGTACTTCGGACGTTTAACTAATTCGAAATACAATTTAGTAGTACTAGTAATTTAAGTTATTTATTCATATAACCTATCGATATCGATACAAAGAAACACCCTCACACAAAAATTGAGCTCCCTACAGTACAATTGACTATCGCACTATTGTTGCGTAGAATTTACACGAAATGGCATAGGAACATCAGATCAAAAACCCGTACCGAAAAAAACTAATTTCAAATATAAATTTTGGAAGATATGTCTTCTAAGCGGTGATGCGATCGATATTACCACGACATCATATCTTTGATAAATACTCTTTGGCACCTAACAGTGTCGCGTCAAGTTTCGTAGGGCCCTCGCGTGCTGTACTGCCCTTCGCCACGTTGCATAAACCGTGCCTTTCTATATATAATAATTAATTCATAAACTATTATACAAAACTTTTGTAGTAAAAATATCATTTGACATGTATAATAAGATAAATATATATAGATATATATAACTGGTCGTATCAACTACAAACTAGCCAGCGAAAACAGTTGCGGTAAAAGCGATTTGAGAAAAAGGCAATAAGATATATGCAACCCTATAGAGATCTGTCAAGACCGCAATGGCTGTACGTACACGATATACGCGATACACGGTAAATGAATGAGAAATGCTATAGTAATAATAATATGAATATTGTTACTAATTGAACACATATATCGAAACATTCACTAATAGCTAAGGGTTCGAAGCGGTCGAAGAGTCCAAACGCACAAACGACATCGCGACCACTAACTTATCCGTTATAATTTGTGAAGTCCTCGAGCGTCGATACAACGAGGCCCGATAAGGTACAGCGATACTTACAACTAACTTACCGCTACGAATCGTTATTAATTACAAGATCACTGGAAGATGTTTTTAGAATACATATAATAATGTACGTTAGTAGGGGCCATCCACTAATTACGTCACACGTTGGGGGGGAAAGAGGGGGTTGCGTCACACGTTGGAGGAGATAGAGATTATGTCATAATCGTGACAAGGAGAGAGGATCGTAAATTTCTTGACATCACATTTCAGAATATAATATTATTACATCACATTTCAATTTAGGAATTGGAGTTTTAGGTGAATAATTTCTAGGTGTAAAATTGCTAAATATGTGACGTCATGTCACATTCACAACGTCATTTGTGAGATTTAGCTCACAAATATGACCAGCCGTGACAAGGACTGGAGGAGGGTAAAAAAAAACATAAAACTCGTATGACATATTTCAAATGAAACTCTTTAAAATTAATTGCGAATATTTAGTATTATACGTTTTTGGGTCTATCCGTGACCACGAACTATTTATTATTAAGTGTTCGAAACGTCGCGTTGGATTTCCAAAAATGTATAATACTAATAGGCCCCTATTTATAAACCTCCCTCAAATATGAACTCGATCTCGAGATACCGTTTCCATTCATAAATTACATTCTTAAGAATGAAAACGGCATCTCAAAATCGATCTGACTTAAGAGCGATTTTAAAATACGTGCCTAAATATACGCTAAAAGATAAATCCGGCTAAAGAGTTTCAATTAAAAAATATTAAAAAATCCGTAAAAACGAAAGACATAATCGCGTGACATAATTCACAAATGGGCCCTTAGAGTCAATCGCTTTGTGGGAGCGACCGGTGGATCGCAAAGCGTGGTGGGTCCGTCTTAGACGGCGGTATCAGCTCTCTTAGTTACTTAGCTATCCGCTAACATATTACGGTAATGATATATTTTGGCAGAGTAACTCTGTGGCACACCATCAATAAATTAAATTGTAAATAAAAAAAAAATAATGTAAATAAACTTTTCATCATAAACGAACATTTACTAGTGCGATCGTTGCCGTAAAACATCAATAGTATGCTTATATAGTATTATATTTTAGTATCTAACGTAGGACCTTAAAGAGTACTTAAACCTACACGATGTAATACCGACAGACCTACTACTACAAGTATATTAATAACAGAATATCTAAAGCATATGTCACTTTGAATAACGTTCAAATTGAGCCTATAGAAAATACCACAAATCTTTTATTAAATAGATATGATATGGCTAAATTTAAGTTTATTATTATTAGAACTTTATTCTTACCTATACACAAAAGTGTAATATTTTAATTACGGTCAATTATAGTACTTTTTTATAACACTTCTCACAAATGTATGTAATATAAAATGATAAAACAATTTTTCAATTTTTTTTAATATATTAGGTTACCCTTACATTATTAATCGTATAACCTAGATAATCGTTTCATTATATATTAAACATAAAGTGGCACTTGAATCACAAATACTGGAAAAAATTTGGGGAAACTTTCAGCATGGCAAGATGCGCCTTCCCGCTCAGACTATAACGGCTTAAAGGAATTATATATCTATACAAGAATGCACTTCGAATCTCATCCATTAAAATTACAATTAAGATTTGTATTAAAATATTACCGTATAACAATAAAATACGACAGAGGCGTCACTTTTATTGCTGTTTAAAAAATATCACTAGTGGAAAACGAGTCGAGAATAACCAACCAAATTAAAAAAAACAAACAATCATTAAATATAAGCCATCCGTTGTTACACGGAACAGCGTACGCAACAAATAAATACTAAGTCCGCGGGCCCTCTTGACTGGGGGGGCCCGCGGGGACTAGTGGGGGGAGGAGGCCCACAGGGGCCCAGAGACGGGATCCATAGGGACCCACAGGGGCCCTTTGGGGCAGGAGGGGGTTGTTTATATGGACTCGCCGCCGAGCAGGTCCGGGGGCAGAAAAGAGTTCAGTGATGACGGCGTTGCACGCTGCTCATGCTGTTCTGGCCACAGACCCGGGAATGCACCGCCCCAGCTGTCCTGCTGATTATGTATAACAAACACGTTATGATATACTTGTAAAGAGTGTTGAGTGGCGGAACTCAACGCTGCCCTTTGCCTGAGTGACACCAGAGCATAGAAAATGGAAATTCTGGAATTCGACAGAAAGTAGGAAATGGAGTGTCTTAACAATAGGTTGCCTCTGCCTACCCTGCTGTTTGAGTGATACAGTGTGAACCCGATAAAGAGTGTACCACACTGTTACAGTACGGTCGACGAGTCGTGCCCGCACTGAAGTTAGCTATAGACAGCTGCATAGCAGGATTTTTTAAATAAATTTGTAAAAAATACTAAATAGTATTATTTATTTATTGCAATATTTTTTTTGCTGATGCTATTTTTATAAGTTCCGTTTTACAGTAGATGATCTATAGTTCAATGTAATCACTCTGTACCAGTAAATACTGGCATAAACTAATGTACTAATTTATACCACTCAATACGTTATTATATTGAAGTACGCACAATTGAGTGACTATTAAAATATTCTATATTAGATAAAATTAATTAAATAAATTAAAGTAGCATATATCAACGTTATCTACTCTTACAACGCAACGTTACCTATATACCTACATCATATTTAATATTTACATTACCTCGCTCTGATAATGACTACAATACCTCCAAACTTCTCCAGAAAGCGGGGAACGGGAGTGTCTTAATGGGAACAGAGTATACAACACCAGTTACCCAGATTCCCTCTACCTTCCCTGCTATGTACATTAAACAACGTAAAGCTATAAAAAAAGTACTAAAACAAATTTAATTTATAATTAACTTACTTTAGCGGCGCCCCCGCGCCACGCCCCGCCACCGCCCGAACCTAAATGCTGCAATATCATTTGCACTTCGGACTCCGCCGGCGACTCCGCGAAGATGGTTGTGTTGCTTAGCACACAATTATTGAGGGCCATCTGAGCCTGGGTATGTAATAAACAAATATATATTAACTTTATATAATTTGTGATGAGAAATATAAATATTTAATCTATTTAAAGTAATTAATATTTAAGTATTTAATCCATGTAAATGTTATCAATTTGTTACATTAAACATAGTGTAATACTTGTAATACTTTTATCAAAGTAATAGAACCCTAAAAAGTATTTTCTTTCTGCTCCTCTGAACGTTTGTGTATCATAAATGAATCTCAAAAATGGCTTAACAAATTTTACCATTACTCAACTTCCCTTAAAAAATTATGTTGGTTTTATTGTATTATTAGTAGAGGCTATCGCGGCGCAGCGGCACAAGGTGTGACTGTAACGCGACGGTTGTGGGTTCGATCTCTACTCGAGGAAGTGAAAAATTTATTTACGCTCATATTTCCATTCCTTCGCTCTGGTGTCGAGGCAAAGCGCGACGTCGAGTTCTGCCACTCAACACGTAATACCTCCAGAATTCGGCAGAAAGTGGGGAACAGAGTATCTTAACACTAGGTTCCCTCTGACCACCCTGCTGTGTGCGGGATACAACGTGAACCTGATTTAATTTGATTTTATCAAAATACTTTTTCACACAGATGAAAATTCATTCATAGGTAATTACAAATATATAAATAATATCACCTTAGCGGCCTCTTCGCGTGTTGAGTAGCGCGCGAGAGCTAGTCCCTGATTGAGGTAGAGATGGAAGTTCTGCAGCGGGCCGTGTTGAACACATAGCGTCTTCAGTGTGGACCCGTCGATCTGGTTAACGATGTATATAAACATTAATTAAATAACAATTTATAACATAAACTATTAAATATATTTTTATTACAGATTATTATACTATATTAAGTTTATTTACATAAACTTCTCTAAATTAACTATCTCAAAAATATAAATTAATTATAAGTCAAATTTATAAAATAATTATTATATAGAGAAAAATATATTTTACAGCGACAATATAACACCCACCTGTGCAGTAAGATTCTTCAACAACAACCAAGTGGACGCCTGCCACGAGGGCACAGCGCGTGAGTTCACATGGTGTTGAGGCCATTTGTTCAAGCCAGGAGGCGTAGGCCGGGGCTTCGCCCCCCACGCATCCACTGGCTTCAGGCCTCCGGAGCTGGTCGCTGGCGGGGCGTAGCTCCATGTTGAGGAGGACAGGCTTCGTTCACCTCCGGGTGGTGAAGTCTTACCACCTAGCATGTCGGCATCTTTGATGGCGGTTAGTGATAGTGGTGACCGCACTACTGATCCGGGAGTCATTGCTGGATCATCCTCTACGTTTTTCATTTGGTTGCCCTGTTTCATATGAATGGTTTTAGGTGGTATGGTTATATATAAATAAAAAACTAATATTATAATGTTAGTATGAGGATGCCTACAAGACCATCATATATTTAAATGGTAATGACTAATACATACAAACATTTTTCATATAGATTTATATTTATATACAGCTCGGGCACTTAACATGCATTTTTTATTTACACAGGCCATTCACTTTACAGGCTATTTTACCTTCCAAGGCTTGCCAGGCTCAAACTCAGGCACCAAGTCGTACACGGGCTGGTGCGAAGGGTGCGACGGCCAGGCGTCCTTGCCGTCAGCCACGTCTGCGCCGGTATCGCCCCACCCTTCATTACCGCGGCCCACGCCCCATGTGCTGTATTAAAAAAAAAACCTTTTAGTCAAACAAAAACTTTTTAATTCGCAATAGAAATGAAAATAAAAATTGTCTCAGCACAGCATTTGGGCACGGCTGTCGGGGCGCAGGGCCACAAGAGTACGACTGTAACGCGACGGTTGTAGGTTCGCATCATAAAAGCTCGATAATGTTAAGACATTCTTTTTCAGAATTTCCTGTGGATTTTAGAATTGTTCTAACTTTGTTATAAAACTTTTATCATGGCAAAATTAAGAAAGAAATACAATCATTTGTATAAGTATTAAGAATGACACACAATAGACCAAAAAATGTTCTACCACAGCAAAATGCTGTCAGTCAATATATAAATTACACACCACATATTGATTTCAAAATTACTTTAAGTGAAACAAACTGCTGAGAACTCTTTATAGGTCAAACATATGTTACTGTCGATATTGAATTAGGTATTTTACTTCATATTACTATAATGCTACTACATTATTATAATTATATTTAATTTTTTTTTAATTTAAACCTCAGTTTATTTTTTTTATTATAACATTTTATAATGAACCGTACTTATATTAAAACAGATAACACACTAATAACCTTTTTTTTTTTCATGCAGTATCCTTCTCTAATTTTTTTTCTCTTTCTCATAATTTTCAAAACAACACTGCGGTGACTTGTTGCCAAATCGAGGAAATGAAAATAATTAATTTCCCAAAATAAGAATAGAACCCACATAATCCCTGTAATTTTCATTTATGAGTCATATAAAAACAACAAAATAAAACTCACGTATCAGGCTGTAATCCAATTTGATTCAACTGTGGACTGGTTGTAGACTTGGCGGTGCCGGGTGCACGGCTGAAGTCCGTACCTTCGCCGTCTTTGTCAAGAGACGGTAGCTTCCACTGAGTTAGACGGGACGTTTGGTTTCCACTTGCGCCATAACCCTGATAGACAACATTTTAAATTAATATCTAAAAATATATAATATAGATGTATAAATATATATATAAATATCTATTAATTACTGTTTTGTTAGCTTTATACTGAATTCTGCATGATATAACATACTGAATAATCTACTTAAGAGTGCATTGTGACTTAGCAGCACAGCATCTGTAAGCGTATGGGTTGTGGATTCAATTGCCACTTCAGGAAAAAATATTTATAATTATTTCCTTGCTGTGGTAACAAGAAAATCTGTGGCGTTAAGTTCCGCCACTCAAAGCTCAATGTCTGCCTATACTGCCCATGTGGGATACAGCGTGAAGGAGAAATAAAAAGTATAGGACTAAATAACTTACCGATTGCGTATCCTTACTGATACTTATGTCATTAAAGGAATTCTGCAGTCCGGACAGCGGATCCCGGTCCATCGGTTTGAACAGATCCGAACCGCCCGCTTGTTGCTTCATGTACAGAGCTTGTTGATTCGTTATTTGGTTCTAAACGAAAAAAGAAAAGTTAATGTAGTTAAATTAATGAGCATCTTGCATTTTATCCAATACAAATGAAAGACACAATAGTTTACCAACAGTAGTAATTTTAAGATAAGATAAAAAGTCTTTATTGCACATTTACAAGAGTTAAAATTATAATTTTAAGACATAAAATGCACAAAGGCGGCCTTATCACTAAAAGTGATCTCTTCCAGGCAACCAATCCAAGGATAGAATACATCTAAGAGTGAGGGCAAAATGTGGTGCAAAGCTTGAGTAAACTTAATAAATATATAACCTGTACATACAATACATAATACATATAGACACATACATATAGTTATTCATATATATACAATACACATACATAAATATATAGATAATATACATACACATATACATTAAATATATATAATATAATTGGGAAAGAGAAAATAAGATAAAATAAATGATAAAAATACAAATAGGTATACATATACTACATCCGAAGATAATGATTCTTAACTTTACGCTTAAAGATATTTATAGACGTAGACCGTCTCACGTCTCGTGGTAACGCATTCCATAATTTCACTGCTTCTACAGTAAAAGATTTACTGTAGCAGTGAGTGCGGCACAGCGGGAACTCGAGCACGTTATCACGTTTCGAGCGGAGACTGAAAGGAATACAGGAGTTAGAGCCAATGAAGGAAAAGCGTTCCTTAAGGTAGGAAGGAGTATCGGGATGGAAAAGGATGGAATAGAGGAGCGTGACAGTGTGGAGGTTCCGACGGTTTTGTACAGAAAGCCACCGCAGCCTAACACGATACTGGCTGATGTGATCAAATTTCCTCAGTCCGAAGATAAATCTAATAACCAGGTTTTGTAGGCGTTCAAGTGTATTGAGCAATTGTTGCGAAATGTCCAGATAACAGGTGTCAGCATAGTCTAATATAGGCAGCAAGAGTGAGTGCGCCAGGGAGATCTTGGTTTGTATGGGCAAAAGATTTTTCCATCTCTTTAGCCTACCAATAGTGTAGTACATCTTACGACTCAGCTCAGAGATGTGAGGAGCCCAGGAGAGAGTGCTGTCCACCTTGATACCCAGATTTTTAACAGTGTTACTGTATTCCAGCTTACAATTGTCAAGGGTAATATGAGGATAGGAAGAGAAATTTAATATAGCTATTTGTTGGCGACTGCCTAGGAAACACACTTTTTAGGATTTATTGCCAAACCAAATGACTTGCTCCAGGTACTGATTGTATGCAGGTTGGAATTTACTAGATCAATAGCTTTCGCAATGTCATTCACGTCCGCGGTCAAATAAATTTGCAGGTCATCGGCGTATAAATGGAAGGAAACGGATAGGAGCTTGGTAACGGAGTTAATGAAAATGGAAAAAAGGAGAGGAGAAAGGACGCCACCCTGCGGAACCCCAGCACTAAGACGACATACGGATGATCGCTGATCGTTAATACGAACAGTTTGCTCTCGTTCATGTAGATAGGAGTAAAACCATTCAATAGCATCAGAGGATACATTAATGGACTTAAGAATTGCTAAGAGGATATCAAAATCAACAGTGTTAAAAGCATTCGAAAAGTCCAGTAGTACAAGAATAGTAATTTGTTGATTATCGATACCCAACCTAATGTCGTCATTTACTTTATTTAATGCCGTAACCGTGCTGTGCCCAGGTCGAAATCCAGACTGGAAGGGGGATAGGATTTTATTTAAAGCTAAGAAGGATGAAAGTTGTTGATGGACTATACGCTCTAACACCTTTGACAAAAATGGGAGAACGGAGATAGGGCGATAGTCAGAAAAAGATAAAGGATTAGGTACCTTAGGAATAGGAGTTACTATAGCTTGGCGCCAGGCATTGGGAAAAGAGTTTGAGGAAAGGGAATGATTAAAGATGTGGCATAGGACAGGGAGTACAGGGTTGAGCGTTAAGAGAATCATCTTCCGACTGATTTGATCACTACCAGTAGCATCGGATTTAATGGCCAGCACATGCTTCTTCACGTCATCAGTAGAAACAGAGGAGAAATAAAAAGGAGAAGGGCAGGAGATATCGGGAATTGACTTAATAGTGTCCGCTTTAATTTCTTGGTTCAGTAAGTTAACATTTGAAAAGTGTTTGTTAATTTCATCAAGATTTATTTTTTCGCTTATATTAATAGTTTTCCGTGTGCGTCCAATACCCATTGCATCTAGAAATTTCCACACTTTAGCAGGGCTGTTATTTTCAATAGTGGAATGGATAAATTTACGTTGTGCATCTCTGCAAGTCTTACTACATCGATTCCGTAGTGTTTTGAACCTAATAAGGTTTTCTTCAGTGCAATTTCTTTTGTATTTAGACTTAGCAGAGTTCCTCTTTGCCATGAGTTTCTTAATATCGTCTGTAAGCCACGGAGCGGGGAGATGTTTAAGTTTTACGGGTCTAAGAGGAGCATAAATATCAAAAAGTTCAATAAGAAGAGAGTTAAATATGTTAATTTTGTCATTGGTACTTGGAGCATTGAAAACACTATCCCAATCGATCTGGCTTAAGCTTTTCATGAAACTCTCATTATTGAAGTTCTTGAAGCTTCTACGCATGATAACCGTGGGCTTGATTTTTGGTGTGCGAATCTTAAAGGTTAAGTATACGAGATCATGATAAGAAAAGGCTTCAGCACACAATTGGCCGAAAGTGACGACACGTTCATGAGAAGACACGATCATTAAGTCCAGTTGTGAAGGAATAGTGTTTGGGAAAAAATGGGTAGCACTGGTAGGAAGAAGGTTGAGGTTTGCACTATTCACTATATTTTTAAGTCTAGTCTAGTACTATATTTTTGTTCACTAACTAAATATTTGGCAAAGTTGGGCAAATTTTAATAGCAATTAACAAATAAATGTTAGTGAATAATCATTTCTTTGTGCTGAAACCACAATTAAAATTTCAAAATTTAATTGTTAATTGTGATCACCACACAAATAAATTATCAATTAATAAAATTGATAACAGCAATTATTATATGCCCAACTCTGATATGCGGTATAGGAGAAACAATAAATGAATCATTTAGAAGTACATAAATTTTGAATGCAATATTTAAAGATACCCCACAAGTACATACATTTTTGAATGACATAATTTGGCATTTTCATATTTTTGACTTTCACAAAATGGCGTCTGGTGGCCGCTGTGGTAGAATGAGTAAGAATCATTGAAGCCAGTCAACATATTCAGTCACTACAATACCACATACATACATACATATACTTATTATATACATAACCCTCCTTCGCGTCGCGCAGTTGGGTAAGGGTAAAACAGTTTAAATATATATAATTTATATCCACTTTACCTGTAGGCCCCCAATATTTTGCTTCGCCTTAGTGATTTGCATGGAATACTGCATTGCGAGGGAAGAGTTTGCCTTGGATATGGCCATTGTGTGCTGTTGAACATACTGTTGCAGCACTTTTATCTATGAATAAAAAAAATATCATTGAAAAAAATACATTAAAATCTTTAATAAGTACATAGAGACAAAATTTTTTATTTTTTTTTATTAATAAAATTATTAAAGTATATTTTAAATAACTGGTACAACTATAACATTTATGTGTATACTTTTTAATAAAAAATTAACTGAGTGCAATGATAATGATAAAACCTACAAAACTTATTCGTATCTTCTTAATAGATAGATTCTATATGTAAGAAATCTAAAATCGAATTTTATAACCGATCATCACGACCGCAAAAATATGTTGCTTCAGGTCTATTATTTATTTATTATTATTTAGAAATTTAACGAAACATTAATACAACAAAAACACAAAAAAAATGCTGACTGAACAATGAAGTCAGGACAATTTAATATAAACAGAATGTTCAAAACAAGTAACAAATAAATACCATTGAAACACTAATCATGTAATTTGAGTATTATGTATTGAATCCTTTATTCGTCGTCGTGTTACGCCATAGATCATTCACCCGAGTTTGTTTTTAGCTACAGGAAGGCATATAGCCAGAGGAGGAGAGGAGCTAGAGAGAATCTAGTGTTTAGACACTACGTTGCCTACTTTCCGCCGCATTCTCGATGCCGCGCTATGCTTTGTTACCAGAGCAACGAAATAAAAATACAAAATAATGTATTCTTACGAATGGGACTTGAATCCATAACCGTCGTGTACCAACATTATATAATTTAACTATTTATTAATACGCCTATTCGTCGTCGTGTTAGGACATAGGTCAATAATCCGCTTTTGTAGCCACCAAAATTAAAATTACAAATGTAAATGTAAACGCAAACGGACGTAAGGTATTTTCAGTTTAACAGTATAGAAACGAACCATAAAACAAAATTTACATACAATAGATAATTGGTATAGCGACCCTATAACGGAGCGCGGCTAATACCAAATCAAAAACAAATCTGCATTGTTACCGCGGTGAGCTATATTGAATTAGTTTTGACGGTATATCACAAGGCCTCGGTAGTTGGTTACAGGTACTTTCGAATATGAAGGGGACACATACAAAATATATGTGCACAATCTATTTTTGTCATTGTGTTGTTAGTTATATAGACAAGCGACCCACTCGCGGCTTCGCCCGCTAGATCTACACTATTATTTATTTACAAATCTGAATTACTTTCGTGTTCTCATAATATTATCACTTTAAAGATTCAACCAATTCAATACCAAAATTGTAAAGTTTTTTTAGTTGTTAAATTTTGTCAATCCCAATATTTTATAATGATATAACTTTTATATTTGAAATGATATTTGCCTACATGATGTGAAAACTGCACTTCTCGATTTAGTTTCACTGATTCTGGGATTAGCGCCACAAACCGATAGATATTAAAATGAATTATCAGAAGGAACCTAATGTTAAGACATTTTGTTTCCCCACGGACCACCCAACTTTCGAGACGTGTGTTGGAGGGCGAAACACAACATTGCGCTTTTTCTTCTTACTAGAACGCGGAATTAAAAATAATTAATTTCCCGGAATGGAAATCGAAGTCAAAACCGTCGCGTTTATAAGCAGATGTTGTGCTACTGCACCATGATGGCCCCATTCTTCAATATAATTATCTTTTGATAAATTTCCTTACCTGCTGCAACAACTGATTAAGTAACACCAGTGTCTGAGGAGCAAGGGGCTGGTTCAAGATCTGATGGTTGAGATACCCAGCGGAGACTGCCATTTGTATTTGCTGAACCAGCATACGGAGTTGAGCCGTGCTTGGTTGACCGCTGCTACCTGTACCACTATTTAAAAAGAGAAACAATTATTAAGACTATTTATACTAATATAGCTAAATACTATGTTTGTTAAAATGCATTATTCTCATAAAAATTAAAAAATTAGGTTTATTAATGTTAATCATCTTGATATGAACTGCTTAAAATGTAGTACAAGTACTCTACATAAAAGTACAGTGCAAGTACTCTACATAAAATATAGTTAAAATAAATAAAATTCTTAGTTATGTTTATGTCTATGGTAAGGAAGTCATAATGTAAAAGCAACTAATAAAATGTACCCCAAAAACAAGTAGGTGTAGTATTTAAAAAAAAGTTTTTTTTTCTGCATAGGCAGAGAGAACTTAGGGTAAAGAAACTCTGTTCCCATTAAAATAGTCCTGTTCCCTACAAATTATATCCTTAAAATTGCAAATCATTATTCACAAATTCAACATTTGAACAATACTGGCCAATGTGTAGATTATTGACAGAGATAAGAACCAGTTTATATAATAGATTATATTAGTAGCATTAACCTTTCAAATGTAACAGGTATGGCACAATATATAAATATATTTATTTTCTTTGCTGAAACCTCGCAAGTATTGCAGTTAGTCTTATATCTTGACACTTAGAAAAATCTATGAAGCTGTAAAAATATGATATTTGTGGAATAGAAAACGGCACTTAACTAAATAAAAACAAATGTATGGTGCACAAGTCATATTCATCTTGAAGTTGGCTTTCTGAACTTTTATGTTTAGTACACAAAAAAATAAACAAAACTATACAAAACCTAAATTCAACTTTGCATATTCTCAAACTAGCTTCAGGGTGGCCACAACTCTTTAGCCATACAACAATTTACATACCTATTCGGGTTATAAGAAGGATGATGCTGTACAGATGGAGGAGGTGGTTGATTCAACAGTTTCTGTACTACCGCAGGCGACACGGGCACAGTCTGCTGAGCCTGGAAGGGCCCGTGGTGGAAATGGTCATCACGACGCCAGCCGTCCCCACGAGTTGCTGCCAACATTTCTAGGGCCTCCTCAGCATTCATATCACGGCTTCGTAGAGCAGCTTCAGCTTCTTCTTTCTTGAAGCCCATATCAACGAGGTACCTAGTAGAAAAACGTGTGATAAGTTTTTGTGTGATAAGTTCAACTTCAAGTTATATCCCGCAAAAATCATGGTAGAGAGATGGAACTAATGTTTAAGATACTTCATCCTTCACAATTCTGCTGAAATTTCGAGACATTACATGTTGAATGGAGGAACTCAACGCCGCGCTTTGACTTGTTACCAGAGCGAAGAAATCAAAAAACTGAATTGTTCATACAAGCTATTATTAATTCTGAACATCACATGCACACATGGGACATTGCACAATGACAACTTCAACAAAGTTAAGTTATAATGTAAAAAAAAGACATTAGCCATAATTATGTTCCAATAAAAATCAAACAGTTACGTATATCCATTCAATAAATATAACAATACAAACCTAAATTGCTTGCTGTTCCACACCATTTCCTTGGGCAGCTGTTTACCAAGAGAACCACTTTGTGGTGGTTTAGGTCCTCCCCACTCTCCTATATCATCAGGCCAGGTCGCCGTGGGCGCCTTCTTCTGTACCGGCCACAGAGCTGGACCTGTAACATCTGGCCACCCAGTGACGTCACGTTCTCCCCATCCAGCGTGAGGTTCTTCCCATGAGCCATTTCTTTGAGAATGAGCTCCCCATACAGCATCTGGTTTTGAAGGTGCTGGGGCTATACGCTGTTGTACTGGGGGACCTTGAGGCCTGGCCATACCGCCCATACCACCTCTTTGGGCCCATAGTGACGTGCCCTCGTCGAAACCGCCGCCTGCCCTCCTTGCAGCAGGTGGAGAAGGCTCTTCCCAGCCTGCTGTTTTAATAGTTTCTTTTGGACCCTATGTGGGAGAGAAGAATAATTATTTACACTAGATAATATATAAACAGGCTTATTTTGCAAGTTTGATATAATAATTGTGTTAACTGACAGATAAATGCCATTTCAGTCCACAAACTAGTGCAAAAATATAAAACGAATAATACAAGATTAATCTAATTTAAGAGTTCCATTTAAAAAAGTTATATAGTTCCATATTAAATAAAATTACTATCACCATATCGAAAAGCAAAATAATGATAATAATACTTCAATTTAAATATGATTAAAAGTGCTTTCACAACATATTAATACCTGAGCGCCCCATTGGTTCACTCCACCACTGGGCATCATCTTATTTGGACCACCAGGATGCTGGTGGTGCTGGCTCCACATATCCCCATTGAGACGGCCAGATATGCCCCCGCGCAGATCGTGGCGCGGGTCGTTGGGCTGCTGCCTGGGGTCTGGAGTGCGGTGCGGATCGAGCCTGGGGTCTGATGGCCTGTGAGGTTCACCCCAAGCATTCCAGTCATCTTTCTTTGGTACTCCTCCCCACTGTTGGTTATGTTGTGGAGGTCCAGCTGGCCACTGTTGTGGTGGCGGAGCTCCCGTCCATACATTTGCTGAGTCAGCAGCATCATCATCTTCTCCCCATGTACCTCCAATATTGGTAGTGGGAGTATGGCCCCAAGGAGTTTTGCTGGCTGGTTGTGGAGGAGGTTGCCCCCCATTCCTCAGGTTTGCCTCCCAGAGGTCGGTTCCAAGGAAGGCACCATTGTTGACGTTTGGCTTCCAAGGTGGCTGTGCTCCAGCAGCAGCTGGTTCCACTTTGGAACCAGGCTCAGGAGATCCGGGCACATCCCAATTGGTATCTTGGTTGACATGTTGCTAAAAATAAATAATACAAATAAAATTCATAAATTCCTTATTTCAAAAGCATTGCCAAGTGGCTGCATAATTTAGTGCATACATAAATTTCATAATGTTTAAAGGTTTACCAAAATAAATAAAATTAATATATAATGCTGAAATATGAACAAAGAACACATAATTGTCTAATTAATATATGAAATTTATTTAGTTTGCAAAAGATTTATTAGTTGAGAAATGAGGATTTAAGTTTATTTTATTTTTAGAATAACAAACTGTGTTAATGTCACAACCCAGCAACACGGTGTTTGCCTGTGGTTGTATTGGTTGTGAATTTGGTTTCGCACTGAGATTAAGAAATAATAATTAAATTTATTTTATTGCTCTGATGATAAGACAAAACACAGCATAAAAATAAACTCAAAATTGTCTTTAAAATTGGTCAGAAAGTTGAGAACAATGTCTTCACTCCAGGTTCCTTTCCCACCCTCCTATATACATGATACAATAAATAACCACAAAAAAAAATCACAAGTTACTTACACCACCCCATCCATCCTGGCTGAACAATGCCTCCCTCATAGAGTTCAACTGTTCTATTTTAGCTGACGATGTATTGTTGGTACTATTCCCGTTACTCCCGTTGCCGGAGGTCACACCGTTGGTGTTTGCTGTGGGATTAGACGGATTACTGCCGCCGTTGTTACCGTTGGTAGTACTGTTCGTGCCTAGAAGTTATCAGAATGTTGAAAACAAAGAACTATTGTATAAGAGTTTAAGAGTTCTTTTCTGTTGCATGTTAATTTTGTAATAATATTGATTTTTATTTTAAGATTTATTTTTACTGTAAAGCACAATGGGATAATCCGAGGTTAAAGGCAATGGTTGTGGGTTAGATTTCAAGTGGAAATTAATTATTTTTATTTTCCAGCTCTGGTAGAGAGTGCGGCTGTAAGATCCACCAAGCGGCACGCAATGTATCAAAAATTGAGATGGAAAGTGAGAAACAGAGTGTTAAGTTCTCTTTGCCTACTCTGCCAGGCATAAAAAAGCATGAGAAGATTTTTTTTTATATTTTTTTCTTAATTAATAGCCTATAATAAGTTTATTGAACATTTATTTTGATTATTAGTTAACTTTAGAATATTCTTTTAATGTATAATTTTTGTGTTATTGCTGCTTACTTACCATTACTTTGCGGTGCACCATTATTATTAGTTTGTGCGTTAGGCATATTAGGTGGTGACGTTTGCCAATTTTGTGAGGCTGCACTAGTTGGCGGCATTTGGTTGCCATTACCCTTATTACTGTTCACTGTAGTGCAAAAAAAATAAAACAATAAATCCTTATTACCATAAACTATAGAGAATCATGTTTAGTACAATGAGAAACAATTATCATTAGCAAGTTATGTAAATAAACCTAGCAACTCACTGTCGGCTTGTGAAGTGGGTGGTCGTTGAGTGTTGTTCCATTGTTGAGTATTATTAGTCCCATTATTGGTTTGGCCGCTGGAATTGCCACCCCAATTTCCGGCTAACAAAAGGAAGAGAAAATAAATCATGTAAAAAAATGATTAATAATAACTCTATTGACATTGATGATATATAATATTCTTGTAAATGAATTAATTTCTAAAACAATTAATTTTACATAATACTTTGTCATATTCCCAATTTGACCTTGCTTTTCTCTTGCCCTAATTGCACCCTACTCATTGTTCTAATCTTGCAAACAATATTTGCCTATGAGAATTATTTTTTTGAAATTTTCAGTGTTCCTAATTATGTTTGCGAATGAAATATTCCAATTATTTGAATCAGCCAGAAGCTCAAAGGAAAGCAATCACTAATGTCGTTGATCCATTTGGATGTTTTATTAGAAAAAAATACAGGGGTTGTTTTTTATTGCTAATATTAAATATTATATAACTATTTATTTATTTACCGTTATTTGAAGCTGGTGGGCTGCCCCAGCCACTTGCAGCATTTAAAGAGCTTTCCCCTCCACCACGTAGCCTAAGCTGACGTGGGATACCCCAAGAGTCCACATCTTGAGTTTTCGCCATATTCTTGATTATTTCCCTTTCGTCTCGCAGTAATTCCAACATGGCGTCGAAAGTTAAGTCGCCATTAGCGAATGTCTTCACTGGCTTAGTTGTTTCGTTACCAACTTTCAATATTTTATTGTCATGGTTGGTTTGTACAGACTTGTCGTTATAAGTAATCATTCGAGTTTTCGTTTTGCATATCATTTTATGAGCGGACTTTCCATTTAGCCGTGTCTTATCCATGCAAGGCTCATCTCGTATAATACAAACTGAGGATTTAAAAGCGTAATCAGACTTGTTCATATATTCTGGCGCTCCAAACGCCATCTTATAGTTTAAGTTAAAGCTACTGAAATATGGGTCACTGTATGAGATACCCTGGACTGTTATGGCGTTAATCTTTAAAGGAATGCAGAAGTTAGGCGTATCGCCAATCATTTGGTTTTGTTGGATACTATCAACAAACTCTACATTATAAATATTATTATCTACCATTTTAACACTAACTCGCTGACTTTCATTCTTCTCTTCGACTCGCTTATAAGCACCAAATTTATTTGTGTTCACCACCAACATTGAGGTGGTATAATTACATTGCATTGGTTCGGTAACAGTATCAATATTGGAGTAACAATTATCCTTAATTAAACATGGAACACATAATATTACAGAAACATTAGACATCAGACAATTATTATAAATAGAATAATTTTCTACAATATCCACCTAGAATTATACTTATTTTCACAGATTGCATATTGTTTCAATTATAGACTAAGTAACAATGGTTCGTAGTGATGCAGTCAATAAAGCAGGTAGCAGTGTTTGTGCCTCTATGGCAGAGGGCAGGGTGAGATCACCGCTGGAAGCTGCTGCGGACTCGCCTCTAGCCCCAAATGGCCCAGCCCTACAACAAATCACAATGTAGGGAATATATACAATATGTTATGTCTCCGTTCCTATTAATAGAACGACGATAAAATAACATTAAGTATCTATGACTGCTTTAATCGTGGACATTTCCAGTTAGGAGCCAATATGCGTGACAAATATACATACCTTATAGGACGGACGAGAGGCTGAGCTGTATATCACAGATAATGCGGGCTCGGCAGATCCTTTGGAGCAGCTTAGCAGTTAGCTCGAACGTTTCACTTTTTCTATACCAGAAAGTTGAAAAATATTTTTATAATACATCACCAAAATATGAAACATCTTGATTGGCAACAACCTACATTGATCGATAGCGACACGAACAAATATATTTTGAGGTTAGCCCAAGGACTATTGGACAACTGGTATAATTTTCAACTAAATGACCCGACGCGTAGAGGTTTGTTATTATAACATGAACATGATATTGCGTCGCGGTTAGGCTCGATAAGCGTATGCTCTATCAAAGTTATTTTGTGTCCCGCGACTTATTCAATTCGCCATTAAACAAACAGTATTCACGGACACAGGTTTTCACTTCACATTGATATTAATTAATTCGATTTTAAGCCCTACATTTTCTATAAAAGCACAAAATTGGTCTTTTCACGGCAGGTACCATGTAGATACTTGTATATTTCGGCCTTGAGACTCGATGTTGAATATCTACAGACTCGTATATATCTATCTACGTTATATATTTATCTACAGTACCTATCTATACCTAGAGTGAAAGTTAACACGACCTATTAGAGGATAATTCGTGCGAAATACCTTAACATTATTATCGTAAAACATTCGTAGACGCATAAAATATATTAATATTACGAAAAAATCACAAATATCACAATTTTGCAAGAGAAAATACAAAAAATTCTTACGTGACACGAACGAGCACAACGGTGTTATATTACTAGACAGAATGAGACAGTAAATTTAGTTTGATACTGACGTTCCGTTTATTAGAGCGAGACAGCGGATACGCCTGAGAAAGCGATGCCATAAATGCTAAACGCGTTTGGGGTCGAATTCGACTACATTTAACCAAGGAGTTATACAGCACATAGCGTACCTTCGTTTTGTTTAATGGTTGGCACAAAAACTACATAGATTTGTACAAAATCACAATCCCAAACCCCCGAGAACACGGCTTCGACGGCTGGATGGAATGATTTCGTCGTCGGGGTTCGCACGAAGAGTTACGAAACGTTGCCCATTTTAGATGTACCCAGCCCAGATACAGATACACAATCGTCTACGTCTCTTTCGTGCGGTCGGCTAATAGCAATTTGCTTCGAATATATACCTATTATACTATATTGTATAATACATAAATACCGTACTGTACACGACTGCTTAGATGTTCATATTATGTTATTTATTACAAGCTTGTATTATCAAAGACATTACAAAAATAAAACACCTTCCTTTATAATTCAAAATTACAACATAATAAATAGCATTAGTTCAAAATTATAATGTATTTAATGTACTTAGGCACTGTTAATAGGACAACAAAGATAATTACTTGCATGTTTAGGTTTTTAATTAATTCTATTAGAGGATCTATTAAAATAAATAATCGATAAAGGCGAAGAGGCCACGGCTGGAAGGTATGCGACATAACCACTATAATAGGAAGTATAGCAATAAAGTATATCTCAGCTCTTCCAGATTGCTAGGGCGTGTTCCACGTTTTTCGTATGATATAAGAAAAGCTATTGTTTTTGCTTAGTATATTTACATAGAAAAGTAATCTAACTGTAATAAAGCTAAATAACCGCATGATCGCATTCTAGTACGGAGCCGAGAGCTATTTCCTATTTAATTCTTCGTTATAGGAAACAAAAGCTTTTAAATAAATAAATATAGAGGATAGAGGACAATACTCTACATAGAGTACAAACACTACATATATGTTTGTACATAAAATGATAGTATTTAGGCCCTCAATGGCCTATATGTTTACTTATATTATTCCAGTAAGATAAATACAAGAATTCCTACTAGTATATACATAGATAAATACTAGTAAGAAAATTATGAAAATCAAGCTATATATACATGTGTATATAACTATAATATAATTATTGTTATTCCTCTTAGGCTAACAAAAAATATCTTTATACTGACAGGATATAATATAATATACCCAGTTTATGTTTTATAAGTATGAAAAAGGTTTTTGTTTTCTATAACTTATTTTATTTTAATTTGTTTATTGTAATAAATAAAAGAATATCGAACACTACGTTCTCTACTCCGAGTTGGACACGCTAGAGCGTATCTAGAGATATTTTCTGGGGGTCGGAGGTGGACTTTAGCTTTGAACAAATATGCCTGTGTGCCTAAAGGGTATTTTGTAATGTTTCAGGGCTATTTGTTGTTTATTAATGCTTCTGGGATGGGCACAAGACTTCTGAGATAGGCGCAGACCCCCGGTCTCCCCTTATTCCTACGGCCAGAATCCCACAACATTTACGTGAACAATTAGATATTTTTCAAATGCACTGCGATCAAAACAAATAACTACTTAATCAGTAAGTTTTTCGTTAAAACAATGGAGTTGCGAATAAGACGAGAATACTGTATAAAATACTCTACTTGTAGAGTGTTAAATTCCCTTTCCGAGCGGCCTTTTTTAGATTCTGCCACCAAACGTCAGTGTTTCTAAAATAGCAGAAATTTTTTACATGAATATACTTAATTATATTGCAAAATTTTAAATTAAAATTTTCAATGAGCTTTTTATACAGATGGAAGTGTCAGTGCTCCTTTTACGGGAAAAGTATAAAGGATAAAATATTTTAAACCCATACCCTAAAGAAATTAATCAAGATACCTCAACAGTTTAGATGTAGGATTTTTTTTTCATTTCACGATGTTTATCCATACCTGTATTTCATGTGACGCAATTACGAATAGATACCAATAAAGTTAACACATTCGACATACTACTACAAAAATACTATTAAAGGTTAAACTACTTTGAACTTTCCCTCCAATAAACCTACGACTCGATTTCGGAATGAGGCGTGTGTGGCGGTGTCCCTGCGGATAGGTTTATGTGTGCGTGCGTCGTCCTTGACAAATAGCGTTTTATTTTACAACAATAATTTTATTATTTATTTTGTTAATAGTTTTGTATTTTTATATTTATTTGTAGTTAATATAAACATCACTTTCTCATTTTTGGGATTTAAAAAAAAAATGTATTAGGCTTTTATAGAGTAGTTGAAACTATGATTCCATTTAAAGTGGTGCTGACAAAAACACTCTGTATATTTCTGTATAGAGATTCTCACAATTATCAATTTTTTTTTCGGTTGTAATGTTAATACTGTTTCTGTTAGCCCCATTGGCTTTTACAGTGAAACCGGGTGAGGAGAAACAATGGAACTCAGTGCCTGAGAAATTGCAAGCTCTACGTAGCTGCTTAAGAGGGAAATAATATTTAAATTTAATATATGGCAATATATTGAGTACCGTAATAAAATACTTTCAACTACAAAGTTAATTAATTGAATAATACAAACGTTTTTAGTAATAATGTTTCTACAAAATCATATATTTTGGATTGTAATAAATTTTGATGTTCAATTTGCCTTCTATATTAAGTAATTCTATTACTACTAAATATTTAATTTTAACAAAATTAGCAATTGCTATTTTAAGAAAAACCAGATTACGGTATTTTTTATAATTTAATATTTATTATTTATCTATTATAAATGTCAAAATTATCAATTTCAAAACATATTTTTATTTTCTAATGTCAGATAGACGTCATTCAACATCCGTGATCTGTCACTTCATGTGCAATGTATATTGTATATACAAATACCTACATAAAGAAATAATAATAATTGGACCATATTGAAGTTCAGTTATAATAATATTGAATAAGATTTATTGATAAATGTACGGTTAATTTCACGGCCTATCAGTCCGCTATGTTAAATTGTAAGCCAACGTTATGCCGCGTAGTCCATGGATAGTAAGAAAAATATTAAGAATGCCTTTAACAGAAACCAGTGATCAATACTCAGTATGGGTAGGTATTTTAAAATTATTTTAAATTTTTTTATTTGTTTTAATTAATTTGTTAGGATTCATTAATATTATTTAAAATTTGAGTTAGTTATTTGAGTTTATACAAATAATATGTTATTTCCAGGTGGGGTTAATCTATATATTCAATTTAATCGTTGGAACAGGAGCTCTTACCCTTCCAGCAGCATTTGCTCGAGCAGGATGGGGATTGAGCACAATTTCCTTAGTTTTCCTGGCTTTCATGAGCTTCATGAATGCTACATATGTAATAGAGACTATGGCATGTGCTAATGCTGTTTTTAAATGGAAAAGATTGCAATTCTTAAAAAGAAATAGTGTAAGTAACCACAAAATAACAGATAGAAAATTATTATTATACATTATTAGTAATTAAAATTTGAAATAACACAAAAATATGAATGAAACGAGAGTTAAGATACTCCATTTCTCTCTTTCTGCAGAATTCTTAAGGCATTGCTTAATGAGGGGTGGAACTCAACTCTGCATTTTTGTTTTAGTACCATAGCTAAGAAATGAAAATATCAATAAATAAAAGTTATTCCCCCTTAGTGGGAATCAAACTCACAACTGTTGCATTACAGTTACACTCTTGTGTCCTTGTGCCACAATGGCTTCAATTTGATTATTCATTCTTAAACTATTTGCATTTTATAATAATGGTTTAAAATTATTGCCTCATTTGATAACATATAATGTAATCTAAATACCTAAGTTTATAATAGTATTTATATCTCTTGTTATCTTTTATTTCTGCACTGAATAAAATATGTTTATATAATTGATACTGCTTTAACAAAATTATGAGAAATTATATTGTTACTGTTACTTAAGAATCAAATTTATTCTTTATTTTAAATTCTATAAATTTTGCTTTAAATAATATTCTAAATATCTTTTATAAGTTTTTATTAGCTTTGACCTTATTTAATTTAAAATTAAATAAAGGCTCAGTGATTATCTTGCTGATAAGTGTTATGTCCTCTTCATTGAGTTCTTCCACTCAACATTCCATACCTCGAGAATTCGGCGGAAAGTGGGGAATGGAGTGTCTTAACACTAAGTTCCCTCAGCCGACCCTGCTAATGTATACAAAATAAGATAATACTGTGTAAGGCTAAAAAAAATATATTTAAAACTTTTTATTTTATGTTAACCCTGTATCTCGTACAAATCAAGGTAGGCAGAAAGAACCAGTGAACCTAGAGTTTAGATACTCTGTTCCTATTATGACACTTCTGTTCCCCCATTTCCACCTAATTCTTGAGCACATGTTGCACTTTGCATTGTAAATAGATCAATTAAATATGTCGTGCAATTGGGGGAATGAATCATTGAGTGGGAATCTAACCCACAACCTGTCACGTTTACTTTCGCACCCTTTAATACGATGGGCCTCATTTATGAATCTCATTAAACTATTTTTATCATATTACAGGTAACAGAAAACGAATCAGAAGACGAAGCTGCAACATCCCAACATGGTTACGGAGAAATGGAAGATCCGCTGGTCTGCGGAGACTCTATACCCTCGCGCTATTACAGCCTCGATAATCGCATAGAGCTAGGAGAGATGGCCAACTTGTTTCTTAGTAAAGCGGGCAGAACTATGTTTTATTGTACGCTTTGTGTATACTTGTATGGGGATTTGTCTATTTACTCTGCAGCTGTTTCGAAGTCCTTAATGGATGTTATATGGTGAGATTTTTGTTTTACATAAGTATTTTTTATTTTTCTTTGTAGTTTTTAACTGATTTCGGTAATGAGGAAGTTCTCAATTTGACTGTATTTTTTGTTTGATATCTCAGATGTTTCAACTGGGTGAACTGACTTTGATTATTTCTATTTTTTTATTTTCTGCTTCTTTAGTGTGGCAATAGTTCTTGTGCTTGTAATAGTTAATTCAAAGGTCTAAAGCGCGGTGTTGAGTACCGAGAAAATTGGGCGGACAGTGGGCAACGAGGTCTCTTGACACTGGGTAGATAGAGAGAACTCTATATACTTAGGTTATGCAGGATACGGATTACAAAAAAATACTTATAAAAGTAAATGTTATTTACATATCTGAATATCGGCTATACGTCACAGTTTAATTTTTATTTGTTCAGCAGTTCTAAAGCATACATGTGCATATTGAAAAATAATTTATGTTTGGTAAAGTTCCGCTGCTATAAAATTATTTGTGCATTAAGTATTAAAAGAAATATGATTAAAACCTACAACTCAAAAAACTCTAATCTTAAAACAGTTGGACATAGTTTCTTTAATCACGGCTAAGAACATTATAGATTAAGTCACTTTTTAAACAAGATAAATTTAATTAAAATTAATCCATCCGTTCGGGAGCTACGACGGTACATACAAACAGACATAGATTACAGATACATATATCCTTCAATACATAAAACAGACACGTCAAAGTTATAACAAGCCTTTTTTGTTATAAATTATTTCAAGTGTATATGATAATAATCAATTTAACCTACTTAAAAACTAGCTCTGATAGAGGGAACATTCCGTAGAATTTTCAAGACATGGCATGTTAAGTGGCGGAACACAACGCCGCGTTTTTTCTCTTGTTATCAGAGCGTAAAAATTTAAATATAAATGATAATTTCTGTCCCAGAGTGGGAATCGAACTCGCAACCGTCACGTTACAGTCACACGCTTGTATTTCTGTGCCCGACGCGACGGCCTCGGTATGTATATTTATAAATACATGTTTTATTGCCTTATATGTTATATATTCTGTTAATACGTTTTTTAAAACGTATAAACATTAGAAACATAAAGGGATTAAATATAACTAAACGTTTCCTTTTTCTTCCTACCTTCAAGTATTAGCGACCACTTTCCACTTTCCGGAAAACTTTAAAGACATTGCGTGTTAATGGTAGAACTCAACGCCGCATTTTGCTTCGAAACGTTATCTTAAAAACAATATAAAAAAAACCTATTAACATTTCACAGTTCACCAGTACCAAAGAATCTAACAAACACAACTGACTGGGATGTCCTTCCGTGCTTCAACAGACCTGACGCGGTTTACACCCGCTTCGACTGCTACAGAGTGGCGCTGTTGACCTTCTTCGGAGCCATGGGTCCCTTCGTCTTCTTTAATGTCCAGAAGACGAAGTACTTGCAGTTGTTTACTTCGGGCATGAGGTGGCTTGGTTAGTGGTGTTTTTTTTTTAATTTTACATCTTATATATTTAATATTTCTTTTTTATCAGCTTCACGCTATATACTGCATAGAGTTGGGTAGGTAGTGGGAACGTAGTGCTAAGACACTTCGTTCTTCATTTTTTCAATTTTTCGAGGCATTGCGTATTGAATGGCAGACCTCAACGTCGTGGTTTCAAAGCGAAGAAATGGAAATATTAATTAATTTATTTATATAAATGAATAATAACTTACTTCCCCCGAGTGGGTATGGAATCCACGGCCGGCGCGTTACAGTCATACTCTTGTGCGCACAATACAACAATACGTATAGATATTATATAGAAAAAAATATTACAACAAATGGTTTTGAGGCTGTCATGGTGCAATGAAATAGTTACAAACTAAACATTTATTGTGGGGTCGATTCCTATTCGGAGGATATTTAAATTATTTTCATGTCCTCAATCCGGTAGACAAAGCGTGGTGTTGAATACTTAACACAATGCCTCGAGAATTCGTCAGAAATTGGGAATGGAGTGTTACGACACTAGATCTCTTTACAGGGCTTTGCAGATAAAACCTGCAAAGTTGCTGTTTTCGTAGAAAAAAGATAAACTATTAATATTATTTTAATTTGTTCCAGCTTTCGCCATAATGATATCAATGGCGATCCATCTGATAATAACGCATGGCCCGCAAGGTTCACCACCGGCCTTCGACGTCACCGGCATGCCGACTCTATTCGGTGCCTGCGTATACTCCTTTATGTGCCACCACTCTCTTCCTGCTCTCATCTCTCCGATAAGGGGGAAATCTAGATTAGGTCTCCATGTTTTCTTGGACTACTTTCTTATTACTATCTTCTATCTTCTTCTCGCTTTCACAGGTGCTTTCGCATTCGCCCAATTAAATGATTTGTACACCTTAAATTTTGTTCCCACAGATAATGAAAATATTTTATTGGAAATTGTTGAATATTTTCTAGCTTTGTTTCCGGTTTTCACGTTGTCCACCAGTTTTCCTATCATAGCTATCACATTGAGGAATAATCTGCAAAGTCTCTTCTTGGACACGAGTAGGTTAGATTCGTATAATTTTATATTGAGAAAGTTGATATTTCCCGTAGTGGCGATCGTTCCGCCGTTGCTTTTAACTTATTTCCTGGAAGATATAAGTATTTTGATTAAATTTACTGGTTCGTACGCTGGTACTGGTATACAGTATATTATGCCTACATTTTTAGTGGTTTCAGCGAGACGGCATTGTACGAATTTATTGGGGCTAGGCGTTGTGAATAAGTACAAAAGTCCCTTCTCCAACATAGCTTGGGCTGTCTTCGTTTTGTTATGGTCAGTTATGTGTATTATATTGGTCTCGGTTAATATGTTTGAAAAGAGTTCATGACATTAGATGGGATATATATACTTTCAAATGTTAACCTAAGTTTATACAAGCTTGATACTGTTCGTTTTTGTTTTGATAGTTATTTAAAATTTTTCTTTCTATGAATATAAATACCTGCTATTACCATGCTGGCAACTCAATACAAATTTCATTAAAAAAGTACTTACAAATTTTCTTTGTTATTTACTATTTTCAAAAGAATTTTTAGGGTTCTGTATTTTTTTAAGGAGAAAAGGAAACCTTATAAGATCAGATCAAAATTCATAGGATACTTCCGGTTGATCCAGAATTATGAAATTTTGTAGCTAGCATCTACATGTAGTTCTAGTTCAGGAAAAAATCTGAAAATTACATTTGTGGTTAAATAATAGCCTTACAAGGGGTGCAAAATTTGATATTAAAGCCGCTAGTTCAAATGAAGTATCAGATGAAATGGCTCTGGCTAAGCTAAGCCCGAATTTGAGAAAAAGCTCGACCTCCAATTTTTGTACGGAACCCTCGGTTTGATATAATTGATTTCAGAACAGATAAATAAATATAATTTATTTATTGAAAAAATAATAATAAAATAATTCTTTTATACTTGCATTTCTTCTACTTAACTACAGCTTTAATAAAATCAGTGATTTCTTTTTTATTCTCAATGTGATTTTGTGGAACACAGAAAAATATATATAATTTTTTTTTTCCAAAAATATGTTCAATCCAACACAGAAATGTATAATTATCTATTTTATTTTTTATTAAACAACCCCAAGTGTTCATGATTTGTGCCGCTGTATTAACAATTGCACACAAACTATCCTTTAAATCTAGTGATTTTGTGTATATATTAAATTTTTACTCAATTTTAACTAATTTAATTAAATTTGTTGTGTATTTATAATTTTTAAAAGGAAATTTACTATAAGGAAAATCTTTGAAAATTTATTTTTAAGTACTACTAACAAAAATAAAAATGTATATAAAATAGGTTATTGTATTTTAAGTATTGTGTTAATCCATTTGGGGTAAGGGGTAAAATTTTAGAAAACATTACACCCCTGTAACAAGGAGCGGAGTTCACACAAAGTCTTACTAACGTAAGATTGTTTTTTGCTACTACAACACGGTACGGGGAATCCCTCGATTTTATTAAAAAAATGTGTTACATAATACTGAAATACCTATTTAAATATACTGTTTTAAATTTGACAATTGAATGATATAGATAAATGATAATAATAGTTAGAAGTTGAATTTAATATGTAGTTAATACTCGAGTGGGTCTTCCTTTAATAGTTACTTCAATACTGCTGTTTGTAACCAAAGCTTTTACATTTTGCATATTTTGATAAATAGTTCTTAGTCTTTTTATTATAAAGATGTTTGTTTTATATTGTAACTGTATGAAATATTTAGAAGTATCTTTTTATAACAAATATCAAGTCTAATTTAATAAATTCTAAGTATTATTTTAAAGAAATCTGTGGGGAATGGAGTTCCATAACAATAGGTACCCTCTGCCTACCCTGCTATATGCGGGATACAGCGAGAAGCTGAAAGACAAAAAACTTATCAGTGATACAAAAAAATAGATACAATTACACGCATTTATTGATAATATAATATTTTGGTATTTTCTGCTATTACTCTCTCTATTTCATAATTATTAATTTGTTAAAATTGTAAATACGTATTGTATTTATAACGATATTGAGTTTTTTTATTTTCTTTTCTTTTATGTTAAAGTACCACCAAATAGCTGGAGCAAAAATGAACTTAAATTTAATATCGGCATGCTTCTAAAAGCATACATGTATAAGATATAATTATATTACTTATATAATTTATATGTATAATTATATTACTTATATAATAAGCAATTTCCAGTATGTATGTACCTAAATTTGATAAATTTTAAATTTACTTTGTGATATATCCAGAAAAATGATAATAATTAACTTTAAAATTGTATTTTGTGTATTGTTTCAATTACATACTGTGATAGAGTAACCATTTCGTACGATGTAAATATATATTATATATAAATTGACTGATGTATTGTTTTTTTTATAGTGCAAAATATTTTTACAAATAAATGTTTATTTGCGGGTTGTATATGTTTTTTCTTTTGTTTTCACGTTTTTTTGTCCTGTAAGTCACGAAGGGTGCTGTCCAAGGATGTATGTGCTGGATACAGCATAAAGCTCATTTAATGTAATTTTAAGATATTTAGATTAACCTTATATGAGAGACTATTGCAACGAAAGGTCCATCAGATTCTGGTAGAAATAATTATTTATTACGACACTAGAAATTTCCAGTTTATTAGTTTCTATATTTTGTTAAGACACTCTCTAAAGCAACTCTCTAAGCCCTGAAGGCATTGCCTGTTAAGAAACAAAGAAATGAAAATATAAATTTAAGTAATATTTCATTTCGAGTGTGGACTTGTGCCAAAATTATGCAATTAAAAAATAAGACACAAACAGAGGTTGAAGAATTATTATATTTTTATCATCATTACATACAGTTTGTCACTTATCGCGTACACAAGCGACAGAAAGCCTTTCATAGCTCAATTGACTTTGGCATGAAGTTACATCATATTTGTGCAAGCGGCGCCGCCACTCCGTACCGTATCCTATAAAGGGGCCATACATTAATTATTTCACACGAATTTCATTATTTTTTGACCCCGAATTCGTCCTTGTCACGTTTATAAATAATTATTAAATTAAACACCTAGTCATTATTAAATTAAAATAGGAATTCCAAAATTGTGGAATTTGAAATGTGAAGTCACGAAATTCAGGGCTCGCCACCTCACTCCTTGTACAGTAGAGTTGACGAGTTGTGGCTGTTTTGAAATTAGGTTGCGCAGATTCCATTCTAGAGTTTTTTGTAACTCTATTTTTTCCAAAATGTACAATACGCAAAAATTCATAAAACCCAACATCAAGGCGTCCACGACTCGCCTGTACTGTCTGTACTGCCCACATAATCCCGATTGACGTGTGACGCAATTCACGAATGGCCCCTAAGCACTAAAGATGAAAATAATCTCTATTCATTGACTAATTCGAAAATTTGGAATAGGACGAAAATATTTTGCTTGTTTTTTTTTCACATTTTAAGTCTGTATTCGTTAGCAGATCTACCGGTTATACAAGCATTGGTAACATATATATCATAGCGCCATTTTTGGAATTTCATTTCATTAATACAATATAAATAATTATTTAATATTCTAATAGTAAAAACGACAAAAAAAATACAAATTATATAGAAATGGAGTGAATATTACATTCATTATAATAACACAGAACGCACACAAAAAAAATCATTAACGAGGTATTTCACCATTCATACAGATAAAACCAAAGCGCTTCTATATATACACGTATATATATATGTGTGTGTATATATAATAATAATTTCAATTGATCTAGATTTCATCAACAAAAAAAAATCGATTTATATATATTTATATACGAGAATAGGGTCTAGGTTTTAGGCGTAGTTAAAATAATCTGTCTTTATCTTAAAGCAATAAGTATACAATAATATAATTCGAATAAAGGAGGCGACGACGCGAAATAATTTCAATAAGTACTAGTTACCTAACTTTGACCGAACAAAGAAGGCATTACTTTCAACAAAATAAATAAATAATGTTAATAATAATCTATAATTAATAAGTCTAATAATAATTCGCATTAGATCGAACTTTCCATTTAGAATTCCATACAAAATAAACTCGGTCAATTTGATATTATCGATGAATATGAACAACGGATGACAAATTTCATGCGACTTTATATTAATAAATATTATTATTAAATTCGCGATGAAATAATAATAAAAAAAAAACAACAACAAACGTGCCGCAACGCCCGTTCCACTAAAATAAACTATAGTCGAAAGTAAATCACAATAAATACTATACCTACGAGATACGAGCGTGTGACGTCACTCGCGCGACACCGGGGCATTAGGGTTGCCACATAACAAAAATATGAAAAAAAAAATTATAAAACCAATTATGTATATTTAAAAATATAAAGAAAAAATACCATTAAATTTGAGAACCACAAAACACTGTTTCATACGGACGCACTGGTCGGTAACAACAATAAAAAGTTATATAAAAAATAAAAGAAAAATAAAACCATCAAGTGGCAACCCTATCCCATCGCTAGGGATGGGGCTATAAGGCGGAGGGGGGCACTTCGATATCGTGGCGACGGAGGGCCGCGCGGAACGAGTCTAGCGACGACCGTAGGGTTAGACAGAAGCCTCGCGACGCTGGGATTAGGGGGTAGTCGGGGGCCTCTGGAGGACTTGCATTAGGAACAAGGGGTACTGGGAAAGCCTCAGGGAGATTAGGCACCAGGGGGGCCTCAGTGGATAGTGCCACGAGGCCCTCCAAACGACGGCATAAGGGCGCGGCATTGGTGCGTAGGTGCTGAAGTATTTCCTCGCAGAAAGGCTCTGGTGGATTCATGAGCATCTTCGTCATGGACTGCACGAGCTTCAGCAATACCATTTCGTTGTACATGCGCGAATTCTCTTTGCCTTGTTGTGTACCTGGATTTTAATAAGAACTTTGTCAATATTTTTTTATAGTTTCACGCTGTATCCCGCATATAGCAAAGTGCTTAGAGTTAAAAATTAAAAATAATTCCGACGAGTGGGTATCGAACCCACAATCGTCGTGTGTATAATGTACAATGTACTTTATTTAGTAATACATATCCTCGTATTTTAATATTATTCTAAAGAATAGGAGTAAGCCACAATATACATGCTGTATGGTGATACATCAGATATCATGAACACTGAATTCATAACTAAAACCATTAAAATTTAGAGGCCGTCGTGACGCAGCGGCATAAGGTTGTGACTGTAACGCGACGGTTGTGGGTTTGATCCCCACTCGAGGAAGTGAAATATTTATTTACGTTTATATTTCCATTTCTTCGCTCTGGTGTCGAGGCAAAGCGCGGCGTTGAGTTCTGCCACTCAACACGCAATGCTTCCAGAATTCGGCAGAAAGTAGGAAACGGAGTGTCTTAATACTAGGTTCCAATAAAGAAAATTTTCTCGACACATTTCAACATATAACGAAAAATAAAAGGCAGTAAATTAAAGAAAAAACATCCCTTATCCCTTACCCTTCTGTTTCTCATAGCCAGCCTCATTGAAATACGGCTCGGCGTTCAATATGAGCCCCTGTAGGGACACAATGACTTGTAGCAGAGAGCTGTCCTTGCCCCACACTTCTACGCCGCGGCCCGACCACGTGCCCAGCAGTGATACACACACCTGAGATAATGGCATTTAATTAAATTATATTATTATAAACTATACAGTTTTATAATAAATATTTAATCATATTTTTTTAGAAATGTAGTTTCAAATACAATTTTTGTATTACAAATTGTTATTACAATTTTTTTTTCATTATTTTGACAGATTGGGTCAAATATTTTTGCTCAATTTAGTACATTACTCATGAAATTTCGAAAATACACAACACTACACCTACACCTACCCACCATAAGTGGTAAATTACACGATTATGGTAATTTACCACATGGTAAATTACCCACATGCCCTCATTGTTCTTACCTTTACGACCATCTTATAGCGTTACTATATTAACCTCATATAATAATGTGTGTATACGACTTGGGGTTTAGCCTATAGAACACTGACTCACACTTCGATCAGGCGGTAGCGTTGCTATATTTAGAGAGTATTAACCCCATTTTATGATCCACCTACCTTGCCATCTTCATACAAATTGGGATTCAGCCTGTCGGAGCAGTACGAGTGGTAGTGGCAGAGGGGAGGCGCGCGCGGATACTCCCCGCCCAGCTGCACGTCGAACACGAAGAGGCCGCCCTCGTAGGGGGTGCGCGCGGGGCCAGCTATCATCACCGATATGAGGTCAATTCTGTCCTCGTATCCGCGGACCCATACCTGGTATAGTGATAGTTTGTAAATCATGTTATGATATATATTCTATTGTTAAAAGTGTAAAAATTTGTTTATGCAATTCAGCCAAAAAGAAAATTATTGCATTGTTAAAAATTTTACTCCTGACGGTAAATCTCATACAATCAACCTCCAAGTCCCAAATTTAATTATAATAAGGTAATCGCATCGTGGCCGCCCTAAGCGCAGCTATATATAGATGCATATTTGATTTAAGGATATTTTTACTTTTGATTATATTCTTTCCGAAAGAAAAATACGTATATACTCACACCGGGTGGCAGATCACTCTTCAGCAGCTTGATTTCTCTCTTCACAGCGGAGTAGAAGCTCCTGGGCTCGGAGGGCTGCAGCATGGAAAGACGGAAGCGGTGCGTGGCGGGTGCTGACTCTAACACGCAAAAACCCTCGCCCACTTCTGATTCGGCCTCCATGTCACCTTCAGCTGTTGCTAGCGGGGCGGTGGTGGTGTCAGGTTGTGGTGCTATTAGATATGGAAATATCATTGGTATAATATTTAGAAAGGTTTAATAAATACTCTTGTCTAGCAATATCAGAACTTTTTTGTTTGGTATGTTTGGTGATTGATGGATCAACAGTTGTCTATGATTTGAGAATTAATGTTTTCTTGGAAAATGTTGGGTCTGTGCTCGAGACTTTTTTTCTCAATATAGCACAATTCGTACCATGCAATATTTTAAAACTATCCGTCGATAAATCTTAAAATTAACATTAATATAATTTTATATAGCAACTTTATCCAATAACTTTCAATGTGTTATCTATAATTATATAAATGCTATGCTTATTACCTTATGAAATGTTATTAGATATTTAATTTATTTCACATTTCCAAAATATGCGTGGAACATATTCAGTATTATACATTTCTTTGCTCTGGTATAGAGGCAAAACGGGGCGTTGAGTGCCGGCATTCCACACGCAATACTTTCAGAATTCGCCGGAAAGTAGGGATCGGAGTGTTTTAACGCTAGGGTCGCTCTGCCTACAGTGCTACAGGCGAGATACAGCGTGAAGCTGAAATAAATTGGGCGGGCCAAGTCGTCGATAAAAACTAACCTTTGCCTTCAGTCTTGGTCGCAGCTTTACTGGTAGCATCCTTTGCGTCTGTTGTAGTTTTATTTTCATCGCCCTTCTCATCTTCGTCAGCCATACTGACCACTAACGCGCCGTATTGACTGAAACCAGCATCATTGATATATTATCAATTATATAAAAAAAATATATAAACTTTATTATATTCTTTTTTTTTAATTTTTAATCAATTAGGGAATCAAAATTGGGAAACAATAATAATCAATATTAATAATGAAAGAGTAAAAATCACGAAGAAGTAACCAATAAAGATTATTTGCTTTACAACAATAACTTATAATAGGAAGAGATGTGTGTCAAAGTAGTGTTAATAGTTTTTTTTTAAAAGAATAAACGAAATGGCTTACATTTAATAAGAATTGAATGACCAAAAAGATGAAATTGAGATCAAAAAGAAAAAGAGATTTAATAGGTCAAAAATCAAGTTTGTAAAAGATAAATTATTTGTACATTATAAGTTGAAAAATCTTCCCATTATAAAAGAAAACAACATAGCTCGGCCAAGAAAAGTATGACGTCTGTCACATATGTACATCATGCACACAAGGATACTTCTCAAAATTGTAGGATTATAAACATATATCGTATCACGCAAGACTTACATTAAACAAACATTGTATACTATTCTAACACATGTTTTGGGTACAAAGTTATTAATGCATCGGAAAACGGAGAAATTAAGTTACCACTTTTTACAGAGTCATCTACAAAATATATAAAAAGAAAAAAAAAACTAACTAAATATGTAATAAATGGGATTTGTGCTACTGGATTTTTTCTATAGGGATTTAAAAATATATATAAATGTAAAAACTTAATATATAAGGATATTAAAAATAAAAAAATGGCTCAAATGCATAGTGAAATATAATAATAACATTTTTCATTTTATATTTCTACATGACTATTTTGTGCACTAAAGAATATAATAATAACTAACATTTTTATTATTATTAACTTTTCTGTGTAGTAGTAATCTTTTTTTTTATCATACAGATAAATACTGAAAATTTTAAAATCTTAGCATCTGAGCCAATAAAAAAAATCAAATTAATTATTGACGCTTTTAATTAGTAAGATGACTCATAATTAAACAATTAAAAAATGCATGTCAATGAAATGAGTCTTAGTGAACAAACATCTTTGTTTAATATAAGTGATGCGAGTTCATATTGGACATATATAATTAGACATATATTAATTTATGACATTTAGATATTGAACATTGAGGGTATAAAAAGGCAAATGAACATTATATTAAACATAAACATAAAAATAAACATAGCACAGTCGGAGACACGGGACAAACACAACATGTGGTATGAACATAAAACATAACATAGATATTAAAAAAATAAAAAGCAACATAAACAAATATCTGTACATATCATTAATTTATATCCTTTCAACAGTAACAAATAGATTTTCCATTTTCCATTTTTAAACATTGACTACGAGCTACTACTCTTTTTGGTTTTTAAGATTCACTCTGTATACCACATATAGCAGGGTAGGCAGACACCGGCAGGCACCGTTCTCCATGTACTACCCAATTATCGAAACATTGTTTGTTAAGTGGCGACTTGACGAGACTTCACCAGAGCGAGAAAATATTTCCGAGTGGGATTTGAACCCACAACCGTCGCGTTTACCGCTACGATAGCACCTTTTACTTTATTATTTTTTAATATTCTCCTAATTTTCAGATATGTACAGATCTAAAGAATTAGCGGGATGGGGGGATAAACATAAAACATAAACAAAGGCTCACACTGAAAAGTGGTATGGTAACTTCTCTCCACTCGCGTTTTGAGTTCTCATTAAGCTGTTAAGGAATTCGGCCAGCTCTTGCGGCCTTCTCCTGCGGAAAACAAATTGCCTTTCATATTCACTTTTGTGGGCCTCTTTATACTGAGCCTAAGATAGCGGATTCGATATCCAATAAAGACTTTAAATTTGTTTTTAGTGTATGTATATTATGTATTAATTTTAAAAAGTTATATAAGTTTAATATGTGTACGAATATGTTTTCGTTAGCTTATTTAGACATTAGACAGCCGTGTATCAGTTGGACAAAATGTATTTATATATATTAATGTAAAAAAAAACCAACTAATCTGCATAAATATAGCGAGATTTTTGCATAAAACCTATACATTTACCTCACATCCTAACATATTATATAAGAAACTAAAACACAAGCAATTAATAAAATACATGAAAATATATATGAGAAAATACAATGAAAAATAAATATTACATACCGACTGACTTCAGCGTGCGCCTTAACCAACTGTCGATGAATAAGGGAGCAAAGTTTGTAGCAAACGTTACGTGAACTGCCTTCGGCTTCTGCGTCTGTTAATGCTGTTAGTAAAAGATAAGTTATTGTAATATTTACCTAATTTAATATAATAAATAAAATGATTTTTCCTCTGTGAAATGCATTTCCTCTATGTTATTTTTCAAATGCTAATTAATATGTAATTTTTAGGTTCACATTGTATCCCACAATGTCTGTCTATAGCAGGATAGATAGAAGGAACCTAAAGTTAGGACAGTTCGTTCAGCATTTTTTACTCAATTTCCGAGACATTCCTGAGTAACGGAAGTCAACGCTGCGTTTTGTCTTATAAACACGCAAGTTCTCGAAAGTTCGCCGGAAAGAAAGGAGCCGAGTATCGTTACACTACCTTGGTTCTGCCTGCCTACAGTGCTATATAAGGGATATATAGTGAAGCTATAAAAAAATATATAAGTTTCACTTACGATTTTCTCCTGTGGCGTTATCTACAGCGGTATTGGTATCCGAACTGGAAGCTTGGACTGGATCAATATTTATATTAAGAGATTTCTTTGGTGACTTAGTGTCTACCTGAAATGTAATAACAATAAATATGTAATAAAATTATATATCACCTAAACATAAATAAGTGGCTTTGAATGTAAATGAGGGGTATATTTAGAATTTTTAAAATCACCTTGAAATTATAAAATAGCTTGTATATTATTTAAAACTTTTAAAGTGTTATGCAAAATAAAAAAAACTTTTTTAGGAAATCATTTAATTTTTTAACGATATCCAGCTTGACAAGAAGTTTCTTAACTCGTTTGGCGTAGTGGTTTGCAAGAGGCGCGAGGCGTAGATCACTCGGAGGGTTTGCAAGAGGCGCAAACCCAAATTACGATAAATTTATAGATATACTATAGAATATTTACTTTAGTGTATTTTAAAAACAAAAAAGTACCTCCATAGGCTCTGCAATGGCCGCTATAGCTTGCCTAAAACTCTTCTCGTCCATGACAGTATCGCACTCGAGTGCAGGTTCGATGTCCGGCTTGGGGTCATCGCCGGGTGCAAACAAACGTGCCAGTTGTTCGTGGACGCGGCGTTCACCCGCGCGTGGTGTTGTAGCGCCGCGTTCTCTCACTCGTTCTAGTAGACCCTATGGATGGAAAATTTAAATATTGCATTATATATTTTTTTCAGTAACACGTTTTACACCGAGATTTGTAAGTAAAGCAGAGTGTTAAAACATTCGGCTTTACTTACAAATTCGAGTGATGGATATGGTTTATTTAATTATGCTTGTAAAAATATTTATAAATTGATAGTATATAATTAACAGCCAATGGTAGGGTTATGTTAGTTTGACAATTCAAATGTCCTTGCAAAAGTTTATATGAACAAAAAATATTTTGAATTTAAAATTAATAAATTAAAGCGACATAGTCGTTATACATAAATTAACGAAACCTACCAAAAAGTGATCCTCATGAAAAAAAGTGGTACCCATCAATTTGTCTAAGAATCTGCAATCCTTGTAGAGATTTAATAATTTCCGCATTATCTGTAAACATGGATAACAAAAATTTTTGAATTCTGTATTAAATATCTAACAATTTATATAATATTAAATAAGAAGAAATGTTGTTCTTATTTAATATTATATAATTAATAACAAAATAACAAGATATGTTAAAATAAGTAATAAAAAAAAATAAGAAAAGTATATTTTAATATATTAATGCCAAGTGAAGGTAGGATCGAAATAAATGAAATTTTTGTTTTTTGCCCTTGCATAGTATACCCAATGTACAGTATTATTACAATTTTTTCAGCTTCACGCTATATCAGCAGGCACATATGTAGTAGAGGGAGCCTATTGTTTAAACACTCCACTCCCCACTTCCCACTGAATTCTAGATGTATTGCTTGTCGAATGATACAACTCAACGCCGTGTTTTCGAGTGTATTACAATAATAAACATCGACATAACATACCTCCTGGCTCTGCAGCGTCGGGTGTTTTGCGAATAACTCCTCGAGTCGGCGCATGGCGACTCGGCCGCGCTCGATGTGCGCCGCCACGCGTGGCTCCAGCAGCTTGGGCAAGCCCGCGCCCCCCGCGTCCTCCGTCCCCGTCGCTGACGCTGCCAGCGCCGCCTCCGAGCTGGGGCTGCTCGTGACCACTGGCGACAGAGAGATAAAAGCCGATGAAAAAAATATAATACTGTGAGCACGCTATAAAGCAAAACTCCATAATCAACATTTCAAACATTTCTATCTCAAAACATAAACAAAGTGGGAGCGTGTGCGCTCCTTTTACGGCAGCTGCATATAGGGCAAAATATTTCAAGAAAATTAATCAAGATACGTCAACAGTTTAGTCGAAGGTTTTTTCCTCATTTCACTATTTTTATCCATACTGTATTACATATGACGCAGTTACGGATAGATACCGTAAACACCTACTACTACAAAAATACTACTAAACGTTGTTGAGCTGTCTCTTTTCATTCATAAAAGACATACTAGAACGAGAAAGGAATATCTCTCGTTTTATTTTACCTATTTTCTATAATAAACCTAAACAAAGTTTTACTTCACCGGAAATACTTACGACTTGATTTCATGAATGAGGCGTGTGCGGCATTATCGCTTTGATAGATTTGTCTGTGTGCGTCATTCTTAACACATAGTTTTTTATTTTACAATATATATATTGTTTGATAAAAACACTCTTTTATTTTTGGAAATATCTCTTTTGTTTTAATTGTATTAGGCGTTTATAGAGTAGTTAAAATTGTGCTTTCATTTAAAGTCCTGATGGTAAAAACTCTTTGTTTAAAAACACACAAAAATAGACTAATAGCGAATATAAAAAAAACAGCTACCAGGACCAGCGATTTCAGCACTAGGTGGCGCTGGCGGTTCGTCTGGTGTCTTGGGTTCTGGTTCGTGGGTTGAACTTTGAGTCTCCCATGTTGCCTCAGAAGCTGAACCCTCGGAGCCCCAAAATTCACCATCCTCAGAGTCATATTCGCCTACCTGATGGAATAAAAAAGGAATCTTTATTAATATGATTTAGATGAAGAGTTTGTTAGATTAAACGCTCTCATCTCACTAAGTATTGTTTTTATTAGCTTCACACTATATTCCGCATATTGCAAGATACTTACGATTGCATATCCTTTTAGTAGCCGCACAATTTTCAAGACATTGCATATTGAGTGTTGTAATTCAAAGCTACGTTTTTTGTCTTAATCCGAGAGAGAGCAAGGAAATAATAACGTCAAACAATTAATTTCCCTTAGCGGGAATGGAAACTACAATCATCACCCTACACACGCTACAGCAACGCTACGCTACACGTGCCAATGCGCCACGCCGGTATCTTATTTTATTAATATACTATTAAATAAATTTCAACCAAAATTTAACTTCTTTAAAAATAACAGATTAATATTATTTTATTCACAAGTTGGTTACCTTGTATAAATCCTGTGGCCAGCACATACTCATATGTCCATCCACCCACCACACTTTAACGCGACCGGTTGGGAAATTATCGATTACCTAAAAATAAAATACATATTCGATTTTCTTACAAAATAATATTATATAAAACAAAAATTTTATTTAAATATAAAATGCATCAAAACGCATCATGTGTTCAAATCTTTCTTGATCTTCTTGGCTATAAATTATAAGGAACGGATATAATTAAGCTACGCACACTAGCGCACACTATATAATTAAGATTAACGAATGTTCTAGGGAACACCATTTTTAAAGACAAAAATTGCTTTATTCTTGAATGATTTCAGAAAGGAGCCACCAGAATACAATAATTCAAACAATATTAGCGCCGAACATGCAATACGGTTAACAAGCCCTTTAAGGTACAGTACAAAAATGACTTGGTTGAAATAATTACCAAAAGGTTTCAATACAAGATTCTTATGATCTTCGTTTTTTCAGCTTCACGCTGTATTTCACAACATAATAGACGTCCGTTCCCCACTTTCCATTAAATTCCATTTCATCATATGATATTATTTAAAATAAAATTTAACAATATTTTTAAGATTTAATTTGATTCAATAATAACAACCTGTCCCGCAGTACAATTGGCGTCTTCGCCGGCAAAGTTGGCGACGCGGATGACAACTGTCCCAGGGCGGTACTGAAAGTCCGGGTGGTCCTTCAAATCGTATACGCTCATTTCACTCTCGTATAGCATTTGAGGCCTGTAAGCATATATAACTTTTTTTTAGTTTCCCCACTGTATCTCACGTATAAAAGAGTAGGCAGAGGGAACCTAGTCTTAAGACAATGCGATGGTAATAAATCAACTCCTTGTCTTGTAACCAGAGCGAGGAAATGAAAATATTAAACATTTCTTGGGAATCGAATCCAGAGCCGTCGCGCTTACAATCACCCCCTGTGCCACTGAGCCACGGAGTCCTCATGTATAATCATATTTCGTTATAGAAATTTCACTACTTAGCGAGTGTAAGTAAGTACTAATAATACATTGACGTTTTTTAAATAAATGGGCATGTTAGTGATGCCATTGAGGAATAGTGGGACAGCGACTAACTGTATATGACGCTAAAAAACACAAGCGCTAACGCGGCAAGGTGTTTCGCCATGCAATGTCTGAAAATCACACATTAATTAGTGGAGGAGTGTTTTAACACTAAAAATAAAAGATGAAAAAAAAAAATCAAATATAATCTGCTGGAACTGAACGAAACTTGGAACAGGTTCCCCAATTTAGCCAGAACGTGACGTGCCTAGTAGGTACTATGCTACGAGCAGCATATACATGTATATAAATTAACAAGAAATATATAGGTAATACTTACACGGGCTCATCTGCGCTAGTATACGTGCGATACCAGTGCACGATGGCGGTGCGGCCGTGGTGGTCCACGCGCTGGACAACGCCGTACTCGCGGTGTTTTAGCTGTCAATAAATAAAAATAAATAAATAAATTAGCTTCACGTTTTTTTAGCGCACATAGCAGGATAGACAGAGGGTTAGTGTAAGTAGGGCCTAATGTTAAAACACTCCGTTTCCCACACTTAAGTATATTTTTAGTCCCGTCACTTTTAAATTTTTATACGTTTTCAAAGATAGTAATAATTTACCTGATTTTCCTCCACATTGGCAGCGCCATTCACAACAAAATCCCCGGGGAAGCACTCTTGTCCGTCCAAATGGTGAATTGGATACAGCTGAGTGGAGGGGATTCCCATTTCGATTGTGCCATCCTGCAAGATCGTAAATTATGTTTAAAAACAACAAATTGACAAATTTTGTTAATAAACTAGTCACCTACTCGTTTGGGTAGGTTGGTACAAACACACACAAACACACGCACGAACATCACGTACCTGCCACACCACGTTGGCGCGGCTGCTCGTGTGCAGCGTCTCCACGACGACGCGGTCGGCGCGACGAGGGGGCGGCGCGGGCGGGGCGCGGCGAGCGGCACGTTTCAGCCGCTTGCCGCGCAGGAGGCGCACCGCCAGCTGCGGGGAGCGCGCGCCGCGGCCCGACCCCGATGCCGCGGACGAGCACCGTGACGACCATGTTGCGCCACTGTCGAAACCAATGAGATAACATTTTATTACAGTACGGTTGACGAGTCCTCCAGGGGCCGTCCTAAGGATACTGTGGATGGCTGCGCAGATTTCGATAAAGAATTTTTCTTACTTATGATTATTTTCTTCCCGAGTAGAAAAAGCTTCGAAAACTTGACCTTGGGGCGGCAACGACTCGTTGACCTTAATTTACCAATGTTATTTACTTATATAATATATTTCTTTATTTTTCATAGTCGTCTTCTTCCTGGCATTAATCACGGCTATTACCAGGGTGTGCCTTCCTACTCAACCTACTCCACTTTTTATTTTTCATAGTATGTAATGGATTATTAGTAATTGTTGTTACTTTTGCAAAACCAGAAATACGACTTTCATCATATAAAAAAAAAAACAAATAATACAAAAATCATCAAAAATTCACAAAAAAATATATAAGTAAACAAATTATAACACCCCAAAATTTTTTTATGAATAACAAACTCAAACACCATTCAATTAATCAATCACAACTACTATAAACTCTTTTAGAATTAATTATAAAAAAACAATTAATCAATAAATGGAACCCTCACCTGTCAGTGTCGCTGCCGTCGCTGCTGGTGTTCTCCCAGTTCTCGGAGTCGTCGTCGTCGTCGCGCGCGGGCTCGGGGCTGCGCGTGTGGGATTTACTTAGCGCGCTTTAGTATACACCCCTTTCGTTATTTATACATCTTCATGTTTACTACTACTATGTCATATTATCACTAGTTTTTTTATTTTATTTTTTACTTCACGCTGTTTCTCACATGTATGTAAGCAAGCGGGGTAGGCGGAACGTAACTCAACGCCGTGTTTTGCCTTCTTACCAGAACAGGGAAAAAGAAAATAATACATGGCATGAAGTGGGAGTCGAACCCACAACCTTCACGTTTAGTTTAGTTTAGCAACTGCTGCGCCACGACATGGCATTGCGTTTATATTTCTTTGTATTGTATATTTAATAAAAAGGTAGGCCGTCGTGGCACAGCGGCACAGGGGTGTGACCGCAACGGTTACGGTGTATGGTGTACGGTTACATTTTCTTTTCTTCGCTCTGGCGTCGAGGCAAAGCGCAGCGTTGAGTTCTGCCACCCAACACGTAATTCCTCCAGAATTCAGCAGAAAGTGGGGAACGGTCGGTGTCTTACACTAGGTTCCCTCTGCCTACCTTGCTGTGTGCGGGATACAGGGTAAAACTGATTTTTTTTATCTAAATCCAATCAAAAATCTAATTTCGGAAGAAAATTAAAGCTTTCTTCCATTTTTCGAAGTATTGTGTGCTGAGTTGTCGAATTCATCGCCGCACTTTATCATATTATGAGGGCGAGAAAACAAAAATATTCAATAATTCACTTCCCTGAGTGAGGATCGAACCCACAACCATCGCATTTAAAGTCACATACCTCAACAATTTTTACAAATGATTTTATTATAAATTTTCAAATAAAACAAGCTACAATGCTCACCTGATACCCGAATCATTCTTCTCTTCAGTAGTCTCTTCTTGACTGCTTGCTATTGGTAATGTGACATCTCCGATAGGGTCTATTTTGATGCTTGGGCAGTTCAAATCCACTTTGAGTGCATCATCTAATGATTCTAGTTTATCACCATCTACTTCCATTTCGTTCTGTAATTTGATATAATAAATTAATAATGTTATTAAAAGTTTTTGTATGTCATATATATATTTTTACATTTTTGTGTGTGTGTTATTCCATGCTTAGAAAGGAAAAATGCTGCTTAGAAAATATATAATTTTTTTGCACCTTGGAATGCAAACCAAGGAAGTCAAATTAGTCTTATATTTTTTTTGATGTAGACCAATATAACTAGTAGAAAAGAAAGCTGTAAGTCTCTTATAATATTTATACTTATATGTTAAAAATATATATAAAAAAAAACATTTGATTAATTAAAAAACAATATTTACAACTTTATATACTATTTTTAATAAACTTTTCATTCATTTGTTTTGCTTTGTAGAGTTCTTCTAAAAACAGTACACATGTCAGTGTCAGCATATGTAGGCAATGTCAGTAGTTGACCATGAGGTGACTGAGAAACAATGTCAATGTAACATTCAATCTGTAAGAGATTGTTATGGCTTCCTATTGTTTTATATTAAACTATTTATTATATTAAACTAATTTAGTTTAAAGCTGGACCACTCTTCCGTTAACTGTAGATGCATACTGACATTTTAGGATTTCTCCTTACTTACGATTATATTCTTCCTGAGTGGACAATGCACAATAGTTCAGAAAACCTAATAACTATAACTGTACTCTATGACTGAACTGTATATTTAAGCTTTAAAGTAAAAATTTAACTTACATCAGCAGGTTTCAGTTTCCTATGTGCTGATGCCCGTTTCTTTGGCCTCGACGGCATATGATCGGTTGAGTTTGTTTCAGTCTTTGAAGTCTTTTTACTTGGACGACTTTGCTTCTTGAGATTTCTGTAGAATTTACCTGTAATGAGAGGTTCATAGTTTAAAGATTTTTAAAATAAGTTATATGTGTCTGTGGCATGGTACCTGCACAGATGCAAACAGATGGATAATTATTTTTTGATTTGAAGTGTGACAGTAAAATTGTCGTATAATTCGACTGTCCCTAGCTAAAGTATCGAAGTGAAAAATTGTAACGTTTAAAAACGCATAAATAACTAATCTTGGAATAATAACAAAGAGAAATCAATTAATACTACACTTCTTAGTAGTTTTAAAGACCATTAAAAACATTTGATTTTTCTCTTTCAATTCTTTACCTAAGCACCATCGAGTCGTTGAAAAATTGTTACATGGACCTAACATTCAATATATTATTTTCGAAAGAACAAAATATTTTAAAAATATAAGTTTTACGTAATTTTATCTAAAGAATCATGTCTTGTAATTGTAATATATAATTTTATCTAAAAACTTTTTAAAAAAATTAATAAAAATATTAATTTTGCCTATTCTAAATGTGTTAAATAAAGTTGTTGAAATTTTAATAACAATAAAAACGTTTTGTTATTACAAAACTTACTCTGCTGTTTCCTCCATTGCTTCTTGCTTACGAACGTGTCTTCAGAACCAATAGTAAGGAAATTCCTATCACCGACCTGCAGTGTACAAGGCTCAAACACGTTCAGCAATTTAAGCTTTTTGAGATCATCTCCTGGAACAAGACATATAAGTAAAAAAACACCATGTAACTTAACAGAAATCGAAAAAGAAACGAGATATAAGTATTTTAAATATATTGTGAAAAGTGTTGTATAAGGGGCCATTCACACAAATTAAATGGTTTTTTTATCGTACAATTAATTAACGAAAATAGCATTTACTTAATTATATTTGTATATTACATTTTGAAATGTCATATAATGATATTAAGGACCCCTCCCCATCCCTTTGTCACATTTCAGCGACCTTCTCCATCTCCTTAACTGGAAATCCACTAGTACTGACTGCCTTTGATTATTGATCTTTTTTTTTAAATGTACGCTCTATCCCACACAGAACAAAGTAGGAACCCTAGTGTTAAGACACTCCATTCCCCACTTTCAGCGGAGTTCTGGAGACATTTCGTTTTCGAAATGTCCGAATGAGAATATTTAACATCTCACGTTTACAGTGGCACGCGGGGGTGCACCCCTGCGCCAAGGCTGCCCTCTAGTTTCATTCAATATTTGTGATAATCGCGAAAATATACGATCAAACAAATACGTTTAATCATTTTTAGTTTATAAATCTATTATCCTTTTTATTATTTCGCACGGAATAATATATACAATATATTATAAATATTCAATCAAAATAAAATATAATAAAATTTTTAAAAAAGTCCAAGATTCGTAGTACGCATCTTAATTTACTATTCTTACTTACCGTATCGATTGTTATATTTATAGCGGCGCCTTCAACTTACTATCGTAGGGCTGACTGAGACTTGTATTGATTTATTTACAAATTATGTCACTTGTTGCTAAATCATGTAACTGTGTAACTACGATTATGAGAACTTCATTTTTTGTCGTACAAAAATTATAAAAAAACCGATTCATGTTTATTCTTGCATAACAGGGTAAGCAGAGGGAACCCAGTATATACACTTAGGTTCCTACGCATCATCATACTTTCGAGATATTGCGTTTTCGATAACTTAGTCATTACCACGCTTATTCTATCGGATCCACAAAATGGAAATTATTTCAAAATATTAGGTACCATTTCACCGAGTGGGTATCGAATTACAAGTATGCAACGGAACACCGACGAATAACTTGACAACGGAGAAGAGAGAGAGAAAGTTAGGCTCCCTCTGCCTATTTGCATATAGCAGGGTAGGCATAGGAAACCTGAGAACCTAGTGTTATAGTAGGCACTGCTACATTCCCCTTTATTGTGTATTGTGTGTATTGTGACACATGTGTATTGAGTTATAACAAATAGTTGTGCGTTAAAGTCATGCAATCAACGCAACAAATTAGACGCAAACGAAGCCACGTGTAAAAGCTAGTAAATTAATAGAAAATATAATAGTCACCTTCAACGAGGAACTTAGGTTGGTGCAGGACTGCGGCGTCCGCCGGCTGCGTGCAGAGAGCTCGGCACTGCCAGTGCACGTTGACACTCTCCGTCACCACCGCCTCCACAGTGAACTGGAACAAAGCATATACATATTTAATTTATAGTACTGCCGACGAATATTGGCCTGCGTAAAGTCGATTTGTGCACTCGGGAAGAAAATCAGAAAAATCGGGAAAAGGACACGAAAGTCGAGGTCGGCGTTGAGTTCTGCTATTCAATACGCAATGCCTCCAGAATTCGGCGAAAAGTGGGGAATGGAGTGTCCTAACACTGGGTTCCCTCTGCCTACCCTACTGGGAGGAAAATAATTGAAAATCCTAAAATCAAATTGTCGCAGTCATCTATCTGCTGTTACTGATAATATGACGGCACCCACGACTCAATGACTGTACTACCGGCGGCGTAAGAGGAGCGTTTCGATTTTTATACGTTCTAAAAAGTATATATCAAGCGAACGCAGTCGAAGAACGTCTGTCCGTAAATACAATGGTTGTGGGTTCTTTACTTAAATTATTTTCCTATTCTAGTAAGTCTAACCGCGGTGTTTAGTTCCGCCATTAAACACCCAACGTTTCGAATTCGACAGTTACGAGCGGAATGCAGAAAACATAGTGTCTAATATCTCTCTGCCCTTAAAAGCAAGCACAAAATATTTTTATTTAGCACTAACAATGATGTATAAATCATGATTCATAATCAACTAATAGATGCTTTACATACTAAGTAGTTGTTTGACAATCTAACAATAATTAATAATAACAAAATGACAACATACCTAATATGAGATTAATAAAATATATTTTACTTATGTCACTTGTCACCAATTTATCACAGTTAGTGGGTAAGGGTTATATTCCCATTTAAATAAATATATACATCGGTCTTTAAATTTTGAAATGGCTTAAAAGTCTATAATAACTCTACTTGCCTAAACAGATAAAATACAATTATTCACTGCATTCTGCATTTTAGCAACATATGTTACTATATTACTTAATATTGTAAACAAAAAAGTTTATGAGGATGGATGGCTTGATACACTTTCATGCATAAACTTCTGTACAAATTTAGAAGAAACTTTATTATAATACATCATATATATGTGTGACATAATTTATTTAAAGAAATATATATAATTTGGTTATAATATAGCACTAAGTTTCACTGTTAATATAACCATACCTTATAATCATGCATCTTGTGTTTTCTGGCTACTTTCATTTCCTTGGTCATGTGGAGCCAGTTTGCATTGTCCAGAGACCCGAGGGGACCATATACTACTTGGCTTGGATAAAACTCAGACGAAGAATAAGGAGTTGCACGGCGACGCCTCATAGAGTAGTCTTCTAGAGGACATGTGTCTAAATCTGGATATTCTAGTTTAGAACCATCTGTGGCAACTAGACGGAGTTTGCTGTTTACTGCCTGAAACAAAAAAAATCCATCCTAAGTGTAAGTAATGACTTTAAAAATATAAAAAAAATATTTATATAGAAAAGTTGCAGAATTCTAAATGCTATTGGTTGGTTAGTTAACTGGAATCTAATATGAAACAGTTTAACTAGTGAATTCACCTAATAGGCACAATACATATTTTATTAGTCTTACGAAGATTTTAAAACGTCTGGGTATGTGAAATAAAATTTCTGAGGTTTTTGTAACATACAAATTATGCACAAAAAATAAACTTACCTTCGATGTTCCCACCCAAGAATCAAGACACACAGCCAAATCAGGTGTGAATTCTTCTAATGGTTGTAATCTTTCACTCGCTACATTTGGTATAACATGTTTAGTTCCCACAATCTGTAATGCTGCTGTCATTACAATGTCTCTGCAATAGCCACGCTGAGTGTCTTTGCCCGCAATGAGACGTCTTACTACATCTCCGGGCATAAGTGAGCGGTCTGCGAGGCCAACCTGTTAAGTAATTCATTATATTTAGATTTTTTTTGTTTATATTGTATCCTACATACAGCAAAGTAAACAGAGTCCGCTTCCCGCTTCCCTATTAAACTTGAGGGTATGTCTGTGTATATGTTAAACCTACAACTATTATGTGTACAGTCAGATTCTGAAGTATTTAAGACTAATAATTTACGATTAATATTTGGAATAAATTAAGACTAATCATTGAAATAAATTAAAGTAAGGTTTGGTTTTGTTACTTAATTAATAATAGTACTTGTCCAACATTCATATTAAGACACAAAATATGATTGCAGAAGTGGTTAAAAAGTAATACATATAAAAGAAATTGCTTTAATATCTTATGTAATACAATAACAATATAAAAAAAATATTTCTTTAATATTATTGAGTTTGAAATCACATTTATAAATATAGTAAATGTCTTATTATATGCATCAAAAGTAGTATGCCTTTTAGTGCATCTATACTTGATATGATTACAAGGTGAAATCTATTATTTATTAGATAGTCTGCAATGAAATATCTTGGTAGCCGAACTGTTAAATGAAAGTTGATCATTTATTTAAGATGTAAAATTGTACCTATACTTAATAAGGATTACTGCAATTTAACAACATGAATTAAACAATTCAAGAAAAGAAACTTAAGCATTTGACAAAAATTGAGATTTTTTTAATCTTGCTTGTGGGTAGAATTTAGATTATTCACACATTATTTTATTTGATTATTTGTTCATAAAATACCCTAAAAAATAATAATAAACCTATTAATCATATTTTATTAGTACGCCAATATCGTACAAGATTTTGTTTATGAGCTTTTCATATAATAAAAGTTTAAATTATTCAAAAAGACACTGCTGGGTTCCACTAATTTGGGGAGCTTACCGATTTTTCTGAGATGACACGCTCAGTGCCTGATGGGTGCCAGACCACACGAATTTCGCCTTTTTGTATAGGTGTTTCTATGTCGCTCTCCTGATCACTGGAATTGGCTTCGTAATTCTCCAATACCAGGCCGAATACAACTTGGCCGCGGTTGTTGATTTTATACACTTCATCCTCGTAAAAATATTGAAAGTCAGTTGGAGATCCTGGATTTTGCCCCGCCATATTGACGGGAATTATCTAAAGACACAAATAATTTTGTTTTTTACGTGATTATGTTCTTTCTGACAGCTGATTGCAATGTGTGGCGCATGCGTCAATTAATAATTATGCAACAGAAACGCCATCATGCGGCGTTCATGTAAAAAACATTGTTGCACTTCTTTTTACGTAGTTGCCTTTTAACTTTATTGTAGAACTATTATCCAAATAACATTTTTTTATTTCTTTATGGATATTTCGAAGCATATCGCCAACGTCTGCGAAGAAATATAATCATAAAAATTATAGTCAATATTTGTAAAGTTAAAAAGAATGCAAATAAAAGTACATAATATAATACATTTTAATGTTATAAATAAATAAATAAGTGAGGTCGACGTGGCTCAGGGGCAAGCGTGCGACTATAAAGTAGTTGTGGGTAAAAAATATACTTTATTGATTTATTTTTTATAGTCTTTTGTTGTTAATATATTATGCAAAATATAATATTTAGGTAGGCAACATTATTGTTTTCGATCAAAGTTCGAATACTAACGCGGGTAGTCCAGTAGTATTATTGACAAAGCAAAAAAAAAAAAAAATAATAACAAAGTCGGTGGGTATATTCAATGAATACTTATTTTTTATAAATATTATAACCTTATTTAAATAACACGTAATGTCCACATACCAAAAGTATTACAGTTTTGACATAACAAAATTTCTAAGTGGTGTTAACCGTATTTATTCAATTATATTTGCTAGTCTTATCTTAACTGAATCTCTGTTTAACGTGCATTCTCTTATTGTGTAGTGGTGGTAGCTTTTTTTGACTATATTTTCTTTGTCAACGTCGCATTGGCGAAGTGATTAGTGCTGAACCGGCACGCTCAGAACGCCTTAGATAAAGAACAACAACAAAAAGCTACGCATAATTATTTACTTTTAAAGCACCATCATAAGCTTATTTACATTTAATCTGGGCGTTATCGGATGCACTTTACAAATATAAATATGAATTATATATAGAACTATGAATATACCTACCTGTAATATTATCAATACAATAATATAAAAAAATGTAAATTAGTAGTATAGTATCTAATAGCCATGTGTATTTGAATACTTAGTACAAAGTAGGTAAGTTGTTTAGATAATTTGAAAAATATTTTTATATTTTAAATATTTTTTTACAATCTTTAAGCATTTACCATCAGTGTAAAGACGGACACTCTGCTCTCTATTTACTGTTTATCTATTTAAAGACTTTGTACAGTATGGTTGATTACGTCGTGCCGAAGTTAGTAATAGATGGCTGCGCAAGTTATTTTTTTTTCTTTTGATTAGCTACTCCCCGAGAGTACAATAACCAAAGTTTAGAAATTTTAACTTCAGGGCGGCCATTATTACTATGAGTAGGCAACCTGTATGTTAAGTCCGGACTAGCGTAACGGTACGCTGCATTATCCAACTAAACCTCTGGAATAAAGAAAAAGAGAGAAATATTATATAAATTAAAAATTAAATCAGTTTCACGCTGCATCCCGCACACAGCAGGGTAGGCAGAGGGAACCTAGTGTTAAGGCACGCCGTTCCCCACTTTCTGCTAAAATCTGGAGGCATTGCGTGTTGAGTGGCAGAACTCAATGCCGCGCTTTGTCTCAACACCAGAGCGAAGAAACGAAAATATTAATTTAAATAAATACTTTATTTCCTCGAGTGGGGATCGAACTCACCGAAACCGTCGCATTACACCCTTATGCCACTGCACCACGACGGCCTATGTGAATGCTGTTTCTATTATTAAATAATTAGGTACTATCAGCGTTGTATAATGTTTATATTTAATCTCATGTCTTCAATGGAGTCTGGAAAACAATAAACTTAAACAAAAACTTACTATTGGCAACAATGATATCATACTATATGGATACATATGAAAATCAACAGGAATTTTTTTACTTGGCTAAAAAAATATCGTGTTGCATATCTGTGAGAATTCCAAAAGTAAAAAGGGGTATATTACGCTCAGTCTTGGAATTCGTTAAAAATAAATACAAACATTATTTAAAATAAAATGCAATAAAAAAAAAACATTAAACATATGCATTTATGCATGTGTGTGTATGTATTGATTTTAAATACCTACCCACACATCAAAATTTTTATTCGCATACATTTATAAAACAAAAAATATATAAGATTCTTTATTGCACCAAATTAACACATAATAAAACATACATTACGAAAAGACATACACAACGGTGGACTTATCTCTAGAAGAGATCTCTTCCAGCCAACCCGTGGAAGTGGATAAGTGCAAAGTAGCGGGAAAGACAAGATAGTGCAGTGAAATTGAGAAAGACAAAAACAAAATAAATAATAAAATAAAACTAATAGTAATAATAAATATAAAAAATAAATAATTAGGCATGACATACACACAAATAAACATAAATATAGCTATACAAAATAAACAATATATTATAACATTTAAATATAAATACATATATACTATATAATAAATACATATTCTAAATAAAACACATTTTACAATTTACAGTGCGGACATGCGTAATATGAGCAAGACGTCGGTATATTGTGTCACAGCCACAGTCACAGCTGACGTTACTCCGAGTCCGACCTCTGCCGATCAATACAACGTTATCAACGATATTTAACCCAGTGTGGGTGTTTACATGCGCGCCGGCCAGTACTCCTGTAGCGCTCAAATGAAATCCACGCGAGTGATAACAATAACTTAATGATATTTCACAATATTGGAACCAAACCAGAAATGTAAACCAGCATGCCTCTGCCCGATCTCATAAAACGTGCGTCTAGCTATTTCCTAGGACTGGAATTCGAAGACGAGGAGCCCCACGACTATGTAGATAATGAAATTTTGTTTTGTAAAAATAACGTGTGCGTTCACCCACCGACGATCGCGAGACACGAGCTGGATATTGTCCATCATCCCGGCTACTTAACAGTGACGACGAAGGTTTTTACCGATCAGCATAATAATGCCAAACGTCCTACTCTTTTCCTCAATTGGATACCTAATTCCACTTTGAGGAAATGCCCATCTGCTGTAGAAAGCAGTCCCAATGATGAACTTGTGTACATAAGGCCCACAAATCCTCGAGATATACCACGACAGAAATCTCTACCGGAAAAACCAAGGAAATATCGAAATAATGACAACGCTTTCTCCGATTCATCTGAAACCACAAGTCTTAATTCAAATTCGGACAAACAAAGTGTAAAATCGAGTGACACAAGGTATACGCAAAATGATACGACGCAGGAGGAACTATCATCAAGCTCTAAGCCGACTATCAAATCCATGGATTCTAGTAAAGATGATGTTTTCGTGTCTATAGAAAAGGATGAATCGAAAGATCAAATATTCGAATATGACCGGCATGTGCGCTCGCAGTCAATGACGTCAGTTAACATTACAATTGCTAACCCAAATATAGAGAACGTTGATCTGACCCCTGACTCCGTGTCGGGGAGCTGTATGAGATCTCTGTCTATGAGTTCTTGTGATGAAGGGAACCCTAATTGGATGAGTACGCCGGAGTTTTTGGCACTAAAGCACAACTTGGTCTTCCCTGACAGTGTGCACAGCTCCCCTGTACCGCAAAGGCGACAACCATTAAAATGTCGAAGGTGAGTGACAAGTGCTTACAATCTAATTTAACTTCTCAAGAATTTTACGTAACACAGCTACTTATGTATATTTTCCAAGTAAGTAGGTATTTAAATATTTGTTGTACCTAATATATTATGATGTTTTTTTTCTTTGTCCATTTCTTTATTTTTCTTATTGAAACATACTTATCTTATTTGATACTCGAATCGAATTATTTTTACATTATATTGGGTCATGTTCAATGGATGCAGCGGAAGTGTCATACTGTTTCATTTGCATTATTCACTTTAGATAATTTACAAGGTTATTTTTTCTAAATAGTACCTATTAATCTAGGGTTGCGTGCTTAAAAGATATTTGTTTATATATGATAAAACAATTAAAATAAAAACGACAACTAATGACATAAAAATTTGTATATTATTGGTATCGTATTTTGGGTTTTTGTACTCACAGAATTGCATAAATTAACGAGCAGCTTTAACAAAACACATTTAACTTGAATATAGGTGTAATGTACCTATTTGTAAATAGGTAACCATTACATATCGAAATATCTATTTGTTTTGCTGTTAATAATCAGTTTGCTCTTTTATTATGGACTTCCCTAATGATAGTATAATCTGCAAATTTACGTTTGTTAACTTTTAAATTAGATACGGAACCCTCGTTTGGCGAGATCGACTCGCACTTGACCGGCTTTTTTTATTAAAATTGTTTTCCTTATAGTGGGCAGAAAATAAGAAAAATAAATTAAAGTGAAGATGATTTCTTACGAAATTAGTTAATATAAATGTACTTATCACCATCTAATAGTTACATCTAGTAATTACACATAGGTTGATTGACACGACTGTGGTACTCTATTCAATGGAATTAACAACGAAGCCCTAACACAGTTGATCAAATGTCAAGCCAAAAACCACAAGGAGGATTTTGGGATTACCCTTTAGGTCTTTAATCCACACGCAGCACTCAAATTTCATGAGTTATTGACTACTCAAAGTTCATTAATTTATACAATACACGTATATATAAAACCTACATTAGATTTTATGGTCAACTGGTACCTTCGACACGTCATAATTGAGGAACTGTTTATTTAATACATTTTTTTATTTAATTATTTCTTTATTTAGAATATTTTTTTTATTTATAAGAATTTCATACAGGTTTGTTTTCTGTAGGTATACCATTAAACATAAAACACCTAAATACATTTTTCTTTACTGTCTTTCTCAAGTTTCTGCCCATTTTTAACCGACTTCTGTAAGAAAAGGAGGTTATCAATTCGACTGTATTTTATTAATTTTTTTTTTATATTTGTTACCTCAATAAATGTACATGTTCTCCTATACCTACAAATGCAAATCGATTCCACGCCAGCGTCATAATATCCAATATTTTAATATTATAATATTTCAACAAGTATTTAAAGCAAACATGTCGAAAGTTCATATACGAATACATAAATTTCATCTGCCGACTGCCGTTCGCATGTCATTAGCAGTTCCACTTCCACCGCATTCCCTCAGGCCTCGCCTGTCTGGAATGTGGCTATTACGTTCTAATGATCCTGGGTCCTGGAATTGGACTGGAATATCTAAGCTTACCTATATATATTAAATAATTGTACGTGAATTATCTCCTGAAAATTCGTGCGTCTCTGAAAATATTTGTAGGTATTGTAGAGCAGTAAAGCGAATAGTATAGTGCTTAATGGAGTGAATTTAATATTGAATTTGATATCTGTTAAATAAACTAATATTTATCTATGAATCTTTCCATAACGTATATTTAGAATTAAAAAAACTACTGTTCTTTACTTGTGTTTATGTTTATTAAAAATTTAAATTAAATCAGCTTCACGCTGTATCCCGCACACAGCGGGGTGGCAGAGGGAACCTACTGTTAAGCCACTCCGATTCCCACTTTCCGCCGAAATCTGGAGGCATTGCGTGTTGAGTGGCGGAACTCAACGCCGCTCGTTGCCTCGACACAAGAGCGATGAAATGAAAATATAAGTCGAAGAAAAAGGGATCGAACCGACAACCCTCGCCTTACAGGCACACCCTTGTGCCGCTACGCCACGACGGCTTTTGTTTATTATTTTATACCTAACGGGTAAACCGTTGCAAAATATTTTTTACTATATAGCCTATATGGTAAATTAATCTCGTCAATAAATAATACAACACATACAAAGGCATAAAGAAAACATTATAAACAGTTTCAATGAAGTCGATTGTTTCTGAGTTCTGTAGAAATGTATTGTTACTGAAAAATATATTTTGATGATCTAATAAATTCCCAGCTATGTTGTTCTTTTTGTATACAAAATATGTTTATTTCTATCCATATTGGAATTAAAAGAATAATTTCGCCGTTAATTTATAAACATAAAATTAGAACATGGGCCTCCAGAATTCGTCGGAAACTGGGGAACGAAGTGTCTTAAAACTAGATATAGCGGTATAGCGTAAAGCTGATTTGGTTTTATTTTTATGAACGTAAGTTTCTGATAAAAAATAATAAATGTCGTTCAGAGGACATTTTAAATTAAACTAGGGAATTAATTTTATGAAAACTGTTTTATTAAAAGATAAATATAATATACATATATCTACTTAATTTGTAATTGCATTACAATCATATTTATTAAAATAAGGGCTGTATTTTTCTAAAATCTACAGTAACTTTTTTTGGTCCAGATTCTCCGTAGATCTAAGCCAGATGCGATCATTGCGGCTGTTCTTCAACGACGACAACTGCACCTGTGGGCAGCTGGTGGTAGCGTCCAGGGAGTCCCAGTACAAGATATTGCATTTCCATCATGGCGGGCTCGATCATCTAGCACAAGTGCTGCATAGGTGGCATTCTCTATTGCACAATATTAAACTAACTTCAGGTAATAAGTTATTTGTTGTACCTACCTACTAATGTTAATACGCAAGAAAAAGTGAAGCTTTTAGTTTTCTTTTCTCGTCCTCATCTGTTTCTTCAGCTTCACTGTATATCTCGCACATAGCCGGGTAGGCGGAGGGAACCCAGAGTTAAGAAGCAGCCGTTTCCCACTTTTTTCCACTTTCCCCAAATACTGGAAGTTTTGCATGTTACCAGAGCGAAGTACTAAAAATATTAATGATTCCAATTCCTTGAGTGGGAATCGAAATCACATCCCGTATCATAGCGTTTACAATGACACACTTGTGCCTCTGCGCCTGAACACGCCTCATTTTGTATTCTATTTATTGATAATATGGTATCTCTAATAATAATATTAGTAAGATATTTGTTTTAGATAAAAAATGAGATAAATATTATATTGTAATTGCCAAATCAAAGGTCACTGGTCCCATTACCACAACAGAAATATATGTGCTACTTGATATAATATCAGATACCGATATTGAATATTTATTTAGGTTGATACTTTATTTAATATATGTAAATCAATGGATTTTTTTAGATTTCCATAATAAATAGAAAATTATAAATATTTTATCTACCGTTTGAAACTGTTATCGAGTTCGAATAGTCTGTAAATTATTTATAGCTTTTGTTGATGGTATAAAATTTACTAACAATGTTAATATCATTTTTTTAGGTTCCGAGGAATCTAACTTACCTTACCGACACTTCATGGTGTGTCGTCCAGAAGTTCAGAAATCAGAACAGCATCCCGAAGAAGAAAAAGTACCAAAAATCACTCCTGAACTTTTTTACGGTAAAATCATGAATGCTAAAGGAATGATCGAAGACGATCTATTTTTAAGAAAGTGTGTTTTCTTTGGCGGACTTGACAAGGAGTTGAGACGAGAAGTTTGGCCGTTTTTACTGCACTGCTACCCATATAACTCTAGCTATGATGAAAGAGAAATAATATTACAAATAAGAACAAGGGAGTATGAAGAGATTGCAAGGAAAAGATTGGAGAAAATGACTCCCGAACAGCACGCGGTGTTTTCGAAGAACGTCCAAAGCGTTATCGAGAAGGACGTTGTACGGACCGACAGGGGAAATCCCTTCTTCGCTGGGGAAAACAATTACAATGTAGAAATAATGAAGAATATTTTACTTAATTACGCCGTTTATAATCCAGCTTTAGGGTACGTTTTAACTTTCATATTGTTTTATGGAATAAAACATAGAAAAGAATATGCTTACCTACGTTTGTTTTTATATTGCGAGGCCTGCCTACCTCTTACAACTCTTACATTAAAATGTTTTCTCATGTTACATTAAAATTACCTTAGTTAGTTTAAAACTGTTATAAATTTAGGAATAACATTATATATTTTTTAAATCCAGATACACACAAGGCATGAGCGACTTGTTAGCGCCGGTACTGTGTGAAATTAAGTGTGAAGCGGAAGCGTTCTGGTGCTTCGTAGGGCTGATGCAACGCGCCATATTTGTTTGCACACCCACCGATAATGATATGGATAATAACTTGGTAAGTATTGACATAAAATGATTATATTATATTGATTGTGATAGTTGCAGTGTTATTGAACAGTTTTAGTTTGAGGATCGCGTCCTCGATGGTTAGACCATTGGCAGGACATGAGAGTCAATGGTGTTTCGAAGATGCTAAAGACTGTGCAAAGTGGAGTAGGTTGAGTATGAAGGCAAACCCTGGCAAAAGCCGGGATTAATGCCGGAAAGAAGAAGAGTTTAATGGCAGCCCACAACTTGTCGCGATTACAGTCGGAGCCCAGAGTAGCACAGATTTTTTTTATGAAATACAAAATCTTCTACATTATTATATATATCTAATATTATACGGGCTGAATGTTTGTGGTGCTGTCAATTTCTAATTAAAAAATGTACCTACCTGGGTATCATATTCAACTTTTAATTAGAAAAAAATAAATAGGTACTTGTCTAAAGGCAAAGCTAGTGATTGGTTTGCATTCACTAGCTTTGCCTCTCGACGATATGAATAGTAATGAACGAGGCAATGAAAGCCATAGGTGTAGCAAATTACTTCATTTTGTATTCAAGTATGACAACTTACTTAAAAATTAATAACTGTCGCTTAGGAGTTGACTTGAAATTTGCATTTTTTATTAATTTAACAAAGGTTCTAGTCTCGTACAAGAAATAGGATTATCGTGAGAAAGTCTATAAAGTAATTAGTCTAATATACGGAGAAAGTTAATTTTAAATGTATTATTATATACTTACTGCTAAATCGAAAGTTGAGTGACGACTTGACTACTAAATTAACAACGAAGTTACGAACTTATTGATATTTCATGAAGATTGGTTAAATACACGCGAAGAGTAGCGTCTGTGTACCCGATCGATAACTGTAGGGAAAGTTAAAAGTAGGTATTAACTTTGCTAAAACTATGAACTTAATTTTGTAATATATTTGGAAATGTGAAAAATATTTATTTACCTAGAAATTAGAGTGTTGTGTCTGTGACTGTAAACGGGACAGGTTGTAGATTCCCCACTCCAGGAAGGGAATGCCTCTTTAATTTGGAGAAAAGTGGGGAATGTCTTAGATTCCCTGCTTATCCTGCTATGAGCGGGCTACAGCGTGAAGCTAATAAAAATTAAGTGTTATATTTATCAATCAACCGCCATTTCTTAGAGTAATGTATTTAGCGAAAAATCCCTTTATGTCCTAATATAAGTTACATACATGTATTAAAATTAGCAATTAAATTATAGTTTTCTCAAAACGTCACGTACATTAGTTCTAAGTTGCGTAAATAAATAAATATTAAAATTTTATAGTATAAAAAAAAAACATACAGTCAAATTGACAAACTCTTTTTCTTACAGAAGTCGGTTAAAAAATGAGCTGAATCCTTATGTGTATAAAATATTAAGGCATTATCAAATGTATTCTATTTGTTTCCCAGAGCTACCTTCGCGAACTAATAAGGATAATGCTGCCTCATTTCTACAAACATCTAGAGAAGCACGTCGACGCCATGGAGCTATTGTTCTGCCACCGATGGATATTGTTGTAAGTTAAACACAAATGGTCAATTTTTCATATTACTTAAAATAAATGCGACTTTTTAATATTTATGTTTTAGAATTTTAATATCCACATTAAAACAATTAAAATCAGCTTCACGCTGTATCCCGCATACAGCAGGGTAGGCAGAGGAAACCTAGTGTTGACACTCCGTTCTCCACTTTCTGCCGAACTTTGAAGGCATTGCGTGTTGAGTGGCAGAACACAACGCCGCGTTTTGCTTCGACACCAGAGCGAAGAAATGGAAATATAAACGTAAATAAATATTTCACATCATAATATCCACATAGTAGTTAATATACGCCTAAAGGTATTTTATATTGCCCTGATCTCCAGGACATGGCGAGGACATCAGGTTCATGCTATAAAAATATTATGTTCTTGTTAAATCCCAGAACGCAAAGTTTTGTTACTTAGGTAGATATTAATACATAAGTATAGCTAATAATTGTAAATATTTAGGAACCAATTATAATATTGGTAGGTTATTTTTTGTATGTTTTTTTCGTAAAATTGCAAAATTGCATATTTAATAGAAATATGTTTAGTTTTTTCATATCTATCCGCAAAAGCAGTTATTACCGTAAAATTATTAATCCTACCAGTACTTCCAGAGATATTAACGAACAACAAGCGAACAAACTCAGCTTTGTTATATTAGTACTCTATAGATAAAGATATCGTCATAATATATAGCTAACTTTTTATGATATAAATTAATGAGTTCCTTTTTATCTTGGATTTTAAGGTGTTTCAAACGTGAATTCACCGAAGCAGTGGCGCTACGCATGTGGGAGGCTTGCTGGGCGAACTACCAGACCGACTACTTCCATCTGTTCCTCTGCCTCGCCATCATCGCGGTGTACGCGGATGACGTCATCGCACAGGATCTGAATACTGATGAAATGCTGTTGCATTTTAGTTCCTTAGGTAAGATTTTTATATTATTTTATATAAATCCGTCGTAGTGCAGTGGACACAAGCGTGTGACTGTAAATGTGATGGTTGTGGGATCGATTCTCATTAGCGGAAATAGTTCTAGAAACAGGGCATAGCGCGGCGACAAGTTCCGCGACTCAACACGGAACGGAAAGTGGGGACGGAGTGTCTTAACACTAGGTTCCTTCTGACCACCTTCCTATATGCGGAGTACAGCGTGAAGTTGAAATAGAAGTTTTATTTCCTATAAATTTTTCTTTCATAAGTAAACAAGAACGTGTAAATTAAATAGACAATTGAATTCAGTAAAAACAAAGACATTTATATATAAAAAATAGTTCTCTTCGGTTTTTCAATTATCGTCGTTTCTAGAATAACTAATAGTAGTTTTTGGATCTACTCCGAACTGTGCGGAAGGATGAAAAGATTAGTCTTTAGCAAACATAAATCGCCATAATAAATTTGATTAAATATTTCCAGCAATGTATATGGACGGGCGTCTGATTCTTCGCAAAGCCCGAGGTCTGCTGCACCAGTTTCGACAGCTGGTGAGGATACCTTGTACTCTAGTGGGTATGTGTCAGCGATGCGGCCCCGGCATATGGGACTCCACTCACCGACCCAACGTTGAGTGTACTGGCGCTCATGATTTTTGTGAATATGCTGTACAATGAATTTTATTAGTTTAGCTGTTATTGAAAATTTAAGCGTTTTGTGTTGTAATAAGGTGCTTGGTAACTCCGAAACTCGAGTTCTTTTAATTAACCCTAGAATCTAAAATAACCTCTAGACGAACTTTGTTGTCAAAGTACAAAATATTGCTGCTTTTGGTACACAAAGTGAATTATTAGAAATATCACGTTTTCGGAGTTAACCCGAATGCATGAATGTTTGAATAAAGGAATAAACTTCGAATGAGAGAAAATTTTCAGTATTGTATTGTCATTGAAACAAAATGGCGGATAGTTAACATTTTGACGTTTAGTTTCGACATTTATATGACAGGTTGGAAATTAATGTTGGTATATTTTTCTTTTCTTCATCAATATATTAAATGTGGTAGGTAAGGGCATAAACGTAATATGTACAAATAGGTGTATGAAAATAATAAAATTAAATAGATATATGAATTTATATTGAGCTTAAAATTATTTTTGAAACAGTTTTAAGGTCTAGTTAAATGCATTTTAATGCAAATCTGATCCAATTAGACTGGTTTTGTTTGCTTTAAAAGCTTTTAGCTATATTCAATTACTACCTAATGTTGCAGTTCAATAGTCTACATTTATATCATTAAACTAAATTATTAAGAATTTAAATCAATAATTAGATATTATTTGGGATGTGACGATGCACAGCATCTGTGAGAGGGCGCTGTATACTTCCCTTTGATTATCCAATGATTTTCACTTCCGGTTGCTGTTTTCGACCAATCAGCGATCGCCGGAAGTCACGTGGTCTCAGGTGGTAGGGCGCCGGAACGTATAAAAGGCGACACTACGCTTCTTATCTCATAGCGTCGTCGTCGACGTCGAGGGAGCCCTCTCTCTCCGCGGCGCAACCTGGCGCGCCGTGCCTCGCGGGATCGACGCCCGCACCAGCCGCCTCGCCTTCCCCAGGCCAGGCACCCAGGGCCTCGCGCAGTGCCCACCGACACCAGGAGCTGAAGAAGCGCTCCCCCTCCGCGCCCTCCAGGGTGCTGGACATACCATGTCCCCGCAGTCTTCACTGAACAGGGACATGGTAGTTTTGGCAGAACTCAAGCACAATGGCGCGCTGAGTCGGGAGCTGATGGAACACATGGCCGTGTTCCTAAACGACCGTGCTCGAGCGTTGGACCAGACGCAGTCGCAGCCCATGTACCTGACACCGGTGCGCCGTCAGCGCACTGCAGAGTACGAAACCCCAGGCACTGGAAAGCGCCACTGCCCGGTGACCATCCAGGCCAGCCGGCCTGAATCAAGAAAACGCCCAGAGGGAGGCAGGGTCGGCAAGGACATGCCACTCCTCGTTCCTCCAACTACAGTTGCTTCCACGTCGGACCAGGCAACGGGTACCGTAACCACAGCGACCACCACTTCGAGCTCAACGTTCGCCGACGCGCTCCGGGCACCTGGCCCAAGCCGGGTGACACAGGATGCGCCAACCACTGCGACCTCTGTAACACCCAAGCCGCGCTATCCCCCGCTGATAGTGGAGAATATGCCAAATTGGGCGACTCATTTCCGGTCGCTCCACAACAAATTGGGACAAGCACCTAACGCGCGCCCCTTCGGTAGAGGGGTGCGTTTTACACCCAGCTCGGAGAATGAGTACCGCGTAATACAGCGGTACCTCTCTGAGCTCGAGAAGAGCGAGGCCATATCCTGGTTCTCCTATGCCCTCCCGGCGGAGAAAAGCAAGAAGGTAGCCATCTGGGGGCTACCCGTCACTACTACCCCGGAAGTAATAACCGATGCCCTGGCGGATCTCGGCTTCACTGCCGAATACGTGCGTCCAATTAAAGCGAGGAAGGGGAGGCCCGGGTGCATCTTCCTCGCCATCCTGAAGAACACCCCGGACCTGATACCTGGCATCTACAGCGTGACGGAGTTGTTATTCATGCCAGGTATCAAAATAGAAGCCTGGAGGAGCAAGAGGGGCCCGGCGCAGTGTCACCGCTGCCAGGCATTCCGGCACTCCAGCCACGGGTGCTACCGGCGGCTGGCTTGCGTGAGGTGCGGCGAAGAGCACCTCGCGCGCGATTGCCCGAGGGCCCTCGATGTTCCCGCCACGTGCGCCAACTGTGGCGGCGCCCATCCCGCCAACTACTCAGCCTGCCCCCAATACAAGAGGGAGCTCCAGAACAAGAGGGCGGGCACAGTCGCCCTCACAAAAGAAGATTCCACCCGCAAACCCAGGACCTCAGCTCCCTTAGTCTCCCCCAACACGGTCGGAGCGGAGAACGCAGCCGCCACTCTCATGGCCCCCGCCAATCCTGCTACGGAGAAGGGTGGCAGAAGACTCAAGAAAAGGGGAGGGAAGAGGACAAAGAGACAAAAGGCCAGCGAACCTCCTCCTCCCCTCGCTGCCCCCTTGAAGACTGCAGCCGCGGCCCCTGATGCCGCGCCTAGAACCACATCGGCCACAACCCGCCAGCCGACGCACGCTATCATCGTCAGGGCCATCGACACCCTCAAGGAAGTTCTCATTGCCTTGCAGGAGGGTCGTGACCCTGTCCAATGCGTGCTAAGCGGGATGAGCAACCTTCTCCTTCACGCCTGAGGCCCCCCGCGTACTCTATTGGAACGCCGCAGGACTCCGCCGTCGCCTGCCCTTTTAAATTGCGCTGGCGCTGGGAAACGGCATGGCGCTGGGAAACTACAGCTGGGCGGATGCCCTCTCGCCGTGGTTTCTGGCGGCGGCCATTACTATGACCGCGTCATTGTGGTGGGCACTAGGCCCGGTGGAGTTGTGTCTGCCAGGGCAGGCACAGTGCAGAGGAGGCAGGGGAAGGGGGGATGAGCATATGCCACCTGGGCGGTCAGCCCAGCCAGGTGAGACTCGTGGTTACCCGCGAGAGGCCCAGCTTAGGCGACCAGCGACCGAGGTGACTGCTCAGGAATCGGAAACGGTGGGAGAGGGGGGGATAATATCCCTCGGCAGGCGTCTTCTCTCGTCTGGCGGTCGGGTGTGGAGTGGCGCGATGCTACGAAGATGCAGATGGTCCGATGCATCGGCACGGCGGAATGCGTTAGACGCGAGCCGGCCGATGTGAGCCTCCAGGCTTTCCATTTTGAGGTCTTTGTGGAGTGTTGAGTTGCGAACATAATATGGTGCCTGGGTCACTCGCCGTAAGGCGAGGTTCTGGACCACCTGCAGGATTCTTCTTTGGTTCGCGCTGACGAGGGCGTACCACGCCGGGCTAGCGTACGTCAAGTGAGGCCTGACATACGCCTTGTACAACGCTATGAGGTAAGAAGCGTAGTGTCGCCTTTTATACGTTCCGGCGCCCTACCACCTGAGACCACGTGACTTCCGGCGATCGCTGATTGGTCGAAAACAGCGCCCTCTCACAGATGCTGTGCATCGTCTCTCCACAATAATACAAGTTTTATTGTTATGTAAAACTTGTACTATTTTAATTCTATAGGTGGATATCTTGATTGAAAATAATGATTCAATGAATGGCATATTCTCTTAATCAACGTCAATTTAAACGAACTAAAAAAAGTAATGTAAAAAATAATACAATTTCTCATAGATGTTTATAATAAAAATGGTTTTATATGCTACCAAATATTAAAATAATTAATACTATTCTTATCGTTAATTAGAAAATATTTACTAAATGCATAAAATCGTTTGATAAAATATTACATATTATTGTAGGTAATTTGACAACTGGTATCACATATGAAGTATAATACTAAGAATTATTTTCAGTGCGATAATTTATTATTTTTGAGTTTACTATGATAATTTTTTATTCATTGAAATTTTCTTATGGTCGTTGATATTGTTAGTTACACGTCGTTTCATAATATCTATATATATAAAAGGACTTGTCCTCACTGACTGAGGTAAGACGCACGCACACCCTTAACCGCTGATGGTAGAAACGTGAAATTTGGACAGATGTTTATTTTCGTAATCTGGACATCCATTAAGAAGGGATTTTGAAAAAATTTTACCCTAAAGGGGCGAAATAGGGGTTGAAAGTTAGTATGGAAGAAAATTTAAATCGGCACCGATTCTTATAAAATTTTAAATTCAGACTCTTAAAAGTATTTAATTGAACACGTGTTTCATGGTTTTCTAGAATTCTTTCCATAAGGGTGCAAATAAGGGGTTGAAAGTTTGTATGGAAAAAATCTTAAATCGCCGCCGATTTTTATAAAATTTGAAATTTAGACTCTTAAAAATATTTCATTGAACACATGTTTCATGGTTTATTAGAATTCACCCCTAAATACGTAAGCGAAGCTGCGCACGTCCGCTAGTTATTTATATATTAATTACCTAATGTTTATGTTACTGGTAGGTACGTATCCTTAAATTATAACTATTAAGAAGAAATTTATATTTGGAAATGTCATATCATCATATAACCCATAATATACAGTTTTACATAAAATAAAAGTATTATTGGGTACATATCTAACACAAGAAAACAAGGCTTAGCTATTTATTCCAAAATCCTGTTCAGGTAGTTATCATAAAAATTGTACCTGACTAATTGTATCCATCACTAGTTAATTTTTAAAAACAGTATAAAATAGGTATTCAATATGAAAATATACGAAAATCAAAACTAAAATCAAGGCCCTTCTAGAATATATGTTAGATACCATGGGTGGTCCATGCCAATAGCCGAAGTCGTTTAGTTTTTTTTTTTTTGCAATAATCACAATTATTATAATTTGTAATGTTCTAATAGTTTAATGTATAATGTTACTAGTCAGTATTTAATTATTATTCAGTATTAATTAGAACTATAAACGCATGCATGTTTGACAGACATCTTTTTACACATGTGCCATAAGTAAATGTAAATTTTAACCAAAAATTAATAAACCAAACTAAGTAATTAAATATATTGTTTAAACGCTATAAAATATTCTCTAATAACTTGTTAATATAAAATTACTATTTTTAATGTAAACTGTAGGACATATCAATGACAACAGATGTGTTCCATACATATTCATAATATTTAAAGGGCATGAATAGTAATTTATATGCATTTATGCTAAACTTTGTACCTGTCAAAGATTAAATATATATATTTTCCTAACTATACACATATGCAATCATTAATAAAATAAGGAATAATTAAATTTGTGTTTAATTATTTATTATTAATATAACAGATGTAATGTGTATTGTTAAAATCTAAGCAAGTTTTAAGGGAGGAAGCTAGAATATTGATAAATTGAGCATGCTATGAAGCCAAATACATATTTTACCTAAACTTTTTTAAAAGTATAACAATGTTACTGAAATACATCATTATATTATAATTTTTGTTTTTAAAAATAAACTTTTTTTCTGTAAGCGCAATGTAGATAATAATAACCAAGTTTCATTAATATTGATAAAATTATATACCAGTTGTTCATGTATCAAAATATATTACGTGAAATCATTTGTACCGTGTTTAATATTTAACTACCTATATAATAGGACCTTTATATAAAAATATACTATAAACTATTATAATATTACTTGATGTATTTTCTTGTGATGATTTACGACTTCAGTAACGTTTTGATGTTAGGTATTATTATTGTCTTAGCTTTGAAAAAAAAAGATTTTACGTACTTTTTTTGCCTTTGCCGTCAACAAAAACTAAAAACATCTGTTCAATATTGCATTCCACATTTTATGTATGTTTGTTTAATATTTATTTAGCACATTGTGAATTGTTGCCTATTCTGTGATATTTAATGATCTGCTTTTAATATGGGTTAAGTATACATTTATATTGTAATTTGTAAACACATAGCCATATCTCGTAGAACGTAATAAATGTATAATTATTGCAGTAATTTTGTTTGTTTTATTTGTATTGAACATGACAAAATATCGCAGTCAAGACTACGGCTACGTTGAAACATGACGGAAACTGGACGTTTTTAAAATCACGTGGATACCGCGCGTGTAATACTTATATGGCCAATATAATAATCGTCCAGACGTTTATTTTAAACCAGCTTTTATTATGGAGCGTAGGTAATAAGTAAAAGCATCATCCATTTACTTTGCGGACTATAGACCTCTATAAAGCCCTGAAGTTGCTATAGACGGCTGAGCAGATTTGGTTATAGGATTTTTCATACTTCTGAATATTTCCTTGAGTAAACAATGGGGATGGCTTGAGTTCAGAAAATCTAACTTTAGGCCGACCACGAGTTGTTGACCGTACTGTAGTACCTTGCGCTGCAAAATATTTTTTTGTAGTAAGAAAACTTATGTCAAACAAAAGTCAAATATCGCTCATAAATATATTTAAATGTCAAATGTCACTGCGTTAAAACATATGTTCCATAATCCATGGTTAAAGTAAATAGAATTTATTTAAGCCATGATACCATGTATTTTTAATATTTAATTGAAAATAGACTAATATATGGTAAAAGTAAATTCTATTTATATAAAATATGTGGTAATTCTGTTATCTGTCTAGTCTAATCAATTACAATCAAAGAATATAAAACCACATGACTTGCTTTTTGTTATTATGATATGTTTTGAATTGTTATCGCAAGTGTAATAATAAACTAACACATTATATAAGTATTTGTTTTTCAATTGTTCTTTAGTCTAGAGTTAATTGTTAACCTAATAACTAGTGCTCTTATAAGTAACTATAATATATTTACAATGGCTAGAAATCTGCCGAAAACTATGAAGGCTATAGGACTTTATAAATATTTACCGATAAGTGATCCAAGCAGTCTTTTGGATCTCGAAGTTAGTTTACCATCTATACAGAAAAATGAAGTGTTGGTAAAGGTAGAGGCAGTAGCAGTTAATCCAATAGATACAAAACAACGAGCCCCTAAACCAAATGTAGAAAAAACACCACGCATTTTAGGATGGGATGGAGCTGGCATTATCGTTGACAAAGGTGAAAATTCAAAATTATTTAACATTGGGGATGAAGTATTTTTCACTGGTGATCTAAGAAAGAATGGCTGTAATGCTGAATATGTAGCACTTGATGAAATATTAGTGGGTCCAAAACCAAAGAATTTATCTTTCGAACAGGCTGCAGCTATGCCTTTAACAGCTGTCACTGCTTTGGAGTCCCTTCAAGAACGTTTACAATTATCAATTTCTGATTCTGGTAAATCTTTGTTAATTATCAATAGTGCTGGAGGTGTAGGCTCAGTGGCTTCTCAATTAGCAAAGAATTTGGGTATGGTAGTTATAGGAACAGCTTCAAGGAAAGAAACAGCAGATTTTTCCCGCAATCATGGTGCAAGTATAATACTTAACCATTCTCAAGATCTGACACCACAACTTGAAGCAAATGGATATGGAAATGGTGTCGATTACATACTGGTTAACTATGATCCATTCCCTTACTGGGATATTTTGATGAAAGTAATAAAACCTCAAGGCAAAATTTGCTTAATAGTTGATAGTAGTGGATTAGTAGACTTGAGACCATTGAAAGACAAAAGTATCACATTAGTATCAGAATCTATGGTTACTAAAATAAAATATGATACAGAAGATAAATTTAAACATCATGAAATGTTAAAAGAAGTGTCTAGGATGCTAGAGAATGGTCAGTTGAACTGTACTCTCAATAAAGTTATTTCTCCAATAAATGCAGCAAATTTGAAAGAAACTCATAAACTTATTGAAAATCAACGCACAATTGGAAAAGTTGTGTTAAAAGGTTTTTAGATTCTTAACAATTGTAAAAAGCTTCTTAACAATTATAGTTTCACAAAAAAAAATTGAAAGTTGTTGCCTTTTATAGTAGGATGTTATACATATTATAATATGGACTGTTTATTTTGAAAGTGGTGTAAGTCCATTTTTGAGAAAAATGAGCTATCACGTAATTCATGCTTAATTTAATGTAATTTTTTTATATATAACTAGTCCGTGTTTAATTTCTCAAAAAAAACCCATGTTTTGAACAACTTAAAATCGGTTGGTAAATGAAATTGCATAATCATCGACATACTAATCTTTAATTTTCTCGAAACAAAAGAAAATGGACTTACACCACTCTCAAAATAAACGGTCCATATATAAGCTAGCAAATTTTAAAATTTGTCTATTTTTACTTTGAAACAATGAAAAAATAATTTGACTACACTTGTCACTAATAACATCAATATTATATAAATTAAGTGGCACAGCGATAAAGGATAAAGATAAAGTTCCATCACCAACATACAAGAACACTAGGTTCACTTTAAGTACCCTGCTATATCCAAAATAATTACATAAAATGTATACTGTATAAAACAATCAGCAGATAAAAATGTGTCTGTGTTATTTCTTAGATTTATTAACAATAATTTAATTACATAAAAGCATTATTATAAAGTAATATTGAGAAAAATATAACACAAGCACCAATCCACAGACCACCATTGATCTATTCCTTACATTCTATATATTTTAGACATAAATATTATTTTATTATTACACGTTTTAGTAAAAAATTTCAACCTTTGCCTCCTTAGTAAGGGTACAGAGTACTATAAGACTGATAATAAATAAAAGTGTGTGACTTGAGGCACAACAGCAGTCCCTTTGTAAGTGAAGACTAAAACTCTGGTTATAACTGGTTTCTTGAGTGCTGAGTAATACACATTGTCCTCTACAATATTGAAATAGGAATAAAACAAACTATATTTAAAATTGATTTATCAGAGAGTACATAAAAAAATAACAAATAATAAAATTTTGCCTTTTACAAATATACTAGTTGATTTCACAATTATTAATCCTTTCAAACTCCATGTTTATTTCATAAGAACATTTGGATTAAACTCTTGACCTTTAAATGGGGATCCCTCTGCATTCCAGGCTTTTTTAAGAACTTCCATATTTCTAATTTCATCACTGGTTGGTAGTCCTTTTAACTTTTGTTCTTGGTTCCATTGTAACTCCCTTACCTAAAATTTGTTAGTTTTTAACATAAATAAATAATTTGCAGCCAAAGTAAACAGTACATGTATAAACATTTATGGATTCAATTCCCACTGTGGGGCTTGAATTATTTTCATTATGTCACTCTCATAACAAGCACTATTTAATTCTGCCCCTCTATAGGTGTTATTTATCTTAACAGTATGTTTATTCTGCCTTACGCACAGTGTACAGTGTGAAGCTAATAAAACAAAAATAAGTATCATAGGATATTCTGCATTGATTAAGGAAAATATATAAATGACATACTTTGGCAATGTTATCTTCAGGCAATTCATCTAGTGGCCTGGAACAATCAATTTTTGATAGATCTATTTCTTCTTCTCCGTTGAGAAACTTGTTCCACCAGCGCTCTTGTTTCTTTTCTGTGAATACAATTACTAAGTAAAAATGTGTTGTGTATGTACGAAAAAGGGTGGAGATGCTTATTTTTATTTCATTACTTTACCTAAATGTATTAATAATCTGCCCTCACTGATACTCCAGAAGCTATCAATTGTTTTAATTTTAAATGGCAATGTGTCTTTTAAAACAATATTTCCATTGCGATTTGCTACACATATGTCTCCAGAATTTATAAGCACTCTTAAATCTTTAGAGGATTTTATGTCTGGTGGCAGCTTTACTGTAACATCTACAAATAATTTAAGAATTAAATACAAAAATTGTTGTCAGCAAGCAAATCATTATAAACATTACATGAATGTTTACCCAAGTCCATTATTGTTTGTGACCATGAGTAATTTTCCCTAGCTGCACCATTATAAGCTTCACTGTTTTTCTGTGTGATAATAACTGGTGGTTCATAATCTTCTGGGAAAATAGTTTTATCATCTTTCTTTGAAATATTATCGTGCGTACATAATTCTGACGGGGAATGTTCACTTGTGTTCAAAGCAACTTTATCAACATCACCACTAGATGTTTCGTTATCATCAGCAGTTACTTCTACTTCTTGAGCTACAGTAGAACACATGATTTCATTATTTATATCAGATTGTTTGTCAATACCAGAATACCAGTTTTTTGGATCACATTTTCTCAATACTTTAAGCACAAGTTCTTCAGCTACTCCAGGTGGAAATCCCATGTTGTCTTCTGGGTTTTTGGCTATATAGTAGAAATCAGTACTGGAATAAAGCGTAAATTTAATAAAAATAAGTTTTCACATTATTTATTTATCAATATTTTATATAAAAATTACTTACCGCCTTGCGAGAAAATTGAATATAGCTGAAAGAAAACCCAATATAGATTTTTCATTTTCTAAAATAGACGTAAAAACATCATCATATTTATCGTATTCATAAGTATTAGTCATTTTTAAATATTAGAAATCAAAAAATATTTTTCAATTGTTTGTTTTTTGTAATAATAGAAAATTCGCACAGTTTATAACAGATGAAAAACATAACACGACAGTTTGACATTGGCAATTGAACAAAATGTTGTCATATTAATCTGTTGCGCTCCCATGGGCCATGGCTACTAATAATGTTAAATAATTAATGTTAAAATAATTTTTCCTGTATTATTTAGATTGATTACAAAATAACCTTTTTAAAGCTATATAAAAGTTTAATTACTTCCTCATTTTTTTATTGTACATTAAAAATGAATTCAGTATACATATTTAGTATCCAAACCTAAATATAGCTTTAAAAATTTTATTTTGTAATGGTTCTAAATTTTGATAAATTTACTAAAAAATATGGTAAACATGTAGAACTTGCAACATTATATTTAATTAAGTTATTAATAAAAACAAATATTAATTATCATTATTTTGTAAAAAAGTATACAGAAATACTTTTATCTGACTTTAAAAAATATTACTTTATTTAAATTTATTTCGTTTAACTTTATAAAGCCAATGTTACTAGATAAAAATAATAATTTTGTAGCCTGGCAATGACAAAACAAGTTTAATAATTTGCATTGTTCCCGCTTGGCGGAGTCCGTTCGCTTTCGAAAGTTTCACATCCGCAAGAGAGCGGCAACTCGACAAGTGGACTTGACAACGCAAGACGAAGCGAAGTAGGCGAAGAAGTATCGCGCGCGAACTACGCTGCAGGCGATGACCGCATTCATATGAGTTTATATTAAGTTGTGTTAGTGCTGTCGTTTTCCCTGTCCCGCTAAGTGTCCACGAAAATGCTGTATAGGTGAACTTCCAGAAGAAACGTGTTGTGATTGTGTTAATATCCTATCTCTTCTATCTCAGTTTCTTGAAGGTTGTAAAAATGCCTTGCTCTGCGGTAACTTTGTCTATAGCGACCATTACGGCGATCGTGGCCGCTGCTTTAATGGCAATCGCATTCTCTACAGACAACTGGCTTTATATTGAAGTTAAACGCAACAGTATACAGGTAATGTATTTGAGATATTATTTGTTTATTAATTAATAGTACCTATATGTAAGTTTGCAAGTATTTTATAAAAGTACTGCGTGTTTGTTGTATTTTTATTATTAGCCTTGCACAAAGGCCGTATAAATCAACAGTTTAATTTGAAACACAGTTCAGTTGAAAAGTTTTAAAAATCGTAATCAGCTGTTTCATTCTGGATTTTTTCTTTCATAAAAATATATTCACATGTACGTTTTTATACTTTACTAAACATATATTAGAAATAAGTATGTAAACAGGTAAATTAATTGCTTTCGAGTTCAATATGTGAATAAAACGAATATATTTCCCTATTGTGTAGGTTAAATTCATTCTTGTGTAAAATTAAAATGAAATATCTACGTTGATGAGGCAGTAGCACAAAAAAGAATACAAGAAATCCATATAAGAATATAAATTAAACACGTCAAGGAAAAGCCTGTATATTAATATTGTATCTAGTATGATGCAGCATATTACTAATTATTAAGTATATGTTATACGGCTGCCATTCTTCGATTCTGCCATTAAATCTAAGAAATAATAAAAATTGGTCTGTTATATTGTCAGAAAAAGATTTAAAATATTAATTTATATGTAGGACACGAGCAAAATTTCGCAATAAATATTAGGTATCGTAACATATTTTTTAAGTCCTTGCCTGAACACCGTTACAGAAGACACGCTACGCATAAATATGCAAGTATTTAATAGCACGAATGTGTGGGTAACTGTACTATACCGTGAGCGACTCCTGCGCATCCATTCGTGCAGATAAAGAAGCCAACGATAAAGTTTGTCGTAAACTCGTAGTAAGTTAATATTGAGGTCGAACTCTAGTAAAATTTAGGTAGAATATTTAATTAAAGAATATTTAAGAGAAACTGAATCAAAATTTTAATAAACCTAAATACAAAATGGTATTTCTTTAATAAGTTAATAATAAATTAATAAATAAATCCTCAACATAACAATAGTTTGCTTATAATTGTTTGACACTTTCTTTTTTACTGCATCCTAAAACATAATTCATAACTTATAAAAAGGAGAAGAAGAATGCCTCCAGAATTTAGCGGACAATGGGGAACAGAGAATTTTACAGAGAGAACCTATTCTCTCTGTCTACCATACTGTGAAAGGGGATACAGCGAGATGCTAAAAAAATAAAAAGGTTATACGGATTGGAACATTAAAGTGTTTGAGGAAAACGATCGCGGACGCCCTCGTATCTTTTATCCTGTACAGGTTTCCTTAGGATTCTAGGAAAGAGGTGTGGAAAAAACACAGGCAAAGAAATGTTTGCCATTTGTCATAATATATATATAAATAATAAGAGACTTATAAAATTTAAAAGCTATACTTTGTTTTCCTCAAAAATATTTTATTTTGTAACAATGACATGTCATTACGAGCGGTAATTAATCATTGATTTGACCAAACCAGTTTCATTAATTTGAGAATGTCGAAACTTTTGTGAAATTGCGCATTTATTACTAGTACTTGCTAGTGTGCCGTTCATTAAGAGAATTACTTTCAGAAATCTTGCTACAAATTATATATTTTTTGGAATCCAGGTCAGTTTCAACATACAAAATTTCAAACTAAAACTTATCATTTCCTCCATTTCATATCACATCCGGTAATTCTTTAAACTATTAATTTCTTATAATAACTTATTTTAATATAAATATCATAATTTCTACTCTCGACTTTAGAAAGTGACGACGCGGACCGCCCGTTATGTGAAATGACGAGTATTATATTTTTCGCGTCATTTTAAAGAGTATTCTTAAGAAATTTCATTAAACAAATTATAATATAATAGCTTAAGATAGTAATATAATATACTTATAAAACAAACGCGGCTTCGCCCGCTTAAAGCTATTGTTATATGATTGATAAACTATACAAAATCTTTACATAAATTGCAGCATGTGTTATTCTGATGTTTTTGATAATACTGTAAAGTTTCATTCAAATCCGTTTAGTAGTTTTTGTGTGAAAGTGGAACAAACGTCCATCCTCGCAAACTTTGACATTGAAAATATTTGTCGTATTACATATTACTATGGTAAAATTGAAACCTATTGAATTTTGCTGCTTGTTTAAGCAGATTATGTGAATTTGAAACTAATATCAAATTCAAATTCGTTTTAAAAGGTATTTTCTATTAAGCTACTTTTATATAGAATCATGTAAAAAATATATGTTCGTTCACGTAATACAATAACCATTTCCCTACGGTTTTGAGAACTCAATTTTAATTGCTATTCCAAACTGGTTCTCCGTTCTGAGTTGAATCTCCATTTACGTAGGTATGCAAATGTTTGAAAGCATGCATTTTAAAACTGTAGAGGAAGTACCGTCGCGTCAAGTTACAAGAATATGGAAAAAACAAGGGAGTTATAATTTTTACCTGGCGTCACGCCCGGATACCCTTTTTTGCTTTATATTTTTTTAGTATCGAATTATTTTGTAAATAAATACTCTGTAGTAACATAAACCTTAAACCCTTATCAGGTTTATTCCAATGCTGCCAAGCTTTTATCATATAAATAAATATCAAAGAAATGATAAGTAAATTGTCGTTATACTACATTGTTTTCGTCCATATTTCCGTTTCCGTTTATTTATTTAAAAATAGTTTACAAAATCTAAAATTGTCATATTGACATAATAAACTGAATGTCGCGGTCGTTCTTACGTAACATTTGTCTTAATTCAAAACAATAATAGTGTAGTATTAAATTATCAAATTAACATGTTTCAACAAAACTACCTACATATTGTAGTCATATTTCTCTAGTTACAAGCAACAATTAAAATTATACCAAAGTAACAATATTCTCAATGAAATAATCAGCCTACGCTGTATCCCGCACACGTCAGGTGTAGGCAGAGAAGACCTAGTGTTAAGACACTCCGATTACCACTTTCCGCCGAATTTTTCGAAGCATTGCGTGTTGACACCAGAGTGAAGAAAGGAAAATATTAAATATTTCATTTCCTCGAGTTAGGATCGAACCCACAACCACTCGCCTCTGCGCCATGGCTGGCCCCGCAATAAAATGTTTATATTTATTCAAAGAACTGACACTAAAAGGCAATGTCCTATAATCAAATTACTTACGCATAATATGTAAAAGGATTCTCGTATGCTCATATCGCTTAAGCTGACTAGTCATGGCTGACTCAAATGACACATTTTTTAATCTATATTATATTAGTTTTACTCAGTTTTTTATACAGTCGCTCCGTTATAAAACAGATAAAAAATATTTAAACAAAATATGTTTTTTTTTTTATTTTCTTACACCGAATAAAAATGCAGTGTTTATAAATTCCCCTGAAATATTTTGAATCTGTACTTATATTTATTTTATTATCTGTACTTATACTTATATATTATGTAAGTTAATTATATTTATTTTATTTTATGATGATTGGATTTAAAAAATAATAATTAATTATTACAAAATAATAATAAAAAAAGAAATGCACTATATTAAATACGCTTGTCAACAATGCTTATACGGTATCAACCTGCTTTCTCGATCACGCCTATTTCTCACGACTTATAACTCTAAGCTTGTTACATTCCGCTTCCTCGTGATATTGTTACGTACTTTTAAAAACACCCATAGGTCTAAATAACATACATATGTATATTGAAAAATCTAAATTTAATATTGAAATATCCAAAATACTGTTGTACAGACGTATATAAAGATTTGTTTTGATGTATATTACAATGAATATTATTATTAATAAATGATGCTTCACGCTGTATCCCGCACAAAGCAGGGTAGGCAGAGGGAACCTCGTGTTAAGGCACTCAATTCCCCACTTTCCGCCGAATTCTAAAGGCATTGCGTGTAGGTTTCTTAGTAAATAAAATAAATAAATCAATAAATAATGTTTCTTAGTAATATCACTTAAATAATTTTGGAACACATATACAATACATACTTAAATATAAAATATATTACGTGTATCATGTTAGTACGGTCAATAAATTTACAGTCCTCACAAGGGTGTGACTGTAACGCGACGGTTGTGGGTTCGATCCCCACTCGAAGAAGTGAAATATTTATTTACGTTTATATTTCCATTTCCTCGCTCTGGTGTCAAGGCAAAGGGCGGCGTTGAGTTCTGCCACTCAACACGCACTGCCTCCAGAATTCGGCGGAAAGTGAGGTACGGAGTGTCTTAACACTAGGTTCCATCTGCCTACCCTGCTGTGTGCGGGATACAATGTGAAGTTGATTTTGAAGAAGAACAAACACTTCAATATTATTACAACATAAATATTTAACTTGAAATTCATTTACGTAACAACGTTCGGTCAAGCTCCGTATACTATTGTCATAAGGCAAATAGAGATTTTAAAGGAAAGTGTGGCTAATTTCCCAACGTCGATGATTATCACCTTTCACGATCACTTGTATGAAGCAAACATTTATAGTTTTCCGGCCTTTCACTGGTGGTTGGCTAATGAAGTTTAGTTTGAAACAAATGGATCATAAAATGAAATATGTTTACGTTACTTACTTTTGTTTCCCTTTGAAAAAAGTGATAGATGTCTTTAAATATGAAGAAGTAAAAGATTTATTAAATTGTATGAAATGGATGAATGGATAGTTTTCCGGCCTTTCACTGGTAACTAGTATAAAAAGTACTATGGGCCCGAAAAATATTTCTACTGTCTTCGTAGATATATTTATTATGAGTATTTGCTTATCTTATATTCTTGGCCAGTGACATTAGATAACTTAATAAAATATTTATATGGGAATTATGCTTTCTAATAAATAATCGTATTATTTAAAATTATTTCCTCACCTTTCTACCATAAAATGTAATATATTTTAATGACCAATTATTATTAAGTTATTAAGATTTGAGTCCGTAGTGGCGCATGGGGCGCAAGCGTGTGGTTGTAATGTGACAATTGTGGGTTTCATTCCCATTCGAGTGAATGTATTATTGCTTATTATCATTCGTGATTCTTCTCTCTAATACAAGCGCGGAGTTGAGTTCCAACCATGTGGAGAACGGAGTGTCTTAACTTTGGGTTCCCTCTGCCTATTCTGCTATATGCGGGATCCAGAGAAAAGCTGAAAAAAATTAACGTCTTTTTTTAATAAAATTATTAACTAATCTTATAAAACAGTGTGCCGAAAGACATATACTTTCTCACCAATACGTATTGCTCGCGAGTTACGAAAGCAGCTAATTTGAGTAATCATGCTTGGCTTCGGTACAATAGGGTCACCTGGATTGCACGTTTCGAAACAAACTGGTTGCTAATGTAGACGTCGCTATAATTATTATAATTATGCATTTCTATTAACTTGTTAATACCATATAAGGTATGCAGTTTTGATTTCCATTTCTTTTAAGTTGTAAGATCCAAATTATAATACATTTTTAACACAACTAAGTAACTTTGTAATAAAATGTAAGAATCTGAATTACACGCACTTTTAATTGTTGTATCATCATGAAACTTGACAATTATATGGTAATTAGATAACAATATAATAATTTGGTACCATCCTAGAGGGAACCTAGACCCTAACCTAACCTAGTGTTAAAACACTCCGTTACCTTTAAGACACATCTGTTTCCCACAAAATATTGTACCAATTTAATCAAAATGTCATAGTAATCTCTATATGTAATTTTATGAATACTTGACTAAACGAGTTGAAATTCATCACGTAGGTAGGTCAGGGAGTGTAGGGGAGCACGGGAGGATTTGCCGAATTTCCCGGGGGTAGGGGAAAAGAAATGAGAATTTACATTTTACAAAATTGTGGGCGACTACTAATAATTATATAATTATGTGTTTTTTTAGTTAAATTCAATGGTCATGTAAATCAAGGGCAATGTTAGTATGAAACGTCCTCGAATAATATTCTAAACTACAACTACCTAGCATACCACATAGTAGTCTCAAATAACGGTTTCTTGCCAAACTGTTAACTAATCTTTGTCTTCGCACGTCACTCTCTCATTATTGTTCGTTTGCGGCATTTTGGACCACTTTGAACCACTTTCGTAATTGAAGTTGGTAAATAGAATATTTGAACTATGTTAATTGACTATAGTTTGCTTCAAAATTATTTTATAAGTAAAATATGAGCGTTGTGGCTTATGAGAGACTACCGGCCCTAATGCGGCTTCGCCCGCTTAAGCTTATCTTTATCTTTAACTAAAATATAACAATATTGTAGAAAAATTATACAGAGTGCTTACATGAATTGTAGCCATGTGTTATTCTGATTATATTACTGTAGTTTCATCTAAATCCGTTCAGTAGTTTTTGCGTTAAGGTGGAACAAACATCCACCCTCTCCATCCAACTTATAATATTAGTAAGATTTTTGTTAGGCCTACTAAATGTCATTCCACTATTGTTACCATATCCTGATGAGCTATAGACGCCACAATGACTAACTCTTCAACGTAGGACCGAAGAATTCAGAGAACCGCTTTAACCGATAATGGATTTCTATTGAAAACGACAGACTTCCACTAACTATTTGTAGTACTAATTCATTGTTATTTTACTCCATTATCTACTTTCAATAATGATGGACCATATTGATGTAGTATGTGAGTATTGATGACGTAACTCAACGCCTTAGTTTGTTCCCCTGAATGGTAACCGAACCCAAAACCGTACCGTTTATAATTACACGTTGTCTTATTATGCCACGATGAACATGAAAAGTAGTACAGTATAAACTTTATTATATCTTATTTTGTGATGAGTTACTTCTCGGATTACTAGGACCAGATGTACTTGTACTTAACCGCAGGTGATTTCTATTTATAACTAACAACAGAAGAGGGCTTTGGCTTTTCTTCACTGGAATTAAGTGCTTTTTACTTTATAGAAAATGTTTAATATAAATAATTAGAATTTACTATTACGTTCAAAACTTTTAAACCACGTATTCGGCTTAGAATTAATCTAATTTAATAAAAATAAAGAATTTTTAGCTATACTATTTACTATATGCAAGAATCATTCTCTTTAAGTAGGTATACTACGAAATTACATTAAATTTTTTAACGATTATAAAAACATTTTATAATGACGAATCACCAATTTAAGAAGCCTCGTGGAGGTAACGTACGTTCTTCCGACTACCCATACACACGCAGCACACACACACACGTACGTATAACTATATGCCTACGGTACACGTGGTAGTGTGCGTAAAGGAAGAGCGTCGGCATTGCAAGGTGACCAGGACGGGTCCCGCATATATACGTGTTCTCGACCCCGGCCATTGTTCTCGGGTTGGCGTTGTGCCGGGAGTTGGTACCACATGTTGATGAAACCCTATACTTAATATTATATTTCGTTATATTGTTATATTATAGTTTCTATATGTTTATTGTAGAGAAAAATTAATTAATTTGTTTATATTTCAGTTTGTATTGATGAGTTTTGTAATATTTTACGTTTATATTTTCATTTCACTATTTGAAATATATTATAGTTTTCGATTACATACACATTTAAAAAGTCATAAACCACCATTTTTTATTTTAATTTTGAAAAATTGTCACTAAATCTTAGTAATTCAACAGTGCAATAAACAATATATTAACATTAGCGATTTTTCACTTTCGATACCTGGGAATCATCGATTTTTGTTACGTATAAAACGGAGAGTTTTTTTCAAATATACAAGAATAAATTATAAAGATGATATCGTATTTCTATTTAACAGCAACCACATTTATTAATATTAATAGAAAATTCCTGAATTTCGTCATAGCATTCCCAGTACACCCACGCACAGCATAAATGCAATATAAGATCAGCATTGAAGTGATATAAGCGATATTGTGAACAATTTTAACGACATTCCAACGTGCTCAATCATACACCGTTTGTTGTAACGCTACTTGCTTGCAATTCTGAAATACTCAATTTTCCTGTGAGTCAAATTATTGTAAAATTATATTTTTTTATCAGTTTCATTAGGCTAAGGGAACCTAGTGTTATGACTCTCCGTTCCCCATTTCCCATTTGTGGAGGCCAAGCAAGTGGCGGAATTCAGCGCTTTTGTGTCGATACCAGATCAAAGAAATAAAATTATATATAAAACCGGATACTTATAGTGTTTTCTCTTTTTAATTTTACTAACCAGAAAAAGATAGTGTGATAGTTGGTTATATATGAAAAAAAAGTGATATTTGTAGGTGGTCGCATAATTTATGTAAGAGCCAATTTAAAGTAAAAAAATATTGATTAAAAAGATACGGTCCACATTTTTTTTCTCAAAACATACTAAGTGAAAGTGACAATTTTCTTACAAAAGATATCAACGAGCTTCCAAATATAATATCAAATGTTTATGTTTTTTTGTTTGTTTGACAGAATTAAACTTACTTTTTGCATCAATTTCCTGAAATTATCTGTAGCAGTCACAAACTTACTGGTATTTTTACATTTTTAAAGTAATCACTTAAGAAAGAAAAAATATAAAAAAAAATTAAATCTCTTCACATTCATACTTTTTATACGTTTTCTATTTTTTCTTTTTTTTTAAATAACAATTCTGTAATATTTAACATATTATGCTAATATTTCTAAGTTAAGTTTACTCACTTACAGCAGGCCATTCATATCTTACTCAAATATTTGTTCGCCGTAAACGGAAAGTCCACGCGTGTGACTTCGGGCGAAAGTTAGAGACAATGGTCAGTCAATTTTAATTATGTGTAGTTGGCGAAAGTCAAATGTCATTTGAAAATATTTAAAGATGCACCTGTCAGAATACCATTACTTTGAAAGTTTTTCCATGTATTATACAGGGTGGAATTGTCAGCACCACTTTAAATGAAACCACAGTTTTAACTACTCTATAAAAGCCTAATATAATTCGGAAAAAAAATAATTCCCAAAAATGAAAAAGTTATTTTTTTAACAAAATAAATAATAAAATTATCGTTTTAAAATAAAACGCCATTTGTAAAGTATAACATAGGCAAGCACACAATTACCTGTCAAATCGGAAACGTCGCACACGCATGTGTGCGTCACACGAAATACAGATGTGGATAAAAATCGTGAAATGAAAAAAAAATCCTACGTCCAAACTGTTGAGGTACCTTCATTAATTTCTTAGGTGTGGGTTTGAAATATATTACCCTATATGCAGTTTCAATAAAAGAAGCGCTGCCTCTTCCACCCTGTATATTTTAAAAAGACATACAGACAACAGTCTGTGTGTTTGTTCACGCTAATCTCAAAAACGGTTGAACCGATTTTATTAGAGTTTTCATTATTGTATTTTGGCAAGCTCCCCTAAATCTTTTGTGCTTATTTTATTTCAATTGGTTTATAAATAAAAAGGTCGCCATTTTAAAAAATGTTGTTCGATAAAATTGGTACTAATAACTGTTTAAACTTTACTATTAAATTTAGGTATAGATATTGTTTTTAAAAATATATTTTTATTAGAAGACGAAAGTAAATTAATAATAATTATATAATATATTTTAAGCAGGCGAAGCTGCAAGCGGGGATTCGAATATTGATTATACAAACGTACATAGATTTGCATATGAGTGAAACTGTGGGTATATCGTTATAACTATACAATAGTAATTCTCATTGAATAGTCGATATAAAATCATATATAAAAACGGCGATCGATGAACTCGAGTTGAAGGAACGTCTCGCTCGGATAGCTGTTCAAAAAAAAACTTTTCTAGTGCTATAATCTTAGAGGAGAGGAAATGCAGAAATATCACGTGCTCTTATTTATTTATATTTCTACCTGCAGACCTTTATTTTTTAAGGCTATTTCGTTTTAGCCATATCTTATTTCATAGTTTTGGATTTTTGGTATTATAAACGTGATACTAAAAATTTCAATGATATTTTTAAAATATTGAATTCGTGTAAAACAATAACTTTGTAATAATATATTTTATTATTTCAAATAAATAATAAGATACAATAATATTTACTATTTTTTTGATAATCTTTTAGCTATGTAATTTATTTATAGCATTTTTCTTGTTTTGCTACCTTAATTGCTTCTGAGGCTAAAGTAACGATACGGGCGTATGTACCATCACACTTACCGCTTTCTGTTCCAGACACATTACGTTATATCTCTGCTTTTTTTTAGCGTGAAGCTAAAAAAAACTAGGTTCCCAGTTAACCTCTGTATGGGAGCACATAGCAGGGTAGACAGAGGGTATTTGGGAACCTAGAGTTAAGACACTTCATTCCTATTAACTTCTGTTCCCGATTTTCTGCCGAATTCTGGAGTGAGTGGTAGAACCCAAAGTCGCAATTATTCATTTTATCTACTATCTTTAACTACTTGTTGGATTTCACAAGATTTACTTTTAATATAAAATATAATTGAATAATTTATAATGAATGTAAAACAGTGTGCGGACTGTCCGCGTGCCAGCTACTTTCTTTTCCAAGTAAAAGCTGCGATAGCATACATAATTCGTATGTTTACAGTTCGTGACAGCTACTAATTTGGAGTCGAGTGATAACTAAACAGAATATTATATTTAATATTTGAAAGTCACCATTGGTTGTTACTGTCCAAAGTAAATGTAATTCATAGATAACTATACTAGAGGCCTTGCTCTTATGTCGTGGCAAAGTGCGGTGTTGAGTTCCGCCACTAAACACGCAACGCCTCCAGAATTCAGTGGAAAATGGGAAGCAGAGGGTAAACACTAGGTTTCCTCTGCCTGGGATGGAACTTGAAGATGAATATTATAATAGTTGGTTAGGGTAACGTTAACCTAAAAGATATAGACAGCGTACTCACAGTTTTTTTAAAGAAACATCTGTAACGTTAAGAACTAGTTTCAAGAGCAAAAAATTGAAGCTTATTTAGGTGGTACCTTTTAGCTATGAGAAATTTTATAAATGTTCATTTTGTTCACTTGTCTGTCGTAGAAATTCTCTTGTATTAGATAACTATTCTGAGCCGTCATTTCCGCATTGCTAGATACATAGCTGAGCAAATATTTATGCATTATAAATTTATAACTTTGAAGGACATAAGTAAAGTAAATGATGTAAATTTATTTATCAAATTCCAGTAAAATTGTAAAGGCCAGTAGTGGCGCAGGGACAGAAAGTGTGGACTGTAAACGCGACAGGTGCTGAGTGGGTTCATTTCTTTGAAGGGTGGCTATGAATGCCGCCACTCAACACGCAATGCCTTCGCTTACGCAGAATTCGGAGGAGAACGGAGTATCGCAACAGTAGGTTTTCTCTGATAGCTCCCTGCTGTGAAGCGATGAAGCTGACATTGTAAAAAAATCTCAATTTCTTACGCACATGCTTTAAATCATGAATGAAATCAAATATTCATAAATATAAACGTTTTGATGATTGTAATTTGAATACTGTCGCGGATATACTGTTTATAAAAAAAGTTACAATTTTATTATAATAAAGTTTAACACAATTCTTATTTCTAAAATCAATAACAATAAATATATATACGAATAACAATCTGCTACTACTATAATAAAGTAACTAATTTGAAAGAATTTACTAGAATATTTAATATTTTTAATGATTACCTGTTTCTCACGACTAATGGCTTAGTTACGTTCTACAAATGTCGATGACAAAGCAACCTGACGGAATTCCGCTTCACAATGTTATCGACGTAAGTTGATCTTTACACAAAGCCAAAGAAAGTATGTGTTACAGTTGTTTTTTTTTTCAAAGACTACCATTATTATTTGTTTATAACTAAACGACAACAAGTTTCGGGTTCTATTGCCGCTCGAGGTAATGAAATATTTAATATTTTCATTTGCTCGCTCTGGTAACGAGGCAAAGCCTTCAGAATTCGAAGAAAATTGGGGAACGTGACGAACGTGTTTTAATGGCTACGAAGTGCCTTAACACTAGGTCCCCAGATTTGCGCTATGTGCAGGGGGGCTAACAAAAATTAAAAATCTGAATAAAAATTAAGAGTTTGTTTAACGGAACGTGATATTCTTTAGATCTAAAAGTTCGAATTGAATAGTTCTTTTAGCGTTAGATTGTCCATTTACTGAGGGAGGCTACAGGACACTGCCTACCTGAAGTTTACAAATATATTTTTTATTAACTTACAATAAGAGAAAAGATAAAAAAAACAACGTTTTCCCACTAGGGACTGAGGTATATAAAGTACGTACTTATGTAACTATACCTAATTTTGTAATCACTTTTAATTATAAAAATTGTTGTTAATCTTATCAATCATGATGATCAATCTATACTGAAATATTTAACTATGCAACGAACCGTTATATAAGTCCACTTATGTATAAAATATCTTGAAGAATGTTGGTATTTCATGCACCTGCGTGATATTTAGCACGAGAGCATTTAAGGCATACTATAAAAATAACTAGAAAAACTATTTAAATTCAACTTCAACTGGAATTATAAAATAAGACGAAACATTTTAATTGCAAAACACAGACTATACTATCTAACAAAATTACGATTATATATTTTTTTAGCTTCACGCTGTATCCCGCGCATAGCAAGGTAGGCAGAGGGAACCTTGTATTAATACACGCCGTTCCCCAATTTCTTCATTTTCAAAGCATTGCGTGTTGAGTGTTGGAACTTAACTCCGGGATTATTCCTTCGTGCCAGAAAGAAAAAATTAAAATATTAATAAGTAATAATTCATATCTTCGAGTTGGGATCGAACCTACAACTATTACGTTACCGGGACAAGCGTCGCGACGGCCTAAGGCCGTTTATATAAAATCTTACAAAGTACTAAAAAGAAATATTCAGTTTTGTATAAAATTATACCTGCATTTACAATAAGAATACAAAAAAAGGAACAATCCAGTATCCTCTACCCTACCAAAGAAAGCGCAGGTTGCTCTTTCATATAATCAATTATCTCCGCCCTTGAAGGTCAGTACAGGAATGAGACCGGTCCAGGCAAGGAGCGGACGAACTAATAAAAACAAGTCGGTCCACGTTTAACATCAACAACTTAATGATATATTTAGTGTTTTTATAATGTGCTTATCGGATTCAGAAAATGTTAATTTAATCTGTATTAAATTGTTTTTGTGACACACTTTGTTTGTGTATTATTTTTATGAAAAATCCTTTTTTAAATATTTAAAGAAAATATAAGTCAAGTTGTTTATTTGCTTAAGATAATCTTAATGCAAGGATAAAGAACTCTTTGTACTGTTATCAATTCAATACTTGTAAATAAAACGAAAAAATATATTATTCTAACCTCACCTAATGAGATCTATTATATTTATTTAATTAGATTGAGAAATTAGATTCTAAATAATAAGATTTTAATAGTAAAATATATTTTATTGTTCACAGACATACGTAACGGAGAACACGGATGTAAACTCTCAGGCCATCCTCGACAGCCTCAACAGCAAATACTACTTTTACACGCGGACGCGAGGGCTGTTCCGCAACTGCTACCCCAAGGAACGTCCACCTACAGGTGAGATACGTCGTGAGATGCTTACGTCATAAAATCTAAAAATCTGCTTCACGCTGTAGGCAGTGGGAACCTAGTGTTAAGACACTCCGTTCCCCACTTTCTGTCGAATTGTGGAGGCATTGCGTGTTGAGTGGCAGAACTCAACGCCGAGCTTTGCCTCGACGCCAGAGCGAAGAAATGGAAATATAAACGTAAATAAATATATCACTTCCTCGAGTGAGATCGAACCCACAACCATCGCGTTACAGTCACACCCTTGTGCCACTGCGCCGCGACGGCCTCTGCGTTTGAAATAGAAATTTGGTAATATATTTCAAATTTAAGATTTTCAAATATGTATTGTCAATAATAAATAAGTGTATCTAAATGTAAATATGAAATTATTGATTTATAAAAAAATTACCCTGAGTTTTTTTGCGCCGGTTCTTAGGGCTGTGGCAGTAACTTTAGTGAACTGGTGGTAAATTATTAATTGATGTTAAAAAAAACGAAGCAGTTTATAACTTCTTAATTTAAATAAAATTATTTGAATACAATAAATATTGAAGAAAAAGAAATTTAGTTTTAAGAAATTTAACTGCGCAAGCTATGGCTCTACGATATTGATTGGAAAATTAAGCCTCATATGCTATCACGCATCAAAACGATATCCTAGACCCTTATAACCACATTCGTACCGAAATAGTACAGTGATGTACAACAAGACATACCTTTTAAGGCGTGCGTACCTACGCAAACTGAATATACGGTGGTACGTAATTACGGCCTTACTTTCGAATCAACCTTCGAATGACCTAAAGGAAATGCCAGGACGGCGTTGAAAGGTGGTCACTTATGCAAATTGCCAGCCAAGAAGCTAGTTTCACTGTAAATTTGCATTAAACTAGCCCTATCTGTAGGTATTCTTAGTTTTAAGTAATATTTTAGAGGAACAATATTATTATTTTTTAATATAACGCTACCGAAATCGATTTTGCAAATTACAAAATCTCTTTACTTCTATTAATTAAGCTTCAAGAATTCATAATAGAACAGAACAGAAGATAAATGATGATGAATAAGTTCTTCTCCAGAGCAAAATCAATCATAATTGCGCCGTCCGTCCGTCAATCCATTATCTATTCGTAGTGCGTAATTTTCTAGGCTAAACAGCCAACCGAGCGCAGGTTAAATTCTCGACCGCAAGCCTTTCACACCGGTTTCTGTGGAGAAATTTTGCATGACACGGAGATCACTCATCTAATATCTTGTGTGTTGATGAATTTTTTTTTCATAAACAATATGTATAATTTTATAGCCGCAGCTAAAGCCAGTCGTGGCCAAAGGCTAATTTCTGTTCTTCGCTCTAGTGTTGAGGCTAAAGCGCGGCGTTGAGTGCCGCCACTCAACACGTAACTCCTCCAGAATTTGGCTGAAAGTGGGGAACGGAGTATCTTAACACTAGAATCCTTCTGCTTACCCCGCTGTGTGCGCGACACAGCGTGAAGCTGATTTTATTAAAAGATAATTTTACAACCGTATCCATTTCTTTAATTAACCAGACATAAATACCAAACGAATAACCGCGTTTTATTAAAACATAATTAAGAAAATACACTATTACCCATAAAAAACTTAAGTAAATTAGTAATTAAATAGATTATAACCAAGTTTTTTCAACCAAGAATTCTAGAATAGAAGTTACCATGGTCAGCACACACAGTTGTTATTGTGCAGTCAAACACCTGTCTTATACCGTACCGTACTACTTACTGTGACCACCGACCACGGAGACCACTGCTAAGATATGATAATACTACCACTATATTCTAAGTAACTCGATATATATTTCCTCGACTGCTGAACATTACGCGCAGTTCTGCCCCAATAGATTTTAATTATAACCATGAAAGTATTTGTAATTGGGATAAACGCACTGCTTAATAATCTGTACTCATTTTCTTTGAGCAAATATTGTTTTGTTCTCTATAGCTTGTAAAAAAGTAGAAAGTCTTTTATAATAAATTTATAATATTTATAAATAAGATTGAGGCCAGTCGTGGCGCAGTGGAACAAGCGTGTACGCGACAGGTTGTGGGTTCGATTTCGGAAATTAAATATTTATTTAAATTTTTATTTTCATATCTTCGCTTTGGTGTCGGGTCAAAGAGCAGCATTGAGTTTCGCTCATCAACAAGCAATGCCTCTAGAGTTCACCGAAAAATGAATGGGGAACTGAGTGTCTTAACTCTAGGTTCCCTCTGTATCCCTACTGTTTGCGGGAAACAGCGGGAAGCTGAATATATATTTGCCTTGGACTCGTGTGTGCTACCTCAGTTAGCGGATAGGTGACAACTCGTATAATAGCTGAACGTGATTTATCTATGTGCTATTTGTTTGTATCACCTTGAAACTATTTATTATATTAGTCAAGCACGTAACGTTATATTGTAGGAATTTCGTATTTAAACATGTAAGCAATGTTAATTATTATTTAAGGCTAGTGGTCGCGCGCGGCTTCGTCCGCTTGAACTAAAATAGGTTTTCTATACTGTTAATAAATCTTAATATATCTCTTTTGTGTTTTAATTGCGCGGTTCTTTCCGCGAAAATCACGATTCCCCAAGAATTCCGCAATGAGAAGCGAACTTTATGTTGGACCATAACCTTCACTATCTGTCAGTAAAAGATCCGTAAAATTGGTCCAGCTGGTGTTCCGGAGATTAGTTAGGACAAACCGAAACACAGACAGACAAACATTTAAAAATAGTTTATGTTTTAGTATCGTGTAAATAACTATATTAACTTAAACTAAAAAACACAGCTTTTATGATATCACAGACAGCCACTTAAATTTTTATTTAGGTTTATGTTTAGATATAAATGAGGAAGAAATGTTCGTAATTAGAACTCACTCTGAGGTAACGTAATTTTTTTATGAAATAATTGAATATTATATAAAACGTGATATTAAATTATGTATAACCTTGAGTTACAGAAGGTTATATATAATTTAAAAGTAGTAAATAAAAAACTAGGATGATATTAATATTTATCAAGTATTATATTTTATTATTTTTTCAGCTTCACGCTGAATATCCCACACAGCAGAGTAGGCAGAGGGAACCTAGTGTTAAGACACTCAGTCCCCCATTTACCGCTGAATTCTTGAGGCATTGCTTGTTGAGTGGCGGAACTCAATGCCGCGCTTTACACCAGAGCGAAGATATGAAAATATACATTTAAATAAATATTTAATTCCCTCGAGTGTGGATTGAACCCCAACTAGTCGCTTTTACAGACATACTTTGTAACCCTACGCCGCGACTGGCCTCTAAATACATATATATGAACATAAGCCAATCGAAGATGTGGAGAACAAAAACTGAGCTGCTGCATTAGTTTTTTATATCATTTTTTATCGAAGCTTCCTAGTATCGAATTTTAGATTTGACGATGTTAATTTAAGAATCCGTTAATAATAAATATTAATTGAAAACGTTTCTGTAATTCTCCTTAATTATAAAACAAAAGAAAATAGTATAACCGAGAACTAAACTTCGACGACGCTTCCCACCTTCATCATCATGGTACCAATAGATATTTGGAAGAGAGCTAATTAATAAATCTACCATACTTCCTTCCTTCCTTCCTACCAACAATGCTATCTTTAATTTGACAATGATAGGCTCGTAATAGAGGCCGTCGTCGCCTACTCTTGACAATACCTCAACCTTGACATCTTGTAATAATTACTACTGAATAAATTTAGTTTTATATAATGTTAAATAAGTTATTTTACGCTTTAACTTTTGAAATATGGTGATACTTGATTTTTTAAATTATTGAATGATTAATTTCTATATTTAATAGCTACAGTTTATAGATATAAATTATAATCATCTTCACGCTGTATCCCGCACACCGCAGGATAGGCAGAGGGAAGTTAGCGTTAAGACACTCTGTTGTCCATTTTCCGCCGAATTTTGGATTCATTGCGAGTTGGCTGGCAGAATTCAAGGCTTCGTCTGTACCTCTAGTGGGAGTCAAACCCCCAACTGGCCACGACTGGCCTCATAGATGCAAAAATATGAATAACTTTAATCTAAAAGTAGATTTAACCTCCTTTCGTGGCCATATTTAACTAAATAATTAGAATCGAATATTAATTTGCAAGTCCATTACGAAATTGCCTTGATAAAGTTAATTTTACCTAAATACTATATGTATTCACGACAACTCGAACAGGTGGTTAAGCAAGACCTCAATTTTGTTACTTATAAAATACAAGGCTTGTTAATACGATCGAGTCATGCAATGATTTAATGAATGGAACGTGTGATTGTAGAACAATAAATAAGAAAAAAATCACAATATGATAAAAAACTTATAAAAAATATATGTCTCGAGGCACTAAACAGGTTTGAATCGGCATAAATAAGCTGCTTAACGATGTTGTAACGCAACTAGTGTCTATAATCTCTTTAATTCATGCAAAATTCCTTTGTGACTCAAATCTTTCGGCCAAGTATTGCGTAGAAACTTAATTATTAAACTGTTATTTTTCTCTCAGCATCAGCTATATCCCGAAATGAACAGTAGGCCCCTACGCTACGACGACCTCACTAAAACTGGTTCTTATCGGATTTGGAATATTAGAACAGGAATAAGTCGACCTTGGATACTTTCAAGCCCATAAGGAATACTAAATTAGTAAATTACTATAAAAACTACGTATTTACATAGATATGTCGTTTGGATAGTTCTGCAATGTAAATTTTGATACAGTTAATTCAAGGTATTCGTTTCACTTCTGTTACCACATATGAAACTAACATGTTTTCTAAAAGTGAACAACTTAAATATTTCTCTTTAAAGAAAGAAATATTCAAGATTTTCATTTCTTAGCTCTGGCGTGCCTCCAGAATTCGACAGAATGAGGAATAGAAGTATCTTAATAGGAACGAAGTGTCTAAACACTAGGTTTTCAAAGATACCTACGTTAGGTACCTAAAGATTTTTGTAATAAATTTTTCAAAGGAAATTACATGATTATGATGGCAATACGATCAATCAGTTGACGACAAGTATTAAGACAACATGTTAGCTTGTAATAGCGTTGTATAAAAAAACTGACAACGTAGTAATAGCTTACTAACGACATCCATTTACTGTTGACCGCGACTCTTTTCTGGTTGAAGATAACCTGTTGCTGTTACAGAATTTCATTTTATATACCTGAGACCAGTCGTGGCGCTGAGGCACAAAGTGTGTAAATGCGACAGGTTATGGGTTCGATTCCTACTTGACAAAATGAATATAATATTTTCATTTTCTTCGCTCTGGTGTCGAGGTGTGGCTTCCGCTACACAACACGCAATGCCTCCAGAATTAGGCGGGAAATGGGGAAAGGAATTACGGACTCCTAACTAGGTTCCCTTTGCCTACCCTCTGTGTGCGAGATACAGTGTGACACTAAAAAAACATTGGAAAGCTGTTCTCTTATTATTATGAGACTTTCTTTAGCCCAGATACAGATTTTTGAGTCCAGATTTTGAAATGGGTACTTCTTATGACCTTTGTATATTACTCTAAAATAGATAGTTTGCAAATATAACTTAAAAACAAAATTATTATTTACTAAAAATCCAAATAGGACAACATAAATTAATATTAATTTTTAATTATATTTGCAGATAAATATTTAATAATGCAATATAATTTTTCTGTGAAATTGGTGGGCGTGCGTTAAAACGTTCATCCGGCGTACGTTTTACAGGTGAAATCTTCGTTCCACTAACGCGACCGGTCTTGGTAAGTGGAGTATCATCACACCTACCTCGTTTATAATAGTTAGACGAAAAAAATGATATTTTATATATTTTAGAGGACATCGTGACCCAGGTGCACCAGGGTGTGATTGTGAGGATTTGATTCCCACACGAGGTAATTAGTTATTGTTTATTAATATTTTCACTTCTTCGCTCTGGCACTAATTCAAAACCCTGGCGTTGAGTTCCGCCACTCAATACGCAATACCTCGAAAAAATCAGCGAAAAGTGGGGAACGGAGTGTTTTAACACTACAGCGATAGCGCGAAGCTGATTTATATATTTTACCTAGAAACGTTCACAATTCTGACTCTCTCAGAGGTCAATTATTGGTTGGCTCCCTTGCCTCGCTTACCATTTCTATATTTATGATAAGTGAATATAATATAATACATTTTATGAATGTCAAATTCTCTTACTTCTACAAAGGCATTCGTAGGACTTCCCTAACTGAAATGAAAACATTTAATCCTGATCAAACTTGCAATTGATTATATGACAATAATTCTAATAGCAATATCTAAAACCTATATACGTACGTACATATTCGATGAAACTGTTTATTTTAGAATTAAAATATATTGACCTACTGAATTTATTAATTAAGTTAGACAAAATTTTATTTTCTAAGATAAATATCGTATAAATTATAAATTAAATATTTAAATTAAAATAAAGAATTTCTATAGCAATTGATGACTTGTGTTCGAGTATTTAGAACGCATTAGTCTTGGATGGAAATGAAGTAAGCGGTTCGTTGGGTGACCATTTTGTTGGTACAGTCAGTTATCTATGGTATTTAGGGCACATGGTTGCGGGAATTACTTTAAATATCCAATATCGATTATTGATGCGGAAAATGATGTTTTTGAGGTTTTTCGTTCTTTATTTTCGTAAAATTTTATAGTATTACATTTTTTCAGGTGATCCCAAAGGAAAATAACATTTCTATAAATATAAAAATATTTTGCTTCTTGGGTCTGCTAGTAAACAGTTCAATGTCTGCATTTCGTCTGTGTGGCGGAACTAAACACCGCGATTTGTCTCTCTAGATCGGAGATTGAACACAACGAGCGTTTACAATATGAAGCTGTTCTAATGAGCTACGATGTAAAACAAGTCTTAATATAGATTTAAAAACCTAACCATAATTTTCTAATTATATTATATTATTATGAATTAGCGTGTAATATTTTGGTTCCCAAGGCTCCTTCAACAAGGTCTTACCGATTAAAGAATATCCGCTGTAAATTCTATGTAGGACTTGCGAGTATCGTGATGTCATTCTTTATTATAGTTTAAGTGTGATTACAGCTATAAACATTATAATCTGTAAAATTACTTAAGTATCATACCCTAAAAATTTCTCATTGTTTACTTGTTTGTACAAATATAATTTTGTTTATTGTCTTATGTATATGACTAGCGGACGCTTGCAGCTTCGCTTGCCTATTTAAGGGTGAATTCTAATAATCCATGAAACATGTGTTCAATGAAATATTTTTAAGTCTAAATTTCAAATTTTATAAAAATCGGTGACGATTTAAAGATTTTTCCATACAAACTTTCAACCCCTTATTTGCACCCTTAGGGGGAGAATTCTAGAAAACGATGAAACACGTGTTCAATTAAATACTTTTAAAAATCTAAATTTCAAATTTTATAAAAATCGGTGCCGATTTAAAATTTTTTCCATACAAACTTTGAGCCCCTATTTCACCCCTTTAGGGTTAAAATTTTTCAAAATCCCTTCTTAGTGGATGTCCAGATTACGAAAGTAAACTTTTGTCCAAATTTAACATTTCTACCATCAGCGGTTAAGGCTGTGCGTGCGTCTTACCTCAGTCAGTGAGGACAAGTCCTTTTATATATATAGATTATATAATTTGCAGTTTCTAAAAGTTTTTCTTTATAACAAATTATAACAAAAAAATCCTTGAGGTAAACGTGACAGGTTGTGGTTTCGATTCCCACTTCAGTAAATGAAATATTTAATATTCGCTTTGGTGTCGAAGCAAAGAACGAGGTTGAGTTCGGGTACACAACACTACCTCCAGAATTTTGCGGAAAATGGGGAACTGGAATGGGCTTTAGTGCGAACAGATTTGTCTTAACACTAGGTTCCCAGGTTCCCTCTGCCTAAACTGCTAACTGGGGAATATAGCGTAAAATTAAAAAAAAAATCATTACAAATTAAACATTTGAATAATAAAACACAGAAGTACGCCTTACAAAAAAATATACAAATTATTTAATCCACGGGAAACAGGAAATAACTAAAAAATATTATTAGTAATCGATACCAATTATTTATTCAACAAATATTATAATAACATATACGTTTTCCATTCTGACTTTCGATTAATCATTCGTTTCGCAACCGACCGGCCCTGGCGAATCTGAACCCGTATCTGGTGTTTTGTAAGCGACCAACGTACCGTGAAGGAATGTTGGCCTCATGCTTAGGATGTGCGAGTACGATAGGTGAGGCCTCGTATCATTTACATGCACATTTAACTTCGGACAGTCTCTTTTTATGTTATGGCTTTTATAAACACTATTTCTTAAGGTTAATTTTGATTAGGATGCTTAGATAAAATAAAATTTTAGCATGTATGTTATAGTTGCTAGCGACCCGCTCGCGGCTTCGCCCGCTTGAACAACATAATTATTAATTTACTAACTTATAATATTTTAAAAACAATGTATTTAAAAATATATATATATTGAAAAGTAAAATTTCAGCCAATTCAATAAGAGTTATTAAAGTTATAGCAAAAATACTATAGTGAAAATTGCAATTAAATCTGTTAAGCCAATTCAGGCAATACAAAGAGACTAAAATTAAAATAAATAATTGTTTTTGGTTCTATTACGTTATTAAATGCCACAATCATTTTTTGTTTGTATATTTATAATAAGTAAGGTGTAAATTATTTCTAAAATATCTATAGAAATATTTTTTTATTTTTTAACTACCTACGTAAAAGTGGAGAAGGAAATATTGCATGTTGCATCTTCGCTCTGCTTACTTCATATTATGCGGGACCCCGTGTTATGCGGGAAATGAGTGAAGATAAAAAATGAGTAAAAAAATACCTAAATACAAGCAATAAGGCCGCCTTTGCTTACTGGTTTTTTTTATTTCTTTTCTGTACTATTTGTATTATTCTTTTTCATTTATTTGTGTGCAATAAAGTATAAACTAAAACTACTAACTAAACTAAATACCTCCTCGTTTGAATGAAATATTAAATATATTCAATTTGTCGCGCCCTTTACAATAACTGAAAAATGGAAATGTTTTAATGAAGTTAGTGAATTCTTCATGTATTTTGAACAAATAATAGTCTGTGTATTGTCTGTATGTAAACAAATAGGTAATAGGAACAATTCCAAAAGGTCCAAAGGAAGTCAAAGGAGTCCGTTTATGAAATTATAATAATAAAGGATTCTTAATATTTTACTCTCAGTTATCTCATAACTATAATTGAATATTTTTTATAGGAACATTACATAAAAGTGTTTGACTGAAAATCAATGCGCCATTAAACTTTCACATCTAATATCTAGTCTTTGAGAGAAAACTAACATAAAACTTGTAAAACAACAAGTATTATCCACACATATGTCAATATATTATGTTCATTAAGAAACAAGTTGCGTGCATTGCATGGCATGACTTAATAAGTTGTCATAGTGGTATTATTATAATTTTTTTAGCTGCATGTCGCACGCAGAGGGAACTTAGTGTTAAGACACTCCATCCCATCTTCGGCCGAATTCTGGAGACATTAATATAAACTTTCGTCTTTCTTGGCAGAGCGAACAATTAATTTATTCAATTTCCTTGAGTGGGAATCGAACCCACAATGTGTCGCCTTGACTTGCTTCGAAATGTCAAATAATCTTCATTTATCTTTTATTATTTAAAATAAACATAGTAAAAAGCAATCATGCTATTATGTTTACTATTAAATACGCAAAGAAATTGGTTGTAAAAGACATGTCTTGCATTTACAGTTATTGGAGAAATGAAAGTTTCTCCGTTGCATAATAATTTTGATTAATATTACGGTGAAATAAACATTAATATTCTTATAAATATTAATATAAACTTTCGTCTTTCTTGAGTACTAATGAAATAAAACTTGTGTACAATTAAGTAAGAAGTATTAGCAGTATTGATTTGCCTATTAAATGTTACAATATAAAAATTATATATTTTTATTACTTTTAAATCTATATACTTATAATAAAATCGTACATGGGATATGAGAAAAACTAATTTTGGGGCATCTTTCAAATAGGACACAAATTAAGATTTTTTAAAATTTTGGCCTGTTTATCTGTGTGTTTGTTTACGCTAATCTCATCAGTTAGTATAGAATATGTTTATATCTTATAAAAAAAAATCTTTTCTATATTTTTAAAAGCTTTTCGTTTAATATATTGTTCGTGTGTTTGAAAGACTTATTTTTTATTTATTAAGTTAGTTATGATGAAGGATAAAGATGTCTTATGATAGGATCACGTTTTATTTTTAGTCTAGCTGTCATGATTTGCGTTCATCACGTTTTCAAACAATTTGTTGCTGATTGACGGCTGCCATATTAAACGCTACGCCATTAATATTTAAGATTATTTAAGAGAAGATATTACATTTTAAAATTTTAATTGCGAAGAAACGGACATTACGTAAACCATTCCATCCATTAATAATAATTATTTTTTTATTTACGGAAACCTAGGATTCGATACCTGAAAAGGCTTCACATTTTTTTAATATATATTTTATTATTTAAATCTCATATAACTCATACATGAAAAACTGCTACTATATATTTTACGATATACTTAATTAGAAAACTATCTATCCCACATCTACTTTGGTAATAGTTCACAACAACATTCCAAATGCGTATCAGCAATTAGCAGCAACATCTAAACATCGGAAAAGCGCAGTGAAAGTGATACTGGCCATAGATAATTGGCGGGAAAAGTAAGGTGTGTCCGCCATTTTGTGTTTTCTTTCCGGATATTGTTTTTTTACTAGTTTTATTACGCATCTAAAATCTATATGTAAACATTAAATGTTGATCAATTTACTATATGCAATTTCATGTAATTTTACAAGCTTAGTATAATTTATTGTAGAAATCTGACTATAATATTATGGCCGTTTAATCTCTGTTATTATTTATTGCTTAGTATTGCCATATAGGAAAATCGAGTCATGGTTGACAACGTAACACTAAATAGTAAATAACCACGTAGTAATTGTACAAATATTACGTACAACCGTACCGTGCATAGTATTACATTCAATTTACGGTTTCGTAACCGACGATACGTTTCCTTTAATAGATGTTAACTATAGATACAAAATATTTTATAATTTTGATTATTATAAAAAAAATAAGATTTTAATTTCGTACATTTAATGTTTAATGTAATTTCAATATATTTTGTTTTTTTATACCTTTTGTGTTTTTTTACTGAAGTTTTTAAGTAGTCTATTAGATATGGTTTGATAAATATAAATTAATAATAAATAGAAATAAATAATAAATAGAAATAAATAATAAATAGAAATAAATAAAAATTACATCTAGGATATGCATGTAAACCACAACATTGAGTTTTAATATACATAGCATTAACGAAACGATTGAAACACTACAATGCTATGTTATTACACACGTAACATGCGGAAATATTTATGAAAAATTACTTATTTAACGCTATTATTCTGCGGTAAATATGTAATTCTTCATATATATTTCCGTATTCTCATAAATATTCACAAGTTTCCATACATTCGTATTAAAGCTGAGTTTTTGGCAGACATATGGTTTACCTACTCTCTTTTGCATACTATTAGGTTTTTAAACTTAAAAAAATACTCTTAAAAAAATGTAATTTTAAAAATCAAGTAAATATTTTAAAACTGAGTTATGACTATATAATTAGTTTGCTATGAAAAATAAATAGCAACTCACACTGTGTCTATTGTTTAAAAATACTAATGTTTCTTATATAACACTTACATAAATGTAGATAGATGGTAAATAGAGATTTTTATTTTCACGGATAAAACAATATTATAGAAGTGGAAATAGAAAATATTTGTAATATTGAGTTCCTTTTATAGTAAGTATCTTTTATATGTTTTTTAATAACTGCAGTTGTTGTAAACATTTTAACTCTGGTGACAGTAACAATTGTATCTAAATAAATAAATTGACGCAGCGTTAACTTGCGTTATTCAACATACGTTGAATTGAAACTGGGGCGGAAAGTGAAGAACAGATTGTCTTACATTAGGCTTCTTCTGCCTACATTACATAAAAAATATTTTTTTTAAATATTATTGTAGTGTGGTTCATGCACATACATAAATAAATTTATCTTATAATTTTTTTAATAATTACTATGACGATTATCAACTAATATAATCGCTAAAATTAAAATTGAAGACTTTCTACAGTGTTTTTCGTTCAAAGTTGACTGTACGTTACTTCCTTATTGTCTGAAATGGAAATTACTATTCAAATTATCTGCGCTAGGTGGTAATAAGATCTCTCGTAAGTTTTGTATTATGTATGTGTAATTTCAGAAGTCATTGTCTAAAATATATATTATATTTAAGCTTTGAGTTCTGCCACTCAACACGCACTGCCTCCAGAATAACTTAACACTAGGTTCCCTCTGCCCATTGCTGTGTGGGATACAGAAACTGACTTCATTTCAACAGTCAGTCAGTCAATGGATAAATCATGGCACGTCTAACACCTCGTTCGAGTCACGACACAAGGACGTTTGACTTTCTACTGCACCCACCAGATCTGTAATGTCGTCAAACCGGGTTACCCGTTTTGAATGATTATCATATTTGGACACACCCCAATTATAGTTCGTGTAGACATTCGGATGCTAATTTTTTAAACTTTTAACTAAAATCAATTTGAAATATTAATTTGCTAGTTAATTTTTTTCTACTATATATATAACAATATAAAATAATTGTTTATCGGTACACTTAGGTATATTTTATTAACATATTATTAATTTTACTTATCTTCTTAAATTAATTTTCTATCGACATTATGCATTTTTTCTTCACCAATCGTTTCGTAATAAAAATTGAATTGGACATTGTTTTCTTCAAAAAATTACATCTTTTGTTTACCTACTTCAAATCTTTCTCTATGAAGAATATTATAAAATCGAATTACCGAAGAAAGTAATTCAGTAGTAACTATGGTATACAGAAACGCTAAATAATAAGATAAAATTCGCAATTTAAAGTAAAAAAAACATATGTTATAAGCTTGTATTTTATTTTGAGCAATAATCAATCGTTCTTTTACGATGTTTCAGGAGCATTCATTGCAAGGCATCCTGTATAAAATTTAAATAAGAAAACAACCATCTCTATATAGCGGAAAAGTAGTAGAAACGAGTATTACGTATACTTAAATATTTACACGTTGCCTTACAATGTGGGCAGAACAATGCATATTAATATTGATGATCTTTTAACATTCGCGAAATACTAAATAGTAATAATTGTAGTCAGCCTTGGGCTAGCTTGGTCTTGTGACGTCCTAATCACTATGTATTTATTTTTATTATTTAGTATTTTGCTCCTTATTCATATTTTACCTGTAGATTTCAAAATGGACCTTTATTTATATTTATAACAATAACAACAGAAATATTGATTAATAATATTATATTATTAAGAAAATAAACCCACGGCCTACGTCCAACAGTGGACAAAAGACGGCTGTTGATGATGATGATGATGAAATCCACGACCTAGGACACCGGAGCACTTATTTTCTGGCATACTAGGCGAGCATAGGTAGATGGGTTCAATGCTTATTGAAAATAAAATAATCTGGTGTCAAGACACTCTGATCTCCATTATTTACTGATAATAGTCTATCCTCATAATATCATTCACATTTAAGAAAACCTTACGGAAACGTGCGTAACATGCGTCTACGATATCTAGGTGATTGTAAAAGCTGACATCGCTGATTTCTCTTTTGCTAATCACCACATAACATCAATAAATATATTTTATTTACATTTAATTATCCATTGGCTTCATATTTCTGAATTACAAAAAAAAAAAAATTAACTGAGGCCATCGTAGCGCAGCGGCAGAAGGGTGTGACTGTAACGCGACGGTTGTGAGTTCGATCCCCACTCGAGGAAGTGAAATATTTATTTACGTTTATATTATATCTTCGCTCTGGTGTCGAGGCAAAACGCGGCGATGAGTTCTGCGACTCAACACGCAATCCTTGCAGAATTCGGCAAAAAGTGGAGAACGGAGTGTCTTAACACTAGGTTCTCTCTGCCTACCCTGCTGTGTGCGGGATACAGCGTGAATCTAATTTAATTGAACTTAATATATTTGATCGTTCCAAATAAATAAGTGCAATTGATCAGATAGCGCTTTCTTTATTGACTGGAATTGTTTGAACGGCACAATTGTTCACAAATGAATCTGCCATTGTGCTACTAATATAAAATCTAGACCATTAGGTCTTGTTGAAGATTCTGAAATAAAGAATGACTGGTTATATAACTATATTGTTAGTTTTTATATTTAGTTTTTATATTTTACTAGTACTACTAAATTTAGATGGTTTTTAGTGTTATTAACATAAAAAAACTATAAATATTTCTTACTTTAACCGAATTGGGGCAAATGTTGTTATACTCGTAGTTAAGCGTAATGTTGATCAAGGTCGGAAATTGAACTGTCTCTAGATCAGGTCAAAGAGTTTTTATTGGATTTATATTGTAAGTAAGAAATTAATTAATTGATATATTATATAATATTTATTTCAATAATAAAGAAGTATAAATATACGGTATTAAAATAAAAATATTAGTTAACTCCATATACTTTTTACATTTTTGAAGTGTTATTAGAAAGAAAAATACTTTTTAGAAAATATGTAAAAACTTGAACGTAGCGGGATTTGAAGCCGCGCCTCTTGGAAACTAAACATCTTTAAGTTGAAAGATTTAATAGTAAAAGAAAGCGAAATAATTAAATAATAGTATAAATATCTAGCAACGAAATCAACGAAGTTTATACTATAGTTGATATTTTATCTATGGGAATATGTGATGTGAAAAAGAAGCTAGATACAATAGGCGTTTGCATTAAATCTGAGTTTTCATCACCTCTTTTAATGATTATTAGACTGTTTTAGTCTTTCAAATAATAAATCTTGGGTAAATATAAGAAGAATCTTATATAATCCATAAAAATTTCATTTTCTTTGCTTTGGTGTCCAAGCAGACATTGATTCATTCAGAAAATGGAGAACGGAGTGTCTACGTTCTCCATTTTCTGTGACACTATGTTCCCTTTGTCTAACCCACTGTAGGCGGGATACAGCGTGACGTTTTTTCTGTAACTTTTAAAAGTATGTACGAGAATAACAGGATAAATTATAATAAATATATTATAATGGTAAACAAATCCGGAATATAATAATTGAAGGACATAAAAACGATTTTATGTTACACATGTAAAATGATAACGAAAGTGTGCCAATTAACACTATTAAATACATAATTAATTATATAATTACATTTATTAATGTTTTTTGAACGAAATGTATACTAAATTTCGGTTGAGGATAAATTTGGCATATTAATTATCTTCATATTTTACAATTTGTGTATTTGAGTTTAAAAAAATAATAAGTAAATTCATAAAAAAATACTTATATTTGTAGTTGTTTTCATACAAAATTAGTGCATGGGGCATATGCTTAATTTAAGTTGTGGGGCATATGCAAATGTTACTCCTGGTTGAGCGAGTCCCATTCGCACTTAACCGATTCTTTTATAAACATACGAGTATCATCAATTGTATATATCGTTAATTAAAATCTACATTAATTTTGTATCTATTCAGAATATTTTATTACAAGTCTACGACGTCATTAATAAATAGAAACTAAGTTCTATTGTTATTTTGCCTTAAGGAAGGAAAATAGTAAAATCTATTTTTATTGCATAAAAACATGGTATCTAGAGTAATACAGGAAGTTGTTGTAGAAATGAAACCGATGTAGTTTATTTAAAATTAATATATATACCTACACATATAAATAAGCTTAATTAATTTTGATAAAACGTAATATATATATTTTTAGCTTGACGCTGTATCCTGCACAAAGCAGGGCGGGCAGAAAGAACTTGGGAACCTAATGTTAAGACACTCCGTTCCCGTTAGGACACTTCCTTTACCCACTTTTCGACGAATTCTGGAAGAATCGCTTTGCCTCGCTACCCAAGCTAGGAAATGAAAATATCAAATATTGATTTTTTTTCAAGTGGGAATAGAACCCACAATCTTTCGCGTTTACAGTCGCACACTTGTGCCCTGCGCGACAAAAATAAAATAAACATATATTACAGTAATATTATCAAAACTTAAATTAAATAAATAAGTAATATTTTGAAAACCTGTTGTAATAGTGATTTCAATTTGTAGACATTTGCAGACGGATGTTTGTAAGTTGTAAGACGGTGAGCAAATAGTGACTCATTCCTTTAATATTCAAAAATAATTACGTAGGTACTTGAAAATGATTTTGAATCGTAACTCCGATAGAAATAGGATATATTTTTATTTATATTGTATTTTATTAATATAACAAACAATATGAACCCGAAATCAAAAGGTTTAAGTTTCAAAAATTAATAAATAATATTCAATACTCATATTATATATTAAATTGAGGTCGTGGCGTAGGGGTAAATGTAGGGCAAGCGTGTGACTGTGAACACGACAGGTTGTGGGTTCGATTCCAACTCGAGGAAACGAAATATTTAATATTTTCAATTCTTCGCTCTGGTGTCCAGCCGAGGCTCGGCTTGACCTCAGCCACTCAGCACGCAGTGCCCCCGGAATTCACCGGAAAGTGGGGAGCGGAGTATCTCAACGTAGGCTACCTCTACCTACCCTGCTACATGCGGGATACAGAGTGAAACTGTATAAAATATTAAACTTAATGATAATTACAATCTTAATTTTAAGATATGATCATAATTTCAAATTAATCATTAAAAGTTCGTCATACTTAATTTGCACAACATTTCTAATAAAACAATTTCTTTCTATTCTTCCAGTTGAAATATACCTGTCGCCGGTAGAAACTCACTGCAGCAACGTCGATTACTTCATACCCGATGAGAACAACGAGACAAGAGGTCTGTCCGAGGATGCGATGAACAGGTAATTTTGTATTGTAAAAAAAATAATAATTAAAATCAGCTTCACGACGTATGACAAGTAAAAAAAAATATATAGAAGAATATGTATTTATACAATAGTTATATTTTCTTGTTAATATGCTACTGCTAGAGAACGCCCTATTTAAATCCTACCACGTTTAAACATTTTAATTACAAATGGTTACAAGAAACTCGTTTTTCCTTCTGATTCAATACATACAGCTTTTAAGCGGATTCATACAAATATAATCAATTTCTATTGGAACCACACACAGCCCATCCAAAATAGAAAGTATTTATTTGAAAAAGTAAAAAAAGTAGTACACTAATATATTTTAGAAATCATTCTATATGAAATATAATATAAACCCGCTACCAACTCGCGATTAGCAAATTGACACCACGAAGTGACGGTCATACACTGATATTGGTTATTGGTATTGGTGCCTATACTGCAATAAGGCCTTGGAAACGAAGTGGGTCGCACAATCTGATCGACCGAATAACTATAGCCAATTGAAGTATTGTCTGTGTTTATATTATTTATTATAGCTGTAAACTTCTTAATTGATATTCAAAATGGTAATGTTCGTCTCTGTGGTGCGGTTAACGCGTGTTTGGTATTAAATGGTAGTTGCGAATTCAATAAGGATTTCGGGAAACCAGTAGTCATATTTAGCGGAAAATCTACGAATAGGGGGGCTGGGTGGTCCGTGTCCTTCCTATCCAGAAGTCTTGTGCCCATCCCAGGAATTACACTAACAAAAGATTGCCCTGAAAAAAAAAAAATAAAAAATATCTCTAGATACGTCCATGAGCGTAACTTCTTCGAGTATGATGCGATTGAACATATTTAAGTGACCAAAAAAATCAAATTTATGATTTATTTTTTAATTTCATTTATCTGTCTTCAGCTTTACGCTGTATTCCGCATATAGCAGGATAAACAGAGTGAAACTAGTGTTAAATCACCCCGTTCCCACCCAACACTAACCCCCTCTATAGCAAATAAACAACACTAATATAAAAATCTAAATATTAAATCTTGTCTTTAATTCTATTTAATAAAAACACGAGCTTCCAAATTAATATTCAAATAAATATAGGCACGCCCCTGACAATCGTTACAGTAACAAAGATTCATTAACATTGAATACCACCTGAATACCACAAGTGGAAACTACGATTTGCATATGAAATATTAAATTTTTGTATGTAATATATGGAACAGCTTGTTAAGTAGGTAGGAACTAATCAGAACATAAGTTCAATAACTTATGGGCTAATGTTAAGAAGTAAAAGTTATTTCTCTACTAAAAAGTAAAAATCAATCCATATTTATGTTTACTAAAGCCTTTGTAAACTTGTAAAATAATATTTAAAACTTAACCACTGATCACACATTGCCTCCAAAAAGCGAAAAGTGGGGAGCGGAGTGTCTTAACAATAGGGTTTCTCTGCCTTTCCTGCTACAGTGTGAAGCTAAAATTTTTTTTAAACCTCTTAATAATATAATGTTTACAACTTAACTCCAGGCTACACATGGCTCGGTCCACGGTGGCGCTGTTCATCGTAGCGTTCCTATCTCTCTTCATCGCGTTCTGGACCGGAGTGGTTGGCTGTTGGAAGCGCAGCCCTGGCAACATAACAGCCACTGCCATACTTATGCTTGTTACTTGTAAGTTTTTTTAATAGATTTCTATACTAATATGTGAAAATAAAATTTAGTGATTTGAGAATGTACATTTCGTATAGTCTTCGTAAAAATTAAAGGTAAAAATATACTATAAATTATAGGTAAATATACCTATCTACATAATATGTCTATAAATTAGCACAATTAAGTATATTATTAGCACAATTTAAGAAGTAACAAGCTTTTCGTTTTTCAATTTTATCCTTGTAATAAGTCACTCATATTTACCTAATTACTTTACTCCCTACTTGGCTGGCTAATACCCTAATAATTTTAGTTAATATTTTTAAAGATAATTTATGAAATTTAAACAATTTTCAGGCTTACTGTCAGCGGGCGCCATGGCATTATGGCATGGAGTGGAGTTCTACGAAAAGGAAAAAGTTGTTGGCGAAGAGTATTATCAGCAATGGCCTAATGTAAGTTTAAACATCCATAAATTATATTAATTTTAAATTAAGGAAATAACGGTGGTAATTATTTGTCTTTGTTTTGTCTAAAATAGAGATGATGTTTAAGGAAAATTCAATTAATTATTTAGTTCAATTAATAATCTCAGCTCTACAGGATATAAACAACCATTATTAGTTCTCGGATTCCCCTCTAATTGTGTTATTATTCACATTACAATGAAACATACTGTTTCATTTTGCGATAATTTGCAATAATTGTATATCTTTTTATGTACGATCGGTACTTTTTTAAAATAACTTTAATTAACAAAAAGTACTGATGAGATGTATTAATTATTATATGTTTTTACATTCTTATTATATAACTCTCGGTTTACAAGATTTATATAGCTCAGTGTCCCCTTTGTGAGTTCCCTAAGAGATTTTAGTTAGCTTATATAAAGCAAATATTTGTTTTTAACTTTTACTATTATAACATATTTTTCTTCAAAGTAGCCAGCTATTCAATATATTTTTTTGTAGTTTTACGGTGTTATTCCTCATATAGAAAGATAGACAGGAGGAACCTAGAGTTAAGACACTCTGTTTCCCATACATCACCCTAATTTCGACACATTGTATGTTGAGTGGCTGAACTCAATGATGAGTTTTATCTTACCAGAGAGAGTTTGTCTTACAGTGAGAATATGAAAATAATTCATTTTCCTGAGTGTAAATCGAACTCACAGCCGAAGCCGAAATCTCGTATACCGTCAAATGCTAGGCCACGAGGGCACATTCAATATTTATTTATAAAATTTGCTAGAATCTAACTGAACCCCATGACAGGTATTAAAAGACTACTCGTCGATTTGGTACGATTGGTCGTACATCCTCGCTTGGTTGTCCGTTGGTGTTTCCTTTGGAAGTTCCATACTTTTCTTCTCGGCGGCCATTTGTCTCAGCAAAGAGAAGCGTCGTGAACAACAGAATAATGTGCAGTACATAATGCCAGGTTAGACCGCCGTGCGACGCCATCTTGAAATGCGACGCCATTTTGTGAAGCGGTGAATGATTAACGCTTGGCGGTTACGGATGTATAGGAGGACCTTTTGTACATTATTTTTTATGTGCCTTCATTTTTATTTATTTATAATCCATTATCATCAAATAATATGATTTACATATTACTATTATATATAAGTATTTCATGTATTTTAACTTCATACAAATCCATTTTATTATAAAATAATACTATTTACAGATGAAGGCCGATTTAACTTAGGTTATAAAGACGGGTAAGTATGAAATACTAACAAAATGCTTTCTTTTTCTTTTCATGTTTCTCTGAAACGTGGCTACTGCGTATAACGACGGATATGCGACCGATAATGCATTAATTATAAACGTAAAAAAAAAACTTAATATCTGGTTTACGCCAATGCCGTACTAACTCGCTTATATATTAATATGGGATATGTATATAATGAACATAACAAATTACTTTCACAAAACTCTTTTCTTTCCCACACAATAATTATTTATTTCACATACCTTTTTGTTATCTTCGACACATACACTGACATACAATTTTTTTTATAAAAACCGCCAAATTGCTACCGAATTATTTCGTATAAAATTCGATGACTACCCTATATCGCTAATAAATCGTGAATACTTGCAATTGTTCCTTTATCGCCATTATATACACGCTTTGTACATAAATATATAAACAATATATGCATATAATGTAAAAAAATATGTATTATACCGTACATAATATTCATTAAACAAATCTTTAAAATCTTTAAATATTTTACACGGGCCGTTATGCGCTATTATTACTATATCAAATAAAATAACCTGGCTAAATATAAACACATTCTATGCACCACGGATTTTGCGCCATTACTTTAACACAAATACATATATAATATATGACCAAAATAAAAATATAAAAATGAACACATACTATAATTTCAAAATACACACAAAAAATTACACACACTATTCATTATAACCCGGCCAAATATAAAATACCTACATCACAAACCACGAATTGTGCATCACTACTCTAACATCAATTACCGACATAACATATAACCCGACCCAAAAACACACACTACGCACCACGGAATACGCGCCATTACGCGCCTTCATAACATATAACCCGGCCAAACGCAAAACGCACACAACACGGTATAAACCAGATATTGCGTGATAACGTCCGCGTGTGGTACGACTGGTCGTACATGGTGGCGTGGTGCGGCGTGGGGCTCGCGCTGCTATCCGCCATCTTGTTTTCGTCGGCCGCCATTTGCTTGCGCGGCGAGCGCGAGCGCGAGGAGGCGCTTAACATGCAGTATTTAATGCCGGGTAACATTGATTGTAGCTTATTTTATAAACGGCTTTTGCGGTTTTTGTGGTGGTTTTATTTTTAGGTTCCAAAATAATATATTAAAGAAAGAAATATTTAGTGTATTTCTTGTTCATTGGTTTTGTTGAGATTTTGATTGACATTTGTCGATTTTGTTATCAAAATCTAAGTTAAAATACAAACAGACACACATTTTCATTTTATTTTCTTTTGTACATACTTATTTCAAATTTCAATCTGCTTTTTCCAATTCTTAAGTGCATGTAGCTAAATGTAAGTGGTCTTGATAAAAAATTTCCACCAATTGTTAAGAAGTACATTTGTATAAATTGCCATTGACACAGGCTGAACTAGTTTGTTAATAAAAAAATCTATATTATATTTTTTATAAACGTTTCAACTCTTTCAAAATATATTTTGATAACTAACAATCATCATGATCATTTCAGTGTACCCCCAAAAGCAACAATACGCGTACGCCGGCTACCCCCCACCCCAAGCGTACCCCCCCGGCCCCTATTACCACGGCTCCCAGTACGGACCCTACAACTACTGAGCAAGCGACCAGATGAGGGACATAGTGGCGTACAACGCGCCCGCACCGCAGGCACCCGCGAGAAACTCCCCGCAACCAAATCCATCCATATTAACTTATAACTCCCACCGGAAAATTAAACGACCACTATTGAGCGATAAGAAAGTTTACAGACCGATAAGAAAACTAACGCTGTCGAGGATCGATGAAATACCGAGACCTAGATCCAAGAGTATACAGCATTCAACGGATTTCTCTTCAACAAGACCTATGATGAGATCCAGGTCTAACGTCTCTGCAGACACTAGCAGATCTGTGCCAGTTTGCAATCAAAGTCAGGATATATCGAATCAAATGGAAAGCGTTAGTCCCCAATATGCGGAACCTAAATACGACTCTGGTTCTGATGAAAGACCAGCTTCCATGATGGATTTACCAATAATGGTTCCCATGGACCCCTTAACCGGGGCGTACATTCCGTATCCAGAATACGCATATTATCACGACGATAACTGTAGATTCGGTCGTTATAAGAAAAAACAATCGAAAAACAATTTGTTTTTGGCGTTCATGTATTGAAATTAATATTTTAATAGGAAAGAGGGTAGTTTTAACGCGAGTGTTCTAATTTTAAATGGTAACGAGTTTCGAACAACGCCGTCACAGCGGAATGTGACGCCACGCCCATAGATGCTTTTTACTGAAGAAGGTTTTTTCATTGAATATTATTCAAAACACACGCTTTTTTAATAATGGGTGACCCGAATCTGGTTTTGTTAAACTTATTGGCACGTTTTTATTTGGGAATTTGCTGTTATTCGAAGCTTATGGTGCTTTTAGATTGATCGATTTGTTTTATAGTAATCTGATTGTGTGAACAGCCTTTATTATGTTAATTATAATTATATAATTTTGTTAGGAGCTGATTTTAATGACATATTAGTGTTAGATTATTTAATTTTTTAAATAAATGGCTTCGAATGACTGCATTTCCTCTGCGCACGGCTTTACGAAACTCCGACACCACCGTCACTTGAAATTGTTTCCATTTTTTTTATAAAACTGTACGAACAAACGAATTATAATAATTAGTATATTATTAGGTATATATAAATAAATAAATAAAATCAAAGTGTACTTATTAGATGATAAAGTACTTTAATTTAGGAGCAAGTCGTCAAGACTCCGCCATTATCGAAAAACAAATGTTAGCGTAAGATCTAATGTTAAATTACTTGAAGGGGTTTTAATACCTTTCTTTTAAATGCTCATTATACGTATATATAATAATATATAAGAATAAAACATATCTCGTAGTTAAATATAACGTGTTGATCAAAAAGTTAGTCTGACTGTCTATCGAAATTGTTTATATGCCGTTCTCAGAGACGTCAACTAACGGTTAACTGATATTAATTGACATTTCTGAGTAGGGCTGTACAAGTAGTTCTTAAACTGAATAATTCGAATTACTTTAAGAATATATATTTAGAATTTGCATAATAATTTAAATTTAAAAATATATTTTATAACTTTCTATAATGACTTGTATGTGAAATTTAGTGTTTTTATATTACTGGACCATAAATGTTTTATATAAACATTTTTTCAATAACTAAAATTTAATTGCGCAATTCATTGGTTGGAATATGACTGAAATTATAATCCGTCCTCTACAGAGTAAAAAATCATTTAACATTTATAGTAAATAGGTTTGTGGAATATATTGTATGTAATATTTCATAGTCACTTTTTAAATAAATGATTTAGTTAAGTAACACTGTAAATTAATCAATATTAGATGTATTTTTCGGTATTATTGTATTAATATTATTATTATTATGCTATTGGAGATTTTTCTAGAATATTTTCCACTGGATTTGTATTTAAATTTCGAATAATAAAAATTGTAAAATTAAAATAGTTTTTTTTCTTTTACTTATATTTAAATAAAATAAAACACGTAATATTTATAAAACTTCATGTATTTCATTATAATATTATATAAATTACAGAAAAAATATTTTTATATGGCGAATGGATGGAATGGAGTGCATTTATCACATCACTTTATGCTTATTAATTATATACTTACATTGACATCTCAAACTCATACATTTAAATGACAAAACGAGTGCAAAAACACAGAAATGAAGTGCCTATCGTCACTGTACAATCAAAATGTAATATGAATTTATATACATATATTTATTTATTTATTCCTCTATAATGTAAATTAATTTTTCAAAGAAGTACTTATTCGGATCGCACTCGATTAAAACAGTTTTTTTTTACTTAAGTCATAATAAAATTTTCTTCAACTGACTTCAAAACAATAAATTATTTTATGATTATTAAATTAAAATTTATTTATATTTTTAAGAAATTATGTATAAATGTACTGCATATATTTTATGTCACGATAAGACTGCGCTAGATGTTTTTCAAAATTTCTAATTAACAAGCAAAGAAGTTATACGAGTTTCTAATGAAAGACGAAACAAAAACGCAAACGCAAAACGCATTTAAAATATTTAAAAACAAATTCAATTAACACATCTGAAAAGAATAAAAATTTACTAAAAAAATAATAAATTTTATTGTCATCATTATTAATACATAAGAAATTTAAAATATGACCACTCAAAGCATAATTTTATTATTATATGGCCGTATCAATCATAGGTCCAGGATGGGACAACGCTTGTTTCCTTTCTTGCACTGCTGTCACCAGTTTCCGGTACGGACCAAGTGGTAGTCCCAATGATTTTAAATCACTTTCAGTTAATAACATTAAGGCATCTAAGTCGATCTGTTCGTCTTTGAATTTTTGTATGTACTGTGAGAGCCCCCAGGCGGTAAGGAAGCGTTCAAGCGATGAATATCCTGATTCTTCAACTTCTGCTTCTTCATCTGAAGTTATGGTTGAACTGCCTGTAAAATGTAAGAGACTGTTTCGTTGAGTTATTTTTTCACACTGTATCTTGTATAAAGTAGAGTAGCCAGAGGGAACCTGGGAACCTAGTATTAAGACACTTCGTTCCCAACTTACTACCAGGTTCTTGAAATATTGTGCATGGGCGTAGGAAGGGAGCCGGGTGGGCGGTACCAGATCCCCCAGAAAATATCTCTAGATACCGTAATAATATTGCGTGCAATATACTAGCAATGAGAATTTAAAATGACAATAAAAAAATTGTGTAAACAGATTCCATATTTCATTAAAATCATGTTTGTTCTGTTCTTGGAATTTATCCAACCGTTCACTTTTGTTATGTTTAATTTTTTATGTGGAACTTCTAGTAATTTTAAATGTAAATATAGTGTTATAATACATATTCACATATAAAATACATAATTTATAAAGTTTTCGGAATACAATAACAGTTTATTAATTAAAAAGGCAATAAGAAGAGGAGGCACTCGTGGCACAGCGGCACGCGACGTTTGTGGGTTTGATCATCACTGGGAAAATTATTATGTATTAAGACAGAACGCAGCGTTGACTTCCACTTCCACACGGAAATTAAATATCATCACTAGATTCCCCCACGGCTAAAAAAAAAGTTTTCTGTGCACAATACTTTTATAGAAATAAAAAAAATAACTAACCTGACTGTGTAGAAGCCCACTCAGCAGGTTGGTAGGCGTGTCTCGCCAGTGAACCCGCTGACCCGATAGACAACTCCTCGCTCGCTGGTAACGCACTCAGTGTTGCTGTTATTGATCGCCTGGAGAAACGTGGTATTGGTTTTTAAGTAATGATTGTTGATTATATGATATATTCAATTGATATTTGGAATAATTTATGGTTACTAAAATAACCATTACTAAAACAAACCAAACATCATTAAATTTTATATAAATAAAGGAACAGTAGCGCAGCGGTACAGGTGTTCGACTGTAAACGTGACGGTGGTGGGTTCAATTTCCACTCAGGAAATAGAATTTTTTAATATTTTAATTTTTCGTCACTTAATACGTAATGCATCGAGAATTCGGTGGAAAGAGGGGAATGGTAATGTATTAGTAGCAAGATAATGTCTTAAAACCTAGGATCTCAGGTTTTCAAAATTCAAATTGCCTACCTTGGTTATATTTGAGATACAGCGTTAAGAAAAAACAATATGTACCTAAATGCTACACTTCCAAAGCCTGGTCTGTCGAAGATACTGGCAGGTTCCTGTAGAAGAACTTCTTGACCAATACCGCTGTCCTCACCTTGCATTGCTGCTAGGAAATCTGGTTGGCTTGCTGACCTAAAATTGTTAATATTAGTATTAAGTACTTGAATAGTAAAACAAAACAAAAAATATTTTGTCGCGCAAAAGTACTATTATCGACTCCGAACAAAAGGAAATTTTGAAACCAATTAGACTAGACAATATAGTTCAAAACGTCAAAAACCCCATAAAAACCTCGTCAAAGCCGGTTTCCTATTATCAGCTTCGCTAAACACATCAGCCACAGCCCCTCGCTGTTGAGGTCCAGCTCCGAAAGTACCGACGTACATCACTTCTGAATCACGTCGCAAACCACTTAGTGATGTTACTGATCTACGACCTGTTGTTTCTGTTTCTCCTACCTGGAAGCAATTAGTTATTAAAGAGGTATTTTATATATGAGGCTGTCGTGATTAAAAACGCGGCAGTTGTGAGTTTGAATAAATAATTCTAGAATAGTCTCAATACTTCTCACAAATGCCGATGTTTTATTTGAAACCTTCCACAGATAAAACTACAACAAATATGTTACTTCGCCTCAGCTATCATCGCATACGTAATCGAAATTAGATAATAAAATAAACAAAAAAAAAACAGTATCACACTATCAGGCTTGTAGCAGGATAGGCAGAGGGATCCTAGTTAAGGTACTTCACTCTCGACTTTCCGAATTCTGGGAACATTGGGTGTTGAGTAGCGGAACTCAACGCCGCGCTTTGCCTCTATCCTGCTCTTGAATGGGAATCGAAGTCGTACCATCAATCTGACGCTTGTGCCACTGCGTCAAGACTGGCCTCAAAAATAACAATAAGTACTCACCTTAAAATCATCTTTATTAGCAGTATTTTTCCCCAAAGTACCATTTTTAAGTTTACTGGCTAAAGCCTTCTTGTATACAGCACCTCGTCCTCGGGCGCCAGAGTTCACTGTTCCTACTAAGGCACTGTATGTCGGTCGGGGCTGGTCGTCTAAGAGATTACCTATTGAATAAACAAAAGATATATATGTTTTAAATTTATATGTAGGCGCAGAAAATTTTCGATGATTTTTTTTTAAAGTAAGGTTTATTTTTACAAGACAAAGAAATTTTATTTGTAATATTTTCGTAGTGAACTAAAGTGTTTCATTGTAAACGTAGTCAAATAGATGACCAAATATCTCATAATCTAACTTAACAAATATAAAAATGTAACGATATTTTGATCATGTTTTCGGCGTATCTATAACAATTCAAAAAATATTGAAATTTAGCTTACTAAAAAATAAACTATTTTTTAGTAAGCTGCCTTCTAAATTTCAGTATTACCTTGACTGGACGACCTCGTCATCTTCTGTTTAAGGGCCATCAACACATTACTAGGTCTGTGAGGCATTGTATTGGTTTCTTCGTAACCATTGTCCCATTCCTTTGTCAGCTTCTTAAGTTCCTTTTCAGCTAAGATTTCAGCTTTACTTTGTCGTTTTGTGTATTGTTTTTGTAATTTTTCATGTTCTTTTTTCGCCTTTTCTTTAAGCGATTTGGCTTTTTTCCTATGAAATGTAATATGATTAAAATTATAAAAACTAGCACTAAACTAAATATATCTTTACAAAATCTACTACTAGATACTCATCTCAGCTCATAAATATGAAAAAAAAAAGAATTTGACTTGAAAAGAAAAATTGGTGATGGCGAACGCTTGTATATCGCTTTGAATACTGATGCTAACATAATAAGGGGAAGGAAGGAGTTGGGAAATACCTAAGGAGTTATGAGTAAATATGCAAATGATAGAAATCCTTATAATATACATAGATTAAAATATAGAAAGATTGTTAAAATCAAAGCAAAATAACCCTTCCTTAGCAGTCGGGAATCATTATTAAAAGCAAATAGCAATGAAAACTATATACTTGTCATTATTCTCCAATTTGCCGGCAGCTTGATCGAGGAATCGTAAAATATCCTCTCGTCCGTTAATGCCGGCCAGTTCTTGGGCGGTGTGGCCATCTACATCCATGGCGTACAGATTAGCACCAAAGTTCACGAGGAACGTCACACATTCCTTATGACCTCTTGCCGCTGCCAGGTGGAGGGCTGTATTACCGAAGTAATCAGCTTTGTCTGGTTCACCCCTAAAATTAGATGATTTTTTTAAAAAAGTATAGGTACAATAGATATTATAGCTGGATACAGCTTCTAGCTGTATCCCGCATACAGCAAAGTACTTAGAGGGAAACCACTGTTAAGACACTCCGTTTTCCATTTTTTGCCGAATTTATTAAGGCATTGCGTGTTGAGTGGCGGAACACAATGCTGGGCTTTTGCCTTGGTGTCAGAGGCAAATAATGAAAATATTAAGAATTAATTATTAATTCCCTCGAGTGGGGATCGAAGGGATCGAACCCATAACCCTTGTGCCCCTGTGCGCCACGACGGCCACAAATATTAAAAATCATTAAAGATATCAGATTTTAATCTTTTTATAACGATTTACATGCCGTTTTATGAGATATATAAAACATTGTGTAAATTATGATCTACAAGACGTTATCGTTGCAATAAAAGTTTAGTGACGTCATAATCAAATAGTGTTGCCATGATAACAGAAATCTATTAGGCATAAGGATTTTTATTATATCTTTTTATTCAGGCTTCGAGAGTGCTAGGCTTAAAAATATATTAGGAATGTAATATAATGCTTTTTAATATTTTTATCTGCATGTAAATGTCAATAATTTGGAGAATTTCATTAATGATTTTCTACAGTATAATAGTAAACCAGTCTAAAATTTATCCGGAACATTCGAAGATTTGCGGTTTGTAAAAAATATACATAAATCATTTAACAATATCAATTTCAATAAAAAAAAAACAATTTGTGGTGATGTCGATCAAGAGCCGACTCTGCCATGACCGGTTTTTAAGTGTATCACGTGTTGTCCTAAATTCTTGCAAAAATTATACGCCTTTTTCATTTTGTATGCATATAGGCATATAGAATTTAAGCTGTACTTTTTATTTATGGCTAAAACGGACATAAGAACGAATCTACATAAAATGGGTTTTTGTTAATATAATTCTACATATTTAAGAACTTAAAACGAACCCTCTTCCACATAGCAGCCTCAGAGCCTCTATATGACCTTCGAAGGCAGCCCACAAAGTTGGTGTCATGCCAGACTCGTCCTTATTGTTACATTCCTTCCTCGTCGCCTCGCGGAGCACCTCCAATAAACCATCTTTGGCAGCCCTGGAAAATATATGAGTGACTTTTATTTTATTTGGAAAAAAAATGTGAATGATTTCTATGTGGTTAATATTTTGCACTGTAAAATTAACTGTAATAAACTTTAAATATATATTCTTTTTTTTGTATATTAGCGGTGTACCCCCCAATAGAATGGTAGGCAGAAAGAGTTAAGTGTTAAGACACTGTTCCACATTTTCCACTGAATTTTCGTTTGCGTGTTGATTGGCGGAACTGATCGCCGCGCTTTACTTTGTTGTCAGAGCGTATTTAACCTAAATTAACAATTAATTAGCCCGAGTGGGAATCGATAATCGAACCCGCATCCGTTGCGTTAACAATCACACGCTTGTCCAACTTACCCAAGACTGGCCTCAAGAGATTATATATCGCTTCAAAAGAGTATAATTACAAAAATTTAAGATTTCCACACTTAAAATGAACCTATAATTTGCATTAAACAATAGAACCTACACGTACCTGCAACGGCCGCCCGGACTCCGGAAGCTGTGAAAAGTGAAGCATGGAACTGCCAACAATGGCTGATGACTTTCACCGAGATGAGGCAATCTCGTGTGAATATGCTTTATGCGTGACTCGAGAACTAAACGTGGTACTATTTTACGTTATAATGATTGAGATATTGTAATTATCATTAATTCATCACTTTTGTTTTTGATTATCATTATCATCTTTTATTGTCGGAAGATATTTTGTTTTAGCTTCACGCTGTATTCCAGTACGCTGCGCATGCAGAGAGTACCTGGGAATCTAATGTTAAGAAGTGTGTTAACACTAGATTCTCAGGTACCCTCTGAATTCTTTGCTATATGCGGCATACTTCCTCGAGTGGCAATCGACCCCACAACCAGTGTCGCTTACAGTTACACGCTTTCCTCTTCAAATAGCCTTCTATAATTTTAATTTCAATATATTCGATTTAAAGGCAAATAAAAAAAATTATTCCTTTTATTTCTTTTGTCCTACTCGATGAGTGTACCTATCACTGATATGAAGACAAATAATTTCCTGATAGCTTATTGTATTACATATCATTTAGATAAAGATATTTTATTACAATACAATATCAATTTAATATCAATTACATTAATTTAATACATGTTTATAAAAAAATATCATAATGAAAGCTTAATATCACCATCACCATCCGCCGAACTTTCGAGGCATTGCGCCAATGGCGAAACTTAACGCCGCACTTTTGCCTTGATACCAAATGTGAATGATGAAGAAATTAAAATATTAATAAATATCTAATAATTTATTCCCCAGAAGCTGAGCCAAAATGAACATATTTAGTAAAATGGCTAACAGCCTTGGTTATTGAGTTTTTATATATTAGGAGGGGGATTAATTGCGTGGAAAGTATTTAAATAGAATGATGACAATGACTGACACAAATATGTATATTAATGACAAAATTATTTTGTAACAAAACCATTAAATAAATGGTATATGGTTATCCAAAAAATTTATAAGTATATTTTTTATTTAAATCTTTTACATAATAAATAATAATTATTCCCTCGTGGGGTGGGGGTCGAACCCAAAACCATTGCGTATCTATATACGCAGAGTCAATCCCATTAATCCATGAAGGCCTTTAGTTCCTACAACCACAATATATTATTGTAAAATAATCTAAAATCCAAGATCCAAATACAATATTTCAATATTTAACCAAAATTTGCCTCCATTTACAAAAATTCAAACAATTCTTCACTTACAATATAACCCAAATAGAATTTAAAATAAAAATTGAACGTATTTTGCATTTTAAGCACACAAACGTGTAACGGGTAACCTGACACCTGCACTAACAATCGATAAGCTGTTTTAACAATGAGGAAAAGTGTTTCTAATGATGATAGCCATAGGTCCTAGGTTCCTTTCTGTGTCATATATGGTGGTATCTGCCCCCATAGCTATATGTATTTGCTGAACCGTAAACGCAGGGTGCAATACTGTTCTTTTATCGAGAATTGTAGTATTAATATTATAACTTAAAAACAGAAATAAATATTTTGAAATATATTAACCCCATGGGAATTCCATTCGGGGGGTTTGATTAAATATTTTCCCACTCGTAAGACAAAGTTAATCGTCGAGTTCCATCACCCAGCACGCGTTGTCTCAAAATTTGAGTCCTCTCTCCTCTATCCTTTAAATTATATTTAAATTAACTAAAGAAACTAAAGTTAAGTTTAAGTAATAACAATATTAACAGTAGCAATTAGTAAAAATCAGTAGACCTATTTAAATATAGACATAATTTAAACAAAAATATTTATTTTATATAATAATGATAAATAGAATTTAGCCCAATGTTGTTAATTTTTACTTTTTGTTGTTAACTTGTAATAGATAGATAAGAAAAAGATAAACATATATTTTATTGTTTTCCAATGTTCAATGATATGGTGGTGTTTTGTGCGAGGTGCGGAAGTATAAAGCTGTAGGAGACACGCTCTGGGTGTCAAACGGTCAACGTACCGAGTTACTGATTTGTCAGCCTCAACACCTAATGTCAGGTTCATTCTCGGAAATTTCAATGTTAATATTTATTTAGGTATTTTTTGTTTTTTGTATAGGTATGTTTATGAAACGCTTCCCACGACTGTCGCAAAATATTGTTTAATTTTATATTTGCAAATTAATAATTACTATTAATACTTATAGGGATAGCTTAAAGCTAAAGAAGTGTAAGAGATTGCAGAACTAGTCTAGTTGAGTTTTTTATATTTTGTATCTAATGTTAAGACACTGTTCCCCATATTCCGCCGAATTCTGGAGACATTGCATGTTGATTGGCGGATTTCAACGCCGCTCTTTGCCTCGAAATTATAAATGTAAATAAATATTTCATTTCCTCGAGTGGGAACCCCACAACCGTCGCGTTACAATCACACCCGGACGGCCTCAGTTTTTTAAATGACTATTAAAATTACAAAAAAATGAAATTTGAACGATATATAGAATAGAAGTTTAATATGACTTAGGTATATTATAGTGATAATAATAAGCATACGTGATATGACTGTTACAGTACTTTGGCTCGTGGAAATTACAATATAAAATGAATAATAAAACGTTGATATGGTTCTAGGTACCTACCTATGATAGAATATGATAATATTTAATAATATATTATCAATTAAAATTGCAACAGAAATAATAAAAGAAATTGTTTCCTCAAATATTTAGTATTAAAAAAAATTGTCTACGCCGTTAACTAAGTTTTGTTAGTTTTAGTTTCATGCTCTATTCCGCATATAACAGGATGGACAGGGAGAAATGGGAACCTAGTGTTAGCTGTTAAGACACTCTGTTTCCATTTCCGCCGAATTATGCAGGCACTGTAAATTTACTTGAATATTCAGTAATAGCTATATAAAATACTAGCGGCCCGCTCGCGGCTTCGCCTGCGTGAACTACATTATTATTAATTTCTGTCTCCATGACTACCTACGTCATATAAGTGACGTCCATGCAAAATTTGAGACTCCTAGCATTTGTAGTAACGAAGTTTCATAAAAACTTTCAACCCCAAAAACAACCCCTTAGAAGTCGAATATTGTAAATTCCTGTCTCAGCGAGCACCTACGTCCTATAAGTAACTCCTATGCAAAATTTGAGATTCCTAGCACATGTAGTTTCTGAGATTGCGTGATGAGTGAGTGACCTTTCGATTTTATATATATGTATAGATAAATAGCAATAGCAAATAAACTAAATAAATTTTCCTCCTTATCTATGTCATATTACAAAATGAGGTTACCGTCACACAATATTACTATAAACGATTCATATTAAAAAGTTAATATACGTGTTTAAACACCGGAAGTCTCTCCGGACGGTTAGTTAACTATAGCAATGAGATATCACATCCAGTATTCGATTTCTAGACAAGATGTCTCTAAATAAAGAAATCTTATGTATGTCTGTTAAGGTGTCATTTTAGTACGAGTGTTTTTTTCTCTTTTTGGTCTGTTTACATTTATATCTCGTGCACCTTTCTAAATAAAACTGCGCAGGTAAATGTTGGTTTTCTCTTTTTTTAGCTTCAGCTTTTTTAGCCATAGGTATATAGCAATAGGATAACGAGGGAACCTGGCGTTAAACATTCTGTTCCCCATATTTCGTCAAATTCTGAAGGAATTGCGTGTTAAGTGGCGTAACTCAACGACGCGCTTTTGCCTCGACACTAGAGCGAAGAAATGAAAATATTAAATATTTCATTTCCTCGAGCGCGAATCGAACCCACAACTGTCCTGAAGTTTGAAATGGTAGTTAATTTTTTAATAGCATGTTGGGTTCATAAAAGCAATCCTACATATAGCCTATACTTACAGTAAAATAAAGTAAAGTAAAGTAAAGGTAATACTAGTATTCCTGATATACAATAGAATATACTAAGTTTAGCCTTCACTGCTGCAGCAGACTGTACCCCACACTCAGCAGGGTAGGCAAAGGGAACACTAGGGAACACCCCAAGTCCCATTTTCCGCCGAATTCTGGAATGAGAATTCTGGTTGAGGGGCGGAACTCACCGCCGCGTTCTTACTCGACCCAAAGCGAAGAAATTAAAATATTAATTTAAGTAGGTAAATATTTAATTTCCTGTTCCTAATTGGGGATAGAACCCATAACCTTTCGCGTCTACAGTCACACACCTGTGCCCATACACCACGACTGGTCTTAGGATATATTCTCACATTTAAATATTTTTCATATCAACGCAGATATGTAGGTATGTAGTTACTAGACGAATTATGATTTTTATTTTATAACTTAACGCTCTACGTGATATGGCGCGAAATAATTATTTTAATTAATTGCTTTTTTTGCTTAATTACTTATACTAAATATAGGCGTCCAAAGATATTAATATATTCTTTTAACATTCATAGTAAGTACTGATATTTCAAAAAAAGGTTTAAGTTATATATAAGCTCAGGTCGTTGTGGCCCAGGGGCACAATTGTGTAAATGCGACGGTAGTGTGTTCGATTCCCTGAATTATTATTTCTTAATATTTTCATTCTTTCGATCAAGTACATATTATGGAGAGCGTGGCATTGATTTCTACCGTTTCCTCAAAAATTTGGAAAGGAAAGTGGGAAACGGAGTGTCTTAACTATAGATTCTCTCTGCCTTCCCTATTATATGCGGGATACAGCGTGAAGCTGATAAAAACAGTTATAAATGTAAAGAATAATTATAACAGGGAATACAGAATAGAAGGATTATAAGTTTTCACAAATTACCGATGAAATTAATCTTATCTTATTGATTGGTTGATAATATATGGTCTAATCAAAATACCAAAGATACGTATTTACTTTTATAAGTATTAATATATATATGTAGGTATATACTTAATAGAGGTATTATATATTATAAGTACTCACTTGTGGAACCTATCCGTAGTCATTTTGAGCCTAATTTAGCACCAATGTAAAAAAAAAACACTTTTATTTGAACAGATTATTCAACTCATTTTCAATGTCTCGAACATAACCGCGAAATAATTATTAATGGGAAAGTTCTGCTTTGTCACACTTTACACTTCAATTCGTTCAATTTGTTTTGTTTTTAACTGAATTTTTCTCACAAAATCTTTAAGTCAAACTTACACAAAGTATAAAAACTTATAGAAAACGTTTAATGTCAATAGTTTCTTAGTTCACATAGAATTCCGTCGCCGATAATAGTAAATAACATTTAATAAACAAAATAAAAATAAAATGATCGAGAGCTATGCACCTGGTTTGTGGGGAAAAGTGAATACTTACTAAAATCGTAGTGAAGATAGCAACGATTCAAATCAATGACCTCGCTGATAAATATCAGCGCCCTCTGTGAAATATATTTGACACTGCTTAGTACTCGTAAAAATGTAACAGCGACATCTATTGTTGAATAGATACAATAATAAATAGCATATGTTCAGTTCGTCTTTTTGCCATAAGATGGCATTAGCCGTATACTAAAAAAGTAAGCAAAAGTATTTTTTTAAATATCAAACTATCAAATAAATAGTTTGTTCAGTGGAGTTACTTAATTATAATAGCTGGAACATTAGATATAAAATCAACACAAAATTGGTCTATGTAGATACTTAGTTTACATTCAAAATAGCACTCATCTTATAGAATATTGTGAATACAATATTATGAAAATATATCTTTATTCTATTAAATCAATACGATGGTATAAAATATTTGAGCCTTTTATTAATAAAATAATAATTGTACCGGACAGAAAGTTGTTCAGTTCGCGTATTGATCTAGAAAGAGAGCATTTAAATCAAAGTTTTTCGCCTCATCTGCGTTTGGTGATATTAAATGCAAGTCAACTACCAAAACCTTATGCCACTGGCATATTTAAAGGTTTAACTTGATGTTTCCTTTATAATAGGGCAAGTAAGACAACTTGAAATTAAAAGAACAAAAGTAAAATAACTACAAAACACTACTTTCTTCGCTTTAAGTCCAATTTCAAGATAGAGCAAGGAAATCAGAATAGTCCACTCCCCCAATACGGATCGAACCCACGACCATCACGTTCACACCCCCACTCCCACTACACTACACCTATCTATTTAATTATTTACTCAATTAACACCAAACCCAAACCCAAATCAAAATGAATAACCATATCTCTACCATTAAAAGGCAACAAGCTAGCAAACAAGCAAAAACAATAACCTATTAAAAAAGATTAGTGAAACAAATGGAATGTTAAATGTATATGACGAGATACGACACTTTATTAGTACGGATCTACTGTACTTAACCTGGTGAAGTACTTCCCAATATTTACCTTCCATTAGTGGTTTATCATCTAATGCGTTTCATATGTAACCCTTCAATCAGCTGTATTGCCGATAAAGTAATAATTTTAGCTAAAACATTTATCTAAGTACTATCTCTAGCGTACTCGTATATGCAAATATAATTTTGTTTTGATATTATAATTTTATATTAAAAGTGCTGGTAGATTGTTTTTGGGTATTGTTTTTGATTTAGTTAGTTAATTTTGATTGTATTGTCTAATTAATGGTCTTGTATTACCAGTATTTTTTTTCAGTTTTATGCTGTTTCCCTGTATGTAGGTGTTCACCTGTATGTAGGTGGTGGCAAAGGAACACTCCGCCGCGCCGCGCTTTGCCTCGACATCAGAGCGAAAAAATAAAATATTAAATATTTCATTTTCTCGAGTGGGAGTCGAACCCACAATTTTTTTCCTTTCTTCGTTATGGTAACGTGGCAAAGAACTCCATTGAATTCTACCCCTCAATATGCAATGCTTTCCGAATTCGGTGGAGAACAGAGTGCCTTAACAATAGGTTCCCAGGGTCCTCTAGCCTGCTACACGTGGTAAAGATACAGCGTGAACCTAAACAAATAAAAATTAAACACGATTGTATGCACTTTAAATTAATCTTTAATTAGAAATGACTTCAAATAATATGAGACCATACAAACAACAAAAACAACAAACACGAAAAAAAAGTAAAAACACACTTCACACCACCCTTATTACCTTAAGCGAAGAATGAACAAATCTCATTTCCATCAAATCCGCTTAAGCCCTAAACATTAAGATTTACGGTCCCCCATCGGGAACCTAATTAGCTTACGCGATAAACACGAAACAAACGTGATATTATAATGATGTCGTAATCCTGCCGAGATGATTGTCGATATATCTTTTTTTATGCTCTTTTATCGTCAGATAATATAATAATCATATCTGACAATAATGGCATGCCAAATAAAATCTACCTACCCTATATTGGTTTGGAAATTGTTACGAATTTTATCAACAATGACAACCAAAGAAAAATATGCTTTAACCATAATGACCAAAAGTCCGAAGTTCGGTTGCGACAAAAAAATCGTGTCGGACATATTCGATTATCCAAAAATACCGAAGCTCCAGTACAAATTGGGTAAGTTGGGAACGCGGGAAAGCAATATGTTTTTATTTCTTTTTAATTTCCGGTTCGCTTTAATGGCGTCGAAATCAATATAATGGTGAGGCGGGCGGCGCCATTTTAGCATTTTGTGGTTTTGCTCATTTAACATCATTGAGTTTAACCGACCGCGCCGGTTTATATAATTATATATATTTATTTGTTTACGTTTTGTTGTTTGATTTCAATCCTTGTTATAATATTTACTTTGGTGATTCATTGGTATCGTTTGAAGGGATGTGGGAAGAGGTGCGAGGTGGACGGCATTTATCTAAGAAATAAAAATATCTTCGTGCTTTTTCTCGCATAGTAGGCAGAATGTACATAGTGTTAAAATATTCCGTTCCCGCGCACATCGCAATTTTTGAGACATAAAGAATTTGAGACATTGCTCGTGAAACTCAATGAAGAAATGGAAGTATCTAATTCACTTTAAATGAAAATCTATAACCGCACTGATTGTCTAATCAGACCGTGACACAATAAGCACTTTGTATGAAATGAAGTACAAATATAGCAAAGTTTGTAATTTTTTTTTTTATTAAATGCCTAATTTTTTTTATTTTAAATGCCTATAAATATCCCTTTTTGGGGTTTTGCCTTTATTTGTATTGTTCTCACTTCATGCTAAATTTCAAGACTGTAGGTCCACGGAAGTGCCCTATGCGTTTTGATAGCTTTATCAAGCTGCGAATTTCATACAAAATGTAGCAAAATCGATGCATAAACGACGTTTTTTTTTGGTTGCGTTGATTTAAAACTTTGATTTTTGTTTCATTCAAAGGATCATAGACATAAATATTGTCATTAATTTCAGCATAATACCTCCACGCTATCTCGAGACAAATAGCCTTAACAAACGCACAACCACGTGAACCTGTAAGGGTTCCGTTTTCACCTATTCAGATACGGAACCCTAAAAAAAAATGTTGTCAATCATTTTCCAGTCGATTTAATGTTAGAAAGCCTCGTATTATTTTCAATGTATACTCCAGTCGATATATCATTCAAATGGTACCTGCGACTCGCATCAATCAAGCTTTCGCACTTGCTATGATATGGTCATAGTAAATTCGTAAATAAAGGTTCTGTAATAGTCGATATGAAAACTATATACTCATGGTCATTTACGAGTCACTCCGACCAATCAATCGCGGTGTCGTCGCATAGAGTAGTTGTGGTGAGAGGCTTTTGGTTAATTTAAATATAAATTGTTAATGGGCTTCTAATTTGGATTTTTTTTTAGCTTCCAGCTTGTAGCAGGAGAAGCAGAGGGAGTATATTAAGACACTCCGCTCCTCAATTTCCGCCGAATACTGGAAGCATTATGTGTTGAATGACGGAACTTAACTACGCTTTGTCTCGACACCAGAGCGAAAAAACAAAAATATTTAATATTTCATTTTTTCTAGTGGAAGTCGAACCCCCAACCTGTCATTTTCATAACAAATTTCATAACTTCATAAAGAGAAATACACAGAAATAGAACAACAAAGAATAAATCGTAACGTTAATATATTTTTTTGCTGTCTCTACTTACCAATCTTACTGTTTCCGTACTACCGTTAATATAGTCATCCATATACTTTCATTCCATACAAAACTATCATCTATAACAAATTGTTTGACTAATATGATTTTCCATAATAAGTGGCGAGTCACTATCGACCTAGTCACTTCCGCCACTTAGCGTTAGAGACTCCATTAGAACAGGAACCCGTCTGGTACTTTGTACGCAACTAGAGTACGCTAGATGTAAATATATATATATATATATATATATATATATATATATTGACATTTTATATATTATTATTTATATGTAAGTAATGTTTTTTGTATGTTATATTAATAATTTTGTATGATATAAGAATTTAATATATTTATTTTGAATATTAAAAGTATTTTACCTTTCCTGTCACACATCAGTTCAGGCACAGGGAAGCTGAGAACCTAGTATCAAGACAATGAGTTGCGGAACTTAACGCCGCGCTTTCCCTCCTTAACTAAGTATTTATTAATATATTTTCAACATTAAGATGATTTTTTTTAGATCAATGATATGCAGGTTAAACGCCTTAATAGTATTGCATTTAGGTTTTTGTGCATATTTTTTTTTCAATATTACAAAGTGATCATGCCAAAAGGCGTGAAATAGCCAAAACAGTATTTATTTTTATATCGTGATTTCAGATCTATAGATTACTAAAGAAATTTTAGGATTTTTTTAGCTTTAAACGTTGTCTTGATAAAAAATAGTATAAGATTTTGCAGATTTGTAAAAGTTTAGACATTTAAAATTTCTTATGAAATAAAATTGAAACTAGTGAAAAAGTAAAATTATTTTTTATTCATACCAGACTTGTACATTAATAACAACTAATTAATTTATTTATTTGTTCTCAATCTTTTCGTAATGAAAGCACCTACTGAATCTAATTAAAAGTTTTATCAACCTAAAAAATCTGCGAAAGTATTAAACTTAAACATAAATCAAAATCGAATATTTATAAAAAAAATATTTCTTCGCTCTGATACCAAGGCACAAGCACGGCGTTGTGTTCCGCCACAACACGCAATCTTTTGAAAAAATCACTAAGTTCCCTCTGATTACCCAGCTATATGAGGGAGAGGATATTTTGCAGAAAAAAAAGAAAAAATATTAATGAAGCTTAGACAAAGGTAATATCCCCACTTAACATAAGATCTCCTTATATTATAGATTTAGGCAATTTTAAAGAAAATACACAAACATATTTTATTCTCATACAACGATAAAATAATAGCAATTTTAACAGAAGAAAATGATATAAACATTATATAAGTGTTAAACGTTTACTTTGCTATGATTGATAGTGACTTACGGCTCAGATAATCGTGTGTTGGATATTGGACACTCTATTTGACCGGAAGCCGGAAATGGCCACTAGCGACCGCCATTATGAGCTTCTGGTAAAGCAAATGCTTATTTAGTATCGTATACCAAATGTGCAATATTTACTTTTAAACTATATTTAGATTTATTACAGGTTCTCGCTGTATCGCGCAGGGTAACCTGGGAACCTTCCCATTAAGACTTCCCTTTCCCACTTTGCACTGAATTCTGGACGAGTTGCGTAATGAGTGGTGAAACTTGACGTCGTATGTTTAGATTTCTTCTCTAATATATAAGTTTTTACATTTACAGAGTGTTTGAATTTAGTGCAAGATTATTTCTTTGTTTTTTTAATTGTGTATTATTTAGATATAATTATTTAAACAATTAGATAGGAGGTTGATATAATATAGGAAATGGTTGATTTTTAAGACAAATATCTACATATATCATAACAGTTATAAAATAACAGCTACAAATAAAACCACCACAATATATGGCTCTCCTTTTATCTACAATTGACTTTCTTTAATGTTTTCTGATTTCTCTCTCTCTCCTTTCGGATAATATAACATTAACGAGATCAGTAAAAATATAAAACAATATTTCACTGGTCAATTATCATGTAAAGCTGATATTATATTTATTTTCGAAATTGTAAAAGTCTTTACAATAAATAACTCTTGGTGACAATTTTTCATCCGTCTTCCCGCAATGTTCACTGAAGTCGACCAATAAATCCTGAATAGAGTTCAAGTGAAAAAGACTTGAATAATTTTAGCAACTACGCGGAGTGGACGACATTTGCATAAACGATAATATACATTTTTTATTATAATTATTTCATAATATTCTCTTATGAATAGTGTTATTAATAGATCGATTGATGCTACTTTTTTTGTTCTCATTCTTCCGTTTATTTAGGATTCGTTTCATGAGAATCTTATTGTTTTTACCAATTTGTTAATTTCGTTGAAGGTAATAAATGGTAATAAAAAATTGTAACTATATATTTTAGGACGATTTAATTTTTCATTCAATTAATCAATAACTTTTTATTATTAGTTGATAACAATTTAAACAACTGATAAAGTCGTGTCGTGGTCTTACGTTGTAATCAGAAGTTAATCTTTGAAGGCTATTTTCGGTCTGTAACGAGTTTCAAATTGGAAAATCTACTCGGAGACTAAGTTCAGAGACACGCCCTTGTTTTTCCAATTTTCGACTTTCAACCCGAGGAAAGCTGTAATCAACGTTTTAATAATATGTTTTGATGGCAGTATAATTATTATAGTAATTTACATAAATAAATGGCATTAAATATAACAGATAAAAAAATATAAAATATTATTTTTAATACAGATAATAAAACATATTTTTTATTACTTTCTACATGTCATTGTCACACACAATACAAAATGTGTGAAACACGACCAACAGTAGGAACAGATTAAAAAATCATCCAGGATAATAAAGAACTTATCGGCTGTGAGATCTGACGCCGGTGCCTAGCGAATGGAAAAAAGTAAAAAGGCGGGAACTTGATTCATAATGGCGTCAAACATGGCGGCACTGATTGCGATCTGGAAGCCAGATAAGGGGGGTGGCTAGCTTTGTCTTGCGGCTGATGACTATTACAGTGTATATAATAAATAAACATCTGCTGCAATTATTATTTGCATTGTATGAAGGTGCTAATGTAGTGTATTTAGTGATGTGACTTTAATAACTTGGAAATAAATGACTGCCCGGACTTTAAAGGTTAATTGGATTTTATTGTTGTTTTAAAGCTTATTGTGGACATTGTGGTTGAAGTTGACAGTATCACCACAAATTTTTCAGTGGTGGAATGTATTTTAGAATGCATAGAAAAGTATTTATTTTTGCAATTGAAATTTATTGATTGCTTCAATTTATTCTGTGTTATGTAAGTTTTATGTACTTATTTTTTTTAACATTACGTGTATCCCACATATAGCAGGCTAGGCAGAGGGAACCTGGAACCCTAGTGTTAAGATAGTTCGTTTCCATTCACACTCCCGTCCCCCATCTTCTGAATTTTACAACTCAACGCCGCGGAAAGCAAACTTTGTTACTAGGATATATCAAAATATAAACTTATGAAATGAAAATTTTAAATATTTCATTTTCTCGAGTGAGAATGGAACCCACAACCTGTCGCGTTTACTATAGCACGGATGTAGCCCTGCACCACGACTGGTTTCTACTAATGTCTTGGTTACTAATATTATGGTTACCCGACTCTATAAATTCATCAATATGACTGAAATGTAGAATAAATGGTTGTTCTACAATGTATATATTAATTAGTCTTACTTTGTATTAAAAGGAAGTGCCTTGACGATTAGTTAAAGACATATAGTATGTATAAATAGTCTTTTTCTTTCTTTTTCAGCTTTCTATTTCAGCTGTTTTAAGTGGCGGAATTCAACGCCGTGCTTTACCTCGACACAAGAGCGAACAAAATAAAATACTAAATATTTCACTTTCTCTAGTAGAAATCGAATCCACTACCTCGCTATAGATAATCTATCTCCTTAAAAGAGCTAACATGGTAAACCACCTCAATTCCGTTCCCACTTATACTTTATCTCCAGGGTCCATAGCGTGCAGGGACAACAATCCCGATGTTTGTCCGTATATTTGAATACAATAAAAAGTGTAATAAAATAAACTGTCCGCAATAATTTTTATTGTAAGAAGGGGCTTCGAATTATCATTTAGATGGGGTAGTCGGCAATATGGCGCGAATTCGGGGGCAAAAAATGGATCGACAAAGCCGAGCATCAATTGTTAGGGTGATCTTTTTACTTTTCAGAAATTGCTACGTACTTTGTTGGGATCAAACCACTTTCTGTGGTTGTTCTTTATTAGAAACGTTGATTTCTTCATGTTCAAAGATATAATAAATGGAATGGAATTTTATTATGTTGATGATATTATTGTTTTGCAAATATATATCAGAAGTTAATTTTTTTTAACTTCATGATGATACCTACGTATTTATGGTAGGGTAAGCAGAGGGACCAAGTGTTAAAACACTCTGTCTCCCACTTTCTACCAATTTATCGAGACATTTTGTTTTGCAAGAGCGAGGAAATGATAATAATTAATGGGAATCAAACCTACAATCGTTGCATTTACAGTCACACCACTGCGCCTCGGCGGCCCCGAAGAAGTTATATGCTTTGATAAAAATTATGAAATTTAAAATGTATATTAAATAAGCACATTCAAAAAGGCAATATTCCTTAATAAGATATAAGTACTATGCAAAATAATGATTTCTTAATTAACGTTAAATTTTATAAGAAAAAAAAATATGCAAACCAAATTAGCAATTATGCAAAATAGACAATTACAAACGACAAAAAGTGTTCTTTCATACATTTTGAACAATAAATAATTGAAGTTGATTTTTCACAATTAAATATATGATAATTAGTTCCACCTAGTTGAGTATTCATGGCGAGTGTCGGGATTTAATACAAATATTAAATTTTAATCTAAGTGTCGTCGCCAACAAGTATTAATGACGATCTCCCCACAAAGAAGCTATTCCCTTGGAACACATTAGTGCGATTCAATTCAGCTCATGTTTGTGAGAGTAGCGGAAGCGGAATGGTTTGTTTTAGCGTATTTAGTTTGCTTATTTTAAATTAGGATTATAATGAAATAAAATAAAATAAAACAACGATACGTCGACGATACGATACGATATATTAACTAATTTTAGTATTTTATTAATGTTAATATGTAATGATAATGATAATTGGTAACAGGTATATCATCTTAATTTGTTTTAAAAATTCAAGAAAGTAATGCTCAATGTTAGAGTTTTTTTCAACATTTTAGATTTGTATTTATAGCAAAGTAAAAGCTTTCCAAGCATGCAACGTTGTAACAAATATATAATGTGAAATTTCTCTATTATATATTTTTTCATAGATAAAAATGTGCAGGCATACTTCTATTTTTTTCTTCTCTCTGTATCCCGCTAGAATCAGGGCAGACAAAGGGAATGTAATGGTAACATATTTATTGTATTATTTTATACATACCTACACATTTATAAAATATTTAGAAATCGCTATCACCCATGGGCATTGTTACACCCTTAAAATTGTTTAGCAGCATGTTTGGGGAACGCCAAATGGAAAGAGAATCAGCTCTGATAAATGAATTCGGAACAAATGTTATTTTGATGTTTAGCGATACCGCGGTGGTGGCGGCGGGGAGCGGGGGGGGGACGGAGGGGGCGCGACAGCTTTCATACTTTGATTGTATTGTGTACAAGTGATCATCCAATTTATAGAGACTAACGGTTATAGTTATACCCTATTGTTTTAACAAATTTATTATTTTTATTGTTATACGTTTTTCCCAATTGCTAAGAAAGGGTTATGTTTTTCGCGCCTATCTTGTGTTTATTATTCTTTATTACCTCATATATCCAGAACCAGTGAAGGATTTACATAATTGAGATATCGTTAGATTCGTTTTAGCAGGCCAATTGTTAGATAGGTAAGGTTGAAAAAAAATAATGATGGCGGCTGTGGGACGCAATTGGACTTGGTGAATAAAACAATTTTAGTTTCGAATACCACAATATGGGTATCAAATTCAAGAGCTCAATACGAGAATTTCAAAAAAAGCCTGACTGGTGCTCAATAGCGCGAAATAGACCAGAGTGGAAGAAGTGGAGGGAAGCCTTTGCCCAACAATGGGATAGTACAGGCTAGGGAAAAAAATATTTTACCTGTAATATTTTAAACAATTTAAATATTTCATTTAGATTATGTTAATGGGAAGTTCCAGAACCGAGCTATATTACTGTAAACTTTCATCTAAATCCGTTCAGTACTTCTTTTGTGTGAAAGTAGATCAAACATCTATTCTTAAAAAGCTTCGTCTATAATATTAGTAGGATATGAGTAAAAAATCTAAGATATATATATTTAATACCTATATAAATTTATTATCTAATATCTCATACAATTACAACATTTTAACTCATTTAGAGAGTAGATTGTTAATCATTTAGTAATTTTATAATAATTAAACTCTTCTTTCTTCTGGCGGCGGTGGTGGTGGTGGTTCTTCAGGTGGGGGTGGTGGCGGCTCCGGTGGCGCCTGTGGGGCCGGTTCTGGCTCTGGGATCACCTCTGGAGGCGGCGCTGGGACAGGATTCCCCTTGAAAAATAAAATATTTGAGACGAACTATACGTTTCTGTTAATACTAAAATGAAAAATATTTATAAATATAAATATTTTCATTTCTTCACACTGGTACCAAGGCAAAGCCCGGCGTTGGGTGCCACCACTCAACTCACAATACCTCGAAAATTCGGCACAAAGTACAGAGTGAAACTGAAAAAAAAATCACATAGTTTATAACTTTAATACAATACTGCTCACTAATTTGTATGCAATCCAAGCAACGGTAGTATTTTCGAGGCGAGGTCCCATTAGAGGATTCATTTGCCCAAAGTAGATTGTGAACCAGCTGAAACAAAATGATTTACCAATTATACTGTAAGTTATATAATATACTATATAATTTTATTATTTTCTAACTATTTATAAGTCAATTTCTTTAAAGATATTTTTTTGATTGTGTTATGTTAAGATGGTAGAAAACCAAAATAAATTATTAAGTATGTTAGGGAAATGCTACTAAAATATATATTTAAACATATAAACATATTCGTTTTCATATAGATATAATTCTTAAGGAAGCGGACAATATAGTTAGTTAAAAAATCTTACAAAATCCACATGCAGAACGCTGTAAGCATAATACAGGCTTGTGCTATCCTGAAATTACAAAACAAATTAATACAAAAAAAACTATATGTAATCCTTTTAGTTTTGACCATTTATATATTTATTAACATCATGCCGAAAAATTCTAATAAAATCAGCTTGACGTCGTGTCTCGCACACAGCAGGGTAGACATTTCGTTCCCCACTTTCCGACGAATTCTGGAAGCATTGCGTGTTGAGTGGCGGAACTGAACGCAGTAAACTACCTAAATTAATAAATTTTTTTAAATCCGCTAAACATCTTAAATTTTGAGGATCTATGAGATTTTCCTTGCAATTTAAGCCAACTTACCCACGATTAGGTCCTTTCCTCACCAGCAATGGTCCTATAATGAGTATTGCACCAAAAACAGCGGTGATCACATAAAGTGGAGTGAGGTACGACTCGTATTTCCGCTGCCCTTCCTGTAAGGGTGTTATATCTATTTGTCGTTTATTACGGAGACGATCGATGCCATATTCAGGGTAATTGTAGGGTTCAAAACGTTCTTCATCTTGGTAATTAACAATCTTTTCGTCGCCGTTGTCTCCTAAAATTATTTATTAAGTATATTGTATCAAGAAATGGTAAAAAATATTATTAATAAATAAAATACCATCAAAATACATATGCTTTAGATAAGGGTCTATAGCTTGACTTTTCTTCTTTTTATTATTGGCCTTATCAATTAACATATTTGAATATTATATTTTGCAATTCAAAGCTAACAATATTCGGAGTCGACTTTTGCTTATTTTAAAATGAATTTTAAATTACTAATGTCATGTCATAAAGAAAAAGCAAATTTAAATTTACATTTTCTATCAAACCAGTTTTATTTCAGTTTTACTTTTCTTCTGCATTTTGCAGAAAAATGTCACTTCTGATATATATGAAAAAATTATAATATTAACTAGTTTACTAAAAATATCTATCTAGAAAGATATTCAATCTCTGTTGCGGTACAGCAGTTACAGACTTCCGAGTGGACCGGTTCACAACATTATAAGATGTGATCATAACTAACATTAAGCGAAGTGTGAGACGGAATTATCTAGAGCGCATATAATATAACAAAATACTAGCTAAGATAAATAATCTCGAATATTTTAATCACGTCAAAGAGCCCAGCATCTCAGGTTCCCATCTCAGGTTCCCGAGGCTCTATCGATATCTGGTCTATCTCGATGGATAGGGTATGCGCGCGCGCACCATAATGACTCAATTATCCGCTTAGAGGAGGCGTGGCTGGATACACTATGTCTTCATTACAAGATATCTTAGTATGGAGATAGTTTTGTATTGTTATAGATCGTCATTTATCATTTAGTTTGGTGGTAATAATATGTTTTTATAATAAGGTTTTACCCATTAATGATAACGTTAAATTAGTTTGGGAATTTTTAATCGATAAAACTAGGAAATTTCCAGTAAAAGGCAAGTCTTTTTAAATTTTTTTAACATTAACGAGCACTATATGTTAATAATTAACAATCAAAACTATACGATCTTTTTAATTTATTTTTTTAAACTGTCATTAATTTAATAAATATTTATAATAAAAAGTCCACCGTCACGTTAGCGTGCAAGCCCATTCTGAAGATCTAAAGTACTGGGAGAGGCCATGGATTTATTGGTTATATCGATGTAGAGTCGTGATCGGCGTTTATGGTGCTTTTCTAGTGTAACCATATACTCGTAGTACTAAACGTTATCTGTTTTGATCGCAGTTTAAAGCGACCTCAGGGGTCATGAATTGATTTTTAAGGTACCATTTTGTGATCTAGAGACCAAATTACATCATAGGTTCATTATTGTATTGTTTTATAATTTTTTGGCAAACATTATTAATATAATTATTCATATTATAGTTTGCTCATAAAAATGTATTTGAACTTCTTGTTTTATTAAAATATATTTATGAAAATAAGTTTTAGGTGGCACCATTAAAATGGCGTTTCGTGGGGTTTAAATTTCGAAATGTACTTTTAGTCTTGGAGTGGAGATAGAGAGAGGTCCTCTAGAATAACATATTGTATATATATTTAAAAGTTTCGTTACTTAACACACGCAATACCCCTAGGATTCAATGGAGTATTCAAATGGGTATTGAAAGTGTCTTAACATTACATGTTCAAGTTCTCTTTACCTATCCTGCTATAAAAATAAATATAGATAAATGTATATAAAATTTACTATAAAATTAAAATTAATGTAATATATAATATATTTAAAATATAAACATAATATTGATTATTAAATTGACTTAATAGTAAACGATAAAGAGGGAGTTTAAAGCTCGCTTGACAGCCGTCAGTCTAGGGGTCGCGGTCAAGAGAGCGTCCAGGACTTCAATTTCCGGGGAAAGGATGTGATATGATTTGAATTTTGATCTGCCAATGACACCCTACTCTTAAAGGTTAAACTGTTTAATATTTTAGCGTTTATGACTGTATTATTTGTTTTGAATATTTCTCTATTTGATATATGGTTGACATAACAAGAAGAAAAATATATTTAAATGTCAATCAATATTGACCTTTTTGTTTTTTTTTAAGAAATTGTGAATTATTGGGACGAAAAAGCGAAAACTTTCATTTCATTAAATAACTAAGACTTTCTTCAATGATCATTGATGAATAATATAATATAGATTTTTGTATTAAAATATTTATGGTATATAAGTTGTCTAATACAAAAATGTATTTTATATAATTCTATTGTCTATATTTTTTTATAATCTGTACTTTTTATTTTTTTATACTCTGTTATCTGTTAAACCTTCTAGCAACAGCAAACATCCATAATATGCAAGTAAATGTGTTCTGTGATAATATGAGTCCAAGACTGGCACTGATATATCATACAAAAAACTCATAAGTACCATAAAACATTTTCTCAATAGCATTGTAAAACAACGTAGCCCCCGCTATTATTTGCTACATTTACTTTTTTTTTATTTTCATGACAAAAAGGCGAATAAGTATATTTTTGGAATTATGGCGTTTATTTCAAAAAAGTAGTATATTTATTTTACTATATATACACTATGGTTCACCTTTCTCATAGTTATGTTTAAAACAACGTTTATACGGTAGTTGTGCTGTAAAATGCAGTATGTCATACATCGCGCTTCACCAACGGTCCGGAACGACTTCGCTGGAATAAATAACGAGTGATTTATATTTATTTGTCTCTCACTTGTGAGTGTCTGCTTCCTCTTTATTATTCTTTTGTTATATTTTGTAAAGTAAATAAGTAGCTATAATAATATGTGTAAACTGCTTTACAATTTAATTATTTTGATATCACCTAACAATTAGAGTAGAGTAGAGAGTAAGGTAGAGTCAGTAATACAATGGAGTTTAGACAATTTATTAACATACAGAAAGTTGAAATTATGTACATATAAATATACGAGTACTTACCATATAATTAAATTAAGTCAAATGATAAAGGAATATTTTACTTACTTATACTAGATCAAGACGCCTGTCAATTTATATTATTACATATGCATACTATGATATAAATAAATAATAATGTTATAAATGTTAAAATTTGTAAGGATGGATGTTTGTTCCAATTTCACGCAAAAACTACTTAACTTTACAATAATATAGTACTATACTTTAGAATAGAAACATAAGCTACAATATATGTAGAAATTTTAAAATTTTTTGGCTATGATATAACTATAAAATAAATATAATAATTGAAAGCAGGCGAAGCCGCGTTTATGTTGATAAGTTTATAATACTTATTTTAAGTAAAGGCATTTTTTAGTTCATTAAACAATGATCTGAAGTTGTCTACATCTTTTAATGTCTTAACACTAGATTTATCTGTCACCCTATCATATGCGAAGAAAATCAAAATAGATATTTCTCCTGTTTTTTTGGTTTTTGTTATAATAACAATTTTTCTAAATAATATACAATTTTAAAACACCTCCTCCTCCTCCTCCTGGCATTAATCCCGGCTATTGCCAGGGTCTGCCCTCCTACTCAACCTACTCCACTTTGCACGGTCTTTTGCGTCCTCGGTGGTTAGACCATTGGCTCTCATGTCCTGCATCACGACATCCAGCCAGCGCTTCCTTGGGCGTCCAGGAGGTCTCACTCCAGGAACTGATATAGCAAGGCACTTGCAACCGACATAGTTCTTAGGCCGGCGCGTAACGTGGCCAAACCATCTCAGACGACGCTCTTGGAGCTTATCCGCTACGTCACGGACCCCAAGACTACCTCGAATGAATGTGTTGCGTATGCGGTCAGACCGCGTTACGCCGCACATCCACCTCAGCATCTTCATTTCCGTGACGTGAAGCTCCTGAGTGTGCCGAGATAGTGCCGGCCAACATTCGCTGCCGTATAAAAGAACCGGTCGGATGATGCTCTTGTATATCAGCCCCTTGAGTTTGGGCGGTATTCTGCGGTCGCAGACCACACCAGAGACCTCCCGCCATTTGGCCCAGGCAGCGCTTATCCGCCCTTGGACATCGTGATCGATGCCTCCAGACTCGTGCATAACGGATCCAAGGTACCTGAACTTCTCCGACTTAACGGCTGGCTCAGGACCTATAAGGATCGTGCTCGAGTCCCGGCTCCCGCAGACCATGTACTCTGTCTTCGACACATTTAGTTTAAGACCGCCGTTCTCAAGCGTACCCTTCCAGAGGTTCACTTTACGCTCCAGCGTCAGTCGGTTCTCGGCAATGAGTGCTATGTCATCGGCATACATCATCAGCCATGGAGGCTGGTCCTGGATGTGAGCCGAGACAATATCGAGCACTACATTGAATAAGAACGGACTAAGAGCCGAGCCCTGGTGAACCCCCACTGTAATCGGGAAGGGTCTAGTGTCGCCAACAGCAGTCCTAACCATAGAAGCGGAATCGTGGTACATGTCTCTGATAATCTCAATATAGGCCTCAGGGATCCCTTTGGATCGCAATGCCCACCAGATACACTGACGAGGCACACAGTCAAAGGCCTTCTGCAGATCTAAAAAGGCCACATGCAGAGCTCTCCTTTTTTCCCTGTATGCCTCCATCAAAGTTCTGAGGGCGAAAATGGCGTCCATGGTGCCCGATCCTGGCTGAAATCCATATTGAGACTCAGAGATAGTACACTCTCGGCGGAGCCTGAGGTCGATCATGCGCTCGAAGAGCTTCATGGTATGACTCATAAGCTTAATGCCCCTATAACTACCACAATCTTGAACACTGCCCCTTCCTTTGTAAATAGGGGTAATGAAGCTAAGCCTCCACTGATGCGGCATCTTACCAGTGTTCAAGATATGGTTAAAAAGGTCAGTAAGCATGAGCACACCAAGAGAGCCCAACGATTTCCACGCTTCGATCGGAATGTCGTCAGGTCCCACCGCTTTTCCGTTCTTCATGCGTCGAAGGCAATTACGTGTTTCGTCAAGGGTTATTGGGGCAATAAGTCCGAGGTTAGGCGGTGGGTCGTGATGAAGACTGCATGGGTGCTGAGTATTCAGCAACTCCTGGAAGTAGCTTCTCCACCTCTCCTTCACAGAGGCATGACTACAGAGCAGCGTGTCCTGGGAATCTTTGACGCAAAGACATTTTGCGATATCTTGCGTCACTTTATCCCGGGAACGTGCCAGTTTGTAAATGAGCTTCTGCCCCTCCACAGTTTCAAGTTTATCATACAATGGTGACAAACTTTCACTGCGGGCTCTGGCTACAGCTCTTTTACAGGCACGTTTAGCTACTGTGTACTCCAGTCTGTCTTCAGGAGAGTTGGATTCTTGCCACTTCTTAAAGGCAGCCTTCTTTTCACGAGTCACCTCCTGCACCTCGTCATTCCACCACCATGTCTCCTTGTCGATGACACGTCCTCCCCTAGAAAGGCCAAGAACTCGCCTGCCTGCCGCAATGATTGCCGACTGAGCCCGATCCCAAGCATCCTGAGCAGTCTCGGTGTTAGTCGAAATATCGTGACTTTTCACCTCTGCCAGGAAGTCGGTCTGCATCGGTCCATTCAGCAACCACCACTTGATCCGAGGCCTACGTTTCTCGGCTACTTTCTTCTTCGGAGTGACGTTAAAGTCCATGACAAGAAGACGATGTTGGGCCGTTAGGCTTTCGCCTGGAATGACCTTACAGTTAGTTACCCTGCCCATATGACACCGTCTGGTCAACAAGTAGTCTATTTGAGTTGAGTGGGACCCGCTCTTATACGTGATAAGGTGCTGAGAATTCTTTTGGAAGAACGTATTCACGACGGCCAGATCAGACGCAATACAGGTTCTCAGAATGTTTTCTCCCTCTGCATTGCGAAGACCGTGCCCAAAACCCCCGTGAACACGTTCATACGGCTCAGCAGCCTTACCGACGTGCCCGTTCAAATCCCCCCCAACTAAGACCACTTCGGTAGACGGCACAGCAAGTAGCACCCCTTCATACTGCTCCCAGAATGTCTCCTTTTCGGCCGCGCTACATCCCGCCTGGGGAGCATAGGCACTGATTAAGTTTGTGATAGCGCCCTCAATCAGTACCCTCACTCGCATCAAGCGGTCGGAGCGACGGCCAACTTCAAGGAGCCCATTCTGAAGCTCTTCAGAAAGCACTACCGCTACACCGTTTCTACCCGAAGGTGACCCAGTGTATATAAGCCGGTAACCCTGTCCGATGTTACGGGACTTATTACCCTTCCAGCGAGTTTCCTGGAGGAAAGCACACTGGACCCGACGTCTCATGAGTACATCTGCGAGTTCCCTGCATCGTCCGGTTAGAGAGCCAATATTCCACGTTGCAAAGCGGAGTTTTCGTCTGGGTACTTGCGTCTTTAACCGTGCCCGTACTTGACACGGTAGCCCTTGCCCACTTGTCGCAGGTGTAGGGCGATGTGCCTGCGCGTCGTTATGCGGCGACGCCCTAGCCGTACCCAGTCTGTTGTTGGTCCGTTCCATATTGTGGCTGTTTGTGGTTTTCCTGGAGCGACTGCCGTCTGACCTCCAAAACCCCCTTTGTGGGGAAAAACCGAGGGGAGAGGAAAATAGAGGGGGGTAGGATAGGTATAGGAGGGAGCTGGAGAAAGGAGGAGGAGAGGGGGGGGGACACCATTCTTACGGACTGGATGAGGATATAAGAGTGGCGGCTCGAGGATCCGGGGTCGCGTACCCGTATGCCCACAAACCAATATCGGACAGGTATTAGTCTGGACACCCTCACAATAAATTAAATAACATTAGTCGTAGGGCTGTTGCACAATGTAGGTAGGTATAACAATGCAAATCATTGTACGGAGGCGTGAACAGACCGACTACTTGTTCAATTTGTATTGAGTTATTGTTAGGAGACACTGCATTGTGTTGACCAGGTAGCTGCTAGCTTGTTAACTAGGTTTTCAGTATATGCTGTGTTTTCCATATTGTTTATGCTTTAGGTGCTAAATTAACTTTTTTTGAAACTTATGGGTGTTGGATTTTTTCCATTCAAAGGAATTTAAGTATATACTTACGTATGACGACTTGATTTTTTTTATTTATATCTATTACTAGCGGACGCGCGCAGCTTCGCTTGCGTATTTAAGGGTGAATTCTAATAACCCATGAAACATGTGTTCAATGAAATATTTTTAAGAGTCTAAATTTCAAATTTTATAGTAATCGGTGGCGATTTAAAGATTTTTCCATACAAACTTTCAACCCCTTATTTGCTCCCTTAGGAAGAGAATTCTAGAAAACGATGAAACACGTGTTCAATTAAATACTTTTAAAAATCTAAATTTCAAATTTTATAAAAATCGGTGCCGATTTAAATTTTTTTCCATACAAACTTTCAACCCCTATTTCACCCCTTTAGGGTTAAAATTTTTCAAAATCCCTTCTTAGTGGATGTCCAGATTACGAAAGTAAACTTTTGTCCAAATTTCACGTTTCTACGCACAGCGGTTACGGCTGTGCGTGCGTCTTACCTCAGTCAGTGAGGACAAGTCCTTTTATATATATAGATAATCCTATAGAAATTCAGATAAGTTCAGTTCAATTGAGGCCAGTCAGAGCGCAGGAGCAGAAGCGATTTTTTTTTCATCCGCTGTATCCCGTACATATCAAGTTAGGCAGAGGGCGTTTGGGAACCAAGTGATGATGGGAAACCCCATTAAGACATTTTCATTCCCCACTTTCCGCCGTATTGCTGGAATTCCGAAGGCATTGCTGTTTAGTAGCGGGACGCAACGCGCTTTACATCGTCGTTACCAGAGCGAGACACTGAAAATATTAAATATTTCATTCCTCCGAATGGGAATCGAACTTATAAACATCGCAACTTTATTATTATACAAATTTATTATTAAGAAATAGTTATGTTGCCTCATGGTGTGAGAACGGTACCGGTAAACGCCTAATCAGCGTTCGGCGTATGTAACGCGAATCCCCTCATGCCATGGGAAACAAACGTAGTGTTTTAGTTTTAATTATTATATATTTTATTCTTTAGTCGATTAGAGCATGCACTTCTGCTCAGTCGAACTACTAGTTAAGTTAATTTTAGTTTAATTATAAGAACATACATATTTGTTCAAGTTTAATAAAAATAAATTTAAATTTAACTTTCTTAGTTATTTTTAAAAGCCCACTCGCGCTCCCGTAAACATGTCTAAATACAATTAGTTTACAAGCATACATCTATTATTATTTTTTATAAAAATAATACAATTTTATATTTAAACTAATCATATGTGAGGTGCTTAGTGGTTTTGATGCTTCATCAATCATCATCATAATGGATGAATGACACCAGGTTACAGATATAGCAAGATATAGAATAAATTAGATATATGATCAGCTTCACGCTGTATCCCGCATACAGCCGGGCAGGCAGAGGAAACATAGTGTTAAGACACTTCGTTCCTTTTCCGCTAAATTTTCAAGGCACTGCGTGTTGAGTCGCGGAACTCAACGCCGCGACATCAGATGAAGAAATGAAAATATACATTTAAATAATTATTTCATTTCTTCCAGTGAGGATCGAACCCACAACCAATCAAATTTACACATACTTTGTGCCCCTGCGCCACGACTGCCCTCTATATATGTATATATATATAATCTAGTGCCATATTAACAGTAAATTGACAATGTATGTATGTCCGTAAACAAGTCGACGACGTTAGGTGCTGTCAGTAGCGGCAGTCAACAATGGGTGTATAACAAAGCCACAAATCATTGTACCTACAAACTGCAAAGGCGTGGACGGGCCAAGTAACTTGCTCAATTTGTATGGGAATTACGATATGCACTTACGTAAGATTGGACTATGTAAGATTTATATATTTGTTTAGTATTACTCTTATTATTATAATGAAAGATAATTCGTTTTGATGTCGAGGCAAAGCGCGGCGTTAAGTTCTGTACTTAACACCTGCCAGAATTCGGCAGAAAGAGGAGAACGGAGTGTCTTAAATATTAGATTCCCTCTGCCTACCCTGCTGTGTGCGGGATACAGCGTGAAGCTGATTTAAATTTTTTACAGATGATATTTTTATGCAATTTACATTAAAATTAGACTGTAACAGTGGCCTTTACATCCGGACATTATGGGTTCGATTCTATTCGGGGGAATTAATTATTCTCATTTTGCACTGATAATAAAACAATTCGTCATATAGAGTTGATATCAATAATCATTTTTACGACATAACGATGCCATAAAACACATAAAGTAATTTCTTAATTTATATTTATTAATTCATATCTTTACCATACACTATAAATGTATTTTATTTAAAATTTGTTTGTTTACACAATTTCTGTTGTCTCAAATTATCAGTTATTAGAAGTACCAAATTCTGGCACAAAACACAAATAGTATACGCTAATGTAAAGATAAAAAAGAATAGAAAAATACACCGCCTTATCTGTATCTATTGAAACGTTCAACCTCAATTGTTAATTGCGTATAAAACTATATTAATATTCATATATTTCAATAAACATTATCAAAAGCGGCAAGTTAAAAAACGTTTCGGTAATAATTTAGTATGTTCTGATAACCTTCATATCTAAGAAACGCACTGGCTGTTATAAATTAACTGTATGTATGTACAAATCTTTGTAACTGAGGCAAATGATTTTGGTGTCTAAAGTCTCTTAGATGAATTAAAAAAAGTAGATTTTTATTTAATCAAAATAATATCTAGGATTTAAAAAGTGATTTTCCAAAATAATTTTTCGAATAAAATTGCATTTCGTCGCTATAACAAGGCAAAAGCGCGGTGTTGTTTTTCGCTACTTAACACCCAATGCCTTGAAAATTCGATGTAAAGTGGAAAACAGAGTGTTTTAACACTAGGTTCCCTCTGCCTGCTACTATTGCTACATGCGGGATACAACGGGAAGCGCAAAATATAATAAAATTGTGTAATTATTGACTAACGATTTAAATTTATTACTGTTATCTTTAAGTAGGTGTAGAAAAAGCGTCCATTTTGTTTTATCACAAGCAAAACATAAAAACTAGCAAATTAATACAAGTATTTTATCATGACACCTCTGCACTCTTGTTTTTGTATTAATTTTAAATTATCTTGTTGTGCTGTTTTTTTATTTTATTCTTAATTTTATTAACGTCCTTTTGTTATTGATTTATTTATTGGTTTTTTGATTTTTTGAGTTTCATTCTTTTTAGAGAACGATTAATTAGATTTTTTTATGGTTCCCATGATTGTCTATGGTTTTGATATGTCCTTCAATTATGTACTAATTCAATTGTGAAATAAAAACATAGTATTCTTTTTCATATATGCACATATATGAAAAAGATTACATTTTACATTTTTTTTTAAAATAAAACTATAAATTAGATTAAATTTTATGATGTTGAAATCACTCCAATTAATCAAAAATTCCATTTTAACAATATGAATAGAGTAAAATTATTGACCTAAGGGGTTGATCGATTGAGTCTAGTCCAAAATCCCAGGGCGCCCCTATACGGGAACCTAGTCTTAAAACTCCCCACCTAAATATATAACTTACATAACTAACAATGGAAAAAAACAAAGATTTCTAATTTCTTGTTTATATTAAACTTTTACCAATACAACTGTTGCTTAAATCAAGCATTTCTTAAAATTAGGGTTATTATAACATATCTATTCGTGTCATACATAAAAAGAGCCGAAAACTCAATCTTTATATTTATTGATAAAGCTCGACATTGGTCGACAGTGCGCGACCTCCGCGTCTTTTCGTCCGAACGACCGAAGGTGCCGTCTTTATCTGGACTGGGAGATATTTATAAATAGTAATTACATTTAATAAAGGGTTTGGGTCTAGATTTGATAGTAAATTATTCTCAAATGTATATTTATTTCCAGGTTCACATAAGCTAGGCAACGGGAACTTAGTGTTGAGGTACTCTGTTCGTCAATTGAACACTGGGGTTTTGCTTTGATGCGAGAGCGAAGAAATGAAAATATTAATAAATAATAATTCATACCCCCGAGTTGGGATCAAACCCACAACTTTGTTGTCTTATCGTGTTACAGTCACGAGACCATCATGAGACCTTGTGCCCCTGGGCTATGACGGCCTTATCACACCTATATATTTTTATTTAACATCTAGACACCTCTATTCCTTCACGATAATCACAGGAAATATTGTAATTCTTTATTTTCAGAGCGAAAAATGTACTTAAATGTTATATAATTTTTTTTTTGCAAATACACTATTCTATTATATATATCAAAGTAGATTAAAGTGTAGCGTTCTACCCAATACGTAATGTCTTGAATTCGAGCGGAAAACGGAGAACGGAGACTGGTATCCTTACTACCTTGCTGTACGCTATATAACGGCGTAAATTTGAAGAAAAAATAAAGATTTTCTTACAAATTCTGTAAAGTTAGCCTCTTCCAAAAGTTTAGGTTCTCCTTCAATCATGTTATATAAACATATAGTTAAAATAGTTCTATTATCTGTAGGTAATTTCAAACTCAATTAAATTATAATATAATGGAGATGAATTGCTCTAAAGCCAATTTCAATGATATTTCATAAAAGAAGTTATCTTTGAAATGATCATTTATTTTTTAAATTAAATTTTATTCCGCAAAGCGATTAAGCCAGAAGTATAACGGACCGTTTTCATTCCATAAACTACGTATATAATTAGTAATATATTAAAACTATTGGTGTATTTGGGCCATGTGTCATCTTTATGGCCCATTTCGGCGCCCATTTCGGCGATTCACTGAAATATAGTGTAAGGTCTCAAGACGCTACTCCAATGCGAGAGTCAACCGTATATTGCTAGATATTTCATTAAAATAACTTACAAAATAATATTTATTTCTTTGTTTTATTTGTATTATTTCTTTATTAATTATAAATAGAATTAATAGTATATATTATTAAATTATTAATTGTCACATAGATAATTCTACGTTCATCTAAAAATTTATTATTTATCTGTGTAACTAAAGTAGATTTTGAATCTATATAGAATATAGATACATAATTAGATAATGCCGGCGGCTTTACGCTTATGTTGATTTTCAATTTGGCGTTTGTGCTGACATTCATATGAAGCAAAATTATTATAAATTAAAATAAATAATAAATATAAACTACATTTTTGTCTTATCTAAAACTACTTTTGTAAAAACGCTTATAAACAGTAAGAATTTTAATTATTTAGTTAAAAAATATTTAAAAAATAAGCTAAATTTTAATAGCATTGTACGATTTGTAAATTTTTATAAACATTTTTACTAAAAAAATATTTAAATAATCAAAGCACACAAACTCCATACTAATTCTAAATCTAAAACCACAGTTAGTCCATTTAAACTACTTGCACATAACCATCAGTGCCGCTCCATCGCACAGCCAAAGCAAGTGAACGAGGCATGTATCACCAGAGGACAGCCACCAGGGGCCCATAACTTAAGCGGACGTGCCAGATCAAAAGCGCCTGAGGCGATGGACAGATTTATATAGGCGTGATAGTACGATACTCTGTAGTGAAAAATAATGGCTTGATGTACGGGAAGAGGGAAGTAAGTGTATGTATGTGTCAGTACATATATAGCGTGAATATATGTATAACTAGCGGCCCGCTCGCGGTTACCCCCGCGTGAACTATGTTATTATTAATTTCTGTCTCCATGACTACGTCCTAGTGACGTCTATGCAAAATTTGACACTTCTAGCATTTGTAGTAACGAAGTTTCATACAAACTTTCAACCCCAAAAACAACCCCTTAGAAGTCGAATATTGCAAATTCCCGTCTTAGCGAGCACCTACGTCCTATAAGTAACTCCTATGCAAAATTTGAGATTCCTAGCACTTGTAGTTTCTGAGATTTCGTGATGAGTGAGTGACCTTTCGATTTTATATATATAAGATATATAAGATATATTGGGTTATATTAGAATAGAAAATAATTTTAATTACTGTTTTTATGGGTCACCAGGTCAGGCAGTCGTGGCGCAGCGGCAGAAGGGTGTGACTGTAATGCGACGGTTGTGAGTTCGATCCCCACTCGAGGAAGTCAAATATTTATCTACATTTATGTTTCCATTTCTTCGCCCTTGTTCAATCAATATTATTAAATGAACGATTTAAATTAGTCTTACAATCGATTTAGTTACATTATGTTAATTTATCGATTTTAATATCAATTCGAACGGATGTAGTGTTAAATTGATATATTCATCAGAAGCGAACCGATAACCTATTATATTTGTAAATGTTTCAAATTAAATGACATAGCGAGTGTCATTTCTTTGATATAGGTATTGAATAATACAATATTAAAGAAGGTAAAGTGTTGCTGTAAGAGCGGCGTTAAGCACCGCCACTGAATAAGCGGAAAGTGGGGGGCGGAGTGTCTTAAAATTAGGTTCCCTCGTGTTGTGCTATATGTGGGATACATTATAAAGAATATCTAGATAGGTATGACTAGGATCTCGTAAACCTAGAGGTGGACACACAACTATAACTACGAATATAATCACAAAATTGAACACCCATGATTGGAAGCCTACATAGAAAATTATACTAAAATATTATCCAATTCCATCAACGATAAAATAAAAAAAATAAGACTCGACATTGGTTCCGTCACTCAACATGCAATGCCTCAAGAATTTGACAGAAAGTGGGGAACGGAATTGCCTTAATGGTAACGGAGTGAGTCATCACTAGGTTCCCAAGTACTCTCTGCTTAAGTGCTAAGTGTAGAATATAGCGTGAAAATAATAAATAATAAAACATATAAAGATGCCAAAAGGTGGAAGACGCAATGACGTAACTATTAGAACTAATTACAAAAATAAGAACTAGATAGATATGTGGTGGTGCAGGTGCACAAAGTGTGATTGTAAATGCAGGTTGTGAGTTCGATTCCCACTCGAGGAAATGAAATATCTAATATTTTTTCGACCTGGTGTCAAGGAAAAACTTGAGTTCCGCCATTAGCCCACGCAATGCCTCCAGAATTTGTCCGAAAACGTGGAACGAAGTGTCTTATCACTACCCACAATGTGTGAGGGATATTTTATATACTTAGATATGAACCTATACCTTTAGTTATATATTAATTGAACGACAAACAGATTACAATGATTTGTGTGTATCGATAGCGTATATTAATTATAATGTGGTCATTGAATAACACCATTATCAGCACAGACAGCACTTCGACGGTCGACCTAATTTGTAAACATTATCATGGATTTCACTTATATATATCGATTTGTCAGCGTTATTATAATAACCTATAAGTATATATAGAGAGGTAGGCAGAGGGAACCTTGTGTTAACCCTCCGTTCCCCATTTACCGCCGAATCTTCAAGGCAGAGAAAGAAAGCAGAGAACTCAATGCTGCGCTTTAGCTTGTTGCCAGAGCGAAAAATGGAAATATTAATAAATAATAATTCATTCATTCCCACGAGTGGGAATCGAACTGTAAAACGTCGCCTTTACAGTCACACGCTTGTACCATTGCACCGAAATAGAATAACCTATAACTAATAAAAGAAAACGTTAATTTTCCTCTATTTTATTCTTTAATTTAAAATAGTTTTTTTTAATTAAATTCGTCCTGTTTAAAATAAAACTTCAGCCTTGTTAGACGAAATGCGGCCGTTTATTTCACCTAACAACCTTATTTTCAATCGAAACTAATTGAGAGGAAGTACTATGTTTTACTGTGGCGACTTATTTTCATCATTTCTCGGGAAAATCGAGGAAAAGTGAAGAATTGTGTGTTTTGTATTATGTCCTTAAAACAGAAATTTAAATTAAATAATAATATTAATATTTTTAGCTAACATATATAACTTGCGTTAATTATTTTGAGAAACGAAGCCCATAAATTTTTTAACACCTTTAAAACATAACTAAAAATATTTACACCATTTCTCAAAGGTAAGTTATTATACAAATCGATTTCAGTTAAAAATATGATTTACGAATCAATTTTGTCGTGTTGTGCGTTTTAACAACATGTTGTTATTATAATGCAGTACGGTCAACAAGTCGTGGCCGCCCTGAAGTTAGCTGTAGACGGCTGCGCAGATTTAATTTTAAGATTTTTCCTACTTTTGAATATTTTCTTTCCAGTTCAACAATGCGCAAAAGATTAGAAAACCTAACTTTATATCAGCCACAACTTATTGGCTGTAGTGTAGGTACAGCATACAAAAATATATGACTCGATTAATTCGCGCCAAACCCACCGTTTAACAGATAAATAAAAATTTTCACACTTATTTAACGCTACGTTCAATTATTTATTGAAAACGAGCGAAGGCTTTCGCATATAGGCAAGCGTGAAAGAGATGTCGTTGCGTTAAAATAATTGCATCCATTTTGAGCAGTCACTTTTTTAAGAGAAAGATGGAGCTATATAAATCAATACAAGATAGAAAAAGACAAGATTATTATGTAAAAGATGGCTGTGGTCTTTCTTGATAATACTTCGGACGTTATCTTTATAGATCTTTTTTTTAATTGAGTGGCAATGCGAATGTATTTCGGCGTTCGTGTTAATTAAGCATTGATTAATGATGACTACCGGCGGTGTTTTTGAGATGAATTCAAAATTATATATTATCTGTCAGTTTTAATATTGACAGTACCAAATTATAGTCTGTGGTGGTTTTATTTGCTGTCATTGTTGTCAACTCAATTTTTATACTCTAGCCCAGAGTTCCCCAAACGTTTTTGTGTCGTAGATCCCTTGCCATGTTTTTCGGTGTTGGGTAGACCCCCTACTTACCTGATATTGATTTCCTGTAAATTTCTAACTGTAGTCAAGTTTAGTGTTAAAAACTTAAAGTAAAAACACATGTTAATAGAATTTTAATTAAAACTTCTCAAAATAAAATTTTGTATCTGTTATGTAAAATATATGTACGTAACAATAAATAAACATAAACGTAAGTAAATAGGTACTATCAGTGTATGTGTTGAGATCCACTATCGTGGATCCCCATTTTCATTTCATGGACCCCCAAATTTTTTTTTCGCTGACGCAGATCCCTTTGCAGGTTGTCATAGACCCCCAGGGGTCGATATAGACCACTTTGGGAATCATTGCTCTAGCCTCTATAGTTATCAGTTGACACACTTGAAAGCCTCAAAATAAAGAATAATCAAGCAAATGTTATAAAATATTAACTATCAGACATATTTTTTGTAAAGTTACTTTATAGGACTATTTATATTTATCGTTTATCTATTACATGAAATTTAGGTATATATTAATTTCACAGTTACGTTACAATTATACTATAAAATCATCTATCAAAATATTTGTATTGCACGCAAACAAATGTGCAATAGATTTTGATATTCCATTTTAAATCTTATATGCGGCTAATAGAGTACAAAATGTAAAAAAATGCATATTTTCCATTCATTTTGTCCTATTTTATCCTGGTGTCGCGACCTGCCTTCTGTTTCCGTTCCATTGACTCGGGCCTGGCACTTTGATAGTGCCGATCCATTCATGTTGATCAAAACACTATCTAACGCTAGAATATATTATCTTCTTTTATTGATAATAATGTTTATATAAATAATACTAAAATTTAAGGCCAATTGGGGGTTGTGGGTTCGATCTCCACTTGAGGAAATGAAATATTTATTATAATTTATATTTTAATTTCTTCACTCTGGTGTAGGCAAAGAGGGGCGTTGAATTCCGCTCAATACGCAATTATGGAAAAATTAGACATAAAGTGGCGAACGGAGTGTTTTAACACTAGGTTCCCTCTGATTACCCTGGTATGTGCGGGATACAATATAAAGATGATTAATATTAAAATTTAATCATTATTTTAGAAATCTGCATGTAGAAGCATCAGAAGTGGCCTCAAAGCGGTCTTGGCTCTCACTATTCATTTGTGGGCGTTGTAGCAACAGAGATGTTTAAATAAAAGTCACATTTATATTCTACAATGTCTTATTACTCGTTTACATAAAAGTTTTATAATAAATCTCACAAGATTAACAAATTTACAATAGATTAGGAGCCAATAGGTTAATTGGTGAACATCTCACGCCATAGCTGTCAACCAATGACATCCGCTATTATTCGTGGCTACACCTAATACCCTATTCGGGGTTACCCGCTCCGTTTTAAATATTCTTCTAATATAATCCATTACATAAATCAATTAAAATCGAAATGTAATAATTGCGAAATTATAATTTAAACTAATACATAGCAGCGCGCCGTCACGGCCGTCCTGCATCGTCACACGCCCTCGTGTGCATAGGTTCAATCTGTGAACAATAAACATAGTGCTTTGCAATACGTCCCGTTCGGTCTTCCTGACCACACAATATCTCCCCTTAGTGGATGTAACAGTGAACTCATAGTGATTACAATTTTATAAATGTATTACAAATACTACAAAATGTTTCGTATAAGGAAAACATAACAATCTTACAAATGTCACATCCGTTAGTCAATACCACATAGGCTAACAGTCACACAGACAAGTCATGTCAATTTCCTTCGTGTGTTTTCCATACAACGTGACATTGGCGAAATGAATTGTGCTCAACTGGCACGCTCGAAACGCCATATATCAAGAAATCAATCAATCAATCGACAAGTCATTGCCACAACGGTTAGTAATTGCCACACAGGCCAGTCATTGCCACACAGGCTACTTTTTGCCACACAGGCCAGCCATTGCCACACAGGCTAGTACTTGCCACATAGGCTAGTCATTGCCACACAGGCCAGCTGCTGCCACACAGGCCAGCTGCTACCACACAGGCTACTCGTCGCCACACAGGCTACTCGTCGCCACACAGGCTACTCGTTGCCACACAGGCCACTCGTCGCCACACAGGCCACTCGTCGCCACACAGGCCACTCGTCGCCACACAGGCCACTCGTCGCCACACAGGCTACTCGTCGCCACACAGGCCACTCGTCGCCACACAGACCACTCGTCGCCACACAGGCTAGTCGTTGCCACAAGGGCTAGTCGTTGCCCCAAAGTCTAGTCGTTGCCACAAGGGCTAGGCGTTGCCACAAAGGCTAGTTTTTCTTTTTTTTTTTTGGTTTTTTTTTTGTTTGTTTTGTTTGTCTTAGCTTTGTTTGTCTTAGCCACACACGCTACTACAGGGTAAAAGGGGTATGTAACTATTTAACATGGCCGTCATCGGCACATTCTGACTTTATTTTGTTGCTTGCAATTTCCCGCACTACTACGTGCTACTAGAATTGAAAGCCAATTACTACGGGCTTACGGGCTCTTTTAAGAGTCTTTAAAATTTTGGGTCAAGCTTGGTTTGGTTACAGCACATAATCACCCACTTAATTCTTTAACATTGCTTTACGTTTATCAAACTAAACCTTCTCAGAAGAAGCATTAGCTTCTTTCACTCGTGTCGATTGCTCGATAATAAGATTCAAATCAAATTCATCCGTGGCTAATTACATTAAGTTTAGAGGCATAGAAACCTTTACTACTAACAATTCTAAATGACTCGCCCTGGTTATCCTACTCATAATAGCTGCGCTAATGGCTAGCTGATTGTCAGGTAGTGCATCTTGCCATGACTTGTTATTATCTATCTCGAAAGAGCTGACTTTATTAAAGAGCATTCGGCAACAGAACCAAAACAAAATGAAAACTTCTCACCAGATTCATCTAAGAACTGATCCATAGTTAGTTGAATGGAGCAAACATTCACCCATCGTTCAACCCGTTCATCGCTTGCCTCGGTATCCATACTGGAGCAGCGCAGTGCGATGTGGCTGCATTCACCACACGTGAAGCAAGTTGGAGGGATCACCTTCATATGCACACCAACTTCCTTAGACTGTAGAGATGAGGTAGTATCTGAAATCTCACAACGTAAATAAGAAATTGCTATTACAACTACTATTGCCACAACAATCACTGGGTACGTGACCCTGCTTGTCACAGTTATAGCATCGCTGTGATGATTCTATTAGTGGCTTTTTCACTTCCATAGTCAGAGTAGTCTTCCCACTAATCGGATGTCCACTTTTTCTTTGAAACAAACTGGAGCGAGCATTTCATTCTCAAGGCGAATTAACATTTATAACATCATTAATTTGGTAATAATCTTAACTGGCAGCTATCCTGCATGACATTCAATAGACATTATTTCCATACATGTTTATCCTCTTAATATTTCTGAACAGTGTTATAAGCAGCACCCGGCATACGCAGATAAACACTCGTCTTCTCTTGGACCACCATTGAGTAATCGCCATAAATTGCAGCTGGAGTCTCAACAGTATCAACAGTATTGAACAAGTCAAGATGACGCCGATCCTTTGAGTACCTGAGCATTATAAAAGGCTTTTTCCCAGGTTCTCCTTTTAGTAGTAAAACGGTGTCATCAGCAAAAGACACAATTTTTCAAAAGTTCATAGGTAAATTCAATATTAAAAATAGTGTTGGTCCCAATATACTTCCCTGTGGAATGCCATATTTGATAGGAAGGTTTAAGCTGGTATATTCTTCTATTTTAGTGCATTGCATTCTATCCGTGCGATAGCTTTCGGATAGTTTGTGTTCGTTACCCCTTACACCAATTTCACAGTCAGTTTTTTTTAACGAATTTATAATTATTACAACTTCAATTTCATCAGTATTAAGTAAAACGAATGACGATTGAATGTTATCTATTTGTGGTTTTCGACTGATATTGGGAGACTCTTTTTTTATCTTCTCGGCAAGATTTCCACCAATGCTAACGAAATATTCATTAACTATGTTTCAGTTGACCTGCGGGGAACTTGAGTTCCGTATTAAATCAGAAGCGATATTCTTATTGTCACGAATACTTAACTTATTTTTTAATACTTTCCAAAATTTCTTATTATTTGAGTTTGCTCTCACAATCTCGGATTTGTCAAATTCTCTCTTAGCTCTTTTTGTGCCTTGCTCATTGTAATTATCAAATCACTGCCAAAATAAGTTTTTCTTGTAAACATATGTCACACCAACTGCGAACGTCGTGGTCTGCAGCATCAGAATTAAACTTTCGTAACATTATTTTTCTTAATGTCAGATACCAATGGCTCCCGTAAAATTTTGTTTCGACATGTCAAAAATAAATTTTCAACTTCACATTTTTTTTACAATTTTCACATCTTGTCAAATTTTAATACTCTGTTCTGTATTTTGTTCCTTATTCGTTGCTGGTAATCCCACTTCTGATGTAGAAGCATCAGAAAGGGCCTCAAAGCGGTCTTGGCTCTCACTATTCATTTGTGGGCGTTGTAGCAACAGAGATGTTTAAATAAAAGTCACATTTATATTCTACAATGTCTTATTACTCGTTTACATAAAAGTTTTATAATAAATCTCACAAGATTAACAAATTTACAATAGATTAGGAGCCAATAGGTTAATTGGTGAACATCTCACGCCATAGCTGTCAACCAATGACATCCGCTATTATTCGTGGCTACACCTAATACCCTATTCGGGGTTACCCGCTCCGTTTTAAATATTCTTCTACATAAATCAATTTTCCATTACATAAATCAATTAAAATCGAAATGTAATAATTGCGAAATTATAATTTAAACTAATACATAGCAGCGCGCCGTCATGCATATAAATATGACTTGTGTAGGTATATGCATCTAGTTAAAAGTTTAAATTTAATTTAAATTGAAAAAAAGTGATTTATCTTTTAGCTTATTTGGTGGTGATCCTTGTCCTCGACGAATGACACGAGAATGTCTTTCAGCGTGTAAAAATCTAATTCGATACGAACTAATAAATTAAAAATCAATTTATTGGATTCCCTTAAATTGTACATAAATGTGAGTCGCGTAGGAGCTCCATAATACTGTTATTTTGTGGATCTTACAATTTTAGCTCTTAAAAGAATATAAAGCTAGATAATAACTATTTCTGTATTTTTATGTACACTTTCCAAATATAAATCTTGCTGGAAATTCTGATTGAATGAATGAATGTTCTTGAAGTAAGTGGTGTGCGGGAAGAAAATATATTTTATTCTATTAACTAAAATAAACTATTAAATAAATTATAATGTGAGAAATCTCTGTAGATAGAGAAAGTTTAGCTTCATGCTGAATCACGCACAAGGCAGGGTAGGCAGAAGGGAACTGGAATCCTACTGCGTTTCCATTAATTAATATACTTCCGTTCTCCATTTCCGCCATCTTCTGGTGACATTGCGTGTTGAGTGATGGAACTTATTACCGCGTTTTGCCTCGACACCAGAGTTAAGAAAAAAATATTTTAAAAATTAAATCAAAATATATCAGCTTCACGCTGTATCTCGTATACAGCAAGGTAGGCAGAGGGAACCATTCCGTCCCCCATTTTCAAACACGTCAATACATATTTACTATGTACATATATGATAACAGAATGTTTTCCTGTACAGATTTAATATGTGGTCACTGTAGTTTGAAGGATTCCTCAAAGACCCCATACTGAGAAAAGGATCTGATGTTGCTGGACGTTTTTACAATGAGTATTAATTAATAGTTTCAATATGAATGACTCGATGAAACTTGAATTGGTAGACACCGGGGAGTCTGTTAGCAATTTCGAATATTTCCTTATAGCGTTGTTACCTTATTTATAGTACTTGTACCATACGGGACTCTAGTAATAATATTTAGTTTATATTTATATATTTCTTCCGTTTGATAACCAAGATTTATATTAATAACGAAATAAATATTGCCAATTAAATTAGAACTGATTTTGTTATTGTTTTTTATTTAATTTTACTTGCTAAAAAAACTAAAACTTATATTCATTGACTTGAGTTGAATAGAAAATAGTTTCTCAAGATTCGAGCCTACACCCTTCGACTTCTAATCTACTGGGCTATGACGGCCTTATTCTAATTTTATTTGCAAATATTATACAAGCATCATATATATATCCATACCTATATTATAAATTCGAAAGTAACTCTGTCTGTCTGTCTGTCTGTCTGTCTGTCTTTTCCGCAATCAGGGCCAAACCGCTAATTTAATTGTGATAAAATACTCATATAGAGATACTTGAGGGTCCCGGGATGAACATAGGATACTTTTTTTTTCTCATATTTGTAATATTTTCGTTATATACCAATATATTAAAATAATTAATTTGACAAGGAATTTATTCCGCCATGTTAATAACAATCGTCGCTACGCGTTGCTAAGCAACGGCTTGCAAAGTTTGCTGTTTTAAGAAAACGTCACCCACAGTGAGTTTGCTTAATGCATACATGGTGCGCGCCGATATAGATTTATACAAATCTCTTTATACAAATCATTAACAAAAATTAGATGATTTCTATAATTTGATATTCATCCTTATGAAAATAAATATAATAGTCACTTTTAGCATTTCATCTAGATGGAAATTATAATTTACTGTATAACATTCTAATAAATAATTAAGATGTGACTGATTCCAAATGACCTAGCCTTCGGGCGGCATAATATGAGTATGACCGACGCGAACGGGCGGATGACTTTGATGATTTTGTAAATTTTTATAGATTTTCGAATTACTATTATTTTTTATGTAATTATTTGCTGCTTATAATTAATTTATCTCAGTTTGGTTATCTATACCGATGTTATACACTTAAAATATCGTAATTTTAATCATTTGAGATTTTATTTAATATTGTTCGCAAAAATTAATAATTATTTAATATAGAAAAATGTTTAGTACGCGCGCACAGCAAACTTTAGGTTTTTTTTTTCTAATATTAAGAATTTCCTTTAGTTACTTTTACTTCTTTGGTTTGTTCATTTCGGTTACTCAGATATTTTTTCTAATAATAAATCTCCACTTATTATTATTTTTTAACTTATTTTAATGATTTAGGCTTATATTTTCGCGGGAGTAGCCGCGTCCGGGCCCACTAGTCTATCTTATATATATAAAATCGAAAGGTCACTCACTCATCACGAAATCTCAGAAACTACATGTGCTAGGAATCTCAAATTTTGCATAGGAGTTACTTATAGGACGTAGGTGCTCGCTAAGACGGGAATTTGCAATATTCGACTTCTAAGGGGTTGTTTTTGGGGTTGAAAGTTTGTATGAAACTTCGTTACTACAAATTCCAGGAGGCTCAAATTTTGCAGTCATGGAGACAGAAATTAATAATAACATAGTTCACGCGGGTGAAATCGCGAGCGGGCCGCTAGTATATATATATATATAGAAATAGTACTAGAATTTATCAATGTGTACGGCACTTGGCCTAAATCGATTCTAACATTACCACCAATATGTGGGTGCCTACAGAGCAAATAATAATTGTTATTACAGATCGTTAACGCTCGATTAAGTTTAATGGCGCTGTCTAGTAACTAAAGTAATTTATTTAAAAGTAATTTGAATATTTCATAGAATCAGCTACACGGTGTATCCCGCACTTAGCAGGATAGGCAGAGGGAATCTATGTTAAGAGGAGTTCGTTCTCTATTTTCTGCTGAATTCTGAGTAGCGGAATTCAACGCCGCGCTTTGCCTCGACACCAGAACAAAAAAATTAAACTAAAAAATTTAATAAATATTTTATATCTTCGAATGGGGATCGAACCCACATCCAGTTGTGTATATAGTAACACACTTGTGCCCCTATGCTACCACTGACCTCAATGGTCCTGTCTAGTAACTAAAGTAATTTATTTAAAAGTCTTATGAATATTTCATCAACCTTTATATTATAGTCTCTTTGAGAAAACAATATAAATTGATTATTTATTATAGTGATTTACTTGTTCATTGAATAATGTAATATCAATATTGCCACCGGGTATTATAACTTATAAATAATATATAATTAAAACAACGATATTTTTCCTTTTGAGTTGCACATATAATATTTATATTTTTCTAAAAGAGTTTAAATTTTTTTCCTGTCCTCCTCCTTCCTCCTTTTGCTGATAGGTGATAAGTTATTATATGTGTATATTTTTATTCTTCGAATAGGATTTAACTGTCATTTGGATATTCGCTATTTCTTAGACTATAGACTTCTAAAACTCTCTGACTATTAAAATCTATTATTTATATTGTTTAGCTATAATCGGATATTTCGTAATGAACGAATGGAATGCGCGTATCGAATCGGTCACGGTATCGACAATCGAATGATAAAAAAAGCAAAATCGAACGGAAACGATCGTCGAGCGATGAGAATGACAACCGAAATTGAATAACTCGACATTACAAATCTTCCAATTGAAAGAAGTCACTGAAAAACCTTTGACGAAAGAAGTCACTGAAAAACCTTTGACGATTCACTGCTCTGCTTACTTCGTATTCGATGCTGTGAAGAATTAGCTTTGAGTGAATAGTGATGTGCGTTGTTTAGAAATCGGTTAGCACAGAAGGCATATTCTAATTATTTTTATTTATTTAATTTTGTATTAGATTGTTTATTTGTATGTTTTGTCTTGAAAATGTTTTTTCTATTACAATTTTAATATTATAAATTTTAGTAACATATCCGATAGTTACAAAAAAATATTGAAATAATAATACCTTTTGCCTACATAAGTTAATTTATAAAATAAGTGTAAAACCTAACAAAAATAGTTATTATTTGTTATTATGTGTATGGGAAAAGTTTTAATTAAATAACATTTAAATTATATCGATATCGACTAATCCTGTCAATCAAGCGAGCCCGAGAGGAATGACATTTAAAAACGGTAGCAGGTTGCCCAGCAGGAGGCGGTGCTTGGTCGGCCATCTTTATTTTATTATTTTTTAAGCCCTTGTTTATCCATCGTCGCGGCTGACTGGTCGGGGCAATCAATAAAATGTAAAATGCTATGCCGTAAAACCGCGTCGGAATTAAATACGGCGTTTCGTTTATTGTAGGTTGGTCTAACGTTTCGGTTCGTGGCATTCGCGCTGTAATTATTTGTGAGAAAATTAAAAAACAATTAACAAAATCCTGTCAGGAATATAACAAAAATATAGGAAAAATTATATTTCCCAAATATTTATAAGCCAAGTTTTAATATAATCTCATCTAAAATAAGCAACCGAATCAGCTCAAGTCAATTTAGAGGGGGCTTAAAAAGACCAATAAGAAAATTATAACAAACACGGTCCGCCAGTGGCAATTTCACACTTTATTAATGCAAGTATTAGGACTAATTCCATCGGTTGACACGTGCTGAATTTGCTTTTCCCATAAAACCAGAACCCTCCAAACAAAAATGGGCATTGTCAATCAACTTCCAGACTTAACTGTATAGAAATAAACATCAAAATACATAGAAAATTAATAATAATGCAAAAAAAACCACAGCAAATACATTTTGCACCATATAAATAGTGAGCATAAAGTTTAAATTAAATATATTTGTTTATAATAAAATGTCATTTTTCCCTCCAATTTTGACAGAAGCGATTCATAGATAAAATTGCACACTCAGGCTCCACAGAGTATAGATCACAGAGTAATGCGGTCACGCTCTATGGTATTAAGTGTCAGTTATCGTCTCCACGGGGCTTAGGCTCTGTATAATACATTTTTATGTCTGCACGCACCCCTTGTTGTAATAACAACGTGAAGTGAGTTTTACTCGGATTGAATACGGCATTATAATGAAATGATTCATATTTAAGTGAGTCCTCCCCCTCGTCTGTGATTTGATGGTGTCGGGGCTTGAAGGCAATGTTTCTTATTAAAATTGTGTTATGACTTACATTTTTATTGGGATACTTATACGATATAAAAAATATTTTATGTCTTTAACAAAACTCAAAAAAAATTATAACATACACTTTTCAATTCTATTGGATAGGTTTATAAATCGTCAATTATTGTATTTCATTTATAAAAACCACAGATACTAAATAACTTTGAGTCTATCCAATCCAAAATTACCAATAAGTTTTTACCAATTACCAATAAGTTTATTTTTTGTAGAAAAAAATACAATATTAAAAATATTGGTTATAGTATTAGCAAGATAAATTAATAAGCTACATATAAAATGCAAGGGACAACTTAAATTATTTTACATTTAATAAATGAGCGAAGAAAAGGTTTTCATACCTAACAAATATATGTTGAAGCCAGTCATAGCGTAAGAGCATGAGCGTATGACTGTAAGCGCGAACGATTGTGAGTTCGATTCCCACTTGAGGAGATGAAAGCAAATCGTGGCGTTGAGTTTCGCCACCTAATATCAACGCCTCTAGTATTTAGCGATACATGAGGCACGAAAATGTCTTAATGGAAACCTAGCAACGTAACATTAGGTTCCCATGTGTCCTCTGCCTACCCTGCTATGTGCAGAACACAGCGTGAAGCTAACAAATATTGGTAACTACATGTAAATAACAAATTGCACAATCCCCAGAACACATTTAAATATTACTCATCCATTTTGTTCCCAGAGTCATATCTAATCCGGGATGAGCTGATGGCGGTGATAACACGATAAAAGCTAGTGATAGAGGATATATCTCCTTAATGTGTATGTAATGGGAGGACACGTGACCGACGCGTGGCCGGTCTACGTCGGATTGTTTGCCGGGGACTTACCGGGATTACCACTTTAGCTTGGCTACCACCGCTACCGTGTTGTTATTCCATTTTAATTACTGATTGATCCGTGATAAGAGGCTCGTAAATTAGACTAAGCTATTAGATATGTTTTGTTTTGAGATGTGTGGAATGTCAGTTTTTCCTATTTTATGGATGATTTTTGTATAATAATTATGTTGATGTTTTTAATTATTGTTATTATTAATTTGTTGCAATTTAGATTAGAAGAAATTAGGAGTCGCTATGTTAGATTTTTTATGGTATACTCACCTATTGGTAAGCCCCCTTTTTTAAAAGAAAATTTCAAGTTATTAGTCCGTTTTATATGCAAATCATTAACAATTTACGCACTAGGCGCTAATTGGATAGAAAAATAGTTGTTACTTTAAAATTCAATTACCTACTTTTCAAGTTTTTTTGCTAATGGGTTTTTCATTGCCTTTTTTGTATATTATGTCTATACTAGTATACTTTAATGGTAAGATTTTTTTCTTTTGTAAAAACATAAATGATAGTATAAAAAAGTTACAGCAATTTCCTCTATTTTGAAAGTTTGAAATAGATCAGCGTTTTACAAAGAAATAAAAGGGAAAGGTGTGCAATAGGATGAAACGTAGAGACGGATTGGACACAATTTTTATAGGCAATGACTAAACGAAATTGCCTGGACATTGCTAACCAAAAAGTGCCAAGAATGTACGAGTATATTTATTTCCTGGGACCTTGGCGCTTGGGGTGGTAGATTCAATTTTCATTCGGGGGAAAGAATTATTATTTATCGATATTTTCATTTCCTCGCTCTGGTAACAAAGCGTTGTTGGTGTTGAGTTCCCGCCATTCAACATGCAATGCTTCGAAAATTCGGCGGAGAGTGGAGAACGGAGTGTCTTCAACGGAGTGTCATTATTCTTCGAAGAGGAAGGTAGGTAAGATACAGAATGAAGCTGAGAAAAACAATGTATTTCCTTTATATAAAAGCTTAGATATTTCTTTTTTTCTATTCGTGTTAGTCCTCACGTGCTGGATTTATATACAACATATTCCGTTTGTATCGCCGACAGGCTGTTTCACGCACACAGCTAGTTAGGCAGAGGTAACTAGTGTTAAGACACTCCGTTCTCCATTTTTCGCTGATATTTCTTAAGTAATATTTGAAATATGAAATATCCCATCGAATATTTTAACTCATTTTCACTAAATATTAGATTTTAAATTGGTGAATCCGTCAAAATAATTATCTTTACTTGTAATAGATAACGATTTATTTCTTCTACACATTGAAATACAACAGAATTACAATTTTTTTTATTTATATTTAGGAATAAATAAAAAAAATAGAGTACCGACTGATAAAAATCATTTAAATAACGACTACAAACTGCATGCCAAATCAAGATCCAATGTGAATTACAATCCAAATGAAATAAAAATAAGTATAGAGATATTAAATTTTAGATTTCGATAATTGTCAAGATAATGAGATATTTGATTCACGCTGTATCCCGCATATTGCAGGGTAGGCAGAGGCAACCTAGTATTAAAATAAAATACTTCGTTCCCCATTTCCTGCAGAATTTTCAAGGCATTACATGATGAGTGGCGTAATTCAACGCCGCGCTGCCTTGGTACCAGCGTGTAGATAAAAATAATAATCATCATCATCAACAGCCATCTTTTGTCCACAGTTGGACATAAGCCTTCCCCAATTCTCGCCACCACACTCGATCTTCAGCTTTTCGGACCCATCCGCTTCCCGCCAATCTCTTCATATCGTCAGCCCATATAAAAATAATATTAAAAATAAATTCCCCATTAAATATAAGAGAAGTTTTGTATGGAACCATCCAATATCCAACCAAAGCTAGTAGCAAACCCAAATAGTAAACATTGGGCGTGAGCGCGGCTCAGCAGAACCTGGGCTCCAATTTTGTTTTATGTGTTGTATGTGAACTGAATATCTCGCAAAGCGTACAGTACATGTCCAGGGATGCAAAACACGGAGCCCTATTTCTTTGTTGTTTTACGTAAATATATGTGTATGGGCTGAAATAGTGTCTTTCATTTGATTGTAGCTTTTGACCTTATTTTTTGTAAATAATATACGTATATTATGAAAATCGGATGCCGAATGTCTGTAGAATTCGGTGGAAAATCGGGAATGGAGTGTTTTAGTACTAGGTTCCCTCTGCGTACACTGCTTTTTGCGGAATGCAGCTTGAAGCTAAGAAAATAATATTGGATTGCCATAGTCAAAAACAGAACAGGATATTATGTGAACTATGTTTAATGTTAGTAGAGGCTGTGGTGGTACAGCGATACTCCATCTACGAGTGATTTAATTATTTTCATTTCATCGTTCTGGTAAGAAGAGAAACAGTGTTGAGTTTCTCCACTTGAGACGAACGAAACGGGCCAAACGAGAGTGTTTTAACACTCGACTCCCTCCCACTGCCTATCCTGCTACATGCAAATTACAGCGCGAAGCTGATAAAAAAATTACAACAAAACTTTTTTTTGGATTAAGAAGTATTTATCAGTAAATATACCACTTACATATAATATTGTACAAATAAATATCAATCCATTTTACATAATTGAACATATCTTCTAAGCTACATACCTACATTCTACATTCACGACACCATTTTACAAAATAATAGGTGTACTTAACCGTACATCATAATAAAAATGAAGAGGACGCGCGATACAATATCGGGGGAGCCCCGGGGCCCCGGGCGATGAAAAATAAATAAAAATTGGGCACCGGGACCGCCCGCGCCAAGGGAAAATATAGCAGTGCTATTCTTTAATAGTATGTGTTTTTGAATTTTATTTCTATGTTTTACGCTTATTCTATACAAAATGTGGTTGTTTGATGTAATTGCTTGATAGATTTGTTTAGGTTTTTGTTTATAATTATGTATGGAAATTGAATATTATTAAAAATTCGTTTTTAAGTGTAATCGTTTGTCAGCGTTAGGTGTGGTCCGATATCCAATCAGAGGGGATGAAAAGTCTTCATTTCTCCGCTCTGGCAAGCCAAATTGCGGCGTTGTGTTCCGCCACTCAATGTGCAATATCTCGAATTCAAAATCTTGAAAATTCATTTAATTTCCAAGATTTTTAAATTCCTCACATTAGAAAGCAATTCTAGACAAAAGAAAGTAGAGAATGCAGTTTAGACAATAGGCTCAAAAACAGATATCGGCTGTTGTCCAAAACTTGCCTATTTTATTCTTATATAATTTTGTCGTTTTTAATTATAGTTCAGCCAGACATGTGCCATCTGCAGTAGCTGCATCACACTTTATTATTTTAAGCAGGAGGGAAACTTAGTGTTAAAACACTTTGCTACCCAAGACATCGCTTCTTGAGCGTGCAACTAAACGCCGCATTTAGTCTACTGTAGTCTATAAACATATTTTAACTACGTATATACTTAATTGTTGATAAATATGTGCTCTTAAAGAAATATAGAATAGAAACAAAACATTTAAGCAAGAAGTTTACCAAAGCTAATAATGACAACGATCGAACGAAGAGAGAATAGGTATGGGGTGGCAATATTTCATCATTTTCGCGCTTTTTACCCAATAAATTATTTTTTCCCTGCTTTATGCGCCCAACCTTGTCTAAAACAAGATACGCTCTGAATTCAAATTAAGAGAATATTCAAAAATAACGTTATTAACCGTAAAATCAAAATAAGATAGATGCCAGTCGTGGCGTACTTGCGTGTGATTGTAAATGCGACAGGTTCCATGGGTTCGATTCCCACTCGAGGAAATGAAATATTTGATATTTTCAATTTCACTCTGATATCGAGGCAAAGCGCGGTGTTAAGTTCCGCCATTCAACACACAATGCCTTCAGAAAAGCCTTCGGAGATAAGTCCGTGGAAACTGCTTAACTTATACGTACCTATTTATAAAGAAATTTTAGAAACGGTAAGCCCACTAAACTTTGAAAATTTGTAACTTTTTAAAAAAATAAACTACTAACACATTCTTTAACGAATTTAAATCAAAGATTGAATAAATATCTCCAAATATTAACCCTTGACTTGACAGGGACGTCAAGAGGACCCTTCAAAAAAAGGGGACCGAAGGGTAACTATTTTGGCAGATGTGACAATTACAACAAAAGTCGGTGTCGATTGCGGTTGAATGTGTGGAGATAATGTTAAATTATTTAACATTCTTTTGGTCTAGCAATGGTACGGTATATTTTTTATCATTTAATATTTTTTATGAATTTGTTTTTTCTATTGATTTTTTTATGTAACATTTATGTAAAAGGCAGTTTTGGCGCAGTTGTACAAGGCTGTAAAGTTGTTATAGTTGTGAATTCGAACCCCGCTCCAGGGAATTCATATTATTTCTTAATATTTTCATTCCGCACAGAGTAGGGTAAGCAGAGGGAACCTAAGAGGTTAAGACACTTTGGTTCCCGTTTTCCGCCGAATTCTGGAGGCTTTGTGTGGAAATTTATTTTATTTTCTTGGTTTACAATTGGAAATAATAATAATTACTTATAATGTCAAAAACAGTACTAAAATGTTATAATTACATTAAACTATTCCAGTCACAATACAAAAACGGGACAAATGTACCCAAAAAGATATAATAGATAACAGATAAGTTTAATTGAAACATGTGTCACGGCGACAATTGAACATTGTTGTCGACCAACCGTTAGCGGGGATTATCTACAATGGAATAAAAACTGTTGACTTGGCACCTGTCACTTGTCACTTACAGACAAAAAAATTGGTATTTTTTAGTTTCATGCTATATCCCGCATAACGGAACGTAGTGATTAAAGATTCCGTTTTCCATTTTCTAATAATTCCCAAGACATTGCGTTGAGCTCTACGTCGTGCTCTGCCTTGTTACTAGACCGAATAAGTGAAAATAATAAATATTTTCTACGAGTGAGAATCGAACCCACAACCGTCACGTTTACAGTTACGTTTAAACCACTGCGCTAAAACATTCAGGCTCACTTTAAAATAATACGTATTTTTGTAGTTTCCAGAAATTTTCAATACTCAGTGACTCCATTCTGTTAAAAAAAAATCTTTTCAAGTTTAAAACACAATTTTATTACTTTTTATAATATGAAAAAAGTAATTTTCAGTTTTATCAATATTTACCATTAAGTTCATTAATAGGTAGTTACGGGTTGAATGTAAACGACGGAGCGAATAAGCGATCAAACGATAAGCCCTAACGGATGATTCGTGAAATTATATAGCGAGTTCATTTCCTATTTTATATTTTTTAAATTAACAACTTTATGCACTATTATTATTTTACTTTTTGTAGTTTTAAGGAAACAAAGGTAAAAAAATAAATTCTTAGTAATAAGAAGTAATATTGAAAATTACAATTTTGTAGGTAATCGAACACGAATAATAAGTGAATTTAATCCCGGATTTTCAAAAACAATTTTAGCTTTAAAGCTTTTAAAGTATATATTATTATTTGGAAATCGATTCAGAGTATTAAAATAGAATTATTTATTACGTTTTGTTTTATTAATAATAATTTTAATATGTTCAATTAAATATTCACCAAAGTTTAATTTATTTTGTTATCTATTAAATATTATTTATATTTTAATTCAAATAGCTATGTTTAAATATTTCTTTATCCCTTTTTAGGCTTCCATATCTAACTTAAGTTTGTCAACTTCATTAGGATATTTCCCTTTTATTTAATAGGATATTTGAGAATAATACGGAATCCTCGGTGGGCGATTCGGACTCGCATTTAACTTTTTCAATTAATTTAAATATAATATATAATGCTTAACTATATAAAGATAGTTATAAGAAACAGACAGACAGAAAGATAAATCTTTAATTATCTATAGATAAAATCGCTATATCATCGCATCGTCCCGAGCCTCGCGAGACAGCGGTCCCCTGTGGCACATAAGCGTTAACTAGGACATCTGCCCAACTAACCGCTTGCAATGGACTCGTCTGGTTAACATTTACGAGATATTTTATATTAATTATTATTTCTTAAATTGTACATATAATGTATTTAATGCTTATAAATTAAAATAAAATTTAAAAAGTTTCAGTTTTTAGTCTTAACTATTTTTTTATCTATGCATCGTTACACCGATCCGTTACGTTTTTTTTTAATATAAGTATATATAGCATATTTAAAAAAAATACATACATATAGGGAACCTAGTGTTCATCACTTTCCGCTGATATTTTTGAGCCATTGCGTGTTAAGTGGCGGAACTCTACGCCGGGCTTTTGTCTTGATGCCAGAGCGACGAAATGAAAACATGAAATATTTCATTCCCTCGAGTGGGGATCGAACCCGCAACCTTCACCTTACAATCACACCCTTGTGCTCTTGCCACGACTGGTCTCCTACTAACAACATTAGTATTTAAATAACTATTTAACAAGATTATATTATATAATATAGTTGACTAATAGACATTTGACATAAGTGGCGGTGTTTAAAACAACACAAATAATTACAAGTTGCCGCGACGAGAGCATCATTCTGTCTATTTACCGTAACAAGGCGACGTTGGACGCTTATTCTGTGAAATACCTAACTTATTTTGTTATTTTTGTATATTTAACAAAAATATGAGACCAGTCGGTTGTGGGTTCGATCCCCACTGGAGGAAATTAAATATCCATCTCGTCGTACTGGTTTCGAGGCACAGCGCAGCGTAGAGTTCCGCCACTTAACACGCAATGCCTCCAAAAATTCGGCGGGCCTAGGTAGGGATTGGAACCCGCGTCTCCTGGAAACCGACCAGGATCTGGTTTTATTCCCTAAGTGTGGACTTTAAAAATATTTGACTAATTATATATTAACCCTATTTAGACAAGGTTGACTTAATTTTCAGCGATCCACTTTCAAATGTCCTCATATACATCACAAAAGCGGAGAAAGGAGAGATTTCGTCCCCCTCTTTCTAATTGTATTTGTTTTTATTTATGTACTAGGTAGGTATATGAAATCATAGATTGTTATTAAAATATTAGTCATAAGCCTTATAGTAGCTTGACTTAAAACAAAAAAAAAACAAATATCTTAATCATTCAATTAAAATAAAACATTTAAAAAAAGCACAGTGGTTATATAAACCAATTGAACTAACAAAAATAGACTAGTGCAAAAACAGAAAAGAAACTTGAAAATAAGAGACGTCGAAAATAATTAGGTATTCGAGTGCGTCCAGAATACTTCCCAGCGAAGCCTCATCTCCAACCCCCACCTCCTACCGAATGGGGGGAAGTAGGGGGGAAGCTATTAAGCCAAGCCAAAACTAATTTAAATTAAATCCTAGTGAATTACCCGAGGAGGAAATTGTCGAGCGTACCCTCGATGCTCTCAGAGATGTATGGACAGTGGCAAAAGTGTTACAGTAATAAATTTTATGTTTCAAGTATTTTAGGCAGAGGAAACCCAGTGTTAAGACACTCTGTTCCCCCCTTTCTGCCGAATTCTGGAGGCATTGCCTGTTGAGTGGCAGAACTCAACGCCGCGTTTTGCCTCGACACCAGAGCGAAGAAATGGAAATATAAACGTAAATAAATATTTTACTTCCTCGAGTGGGGATCGAATCCACAACCAATCAGTTTTACAGTCACACTCTGTGCCCTTGCGCCGTGACTGGCCTCTTACTGTACTGTATCTTGTTACAAAAAAATAATTCATTTCTTTGAGTAGAATACGCATTCACAACCTTCGCGTTTGCAGTCAGCTGCTGCAGCTGTACCACAGGGCCACAACGGTCTTAATTGAGGATACCTTCAATACACATGTAAATATTATTTGTTTAACACTTGTTACCAGAACTGTACAACCTATATTGGTTGCGGGCGGCGTGGCCCGAGCTCGGGGCGCGTTATATGTACCATTTGAATATTATCTAAGTCTTCACCCCGGCCTCCCCGGGTTTAGACGAGCGAGCCTCAAGCTTAATTAATGCAAATTTCAGTGCTAACAAGATTATGAATCCGACCGCTTTTTGAGCGTATACTTAAGCAGCGTGTTACTTAAATGGCGGTATCTACATATTAAGGGTGAAAAAGTGGAATAATTTTGGACGTTGTCGTCTTTTCATACGATTTAGGGCCTATTATGAAAAAAGTTTAACGAGCTAAGGTGTATGGAGGGTTCGTGATTTAAATATATGAATATAGTGTCTCATGGCAACCACGTACCTACATTATATGTATATTAAAATTTTTTTTCGGCTTCATTTTGTATATAGCATGTAAAAGTGAAGGCAGAGGGAACCTCGTGCTAAGACACTCTGCTTCTTACTATCTGTTTAATTCTGGAGGCTGGTGTTGAGTGATGGGAATCAACGCCGCTTTATGCCTCGACACCAGAACGAAAATATGAAAATATTGAATTTTTAATTTATTCGAGTGGGAATCGAACCCACGGTCAGCAACTTTATGACGATATATTAAAATTGAATTGCGTAGAATATTAATTTATCCTTCAATTTTGATTAGATACGCAAGCCTTGATGAATATGTCGTTAATTTACAAACACTTAAATATAAGATTTTCTTTATAAGGTATTAAAAGTAATGAAAAATATTCAAATAAGGTTACATTGTTATTGTAAAATATAATTGCCAATTTTTTTACGTCACAGACAAACAATAGTAGAAATTTTATGTACATACATAATTGCTATTATTCACTATACAGTACATAATTTGTGTCAATTTTCTCCGCTGTCGTATAGTTAAATATTTCCTCATTTCTAATGCTAATTAGCACAGAAATAAATCTAATAATTGGCCGTAAATATTATTTATTGAGAAAAACAAGTTTTCATAGTTTATATTATAAGCGTTTGGTTTTTTCTTTACTTAACATAGAGCAATAAGTAAGACATAACTAATTCCTACTGCAATGTAACAATATATAGAAATAAACCTGAATAACGATGATTTATAAAGAAAACAGATACCAGAAATCAAAAAAATACCTCAAAATTCTTAACACTAGGTGCTCTTTTCCTACCTTGCCATATGCTGGATAGAACTTACATGAAGCTGAAAAAAAAATTAAAGATATAGTCTCAGTCAACCAATATTTACTAAATACAAAGATATTAACAAAACACCAAAAACCCAATTAACAGTTAAAAGGATTTAACCAAACGTTAGTTTAACCCTTCGATTCCCAGGATATCGGGGCATGACGGAACACCGTCGCATCAATCATCGCGATTTTAATTTTAAATCAATTGTGGACGCGTGCCCGCCATCCATCTTGCTTTAATAAAAAAACAAACATTAGCACCCAACCGGCTAACACGCTGGCGGAAATTGGAAACGTGATGTACTTTCAGTATTTGCTATTGCTTCATATAGGTATAAGAAGAAGTCGTTTGTTTAACTATTAATTTTTTATCTTATTTTTATCTCAAGGTGTCTCATTGTTAATTTAAATAATTTGTTTGTTGTGTATTTTTGAAATATGCCATTTAAAACGTGAAATGACAATTAAATGTGAAATGACAGCCAGGTTCAATATTGAATAAGGTGTCTCGACTTCAACATCCTTTGTGTTCACTCAGAATATAATTAAAGCTCGAGATTTGACTTAACCATGTTTTACATACAGGCTATATTATATTTGCACTAAGTAGATAGTTCACCTTGGTATCAAATATCAAGTTTCTAGGTCATCTAGAATGGAAAGTGAGTGAGGTGAATAAAAACACCCATTTTTATCGTTGATAAAAGGCGGATTGGCAGATATTGATATCAATAACCGATTGAGCTAAACGTTTAATTTATAAAATTTTAAATACTTTTCAAGTTAAGAGGCTAATATAAATGTACTATATTTCATATATACATAGAGTAAATAGCTTATGAAATTTTAAAAAGCTCAAAAGTAGTTTGAAATATTTGCTGTAATATAACAGTATTGTTAGTTTTCTTTTAACTTGGCTGCCACGCCTTCGCGTATCTAGATCAGATAATTAAATGGGCACAACGTTACTCTAATTGTAAACGTTACGGCTGCCAATTTTATATACAATGTCATGGACCTCTCAATAAAAAAAACAATGAGAAAGAAAAAAAACTTTAATAAGAGTCAATAAAAGTGTAATTGAATACTTCAATAGAACTATAGAATACCTAATGAACATAGCAAAAAACAGTCACGAATTCAAGATCTATTTAAAACGGATGTGACCATTGTAATACAGCGAGTACGAGGTAAAGTAAAAGAAATGAAAAGAAAATAACTAAATCTTTAGATACAAATTACTTCTTTTTACTTTACCATAATGGTTAATTATGAAATAACTACATTAAATAAATATAAGTTTGTCTTGTTTTGAGAGTGAGGAAATGAAAATATTAAATATTTCATTTCTTCAAGTGGGAATCGAACAACAACCTGTCGTGATCACAGTCCCCTTGCGCAGACGACAAGACTGTCCTCTTGTCCTTAACCTAAAGGACTTGAAAGGACAAGAGTGTCCTCTTGTCCTTAAGGACAACAATTATAATATAATTAATTATTTTACACAATATATCACAGATACACCAAGTATCAAAGAAAGTAGGGAACATAGTGTCTTAGCACTAGTTTCCCTCCGCCTATCCTGCTGTGCGGGATAAAGCGTGAAGCTGATAAGAAATAAAAAAAAAACTAAATATCAACACGTTTCATATAAAAGGTGAAACACAATCGAAGCGATCGTAACACTCGATCATCAATCATCTGTCACCCAAAGGGGGACGTATCCGATAGCGGCCTATTTCCGCATTTAAGAATGCAAAGATATGAGATACATTAAAATATTTTAGTGTTTTTGTATTGGATTGTTTGTTTTCGCTTGTAACATATATCTATCTATCTTTTACAATTAACGGGATAGGTTAGTGTAGGGTGACAAAGAATTTTGTTGAAGATGCTCTGACATTTAAAAAAAAATTAAAAATCATGTATCCTAAAATCGCTATCGCTATATCCTGCACACGGCAGGGTAGGAGAGGGAACCTAGTGTTAAAACATTCCAGTCCCTCCGTCGTCTGACGTATGAGGAAAATTATACAAAATGTAATTTTTAATTAAATTAATAATAAATTAATTAATATTAAATTCACCGAACATTTCGCAGTTAAATTAACTTACATACTTGAGTTAAAATTTATCTCCAGAAAATATATTTCAAGAAACAGCATCTATAAAACAAGTAAGGCGGTCGTTCCTCTTAGACAACACTCGTCTCGACGTAAGCCCAGAAATAATGAGGAATAATGGCGGACGTGCTTGTTTATTATATCTTATACTATATTTATATATAACTTTGAGTATACCTATATTTATGTATGTATTATCCCGAATTCGTTGAAGCATTGCGTGTTGAGTGGCGGAACTGAACGCCGGATTTTTGCTTTGGTGCCAATAATTATTTAGTTCACGTGGTGGATGTAGCTAGATAAACACTAGTTTAAGATAATATATCCAATAGGATTTATTCAAATGAAAATAATTTAATTCCCTAAGTACGGCTTGAACCTGCAACTATCGTATAAACAGTTAAATACTGTTCCATTGCCACTATCGTTCATTTTCGATATAGATATCTAATTAGTAAAATATATATAAGTACTTAATAATTGCTCTTTTTCTTTTGTTAAGTATTCTATTCGAGTTCAGCTCGACATTGAATAATAATATCGATATAATATTATGATCATTTAAAAAGTATTATTCTTATTGCCAAACTATATAAAATTGAATTTGGTAATACATTTATGTAGTGTGTAGCTTCACGCCGTATCCCGCATGTAGGAGGAGACGCAAAGGGAGCCTAGTGATAATACACTCCGTTCACCACTTTTACGAATTCTGGAGTCATTTTATGTTGATTTGCCTCGACTCTAGAGACAAGATATAAAATAATAAATATTTTAATTCTAAGAGTGAGAATCGAAACCATATCTTATATTCCATATTTGAGAAAGAAAAACATTATTTTTACATAATATATTCCAAACACAATTTAAATAACACAAAATATGTAATCGAAAATGTTTTTTTATAATAATTTCCACCAAGCGAAGCGAAGCGAAGAAGAGTATCAATAAAACATTCCTCGCACTGCGAGATCGTCTCGACGTTAGCGCGACGTAATGAGAAGTAACGGTGGACGTGGATTGCTCGTTTAATGTTTTGTATGGAGATAGATATTTTACTATATTATGATATGTGTATGTAAATGTATGATATATTTTACACTTTCAGAATTCGGCGGAAAATGGAGAACGGAGTGTCTTAACACTAGGCTCCCTTTGCCTACGCTGCTATGTGTGGTATACAACGAGAAGCTGATTTAATTTTTTTAGCGTATATTATACTGCTCGCGACTTCGCCCGCTTGTACTATACATTTGTTTATTTTAATAGCTTTATCAATTTAAAGACTACATTGTGAACTAAAATTTCCGCCGATTCAATAATAATACAAAATATTTTGCAATATGCAAAAAAATATATGGCCAATTTTAAATAAAATTAACATTTAATATCAAGGGAAGTTTGTCAAAATACAAAAGTGAAAATTGTATGTAGGTACATCGGTTTATGAGAGCCGTTTATGAGATTAGCGTATAAAACAGACAAACATACAAAAAAATATTCTTTTGGATTCTATTACACTGTTAAATGCCCCTAATAATATATTTTCTCTAATAGTAGGTGTCTTTTTTATAAAGTGTGATTTTATGAGGTCATCGGCAATAACAAGTACTCGTAGGTACCTACAACATTTACGATCGTTTATAATATAAACATATGTAGATAATTAGTTACTTAAGATAAATATGGGAAAACTTTTCTTAAATTATAAATAATTTATTGTAAAAAATATAAGTCTATGAATAGAAAGTAAGAAATATTTCTCTCGTAATTTGACTCTCTCTGTTTGGTAATGTAGAGTCGAAGTATTAGAGAATGATTTTAATCGTTTTTTTTTATAAAATTTCTTTGTTTATTCTAATTAATTATGGAAATACTAAAAGGGTAAATGACAAAATGGAAGATATTTATTATATTTTTTTATATGTAATTTGCAATAATAAAAAGATGTTTTAATAAGAATATTGAAAAAAACGTATTATAAAATAAGTTTTTGATATTAAAAAGAAAAAATCAAATTTCTTAAATAATCAACAAAAAAACACTTTACGACTTCCTTTACAGTAATAAAGAAAGGCAATCATTTTTATATTTTTAATGACAAAAATTAAATATTTAAAATATACTTAAGTATGTTAAATAAACAAATTACTTAAATACCCATATAAAAGTTTCTTTATCGTTAATTATCTTATACATATATGTTTATTAGGAAAACACAATTATAAATTGTTATATGAACGTGTACATTAATTACAATTAAAATTTCATACCATATTTAGAGTCGTCGCTCATAATTTCTTATACGATATAAGGAAAATTATAATAAACATGAATAATATTTATTTTTAATTCATTATTTGAAGAGAGATTTCCTTTTTAAAACGTCCAGGTTCACGCTGCATCCCGCTCAAAGCGGAGTAGGCAGAGGAAATCTGGAAACCTTGTATTAAGATATTCCGTTCCCTTTATGACACTTCCGTTCCCCTCCTTCAAATCCTGGAAGCATTGCATGTTGAGTGGCGGTGCTCACCGCCGCTTTGTCATTAAGTTGTAAGAACATCTAATTTATAAACTTAATTAACAAACAATAGTTGATTGTATCACAACAGGCACGTCTGGACAAATAATAGATTTATTTTATATTGCGATACTTTTCATGCTATTGGAGAAAAAAAATATTTATTTTGTATTATTCTTTCTTCCCTATGTATACAGCATTTAGCGGGATAAGCAGAGGGAACTTAGTAGAACACTCCGTCCACACTTCTTCTATTGTTGATGAATCAACGTTGATTTTTGACTTACCAGATGGTAAGTTTATGGTAGGTACTGGGATAAGTGGGTGCAGAGATTGTTTAAAGCATGGACATGGATGGATGGAAGTTACTGATATTTGACATTTTAAGTTCATGATTTTAAAAAATAGAAAGGCTTAAGTTTAGCTAATAAAAGTAATAATAGATATTTTATTTTTGTGTTAGTATTTTTACCCAAGAGTATGACGAAGTTAATATAAATAGGTAATGGATGATATGGTGATCGATGATATGAGGCAATACCTTCGAATTTTATATAATGAAGTACAGACAGATATTGTGATATTCTATTCTTAGTCTTAACTAAATTACATATAGGTAGGTATACACTGTCAATGTTTCTTTTAACTGCTATTATATAGGTATAGCTTCTACGAAACTCTAAAAAATATTTATTATTACTGTATTTGATTTTTTTACTACTTTTTTGTACTACTTATGTAAATATTAATAGAAAATAATAAAATAATATTATTGTTAATAATCTACATATATGTTAATAATCTACATATATCCATGTATGAATAACAAATGAACCAAAACCTATCTAAAAAAAATATCTCCACAACCAAATACAACTTATAAAGCACACTCTAATTAAGTAATTAAATCCTAAGAGAAAAAGACAGCGCGACATTTAACTGATACTAATAAGATCGTCAAACAATTACGGCTCATCCGAAGCAGAGAGAGAGAGAGCCGATCCCTCTCTTTCCTCCACACCGCACTCTCTATTTAACTTTTAATTTATACTCATTCCTTTATATCTTTTATTGCTTCGCCCATCGCAACTCCTAATGCGCCCGAGGTGCTCCTCACACTAATTAAATTCATGCAACACTAAGCTTTCCAAACACCCTCTATATAGCGTCCGCCCTCTCCCCCCCTAGCAGCGTGACTGACCAATCGCGTAGCGTGTCGCCGTGTGTACAGAATAAGGGGGGCGTGGGTAGAGTAGAGTCAGTGTGAGATTTCTGATAGAGCTGTCACGTCGCGTCCGGGCGGGTCGTTACGCAGTCTTGACATATTTTATTATTATTTATGTCAATTAGGTTATTACCTTTTTTGTTTAATGGAATAAGGAATCGGTTGTGAAATTGATTGCCTTTTGGTTGCTTATGATTCATCAATGTCGGGAGTATGTTCTGTAATGTGTTAATTTCTCATGATTGATGGATGTCGGTCTGTTGCAATCTAGTTTTACGCAACTTCTATTGTGCCGCCTTGATGGTCTTGGTTTCTTCTTTTTTTGTTGGGTTTCTTCTTGATTACTTGTTGGGAGATAGAGTAGAGAAAAAAAAACATAATATTAATTATTTTTTTATTATGCTTTATACTTATATATTTCAGTAAAATATTATACTGAATGAAACATTTATTTTGAAAGTAAAATTCCCAATAAAAAATAAAAACAAATGAAATTTAGGTAGGTATAGATGTTATACAATATATTCATATGTATATTGTATAACATCTATATACATTTCTATTTGGAAATGAAAATTAAAAGAATAATAGTTTATTTTAACACTATAAAATACTAATAATATATCTTAACTATATAAAAGATACACGAAACAACAATACTTCCCATTCTAATACAAAATATTGAAAATAAAACACCAGTTTACGAAATAAAAGCGTTAGAGGCAATAATTTAGTAATATAACTTCTTGCCGATTATCTATATGTCTTGTAGTAGAGGCGCGCCATGCGGCTAAAAAAGATTATGACGAGCTCACAGCCCCGTAGAAACATACGACGGCCTTATAAATCCTATGAACCCACAAAATAACCAACAACCAACTCTATTTCTCACTCTCATAGAGTCCTCTTCACTCTATTCTCCTCCGTTGCTTGCGATATCGTTAATTCCACGTATGGCAAGCCCTAATTTACGACGTCCATTCAATACCCATCCGTAATTTAAGCACATAAGGTTTATTATTGTTTAGCTGTGTCACGTTAGAATAAATCTATAATATGAAAGGGGCGTGGAATTAATTTGTACACAGAGTGGGGGTAGGGGGGCCTCGCTCCGCCCTGCGGCATCGCGCCATCTCAGTGCCGGGCGAACGAGCACACGAATTCAACGTGATATGTGGACAATAGTGGTATAAAATATAGTGTCAGAATGTTTGTTTTCGTATAGTGTAGAGAATATTAATAGTGAGATGGTTTTGGAGGGCGGGTTGCCGGCGCCGCTCCAGCTGTACGCGGCGGCGGCGGCGGGCCTGGCCCCGAGGCCGACGTGGCCCCCGTTCCTGCCTTTCTTTGGGGTGCCGCCGCCGTTCTTAGCGCGCCCGAGGCTCCCCCATCCGTTGCCGGCGAGGGCCCCCCATGGACCGCCGAGTGAAGATTCTAATGAAGACGGTGGGAGTAGTAAAGGTAGGTTTGATAAATTTATAGATAACTTAATTTGAGTTCGAAATTATTATTTTCCTATAATAGTAATTAATTATTTTATATACAACCCTATTAGGAATAGAATACTCGTATACTGTTTTTATATATAGCTTGTTAAGAATAGTTATTAATAACTATTAATAATTATTAATAGCTTTTTGTGATGAACAAGATATTTTTTTAATTTAAATTTATTTATTCAGCGATCTAACTTATTTATGTATTAAAAAATTAAATAAAACAAAGTTTTGAGCTTTTAAGCCACAAACGTTTAAGCGTTATAGATTTGTTATAAAAATTATATTTATTTGACATATTTTTAATTGGTCTAAATTTTAATAGAATTTGTTTTTACAGTTAAATAACAATTTTAATCTTTAAATAAAATTTATTATCCTTATTATAGGTTAAAATATAATTAAAAAAATATTAAATCAAATTTTATTATGAAAATAATTCTAACTAGAATCCGTTGTATACAATATATATACTTGTATATATAAAATTATTACTATTATTATTGATATATTTAATAAAATTAAAGTAAATGAAATAACTAATAGATATTAAAAAGAAAACCTACAAAATGCTTTTGATTATTTTATTCGCTTTCTTAATTTCTTTATTTCATTTATTAATAGAAATTTGTCCGTCGGAACCTAATGATTAATATCTTTAATGGAAATTTAATATGAATAAATTTTAATTATAAAATTGAGGCCATCTTACATATTCTTATTTTATATATTTTTTAGGCAATGTTCATTTAAATATAGATATAAATCCTACTAACTAATATTATAATATACCGAGTTCTTCGAGGCTAGAATTAACCTTAACGAAGTAGCGTTAGTGTGTTTTCGTAAAACAGTGATACAGTTATAGGTTCGATATCCTCTCGGGGGATTAATAATTTTCCTGTCATTTTTCGGTAAATATGTCTCATATTTTGACAATAAGAAAATATTTTTGTCATTTTAAGTTATATAAACGACGGCTTATAAATACGACTCTACCTTTGAATTTATGTACTCTTCAATAGATTTTATGCATTATTGAAACTAAAATATGATATGGAAATTTAATTAAAGTTTTTTATTTATTTACTTTATTTAATTATATTAGATCTAATTACATATAGGTATATGAATATCCAATTTAGATATTTAGATACCGATATATTTTCTGTGAGTAGTTTCAAAGCTGTATTCCGTAGGTAGAGGGAACCTAGGGTTGAGACATTTGTCGCGGAGTTTTTAAGAAATAGCATGTTGAGCGGCGGAACACAACGCTGCGCTTTATCTTATTTTTAGAGAATTTAGTTCAACGTTAGTCAATAATTATTAATAAATTCCTTTAATTTACAACGCAAATATAACTTGAAAATAAATACATAGATTTCCTGTACTAAATACAGTATCTATTTACAAGGAAGAGTATGAGTGTGCTATGTAGGTTATCTTAATGTTTTTTTTAAAATATAGTATAGATTAAAAAAACCCATTTCTTAATTATTATGAATTTTGATTTTAACTGAATTTTATAAAAGTATGTACTTATTTGCAATTTAATGCAGTATCTAATTCTTATTTAATATCATTATAATTGCTCTACACAATAATTACTTGTTTAAATTTACTTGTAAAGCTTTTTATATGTAATAAAAACTAAACATTTCTCTTTAATTTTTAATTTTGTCTTAGTGAATGTGGAAGTTATAAAAATAAATATTTTTTATGATGCCTTTTATGACGTGTTCATTGCTTAATGGGTGCATGTCTAGCTTATTATCAACTTTAAATGAACTTTAATTATTAATTATGAGAATGTCTGCCTAATTAAAAGATAATAGATATAAAAAGAAAAGAATCCGTTGTAGAAAATGTACAAATATATAAAAATAGAGTGAACCTAGTGTCAAAATATTCCGTTCTTCATTTTCCGATGTTGTCAATGTCAAAAATATAATAAATCAAAGCTATTTTGAGAATTTAACATAAAATATCATTTAAATAGTATTTTAAAAATAATATTTAAATGACATTTTTTTCTAACATGTTATTAACTTGTCATCATTGAATATAAAATAATCGTATATTTAATATTATATTTAAATGACATTACAGAGTTAACCTCTGATTTCGCAATTTAGCTATTTGTTGGTAGGTATATTTAATTTGTGTTTATTAAAATCGGAATATAAATGTTGGGATCGTCTGTCTGTTTGTTTGTTTAAATTAGTAAATGTACTTAGAGTGCCTGAAACTGTCAATCTAATTTTAATTAGATAGAATATTTAAAATTACTTTTGATTAGTTAAAAAAAATACATTTTTTCTTTTAAATATGACTATTATTTTTTTTATTTTAAATAATACTTTTTATATATATTATGGTAATTTGGCTCTATATATTAATTATCTTTCCCCATAAATCTATCTAGTTGCAGGTTAGGTTAAATGACTGTAAAATGTATAAATAAAAAATGTATAACTTCTATACTAATATATAAATATTAGCATATATTTATATTATGGGTATCCCGTAGTTTTAATATTTAAATGTCACATCCATCATAATTGACTGTGATATTTTTGTTCTTGATGGACGAAATACAGTATAAAAATAATTAACCTTTTTAAATTTCTATAATATACCTACAATGAATAAAAATTCGTACTTTTATTCGTTATAGAAAAGCAGAACTTATGAATAAGTTATTTTTAATATGGAGAAATGAGACTGAGTCTATCTGTAATTGCGATGGTTACGGGTTCAATCCCCACTCGAAGCAACAATAATATTTCACTGTTCTTGTAAGACAATGCGGAGTTAAGTTTATAGAATTTATAAATTCCAGTCATTTCTTTTATTTATTTTCACTAAAATTGCCTTTATAATAGGAATTTCTCAGCCCGTACAATTTTTATTTCTCCATTTTAAAATTTATAAGGATAGAATTGACTGGAGTAGCTAACACGTAGAGTCCCGAAATCTAGTTAGAGTTTGTTAGTACTCTCAGATTGAAATGTTCCGAAATCAGATGGAAAGCGAAGAATGGAGAGTGTTAACACTAGGTTCTCTATATGCGTGAAGCTAAAAATAAATATATTTTTATTAGGATAGAAAAAAATACTATATAGTATACCGATAGAAGATTATAGTAAACCCAATCAATTACATATACTATAGTTCGCGGTGAAAATAAAATGGGATGAACTATCCTTATTGCATGAAACCAGTTTATAAGTCACGCAAACTTACCAATTTTTACTTAACTGTGACTCATTCGGCAGTTTACCTATATTGAAATTTTATAAGATTTTCAATCGTTTTTTATAAATATCACGTTAGAACTTTAATGTCGTTTATAAACAACAATTCTATTAATTGATTGTTGTATTTTTTGCTTGTATTTGTTGTTTCATTTGTTTAAAGAAAAATATAAAGAATAAATCAGCTTCACGCTGTATACCGCACATAGCAGGGTAGGCAGAGGGAACCAAAGTGTTAAGACACTCCGTTCCCCACTTTCTGCCGAATTCTGGCGGCATTGCGTGATGAGTGACATAACTCAACGTCACGCTTTTGCCTTGACAGAGCGAAGAATATGGAAATATAAATTTAAATTAATATTTCATTTTAACACTAGGTTCACACTCATTTTAACCTCTGCCTATCCTGCTGTCTGCGGGATACAGCGTGAAGCTAACTTATTTTATTTTTTTAATATATTTTTGGTTAAATTTATAATCGTTTTATTTTTTTTAGTAAAATGTTCAATTCACAACAATTTAATTTTACTAACAAAATTGGTCTTGTAATTACCTAATCAAAATCTTAAATTACATTTTTATTACAATACAATCAACTGACCAATATCTATTACATAGCATTTAAATAATTATGCATAAAGGCTTAAAGAAAAAGTAGGCATCCATTTACCACGCTTGAAAGGATTCGAACTCCTAACCGACTGACAAGGCCGCATTACTCACGCTTTAACGTCATTATTTAATCTCACCAAACGTGTGTTGATTTTAAGCGGAGTTGCCAGAATAAAAATAATATGGATATAAATAACGCGGCCGTCACACAATCTACTTAGAACGGCCATAACTTATCATTTTAATATAAACCCAATACATTTCCAAAATATAGTCGAGTTAGAAATATTATTTGAATAAATGCCGGCAAGGTGCGAAGAGGCTAACTAGCGTAATCTAAATGTAAGTTATTAGATGGTGGACGCGGCCGCCTGCTGCGCGTGCGCATCTCTCTCTCTCTCTCTCTATCTTGGGCCAGATTTTTATCGTCCCTTTTGTCGGCGACTCGGTGAGGTGTTACTCAAGAAATTAGGATGTTAAATGTTTTGTGGATGACGCATGACCACCCCGCTTTGTGTCGTACAGTATTCATTTTTTATCTACCCACAATAGAAATATCAATATTTTTTTCGATTTGATTTATGTTATTCGATTGTTAACTAGGTAAGGTGTTTGTTAAAACACTTTATGTTAAATAAGTTTTTAGGTTGAGGCAGTCGTGGTTTAGTACAAGCGTGTGTGTTTATGCAACGGTTGTTCGGGTTTGATTCCTACTCAGGTAAATAAATTATTATTTATTGAAGTTTTCACTTCTTTGCTCTGGTAACAAGGCAAAGCGCGAGTTCCGCCAGACAACAAGTAATACCTCGAAAATTCAGTGAAAAGTGTGGAACAGGTCGCCATAAAACTAGGTTCCCTATATGCGGGATACAGAGTGTAGCTAAAAAAAAATTTTTAGATAACATTTTTTGTGAATGCTACCTTTGACTTTTACATTTTTCGTCGAAATCAAAAGTGTCGTACCATATTTTTCGTTATTGTGAAATAGCGAAAGTTCAATTCGATCAGTTCAATTACTTTCATATTTACAGCATCTCCATCTTTTGTAATTATCTCGAAAGTTAAAAAAAAAAATCACGAACAATAAGCTCTTAATTAAAGCTTCATTTGAAAAAAAATGTAATAAATCAAATTGATATAATTAAATGTTTATTGATTAACACATGTTTACACGATACAGAGTATCGCAACCATTTTATAATATCGTTCAGTAATTAGTTATCTTTATACAGGCTGTATTTTTGAGCGAAAATAATCGTTATTACAATGTAAATACGATCTAAATTGTTTTGTTATGGCTGTTACCGCTAATTGCAAGTTGTTATGTTAATGAACTCAAGCTTTTGAAGGGATGTTTTAATTATTTATTAAAACTTGATTCGATTTATTTCTGTTTTTAAGTTAATATAGTATATTTTCTATTTCTTGGTATTTTGCTGGTATATTTTTGCACGTTTTCTTTTTATTTAAGTATATAATTTATAATTAGAAATTATGAACATCTACTTGCTTCTTGTTAAATAATAAATATTAAGCGAGATCCGTAGTAAGTTAATAATAAGCATATAAATAATCATCAATAATTTCTTTCTATAATAAGTAACTTAAAGGAACATTGGCGTAGTCTACAATAGGCACTTTAATTATAGTACACTTATCTTTAGTACAAGATAAGAAGTACTAAAGTGACTATACTATTTTTTTTCACCATTTAATTTCATTTTAAAATTTTCTTTTTTTCTTTTCTCACATTATATAAGTGCTGTTACTGTAATAACAATTTTATTTTTTCCTGTTGCCTTCCAAAACTCAATACTTAAATAAAAAAACTCTACAAAATTACTCATTGAATTAAATGTTATGATAGTAAATTGTCATTAAGGAAAAAAAGTTCAACCTATTAACCTGTCCAAACTTTTAAATTGCAGACTTTTGAAACGCGTATCTGAAGAATTCTTCAGTGGTATTAATATAATTAAACTCAATCTTACAAAATAATATTCGTGACTATTTCGTAATATTATTTATCACAGTATTTTACAATTTAATAAAAGTTTTTGTTATAAATCAATGAATTGGCAAAAACTGTGAAAACGTTTAAAATATGAAATTACTATAGTATAGAAAATACTGCTGAGGCTGTTTTATAAGTTGTTGTCATTTATTTATTAGAATTCATATTGATTTCAATGTAATTTTATTTTTTATTGCAAGTAAGTGGTAGCTTACCATTTTGCAGCAAGTTTAAGCCGAGTTTCTATTGCTAAAGAGAAATAAGCTGGTAATGGTTAGGCAGAACGAACCTGTTTTAAATAAAACTCACTTCCCCCTAAAATACAGGTTTGTTCCTAGCTTAGGGGGTAGGGAACCATTTTATACTGTGTAACTTGTACAAGCCTCTCTCATGTAACGCTTTGTTGTCTATGTATTTACTTTCTTTTATAATTTTTTTATTAAAATAGATTGACATTCTCACTGACAAAAGAATTTTATACTTTGTAATCACTTCTCTTTGCTCACAGGAAATTTCTCTCTCTGAACTCTTTCTTTTCCGCATTTATTGGTGAAATCACAAGTATGCGGTTTACTTGTGAGAGTTCAATGTCTTTAATGATGCTTTCCACCACTCTAAATATAGGATCTCAAAAATTGTATGGAAAGTGGGGTCTGGAATGTCTTTACACTTGGTTTTCTCTGCATACCCTATTAACTATACGAGAAAACGTGAAGCTGCTTTCTTAATATTCTGATATATGATAGATCTCAATACCGTGCTTTATTGCACATATTTTATTTCCATTATAAAATATATTTTCGATATAAAAATACAGTCTTCACTACAAACTTCACTTTCAATCATCTTTTTTCAACACCTAAGTAACACTGACAAAATTCTCTAAATTATTAGTAAAACATCTTAAAATCCTCTCAAAGTCAGTACTAATTCGATATATAATTTCAACGCACAAACAAACAAATCTCCCCCAACACAACAAGAACTCTCCAAGTAACAAGTAACAAAGCTAAATGGTCTAATAAACAGAAATCACAACTAGTCAAAAGCGCATCAATAAAGGGCCAGCCGTGGGGGAGCCGGCTGGAATGGAACAATATAAATTATGCTCCCTTGTCATTTAAAAGTCTATAGTTTGTGTGTAAAAAAAGGAATGTGTTATTTCAAGTATTTTAAATATAAATTATATTACTATAGAAAATTAAATTAATATTTTTGAATAGATTATATTTTTGTTTATTTTAAAAAAATATGTGGCATGGGGCAAGAAAGAGATTGGTAGATATATGTTTTTCTTTTGTAAGTTTTGTAGTCTTGTGTTTTTCAGAATCTAATAATACACTTTGTTTCAATATTATGTTCAAATAATATAGACTGTATTCGAAGTTTAAACATTTATTGCATAAGACAGAAAATCAAATTTTAATCTAATTAAAATTATATATACTTATGTATCTGAATTGATTAATGGCTTTAGGTCCAAAAAGGAATCTGATTAGTTCAATTATATATATTTAATCGTACAGTTATAATGAAAAAAATAGGAACAGAGTGTCGGAACATTACGTTCCCAAGTCTCCTATGCCTTGCCATTTGCGGGTGTATCCCGCATATGGCAAGGAAGGCAGAGAAGAGAAGAGAGAGAAAGGCCAAGAAGCCAATAGCCTTTTACACAATAAATTAATACCAAACAAAAAATACGATATCAAATAAACACATCCCACAAAAGGAAATTACTTTACAGCTACAAGATCAATATCATTTACGCATTGATATAAAAACCTCGTTACGTAAGTGACAAAAGGCCAAAAATGTTCGTAATACGGCCTAATAAGGCCTATTAGTCAAGTCGTGGGGCAAGGTGCGCGAAATGTAACCGAAACGGGTGGGTACCAATTTCAAGGGCCATTTCCTTACACACCCCGCCAGGGGAGTGACGGCCTCGACTCTAAAATAAAACCAAAGACTACTTTTATTGCACAGCTGTTGTGGAAAATTAATAGGGACATGGCTTGTTCCGTCTAATATAAACTAAGCCAACGTTTTTTTTCGGTTATGAACTGACAGAAGTTGTAATTTTTATTATAATATGTTTAGCTTCACAAATGTGTATTATCTTTATACGTAGATATTTACATGGAGGCTCGTAAGTTAAATTAAGAAGAGTAAACATATAAAAATTATAACTTATACATGCTGTACATAGCAGGGTAGACTGAGGGAACCTGGGAACCTAGTGTTAAGACACTCTATTTCCATTAATACACTTCCATTAACCACTTTCCGCCAAATTCTGAAAGCATTTCGAGTTGTGTGGCGAAACACAACGCCGTAATTTACCTCGTTAACAGCGCAAAGAAATGAGAAATCAAATCCACAACCTATCTCGTTCAGTCGCACGCTTGTGATATATATACCTATTTTTAAAATATCAAATACTAAAACATATAATTATGAATAATATTAAAATCTACACCACTTTTCCGCTAAAACCCCACAAAATCCCATCTTACAGCACATTCCGTATCAAATTGGGCGTCGCGTGGCCCAAAACACGCATTTGTCTAATTCGATACGCTTTTTTACTATTTACACTGGCCCATTCGACCCCGCTCGCCCCCCGGCCTGATCGGTCACGGGAGATTGCCAATATGTGCTATACTTTGCGGTACTGGCTGTACTAAATTGATCTCGTGGGCTTTGACTTGTAAACTGTTTGTATTGGGCTTATCAAATACTTATTTGTTTATTATAGCTAGTGTTTTATTTTGTAAGTATTATTTCGTCTGTACGGCGTTGAGTTTCGCCACTCAACACGCAATGCCCTCCAGAATTCGGGAGAAAGTTGGGAACGGAGTTTCTTAACACTTAACCGTCTGCCTTGGATAAATAAGAATTTTTTTTTCTCTATTGTTATAATAATTATTTATGAGTGAAATAAAAAGCTAAGTGAACTAAAGAGACATAATAAAGTGCCATCAATGCGTACTCGGGACGTTAATTGTGAAATAAAATTTTAAATAATTTAATTTTTATAGCTTGTTCAAATGAACCACCTTGGGTTCTACCGTTAAAACACTATATATATTTTTTAACTTTACGTTGTATCCCACACATGGCAGGTTAGGCAGAGGGAGCCTAGTGTTAAGACACTCCAGTTAAGGCACTTCTTTTACCCACTCTGCCTATCCTGCTTTGTGCGGGATACAGCGTGAAGCTGAAAAAAAACTAATTATCACGCTAAATTTGAAAACAAAAGCCAATGTTAATATTTGTTTTGCAATTAAGAAATATAATATGCGTTTCATATTTATAGCAGGATTCATTGTTCCGCGTGGGATGCCTTATAAAAAACGTCACCCACAGTGCTACCAAAAAAAATACATTTCACAACTTCCGTGAATAATTTGCTTGATTAAAAAATATAATTGTAGTTTGCATTGTTTTTTTTGCTATTGAGGTTAAAAAAACGCACCCCCGAAATTATTATTCAGTGTAGCTAATAGAAAACATATATTATTTGTTTGAGAAAAGTCAGCAATTATAACAGATATATTTAAAAAAATCAGTTTCACACATTCTGCAGGGAAGTCGGAGGGAACCTATTGTTAAGACACTCCCTTCTCTATTTTCTCGTCGAAATTAAATTTAGTAAATTTACAAATTTTATTATTTTTTTCTCAAATTTAAATATTACCTAGGTAGTTCAAAAGGAAAAACATAAATGCCACAACTCATATATTTAAGTATATTATGCAAAAGGTATAATATTCATCATTATCTACTTCAACGAAAAGAAACTAGGTCATAATATACTCGTGTAGTATTGTACGTGCATATTCCAAGTTGAAAATTAAATAGAATAGAAGTTTTTATCATTTTACATTTTTGTTGTTCAATGATAAATATAACATTGAATCCCCCAGTGTTAAGACACTCCACGCCCCACTTTCCGCCGAATTCTGGCATTGCGTGTTTAGTGGTGGAACTCAACGCCGCGCTTTGCCTTGACATTTTTCCTCAAATGGGAATCAAACCCACAAACTGTAGCGTCTGTAGACATACAATAAAATATTACGAATAATATAAATAATATATTTGTTCCTTATCTAAGTAATCATGCTAATACTTCCAAGCACACCACGGTTAGTAAACCAAATACAATATCAAAGAATATGTCTAAATAATCCGATTTAATTTATCGTCAACCCTGAGAACACGGCGAGGGTTTGAGACCATAACTAACCCTATTAAAAAGTCTACCCTCCATTATTAATGTAGCATAAAATTAACCCGTACGTCACGCCCGATGCGCACGGTGTTTAAGTACGTAAGTCTTAGGAGAATTAGGGGCTGGTCACTATTTTTACCTTAAATGTACCATAACGGGAGTAAACAAGGTGAAAGTTTAGAGGTTAGGATAAGGTCGAATAAGGCTACGGCTTCGTTTGTGAATGTAGTTGACAATTTAGTGAAGATTCAGAGATATTTACAAATATACATTATTTCTAATTTGCTGGGTTTGTGTGTGTATTTTAATAAAATTCTCAACAAAAAAGCTTAAAATGACAGTTCCTGGAAAATAAAAATGACTAAATAAAAAAAAAATACCTTCTAAAATATAAGGATGTTTGTCAACAAATTTACAGTATTAGCTTAAAATAACGTTTTACCATACATTTCATAAGAAACTAATTATACATGCAATCATTTCACTCGAAACAGATAGAGCTATCTTTGCTCTACGTCCACAATATTTCGTAATATAATGTCTCTAGTCACACCGATATCGAACGATATCTTTGAACTTAATTATTTAACGTGTCCCAAAGGGCATGCGATAATAAGTGTAATAAATCTGTAACGAGTGGTGTCATGATAATGGCCCTTGAGCGAGCCGACTGGGTAGAGTGCCGCCAGGGCCGGTGGAGGGTTAATTAATATGTATTGTTGTCTTGTTAACTAACTTCTTTGGAAGAGAAGGTAGTGTTGAAAACTTTGGTCATCGTAAGTATGGTTGTCGTGAAAATAAAGTGCGTGTTTTGAATCCATGCTACAATCAGGTAAATAGTATAGTTATTATGAGTACTTATTTATAGTTGATTTTTTAGTTTAAATTTAACAATTTTTTAGTTTAAATTTTCCTATTAAGGAAGACATAAAACAGATTTAGTATATTTTTTTTAAAAAACGTATAGCAATTTGGTGGTGTTCAAGAAAAATACCGCTAAGTCAAAAATTTATACGTTTTATAAACAAGTGTTTTTCTGTCCGAAGTGTGAAATAACACTTTAAATACGCTTAAAATATTTAACCTATTGAAAAAATAAAAAGTTTTTAGATTGAAAATATATACACATATAATAATTTATTTGTTGATACCCTAACTTATTATACTTTGATATGCCACTTACATACATCTTATAACATAAGTCTCTATAACATTGTTATAACTTGTACAATAAGAATAACTATACTATATAATTGCATAAAATTATTTATCAATTAATATTTAAAAAAAAAAACAAACACAAAGACTTCCACATCCACACTCCAAAAACCACAAAATACCCACCAAAACTTACCTCCATATTCAAAACCTGCCTAATACCTCCATATTTCTAACAACGTTCAATCACAACAACTCAATCGTACGTTCTGTTAAGCTTTGCTCATGTTGCACAGCTAGCGGGTGATGGACGAGCCCCGGGGGAGCAGTGGCGTTGACTATAGATTACTGTCCGCCTGCTCCTAGTGTCGGTTCGTGTTGGTGTTTCACTTGTTTTGATTGTAGTGATAAGAAAATCATTCGGTATCTGATCGCTGTAATCATTGAGATATTAAGGTCATGGCGACTTCCATTCGCTCTGATAACGAGGCAAAGCGCGGTGTTAAGCTCTGTCACTCAACACGCAATGCCTCCAAAATTTGGTGGGAACCAGGGGGGTGGGGGGTTCTTAATATTAGGCTCCCTCTGCCTACCCCTACGCATGTAGCTGGTTTGATTTACTATTAAATAATTTATGTTAAGAATAATAGACAGGTGCAACTGGTATTTTTACTATTATAATAACTTTATATATAAGCAATTAAAAATTACTTGAAGTCAAAGACAACAAAGTTTATATCTATTTATAAATACTTTATGATCAAAAAGTAACGGCTGACTTGACACCAAAGCGAAGAAATTAAAATATGAAAAATATTTATTTCCCTGGACTGGCCTCAAAATAATATTAATTAACAGTATTTACAATATAAAATATAATACATATTAAATACTATTTAAAATACAATACTCCTAAGTCGGAGCACACCAGACCACAAGTGAACAGATTGCTAACAAACACAACAGTGAGTTATGCGTCCCTCGAGGACCCTCACAACAGAAGATAATGTAGGTACCTACTGCAGCCATCACGGGCACTGCCGACTGTTGTACTTCTGTAATTATTTCTCTATTATTGTTTTAAAGTTAGATGTTCATTATAGACCTTATTAATTTAGGTAAGTTTAAAAGACAAAATTGACAAAATTGTGGGTAGGCAGTGGGAACCTAAAGAGCTAGTGTTAAGACACTCCGTTCTGATTAAGACACTTCTGTTCTCTACTTTCCGTTGAATTCTGGATACATTGCTTTAAATATGTCTGTCTTCTAGTCAGAATCGAACCTGTACCTGGGCTATAACTGCCCTCTAATAACAAAATAAAAAATAGTGTTGCTAAATTATAAACACATATATAATAAAACCCCATTTAACAGTAGTGCTTGGTAAATACAAAGATAAAAGTGATTTTGAAATTAAATTTATATAATTTGTTTATTGATTTCATCAGCTTTATAGTTAAAAGCGTGTTTACAGTTAATAATGATGACTTAACACTTAATAAAATGCCGTCATCTCTTTAGATACTAATCTATATATACATATAAATATAATAAAATTGTAACTGATCGCTGTCTGTAAGATGATATATAAGAAAATTTATTATTGAAGGCAAATTAATAATACTCCAAATTCGTCGGTTTCTCTGTACGTTTGTGCACGCTAATCTCAAAAAAGACAACACATTTGAATGCTAATTTGACGGCTTTAGCTTTAGCTAAAAACGTTAAATTAGAATTATCTTATGTTTTAAATACTTCTGATGTTATGAAAAATTCAACACATTTATTTTTTATATTAAAGAAATTTACAAATTCTAAATACAAGTAAAGAAATAGAAGATATCGTTCTACTCTCGTCTGAACATCTGAAAATAATAATTAAAAAAAAAGCCTACACAAACTCCTACTGGTTATACTTGCCACATAAAAAAAATATAGTAAAACAATATTCCATACAACTCTTTCCAGGGCTCATCATCATCATCATCATCGATGTATGGATAAAATATTAAAATTTTATTACACTTCACTTTGACGTGCTTTAATGCCGCGTGAGGTATAGTAGAGCTATTTATCATGTTTCAATCTCCCGCGCCGTGGCCGCGGGCGCTGCTAAAATACAGGTCAGGTATCGAAACTGCTTATTTCTTTGAATATATATGTAACTTTAGAAACATGTTATTGTAACTTCATTTTTCATCTGCATTTAGCAGGATAGGCAGAGGAAAATAGTGTTAAGATACTCCGCTCTCCACTTTCCGCCAATTTCTGAACTACTTCATAAACCACTTTACAAAATAAAACTGTTACTTCTAAAATTGGTTGTTGTCATTTAATTGGCGCCATCTTTAAAAACTTTGTCTTAATTTTCCTTGCTTGCCCGACTGTGATTTAATTCTATACAGCCAATAAAATAAAAAATATATTTAAAGTTAAATTTATAAATAGATAGAAACTAACATAAAATTATTTAATGCAAATTTTATTTTTCATACCAATCAATTTTTTTTACATATTGAAAAACTAATTATAAGATTGAAATTATTAGGTCTGCCACAAATTTTACTATGAACGACGAAAAAAAAAACAATGAAGTAAAACAACACATCACATAATTAAATAAGAAATTTATTTTAATTGATAATATAACATACTATTAAAAGTAAGAACTTAGGTTTTATATTAAAAGTTATTTACGATGGAACTGTAAGTGATTATTATTTAATTAAATATATATTTATAATGTGTTTATTGAGTTTTATAGCTTTAAGCTTATTTGAAGTTTATATTTATGATCTTAACACTTAATAAAAAGGTCATTATTCTTTTGCGACTATAAGATAGACATTCTCTAGAAGCTATTTTATTGCAATTTTTTTATTTTTAATTTTAATTATATATTTGTCACCCAATTAATTTTATTTTATGAATATGTACTGGTGGAAACTAAAATAAATCTATTAATTATTTATAGACGATCTGACGTGCAGCCTTCTTAAATACAGATTCCGCCAGATGAATAAGCATCGCTTTTCAATGTCATTATATTTATTTACGATAAAAATTTATAAAGTCTTAATAACAGTTTTAAATTTATATATATTTTTTAAAGTTTCAATTCTGTTCACAGATAACGGTATGAAATGAGACCGAAATTTTTATGCACCCAGACTCCTTGTCTGATGTCTTCATTGTAGCAGGGACGGATTTATATAAAAAAAAAATTATTTTCATATCCTGCAAATAGCGAATTATATTGAAGAGTAAAAGCTAAAATATGTTATTTATTAATCTTAGGTAGTCTGTAACGTTTTACTATAAGTACGTTTAAAGCTGGCGTTACTGATATCCACTAAGACATCAATAAAATTTATATATGTAGATAAAAATAAAAACAATTTTAATTGCATTTTCATCATAAAATTAATCAATACTTATGACTTCATGACAGATTTTGAAGTTGAAATCTACTAATTGAATTCTTTATTCAGATTTTGAATGCGTATCTGTTGAATGTGTCAGATATGTGATGTGCCATGTATTTAGGTTTAAAATTATTACTTTATTATTGATGGTGATTTCGGAAATTAATTTCCCGGGATCGACACAAAATTATAGATGGGAACCGGCCCTCGTTGCCTCGAGCGTTCAACTTCTTGTAAGATATTTCAATAGCAAATATCTTTTGATACTAATTTAATTATAATATTAAAAATAAGTGCAATATGTTAATAAATTTAAATATGATAATAAATATTTAGGCTTTAAATGAAATCTAGTACAACGTATATAGTAAAATTATATGGTATGGAAACTACGTAGTTCCGTGACTTATATTTCTTTAATTATATGTTTTATAAGTTGTAAAAATATTTTATAAAAATCAAATTTAAAAATCTGCAATCATGTGTCATATTGATTATTTAAAATTATTATTTTAAAAATCGATATTGCACATAATTATAGTGAAAATCGATTTTACACATCACTTTATCACTGAGCTTTTTGATTATCAACATAATGTCTTTATCAGAAATATGTATCGCGATTGAGACCTACAATCGCTTTCCAATTATCCAATTACTTGAACCCACACTGCACTTAACCACACAATTACGACACTCGAGAAAAATTGGATCGATTTAATTTGATTCTGGAAAACGTACTACCGATTCGATTATTATTAGTGTGAACATTATCGATAACGAAATTAAAGTCCAACAGTATTTGCTTTACAGTCTATAAACAATTGTCAGTTGTTGGCTTTAAATTTTATGATTTATTCAAGACTTCATGAGTATTATATTTAAAAGATATAATATTTGTATGTTAAGTAGGTAACTATATCTTGTTTTATTAATTTTTACCTTTAAAATTATTTATTATTTATAATTACGATGAAAATTCTGGCAAAACTTACAAGTAAATAATAAGATAAACCTTAAACCTTGACAAAAATTATAAAGTATTAAATTAAAATAAATATTTACATAAATTATTATTGCATTTCCCATATAATAAACCTGTAATAATCCAAAACATTATGACATTTAATCGAACTGTCAAAATTGGCGCTTTAATTTTGACGTGAACATAAAAACACTTTTTTTTTTCATCCTACAAAATTACGGCAACGGTAAAGTAACCTTAAAGTTTAAACTACACGTTACACCCACACGGACGTCGGTAATTGATTCTCGGTATACGAAATTATGAAGACATGATTCGATTTCGTTGTATATTTTAAGAATTCATAAAGTGGGGCTTAACACGTATGTATTTGCGATTTTATTTATCTTTTGAAAGGAGCACTCCTTAATGTTTTTTTTTGGTACTTGTAATTCTTTTTATTACACAATACAGTAAAGAAGAAAAAGAAAAATGTCAAATAATTCCACTCTATTTTTATTAACTTTTTATAATATCTAAGAAATGCTTATAATTTTGCACCTTTGCAGAAAATTTATACAAAAAAATAAAAGAGATCCTAAACCTTAAGGTGTAAGCATATTTACAGAATTATCGATCAAGAAACTTTGAATATTGTTTGTTGTTTTGATATTACTATAACTTTATAGTAGGAGCGAGCATTTTTTTAAAATTGGCTTCATCTTACTACGTAGGTAATAATAGTTTAAATTGATAGATCTACGTCTCTATTATTTGTCTTAGACATTTTTAGCTGTTAATTCTATATAGTACATCCAAAATCTATATAGTAATCTAAAATCATTACAGATATATCAAGTATCACAATCTCGTGGCGCGTAGGCACAAGCGTGTAAACGAAACAGGTTGTGGGTTCGATCTCCAGTTGAGAAAACGAAATATTTAATATTTTTAATTCTTAGCTCTGGTGTCGAGGCAAAGTGCAGCATCCTTGACTTCCACCTCTAAATACGCAGAATATTGGCAAGGAGGATCGTGACACTAGGTTCCCCCTCCCTGCTATCTCTAAGTTGCCTTGTTACAATTCCAATATGAACCTCACCTGTAATTTAAACTGCATAAAGGTTAGTCCACTTTAGGATTCAGATAATTTGATAGATATCTACTGAAACATTAATTATATTTCACAGAAATATCAAACTGAATGCTTAGGTTTATTGCTGTAATTAGAGTAAACGGTTAAAATACTTTATGAATATAATTGAATTGAGTAATTCTTAAATGTTTTGGTACTAACAAAAAAAATAACGTTATAGAAAAATTAGTTTGTTATTGAGGCCGTCGTAGCGCAGCGGCACAAGAGTGTGCCTGTAACGCGACGGTTGTGGGTTCGATCTCCACTCGTTCGCGCACTCAACACGCAAGTCCTCCAGAATTCGACAGAAAGTGGGGAAAGTGGAGTGCCTTAACACTAGGTTCCCTCTGCCTACCCTGCTGTGTGCGGGGTACAGCGTGAAGATGATAAAAAAAGAAAAAATATTTAATATAGTTTAATAATTTACTTCAGCTAATTAATAAACAAAAAGTATTTATAAATTCAATCTATGCTATTAAGTATTATAAAAGTGAAGAGTTTGTTTGCTTGAACACACTAATCTCAACAACTACTGGTTCAAATTGTTTTTTTTATGCTAGCCAATCATTTAGTCAGTCAGTCATACTCAATTATCTTTACCAGACTATACCGGCGAAGCCGCCCACAAAAACTAGTATGAAATAAAATAAACGCTATAAAATAAACTAGATTTCACTTTTCCATTCTCATACCAAATACATGATAACCACTCTACATTCTCGTAAGCTCGAAAATACTCTTAGCGACATAACGACCTAATATTTTTATTTTATTCATAGAAAAGATCAATATCGCAATCCAATGGTTTCTCGTAAGACTTTGTAAGTGGTGGTATTATATTGATAGTAAAACGTATCACTGGGATCCTCTTTGTATTGCTTAAAATATGTTATTTAGTAAATACTAGCGGCTCGCTCGCGGTTTCACCCGCGTGAACTATGTTATTATTAATTTCTGTCTCCAAGACTACGTCCTAGTGACGTCTATGCAAAATTTGAGACTCCTAGCATTTGTAGTAACGAAGTTTCATACAAACTTTCGACCCCAAAAACAACCCCTTAGGAGTCGAATATTGCAAATTCCCGTCTTAGCGAGCACCTACGTCCTATAAGTAGCTCTTATGCAAAATTTAAGATTCCTAGCACTTGTAGTTTCTGAGATTTCGTGTTGAGTGAGTGACATTTCGATTTTATATATATAGATATTAGTGAATATTCTTAATGGAAGAAGATTTTGTGACGTTAACCTTAATTTTAGCTTACTACGCTATGGGTGAGACCCAGTGAGAAAATATTCCGTTCTCATTTTTTCGCGTGTCGAACAGCGATGACGTAAAATGTTAAAAATACTTTTTTCTTTTTGTTAATTATTCGCTGTATTGACATATAGCTGTTTAGATAGAAAAAACATTAGAAACAGAAAATTCTGCTATTTATAACATTATGCCTCTAACTCGAGTCAAAAGCGCGTAAATACGAGTGTCTTGACTCTATATTCTCCCTACACTGTTATAAGCAAAAAGTAAAAAAAAAACAAACCACATTAAGTAGCAATCGCCAATATATTTTCAACTGAAGGAAGTAAATATTGATTATATTCTTAAGTCAATTTCAATTCAATAATTCGCTTCTATTATAGAAACAGTAAAAAGGGGAAATAATTTATCTTTTATTATATCTGGCTATTGTTTGATATGAATTTATTGCTTATTTGACGTGATGCTATCTTTACGAGCGCTGCGTGATGACGATATTTTCTGTTATATTATAGATCTAGTGTTACGCTGCTTTACGTTACATTCTATTTGATATTTTTATATAAATGTCCAATTATTCTTTCTTTTATTTAAAAAAAAAAATTAGATTCACGCTTTATCACACAGCAAGGTAGGCAGAGGGAACCTAGTGTTAAAACAGTCGGTTCCCCAGTTTTCGCTTAATTCTGAAAACATTGCGTGTTGAGTGGCGGAACACAACGCAGCCTCGACACAAGAGCCAAGAAATGGAAATATAAATTTTAGCAAATATTCAATTTCTTCATAGTATATAGCGTTTTCTTTGTAGTGCTTCCCAAACTTACCCAAAAAGACTTCCAAAACATTATTAATAAACTACCCACTAATTACACAAACAATATACCCGTCACACACCAAAACAATCGCTATCTCCGCCATTATTTATAGCGAAACAGCTAACAAAGTAGAATTATTAACTGTACGAATTTATTAACCGAGTTATACAACCCTCAAAATAGATACTTAGTGGGACTCCCCCCTCCTCCCCATTAAAACATTGAACCAGACTAAATTAAAGCGCGCCAAAACTGTTCTCTTCGGGCCCAAGGCGGTCGTTTGTTTTAATACAATAAGTGTAGTCGTCTCTTTCATTCCCCTCATTAGCTATATAAGCCTGTCCCTCTCTCACACATCTAAATTAGCTTTCCTCTAAGGCGACTATATGACTCATTGATCGTCTTGGCAAGTAACACGCACGGTGATTTGCCAGCAAGGATTATATTTTTTTAGGTAGAGAGAACCTAGAGCTAAGGCACTCCGTTTTTCATGTTTCCGTCCAATTCTAAGCGTCGTGAATGGCGAAACTCAACGCCGCGCTTTGCTTTTATAAGGAATAACAAACTGAAATTATTGTTCTCTCTAATTGGCTACCTTCCTGAAGTATTAAAAAAAAGAGATAATAAATTAAAAGCAACAATATAACGTATTCAGTGTAACAGAAGCGTGTTCCTCTTAATCACTTGTAATTTATTTAGATTTAAAGACAGAGCTGGTAATTTACGTCTGTCCCTTTCCAACCCCCGTGTAAACGTTGTGGCGTCTCCCTCGCGGGACCATTTTTAATTAAAATGGCCGGGAAAATTAGAAATTATATTCTATTTTCTGAAACTTGTTCTAACGCTTTGTTGGAGATTATCTGTTTTTTATGAGCCCCAGGCCGCGGCTTTATTTTAACGGCGCAAGGATTGTCCAAATGGACTAGCTTGAAACCTCTTTATTATTATGTCTTTTCATTTCAATCCTGCGTTCGCGATGATTGGAAACATTTAAGGCTATATCGCGCTAACTTCTTTATGCCTTTCAATGGAGGTGTGCACTTTATATTAAATACTCTAATAGTTTTACTTTTATAGGATAAATGGTTTTATTTTATATTTTTGTATTGTTTTATTATAAGAAATACAATTTATTCAGACGCGACGGTAGCGGGTTTGATCCCCATTCGAAGAAATTAGTTATTATATATTAATATTTTTCTTTCTTCGCTCTGGTAACAAGGCAAATCACGGCGTTGAGTTCCGTCACTCAACACGAAATGACTCGAAAATTCGGTCGGGCGCGGACGGAATTTTTTAACATGTTCCCTCTCCTTACCCTTCTATATACGGGATACAGCGTGAACCTGAGAAATAAACACTGATTTAAAATTTGAACTTTAGCCTTGTTTTCGAAGGGTTGACCTTCCTATGCAATTGTATAAATTTTATATGAGATGATTCGTATCATCATGTCATACTCGATGATACTTGCTTCAATAATAGATCAGTTAGCCTTAAATTGCTATAATTTGGTTTATAACACTATTATTTACGTACATACAAGAGGGAACCTGGGAACTTAATCTTAAGATACTCCGTTACCAAGACATTTTCGTTCTTCACTTTCCGCCAAATTCTGGAGGCACTATGTATTGAGGGGCGGAACTGAACGCTACACTGCCTCGACACCAGAGACAAGTAAAGAAAATATTAAACATTTAATTTTCTCGAGTGGGAATTGAACCCGCAACCTGTCGCCACGACAGGCTACGTTGCATAAAATAAACATTAAGTAACTGTGTTGGCTCCAGCATGGAGTAATGGTAGAGCTCGTGCCATGCCTTGTAATTCGCCACACTCGTGCTTACCACGTCTTGGCTATAATGTACGGTGAACATACAGAAAGACAACAGCATCTTGTACTGTTATTGTTTTTTATATGAGTTTTGTAGGCTAGTATAAGGTGGAAATTTTATATATAAATTATAACTTGGAATTATGATTTTAAAATGTATTTTTTTTGTTTATACATTTTTATATATTTTATATATTTTTATATTAAGTTTTATTTCAGTGGATAAGCTTCATTTTAGTATTCTTCGCCCTAGTATCGAAGCAAAACGCGGCGTTTAGTTCCGCCACTAAACATACAATGCCTCGAAAATAACAAAACAAAACTAATGAAAATTATATCATTGTTCTAGGTGGAATCGGCGATGACGACGGCGACAGTGGCAAACGACGACGTTCACGAACTAATTTCAATTCCTGGCAGCTGGAGGAGTTAGAGCGGGCATTCTTAGCATCTCATTACCCTGATGTGTTTATGAGGGAGGCTCTGGCGATGAGGTTGGATCTGAAGGAAAGCAGAGTAGCGGTTAGTACTTTTTAATATTGTGCTTATATATCCTATCCTATCCTATATCTTATAAAACAAAGTCGCTTTTCGTGTCTGTCTGTTGTTTCTAACTCTTCTTCTTCTAAACCACCCAACGGATTTTGATGCGGTTTTCACCATTAGGTCGAGTATTTTTCGTAGAAGGTTTATATATAGTTTATTATTTGTACATTCTATTGTAAATTAACATAAATACGATAAATGTGTATAAAGTCCTACCCGTTGGGACACTTTCCGCATGCGCTGCTTTAATGGTAAGTACTACATGAATATAATGTACTGGAGTATTGTTCCTCTTAATAAGATCTACAAAAAAGTCCGCGCCAGCATATTCGTATCTTTTAAAAATAACGTGTAGTGATCATATTTCTGTCTAAAAATAATAATTTCAATATATTTTTTATTGTGAGCGATATTTTTCCATAATGGTATTAATCCTTATCCTTTAAAATACTTTATTAAATTTCTACGTTAAACGAAGATAAAATTTTCTTTTTACAATATTTCGAAATTGCGAATAGTTGTACAGAAAAATGCATTTAATTGTTGACACATCCCGCCGTTGACACATCAGCTGTATGTTATTCAAGTTTCACTTATCCCTTACTCTCAGCATATAAATAAGTATATTAGTTACGTTGGCCATTTAATGTAGACCAAAACTGTCTTTTACTGTTTTTCATTTTAATAAGTACTTTAGAAGTTGTTACAATATAAAAAAATCCTTGCTGCGGAACGGCTCGCCACTCGCCATGTGTCCGCCGCGCCCGCCTAGCTTACAAGCATCGGTGGTTCAGTGGTAGAATGCTCGCCTGCCACGAGGGCGGCCCAGGTTCGATTCCCGGCCAATGCATTCTATTTAATTTTCCTCACAGGCAGCCACGTAGTGCTTGCTTTTCATCAGGGACAGAATACCCTCTTCAGCATTAACCACAAGCTCGGAAAAAAACCCCGCCTGTCTCTATAGCAACGAAGATTTAGATGCGTTTGCACGTATTGGATAATTGGAGTTGAATGTATTATTTCAGCGCGATATATTTGGTTTCCTATTTTTTGTAGTAGTTATTAGTAGGTAGGTTTTTGTTTATAATTTCTTCCGTTTAAAAGTAGTCATTTAACTATCTAAAAATAGTCATTTATATATATTTTAATAAGTACTTGAAAAGATTAGTAGCAAAGATTTAAAATTACGGTACCTACTAAAAAAATCCTTGCTGTGTAAAGCAATTGGAAAATCCTTATTGAAACTACGAAAATGCGGGTTGCATTAGGGTTTAATTAATTTTCACATTATCTTAATTGCTTTGCAAACATACATTATATGAATAATCCAGTAGGAAAAGCGGGCGAAGCCGCAAGAGGGTCGCTAGTGTACTCATATGATGATTTGGCGGAATGTGAGGAACGGAGTGTTTCAACTTTAGGTTCCGTCTGTCTACCGTCGTATAGCGTGACACTACAAAAAACATGTATGTTCTATCGGCTTCTATAATAAAAATTTTTTGTAGTCTTAAAAGACATAGGAAGATCTTAACAGCTTTTGTCTGATATATAAATTATACTTTTCGGAATTCCATAAATGTTTCCTATTTTATGAGGCAAAAACACGAATGAGATATTCTATTACTTCCTTTTTGAAGTATGTAACTTTAATTTAATGATAATTGGCGGTACCCAATGCGTACTGTGGTGCTAACTCTACCAAGAGTAGGTAAATCCCGATTATGTATAAATATTCTTAAGTATAGTATTTGGATGCAGAACGACGAAGAAGTTCGTGTAACACGAACTATCTTGAAAATTGGATGGAAAATAGAACATAGAGTACAGGCAGTAGTAGGTTCTCCCGGTCTATCCTGCTTGCTATATGCGAGATACAGTGTGGACCTACAAAAAAAACAACTCAACACAATGGCAATACTATACCAATTACATCATAAGTGTGAAAAAAATAAATAAAAAAAAAAACAAAACACACAACTAACTATTAAAAAGCAGTATTTAACTATTCACAACTGTGTCTAAAATTAAAGTTAACTATACAATAGTTAAAGATAACTTTACGACGCGACTAAAGCTGGTTATTAAATATTTTTAGTCTGTGACGAAAGTGGCAGTTGTCAGGGTTTACGCTTGACATCTTCATTCGTTTCACACCTAGGGCTTGTGTTTACGATGAAAATGAAAATTACAATATGGTGGCTGGGTTTATTTTTAGATTTATAGTTTGTTGCCCAGTTTAGAATATGATAAATATGATTACTTATACATCATCGTCGTACTGCAGCGGCACAAAGGTGCGACGGTAGTGGGTTCGATCCCCACTCGAGGAAGTGAAATATTTATTTACGTTTATATTTCCATTTCTTCGCTCTGGCGTCGAGGCAAAGCGCGGCGTTGAGTTCTGCCGCTCAACACGCCAAAGCCTCCAGAATTCGGTGGAAAGTGAGGAACGTAGTGTCTTAACACTAGGTTCCCACTGCCTACCCTGCTATGTGCAAAATACAGCTTGAAGCTAAAAAAATAATATTTATACAATATAAATTCCCCAAAAAAATTCTACCAAATTTTTATTCATATTCCAATTTAACAGTTCACTGAAGGGATCAATCTAAACGTTAGAAAGTCATATCGATTTAAGGTACCCTTTTTTGCGACAGTTGCAGGGAACCTTTGTAATAAAAAAAAATAAGATACAATTTTTTAACATATGGTTAACTAGAAACCTAGTGTTAAGACACGCCGTTCCCATTAAGATATTTCCCGTTGAATGGGGAATTTTCACGCCGCGTTTAGCTTCTTTACCAGAACGAAGGAATGAAAATATTAAATATCTCTAAGTGGAAATCGAACTCACAACCGTCGCGTTTCTAGTAGCAGGCTTGTGCCTCTACTCCACCACGACCTCAATGGATATTCTTATATAACTAATATTAAAATCTTAATTAAAAGACAAAATTAACGCATCTATGTCGAGTTTCGATTTACCTAGATGTATTGTTAAAATATATACGCCCAAATTATACATAATTAATTAGGTAAATCTATCACAAATAGTAATATACGCTATTGGACCAAATTATCATATAATTTATCTGTCTGTCTTTATATAGTAAATACATTTATATTAGTTAAGAAGGCAAAAAAATCGCCTAAACCTCCAAAAATGGTTCGATGAAAACAAAAATGTTTTCTTTGAAAGATATTAATTAAGTCTTTAGTTATTGTTAGTTTAAACCCATTTTAAAATATATTGTATCAAATAATATTTTTAAAATGTTTTTCCGCTGATTGAGAAAGGTTAGCTTAAAGGGTAGCTTTTGACTATATATAAATGTTTTGTATGGGTTCAATCTCAACTCAGAGGAAGGAATTATTCCATATACCTTTTCCCCACTCTGGTAAGCCAAGTAAGGCGTTGAATTCCGCTATTCAACACACAGTAATTCAAATTCGAACTGAAAGCGAAACACGATGTGTAGAAGACTAAGCATGAAACCAAAAAAAAAAGATTTATTATACCTACTCCCTTCCACAAAAAATAGGGAAAAATAGACAAGAGGGAAATATAGATTCGCAAAATTGGTCGCCTTTAATCTTTTTCCCTTTGAAATACCTACTATTGATAAAATTGCTTCGGCAACGCATACAAGCCTTAGTTCCGTTCAATATAAATGAAGGGCTACTTTACCCAGAATACCGTATAAGCGGCCTTCAGGGACAAGGTTTTTACCTCGGCCTCTTCGAGTGGGATTGTAGACGAATTTCATATTATCCTTTAAATGTTTGAGTTGTAAAGATTTTAATGTAGTTTCTATTTTATATCACCACACAGCAGGGTAGGCAGAGGGAACCCAGTGTCTAGTGTTAAGACATTCCGTTCCCCAATTTTCCCCAAATTTAGTACCTTTGCACATTGAGTGGCACAACACAATGCCGGGCTTTGCCTCGAAAACAAATCGAAGAAAATTGAAATAAATATTAGATTAAGAATTTTCATTTTGCTATTTTTGAATAAGTACCAAATGAATAACTTAAAATCTCGACATTTTACGTTTACCTAAACAAATCTATCTATAATATACAATATCCAAGTTATTCAAACGGTCAAAACATTACTAAACAAGCAAATTTCCCGAGAGGGCCTCGCTCAAATCTATTTCTATAATCAGTACTAACATCGATTGTATCCAAAGACAGACTACCTCCTCCTAATAGTTGGTATAAATCAAAAGATTGCCATCGGCGGCACCCCTGGGACGCGAGCGAGACGGCAAGATTGAATAGCATAGATTTAAATGGTCGGGTCAGATAAGGATAGCTATATATCGCGAGCTACGGCCCCCGGCGCGGTGCAGGGACGTCACAATTCGATTACAGCTCAATAAAGTTTAAGTGAGTTGTTTTCGTCTGTAAAGTAGATTTTTTTTTGGTCTTTGATTCCTCTATTTCCCTCTTCGTGTTGGCGGTGACATTTTGAATGGGGTTCAGTGGAAATGGGCTTTCTTATTTTGTTAAAGTTTTCTTTATTTCCTTTTTATAAGCTGCAATTTTTATTGTATTACAATGAAATATATACTTTTGAATGATATTAGTTTATTATATTAGTAAAATTTCTAAGTATTTACAACTAAATGTAGCCGTCCACGACTTTCCTCCCCACATTTCAACAAAATAACGGTCTAACACCACAAAAGGGGTCTCGAAACCGTTAAAAGCCCATTCTTTACCAAAAATAGCAAATTCTAATCTAATTTTATCCCCGCAAACTTGCGGAAAGGGCGCGCCGGTATGCGAGGAAGTATCGACTTCATTTTAAAATTCATAGCATAAAATTTACATTTATATGCCAATTTCATTCCCTAACTGAGGCGGTACGCACACATCAGTATTCCGCATACATCCGCGAGGGCCTAAAGTAAAAAGAAAAAGAGAAAAGTAAAAGAAAAATAAGATAGAAAATCACGTTACAACCTCAGCTTGGCTGACAAGAAAAGGAAAAAACGTGGTTTAAATATGGCACACTAAATGGAACGCTTAGGCGACAAAATGTGGATAGAATATAAAATTTAAGGAGGTCTCTTCATCCTTATCCCTCATCCTTGCTTGGAAGCTCTTTCTCTCTTTCTTGCGTATCTTACGTGACGCCGCCACCGCCCTAGGCTTAGTAAAGATAGACATGAGATCTCAGGGTTTGATGGTGAAGTGGAAAATATTCTGTGTTTATATCATTTTATACGATAAACAAGATCGATTTAGGAAATAATTTAGTGCAATTATAATTACGATAAATAAATAATTTTAATTGTTTTAGTAATTTCAAAAATGCGGGAATACTTTTTGAGGCTGAAAGTAATATAAAGAATTATTCTTCCACTTTCCACTGAAATATATAGTTTTGTTATTGATAATTCATATGAAACTTAAATTAATTTTAAATTATTAAATATAATATATTTTTTAATATTTTCGTTTTTTGGTACAGGCAAAGCATGGCGTTGAGTTTTTTCTTTCAAAATTTGAAAACCTTTAAAAACAACCAAATCTATAAATAACATAACATAACCAACAACACAAAACCCAATAAAAAAATAACAATTATTTTCATAATAAGGGAAATCCCCAAAAAATTACATCACAAAATCGCAACGTGACGAAATTATACGCATCAAGAGAAGACATTTTCATTGCTCCAACCGCGAGATGGGGAAAAGGGGACTTCCCCCAAAACACAACAGATACAAGTAAATGTATCGATACTCTTATTTACAAGTTGGGGTGAAACCGCCAATTGGAGACAATACGATTTCCACGTATGTCGTACGGATGATGGTAGTGGGTTCTATAAGTAGGTGGTACTCTGGGGACGCTTTCACGATTGGGCTGCTGCGTGATTGTGCGATTTCTTTCTTATTTGCTGACGGTATAAGTAATATATATGTTTGTTTAACAGCTTATTTACATGAAACATGTATGTTTTTGTAAAATATATAATAATGTTGGTGTTAAAGACTATATTTTAAGTTAGTATGCTGCTTTCCGCTGATTAAGAGAAATGTTTCATAATAATAGAGTTAGTCGTGGCTTATGGGCACAAGTATGCGAAATAGACGTGATAGGTTGTGGGTTTAGTTCCTACTCGAGGAAATAAAACGTTTAATATTTTCTATTCCTCGCACTGGTAATGAGGCAAAGCGCTGCGTTAAGTTCCGCCACACAACAAGCAGTGCCACAGAATTTGGCGAAAAATGGGGAACGGAGTTTCTGTCTGATTAGGTTCCAGGATCCCACTGTCCATCTTGCTATGTACGGGATACTACGTAACGCTAAAAAAAATTATAGATACTGTACATAAGATAGCAAAACTAAGAGCTAATTGAGCGGATGAACGTTTGTTCTAACGCAAAAACTTCTGAACGGATTTAGATAACAAATAGGTACAATTTATACATAATTTAACAATTTGCTTAAGCGGACGAAGCCACGGTGTCTCTAGTAATTATATATAGGTAGTCTAAAGAAGAGTTTGGGGGGGAGCACCCGTTGGGAGGAGGAGGAGGTGGTCATTATCGGAAACGAGCGAACCCATTACCGCCGACCGTTCGGATTCTATTCCGTAATCAATGTATTTCGATTAGGTCCCGACTTCGAGGTTAATTAAAAAGTTACCTTATATACCTATGTGCTACGTGCTGCTATTAATTCTTGTACGGGTTCGATAATTCAGTATGTATTTGTGTTACCTACATAATAAATAGAAACTTTTTTTTTATTGATTGTAGATTGTGATTAAAATGTCGTTTTTTTTTGGAAATCAAATGATGTCCATAAAAGACAAGCGAGGAAGTGAAGTATTTTAATGTCTTCTCCCCGGTACCAAGGCATAATGCGGCGTTGAGTTCCGCCATTTAACACGAAATGCTTCCAGAATTCGACGAGAAATGCGAAACGAAGTGTTTTAACACTAAGTTCCCCCTCCATACTCTGCTGAGTGCGGGAAACATCGTGAAGCAAAGGAAAAAAGAGATTTTTTTCTAACCAATTCAACAGAGCTTAACTCTTAATAGCGGCTATACTTTATTAAAAATATTACAATTATACAAAATTACTACTAATTAATTCTTAATAAAGAAAAATGTAAATTATATTAAATTTAAGATTTTATGCCTGATAAACAAAACAATGCCATAAAAATATATAAAATACGATAAGAAAAACAATAATTTAATTTATATAATATAATTATTTTTCCTATACATAATTGACTTCTAATTATTTTAAAAAGTAATATCGAGTTATTCGATTTATTCCATTGTTAATTCGCTAGGGCTATTGTTTTGAACAGTGTGTAATGTTAATGGATCCTGGAGCGTGACTACTCGTGGAAGAAAACGTACCGTATATATATTTATTATTTAATAAATTAAATATATATTATATATTAAATATATAAATTACTAAGGCCAGTCGTGGCGCACACTTGTGCCCACAAATGTGCCTGTAAAAACGACTGGTTGTGGGTTCGATCCCCATCCGAAGAAATGAAATATTTATTTAAATTAATTATTTCATTTCTTTGCTCTGTTGTCGAGGTTGGGCGCGGTGGTTCCCTCTGCCTACTCTGCTATGTGCGGAATACAGCGTAAGCTGATTATTTAGTCAAGTGAGATATGCAATAATATATTTTTTATTTTAGCTTCACGCTGTATCCCGCACACACTAGGCTAGACAGAGGGCACCTGGTGTTAAAACACTCCGTTCCCCACATTTTTCTGTTGACAGTAAACTTTTCTATGATATATAAGCTCATAATTTGAATTTGAAACAATTTTCGTGTAAAATTATCGACAAAATTCAACTGTAAATTTTAACCTAATGTAAATGTTAACCTTTTCCTTCGTAAAAAATTTTTTTTTTTTGATTATTTCTTTTTGGACCGTAAATTTAATTTTTAATTGTTAATTAGCAACATATAAAGCATGTTTCATTTATAAGTGGAAACGTTAAAGTTTCCACTTATAAATGAAACATGGAGTGAATGTTTCATTTATAAGTGGAAACTTTATTGGCAGGTGGAATATGGATATGTATTATACTACAAAGTATTGTAAATGCTGTTTGTTTCCCAATTTAAAATAAATAAAAAATAAATAAATAAATTATAATTGACTTGTCAGACTTTGAGTGCCGAGAACATGAGTAATTTAATGTAATTTCCCCCAACTAGGAATCGAACGCACGCTACACTCATGAACCACGGTAGCCTCAAGATATGATACATATTTATTTTATTAAATTATAACACCAAGCCCTTCGAGCATCATTAACTTGTGTTCGGGCTTAGAGGCGGCTTGGTCGTAAAGTCCACCGTTTGTCATCCAACCTCCAATACGTTTACAGCAAATTAGTTTTTTTGTCAGTTTATTATGAAAGCGCTTAATTCTACAGCATATGTTAATATAATATTTTTATATCTAAATTTTCTAACTTTTATACTATTTGTTACGTTGTTATGTTCTTTAGAGGCCAGATATGGCGCAGGAGTACTAGAGGGTGACTGTAAGCACGACAGGTTCTGGAATCGAACCCTAATTAGAGGAAATTAAATGTTTTATATTTTTATTTCTTCGCTCTGGTGTCGAGGCTAGTGCGGCGTAGAGTTGTGCCACTCAACACGCGATGATCTTCAGATATTTGGGAAAATGAGGAACGGAGTGTCTTCTTCTTCTTCTGATATTAGGTTTCCTCTGCCTATCCTGCTACATGCAGGAAAAAAGTATTAATTTTTTCATATAACTCCTAATAAATGAAGACTACTTGTGTATTCATAACTGACAAAGACCTGACATTGCATATGCCGACATCATTATTGAACAAAGCACGTTTTACTGCAGAACAATATATTCAATAAATTATTACAATTAATATCTAAAGGAAGAGTGAGATCAATTTGTAACTGTAAAAAAAATCAGATTCACGCTGTATCCCGCATATAGCAGGCTAGGCAGAGGGGGTTTAGTGTTAAGACACTCCGCTTCCCACTTTCCGTCGATTTCTGGCATGTTGAGGGGAATTCGGAATTTAACGCAATTTCGGCATCGACGCCAGAGCGAAGAAGAAATAAAAAAATATTAAATATTTATATTTCTCAAGTGGAAATCAAACCCACAACCTGTCGCGTTTACACGTTTGTGGTACACCACGTCTGGCCTCATAAAAAAAATAAAAATCTATAAATATCCCTAATGATGTTCTTATATGAACATAAATTATACTATTGACCTTTAATATTCTTTAATATTTTTTTACAATATTATAAGAGGATTAAGTTACACTGTAGGTACTAAAGGGTTAAATGCTAATTAAGTTTTATTGTTGCAACATTACATGTTTTTTCTTTAGTAATTGTCTGTATTTCTTAATAAAAATTAATTGTCATTTAGATATCTAAATGGTGCATATAATAATCGTATTTTAGACTTATTTATTCTTATTTTGCCAACAGGTATGGTTTCAAAACCGCCGCGCAAAGTGGCGTAAAAAGGAGCACACAAAGAAAGGTCCTGGGCGACCAGCTCACAACGCTCACCCACAGTCCTGCTCTGGAGAACCAATACCTCCTCATGAGCTGAGGGCACGCGAGAGGTGAGGAGATTACAGGACAAACCGATTTCGGTTTTTTATTCAAAAAATGCATTTTTAAATTTGCTACATAAAATATTATTCACTTATATCTCATTACTATTAGGTTCTATACTAATTTGGCCCTACAATTTTCTACAGGGCGAGAAGAAGAAAGAAGTTGGCAAAAGCATTAGAGAGACAAGCAAGAAAGCTACGTGCGAAGGGCATCGCAGTGGACCTGGAGGCGCTCAAAGCTGAATATCTAGCGCAACACAGAAATAGTGGACTATACTCTGATTCTGACGGAGAAATTGACGGAGAAGAATGTATGATAGATGTGGTTGGTGGAGACTCTTGCCACGATTCGGGACCAGAAGACTTTTCACTGTCAGGAAGGCTCCGAGCACCTTCTGGCGCTGATGCAATAAATAATTCAGATAGCTCCACATCAGATGGTCACTCCGCAAGAAATTTCAGTCCACTCCCTGATCCTCAGACCTCTTTCTTCAAACAGTTCAGCACAGCAGCTGCAAATTTCGACAAATTCGACTTCGATTCGGGACGGGCAGTGTCTTTAGATTTAAGCGGCAGTTCTAGCACCGACCAGGATCTGTCCAAAAATGGGGGAACAAGGAAACACAATCCGTTCAGTATAGAATCACTTCTTAACACGTGAAAATGACTTTCTTAGTTTTAAACTTGCCTAGAGGCTTTTAACTAGTTTTCCCTTCACAGTGTAAAACCGACCGGCATTTTGAAATGTTCCTTTGCTTTAATATTAATGAATTATCATTAGTTAAGACTTAATAGGTACCAGACTACATATCCCTTTGTGAATATTAGGTAGGACTGTATTATATAGTTAGCTGTGTAAATAGTTATGTATTTATTTTCCTCTTGTTATTATATGGGGCAATAACATAAAATTTTAAAAATTGTTGATTTATTTTACTATTTTTATTTCTTTTTGTATATTATTGTTGTGTGAATGAACGTACAATAATATTTAGGGAAGCGCTACAGATGGCATTGTGGCGTCGAATATATTCAATTAATAGATATTTATAATATTTTTTAAAATAATATCACTATATAATTTATTTGAATCCAAAGTAAATGAGTTGAGCTTCATATTTTGCATATAGCAATGGTAGGCAGAGAGAACCAAGTACATTAACACTCCGTTCTCCTCGCTTTCCGCCACGTATTTGGACTATTACTTTATATAACAGATACCTACTATTAAATGAAAATATTTTAAATGAAACTGTGTACAGACCATTGTCATGAACTGAAGGTACCTTTTCTGTAATCGTATTTCCAAATTTTACCTAGATCTCAAAAAATGTGAATTATTATTATATCTAGTGGTTTCTGTACTTAATTTATTATTTATATATCTTTCTAGATTTTTTATAATAATGGACAGTTTTTTATCATGTTTACTTAATATCTTTTTTTAGGCATAAATAAAAATGGATTTTTAAACAAGTTACTTAGTAACAACTATAATTTACTATCCTATAATCTACTATTAATTATTTAAAAAAAAAAAGGCAACAAAAGCTAAAACTAGATGCAATAAAATTAATTTTTATCACCAGTAACTTAAGTTAAAGTTTATTCTAAAACTAAGTAAAACTCCACCGTAAACACGAAGCAAAGCGAGCAATTAGGCTAATTGTCGCCATTACGTTATAATTTCTCACACGCCCCGCTTTACCACTTTACCAACTCCATAAATTGTCGTTTTATTACACTAAATAATGTTTTTGCTACTGCTCTTTATCTTGTCGACAGACACCTGCTGTCCACGTTATATAAATTCCAAGCAAATTAAACTGGTTTCCAGTTCAAAATTGTATATCGATTTTTTTTTTAATAATAATCGATTCAAATGAAATGTAAATCAATTTTGCGCCAATGATCGTCAAACTATGATGCGAATGGAGATTTATTGCCATCACAAAAAATGTGTTTGATAACGTCATTATTGGTTTCGATTTAAATATTATTAAGTTATATGGCAACACCAGCGCAACGATCGTAGCTGAAAGAAAATAGTCTTGAGTCGTAAAAGAATAATTAAAGTATAACGCGATACCTTCGATAAGGACGCCAATTAGCGCAACAATATGGCTGACTGCTGCCTTTATTGCCATTTTTACTTACAAAACTTACTTGAAAATATGGTAAAAGGATCGTTTTAGTTATTTAAAGTAATTAAAGATTCCGCCAGTTAGTCAAATAAAAGTTAGTGACTATGAAATGATTAATATATTTTGAATTTTCTCGAATTATATAATAATTTAAATTTATTTTATATAAAAAATATAAGTTAAATATTCCATTCTTATTCGTCATATTAAAAAAAAACACAAAATATTTTTTCATTGTAGCCTTTCAAACGTTTATAGCTCCGAATGCAGCTTTTACCAACATGTAACGTTACCTTCGAGAAGTCAACCATTAAATTTTATGTTTACAATTCGATTCGCATATTTTTTGCCTTTTTAAGTATAGTCGACGATATACAATTATGGTCCCCATAATCCTTTTTATATTTAACTTGAAAATATAAATACTGTATTGAAATATATGTAGGTATTTAACTCGTAGAAATCACCAGTGGATTTGGATGTCAATTATATTATTAAATTTTTTGCCAGCTTTAAATTCAGTTCTTCAGAAATTACATTTTTATAAATATTTTTTAATTGCAAATAGCCCTTTATATAATACTAATTATATTTTTTTCTATGTCTATTCCAAAAATTATTAATCAATTTCAGCTAGGTTAGTAGTACTGTTTTCATTAGTACAGTTTTTTGATGATTCCATAAATGTATACAAATTACAAGGTCAAAAAGCTTACAACGTTTTTTTTTTCATCTATTAGGAAAATTAGAATCGCGACGAGGGTCCGACATTGTCAGTTTTAAAATATTATATAAAAAAAACAATCATACTACAATTTAGTAGATATGCTTAACAAAGCTATATCAATTATAAATAATACAGAAAATATGGTCAAATGAAATTCAATTTAAAACAAAATATTTTCAACGTGAGCAAAACTCAACTTCGTTCTCTCTTTTTAATAGAAATAATATATATAATAAATTATATTTTTATGTTTTAATTTATATTGCTGATATTTCACAATATATTTATATTTTAAATTATAATTATAGGTCGGTTGTATTTTTTTTAATCCACAAGCACACAGACTAGTCAAAATACGTCAATCATAAGTAAAATATTTGTCCTGAAGCAATAACTTTGGTTTTTTCTTAAATTGAAATACTCTTTCTTCTTCTCTACTTTGTTTTGTTTTTAAATTAAACTTCTCTTTGATCTTTTGGAAACAATCTAAAAGTGCATATATAATATTAGTTTTTGTAATGTTATGGTCTCAGAAATAAAGGTTTTTTTTTATGATCTTATGTGTCTTATAGTTTCTTTAAAAGATAATCCGACTATATATCTATTAGTAATTATATATTTCAAGTTAAACAACCGCAACGTTTTTAAATTTAATTATATTGACATGAAAAATAATGAAATTAAAACTCAAATATTGCTCTTCGAAGGACTATTACACAAACTGTACTAAATTTGCAAACTTAAAGAAATTTTGACTAGTGAGTGTTGAAAACTTATTTTTTATATTATGTAAAATAAGAAATCTTTGTATGCATTTTGGTAATGGATTATTATAATAGAAATAGGCGTAGACCGCACTAATGTATATTTTGTAGGAGGATCAATATAATATGTACAAAAATAATTAAGTTAATTTATATATATATCAATGAAATTTGTAGAGGATTTTAATAAAATTTAAAATAGCAAATTATTAATTATTAGAGGGAGAAAGAGAATTTGAAGTTTATCTTTTCAAATTAAATTCAAATTGAAGTTTTGTATGAATTTCATTGAATATTAAATACATAGAGAATACATGAATATTTGTAAATTCATTACATTGCGAAAGATGTAAAAAGTATGTTATGTGAGTAACTTATTGAATCAAAATATAACATTATCAAAATCAAGCTATTCTTTTAATAAAATTACCTTTTTATAGAAATCGTATTTTGTAATTATATGTTAATTAATATAGGTGTGGGTTCGATCCCCATTCGAGGGAATAACTATTTATTTTCACTTGCCCGTTCAAAATACCGTGGAGTTCCACCATTCACCACTTGCTATCTACGGGTTAGATTGTGAAGCTTATTTGAGTTATAGTAAATTAAATTCTAAATTTTTCACATTAATTCAAATTTTTTACAACTCTAAACATAAAACGATCGCCAAGCATATAATAAGAATTGCAATTTTATCCTCTTAAATAACTTGATAAAGTTATAAGCAAAATACGCAAGTAAAAATAACCGTACTATATACAGTTTATAGCTGCACTTTATGTTTCAAAAATCAACTGAAACCATAACGTTTATTTATATTTCGTTCAAATAATAAATATAATTGTATAATTTGGCCAAATTACACGGCAAATGGTGACCACCGGAGAGAAAGGCCGCTTTGACACCCGATACCCGCGACGGCGACATTAAGAATATGACGAAAAAAAACCAAAAAAATTTTAGCTTTTAGCTGGAACAGCGCAGTCGTCATTTTTAAAACATCAAAATGTGTTAGCGAGTTATGGTTAATATATTATTTCATATTTTTTTACTAGACTAGCTTATTACTCTTGGCTTTACTTAGAGTAAGTTAAGTATAAATTAAATAAAATAAATTTATATTTTTAGCTGTTTTTTTGCTGCACTGCAATATGTGGGCGATACGTGAAAGTGAATAAAAATATTTATATTGATTTAATAATAAAACAGCCTCATTAACACAACGGTAGTAGGTTCGATTCCCACTCTAGGGATTGAATTATTTTCACTGTGCAACTTCAATGAAAATTAAGAATAGATATCTACAGAATTTTGCAGCGGAATCTCACGCTATATATAAGTATTATTTACTTTCATTCTCTATAAAATTTATTTATCATTTATTTTTAATTGGTAAAACTAACATAAACAAGCAAACTAATCAGAAACACCAATAAATAACACTCCCACGTAGAGATAATCACTTATGAATTATGTGCAAAATATAATATTTATGAGGTCAGATGTTACTGCGTTAATTCTTAGCTTTTACTTGTTCGTAGGCGTTAAGTAATTTTTGTGGGCGTGGATAATTTTTTAAAATAAATAAATAAATCAGCTTCACGCTGTATCCCGCACACAGCAAGGTACGCAGGGTAGTCCGTTCCCCACTTTCTGACGAATTCTGGAGGCTTTGCGTGTTGAGTGGCAGTACTCAACGCCGCGCTTTGCCTCGACACCAGAAAGAAATTGAAATATAACGTAAATAAATATTTGACTTCCTCGAGTGGGGATCGAACCCACAACCGTCGCGTTACAGTCACACCCTTGTGCCGCTGCGCCACGACGGCCTTATTTTTAATTTTACATTATTTATTTTTACAGAAGCCTGAATATAATGAGCATTTCGTGGATCTTCTTCTAATATATCACATATTATTAAAATAATTTCTTACTAATAGATTCTATTCTAATAGATCTTTGGATTTGTACCATCTCCTTGAACTAAGAGCCGCTATGCCTAATGAAGCAAGATCGATGTTTTCATATAAAGATAATTTCTCAACGACAAACGTACGCACAAAGATTGTTAATTTACATAGACATATATATATGTATAACATATAGAGACAACATATAAGTCCCGCCTCGAGGATCCATTATTAATTATGCAAATCATATTATGAATTATTCACGTGTTACGAGATACATATAAATTCTAATATTATTGAAATATGTCGCCGTATAGGTATTATATATGTAAACGTAGGTTCAAAGCGCTCTATAATTGTAGGAAGTATATATAAGACTAGAGGGAGCGCGCAGCTTCTCCTGCTTATTTGCACCCTTAGGGGTAGAATTAAAATAAACTACGAAACACGTGTTCAATGAAATATTATTAATTCTTAATATCAAATTTTACAAAAATCGGTGCCGATTTTTTTTTCCATACAAACTTTCAACCCTTATTTCATGCCTTTAGCGTTAAAATTTTTCAAAATCCCTTCTTAATGGATGTCCAGATTACGAAAGTAAACATCTGTCCAAATTCCACGTTTCTACGCACAGCGGTAACGGCTGTGCGTGCGTCTTACCTCAGTCAGTGAGGACAAGTCCTTTTATATATATATTGAAAAATTTTAAAATTTAATACTTAGACTCTTAAAAATATTACATTGAATACATGTTTCGTGTTTTATTTTAATTCATCCTCTAAGGGTGCAAATAAGGGGTTGAAATTTTGTATGGAAAAATCTTTAAATCGCCACCGATTCTTATAAAATTTAGACTCTTCAAAATATTTCATTGAACACATGTTTCATGGTTTATTAGAATTCACCCCTAAGTAAGCAAGCGAAGCTGCGCGCGTCCGCTAGTATAATTATATAGATGATGGTCTCAATAACTATTCAAAATTTTATATAATTATTTTAACAAAACAAAAATTAAACCTATTTAATTCTCCTTGTTTTGCTTCACGCATATAGCACGCATTGCAGGCATACGGAATTTGTGAATCTAGTACTAAGACACTATTTCCATTGAGAGGCCTCCATTCGCTGCTTGACATCGTATTCTGGAGGAATTCCGTGTTGAGTGGCGAAACTTAACGCCGCGCTCTGCCTCGTTTCCAAAGCGAAGAAATGAACAGGAATTGAACCCACAATCTGTCGCGTTTACAGTCCCTCGCTTGAAATCAAACTCCCACGAAATCAAAAAATTTAAGGTAATTTTGTAATCGATGATTAATTAGAGAAGTTTATGCAATACCAGTTTCTATTGCTGAAGTATTATATTAAAAACATGTATAGTGGTAGATGGGTTGTAGTGTAGAGAAAGATTTAAAAAAAATATTTAATCTTGCTCTTAGTCTTCTACTAAAAAAATGACTTAAAAATCTATTGCTTTTGTAAAAATATAAAAGTAATGACGTGAACACTGATAGAAATTGTCCTGGTGACGACACTGTTGGGTTCTGGTGGTTTCTGGTGACGGCACTGTTCTCTAAGAAAAGAAAATTAAATAAAAAACACTAAGACTAATTTAAATAAATGAATAATCTATATTATTATCGTTGTTGTATCCTATAGTTATACAAACAAGTACAGTACCAACTTTCACAACATATGAATAATGTGTTTTACTTAAATGTTCGCTCGTCATCATCATTAGATACATCCTCTAATGCACGTCATTTGTTTAACCGTACAGCGGTTAATAAAATTAATGAAAAATCATATCTTAAAAACTTTTTAGGTTATCTTTGTATCCCGCATATAGCAGAATATAAAATGAAAATAAGAGGGCACTTGGGGCCTAGTGTCAAGACACTCCGTTCCTCACTATTAGCCGAATTTTCAAGGCTTTGCGTGTTAAGCAGCAGAATTCAAGCCGGAGAAATACGCTTACATTAATACCAGAGCGAAGAAATTAATATATTCATAAATAATAATTAGGCGTAAAGATAAAAAAATCTATAATTTAATAGTGACATGTAGATGTATTTTGGTATGTCAAATAACACCCTAAAACTGAAATGTTTAAAAAAATAATTTGTGTTCTTGTTACTTTGTTTTTCTTAGAAAGAGTGTTATATGAAGAGTTATATTTCTTTTTTTTTAAGGAATATTAATGTAACAGCCCATTTATATTAATTTTTCTATTTCTAACGAATTCGTAGATTATGTAGATTCTTTTCTAAGATTTCAAGTAAAAAATCAACAAGATCTAATTTGTTAACAGACAATGAAATATAATTATCTTCACGGACCACAGAATAAGGGCAGTTAAACGATTAAGTCTGAGTTTCTGATTCTAGTGAACAGGAGTTTTATAGTCAAAAATAAAATTTTAATATAAAAATATACTACTATAGTCATTAATTTTGTTAATTAATGACTTTTGAAATTAAAGTCCAGTCGTGTCGCAGAGACACAAAGGTATGGGAGGTTGTGGGTTCGATTCTTTGTCTAGGAAATAAAATATTTCTTCGCTCTCACAGCTCACAAACCTCGTTGAGTTAACACGCAATGCCACTAGAATTCAGCTGACAATGGGAAACAGAGTGTCATAACACTAGATTCCCTCTGCCTACCCTGCTATGTATCCGATACAGCGTGAAAGTACAAAAACAGAGAAAATAAAAAATATTCAGTATTTTGTCTTAACACAACTGACGTGCGTGTGTGGCTACCTTTAAAAACTAATTATAGTTTATGCAAATGAAGAGCATTCATTTCCAAATGATTCAATTCAGTGCGGCCGACTTTTTCATTTAGCCGGGTTATCGCTATACATTAATCTCCTCAGCGACTCCGGGTGATATACGTCCATTTTGTACTATACTGTCAATTAACTATGATTTTCCTACAAAATAAAATACAATAAAGGTTCTCGTCCATTTCTTAATTATATATTGGTTGTTTGGAGCCCTTTGTAAAATGTGTAATTCAGATTACAGATTAAATATGATTATTTATTTGATTCTAGAAGATATTTTGCTTTAAGAATTTAGAAGTTTTACTTAATTGTATATTGCACGGAATTTATGATGTGATCTATATTTAAATAATTAGATTATTGTGTAATTTTGAAAACTTTTAGAATTTAGAATTATTTTCTTTCAATATACTGACATCGTTTTTTATTTTCTATATCTTTCTTTTTTTTTTGCTTAAAAAATAGAGAAAAAAAAGCTGCTGCTAGCAGCCTATTAAGCAATTATAAAAGGAGGTACAAAAAGCCTTTAAAAAACTATGAGTATTCATATTATAATGGAAAATTATCAAAATTTTCTAAATTGATTTATATTCTTTAGTATATGAAATAAACTAAAGGGCAATTTTGTGTTTTTTATACACTACTTATAAACGCACACAATAAACATAACAAAAGAACTAAAAAACGTATTTTACATTGTAAATTGACGATATATTTTTTGTAATATTGGGAAAGATAAAAAATAAGTTGGCAATGCGGCCTTGAAATAAATGAACAAAATCGTATAACACAAATATTACCTATGTACTCAAAAGCATTTTTTAAATGTAAAAAAATATTTTAATGTTACGAACGCTATTAATCAAGTATTTTAGCCTTCATAAGCATAATTTAGCTATAGAGAGATATCATTACAATAATTATTATAATAAATTACCTATCTATCTATCTTTTTTATAATAAACATATGTATTTAGTGGTATGGGGCCAGTCCAGTGTGACTGTAAATACGACTGGTTGTGAGTTCGATTCCCACTCGAGGAATTAAAATATTTATTAAAATTTATATTTCCATTACTTCGCTCTGGTGTCGAGGCAAAGCGCGGCGTAGAGTCCCATCACTAAATATGCAATGCCTCCAGAATTTGGCGGGATGTAGAAACATTCACGATATAAATAGTCTTACCTAATTAATCTATTTCTTTTTACTTAGATTATAAGTAAGTTTAATATTTTTAAGAAATAGAAGATACTAAGTATATCTTTTTAGCAACGTTTTTTATGTTATTGTCGTATATTTTCAACATTTCTGGCCTTATGAGTCAGTTGTGTTCCTTATCTTGTTTACAAGGCAAAGCTCGGCGTTGAGTTCCGCCAGTAAATACGCAATTCTTCCAGAATTCGGTGGAAAGTGGGGGACGGGAGTGTCTTAACAGTAGGTTCCCTCTGCCTACTCTGCTGTGTGCGGGGTGTAGCGTGAAGCTGATGTAATTTTTACCTTTTAACATATGTATTATGTATGGCGGCTTATAATATATTCATTTTGTAATCCTCAAATTTAAGTATTATTAAGTTGTAAAAACTAACTTTCGAATATTTAAATGAGACGTAAATAACTTTCAATTAGATTGCGGTGGATTTTTTAAATTCCTGTCATTATTCAACATCGATTTAGCTGCGTTCATAAATTAATGATTGAAATGCCCAATTAGTTATTTAATTAAGATTGATTGTTTTTATAATTATAATTTGTACGGTTATTTTAAGTAGTGTTTTTCTTTCTACAGTGCTTAGGAGACAAAGAGTGTATAATTTATTTAATTTTTTTGTTCATTTGAAAATTCTGCTTTTCAAATACGAACTCGCTTTGTTTAACTAATGCGGAAATTAAATTAAAATATTCAAATATAATGTAAGATATGTGATTTGAAGTCATTATCTCATGAACAGGTAGGCTTAAAATATTGCGTATTTTAAGCCTATGTGTTCAAGATAATAATTCGTTTTTATTAACGTAAATATTATGCAAGGTATGCAGAGGGAACCTTTTGTTAAGATACTCCGTCACCCATTTTCCGCCAAATTTTTGGAAACGGAACGGAACTCAACGGCGCGTTTTCCTTGTTACCAGAGCGAGGAAATAAAAATATTAGTTACATAATGGGAATCAAACTATCTCGAACAGCCAGAAATGTTAAAAATATATTATAATAACGTAAAACACTTAATAAAAAGTTATATATTTTAGTATTATTTTTTAAATTTTACTTATAATCTGAATACGTTAGACTATTTATAATTTGATTGTGAGAAACTACTTATTTCAATACTTATATTTAGCTTTACGAATAAATATATATTTTTTAAACTACATAATTAAGATATCATATTAATGTCTTACTCTATATTAAAAAGTAGTTTTTTTGTAATAATCTTGATATAGTAACATTAGGGTAGTTCCTTAAAACGATAATGATTGCCGTAGTGACCGAATACTGATATAAATCGTACACGCGGCCTCATTTAATCACTTCACTATTGGGCGACACCTTTATTAAAGTAGGGATGACAAGTCCAATAAAAAAAATAAAAAATATATATCTCATCATCTTTCACGCTATATCCCGCATGTAGCAGGATAGGCAGATTTTGAGACAATCCGTTCTCACTTTTGTGGAACTACGTCCACGATTCACGTTTCGAATTTTCGAAGCATTGCATGGTGGAAGTTAATGACACAATAAATAAAAATATTAACAATATTGGCTCAATATGTCACAAAAAATATATATTGGAGTTATTAGAAAAATATGGTAAAAAATCTATGTCTAAGAAACACTATCATTTATTCGATAAACATGGATTTATTATTTAAAATTATTTGAGTAGTAATGGGTTGGTGTTCTTACAGCCTACTTTAAAGTAAAAAAAAAAACAGAGTTTTAACTTTATGCAACTACTACTTTAGGAAGCTTATATTATGGACAATACCTAATTCATCAAACTTTTCTTTATTTATTATAGAAATAAAGTCCATTTATTATTAAATATTTCCTTTCCTCAAGCGGGAATCGAACCCACAACACACTACACTCACACGCTTCTGCCCCTGCGTCACAACCTGCCTCATAAATAATTTCAATGACATGAATTTTTACATAAAATATTAGAAAACAGCCCTATTCTATACGCCCACCCCATTTTATTATATCAATTTGTGCCCATTGAAGGCACAATTTTTGGTCTAATTCGTTTATAATTGCAGGATTGGGACGTTCACATCATATGGAAATCTTATCTGATCTTCGTAATACGGTAAGCATTAAATAAATGAAATAACTTTATTTGTGATGTATATTGTTGGAATGTAGTTTTACCGACTTTGAAAATATGTAGCTTTGATATTAGGTATTATTTTTAAGACTCCGTCTTTAAAAAAACGCAATCCTTAGGATCGCTTTGTTGTCCATATGTCTATATTTCTGTTAAGATCATGTGGACCTCCACATTAACTAAGCTGAAATTAACGTCATTTATTGTAAATACGATAGTTGTGGATTCGATTCCCACTCGGGGGAACTTAATATTAAATATTTTAATTTCTTCGCTTGTATAATATAAGCTAGCCTAAGCTTTGAAAAAATGTGAATCAACAATTTCAATTATAAAAACTATCAAAGTTACCGAAAGCAAGTAACCAGTAAGAAATTCGATTAGTTCAATATTAAATTATAATACCAAATAGATTTTTATTAATATTTAGCAATATTCTGCTGAAACAAAATAAATACAGCCTTCTCAAATAAAATAATTATTTCATACTTATATTATAAACGTAAATGTAAGTTTGTTTGTCACGTTTTTATGCCAAAACTACTCATATATATTTTTAGAGGTATTAATTAGAAAGGATGTTTGGTTGTAATTCAAAAATAAATTTAAGCGAGTTAAATCGTGTCTCTAGTTATTTATAATCTCTAGTTATTTATAAGTAATAATAAATACTGGCATTCTTTATTTAAAATCGTTTATTAGAAATAATTTTTTTGTTATCCACTATTATATACAAAGGTTAAAGAAAAAAGAATATAACAAAGTAAACGTTGTCGTGTAAAACTGTCATAACTCACGTCACTAAGACTTTTGCAGGAAATTAAAAGTCGAAAAGTTGAATTAAATAATTAATTATGCTATTATATGCACGTTTTTTTTATTATAGAAAAATATTAGAAAGTTTTTTTTTTTCATTATTAAGACACTCCACTTTCCGTCGAATCCTGGAGGCATAGCATGTTAAATGGTGGGACTCAACGCCCCGCTTTTGCTTCAACACCAAAGCGAAGAAATGAAAGTATTTAATATTCTCGAGTGAGCATCGAACCCATAACCTGCGTTTACAGTTACTTGTGTCAATGCGCCAGAACAGGCTTCAAGGAATATTAGTAAGTTGCTTTTTAAAAATTATTGTAAAGTAAAACTAACGATATGACTTTTTGCAAACTGCTTGTTGCATAACTATACATATATATCAGCTTCACGCCGTATCCCGCACACAGCAGGGTAGGCAGAGGGAACATAGTGTTAAGTCACTCTGTTCCCCACTTTCCGCAGAATTCTGGAGGCATTACGTGTTGAGTGGCGGAACTCAAAGGCCGCGTTTTGCCTCGACACCAGAGCAAAGAAATGCAAATAAATATTTCATCTCATTGAGTGGGGATTGAACCCACAACCAGTCGGTTTTACTGTCACACTTAGTGCCACTGCGCCACGACTGGCCTCAACTCCTGGCCTCAGGTTGTTGTTGAGAGTTGCTTTTTCAAAATTGTCATAATAACGTTTCCTTTTAAAATATGGTTACTCTACCTATCACTATATAATTTTAACAAAACATAAAGCACCTACATTGGTAATGAAGTGGTTATACTCGGCCGAAATAATATGAAATTGTCACGTGAACTTCAACTATTTTAGATTAATCTTTTCGGCCGTTTAATTTTTTCCGCTCAGCTTTAAATGGAAAAAACGACGTAGGTGTAATTGAGATATTTAATTTTCACGACTTCATAAAATTTTTAATGAAATATTTTAACCGAATTATTATGATTAAGTATAATGGTAATAGTTTTAATTAGATTAACATAATTACTTTGCATTAGTGGTCTCCAGAATTCGACGGAAAGTAGACATTTAAAGTGTCTTACGAGGGACGGAGTGTCTCAACACTAAGAACCAGGTTATCTCTGCTTACCCTTCTAAGTAGGAGATACAGCGTGAAACTAAAAAAGATATGAAATATTTTTGATGCTAAGTTACCTCAAAAGTGGTAATTGATATCGTATTACTGAATCAATCTTCCAGTCCACTTTTCGCTGTATCCCGCATACAGTAGGGTACGCAGAGGGAACCTAGCGTTAAGACACTCTATTCCCCATTTTCCGCCGATTTTATTTTTAACTTTGCCTTATTCCCAGGGTGCAAGAAATAAAACTTTACTACCTACCTCGAGTAGGGCTCGAACCTACAATCGTCCGTTACAATTCACGTATGTACCACTGTGCCACAAAGGCCCCCTAAGTAAGTAATTATCTTTAAACAGAACTCAAATCCACAATCATCACACCAGCCAAATTAACGTTATAAGCAAAAACTTGGCGCCATGATTTAAATAATTCTTATTCTCAATCCCAACAAAAACCATAGTTAAAAATATCTAAAATCAATCTTCCATAGCATAGCTAATACACAAGTATAATAACTTTATATAATCTAATACTCTGTAACCAGTAATTGTATCTAACGACCGCCAGCCTATAATCAAATTCATATCAGGCAAAATCAATTTTTCATCGGTCGATTTGAAAATTATCATACAAAACCTCAATGTATTTAAACGGCTTTTGTGAGGAGACTTCTCGTTTATCTTCCTTTATAAATGTACCATTTTTTTCTTTTTTTTTAACCAAGAATAAAGCGGAGATTTTCTAGTTAACAGCGTATTTTTTTTTACTTAGGCGTTTACTTATACTTAACTATATTTTCAGTAAGTGCCACTCAAAAGGTAATGCCTCGAAAAATTCAGCGGAAAATGGAGAACAGAGTATCTTAATAATAGGTTCCCTCTGCTTACCCTACTATATGCGGAATAGAGCGCGAAGCTAGTTTTTGATTGATTATGTGTCAATATATATACATATTAGTACATGTAAATGGTCTCTATATCTAAAAAACAATACTAAAGTAAAGACTATTTAAAATTATTTATCATGCTGCATATAAAAATTATTATTACAATAAAAATCGATTATAATTAATCGAAATGTCTATAAAGAATATTGTGATTTATGTAACAGATTATAAAATGACTTCTAGCAATGGCAAGTAGGTGGACAGTCTTAATAATATTTATTTTATTTCTAAGTCTGATAATTACTAATAATAAAATAGTGTTGTTCTTTTTGAATGTAATAAATAACATTCAAGTTTTATATGTCTGCATTCGCCACACCTAGTAGCCAATATATAAAATCTTATAAAGACATTAATTATCTGTGATGTTAATTATTAATTGTTTAACAAATTTATTTTTTATCTGTGTCTATGACATAGTTTTATTGTTTTATCCGCTAGCTATTGTCTTAAGTGGATTTATATTTTTTTTGGTTTAGTTATATTTTATTTACCATACGATATAAAATAATTTTTAATAATAACAGAAAAATATACATACTTTTTAACCTATATTATTATATACCAATATTGTTAGCGTACTCGTGTAAAGAGAGTAGATGGAAGTGAAAAAGACTATAAAAGCAATGGAATTGTGTCAATCGGGGGTGACGCAGCGAGCTGCTTTCCTAAAACTTCATTCCCTCGAGTGATAGAACCCACAACCATTGAGTTACAGTCACACCCTTGTGCCGTTGTGCCTCGACGGCCTCTTGAGTGTTGACACTCAAGAGGCCGTCGAGGTTAAGTATAACAATATATGTCATCAAATAAGCAACTATTAGTATGACATTCCAAAATACCACATAAATATTTTAATGTCGATCTTGAAATGAACCTATTACTTATTACGCCACTTATAACAGCTTCGTTGTTAAAAAAAGTTAATTAATTTTTAAAAGAACCGTTTCTAATTAAGAATTTAAAACAAATGCTCCTCATACATTAATATCTCGCCTTACATTTTTTGTTTTATTCCGCAATTCGTAGCAACTATTTTTAAGTAATAATTAAGTTTTTTGTTCACGGCAACTCTTTTAAGCTTATAATAATCATTTTTAATGGAAATTTCAAAGTAAATAAATAATTCTATAATAGTACACATAAGTATAAGGCTTTACTAGCAAATTAACTTAAAATAACTTTTAAATATTCTTATGTTTTCGATTAGTTAAAAAAAATATATTAATTGAGGTAATCAATTTTAGCGCGCTTAACATTAAGCCGACTAAGAATGTATAAAATATTAAGAATGTGTGAGGCCGTCGTGCCGCAGGAGTACAAACGTGCGACTGTAAATGCGACGATTGTGGCTTTGATTCCCTCTCGGGGGAGTCCTTGCTCTAGCTCCGAGGCAAAACACGGCGTTAAGCTCCGCTACTAACACGCAATGCCCCGAGAATTCGGCGGAAAGTGAAAAACGGAAGTGGCTTGATAGTAACAGAATCTTAACCCCAGGTTCCCTCTGTCTACCTCGCTATGTACGGGATACGTCATGACATGAAAAAACAAAAGAAAGTTCAAAACATATGATTTAAATATTTTTCTGTTACTGTCTTTCCTTTTTGTTTTATATATAAGAGATACGAAAATAACATAATTTAATTAATTTAAATTCGATCCCGTTAGATGCTCAGTACACCGTAGGGCAGCGACACTACGCGGCGCTCGCTCTCGCGGGGTGTCGGCGTGCCGTGCCGGCAATTTTCACGTCACCTCGACGATCGTTCAATTTACTTGTCAAACCAGCCCGCTCGAACAGCCAAGACTTTCGGCCCTAACGCCAGACGCTATACTAATTAATTTACACTTTGCAAAGTTACGTAAAATGGAACGCGATATACCACAAAAACGAACAAATAAAAAAAAATTGCGTATTCCGTAAACAGCAGGGAAGACAGAGGGAACCTAGAGTTAGGACACTCTCCACTTTCCGCCGAATTCGTCGCTCTTTGCCTAGACACCAGAGCGAAGAAATGAAAATATAAGTTTAAATAAATATTTCACTTCTTCCAGTGGGGATCGAACCCAAAACGAGTCGCCTTACACACTTGTGCCTGCACCACGACTGGCCTCATCCCCAACGAACAATTACATTCCAATTTACAAACTAAATGTCCACTTGGATTCGAACCCGATACATTGGGTTATTGAATCCTGTATCCATACCCAACAATTTACTCACCATCACATTCAATCATCTCCAACTAACGACCGACAGAAAAAAAGACGGAGAACACTCGACAGACGCTCCGAGGAAGTCGAACAACAATAAAAAACAAATAAGTAACTCGAGCAAATTAAGTTATAACCTAAGACACGTATGAAGCCATCATCTCAACGGTGTAATCATATTAACGACTAAAAAAGGAGAGACAAAAAACAGAGAAATTAGAGGATAGAGAAATGTGGGCCAAACAAAAACGTAACGTATCGCCTAATTATAGCTGTTGGTCGAAAAAACAATTTTATGTTCCGAGCTCGTGGGCACACGGTGGGGTTTTTTCAGTTTTGGATATTATATTGCTTGTGATGTCTTCTTGTTGATGCCAAGCCTGGCGCAAAGGCAGAAGCGTGAGATTGTAAATGCGAGGTTCTAGATTCTATTTCAACTCGAGGAAATAATTTTAATGTTTTTATTTCTTAGCTCTAGTGACCAGCAATCAATACGCAGTGCCTCTAGAATCTCCGTGGAGTGTCTTAACACTACTTGCGGAATACAGTGTGTAAATAATAATATATTTTTTAACAGTATTGTTCTAGTAACAGTTACTATATATAACATAATTATATCTACATAACGTTACTAACAAGAATAACTTTTTACTATATATAAACAAACTTATATCAGCTAACTAAAATTATAACACCATTCTACTAAAACTCACCTAATGTGAACCACCTGAGCCGAATCCTTCATTATTTCGATATTTTTATTTTGGCCCCAACACGATTATTATATATGAATTATTATTATTTGAGAATTTATTATTAGCTTGGAGAGCAAGCGCGTCCTTTTCAATTTGGCACAAGGTGCGGGGCCTGGCAGGTATGCTCGTAGGAGGATTCTTGTAATGGCCTTAGTTTCTTTTTTCTTGACGTCTTTTTGACATTTGTTTTCGGTTTGGTTAATTAAATTCCGTTTTAGGTTCCCAGACGACGCAAATTGATTCGGATTGTAATTGAATCATTCCGAATTCTGAATTTTCGGCTTCTGGAAAGCGTTTTTTTAATTGAAGATATTATTTAAGATGGTGCTTAATTATAAGTTTTAATATACTTAAGTATTTTAAAATATATTTTTTATATTTTTACCTTTTCGATGTATTTCTTTCGATGTATGTAGGCAAGCTAAAAACAAGATGCTATGTGAACAGCTCGCCAGCTTCTCTACCTGAACTGACGGGAGTACCTACGTCCTTACTAGGCAACCTTCAGCAATGAACAACATGACAACGAGAGCCTTTAATGGTGGGAGTTCTGAATAAGGATTAGTGTCCTGACAAATAAAAATCTTTTACTTTATAGTATTTTTAATGTGTATCAATTTTTTTGTAAAAAAAATACAATTTGTACTATATGTTAATAATATAGTTTTTTTGTTAAATTTACCTGCTACAAAAAAAATTCCGTCTTAATTTTTATTTTAGCAAACTTGCGCCAGTTGTCCGATTATAATAAAATTTAATCGATTTCATTTTATTAGTTTTTAATATTAATAAATTTAACTTTTTTTAAATATAACATGAAAAAAGTCCTTTAATTTGACCATCTGTTCTAGTGAGGCTTGAAATTAAATGATAGCATGTCATTCAGGTGTCAGAAATAAACATAAACAATATTATACGCTTTCAAACATCCTGAGACTGACATATCGTTCGTTTTAAAATTAAATAAAAAAATAATTATGTTTTATAACGTTTTTTTCAGCTTCAGGAGAGGAAATCTGGGAATCTAGTGTTAAGATATTCCGTTCTCATTAAGACACTTCCGTTCCCTACTCTCTGCCAAATTCTTTATAATAAAAATATTACGATCACTGAAAGATAATAAATCAAAAACCAATAAAGGTCTCAGCAAATTTGAACCCAATGAAAAATAAATAACGAAGCACAACCTATTCTATTTTTTTAATAATTAATTTGTTTAATTTTTAAACAGATTTGTTTATTCATTGAACATTTTGATCTCAAGAAAATATTATCTAAAAGCATGCATTTATGTATTTAATTTAAAAAAGGTATAGTGTTTAACGCCGCATTTGTGTCGTATAAAAAAAAGAGGAGATAGAAGAAATATTTCTAATCTTTTTTATTATTTTTCAATATTTGTATGGATAAAAATTTAATAAAGTTAGACCTAAATCAAAATCGGTTACTTCCATATTATATACTAGTGGACCCGTACGCGGCTACGTCCGCTTGAACTATACGAATATTTATTAAATATATTTACGAAAAGTTTTTTCAGTTTTCAATAGAGAGATGCGTTAAGCAAGCTCATTTTGGATGACTTTTTCTAACCACAAACTTTACAAATCGTTGCTTAGCAACGGCGGTTGTTATAAAGATGGCGGAATAAATTGCATGTCAAATTAATAAGTATTTTAATATATTGATATACGTCGAAAATATTACAAATATGAGAAAAAAAAGTATCCTATGTGCATCCCGAGACTCTCAAGTATCTCTATATGTGTATTTTATCACAATTGAATTAGCTGTTTGGCCCTGATTGCGTAAAAGACAGACAGACAGACAGACAGAGTTACTTTCGAATTTATAATATAGGTATGGATGGATTGTTAGAGAGTTGTATAAATTTTTATCAAGCACGTATAAATTCCCTATGGTTCTATTGACTCTATTCATACCAAATTTATATTATTTGCTTACATAATATTCGTGTGTGATATTTAGATATAATAAAAAGATAATAATATACAAAATCGTAAATCACGGCGTTAAGTTCCGCAAACCAACACAGAGAAATCGGAAAATAGTTGCAAAATGGAGAGAGTGTTTGAACACTAAGTTTTCTCTGCCTATTGAATTTGAAATATCATAATATGCAAATACAATATAATATCATAATATGTTAATTAGAACATACTTTTTTTACAGCTTCACGATGTATCCCGCATACAGCAGGGTAATCAGACTTCCCTATGTTACAACACTCCGTTCCCCACCTTCCAACGAATTTTTGAGAATATTAATAAACAATGGCACATTCTCCCGAATGGGAATCGATCTCACAAGCGTCGCGTTAACACACACACTCTTAAGCCCCTGCGCCTAGACGACCTCAATTAACACTTATATTAATCAAATCAATCAAATTAGCCTTTTCGGGTCCACTGCTGGACATAGGCCTCTCCCAGGGTGCCCCAAAGCTCCCGATCCTTCGCCTTCCGCATCCAGTCGAAGTTTTATATACACATAGGTATATAATATATGTATTAATAAAACACAATTTCCCCACAAAAATTTAAAAAAAAACACACACACAAACAACACAAAACCGAACATTTCTCCAATATAAAACGATCCCAATAATATATCTAGTGAATTATAATTCACATTATGAATAGCTTGTAATACATTTAAGTCTCGGTTAACACTCCCGCGCTGGCTATCGGGCATCTCTTGCACGCTCGCCACACCCAGCCATTTATATTAAGGATTGTATACTGTATTATGTTTGCGCTTAAATGATTTTGTTTTTATTTTTTTTTATTATTTGCACTAACAAATTTAGGTTGATAAAGGAGAACGGAGTGTCTTATCACTAGGTTTCGACGTGGTGTGGTTTGTCGTTTTCGAGATTTTTGATGAGTAATGAGAGTTATTTGAAATTTTTTTTTAATTGAGTGTGCGATAATTTTAAATAGAAATTATTATTTATGTATAACAATATTTTTTTTGGTGTTATCTTATTTTATTGATGTCTTGATGATTTTCGATTATTCATCGGAAAACAACTCTAATAAATATATATAATATATAATATATATGACTTAAATATGTATTCAATATGAACATTACTTGTATGAATCGTGTAAGATTTGACATAGTAACAATATTTTTCATCTCTCCTTTCTCCAAAATATATTTCCTCAACAAACAAAAACAATAAACAAAGATGTTAGTGAATTAAAAAAAAATTACTTAACATTTAATAAAACCGTAAGAAATCTCGGCTAAGTGGTGCGCGCGACCCTATCGCGGTGTCTGTCGGGTTATTATTTTTCATGTTATTGTTATTGCGGGCAGCGCTTATTATACCGACGTTACGGCGCTTAACAAACTATTAAAGGTATCTTCTTAACGCCTTATTATTTTGATATACCTTCCGATTGTTCGGAAAAGCCTTTTTTTAAATAGGTAAGAAATACCGTTTTGTAACAAAATCTTTTTTTTATTATCATGATGTCTTTCGTTGCGCTGGGGCATAAGCACTATAAACACAACTGATTGCGGATTCAATCCCCATTATTATTAATAATATTTCTTAATATTTTAATTTTTTCGCTCTAGCACCAATGCAAAAGCCCTGTGTTGAGTTCAGCCACTCACCATGCAATTGGCGGAAAGTGGAGAACGGAGTGTATGAACACTAGGTTCTCTCTACCTACCCTGCTGTATGCGGGATAAAGCGTGAAGCTGATTTAATTGTTTAAAGTACCGTTTTGTAACAATATCTGTCTTTATATTGTGTAAACGTTCTTCACAAAAACAGCGCACGATATCGATCAGTGACTGGACGGTTTTAAGTATACAATTAAAATGTATGCGTTTATATTATATTATGAAACAACGTTCTATTTAATAATGTTAATATATAATTACATATAGTTTTTGTTATTATTTGGAAAGAAAAAAGATTTTTGTGGTTATGCTAATTATAATGGAACTTTATAATGCTGACATCGATTAAATTGGTTAAAAGAGTAGTTGAAAGTTAGTGTAGAGCTATTTAGTTATTGCAAATAATTAATATAAAATCAATAGAAAGAGGAGAATAATCTATCCAATGAGAATTATCATATTATATTGCAAAAAGTTATTAACATTGAAAGTAAAACATAGTTTCACTTGCAATAGAATGAAATTAAATAAATGCTACGTCTTGGAGGCCATGGTAGCGCAGTGGGAAAGTATCTGACTATAAGTGCGATAGTTATGGGTTCGATCCCCATTTGCGGGAAGTGTTATATTGTTTTTTTTTTGCATTTTCACTCTCCAGTAGATAAACTCAAAGCTCAATGTCCCGAAAATTGAGTGATGCGTGGGGAACGGAGTGTCTTAACGCAAAATTTCCTATCAATCAAAAAAATCGAAAACCTACATAGCTTTTACAAAAATAAAAACTCATCAATTATCTCAGTGAAATTTGAATTTGACAACACCGCAAGACCAAAATTCGTAATAATTTTGAAACATAACAGAAAATTAAGAAGTTATTTGCCATATAAAACATATAAACATATAATTTCCACAACAATTTCACATAAAGAATGGACGACGTTAAGCACGAAGTACAAATCTTAAAGAGACTGGCGAGGCGTGGTCGCAGATACAATCCCAGTATTACGTCAGTAATAAAGATTGGCATATGGCAACGGCCTGTAATTGTTAAATCATTTATAGTGAAATATTTCTCAATTCGCAGGTTCGAGTGCCAGAAATGGGTAGTAATTATCATTCGGCATCTCTGCGTCGATCCGTGCGTGATTGCGGCTCTTATGGCTTCTTAACTTTCTCTTGTAAGGTTAATGTTTATTACGATATTGAAAAAAATATATGCTTTCCTGTTTTGTGAAGTTGTAATATATGTTATCAGCTTCGTACAGTATCCCGTTTGTAGCAAGGTAGGCAAAGGGAACGTAGTGTTAAGACACTCCGATGCCCACTTTCCGTAGATTTCCACTCGAGGAAATGATTTATATATTTTGTTTTTCTCGTTGTAGTAATTACGCAAAACGCGTCGTTGATTTCCGCCACTCATTACGCAATATCTCCAGAAATAAGCGAAAAGTGGCGAACGGAAGTGTCTTAATAGGAACGCAGTGTTTTTTGTTTAAATTATGGTAAATTCACTCTTAGCACACCCGAGATATCTACATACAAAATTTCACCTTTTTACGCTGCGTAGTTTCGAATGTACGAGTACATTGTCTGTCTGTCAGTCAGTTATTAATGGTAGTGTTTATATAGTTAATTAGATGAGTATGAATAAATACACTGTTTTGAAGATGCATCACTGATTAAATTAATATAACATTACAATTTCAGCTGTAATTATTCATTTTCAGCATCAAGAATTCGGCGGGAAATGAGGAATGGAGTGACTTAACACTAGTTTCCCTCTGTCTACCGTGTTATGTGCGCGTGACGCTAAAAAATATTCATTTATAAGGTTACGTGCCTTTTAAGGAAAAAGAGAACCCTAATAAGATCACTTTATTGTCCGTCCGTCCGTCTGTGTGTTTGTCTGTCTGGTTAGAGGCTTTTTCTCAGGAACGCTTGGAGATATTGAGTTGAACTTCAAACCATATACTTAGATCTAGTGTCGCTCGATTTCCTGAAAAAAATATATTTCTACATTTACTTCAAAAAAGATATGACCCTTTAAATTTGCCCCCATTAAACCCGACTCGCCCTTATCCACTTTTAATAAGTATTTTAATATGAAAATGTGTAAATAAGACGGTATTTGCAATTTAAACTCTTATTCATATCTCCCGCAAGCAGTCGAGCAAGTCGCGCCCAAGCGACTGACAGATATTATAATTAAATTAGCTTTACAACAACCGACAACTTAATTAACTTGAACTAGTAATTGAATATTTTATTTATTGCTAATAACTTGGATTTTTGACATAGGTACAGTCATATAGAAATATGAGGCCAGAGGTGGCGTAGGGGAATTGTGGGTTCGAGTCTCATTCGACGAAATTAAATATTAATTTATTTTTTCTTCTCTTTCTGGTGTCGGCGATGGATGCACAATGGAGTGTCCTTACACTAGGTTCCCTCTTCCCTAATGCGTGTAAGATACAGTGCGAAGCTATAATAAATTAATTTCTCAGTTCGTACCTAATGTCATAACTGTAGGTCCATTGAAAGTACCCTATAGCTGGCATATTTCATAGTAATGCGCAATTCATTTAATTTTATTGACTTTGAAGCTTAATTTTTTTCTGTACCTCAATAAACTAAATTCGTATCTTAAATATTTTCAGACCTCCAAGCGATCTTGATATTTGAAATAATTTGTCTTGAGAGACGGACGAAAAAATTATGATACAAAGGTTCCGTTTATCCTTTGAAAGTACGGAACGAAACAAATAGGAAAACCTAAAACCACACAGGCAAAACCAAAAGCACAAAGCTAGTGATATTATAAAAGACTACGTATTTACGGGCACGCCTGTACATTTTTAAAGCTTTGCGTATTATATGTGGTAACGTTATGGGCAGTTGGATTATACTCCAGACTTAAGAACGTATGTTAAGATAACATTATGATATAGAACTTGTTTTACAAACAGCCACTTCTGTATGTATTTTATTTTCGTATTTAATCCTTTAAGGTATCCTTTATTGAATGTAAAGCAACTTGTATTTTCCATGTAGATGCTTTTTTTTTAAATTTTATCCTGCCTACCCTGTGAGGCAGAGGGAACCTTGGATCCTAGTGGTAAAATACTGTGTTTCTTATTAAGATACTTCTGTCCCCTTTGGTGTGACTAATGTTATATTTTAAAAAACTTTGCATTAAGATGTCTGATACCTGTATAACGCGTTGATGTCTTTTACACACGCGTCTGGTTCTATTCTTTTTTATTGATAAATACATACACAACATAAATCATTTCTTCATTCGAACCATTTTGCTAAAAATATGTATCTAAATAATATTATATTTTCTAATTAATAAAATTTTTAGCAGTTTATAGTGTTAACATTTTGTTTTAATATGAAAAGTGAAATAGGAAAAGCAGTTTGATATTTATTCTCACGCTGGTGGTACTGGGTAACAGCTGCTGGATGACAGCAGGACAGGGAACCTATGTTTCCTCCTTTCCTTCCAATTTTCAGGCTCAACGCCAAACTTTATAAGAAGATTATTGAAATGTAACGTTTTTGGATGTGATACCCATTTCAGCAAATGCAGCATTTTACTAGTAAATATTCCATATTTATAACAGAATATAATAAAAAAAAAATCTACACTGGCAGCTCTGACTTTTTACCACGAGCTAACAAAGCGGTCGTTTGTCGACAACACAATAGTGTGATAGTGACTCGTGAGCCCCGGTCATCACTTTTATTGATTTAACAATCATATCGATTAGCCGTCTCTCTCTCTCTCTCTCTCTTTTTAAAATACAATCTGTAAATCTTTGTTAAGTGGGATATAATACAATTTGATTCTTTTTTTTTTTTGTAATTTTTTTTGTAATTTACTTGTAACTCTTTCACGAGGATATTTTGAAGTCATCATGGTGCAGGTGGTTCATCTTTGTCTAAATGCAATGGTAACATATGCTAAAACCACTCAGTGGACGATTTTAGCGGTTATTTCCCGCAAAAAGGAGAGCTAATGTTAACACACTCCGTTCGTCACTTGTATGTTGTTAAGTGTTAATATTTAAGCTCAAAGCCACGCTTGATATACCAAAATGGGAATAAAAATAAATTTAAATAAAATGTTTACCCGAGTAATAGAACCCACAACCATCATTCACAGTCTACATCTCACTGCACCACGACAGTTCCATTGGCGGTGGAGTCAAGACCCCAGGACATATTGAATACAATACAAACAACATAATAACAGTGATTGGAGGAGCCATATCATGTAATAGAACTTTTAACAATTTTAAACATCTTATAGTGCATAGATACTAATTATTATAAACAAAATTATAATAAAAAAAATGAGTAAATAAATTACTTAGTATATGACACCAAAATTAACTTTCCTAAAAAGGAATGTTTAATAAATATTCCATAAAAGTTAATAAGAAAATAATATCTATACTTTTTAATGACTGACTCTATATTGTATATTTAATTAAATAAATAAATAACTATCTGATCTCTTTTCACACCACAATCCTCTACGAAAATCGATATTTACCTTATTTGGTAGGATAATTACGTATCCATTATTATAGTAGCTTTGTGTATGTACTTTTAAAAATACAATAAGTAGATTACATTTTTATTTACAAGAAAAGGGCAAATATATTATATGAAAGAAAAAAACTGGTACCCAAAGAGTAGAACCAGGTGCTAAGACATTGTTCTGCCGCTGTTCTATCGAGACATTGCGTTTGAGCGTCGAAACTAACCCCTCACTGGATCTACCAGAGCGAAAAATAAATTAATTAATTTAATATAATCCTTTCCCATTGTTGAGAGCGACTGCGCCACTACGAAGGACACTACGAGTAAGAAGCGACACTACGAGCTCTTCATAATTATATTGGGAATTAAATCAGCTTCACGCTGTATCCCGCACGCAGAAGGGTAGGCAGAGGGAACCTAGTGTTAAGACACTACCCCATTTTCCACCGAATTCTGAGGGCATTCCGTGTTGAGTGGAAATGTAAATTTAAATAAATATTACATTTTCTTTTGCTGGAATGGTACCTACAACCGATTGTGCTTATAGTCACACCTCGTGCTCTACGCCACGACTGGCAAACAAAATTAAATTACGCAAAATGTCTCAAAGCACAATGCCAATTCAATAATTAGTCAGTTCCAGGCGTTTTACACAGCGATAATATCTTAATAACGTTCGAGTTCAATTTATTAAGCGCGAGTGTACGTTATCTCGCGTCTGGTTAACACCTCACGACGTTCGGGCGCGGCAGGCGGTCAAGTACATTGGCAGACTACAATCTTAAATAATAATAAATAAATATATAATTATTAATCACGACGGTTGTGAGTTCGATTCTCAACTCGAGAGAATCAATTGTTTAAAATTTCCATTTTCTTCTCTCTGGTGTCGATACTAAGCAGGGCGCTGTGTTCTGCTACTCAGCACGTAATGCCTTCAGAATTCGGTGGATCATGGGGAACAGAGTGTCTTAACACTAGGCTGCCATTGCTCTCTACCTACCCTACAATGCTCAGGATACAGCGTGACGCTAAAAACCTATTTATTGTATATATACGTGTATTAAAATATATTGTCGAAAAAGCCTAATATAGTAGACCTAATATAGCAGTATAATTATTACAAACATACAACAAATACAAACAAGTATATCGTAATATTTACAATAAAAAAATATAAAGTTGAAATATAATTCTCAAAGCCATTATGCCTTTACGCGTCCCGCGGCCGACAAAGCCACATCGCGAGCGAAGATGAAAATAAAAATAAAAGAGAACCCGTAATAACCTCCGTCTCGAGGTGTGAAACTGTCACGAGTGATGACTCCATTATTAGCCGGCTAAATTATATTGGAAACATATAAACCAGACAATTATATATGTTATATATTCACCTGTTGTTTTTTTGTTTGTTGTTTGTTGGAATAGTTCTTGTATTATTGTTGTTAATGATGGTATTGGTGTTTAATTTGTGGGTAGATTATTTGATGACTGTCAAAATGTTTTTAAGTAATCGTTTTTATTTATTATTTTAATATAAATAGTAAAATTAATAAATTATTTTTTTTACTTAGTGTGGATTCCACCGTAAAAAAATATAGATTTCAAATATTCTCTCCTGCCAAGTAGGTAATATGAATGTGCAGCGGAACGGAAAGTTGTAAAAATCTCCCCTCTGAGATGTTATGAACATAAATTAGTTGTAACAAGCTATATAATTCTTTCTAGGTAGTACGTTTTTAACATATGGCTTCGTGGTCAAAGCGCTTGAACACAAGGCGCGGGTTCGTGTCCTGCTATAGGCACTAAAATTTTCTACTATGTATAAACTTGGTCTATCACCTGGTTCCGTTTTATCGTTGACTTCTGGGACATCCTGTATATTCAAATATATAAATATCTAATTGACAAAGTTCAATATCTTTTGGTTAAGCCAAAATGTCATAAATTAAGCAAAAAATATGGAACATAGCTACAAATATTCATAATTTATATATAAAATATTAATTTTTCAAATGAAAAATTCAAGATGAGTTTTTAAATATGGTATTATTAAAATTATTTGCAATTTATAACAAACGTGCACCTGCGCCTGGGCATGTGTCATCTTCTACGTTATAATATTCATAATACCATAAATATTTTACCTACTAAAGAATAATAGATTATAGCAATTATTACTGTACATACAATGTTTCTATGAAAAAATAAAAAAATACAATTTCAAACTTTCACATATATTTTTATGTATATCATCTATGAATATAAGTAAAATATTTAAGTTTAATTACTATTGACGTTTAAATATAACGAACATTAAATTTCTAATTAATATATTTTGTTAAGGCCAGTCGTACCGCAAGGAGACAATAGAATGACTATAAACGCGACAGGTTGTGGGTTCGATCCCATTCTGGAAGAAATCACAATCCGGCGGATAATGGGGAATGGTGGTTCTTAACACTAGGTTCCCTCTGCCTACCCCGCTGCGAGCAGGATACAGCGTTAGAGTAAAAGAAAAATATTTGTATCTCATGAATATTAAATAAGTATTGAAATGAAATTAACAGCAAACGTATGTTCATAATTTGTGAGCTTAAAATAGGTGTTAATTTTTAGCTTCCATAACACAAATACTTTCATTATAAGCACAATTACTATCACGAATCTTCCATTAGTTGTTTAATTGCGTGAAATGAAGTCTGCTCATTGTTTTGGCTGCGCACACGCACGCCTCCCCCAGGGGCGGGCACCGCCAGCCAATCAGAGCTCGGCTAGAGACATTATGGTTATAATATAAGATTAGAAATGGATGAACGAGATCAAAGGATTAGTGATATACAGATTTTCTTGTGTACAATCGCCAAAATCTAATATTTTTTTGTTTTTTATTTTTGCGTTTTGTTTTGTTTTTTGAGAAAAGTGAGATAAGGGTTACCTCGAGAGGGCAGATAATTTTATCATCTTTATTCTATGTTGTTTTTTTCTATGTTTGGGTTTAAGTTAATCTCCTTTACAAAAATAACAACGAGCATTATAGGTTTATAATATATCATTTTTATTAGGGACCTGGAACTAGAAAAACAATGCTAATGAGAAATTCGCGTTGTGTTCTCACTATGAGCTTGATGTCGTATTCTGCTTGTAACAGAATAGCCAGAGAGAGCCTAGTGTTAAAAACTCCGCTTCCTACTTTCCGCCGTATTCTGGAGGCATTGCGTGTTGATGCCAGAGCCCAACGCCGCGTTTAGAACCCACTACATTCACATCAAGCACTACGATCAATGCTTAAACTAAACCCACGTAACACCGTGAGAGCATCAAGACATCCCGATCTTTGATCATAATTAAAATAATTTCACTTACCTAATTCAACCTGACAGACTGACAGATTGCGTGTGGAAGGGGGGGAGAAAAGGGAAAAGAGGGGGGAAGGCAGGACGGCGGCGCTTTGAGACGCGAGGTGCTAATAACGAGGCGTCCCGCTGCGCGCGCGCCCCGCTGCGACGGGAATGCCGTGAAAGATACCATTGATGATATTATACACTGATTTTAGATATTTTTTAACATATTAATTATGATTTTTCGAATATATATCTATGTATGGTGGAAGTTATCATCAATATTCGGTTTTTCTTCTTCACGTAAATAGGACAGGACAGGATAGGCAGAGGGAACCTATCCGTTCCCCATTGTCCTCCGAATTCTGGAGGCGTTGAGAGTTGAGTGGAACTCAACGCGCTTTGGTACCAGAGCGAAGAAATGAAAATAAAACCCACTTACACCAACCCACACGTCGCGTTTACAGTCACAAGTTTAATTAATTATAAAATTTATAATAAAATATCAAATATGATATATTTTAATTAATTTTATTTCTGTTTGTAGCAGTTAACAATTTTATTACAACGGTGGCTTCCGGTCCTTTTTAATTATTATCAATATGAAACTAGGCTGTTAACTCAAGCAACATATTATAATATATAGTTACCTGACTTCTCATAGAGTATGTATCCTCCTAGTGATAGATCACTCCGTTCTTACTGTTTTCACTTTCTGCCCGTTGTAAAAGCTGTATAAATAAATCAGGGTAAATAAAAGAGTCGACTGGCGTTCGAATCCACAATCATCATTCATATCGGAATATCGACCATTGTCCATTGTCCACGCTGTATCCCACATATGGCACAATATGCAGAGGGAACCTAGTGTTAAAACACTTAGACTCCCTTTTTCCGTTCAATTTTAACGATGTTATGTGAAATATTGTATATTATAACTCAACTTAATCTTGTTCCTAGTGCGGCGAAATGCAACTTAATTAATTGCCTCGAGTGGGAATCGAACCCATAACGATCGCGTTTACAGCAGTGCCGCTGCGCCACGACTCCTTAAATTTTTATTAAATCCTACTTATATCTATTTAATTAAATATAATTCCAAGAAATAACAATCGATAACATCAATGTCTTAAACAATAAAATTAAAAAGCAACCTGCACCTACCTACTAAAACTTTAATGTTTCCACAAACCATACAAGTAATAAACTATGAAAGGCATGAGAACAGAACTCACAGTACATTGTAAAGTAAATTGTTTTCCCGACGACACCATCGACAAACCCCATTGATTGAGCCATCACTAGTGATGGGCTTCTACACACCATATTCTTATTATTATTATAGAAAACATATATGAAAAAACATATATCTCTATGCCATCAGTCATAGGGTTCATTTTGCAGTAAATATTAATATTTTAAACGTTATTTCGAAGTGGTATTCTCGAAACGTCATAACTCAGGTTCCGTCGGAACTTATTATTTGTTGCGGTTCGAATACAATGTAGGTTAAAGGCTTTTAGTTTTTATGTAGAATAGCATCTTGGAGAGTTATTGAAGTAACCAAAGCATTGGTTATTATATCATTGTAATTTAACATTCGCTTAGTTCTATTATAGCCCAAGATCCCAGAGCCGCCAGACCTACGTTATTTTAGCAAAGCTGAAATTTTGAGGATTAATCTAATATATAGTTAAGACAGTATGCCTACTCATAAACTTGAAAGTGGGGCCCTTTCAGAGGTAGCGCCAAAGAACGGTATATCTCTGTCTGGGAAGATGATGCCGTGATGAGCCGTCGGATTGGTCTGGGTGCTAATGAGGGGTCTCGTTATAGTCCGTAAATAATATATTTAAAATGAAAGCTTGATAGTTTACTAGGCTGGGGGCCCTGGGATCTCAGTCTTTTAGTATATAGATCTAGAATAGATGTGGTGAGTGAGAAAGTTGAAATTAAGTTTGATTTTTTTTAGGTTCCCGCTGTATCCCGTATACAGTATGGTAAAGGGAACCTAGTGTTAAGATGCTTTTCTATTTTCCGCCGAATTTTGTTGCCATTGCCTGTTGAGCGGCGAAACTCGACACCGTGTTTTGCCTCGACACCAGGGCGAAAAAAAATGCAAATATTAAAATTCCTTGAATTATAATCGAACCCACAACCTATCGCGTTTACCATGTCCTATATATGTAATATAGATAATAGAAATTAATATATCGAGTGCTTAGTCAACAGCTTAATCCACTTTATTGCAATTTTCTCTGAAACATCCTGTCGAGGTTTCTGTATTAAATTTTACCTCATTACAGTGCTTTTTGCGATCGTTAAAAAGGCGACGAAAGTCAATCATTCAGGAAACATCAGCATAATTGACATTAATGACTACATCGTTATGTTACAGATATGGACAATATTTATTGCAGTTTTATCATTTTAAATATTATTTGTTGAAAGCTTAAACACTCTAGCTTGAAAGGAAAGTTCTTTTTTGTACCTGTGGCACTTGTCAAGTGGTTTCTTTTGAGGAAATGAATTCTTAATAAAACCGTTTAATAAAATGGCTGCCCGAGCACGTATGACAAGTAGTTTCTTATTATTTTTCATTTTTTTACTATTTACAAAGAAAATACTTTCTTTAGAAAACATATGAAAATTAGACTGAAGCGGGATTTGAACCCGCGCCTCTTGTAAACCATCCTCTGACCAACTAAGCTAAGGTTCTCATCGAGCTACATTTATGTTTTCGAAAAAGTAATTTCTTCTCTGAATTTTATAGTTAATCATATACATATAACTGATATTCTAATTTCCTTTAGAAATTACATCTCATCATTTATGTAAATGTACGTACGTACATACATACAAACATACATATACACGCACTCTAAGTAAAATGTGATAATAATAACCTTCTTAGCTGTCAATCCGATTCGCTACACCAGAATCACGTGGAAACTTCGAATAGAATCCACCTTTTACGTTAAAAACTACACATTTGAAAATAAAACCTATATATGAGATATTAAAATTCAATTTCTAACGTATCCCATACGATTATATCTGTCGAAAAATGGCCATTACAGCTATATAGAAATAAGATTGTAAATAGCATGTTCAGTTTAAAGTGAAGTAAGATAGGAATCTGCCCGTACAAGGCTTCGACCGCGCGCTATAATGACGATGTCGGCAAAGAAGTCATTATTCATTTTTTTTAATACAGTGTTTTGTTGAAACGACATTTTCACTAGCGCAATCACGATTTGTACAGGCAATATATCAAAGTAATAAAAGCCAACTTATTATGGAGCGGTAACTCGTTGATGATTTTCAATTTGATGTCTTCATCGCGATGTTTTACTTTAAAATAGATTCGACGTATTATATTTATCATATTGTTATATTTTAAGCTATAAATTCGTGTTGAGGCAAAACGCGGCGTTGTGTTCCGCTACTTAATACACAACGACTCCAGAATTCGACGGAAAGTGGGTAGCTTAGTGTCTTAACACTACGTTCCCTCTGCCTGCTCTACTATTTGCGGGATAAAGCGTGAACCTGAAAAAAAATCTATATTAATTATTCTTATGATATTATTTTAGATTTAAAAAAAAATTGTATAGAACAAAAGACAATCGACAGTATAAAAGTCACAGTAGTTACGCCAGTCTAGACGAAGACAGCCCGGCCATCAGGTATTGTCCGTTAAACCCCATATATAATTAAGGAGGTGAACTCGTCCGCTTCACTAAAACACATAAATCATAATAATTTAATGCCCGAGCGTCGGAACCAGTCGGGTACGTTTTTACCCTAAGTTACGATCCACATCTGCGCTCCTTTCCACTTTAACCCGAAAAGCCTTTCAAATTGACAGCTTTATAAATAACAAAGAAAAATAAAGAAGAAAGGAAAGAAGTAAACTCATTGCAATGCGATTTGTGTGAAAATGGCCGTAAATAACGTCCACCGCGCCGCAAAGAGGCCGCGTTCCTCCGATCTCGTATAACTCGACGTCTGTTATATCTGAAAGCAATTATTGGTGCCTGGTTCAGGATTTACGTGGCATTCATAAATATTATTGTTTCTTTTTTTTTTGTATCACGCTGTATCCCGCATAGAGCAGACTATGCATGGGAAGCATAGTGTTAAGATACCCCGTTCCCCATTTTCTACCGAATTCTGGAGGAATCGTGTGCTGAGTGGCGGCATTCAATATCGCGCTTTGCCTCAACACCAGAGCGAAGAAAGAAAATAAAATTTATTCTTTTCCTCGAATAGGCATCGAACCCATAACCTGTCGGGCTTATAGTCCTACTAGTGCGCCACATATAGTATTAAATTGTTTTCTAATAAAAACGAAACATTTTCGGTGCTAATGTCCGCATTTTTCAAGTAAAAGTTGCAAAATAATGTAGGAATAGAATTAATCCCACATATTAATTTATATAATATTGACGAATGTTAATTTTTAAGCTATTCATATAAAGATTAGAGGACAGAAGGAAAGATTTATGAGGTATAAGTGGACGGTTGTCTGACACCGAATTGATAATACGAATCTATCTATGCCTTTACAAGAACAATTTATCACGTACCTACTTATACAAATAATCCAATAAACACTTTTAGCGATTAGTCCTTTGGATTCTAAAACTTCACTTCAGCTTCACGCTGTATCACGCACACGGCATTTAAATAAATATTTCATTTTTCAGAGTGGGGATCGAACCCACGATTTGTGTTGTCAGTTATTCTTGTGCCTCTACTCTACGACTGGCCTCTTACTTTGTTTGTTGTTTTAATTTATTAATATGTGGCCATGAATATTAAATTAAATTAACATTCTAAGAATTATTATTTACGACACTTAATACTATAATTTATTACACTATAATTAGAAGTGTGACAACCTAATTTTTTATAATAGAATCCCTCGTGGACGTGGGTTAGCTTTTTTTTGTAACTTAGTGTATAACTAATAAAAACAACATCAATATAATATATACGCAATAAAATGAAAAACTATTTATTTATTATCTATTTACAGAATATACTTTTATTAAATTAGTGAATCAATTTTACATTTTTAAATATAAATTATTATAAAAAAGATACATTTAAAAATATAAAAAACCACTGTTCCGAGGGCGGGACAAGGGTCCAAGCCATCGGTGGCTAGGGCTCCAGAGAGAGGAACCTCCGCAAAATACGCACCGTCTCAAGTAATACTGCCTTCTGTATCCGGTTCTTGATCCAACAGCTAAGCGATAGCCTCTTAAGGTGTTGGTCGAGGCTTTTCGCTATTAAACCGTTAACAAAAACCACTATCGGCACAATGATAGTCGCATTGACATCCCACATGGCGGTAATCTCATGGGCTAGGTCCAAATATTTATTATCTATTTATATTATTATATTTATATATAAAAATATACCAAAGTAACATAAGATATTTATTTATACTAAACAATATACCCTAGGTAGTGCATAGTAGTCTCTAAAGCAAAAATAATATGAAATTCTATATAATGAATACTACCTCTCCAGAGCAAGAGTAATAAGAAATTCTATATAACATACGAAAGCTAATCGAAATCAACATATTTTACACCCATATTAACAGCTCGAACCTCGAACACCTTCAAATTTAAATAAATAACAATCAGGGCTATGTCTTATTAATATATCATTCCCAATATAAATGCAGCGTACAAAGTGATTGTGGAAGTAATTGCGGCCCAAGTCGGGTGATAAATCATAGCTATATGTTCAATTTAAATGATATTTAATATAATTTATGCTTCCACTGCACCTTGCTTCATACGATTAAAAACAATCACTACTTTGTATTTAGTTATTGCGAATCGTATAAATTATACCTCTTTATATAAATCGACTTCGAATGTCGACTTCAATTTTAGTTTAGTTTAATTTTTAAATATAGGTTGTACGGCGTTGTATTCCGCCACTCAACAAGCAAAGCCTCCAGAATTCGATGGAAAATGCGGAACTTAGTGATTTAACACTAGGATTCTGCTATGTGATGGTTACAATGGGAAGTTGATTTAATAAAAAAGGGAAAACCTTTCTCAGTCCAATCCATATAATTTGTATCCATATTATATTAAAAGCTTTTTATATTGTTAATATATTCTTTTTTTTAAAGGAATAAAAGAACTACAAAAATATTTTTATTACACAATATTTTGCCCAAATCTCGATGTGTCTCTAAAGTCGTTTAGAAGTAACATATTATTATGATTTTATATTGCTTAATCAAGCCCAAAGGTAAAGAATATTTTAATTTTCCAAGCGTGGTTCTGCGCTAACGAAGACATATCGACGGACGTTAAATCTCATTACTGAACGTGTTAAAATTCGTAACGACATTATATCGATGAAATCGATTAATTAATACCCTTTTCGACAGATCGTTGTAGTTTTTAGTTGATTTGAGAATAGACAGAGGTCTGGCTGCTAGTTAAATTCATTTTAATATTTAATTCAATTTTTTATTAATGTTTAATTTGTACAATTTGCTTATTTGACGAGAGCACATGTGTACTTTCATCTTCTCTATCTATTCAGAGATGTCACTTCAGGAATCATCGGTCTTATTAATTTTAATCGTCAATTAGCATAAAAAAACAAGCGCCAATATTAAATCCATTGCGTTTATTATGAGAATTGTTTATATTGGAAGTCAGATATTTTGAAAATTTATTTAGGTTAGGCAAAGCCTTACTTTTAAGAAACTTTCTTCTTCTTTTTTCTTTTCTTCACTTTCCGCCCAATTTTCGACGCATTTTATTCCAATATTTTTATAATATTATATTATGTCAGCCCGTATCATTATGAATACATATTATGTGTTTGATTATTCAATGTTATAATTTTTCTTTTCATTTTCCAGTTAGCTAAAATAAATCAACTCTTTTTTCAATACTTTTAATATCTCTTACAATATTTACTTGATTCCATAAATCACAGCTAGATCTTAGACTATAACGGCCCTCAACTTATGAATAAATAAATATTGTCGTGACACTACGACAGTTAGACAAATTGAGAAAAAGATTATGAATAAATAAGACCTCAGTTATGAACATAATAATTTAATTCTAATTTTCTTTATATTCTATTTTAAATATATGTTAAAATACGTCTGTCATATAAATATGCTATTCTTGAAATTTATTTTATTTCTTAATGTATGATATCGTAGCATTTCAAAAATGAGGAGAAAGCTTGGAATTTTGACTATATATATCTAAATATTTTATATTCATTATATTTGATTAATAATAATTAAATTAAAATTTTTGAAAAGTATGAAAATAAATAACTAGCGGCGGATGGATGTGAATTACGCAATAGTGAAACGCTCTATGAGAAAGGCCTACCAACGATGAGGCGGCCATAGGCTGAAAAATCTAAAACACTACATACTTTAAAATATAATTTATAAACGCAAAATAAATATAATAAAAATAATAATTACACACAAATTATCATTTTCACTTAAACTTTACAGGTCAAGAAATAAATTTGTAAGCTTACCTAGGTAATATTTAATTTTCCAAATTTCAAATTCTAGCTAATACAAGAAACAGTTTTTAAGTGTAATGCATACCGTAAATATTATTACTATATTTTTTTTAATTCACGCTCTAATATACTCGTAGTAGCCAGAGATAATAAAACTCTAAATGCGTACCGAATCATACCTTTGCGTTTTTATTAGGTACATACTTATATCTAAATCCAATATTATTTTAATTTTAATCTTCTTGTAATCTCCTATACTCTATGCGGCGTTTCGCCTGTTTACCACAGCGAGGAAATGAAAAAGAAATTAAATATTTTATTTCTACGAACGGGAATCGAACCCACAACGCGCTTACAGTCTCACGTTAATCTCTGCGCCACGAGTGGCTTCGACTAGACTGGTATTAAATGAATTAATTGTAATTTTCTCATTTAAATGCACGATTAAACCTAAACATGAATATAAATCTTAAAAACGTGTAAACTATTCGCCGGTTCACACACGTATATTTACAAATCAATTAAAATTCTATGACTTAATTGAAAAATTTAAATAATATCAAATGATGCTCTGTTTAAGGAGAAGCTCTATAGTTATTCAATTACTATAAAAGCTACATTTATGAAAATTCTATGAAATTATGTTATAATTATTTTCAATTGTGTCATTACCTTATAATGTCACATACATTAAAAATACAAAAAAAAACTCCAGAAATTGCTTCCATATCTAATTTAAATAAAACTAAAATAGAAAAACATTTACTTACTTTTTTAATTATAAATATTTATAAATTATAAATATTTTTTTATAAATAAATCTTCCCCTTAAAACACAAAAACAGTTTGATTATATCAATTTGCTGTTAATTTGTGATTTCACAATCTGAGCAAAAAGTTAATTTTCGTAACCAAAATAAACGATACGTTAACACGCAAAACTGCCATGAAAACTATCCGACGTTAAAATTTATAGTCATTTAAAATATTAATCAATAAATATTTAATAAATGACCTTATTATCTCGTTAGCGAGTTAACAGAATAAATTATGCATTAAATTATATTAAAAATCACAAATGAGTATTTATACAAAACTGGTAAAAGAACGTATACGTATACATATTTGTAAATGTCAAAAAGTAACGTTCTCTGGATTGTAAAAATATTATCGATTTTTTTTTTTTCGCAATGATTTTCAATTAAACTTAATTTGTATAACGAACTTAATTCAATAATAAGTTTTTAATGGAAGCTTTTTTTATGAGACATACCAAGATCAAGATTTTAGAGCGCGATGCCGAAAACGGTAGCTTTTATTGTTAAAGAAATAAAATTAATACCCTGTCAGACTCACCTCGCCTTAATTCGTTACCGAAGTGAAATAATTTCCACACTAATCCCAAAAATATATCGGCCATAAATAATCACTTGTATTGCCGGACTGTCCAAACGATGCGAGTGAACTTAGTGATGGTATCAACGGTTTTAGTATCGATATTTTATTTTTTATACATTTTAGGCCAGTCGCTTTGGTGTCGGGGTGTGGCGTTGAGTTCCGTCACTCTGCATGCAATGCCTCCAGAATGTAGCGAAAAGTGGAGAGCGAAGTATCATAACACTCTTTCTGTCTACCCTGCTACATGCGGGATAAAGCGCGAAGCTGAAAAAAACGTTAAAGGTATGTAGAGAGGCAAACATTTTTTACATTTAATTTTATTAGAGCTACGAGCTTTAATTAATTAAGGTCGTATTGATTTTGAGCTTTTTAGTTGCCAAATTCTTATTCTATTTTTCTTAATTGATTTTCTTTTCTGAAAGATAAAATTTTAGAATATGTTGTGCTTAGAAAGCCAATATTTAACACTATAAAAACACAAATTATCAATACATTTACAAATATTATCGATAATAACCCATACAAAATTAAATATAAAAATGACATCACTAATCAACAAATAAAATTAAAAACATCAACTGAATTAAAGACATTTGTGTAGATTAAAATACGTATGCTTAATAAAGTATTAGTTGTTATTAAAATTTACTTCTTTTTCTTGTTCGGCCAACACTTTCTCGCGTTAACATTTAAACGTTTTTATGTCTCTATCAACGTTAAATTCTTTCCTCACGCCTTTTTCAATTTAAATTTTAATACTGGTTGTAAAGTTGTCTTTGTACTATTAAAAATAGTAATACGAGAGCAAAACACTTTGATTTTCTTAATTTAGTTTTTGTGTTATAACGATTTCACTTTAAGAGAGCTTATTAATTTCTTTTTCTAGCTCCACTCTGTATCTCGCACTAAGCAGGGCAGGCAGAGAAAACTTAGTGTTAAGACACTACGCTTCCCTGCGGAATTTTCGTCTCATTGTGTGTTGAGTGGCGAAACCCAACGCCGTGCTTTTGCCTTGATACCAGAGCGAAGAAATTAAACTATTAAATATTTCATTTTCCCGAGTGAGGATCGAACCCACAACCAGACACATTAACAATCATACACTTGAGCCTCTGCGCCACGCCTCATTTTAGTTTTATATATTAAATATGGCTAGCAAACTTATTTATTTTTCTACTCTACGAATTATTTATTATTAGCCTTGACCATTTAAATTATTCAATTATCTATAAAAATAAGTATTTAACTTGATACATTATTAGATTAAAATATTTTAATTAAACAACCTTGGATTATTTAAGATAATAGTTATTAATAATTATAGTTATTAACAAAAATTATTAAACGAAAAAAAATAACAATTCAACTAAACGTTATTGCAATATTTATTTAAGTTTTATTAATCTCCAAACCTCAAGGTGAATAATGAAAATAAAAAATAATAAAAAAAACAAAAAATCTATTCTCAGTTACAACGGTAATAAATTAACACTGGCAGGAGAGACTCATTCCAACCAATATAAAGCGGAAAGGTTCAGAAAAAAATGAAGCGTTCGAAATTTAATTTATTCAAAATTGAAACGTCACGGCGCACAAAAGCGGCGCGGACAATGGCGGCCGGCGAGTGTTAACACGAAAATTAAATGCTGATATCACAATTAATCAAGGGCCCATATTAATAATTGGCTATTCACTGGCGAGGTGTCAAATTATATAGCTCAATTAACCCGTAGAATAGAATGAGGCGTGTTTGGCGTGTTTGCCGTGTTTATAAATATGGGACTTGGCTTTGTTAACGTTTTCTCTAACAGTATTATTATTAAGTATGATTTGAAGTGTTGTGTTTAAATAGTAATTATTTTAATATATATTTTTTTTGGTATTAGAACACCTGTTTATTTATAATTGACTAATTAAAAAACAGCTTCACCTTGTATCCCACATACAGCAGGATATGCAGGAGGGTGTTAACCAAGTGTTAAGACACTCCCTTCCTCAATATTCTGGAGGCATAGCGTGTTGATTGCATGATAATAAATAATAGTTCGTTCCCCCGTGTGAGGTCGAACCCTCAACCGTCACGTTACAGTCACACACTTGCCACTGCCACTTGCCACTGCGCCACGATGGCCTAAAGTAATGATTATTTAAAATAAATAATTTGTTATTTTAACACCTGCTTATAATTGACTTATTAAATAGTATACTCGTATTTCAAACAAAACAATGAAAATAAATACCGAACCATAGCTAAAAATGATGTGCTTAAAATAAGAACATACTGGACTCTCTTAAAAAGATATTGTATCAATACAGAAATATATGTATATAAATAATAACATAAGTCTAGGTCTAGGTAATATTTAACGAAAAAAAAATATTAAAAGAAATGTATAAGATGACAAAAGGTACGGACCATAAGTCTGTAGCATAAGTAAAAATTAAATAAAAAAAATAAAAACAAAATCATAGTGAAAACTAAATAAATTAAGATATTAATAAAGTTATCACAAACTCCATACACAATAGTCCAATAATAAACACAAATTTAGAAGTGAAACTAAAACATATTCTTACAATCTACACCATACTTATATAACCGTTAAATTGTTAAATTAAATTTACAACTTTATAATCTGTACAGATAATAAATAAAAAGAATATAACAATTTAAAATGAATAGTAAAATCGGTTTCAGTTAGCTACTAGCCAATGAGATTAACCAATTATCGCGTTTATGGCGGCAATTTGGAAGATGGCCGCGGCCGCTCCTGAAAATTTAGAGCTAGCATTCGAATCAATGGCTTTATTCTAATTTTATTATCCAATTGTTTGGAATTGTATTTGTGAAAGGAAATGGAATTGAAAGAATTAAATATTATTACGAATTGTGAATTCGAATGTGTTACGTTTTGTGTTGTTGTTTTTAGTTTTGTGCGAATATATAATACTCTTTATATAATATATTACTATTATTAAAGTGAAATGACTACCCGCCGGTGGTAGGTATTAGGATGAAAAGAACGTAAATTGAATTTTAAAGAATTAAAGTGTGTTCTTGAACGGCCTCAAGAAAACAAGAAACAATTCTTTATTTAATGGCGCGGCGGCTTTACTGTTAAATGCTTTAACAGTAAACTAGATGATTGCAAATTCTCATTCGGGAGATAAAAAAAATCCATTTCCATTTCCTGATTCTCGATGAAATTCCGCCATTCCACACACAATGCCTCGATAATACTTCGGAAAGTGAGAATGGATTGCCTTAACACTAGGTTCCCTCGTCCCGTTCACCTTTTAAGCTATTTTTTTCTACATTTTCTTAAAACCAAACCACAGTCAGGCCTTTTTGAAACTATATTGGGTGAGAGCAAAAGGAAAACAATTCTCAGCACCTCAGAGTCCTACTAATGCATTTTTAACCACTTGACGCCGCAAGTAATTACACACCAGCGCTCACCTGCGTGAAGATTGAGCCATTTCCTCACAAAACTCTAATGATACCATTTCTTAATTACTTCATTTTATGACCAACGGATAAGTTTTTTTTATGAAAAAGGGGATATAATTTAAAGTAGATGACACTTTTATATGTAACGACGTACTGTACTTAAAGTTATATTTATTTTTTTATTTCTACGTGAGAGATTGACAGAGAAATCTTATGGTGTCAATGTGAAATTTAATATACTTAAAACAATTACAGGTATATATTACAATAACAAATCCTAAAGAAATGTTTAATATTCTCATGTCTTCGCTTTGTCGTCGAGGCAATGCGCGGTGTTGGGTTCCGTATCAACGTGGAAAACAGAAGTGTCTTAATGGTAACGGAGTCTAATCACAAAATTTTCAGCTTCTCTCTGTTGGAAGCTAAAAAAATAATTCTAATGTATAATACAAAACCTTTTAATTGTCTCCCTAATTCCAGCACGAGTATATCTTTCACAGCTCTCATAAATACTTTTTTAAATTAAAAAAAAAACAAATTTAGAAAGTAAATTCTTAATATCATTATTAAGTCACAATAAACACTACTATTAGCATATTTCTTTATAAAATACAGCCTTAAAGATCTCATAACGTATTTTCATATACCAATTATACTATAAAAGATGTCATCAGTGTCTCGTATAGCGCAGTTTATACTAAAGAGTCAAAACAGCCGTCGAATCAATTTCATTCACGCGAACGAGTTATTATACTCTAATCAAAGATGAGCCGTTCGTGAGAATATTCGCTCATTCGTTCGTTCACTCACAATAATGGTTAGGGTATGCAAAATTACTAACGTTTAAGGATATTTTCCTTGTTTTAGGAGACATTTTAACAGGATTTTAATAAGAGAATATAAACATTGTGACCAGATATGTATGTCAGCATAAATAAGTAAGTAGGTAAATGTCTGGACAAATAGCATTAAGACAGTTCCTTCAGTTTTCCATGTATTTTTGAGAATAGGTTTCTGTATGACGAAACCTATTAAAATGCGAAGATGTTTTATCTTATCAGGCCGCTAAAATGAAAATACTTCGTTTTAAAATAGGAATGAACGTAGGAATCGACTCCATAACTAATCTAAAGTAACTTTTGACAATAAAAATAACAATATTTTCATAATAAAAACTAATAAAAACGTTTCTGTTTTGTTTTTTGTTACTTTTAGTTTTTCCATTTTCTGTTCTACCGACGGCGGTGCAGCAAAAGCTCAACATCGTAAAAATACAGTCACTGTGATACAAATTTTATTTCGCCCGACAAGTTTCATTTTATTATACGTACAGATTTTGTCCTAGCTTATTTAAATACACACTATCCGAAAGTCAAAGGGGGAGATTTTTCTTCATTTCAAACATTAACGCCACAAGTAAGGGCCAGTCCTGGCGCAGGGACACAAGCGTAATTCTGCAAGCGTGAAAGGTCGTGAGTTCGAGGCACGTCACTCATCACGCCATGCCTCCAGAATCCAGCGGTAAGTGGAAAACGTGAACGGGAACTCAACACCACTGTTCCTACCTACCCTGCTACACGCGGGATACAGCGTGAAGCTGAAAAAAAACCATTTTATTGCTCTAGTCATATTACGTCATATTAAAAAAAACTATACTATAATATTAAATTAACGGCGCCTTGCAAGTGTGACAACGTAAATATATAATTTATGGCTAGAGCGATTTGCGTAAAGTGACCTATAAAATGTAGTCCAATACTAATAATAGCTACTGTGGCAATTTACATGTAAGTAACAACTGCGGTAATTAAAACTAATCTTAACTTGGATTTACGAATTAAACGTTTTGTAACTTACTTATTAAGAAAACGTATAAAAAAATTGAATGAAGCGGGATTTGAACCCGTGCCTCTTTAGCCGTCCAAGCGATCAGACCGACTACGTCATACGTCCTCATCGAGCTACTTCGAAATTCTGTAATGTTGTTAGCATCTCTACCCAAAGATAATTACTTAGAAGACGTATCATTGTGCCTTCGTTCCAGAGACAAGAAATGATTAATATTTATTAATAAATAAATAATTAATTCCCCCAAATAGCGATCGAACCCAATCACGTTTACCGTCACACTCTTGTACCACGCCACGACAATTTCATTAAATTATTGACAAAAACGATTTAAAAAGAAAATCTCAATTCCATCATGGTTTCCCTACACTATTCTTCCGAATGTCGATCGGCCAAGTTCCCATATTAATTTAGTGTGACACCTCTGACACTCGGTAATGGCGTACAATTTGTTTGTCACTGTTTCCAGCACAATGGACGCCGAAATAGAGACGCTATTACGAAAATGTATATATCGTGAACACTCCATGATAGGGTGATATTGATATTTAATATATAACTATATTCTCAAGAAGTCTCCTGTCTCTGTTTTCTTATTGTGGAGAAAATTGTCCCTTCTTCTTCTTCCCTTGTTACACTTTTGTCTTATACTGTAGCTATATTAACTCTGGTTGTACGAGTCTTAATAAATAGTTGTAGATTCATTATATTATATTCATCATATTTGCAAGATTGCTTTACCTTAAGTATTTTTTATTTACGGTCATGTCAAATATCTACTAAAAAAAACTGAAAAACGGAGAGATTTATCACTAAACTCTCCACCATAAATCACACGAGCTACACAAAAAAAAAACAAAACAACTCTATTATTCCAAAACTCCCTAAACTTCACAATCTTTACCATATAAGGACATAAAGTACGAGCGCAGACGGGGCGTGGCGGTGCGCGTTTATTAACATGTCATTGGCAAGCATAAACATGACACGAGCTACAACCGGTCCGCGCTCCTGCGAAGCCTCTTTGTTCCCTTCGCACTTCTTGTCTATGGTGGATGTGGATTTTTATTTATTGTGGAATGGAAATTTTATTATTTATTATAAAAGCTATGGATTTTTGTACGATTGTGAATGAAAATTATATTAATTAGCTGGAAGAATATGTATTCTCGTTTTTTTCGATAAAGTACTGTACCATTTTTCTTTTTCAATAATTTTAAATTGAATCCCTGATGGCAAACCTATGGTTGTAATGATCTGACTGCGAGTGTACATGGATTTATTGTAATTTCATATGAATATCAATATAAATGAAACTTTCCTTGATTTCAATATCAAACATGAAAATACAACATTAATTAAATAAGTAAGTCAACATGTTGTCAATTGTTTTGGCCTTGTGTAGCTAGGTAAGCAGAGTGAGCTTAGTGTTAAGACACTCTGCTTCCGACTTTTCGCTGATTTCTGAAGGCACCTCAACCTTCGAGGGGAGGTCGAACCTGCACCACGCTGGCCTCATATGTTGGTTTTCTTTTTCATATTATTATTTCGCTTACCACTTATTACTGAGATGCCTGGCTATGCCTGTAGATGAAAGATGGTACCCATTAAGCGGGGCGTTTTAAAAACGCGATAATACGTTGTTCTTTATTAATGTAATCAAATGTTACATTTCTATTAAGACATTAATCTGAGGCGTCCGTTGCTCTAACTATGTTTTAATTACGGGCCACGGGCGAAACAGCTGGATACTGGTAATAATTATAGGCTAAGAGCCGACTGTGTTGCGTTCTACTTGCTTCATGTATAAGAAAATAAATTAAAATGATCTTTTTTTTGTTTCGAATGACAATATGTTTTTTATATGTATTTTTGTAAGATGTCATTATGGAACTTGGTCGAATGGATGCTAAAGATGCCCATATATGAATAGATTATTGTGAATATTTTTGTGTATAGTCAATCAAGATATGTTCTTGTGTAGTTAAAAAGAAATAAGTTATAAGTCCTCTTTATGCCCATTTTGAATCTCTACTTGAAAAGTAAACCAGATCGACTCTGGCAGCAAAAAATATACAAATATTGCACTAATTATTATTTTTAAGCATTTCAATCGGTATTTAGACATTTAAAAAACATTCTTTGCACTAGTACAAATTTTTAGCATTTTAGATCTGATATTATCAATATAAATAAACAATTAAACAATAAATCATTTATTAATAAGTAATATATTATTAATAAATTAAGGCGAGTCTCTCACCAGTATCGAACGCACCTCGGGGCGGATTGACGCCTTCGACCCGCTAACGCTTATGACTCCTAGCTGTTGTAACCGTAATTAGCCACGAAATTAGACTCCAGTAATGATCTATTTAATTATACATATAATCGTATATAATAAATACAAGTGAAGCAATTAAAAACCTTGCCTACTTGGAATCTCCAATATAGTAAAATGCTAAGAGTTCGTAATTTGGAATTACATTTATATCATTAATTTTAATTGTACAGAATATGTATGTTTTACGCCGTCAGAACAAATAATATATATCGCACCTTTAGAATTATAGTGATCTAATAAAAAACAGCTTGATTTTGAGAAAAAAAATAGATAAGCTATATATTTAATACGCATTTACTATTGTATGATTTTGTAAGCCCGATTTTTATACAAAAACGTAATTGTACACATCTTTATTTGACGTTTCCCAAAATTTTATATTTTTAAAAGGTCTCTATAATTTTAAAGGTGCGATATATAATAATAAGTTTAAGTAGACTCTAAATTGTGAAAAGTGTCCTAAGGGCGACTGGCGAGCGATTTTCTTAAATTTGTAATGTTAAATAAACAAAGTATATTAATGAAAATATTAAGCTTACACTTATTAAAATTAAACATAACATCTTTATATAAAAACACATAAAAAATCGAGCAATAAAGAATCACACTCTAAACATGGCGGCTCGAACACGATTCGAATTAATAGCATACCTACTTATCATACAAAATAAATGTAACCATAGCACCAAATCATTCCGTTCCATACAAAACCATATCATTACCGAGCGTATGACATCCATCCTCTTTGTAAATGCCCGCGATTTACCAGACACCTAACTCAAAATGAACAACAACTAGCAATTTGAAGATCTCACGAGAGCGTGAAATGAAGATATTAGTGCAATTTACGAGCCCTAACAACCACCACCAGTAAACTATAACATCTAGGATATATCAATAAACGCCATTAGCATCGATCAACATAACTATCTGTCCTAGGCTATTACTTCAAATTAAGTTAAACGTGCCGGCACAGTGGTAATGATAGCGGAGCGCCGCCTCGAGCGCGGGTTCGAGTGGAATGATAGAAATGGCTGGTAGTCGCTAAACGCCCATCAGAAATAATCACCGATACGCGTTCTTAGCTCGCTGGTGTGTGGCGCTTGAAACGAATATTCATATCGTGCTTCCGTTTTAGCTTTTATTTTTATACTATTTTCTTTTGGCTTATTCTGCTCTCCGCTGTCTGTATTTTTGTATGGATTTTTCGTGGATAATGTGAACACATGTATAATTTTGTTTAAATGAAGCATATAAAACATAATTGAATATTTGTTAAAGTATAATATAAGTAGAAGTAATAAATCTAGTCATAGAGAATATTCCAGTTGATACCTTGTTTAAGCCCAAGAGGGTTGCCTAGAGGAGGGTAAGTATGGGCAGTCTAAAACACAAGTTTAATTAGTTAAATATTAAATATCTTCGCAAATTTAATGAATTAAGTACAAATTACTTGCAAAAAATATCGACTATAGAAACATATTTTTTTATCACCATATGTTAGAGACAAAGATATCAATAGCTTCAATAAAAAATAATGTTACCACCATGGAAAGATAATGAAATCTTTTTAAATGTCCACTTCATCATCAGTTCGTGTAAACTGTTGGACATAATAATAACTTAACGCCAGCCATACATCCCGCGGTCTTGTAGATCTCTCTTCGTTACGAACACTCACGTTTAATATAGATATTTCCCCCCCCCCTCCGCGCGTTCAAATGGATTGCACGCGTTAAAAGTTGCTCCTCATATTGAATTGGTTTTATAATATTTACAGTGCTTATTAAGTAATAAATTTATGTCCAAAAGCTCTCCATATACGTTGTTAATAAGTGAATAAAGAAAACTTGAAGAAATAATGTGTTTTAAAAGTTTAAATAAGGCAGTTTAACATAGTGCGAGTGTATCAGTGACACGACAAAGGACTGATCTTTGGACTCATTAAGCTCATATCGAGTATACGTCCACAATGAACTTATACTACAAATTAGTCTTTTTACGTTGATGGTGCGTTGGACTAGTTACATACGGAGCAGTACTACTCGCTGTTTGGATTAGAGTTCAAACCACAGCTCGTCGTCACTTACTTTATTAAATTATATTTATTTATTTATTTATTTTTTATTTTTTTTTTTTATTATATTGTTTATTTTTTTTCTTCTCAACAAAAATTATTCCCACAATGCCATTGAAACGAACTCCCCCCTCTACATCGTCATCTTCTCCATTGCAACATTGTCTATCGGAGCCAAGTTTGATCAAAGACAGCATGAGCAAAGGTGTAGTTCCCGATGTTGGTACAATGAATGTTACTTCTCGTTCTAAACGAAGACGCTCTCCTTCAGTAGATATCGGAGAGAGATTGGCTTCTTTTATGACAGAGATAAAAGATATTTTGAGTATTTTTAAATTAGAACAAAATCACAAACTTGAAGAGCTCTCTGTAGCCGTAACTGAAATAAAAAGACAAAACAATGAAATTCAGTCATCGGTTGAGTTCTTGTCACAAAAATACGATTCGATAGTTTGCCAAATTGAAAAACTTGAATTAGAACGTCATAAAGATCAACAACAGATACAACTTTTACAGAGTAAAATTGAAAACTACGAACGACTGTCCAGAGCAACTTGTGTTGAAATTAAAAATATTCCGCCAGCTCACGCAGAAACCAAGGATAACTTACTTAACACTGTCACCTCGATCGGGAAACACCTCAATGTATCAATACAACCGTATGAGATAAAGGATGTATTTCGCATCAATTCGCGTGACTCTGCAGCTCGGTCCATTGTTGTAGATTTTACAGGAGTCATGATGAAGGAGAGAATTATTCGTATGTATAGGAAAATTAATGGAGAAAATAATGGATTGACCACAAACAAGCTGGGATTTAATGGTCCGTCGAAACCAATTTACATATCTGAAAGTTTATCGCCCAAGATGAAGAGGCTATTTTATCTTTCTCGTGATTTTGCTAAGACAAATGAATACGCTCACTGTTGGATATCAAATGGAAAAATACTCTTAAGGAAGAAGGAAGGAGAACGTTTCAAGATTATAAAAGATGAGAATGATCTGTCTGGCTTAAGATCCATGAAATGACTAGCCGTTTTTATGTCTATTTATGTTATCGTTTTTTTATTTAAACTAGATTTAATTATTATTTTAACCTATGAAATATACGCTTTTTGTAATCATGTACTATTTATTATGTATAATTTTTTTATGAGCATCATTTTTACTAATTTGTCAAAACTACACAACATAAAAAACATATACAACATACACAAATCAATTTACAACTCAAATATTAATAATCGTAACTACAAAGTCTCTAAAGTAATTAAACATAATTTTTATGCGGGTCTTTCTAAACTAAGCCCATTAAAAGTAACCCCAAAAATGGTAATTATAATAATATGCACCCACGTTATAAATATTAATAAAAATGTTGATTGACAAATCGATTATAGAAAATATTGAAAATATATCAGTGTCAGACTCCCAAATATGTACTCCCGAACAATATAATGAATATCTCGAATTTGATGAAGGTCTAAAAGTCCTTCATGTTAACATCCGAAGCATTACTTGTAATTTCGATTCTCTTTTGGTTTTGTTGAAAAGATTAACTTATAATATCGATGTGATAGTGTTGTCAGAATGTTGGTTGAGCAAAGTCACAATCATACCCAACATTCCCAATTTCGGTTTCTTCAAGTCAAGTCATAGTAACCAAAATGATGGTGTTATAGTTTATATTAGAGACCATCTAATTTGTGAAGTAGTGGAGCCTGTTTTTGATGAAGCCAATTGTTTACTAATTAAATTCTCCAACAATATTGCTCTCATTGCTCTATATCGATCCCCATCCAACAAGAATATCGCATCTTTCATTAATAGCCTAGATAATGCATTAAATTCAATAGTTAATTTTAGAACAAAAATTATAATAGGGGACGTAAATATTAATATTGGCAACTTGTCTGATGATGTACGAGCAGACGAATACCTAAACCTTTGTGCTTTACACGGTTTATTGCCAGGGCACCTATTTCCTACCAGAAATAAAAATTGCATCGATCATATACTACTTAAAACTGATACAACCGCTAAATCTTTCGTTTTAGATACTGTATTTACCGACCATAGTCCCATAATTGTTTGTTGCGATCTACATATAAAACAGGTAACAAAAATACGAACATCTTTTCTCATTGATAAATCTGCTATTATTGCTGACATTAAGGAGACAGATTTTTCTGATGTTGTAACTTCCACTGATCCTGAACACTCTGCAAACAGATTAGTATCAATCTTATCTGCTGCTATAAAAAAACATACCCGTGAAGTATCGGTTTCTAGTAAAAGACGAATATTAAAACCTTGGATAACCCCAGGATTATTGCGATGCATACGAAACCGTGATAAACTCTATAGGAAAGTAAAAAAAGATCCTAATAATATAGATTTAAAATCATCGTTTACCCGATATAAGAATTTTTGCAATAATTTATTAAAGAAAATTAAAATAAATTATGAAAGTAACGAATTCATTAAAGCTAAGAAAGATTCAAAAAAGACTTGGGACCTAATTAAACAGTTTGGCAATCTACCTAACAAAAAAGCGAATGTGTCAAGCCACCTCTTAAAATCAGTAAATGATGCACACGAAGCAGTCAATAGTGTTAACATCTTTTTTGCCAATATAGGGAGGGAGATAGCGTCTAAACTCATTCAACCTACCGCTAAGTATAAGAAATACATCAACTTTCCAAATAGTCAATCTATGTCCTCTTCGATGGTAATTAATAACACCGATGAGTCTGAAATCAGGTACATCATCTGCCAACTTAAGGACAACTGCGCTGTGGGTTGGGATGGGATTTCGACATCGATACTAAAAGCAGCTGCGGATTTCTTGACTCCTCCAATAACTGTACTGTTCAATTTGTGTTTATCGAAGGGCATATTCCCTAGGGTTTTTAAAAAAGCTATTATTCATCCAATCTATAAGAACGGTGATAATGAATCTGTCAACAATTATAGACCTATCTCCATATTGAGTTCTTTGTCCAAAATCCTAGAAAAAGTAATTTATAAGCGACTTATTTCCTACTTGGATAAGTATAAACTGCTTGAAGATAATCAGTATGGCTTTAGGGTCAATAGGTCTACTGAGGACGCACTCATGAATTTAGTAAATACCGCCACTCAACATATTGATAAAAAAATGAAAACTGTGGGTATTTTTCTGGACTTATCAAAAGCCTTCGACACCGTTTCTATCCCTCTCCTTCTTTCCAAATTAGAAAAAAATGGTATACGTGGAACGGCGTATGACCTTTTTAAAAGCTACCTGAGTGAGAGAACCCAGTGTGTTTCTATAAACAATATTATAAGTAGCGATCAAAATATATCCTTCGGAGTGCCACAAGGTAGTGTGCTGGGACCTATCCTGTTTCTTATATATATTAACGACCTGTGCAAGCTACAAATTCCAAATTGTAAAATTATTACTTACGCTGATGATACGGCTCTGATAGTTAATGGTAGTACATGGTCTGATGTTCGTAAGCATAGTGAAAATGCTCTGGCTACTATAATCAATTGGTTATCATGCAACATATTAACGCTAAATACTCAAAAAACTAAATTCATTACTTTTGGCCATAAATCCCAAATTCCATTTGATACCTTTACGATCATTGCACACAAATGCCCAGACCAGGGGCACTTTTGCGATTGCTGCCCTCTTAGTCGTTCACGTACACTAAAATACCTCGGGGTAACCCTAGATGAAAATCTCACGTGGACTGAACATATAAATGCTTTGGTATCCCGATTAAGGAAACTCATATACATTTTTAGAAATCTTAGATCTAGCGCAACCCAGGAAATCTTAAAAATGGTTTATTTTTCTCTTGTGCAGTCTATTTTGAATTACTGCATTCCGGCATGGGGTGGAGCATCGAAATGCACGATGCTTCGACTGGAGAGAGCCCAAAGATGTGTTTTAAAAGTCATCACACACAAACCTAGGCGCTTTTCAACTGCAGATTTATATAAAATTTGTAATGTTCTGACTGTTCGACAATTGTTTATCTTGCACGCTATTTTACGAAAACACACAGAAATATCTTACAACCAGAATAGTGAAAATTTGAAACGCAGAAATAATAGAGTATGTCCGACTGAAAAAAGACGCTTGGCCTCCTCAAACAAACATTACGTTTATTTGAGCCCAACACTGTACAATAAAGTCAATGAATACCTTAAAATCTACAGCCTAACGCTACGAAGGTGTAGAATTGTATTGTTTAATTGGCTTCTAACACTAAATTATAGAGACACCGAAAATCTTATTAAATTTCAGATGCAAACATAAGCACGCACCACACACACAGACACATACGCGCACATGTACACACGCACACATACACACAGACACACACAAATACACACACACATACACACACACACACTCACACAAACCCACTTACTTTTATATTATTTTACTTTAAGAGTTTTTTTTATTTTTTTTTTATTTTATTTTTTTTGTATTTCATGGTAATTTTTTGCTGTTTCATATAATTACAATAGTTACTAAGCAACGCTAGGGAGGTGGGCGTTAATAGCCGCAACACAGTGTATCACTAATGCGGTTATTATCGTACAAATTGTTTCTTGTGTAAATTTTCTTGTGTATTCCAATAAAGTATAAAAAGTATAAAGTATATATCATAGCGTGAGTGTACTCTCTCTCTCTCTCATTAGAGTAATAAATTTGCCTCCATTTCTAATACTAAGGACTAGAAAATTGTTGGTGTAATGGGGCTTCGGTATTGTTATAATAATACTAGAAACAAACGCGGCTTCGCACGCTTAAACTTAATTTCATAGCCAAAAAATATTAATTTTACAATATTTTTAACAAAAATATATGTATCCCATGTCCTTTCTAATTTCTTTAAAAATATGTGAATCTTTATTCTATTCTCACGTAAACCTTATGTCTTGAGATTTTCGTGTCCAACAAGTTACCTATATTAAAGATATGTCTCTTTCATGATCTGTTTTTAACTTAATAGCATTTTCAATTTTTTTTAAGTTTTAAGGAATAAAGTCTTTAAAAAAACATTAAATAAATAAAGTTGGAAAATCATTTACTTAACTTTTTAAGAAGAAACGGAAATACTAATAAATAATCATAAATTCCCTCCAACGGGAATCGAATCCACAACCGCCGCGATATAATCACATCGTCTTGAAGGCGTCAAACATTCAGCAACATGGGAAACTTATTAAAAGGAAATACACATTACATTCAAACATTTATTACTAAAATGGAGGTTCACTAGTTACCGGTTGCCGTACATACATACATGCATCTCCCCCACTAATTGGTTGCTCGGGCCCCTGAATCCAATTAGAATCGCGCGAAACAGGCCTTCCTGAATTTATTATGCAGCTCTTGTTTAGGTTGCTGGCCACATTAATTGAAACGTGTGCGTAACTTGGCTGTCTCACTAATGATCACCTTCGTATATTACTATCGTGTTTATGAGATTGTTTTAATTAACTTTTTAGTGGTGGATTCTATTAAGATGTACTTAATATGGATTGAGAGATGTAAAGTTTGGTTAGTTCAGCTATTTTCTATGTTATCTGTTGTCTTGTTACTGTGCTTATTTCAGTAATTTATAAATTACTAGCGGGCGCGCGCAGCTTCGCTTGCGTATTTAGGGGTGAATTCTAATATACTATGAAACATGTGTTCAATTAAATACTTTTAATAGTCTGAATTTCAAATTTTATAAAAATTGGTCCCGATTTAAAAAAAATCTATACATACTTTCATCCCCTTATTTGCACCCTTATGGGAAGAATTCTAGAAAACCATGAAACATGTGTTCAATTAAATACTTTTAAGAGTCTGAATTTCAAATTTTATAAGAATCGGTGCCGATTTATTTTTTTTTCCATACAAACTTTCAACTCCCGATTTGCACCCTTAGAGGGAGAATTCTTGAAAACGATGAAACACGTATTCAATTAAAAACTTTTAAAAATCTAAATTTCGAATTTTATAAGAATCAGTGCCGATTTAATTTTTTTTCCATACAAACTTTCAACCCCTATATCACCCCTTTAGGGTTAAATTTTTTCAAAATCCCTTCTTAGTGGATGTCCAGATTACAAAAGTAAACATCTGTCTAAATTCCACGTTTCTACGCACAGCGGTTACGGCTCTGCGTGCGTCTTACCTCAGTCAGTGAGGACAAGTCCTTTTATATATATAGATTATAATGTTATTTTATGAAAAGAAATATTAAATATTCCAATGAATTCAATGAACAAAGCAATGGTAAAGATGTTATATTATTATAAATAAAATATGTTAATAATAAATCTAAACAAAAGTTTCATATATAAGTTGAAAAAAAATAGTCCTCGCATTTTTAAAAATAAAGAAAAACCTGCGTTGTATCTCTTTGGTTTTGTTTTCTTATAAAATCGCCTACTAGCATTTTTTTACTTAACCGAACGAAAATATATCTGACTATAATAATATATCACTCGTTATAGTAATTGTCACATACTTAGAATAGAATTTAATTGTATTGTTTGTAAGACCATAAAATATTTTAAGCTTTAAGCTTTCCAGCCATATGAACTCATGTATCGCCATCTATTGCTGAAAAGCAAAACCAATTTATTACAAAATTGTGACACTAGTGTACATTTTAACTACTTGCCGGTAGATGCTGTATACGAGATTTAATATATATTTACTATTGTAAAAAAAATATAAATGCCAATTTTTATTACAACAAAATCATAAAATATTCACAAGCTAAATAAGTTTTAAAAAACAAACGTTGATGACACCCAAAATAAAATAAAAGTATATCTTAAAAAATCGAAAGCAAGCGAAAGCTATCTGGTGATATTTTACTATTTGCCTCTGGCAACACTACTAAACGTGCTCTAATGTTTTAATCTGTCAAATCAGTCATTCTGTAATCTGTGTTGGAAAGGTTCAAACTGAAGTTAGAACTTATAAAATCATTTAATATTTGTATTTAATACTAAGCTGTACTAAATTATAGACTTTTATTTTGTTTATTTTTTACGTCACACAAAGTTAAAGACTGTTCAATAAACAGAATCAAACAAAATGTATACAACGCAACTTTCTCAATACCTAACTTATTTATTACTTATGTTTTAGTTTAATTTGTCGGTGTTATATTTCAGGAGTTTTGTAGACCTCGCTAGTTTAGCCTGTTATCGCCGTAATGAAATTGCTGCTAGGGTTAGCGCGTTCATAGAAAAGTGCGACCAAGCCAATCGTAATATAACTAAATTGAAAATGCGGGTAGGTACCTAAAAAGTTCGTTTCTTATTTTTGGATATAAAAAATATAACAGACAACGCATAAAATAGATATAACAGAGAGGATTTTACGTTTTACTGTACACGCAAACAAAGTTGCGCGCAACAACTAGTACAAAATACTCATAAATTGAAAATATTTGTCAAATTTGAAAATTCTATGTCATTTATCTTTTCAGGCACAAGACTTTACAGACAATTTTAATTGTAGTGTGTCTTCTGAATCTGAACTTAAAGAAAGATTTCTCAGCAGTCTGAAACAGTTGGATGAATTTACATATTTTATAACAGATTTCAACCTTGCTATGAGCAAGTTTGGTAAGTATAATTACAAGTTAATATTTCTGTTTATATTGAATTGTGATTTATTCATGGATGATTCAAATATTAAGTGAACATAATTTAGTGGAATGTTTATATTTATAGTATTTTCATTTCACTGGTTAGCTTTAGCTACCCGCTAAAGTGTAAATTTCTATCACCTAATGCCTCACCACCCATGACTTTACTGGCCATCATGGCACAGTTGTTGATTCCCATCCTAGTGGAGAAAGATGCAATGGTGAGCTCTGCTATTCAATAGTGGATGTTGAGAATTTGGGCAGACAGCAGAGGCCATAGTATTTCAACACTTGCTCAGAGGGGCAATTTGAGTGGAGCAACTTGGGCAG